>NC_141190.1:31200000-32400000 GCF_055505025.1 Bos grunniens | reverse complement strand
TAGTTGAGAAAAGAAGAGAAGTGAAAGGAAAAGGAGGAAAGGAAAGATATACCCATTTCAATGCACAGTTCCAAAGAATAGCAAGGAGAGATAAAAAAGCCTTCCTCAATGATCAATGAAAAGAAATAGAGGAAAACAACAGAATGGGAAAGACTAGAGATCTCTTCAAGAAAATTAGAGATACCAAGAGAACATTTCGTGCAAAGATGGGCCAAAGGACAGAAATGGTATGGACCTGACAGAAGCAGAAGATATTAAGAAGAGGAGGCAAGAATACACAGAAGAACTATATAAAAAAGATCTTCATGACCCAGATAATCATGATGGTGTGATCACTCGCCTAGAGCAGACATCATGGAAAGTGAAGTCAAGTGGGCCTTAGGAAACATCACTATGAACAAAGCTAGTGGAGGTGATGGAATTCCAGTTGAGCTATTTCAAATCCTAAAAGATGATGTGGTGAAAGTGCTGCACTCAATATGCCAACAAATTTGGAAAACTCAGCAGTGGCCACAGGACTGGAAAAGGTATTTTTCATTCCAATCCTAAAGAAAGGAAATTACAAAGAATACTCAGACTACCATGCAATTGAACTCTTCTCACACGCTAGCAAAGTAATACTCAAAATTCTCCAAGCCAGGCTTCAATAGTATGTGAATCATGAACTTCCAGATGTTCAAGCTGGATTTAGAAAAGGCATAGGACCAGAGATCAAATTGCCAACATCTGTTGGATCATCAAAAAAGTAAGAGAGTTCCAGAAAAACATCTATTTCTGCTTTATTGACTGCCAAATCCTTTGACTGTGTGGATCACAATAAACTGTGGAAAATTCTTAAAGAGATGGGAATACCAGACCACCTGACCTGCATCCTGAGAAATCTGTATGCAGGTCAAGAAGCAACAGTTAGAACTGGACATGGAACAGCAGACTAGTTCCAAACTGGGAAAGGAATACATCAAGACTGTATATTGTTACCCTGCTTATTTAACTTTTATGCAGAGTACATCATGAGAAATGCTGGACTGGATGAAGCACAAGCTGGAATCAAGATTGCAGGGGGAAATATCAGTAACCTCAGATATCCAGATGACACCACCCTTATGGCAGAAAGTGAAGAAGAATGAAAGAGCCTCTTGATGAAAGTGAAAGAGGAGAGTGAAAAAGTTGGCTTAAAACTCAACATTCAGAAAACTAAGGTCTTGTAATCGGGTCCCATAACTTCATGGCAAATAGATGGGGAAACAATGGAAACAGTGACAGACTTTATTTTTTGGGGCTCCAAAATCACTGCAGATGATGACTGCAGCTATGAAATTAAAAGACACTTGCTCCTTGGAAGAAAACCTATGACCAACCTAGACAGCATATTAAAAAGCAGACATTACTTTGCCAACAAAGGTCCATCTAGTCAAAGCTATGGTTTTTCCTGTGGTCATGTATGGATGTGAGAGTTGGACTATAAAGAAAGCTGAGCAAAGAATTGATGCTTTTGAACTGTGGTGTTGGAGAAGACTCTTGACAGTCCCTTGGACAGCAAGGAGATCCAACCAGTCCATCCTAAAGGAGATTAGTCCTGAATAATTCATTGGAAGGACTAGATGCTGAAGCTGAAACTCCAACCCTTTGGCCACCTGATGTGAAGAACTGACTTATTGAAAAGACGCTGATGCTGGGAAAGATTGAAGGCAGGAGAAGAAGGGGACAACAGAGGATAAGATGGTTTGATGACATCACCAACTCAATGGACCTGAGTTTGAGTAAATTCCAGTAGTTGGTGATGGACAGGGAGGCCTGGCGTGCTGCAGTTCCTGGGGTCACAAAGAGTTGCACATAACTGAGGTACTGAACTGAACTGAACTGATGAATCTTCAGATTCATGTGATAAACAAAATACAAGTTCATTTATAAGTGTGATGAATTCAAAATAGTTTTCGTTGTGGATTTTCTTCATCCAACAAAGCTACAAGGAAATTGGCTATAGGTGGAGCTCTGAGAAGTATTTTGTCATTAAAAATATCCTTTTATTTAAAGGTTGAGAACCACTGATTTGGAGGGAAACATTAGATGTAGCCTCAGCCCCCACATGTCACCTGGCCCTGATTGATGACTGGCTACAGGTTTGGATCCAACTAAAACAGGTGCTTTTGAGGGGACTTCCATGAAGAACAGGCACACGGTGGCTGGACTGAAGTGAAGTCCCCATATCTTGGGCTTCCCAGGTAGTATGGTGGTACAGAATCTGCCTCCCAATGCAGAAGACATAGGTTCAGTCCCTGGGTCAGGAAGATGCCCTGGAGAAGGAAATGGCACCCTACTCCAGTATTCTTGCTTGGAGAATCCCATGGAGAGAGGAGCCTGGTGGGCTACAGTCCATGAGGTCATAAAGAGTGGGAAGCAATTTGAGTGCAGGCACACACACACCACACACATCTTATTCCTTTGATGCCTCCTGCTTCTCCTTTTCTTATTTATTTTATTTTCACTGATATTCTCTCTTTGCACAATGCAATCCTTACACATAACATATGTGACTTTGCCTAAATAGAGTTCAGCCAGGGCTGCAGACATGTGGGTGCAGTTTCACAGCATGCCCATGAAACCACAACTAACACAAAAACACTGAATAACAAGAGGCTTGAGTTTATGGAACCTTGGAAAATGAACCTTTGTCAAGCTTGGACAGTCCATCCTGCGGGGACTGAACAGGCGGAGTAAGGATAGGTGTCCATGGACAGGGAAGTAGGAAAGGTGGGGAGAAGGAAGCAGATACAGCTCTGCCTTGGAGCAAAACTGCAGGACTTCGCATACCTGGAGGCAGTGGCTCTCAATAGTGACTGTTAAGAGTCACCTTGGAGATTTTTGAAACACAGGTGCCCAGGTCCCAGCGAGGTCAGATCCAATCAGGATCTTTTGAGGGGGAGTGAACATCTGAATTTTTTAGAACTCCTAGTGTAGTCACCGTAATGAGCATGAGTTTCCCTGGAGGGCTTGTTCAAACACCATATAAGGGGCTCAGAGTATCTGATTCAGTAGCTCTGGGTGGTGCTTGGGAATATGCATTTGTAGAAGGTTCTGGGGTGATGCTGTTGCTGTTGCTGTTCTGGATACTATACTTTGAGATCCACTGCTCTACACTCCTGGGACATAGGCCCCTGATGCATTTGAGCCTAGAACCCCATACTGTGGGGGCCTCATGTCTTTCCTTCCACTATGTCTGGAAGAACTATGAAGACAAATCAAATAAGTAGTATGTTTGCCTTGGGAAGTCTTAGCTCCGGAAGTCACAGATGGTTTGGTCTCAACCCTTCATTGCTTAGTTAAGGTGTAACAAGATGGTCATAATTCTTTCTGTACATACACTCCATTGCATCTGTTAGTTTCACAGAATTTCTGTGGGAAAGTACAAATGTAGATAGAACATGGCTGGCTGTCACTTGGCCATGGATATTTCCAAACTTCCAGCCTCTTACCTGTGCACAGCTGGGTTTAAGGGATGGGGTTTTGGGACTGTGGCCTTAGTGTTATAGCTACCATGGCGTATATTGCTTAGTATAGCTGGGGGAGTCAGGCTGGGACCAGGCAAGACCACCCCCTGAGTGGGGATAGGCACTCGAGGCAAAGTCTAGAAGAAAAGCCAGGATGTAGGAAATGGCTTCTCTAATGGTCAGCACCAGGAGGGCCATGGTGGAATGTTGAGGTGCAGCAGGGCAAAGGGAATTCAGGAGGAGGTGATGCATGGAGACCTAGGCAGACGGTACCAGTGAAGGTGTGAGTTCTCTGTTCTTGGGCTGGGACACCTGTCAGGATCTGAGAGAGGACAGAGGAGAATAAGGTTGAGCTGTGGTCTTCTGGGAATGGAGATCCAAAGCAGGCGTTGAGGCATGGAGAAAGAGGCAAGGTTCTGTGAACAAGACACTGAGTTTGGGAACCAGACAGAGACCCAGTTACTCAAACTGGGTTCCAAGTTGGGGCCAAAACACCCAGAAAGTGAGCAAAGATGAGGCCAGAGTTGTCCAAATACATGTTGCCTGAAAACAGGCTTGTGTCAAGAGAACAGACAAGGTGGGGCCTTGAGACAGAGGCCAGCTGGCCTCTGCTCTGGAGAGGGGTGTTTTATAGAAGTTTGATGCCAGCAAGGTCTGGTACATGGGGGTAAACCTCTACATGGGAACCTTGTATGGATTTCTCTTATCTAAACATCAATGGAGCAGCATTAAAATGGTTGCGTGAAACATTATGCCACTGCCTGAATGTTCTTCAGTGACTCACACTACGATCTGCCTGCCCAGCTCACTTTGTATTTCCAATCTTATGCCCTATCATGTGGGAGACGTGCCCTGGACAGAGGCAATGGATTATGTTAATGGTAACTCCCCGAGGAGCTTCACATAGAGATGGGCTTAGTAGGTTAAACCACCGATTCCATTTTGTTCACATAAAACATTTTCCCAAGTGTCTTCCTCTAGAAACAGACTTTGACCTTCTGGCTAGAGGATGATCCTGTGAACAAGGCATGGCTAATTGTAATCAACAAGGATACCTCTAAGGGCAGGGCAGGTAATCATTCCAAGACCAACCAGGGTCCTTCTCTGTGACTGATATATGAACACAGAGAAGAAGCTCCCCCCCGCCCACGCTTCCTCTGGGTCTGCTAAGTTGAATTTGCTGGCAGCCATGTCCCCAACATATAGAAATGCTGACATGTAAGGCAAAGCAGAAATGAACTTGGGTAACACAAAGATATACACAGCCAGTACACACCGAGTACTGGTGACCATCTGGCCCTGGTTCATACAGCTTAAGTTTTTCTAGTGGTATTCCCAATGGCGAAGGCTAATAAATTCCCCCTTACATCTGATTGAGCTTGATTAATAACTGATCCACAGTGAATACAGTGTGTATTGGGACTCTCAGAGGATAGAGAAGGAGCCCAGAAAATAAACACAAAGGTTAGTACAAGCTGCCAGTGAGCTCTCCTGGGAGGGCGGACCAGCAAGAAGGCACCCCCTGGAAGATGCTAAGTTGGAAATCTGGAGAACAGAGTGTTGGTCCTTCTCTGTCCCCAGCTGGTTATGTGAACTTCGATTTCTTTATTTTTAAAATGAGTGAGTTGAGAGACTTCCCTGGAGGTCCAGTGGTTAGGACTCCGTGCTTTCACTGCTGAGGGCATGGGTTTGATCCCTGGTTGGGGAACTAAGATCCCACAAGCTGTGCAGTGGAGTCAAAAAAGTGAATAAAACAAAATCTGAACTTAAAAAAAAAAATAAAATGAGTGAAATTGAGGAGCTAGATTTTATCAAGGTTCATTCTAGGTCTAGGTGGTAAAGCT
Organism: Bos grunniens; assembly: GCF_055505025.1. Classification (NCBI taxonomy): domain Eukaryota; kingdom Metazoa; phylum Chordata; class Mammalia; order Artiodactyla; family Bovidae; genus Bos; species Bos grunniens. The sequence continues at coordinate 32,394,668 of NC_141190.1, read as the reverse complement.
GCGTACCTTCCTTTCCTTTAAGGTGTGGAGGGCAGGGCTGGCTCCCCTTTACCTTATGAGCTGAAGTCTGGGCTCCAGCCCTTCCTTTCCTTGCCTCGGCCTCTAACATGTGGCCTTTCCAGTTCATCTCGACTCTGCTGCCACCACTGCAGGTAAATAGCCTTGCCTGTGTCACAGTTCCATTCCCACCCTCTAGTGATGCTCCATCAGCTTCAGTGAGAAGCTCCTGGGTCGTCCCCTGGCATTATAGGCTCTCTGGTTCTAGACTCTGCAGACCTCTTTTCAGCCTCCTGGAATTACAAAGCTGCAGAGACCCTAGACAAAGGTCCATCTAGTCAAAGCTATGGTTTTTACAGTAGTCACATATGGATGTGAGAACTGGACCATAAAGAAAGCTGAGTGCCAAAGAATTGATGCTTTTGAGCTGCAGTGTTAGAGAAAACTCTTGAGAGTCCCTTGGACTGCCAGGAGATCCAACCAGTCCATCCTAAAGGAAATCAGTCCTGAATATTCATTGGAAGGACTGATGCTGAAGCTGGAACTCCAATCCTCTGGCCACCTGATGTAAACTGACTCTTTGGAAAAGACCCTGATGCTGTGAAAGATTGAAGGCAGGAGGAGAAGGGGACGACAAAAGATGAGATGTTTGGATGGCATCACCGACTCGTTGGACATGAGTTTGAGCAAGTTTGGGAGTTGGTGATAGACAGGGAAGCCTGTTGTGCTGCAGCCCATGGGGTCGCAAAGGGTCGGATACAACTGAGTGACTGAACTGAACTGAGAGATTGTAGAAATCAGTTAGTCTAATTCCTTTACTCTGATGGAAAACTGAGACGCAAGTTGTGACTTGCAAAGCCCAGGACCAGGTTCCATCATTACCCCATCTGGCATGTGCTTCGGAGAGCTGGCCTTCTGTTCCTGGGTCAAGTCCACTCATCACAGGCCTTTGCTCCCACCATCCCCTTGCCTGGCAACCCTCTTTTCACATCTGAGCTCATGGAAGTAAATGCTCCGGCTTCCCAAGGCCCATTTCAGAGCAGCCTTCTGTGTCTCAGGCTCCCTCAGCCAGGAGGAGCTGCCTTCTCCTCGTTACCCGTCTCACGGTCTGTGCCACTCCAGGAATCTTTCCTTCTTTTTTCCCCTGGGTTTTAGGTTTGTTTCCTTTTCTTTAGCACAGGGATTTTCCTCAAGAAAAGAGGTCTTGTGCCATGTCTGAAACTTTCTGCATGTCCAGCACAGTCCTTTCACTCAAGGAAGAATGGCTGGATAGAACCCATAAGATTTGTGAGGGTGTTCCTGAGAGGGTCCTATCAAAGCACCCCGACCCTGATACTGAATGCACATCCCACAAGAGTCCTCTTTGAAGCATCACCTGGTTGGGTGAACTCACTGAAGAATGCTAATATTTTTGGTTCATTTAAGCCTCGTGCAAGTCAATAACATATTTGAAATCCATCAAGCCTTGGAAAGTACAGTGTGTTGAAATGAGGTGATTTCATTAGCCTTTGTAGGCTAATGAAATACATTCTGGTGACACGTAGTTTGTCTTTTGGGAAGGTGGCTGGGTGAAGGTCTGGAGTGAGGTGACAGATCATGCTGGAAGCCTGTGATGCTTGTAAGGATACACTGTGCGTGTGAGAACAGGGACAGCGCTCCACAGGGTCTCAGGCTGTGTCTTTTTCCTCACCTGAGCTAGGATTGTGCTGGAAGTAGTTCTATTTGCCATGAGATTAGGCCATAAGATAAGCGACTGCTGAAACCAGAAGCTTGATTTCCCTAAAATATGGTGAAGCTGCACTCCTTGTGTTTCAGGCTTGCAGTGGGGATGGGAGTGTGGGGGCAGCAAGAATGTGCCTTGGCTACTAGGGCTGTGCTGAGGGCTTCCTGTCTGGGATCACCCACACTCTCAGGTACTCTAGATCCCTACACGTGGAGCCTGGCCTTTTGAGCAGGAACTGTCACTGCAAAAGGGAAGCTGAGTGAGACAGACTTTTTCCCTTCCACTGCATGCATCTTCATCACTAAGATGAAAGCTGGTACCCATGTGTGAGACGAAGCATGCACGCCCCTTCCATCCGTCACCCTTGCCTCCTGCCACAAAGCCTGTCCTACCTCCTAATCCTGCTCCCTGCTCCCTAGGGGATTGGTTTGTGGGCTAGGCGACCACCTCTGCTTTTGTTTTCCATGTTGGGACTTCCAAAGGTGGGAGGTGAAGTGGAGACAGCTGAGAGAGACAAGAGGAGAAATGAATGCCTTTGTCTGCTGGTCAGCGCTCTGTGATGGGGAGAGGAATGGAGAACCAGGCAGCAGCTAGCATAGGGGCCAGAGGCTGTGAGCTTGGAACCCCTCGGCAGGTTATTTCTCACTTTGCAAAGCCAGCAGCCAGGCTGAGAGCTTCAAGATGTGATAGCTCCTGTTTTTCCATCATTAAACAGTGTACCACAGAGGAATTTCCATTTAAAATAAAATTAGCCAGGGCATAAACCTATTTTGGTTTTGCCAATGCTCCCTGCTTAGTGACGGTCAAAGAAATTCCACAAGGTCCCTTTGAGGATGGAGGCTTGAATGAGATAGAAAAGGAAGTTTCTGATTGCTTTTTTCGAACAAGTAGTTTGACTATCATAATTATTCTAGTTCTGCTTCGCTAAGGTACCTCCTCCCGGCTTTATTTCCTTTTAGTACACAAACCTACTCCAAGCCTCTCCCCAGATGGAAACCCTGAAAACTTAGAGTTGTGCATAATTATGTGGGAGTCTAGTCAGCATCCAAGAATATGGGGTGTGCGTCACCTTGGCACTGGACATGAATGAAACAGTGCACACATTTTCTTTCCATAAAGGGTGAGGAAAGAGGGTTTAGTTAGAACAAGAGGGATTTATGTAAGACACTTGGGATTCAAATTTACACATCATCTCATGTTACAAAATACAGGTCCTAAAAATCCATAGAAACTTAAGAACTGCAGATTAGCTAATCTAATCTTTTCTGTAGGATTTATAACAAAAAGAGGCAGTCCTGTGTCATATGTCTCTCCACCTCTGACCCTCATTCGAGAGGCGACGACAAGTAGTTCTTTGCTGGTTTCCCTCTTCCCATAGTAACTTTGCTAAGTACCAGGCAGCCACATTGTTATTTTGCTTTTACTTTGCAGCATTAGCTGTTTTCTGCTGATTGCCCTCTATTGAAGATAATGATTTACTTTCTTGCTGTGACACTTTCTTTCCATTCTGCCTCTCAATGGCTAAAATTTTTTAACCATTGGTTAATTCAACATCCAGTGTCCAGGTTATTGTGAATGTATATAGTCCCAGTTGAGAAGACACACACACACACACACACGTTTACAGATGCTGTCATTCTGCAATCTCCCTCCCTCACCGTTAGTGGTTCCCTTTACCTGTTTTCCGTACTGGAGCCCCCGTTTCCCAGCTCCCCATCCCCCATGTGTTATTTATTTATTTATTTTTTAAATCTGGGTGAGGATGGTTGTCCTGTAGTTTCCTGAGAAAGAGTATTTGGTAAGTATAACTTTGAAAATGTGTGTGACTGAAGGTGTTATTCTGTCTTCACGTGGGATCAGTAGTGTGACTTGGTATAGAATTCTGGGTGGTAAATCATTTCCTTCTGGATTTTAGAGACTTTTCCTCTGACCTTGTCATTCCTTTCATGGTCACCATTGAGGAAAGTGATTCCCTTCTGATTCCCAGGCCTGTGATTGACCTGTGTTTCTTCTTTGGAAGTGAGTCATATGCACACTATGTCCCCAGTGTTGTGAACCATCATGATGATGGTCCTGGTATGAGTCATTTTTTTTCTCTTTTTTTGAACTATACTTGGTGGGACTTCTTTGCATTGTTTTTCTCTCTCTCTCTCTCCTTTTTAATTTTAATTTTTTGGCTGCACTGCATGGCATGTGGAATTTTAGCTCCCCAACCAGGGATTGAACCTGGACTCCCTGTGTTTGAAGAGCACAATCTTACCCACTGGACCACTGGGGAAGCGTGTGGCAGGCCTTTTAAATCTGGAACTCAAACCTTTGGTTCTGGAACATTTCTTTAATTTTTTGGTAATTTCCTTTCTTCCTTCCTTCCCTTTCAGGAACTCCTATTAGCTTTTTTTTCGCCTCAGTTCAGTTTAGTTCAGTTCATTCGCTCAGTCGTGTCCGACTCTTTATGACGCCATGAACTGCAGCACACCAGGCCTCCCTGTCCATTACAAACTCCCAGAGTTCACTCAAATTCACATCCATTGAGTCCGTGACGCCATCCAGCCATCTCATCCTCTGTCGTCCCCTTTTCCTCCTGCCCCCAATCCCTCCCAGCATCAGAGTCTTTTCCAATGAGTCAACTCTTCACATGAGGTGGCCAAAGTACTGGAATTTCAGCTTTAGCATCATTCCTTCCAAAGAAATCCCAGGGCTGATCTCCTTCAGAATGGACTGGTTGGATCTCCTTGCAGTTCAATGGACTCTCAAGAGTCTTCTCCAACACCACATGTCTTATCTTTTCTTCTCCCTCTTATCCCCCATCTTTTTTTGGGCTTACTTTATGGAAGGTTTCCTTAACTTCATTTTCCAGACTTTCTTTGAATTTTTCACTTTTGCCATCATATTTTTAAACATTTGTATTTTCATATCTGCATGTTCCCTTTTTAAAAATAACATCATGTTCTTGTTTCCTGGTTGCAGTATCTTTTCCCATCACTCTGAGAATATTAACTTTAGCTTTCACTGGATTTCTTTTTTCCATGTTCCCTACACACTCTATTTTCTCTGAGTTTATTTTTCTGTTTATTATTTTGATTTCTACCTTTCACAGAAGACACTTTTCTCAAATGTTTGTGGATCCTTGGCACTCTGCTTAGTTTTTGTTTGTTTGGTTTTTGGCTTTTAATTAGAACAGATAACGATAATTGGAAGCTGTGTATGTTGGTGGGGCCAATCAATGATTGGTTCTACCTTAGGTGACTGGAGAGGACTGTTTCCATGGGGAAATACCAAGTGTTTCAACATCCATAGGTCATTGCTCTTGGACTTTTGACTTTTCCCAGGAAAAAAGTTTTCCAGTTTTCTGTCTGGCACGGACCTGAGCATGTATAGAGTAAACTGGGAAAGAGGGACCTGAGACCGTCACTAGGCTGTCTGTGGACTTGTGCACAGGACCCCTACTCTCAGCTTTGCGCTCGCAGCCACAGCGGGCTCCTGGAGCCCTAGTTCAGGCTCCCTTTGCTTCTAACCACTGAACTCTTCAATCTTCTGCTGGAGTAGAAGGGCATGTTCTTGGCAGCGTGGACTAGGGTGGATAGAGATTTGTGAATCTAATCATTTTTTAGACCTTCATCCCATCCAACTCCATCCATGTCCTTGTGTTCAGAGGCACTTGCCTCCAGTTGCTGAGCCTTCTTGACATTCTACCGGATTAGGCTCCATTCTTGGTCTATCCCACTTCCAGCTTAGCTTTTAAGGTTTTTGTTTTTTGCTATTCATAAGTTGTTTTTTTTAACCACAATTCTTTTATCCTTTCTAAATTTTGTTGCTGTCATCTTCTCTACCTTCTCTTTGTCTTATTGGGTTATTGAAGAATTCATTTACTGAAATGATAGAAAATTTTTCTTTAAGAAAACACAAGTGTTTAGCCTGTCATGTTTAACAGAAGGCTCCCCTCTTCATTTATAACTGGGAAAACAGCCCCAGAAAGAGTGAAACATTTGCCTAAGATCATATATACATTTAGAGGAAGAGTTCTCATTGCAAATCTTCCAAATATATGGTGACTCTTACAACGGTGGATGCAAAAGACACCGTGTTTGCCCTTGTAAATGTTATTGCTGGCAGGGAAGAAAGATGTCTATCCAATAATTACTCTTCATGGAATTTCACTTATCAGTTTTGTGACCACGGTCATGTCACTAAATCTCTCAAGTCCATCATCTGTGAAGTGGTTTTACTAAGATGTGAGGATTAAATGAGATGATCCATAGAAGGGGCCTAACACAATGACTGAACCACTGTACATTCTTGGTTAAGTTTAGCTCTAGTGTTGTCATTATTAACAGCTACGAAGGGAAAGTGAATAGCCTTAAGAAAGATTATAGTAATAAGAAGTGCATGTATGTGCACATATGTTGGCACATGTGTACATACACACAGGCAGTGAGATGGTTATAGAATGGGAATCACTTCCTGTGTGTAGGATTCCTCTAGTTGCTGAAAGGACTTTGTCAAATGCTTAAAAGAAACTTTGATATATGATCTTCCCACAGACAGAAGTTACCATTTGATTTATTGGTTGTGTAAGTTGTGATTTCTCATGGAACAGGTTATTTCTATTTGCATTTGGAAGTTGAACCAGTACCTCTGATGACCATAAGACATTACAGAATGTCAGAAGGGCAGCAGGCCCACACAAGGAAACTTTATGGGCTGGAGCAATGTGGCTATTAGAAAAAAAAGAATTGAAACTACAGAAAGAGGAAGATGGAGAGGTAGTGTGGAGACGTTGTGTGTGGTGTTTTCCATTAGTCATATTTCTGGGTGAAATATTGTAAACAGTTTCAGGGCAGGAAGAGAGAATAGGAGCTATCTGATTTCTGAGTCCACCATGGTGGAAAAAATGGAGACTTTGAACAAAAATCTCGAGGGAGTAGGCCAACCAAGGATGTGAATAAGAGGAAGATGGGAGAGGATCAGTCAGGAGCTTGGGGGATAAAGATTTTCTGGGCAGTAGGAATAGGGTCAGAGGCATCATGGGAAGGAGAAGGGAGGGACAGAGGAGAGGTTAAGATGCACTTCTGAGTTTTGTTTTGTCTGCAAGTTATGGAAAAATGAAAAAATTTGAATCTGTAGAAATGTTTCTGGTTAGTTAGGGTAAAAATTATGAGTATGTAAACAGGAGAATATTTTTTCAATATAAAATGTTACCATAACCCTGGGAGTTAGGTGTCCTATCTTTGCATTTCCCTAGAAGGAGAAATCTGTAAGGTGAGAAAAGATCAGATGGAACTTACTAAAAGAGGACTAAGGTAGGGGGCATCACTAATTCCCTTCCCTCCCTCCCCCATCCTCCTCCTTGGTATCACCAGAAAGTGGCTGGATGATTATTTGATTTATGTTTTAACTGTGACAGTCAAGGCCATTCTGCTTAAACTTCTTTCTGGGCTGTACTTTTCCTTTTGCATAAACTTTGCCAAGGCTTCCATCTGTCAGAGAAAAGCATAGATTTCTTGGCTAATATAAGTGGTAAAACTTGAAAAGCATGGGGATACTTTGTAGAGAGCTCAGGATAGTGGTAAGCTTCTGGAGAGGAAGGGAAGAGAGGAGGGAGGAAGAGAGGGGAATGTGCTTTGGGCCAGGAGCAGAGATGCCCCAGCTCGCTCCCTGGCAAACCTTTACTCCTGGAGGGGCTGATTATTGTTTATTGTAGAAAATGACTTGAACTCTTTCAAAATTTCCATGGGTTGAGCACTGATGTGCTTTCCCAAGAGAGGCCCTTTTTATTTTGCCAGCCTTGGCTCCCACACAATAGTTAAGGCATCCCAGGTCTGGGCCCTTAGCTCTTCAACTTTAGATCTCACTGGTGATGTTCTAGTGCCTGGGATGCTTCTGAGGCAAGGATGTGAAGTCTCAGGTCCCAGTTTCCTCCTCTTCCAGAAACAAGGATATCCGTATGCCAAGACCATGACCTTTGATTCAGAGAGCTTGGAGCTCAAGTCCCAGCTGTGATGATGCAGTTGATTTTGATTTAACTCGTTTGTATGACAGGCACTATAATACCTAGGTTGGAGGGGTGTTCTGTGACTTAGAAATAGGTGGTTCTCAGTTGTCACTGTGAGTAAGAATCGTCACAAGTTCTGATATCTAACCTTGCTTGAGAAGAACTAACCATCATGAAGTAGCCAGTTCCTGATAGGAATCAACACGATTTAGTTTACAGAGCTGCCCTTGCGAGAAATGGCTCAATTATAAATAACCATCTGCAACTTGGGGACCTACTCAGGAGAACTGTGTTTAGTTTATTTCCCTTTCCACAGCAACTTAATACTTATAGCTTATATTTCTTGATGGAGAGTGCTTTTACAGCATCTCAGTTTCATCTGTGAAATTTAGAATTCCATATATAGGTATAGCCTGTATTCTAGATCAAACCATTTTAAACACGTCCTCCAAACTCATGGGTAATCAGTCCTGCCGTTTTTCAGTTGATGGCAATAACATATATACATAGAAATCTAATTTTATTTCCCTGGATGAGCTAGACTATAACAGTAATGTCTGTATCCATCAGTGTCATCCTTGGGACCTGGAGAGCCCTTTAATGTCAGGGAATCCTATTTTTATACATTTTTCTAGGTTCCCAGTGCCCAACATGGAGATATCCTGTCTTGAATGATTTAGTAATTTATTCAGCAAGGCATATTCAGGGATATTGAATGTGAGGAATGTGTGGGCTGCTAGGATCTGAGCCTGAATAAGAGAGATGAGAGAGACAGACATTAAACAAACAATTGCACAAACAATTATTTTCTGTGATACACAGTGAAGGGAAAAGACAGAGTTGCCATGAAAACATAATGTGGAGACCTCTCAGTGGCAGGGCATTTCTGGCCCAGGGTATCTGGAGGTTGGAAGGGCTGCCAGTGAGCCTGACCACAGTGTGTCTCCCTACTCTGGGCTGGATTTACACGGGCTCTTGATACCTGCCTGGTCTAGAGACACTGAAGGCCAGCATTTTGGCTAATGTCCACGCCCCAGATGAAGCTGCTCCTCTCTTATGTAACATGCTTTAAGTGCCTGTTCTGTAGCTTGAATTTTCTTGCTTAGTCCTCCCAACACAACAACCCTGTGTGTTTGGTGTGAGCCAAATATATACCTGAGGGTTCAGAAAAATCATAGGGTTTCTAGTTTTCCACAATAATAGGCCGAGCTAGGGCAATGTTTTTAGATATCAAGCAGTCTTCTGTCTATAGTTTTATTTAAAACTATTTAAAAACAGTTTAAATGTTTTATTTAGAAACATTTTAATAAAATCTAATTATCGAGCAAAGCCCAATCTATAAACCTGTCAAAAGAGAGTTGTACTTGTTGAACTGGGGGTGGATGATCAGGTCAGCACCTGCTTATCTCCCCTTGCTTCCTCTAAGTGAAAGTGTTAGTTGCTCAGTATGCCAACTGTTTATGTCCCCAAGGACTGTGGCCTGCCAGGCTCCTCTGTCCATGGGATTTCCAGGCAAGAATACTGGAGTGAGTAGCCATTCCTTTCTCCAGGGGATCTTCCTGTCACAGGGATCAAATCTAGTGGCTCAGACAGTAAAGAATAGGTCTGCAATGCAGGAGATGAGGGTTTGATCCGTGGGTTGGAAGATCCCCTGGAGAAGGGAATGACTACCCATTTCAGTATTCTTGCCTGGAGAATTCCATGGACAGAGGAGCTTGGTGGGCTCCACCAAGGCAGGTCAGAAAGAGTCAGACCAAATTGAGCAATGAACGCTTGTTCCCCCAGACTGTCTCTAAATTGCTTTGGAAGGACCTTAGCCTGTGTGAGGCTTGGTTTTAAAACAGTTATTCTGGGAGTTCTCTGGCAGTTGGTGGTTAGGACCCTGTGCTCCCAATGCAGGGGCAATGGGTTTGATTCCTGGTTGGAAAACTACGATCCTTCATGCCATGGCCAAAAAAAAGAAAACAAAAACAAACCATCACTCTACATCATATGGCATTTCTTAGCTCACAAACCCCTGCGCTTTCACTTACTCTTCAATGAGCACAATTAAATGCCAACAGTTATTAGAACCTTGTGATTATAAGGGAGACCACTGTAACCCTAGTTAATAAGCAATTCTTACTAAATATTCATGAGCGTTAATATTAGCCAAGGTTTTCTAATCTCAGTCTTATTTGGATTTTCACTTGTGATGTTTGATGTAAACAAGGAGCTGGAAATGGTCAGGGAGGAGGGTTTGCTTTCAGCAGGTGCGCAATATTTGTTGATTTGATTTCCTAGGTTATCCCTGGAGGAAATATTTGAATGCCCACATTCCAGACTGTGCTTCTCCCTCTGGGATTTGCAAAGATGGAGACTGTCTGGGCTCTGGCCTTGAAGCCTTCACAGTCCAATTGCAGAGACAACACGTGTGCTGAAACAATTAGACAGCTTGATAAGCTGGCACAGCATGCAGTGCTAGATCATGAATTGCAGCTTCTGGTGCGATGAGAGGTCAAGGAAGAGAGATTAACAGAGGGAAGTGGAGTAACGGAGGCCAACTCTGGAGCGAAGTGGGCCTGTTGCTGGGTCTTGATAAATTAGTAGGAAATAGGGGGTTAGAGAGAAAGGAGAAGGCCTTCAAGGCAGGGGTAGCTACGGGAAGTAAAGGCATGAAGGCCGGAATCTAAAGGGCTGTGATGGGATTTGAGTGACTGGAGGACATGCTGGAGTGGGTGATGGGAAATGACATTGGAGGTCAGCTGAGGAATTAGTACAAGAGATACACCCCTTAATACAGACACAGAGACAAGAACTCAAAAGAACAAAAGGAAGCAGGCCCCAGGTTCTGGGAATCTTCAGAGTGGATGGGATAGAACCAGGCATATGAAGCCAGACAGAGGAGCTGTCACTTGGTCTTCTGAAAATAGGGAGTCATTACAGGCTCCTGTGAGAGGTAGTCATATTTTGGGAAGATTGCTCTTCCAGCATGTTTTTGCAAGATGACAGAGATGCTACCCTGCTTTTGCACACATTCCAAACTCAGTCTTCCGATGCTTGCAGGCTCCCAACAATGTCCTAGCTTAGGGCTGGTTTTGTGTAGTTCTTGCTAAGTTTTAGTTCTAGAAAGAAAACAAAGTGTTAGTCGCTCAGTTGTGTTTGACTCTGTGACCTCATGGACTGTAGCCTGCCAGGCTCCTCTGTCCGTGGAATTCTCCAGGAAAGAATACTGGGAAGCCATTCCCTTCTCCAGGGGATCTTTGCCAACTCAGGCATCGAAGCAGGGTCTTCTGCATTGCAGGCAGATTCTTTACCATCTGAAAGAATTCCTTTCAGTTCTAAGTAAACTATAAATGTTAATCAGTCCAAGTTTTGATGAACAGTAATTTGGTAAACAGAGTTAAGGAAGTGCTAACAATGAAACATGAACTATTAGATCATGTGTTGTCCTTCTAACAGCATCACTGCAGTGACATGTTTGCAGACACAGATGATACTTTTGATACATCAGACTGTTTAGTCAGGCAAGTACCAAGCTGGACCTCTGTAAAAATGATGTCATTTGTATATTGATTTCTGTGAATCAGGATTTGAAGTATTGCCTCCCTCTGCAAATTTATTTTATGACCTGCAGGCTGGGTCTCCACAACTCAGAGGGAAGACAAGGCCAGGTGCCTCAGGTCAAAGTAGAGTGAGGGATGGGAAATTAGTGCTTCGATCCCTCAGAGTTAGCTAGTCACTGTGTTTAATAAAGATGATCATATATACCATTTGTCAAATGCCCAGCATTCAGTGAATGAAAACAGTTTGCATTATTCATTAAATCTTCAAAATGCTCTGCTCATGTATGTATCCTTGTTACCTCTAGTATCTAGATGAAGCAGCCAGGGCTTGGGAATTAAGCAGCTCACTAATACACAGAAAATAGTGTGAGTGGGAAAATGAATCTGCAGCTTCCTGATCAGAGTCTATTCCTTTAACCAGCCCCCTTTATCATGAATTGCCATAATTGTGTTGATGGTGATGGAGATCATCATTTCTGTGGCATAATTAATAATTAATTGGGCAGACTCCCTTGCATCTAGGGGTGGACCTGTGATGATATAATTCTGGCCAATGAGGCATAAGCTGGAGATTCTTGCTGATTTCCTAGCATAGGCTCAGATCCTTTCAGCAACTCCCTAACTCTATTCATGTCTTGAATGTGGATGCAAAGACTGGTGGTGTAACAGCCATCTCACAACCATGTGTGCAAGAGCTAGATTCTAAGGCAGTGGAGCAGGAATGTAGACACAACTGGAATCTTTGATGACTCTCTTGAACAGTGGTCTGTGTATAACCTAGCTACTCCTTATGTGATTAAAAACAAATCTTTCACTGTTTAATCCATTTTTATTACTTGTGCCTTAGTGCAATCCTAGCACCAAAGAATTGATGCTTTTGAACTGTGGTGTTGGAGAAGACTCTTGAGAGTCCCTTGGACTGCAAGGAGATCCAACTTGTCCATTCTAAAGGAGATCAGTCCTGGGTGTTCTTTGGAAGGAATGATGCTAAAGCCGAAACTCCAGTACTTTGGCCACCTCATGCAAAGAGTTGACTCATTGGAAAAGACTCTGATGCTGGGAGGGATTGGGGGCAGGAGGAAAAGGGGATGACAGAGGATGAGATGGCTGGATGGCATCACTGACTCGATGGATGTGAGTCTGAGTGAACTTCAGGAGTTGGTGATGGACAGGGAGGCCTGGCGTGCTGCGATTCATGGGGTCGCAAAGAGTCAGACATGACTGAGTGACTGAACTGAACTGAACCAATAAAACCATGCCTTTAGAGCTCTTGACTTACATCAAAGCTCAGCTGTGATATTTACTGACATTTGGAGGATGAAGAATTCTTTGTGGCTGGGGCTGTTCTATGCAATGTAGGATGTTTAGCAGCATCCCTGGCCTCTCCCAGATGGTTCAGTGGTAAAGAACATGCCTGCAAATGCAGGAGACACAAGAGATGCGGGTTCAAGCCCTGGGTTGGGACAATCCCCTGGAGGAGGGCATGGCAGTCTGTTCCAGTATTCTTGCTTGGAGAAACCCATGAACAGAGGAGCCTGGTAGGCTACGTCCATGGGGGTCTCAAAGAGTTGAACGTGACTGAGCATGCACTTACCACATTACTGGCCTCTCTAACCACAAGTTGGGACAAGCAAGAATGCCTCCAGACATTGCTAAGTGCCGCCCAGAGGGCAAAATAGCCCCAGTTGAAAACCATTGACATACAGCATCTTATTTGATCTTCTAAATTATTTTTGAGGTAGATAGAAATGTTGAATTGGTTTAAAATATAAGGAAAGTAGACTCTTTAAGACATTCATTGATCTGCCAGGAGTTACAACATTAGTAAGTGGACTGGAACCTAGGATTTTTGGCTCCAGGTTCAGCGTATTTTCCATCACAGTGTGTGAGTTATTTATTTTGGTTAAGGCCACTGATCTAATTAGTTGAACAGACCTCTGCTTTAGATACTGCCGGGTTGTCGTAAAGAAGGATTGCAGTTGGACAAAGCAGAGTGTTCTGTGAGCAGAAGACAATAAATGTAAACTCCCCAACCCACCCCAGCTCCCTTGAACAGATATGTGTTACTCCGTGTTTCAAAAGGTGATTCACAGGTCAGGGCTTCCTAAGTGTGCTGACATCATTGTCCTGGCTGAAGTTGGATTGCCTACTCTTATTTCCTCTGCCCCCGCCCCCCACCAAAAATAAAATACAAGCAGAAAGCAAGCAGATGACAAAATTTTCCATAGCTTTGTTTGTGCTGCAGAGATACCTTGTCCTCAGTCAAATGTTAGGAAATTAAAAAAAAAAAAAAAGAAAACAGTTGAAAAGAGCCCATTTGATTTGATTCTTTCTGTCACCTCCTTCATTCACTGTGACAGCAATCTCCAGCAGATACCAGCCACAGATGTCCTCAGGCCTGTCTTTGAATCAGGTGCCTCATCTGGCTCCTCTAATGTTTCTGGATTTCTCCATGAGGATTGCCCACTGGGGTATGATTTAAGTAGCCTCATTCTGAGTTCCAGTTCTGGGCCTGTGAGTACCAGAACGCAGGCTCTCTTAGCTCATTAATACCTGCCAAGAGAACTGTTCTTCAAAGGAGACTTGGAGCAGGAGTTCCTCTTGATGGAAGAAGTATCTTCAGGGGAACAGTGCTTTATCAACTCACTTCAGCCTTGACCTTTGCCTCCTCCTCAGTTTTTTTCAATGCTTTCAGACTAAAAGTCGATTTACTTTTTAAGTACATCTCTGTCTGGTGTCTTCAGAGAATCCTTGCAAAGTCTGCTAGACTTGCTAATAGCTATGAAGGGCAAGTCATGTTCCTTCACTTACTACCATCCTTTGTCAACATTGTCTGAGCTGAGTTTGGGGGAGTTATTGGGTGGTTTATGAATAAACTGTGAAATGTTCTTGAAAAGTTGTTTGCCATGCCATCTTGATTCTAAGGTGAGCATGTAAGATGAAAAATTTGTTGGTGGCTTTGCCTCATTTTTCTTGCTTACTTTTAATATATTGTATGCACTCTTAAATTCTTTTTCTTTTTCTAATAGGGCATCATAAAATGAATATGAAATGTATGAAGCCAGTTTTGTGAAACATGAACCCAGCACATCAATAGGGAATTGTAAAATGATTTAAAGATACAGGTATAGATCTAGTTTAGTCAGCAGACAGGTGAACAGAGATGATTAAAAAATGCAAAATGATGCATCAATATGAATATACTTTATAACTGGAAAACCATCCATTCCATGGAGTTTTGGTTTTGGTGTTTATATAAAAATGGAATCCATTCATTTATTGACTGAATGGATATTTATTTCATGCCTACTATATGGTAGGCATGGTGTGTGCATTCTAAGTCACTTCAGTCATGTTTGATTCTTTGCAATCCTATGGACTGTAGCCCACCAGGCTCCTCTGTCTATGGGATTCTCCAGGCAAGAATACTGAGTGAATTGCCATTCCCACCTCCAGGGGATCTTCCCGACCCCAGGACTGAACCTGTGTTTCTTATGTCTTCTGCATTGGCAGGTGGATTCTTTACCACTAGAGCTGCCTGGAAAGCAACTAGGCATGGCATTAGACATGGGTATTTCAGATTAAATGGAAAAATGGTATTCTATTAAGGAATTTAGTCTGATAGGAGAGTCAGGTAAAAAATTAGCAAATTATCTATCAGCATAACACAAAAGTGTGTAGGGTGTAGGGGAACAGTAATGAAAAAGTGATTGGAAAATGACAACTTCAACCTTGGTATGGCACTTTCCATTTTGTACTATCTTTATTGTAAGGAACTCTGAGTTTCTCTTCTCACGGTTCTATAGAAGGAGGTTTCTGCTTCCCTCCAAATGATAGAAAGATGCTGGAGGGGACCTTTACTCCACTTCCTACTCACTTTCCTGCAGGGAGAATGAGTGTCCAGTTGATTGTAGAGAGCGTGATTTCTGTTGAATCACATTTCCCACCCAGGGTGCATTGTCTATGCATCGAAAAGAGAATAAAGATCCATCTTGGATCCTCTCAGGTTCTCATTTTTCAGGGGTCTGGCTTTCAGAGGTGGACTAATCTGGCCTATGACACATACTTTGCGGGGCTGGTTTTACTATAGGCAGATACTTAGCCTAGATTTGAGAAGGGACTTTAGTAAGAACCTCCCATCTTGGCCTTGGATCCAAGCACTATTTTACCATGCCTCTTCATTATGGGACTCTGGTTACCAGAGCATGGTTAACAAAGCTGATCCACTCATCTCCATTTAGCTTTGAATATTTATCCCTACTCGTTAGAACTCAGAAGGCAGGAGAGATGCATTATTAGCATCACTGTATTCAATTATCTCACTTGATAATTATGACAACCCATGAGAAGGGTGTAGTGGGGATTCTTTTCTCAGTTTGCATGTGAGTAAGTAGGCAGAGGTTGAGGTTATGTGGAATAATAGAATCCCAGCATCACAGATATGGATTCAGTCTTGGTGTTGTTACCTCTGAGTGGGCTGATCTGGAAAAAGCTTCCTTAATGTGGTGAGCCTCAGCTTCCTCCTCTGTAAAACAGAAATAGCAGCATCACCTTTGTGGGCTGTGAAAAGTAGACATTGTGTTTATAGAACACGAAGCACAATGCCTGATGCACAGCGGGTGCTCAGTGAATATTTGACCTGAGTTGAAGTTGTGTTGGAGAACCTCTTGAGAGTCCCTTGGACTGCAAGGGGATCCAACCAGTCCATCCTAAAGGAGATCAGTCCTGGGTGTTCATTGGAAGCACTGATGTTGAAGCTGAAACTCAATATTTTGGCCACCTGATGTGAAGAGCTGACTCATTTGAAAAGACCCTGATGCTGGGAAAGATTGAGGGAGAAGGAGGAGGAGAAGGGGATGACAGAGGATGAGATGGTTGGATGGCATCACCGACTCAATGGACATGGGTTTGGGTAAACTCCGGGAGTTGGTGATGAACAGGGAGCCTGGCGTGCTGCCGTTTATGGGGTCTCAAAGAGTCAGACACAACTGAGTGACTGAACTGAACTGAACTGAAGTTGTGTTGTGAAGCCAAAGCAGAGAATTGGAGGATCCAGGAAAGCTGAGATCAAGAACTAACTGAAAGAGCCAGTGGGAGATCATCCAGAAAAATTCCAAAATGGAGAGCAGATATCTATAGTGGCCTTACAGGTGTACCAGCATTATCTGAGGCACAAATATTGGTTTCATTTATAGAGGCTAAAATAAGATGGGTATTATAAGTCTTAAACTATGTTAAACTCACAGAACAGCAACTTCCTTCTCAGGAGAGACTTTTTTTTTTTAGAGGGTAGGAGGAGCCATCATTACTCGGGTGATAAGCCACATGGTACAGATGCAGTGTACTCCAGCAGGGAAGGGGCCAGTATGTCCTCTCCATGGGATCTCCAGTGCCTGGAACAGAGCTGTGCATATCTCTGCTTCTGCTGCTAAGTCACTTCAGTCGTGTCCGACTCTGTGGGACTCCATAGACGGCAGCCCACCAGGCTCCCCTGTTCCTGGGATTCTCCAGGCAAGAACACTGGAGTGGGTTGCCATTTCCTTCTCCAATGCATGAAAGTGAAAATTGAAAGTGAAAGTGAAGTCGCTCAGTCATGTCCAACCCTCAGCGACCCCATGGATTGCAGCCTTCCAGGCTCCTCCATCCATGGGATTTTCCGGGCAACAGTACTGGAGTGGGGTGCCATTGCCTTCTCCGGTGCATATCTCATTGCTCAACAAATATTTGGTGAACCATTGAATACATGAACTCAAGAGGTAGGAGAGTTCTGTGAGCTTGAATCAGTGGAGAAGTTTTCTTATAAAAGGTAGCACTTGAGAAAGACCTGGAAGAATGAGGAGACTTTGTAGGGAAAGGGGAAGTAGACACTTTGAAGTGGTTAACAACTTTAGAAAATATTTTTACTGTAACCTGGAGGGCTAGGTCATTCACATGGGTAGCCTTGTGCACTGCTAGGAATTACAACATGATGTATTCAGCTATCGCATTTGTGTCGCTTATGAAGATGGTGGAGATGAATAGATTGGCTCTGCAATTTGTTGATTGGCCATATAAAGTCATGTTTTGCCTTTGGGATTTTCCAGGTTGCTGATGGCAACAATATTTCTCGAAAGCATGCTATTTAGAATTATTTCATCCTTCTTGGGGCAGGATGGTGGGTGCAAGTGGGAGGAAAATGGCAAAATAAATGACAAGCTTTGATGCATACAACCCCCTCTATAAATGCATCTGAGTCATAACTGAGCAGTCATGACACTCTCCGTTAATTTAATGAAATTAATTTTTTTCATACATCACTTTCAATGCTACAAAATACTTTACAGTGAGAGGCAAAACGAGATAATGAGATAATGTTTTATGGAAGCATGCAGCAGCAAGTTTCCTATCATTAGCAAGACAGTAGAATATATTAAAAATGGCATGGATAGAAGAAAACTCTGAAATAGCAACCAGAGAAGAAAGAGCAAAAGCAGTATATGGCTTTCAAAGCTTTTTATCCCTTACTGTAAAAATAGCTCCATTTGTTGGCAGGATTCAGAGTGAGCTTAGGGCAAGAGAGCTAGGGGCTGAGCACTTGACCTTTCTGCTGCTAAGTCACTTCAGTTGTGTCCGACTCTGTGTGACCCCATAGACGGCAGCCCACCAGGCTCCCCCGTCCCTGCTATTCTCCAGGCAACAACACTGGAGTGGGTTGCCACTTCCTTCTCCAATGCATGAAAGTGAAAAGTGAAAGTGAAGTCGCTCAGTCGCTTCTGACCCTTAGCATGGACTGCAGCCTTCCAGGCTCCTCTGTCCATGGGATTTTCCAGGCAAGACTACTGGAGTGGGGTGCCGTTGCCTTCTAGAGCAGTTAGTCCAAAGACAATGTACTCATCACTTCTAGTCGTTCATTCCGGAGATAGCCTGGTAACATGGAAGGGTGATATTATTTGGAGTCAGTCAAATCTCAATTTAAATCCAGTTCTGCCATTCAGTGACTGCTGCTTTGGCCTCTGGGTGGGACTCAGTTTTGTCATCCATACAATGGAAGTGGCAACCTGTGTCATAGGATTAGCATGGGTATTCGCTTGGTATATTGCTTTAGCATACTGATCAGCACATAGTAGGTGCTCAACAAATACTAATTTCATCTCTGTTTTTGTTAGTGACAGTGTTACCAAGTCAGGCTATCATGTGATTTTAATCTTTCTTGCTGCAGGTGTGTGTGTGTGTGTGTGTATGTGTGTGTGTGTGTGTGTGTGTGTGTTGAGGAGGGCATAGTAGGAGTGGGGAAGATTCATCAGTGATATAGGTTGCCATTCCAGCACCTGTTATTCCCATGTTTTATGTTGGTCAAGCTCCAGTTTTGTTTTGTACTCCCCTAAGTGACATGGACAAATTTGGATTGGTCTAAGCCAATAATAATGGTTCCTTTCTCTTGATAATTATCAGTTTAAAGTTGAGCATTAGGATCCAATTCTGGTCAATGAGATATAAGGGAATTTTTCTGGGAGATTCCTGGGGAAAGGTATTTGCTCTTCAAAAGAGATGTACACAGAAGAAGTGTTCTTGAGTAGATACACTCAATATTTGTGGAACTGCAGCCATCACCTTGAACCAGGAGTGAAATGAGTCCCAAGTCTCTCTCCAGCGGAACCTGCTATAGAAAGAAACAAGACATCTGGGGGTGGCATGGTGGTGGTGTGCGATAGCGTAGCCCTTCTGTGCTGGCCCACCGCTAGACACTTATTGCAGAAATAATATATCCCTGTTTTGTTTTAGCAAGTCTTATTTGAGTTTTTTGTTATTTGTAGCTGAAGGCATTCTAACTGATACAAGTGACTGTCAGGTGGGAATCTAGAGTTTGAACTTGTTTAATTTCTTTTTCAGTATAGAGGAAGATCCTTATGTTCTTCTCACTGATGATGTTTGAAGTGGAATAAAGAAATAAGTTTCCATGTCAGCCTGTCCTAAGCCACTGTTTGCAGAAATATTTTGAGGCCAGCACCTGTCCTATTCATACAGATATTTGACTGGGTCTAGAGGAATTGTGAACGGCTCAGTCTAGAGAGGAAGCGAATCTAGAAAATATTTGTGGAGCCCTCATCCTACATGCTATATTCTATAAAGGTCATTCTGTATTCTATATGCTTCACGTATATTTCAGTTCCCATGTGAGAGTTTAAAAGAACATACGTTGTGTTATCATTTAAAGATGAGGAAATTGAGGCTCAGAATGGTTGAACAATTTGCCAAGATCTGTCTGCTATGAAGTGATAGAGCCAATATCAAAATGCTCAAAGCCAGGTGCTATTTCCTAGATGAAAACTGGCAATCCAAGGATGTTACTAAACAGCAAGTCAACTGTCAAGGCTGGTTAGTCCACGATCTATGTTTCTTAATGTTTTGTCTTGAATTTCTGAAATGATCGCCCTTCACCAAGACTCCCTAATGCAAAGCAGTGGGTGAATGAGCAGAGATTTGCCTACTGAATTCATTAATTCATTTAATAAGTATTGTGCACCCATCAAATACTCAGTGCTGTGCAAGGTATGAGGTATACAGTGGTGAACAAAAGAGGTTAGTCCCTGCTGCTCATTTTCGTAGTTGGGGCTGCTCCTCTGGGTGTATCATGGGTAGGACTGAGACAGTTGGTACACTCTGAGGAAGCAGGGATGCAGAGAGAACATGGCAGGAAAATTGGGGCTCTTGGACATGGGACCCCTGAGAAACTCACCAGCGGTGAGAGTGATGTCTTGAGACCTTAGAATGTACTTCCTCTGTTGACAGTCAACACTGTATTTCAAGGCAGAGGGGAGATGGGCAAGGAATGAGGGATTTAAAGACCTCTGGCTCCTAGCCGTAGTCTGCCGGGTGGGTCTGCTTTATCGTGTGCCTTCCAGAAAATATTAAGACGCAGCCTTGGTGTTGACATAGCCTCGCATCTCGATAGAATCCACCTGGAAGGTGGTGACTGCTTCTCTTCTTTCGCTGTAAATGTGCTTTGGTGATCTCAGCAAGCCTGGACCTCTCCAAGGTGAGCCCGTAGGAAGGTAGAGAAAGACGCAGTGGTGTGTTGGTAAACATTTAACAGTTCTGATTTGCTGCATTTGTTACTGTCTTCGTAAAAACTCCCACTGTGGCTGATTTCAAGCTACTGATTTGATGTCAACCAATCCCCCAAATTTCTAAAAATTTAACACTGAACTGTCGGGAGCGATGGGTGGCTGCAGCATACCTGGGCTCTAGCAGAGCCCTGGAAAGAGACGTCCCTGGCCACCCACGAAGCTGTCAGCTCCCTAACACACCTGGAAGGGAGAGTGAGCACTACCGGTGATGACCAGGTGATGCGGCCAGTGTTAGCATGAATGTGTCCCCTCACCCTTGCCTTCACGTTCTCTGTCTTTGAAATAAAGGCCAGTTTGTGGCCATTTCCACCTTTCCTATGTTCCCCTTTGAAGGTTTCTTTTTTTCATCTTTTACCTCTGATTTAAAAATAAATACATTTTTTAAAAGAGCTAGAACAAATATCTTGCTTTCTGTTTAAGCAGGAGTGATTTTTTTTTCCTGTCTTGTTACTGATGTTTCTTCTGTTATTCTCACAATGCATCAAGTTAGAAAGAAGAGGCTGGTTTTGTTTTTCCTGCAAGGAAAAACGAACAACCAATGGGCTTTTCCTAACAGCACAAGCCCACACCTTCTGAATTGTACTCAGAAATGAAATGTAGAGCCCCAGAATCCTGGCACTGCCTGATGAGGGTCTCCTATTTCCAACAGATGGTAATTTTCAGAGCTGCTCTTTTCCTCAACATGATTTAGAATTGTATCTGTTCAGCCCATAAAGTAGAACTGAGACTATTAAAGACTCGAGATATGAATCCTATTAATGAAGCAGCACTTAGAAATGAGAGCATCACCGTCTTTGCTATTACATCGTCTATAGATTAGTCATAATGTTCTGAGGACCCTGTCTGATCAGAAGCTTATTTTAAATAGCAAGTTTCCTGTGACTAAAGAGTGCAATTATTGGTTGCTATCTTCAGAGGACAGTTACAGGGCAGGTTTAAAAAAATGAACATTTTTAAAAAGCAATTAAATGGGCGGGAGACATAGTCTGAACCTAGAAGGCTGCAAAGAAAAAATAATGAACTGAAATAGAATGAGACTGGAAAATTAAAAAGCAAGTTTCTTTGTCATTGTTGGACAGAAAAGCCCCCAATGGTGAGGTGAGTACCTGGGCTGAACCCCGGAGATTTTTTTTTTAATTTACTTAATTTTTATTGAAGGATAATTGCTTTACAATATTGTGTTGGTTTCTGTCATATATCACCATGAATCAGCCATAGGTATACATATGTGCCCTCCCTCTTGAACCTCACTCCCACTTTCCACCCTTCCCACCTCTCTAGGTTGTTAGAGAGCTCAGGTTTGAGTTCCTTGAGTCATACAGCAAATAACTCTGGAGGTTTTAAGGCCACGCATTGGAGGTGGGTGTCTCTTCTTTTTGTCTTGCCTTGAACAGATGGGAAACATTTATCAGAACAGTGAAGGGTGAGAAGGTGCCTCCTCATTTCACTGATGAAGGAAATCTTTGCTCATAAACCACCCTTGCCTAAAAGGGGTTGGCAAGGAGCATCTTAGGAAGAAAGCAAGAACCGTTAGATTTTAGAATGAGCAGGAGGAGGGAGGGAGGGAGCACAGGTAAGAGAAAACAGGTGGAGACACAGTCATCTCCAGAACAAGGCAATGGGCGGTGGCGGGGGCAGGGGCGGGTAGCAGACCCCAGGTCAGGAGTCAGACATACTTGGATGGGCATCTTGTCCCTGCCACACCTTACCTGTGTGCCTGTGGGCAAATTTCCTAACCTCTCTGAGCTTCAGTCTCTCTATCTGAACAATGGGCTATGTTGTGGTTGTTGTTCAGTCGCTCGGTCATGTTTGACTCTTTGTGACCCCATGAACTACAGCACGCCAGGCTTCCCTGTCCATCACCAACTCCTGAAGCTTGTTCAAACTCATGTCCATCGAGTCAGTGATGCCATCCAACCATCTCATCCTCTGTCATCCCCTTCTCCTCCTGCCTTCAATCTTTCCCAGCATCAGGGTCTTTTCTAGTGAGTCGGCTCTTCACATCAGATGACAAAATATTGGAGCTTAAGCTTCACATCAGTCCTTCCAATGAACATTCAGGGTTGATTTCTGTTAGGATTAACGGGTTTGATCTCCTTGCAGTCCAAGGGACTCTCAAGAGTCTTCTCCAACACCATAGTTCAAAAGCATCAATTCTTTGGTGCTCAGCTTTCTTTATAGTCCAACTCTCACATCCATACAAAACTACTGGAAAAACTATAGCTTTGACTAGATGGACCTTTTTTGGTAAAGTAATGTCTCTGTTTTTTAATATGCTGTCTATATTTGTCATAGCTTTTCTTCCAAGGAGCAAGTGTCTTATAATTTCATGGCTGCAGTCACCATCTGCAGTGATTTTGGGGCCCAAGAAAATAAAGTCTGTCACTGTTTCCATTGTTTCCCCATCTATCTGCCATGAAGTGATGGGACCAGATGCCATGATCTTCATTTTTTGAATGTTGGGTTTTAAGGCAGCTTTTTCAGTCCCCTCTTTCACTTTCATCAAGAGGCTCTTTAGTTCTTCTTTGCTTTCTGCTATAAGGGTGGTGTCATCTATGTACCTGAAGTTATTGATGTTTTTCCTGGCAGTCTTGATTCCAGCTTGTGCTTCATCCAGTCCAGCATTTCTCATGATGTACTCTATATATAAATTAAATAAGCAGGATGACAATATACAGCCTTGACATACTCCTTTTCCAATTTGGAACTGTTGGGAAGCACAGTACAAAATAGCCGGTTGGAGGAAGTCCTTGGGAAAATGGCAAAGGGCCAGAAATACCCTGGCTTGGTGTACTGCGGGCAGAAAAACATCCCCTGCCTTTGGTTATGCCCGGCGCCAAGATTTAATAATAAATATTAAGGATGTTGCTTGAGAAAACGGGTTATGGGATAAGCACATGGGTCACTTAGAGCGCGCTGTCCTTGAAATATTTTTACTGATTAGATATTAACCCCATACGTGCTCTGCTGGCTGTATATTCTAAGCTCTTTGCTCCTGCTTCTATAAAAAGGTTTGACTGCAGAAATAAACTTGTCAGTCCTTGCAAGAGACTGCCCGAGTGTCATTCTTTCAGGCTCGTCGCTTCCAAGTCCCGGGGAGAAAATCCCCAACAGGAACCAATCTGATGTTCCATATCCAGTTCTAACTGTTGCTTCTGGACCTGCATACAGGTTTCTCAGGAGGCAGGTCAGGTGGTCTGGTATTCCCATCTCTTGAAGAATTTTCCATAGTTTGTTGTGATCTACACAGTTAAAGGCTTTGGCATAATCAATAAAGCAGATGTTTTTCTGGAATTCGCTTGCTTTTTCTATGATTCAGTGGATGTTGGCAATTTGATCTCTGGTTCCTCTGCCTTTTCCAAGTCAAGCTTCAACATCTGGAAGTTCACAGCTCATGTGCTGTTGAAGCCTGGCTTGGAGAATTTTGAGTATTCCTTTGCTAGCGTGTGAGACGAGTGCAGTTGTGTAGTAGTTTGAACGTTCTTTGGCATTGCCTTTTTTTGGGATTGGAATGAAAACTGACCTTTTCCAGTCCTGTGGCCACTGCTGAGTTTTCCACATTTGCTGGTATATTGAGTGCAGCACTTTCACAGCATCATCTTTTAGGATTTGAAATAGCTCAACTGGAATTGCATCACCTCCACTAGCTTGTTCATAGTGATGCTTCCTAAGGCCCACTTATGATAACGAACATATGTGCTTTTGAAACAAGCAGTTTGCTTCTGAAAATATATTGAAATATATTTGAAATATATTGAAATCAGCTTGCAATTGGGTACTGTCTATACTAGAAATGTAGAAAGGGCAGATATATGTATGCATCTATATCTATTAATATATCCATATGTATGTATAGGTATATGTATATATACATACATACATATGTGTAGCTACATGGAGACTATATAGCTATATATATAGCTGTACAAATGTATGCTTGTAATCTCTAGTTATATAATATGTATGTGCATGATTTTTATTGCAGTATATTGTGAACGTATTTTGGTATCATTTTATTGGTTTCATAATAACCAATAATATAGCTATAACATAGCTATACCATATATAACAGCAATCTATATAGTAATATATGGGCTTCCCTGGTGGCTCAGTGGTAAATAATATGCCTGCCAATGCAGGAAACATGGATTCCTGGAAGATCCCCTGGAGAAGAAAATGGCAACCCCCTCCCAGTATTCTCGCTTGGGAGATCCATGAACAGAGCAGCCTGGCAGGTTATAGCCCATGGGATGACAAAGGGTTGGACATGACTGAGCGGCTAAACAACGAAAGGCAATATAAATACATAGCTATGCAATAATATAGCTGTAACACAACTTAAGCCTGTATTGTTGAGTATTTGGGGTTTTCCCAAATTTCTATAGTATTAAAAATAATGCTTAATTGAATACCTTTCTATACATCTTTATTTATTTATTTTTAAATTTAAATTTATTTATTTTAATTGGAGGCTAATTACTTTACAATATCGTATTGGTTCTGCCACACATCAACATGAATCCACCACGGGCATACACGTGTTCCCCATCCTGAACCCCCCTCCCACCTCCCTCCCTGTACCATCCCTCTGGGTCATCCCAATGCACCAGCCCCAAGGATCCTGTATCGAACCTGGACTGGTGATTCGTTTCTTATATGGTATTATACATGTTTCCATGACATTTCCCCAAATCATCCCACCCTCTCCCTCTCCCACAGAGTCCAAAAGGCTGTTCTATACATCTGTGTCTCTTTTGCTGTCTCGCATACAGGGTTATCGTTACCATCTTTCTAAATTCCATATATATGCGTTAGTATACTGTATTGGTGTTTTTCTTTCTGACTTACTTCACTCTGTATAATAGACTCCAGTTTCATCCACCTCATTAGAACTAATTCAAATGTATTCTTTTTAATGACTGAGTAATACTCCATTGTGTATATGTACCACAGCTTTCTTATCCATTCATCTGCTGATGGACATCTTGGTTGCTTCCATGTCCTGGCTATTATAAACAGTGCTGCAATGAACATTGGGGAACATGTGTCTCTTTCAATTCTGGTTTCCTTGGTGTGTATGCCCAGCAGTGGGATTGCTGGGTCATAAGGCAGTTCTATTTCCAGTTTTTTTAAGGAATCTCCTCACTGTTCTCCATAGTGGCTGTACTAGTTTGCATTCCCACCAACAGTGTGAGAGGGTTCCCTTTTCTCCACACCCTCTCCAGCATTTATAGCTTGTAGACTTTTGGATCACAGCCATTCTGACTGGCGTGAAATGGTATCTCATTGTGGTTTTGATTTGCATTTCTCTGATAATGAGTGATGTTGAGCATCTTTTCATGTGTTTGTTAGCCATCTGTATGTCTTCTTTGGAGAAATGTCTATTTAGTTCTTTGGCCCATTTTTTGATTGGATCATTTATTTTTCTGTAATTGAGCTGCAGGAGTTGCTTGTATATTTTTGAGATTAGTTCTTTGTCAGTTGCTTCATTTGCTATAATTTTCTCCCATTCCGAAGGCTGTCTTTTCACCTTGCTTATAGTTTCCTTTGTTGTACAGAAGCTTTTAATTTTAATTAGGTCCCATTTGTTTATTGTTGCTTTTATTTCCAATATTCTGGGAGGTGGGTCATAGAGGATCCTGCTGTGATTTATGTCGGAGAGTGTTTTGCCTATGTTCTCTTCTAAGAGTTTTATAGTTTCTGGTCTTACGTTTAGATCTTTAATCCATTTTGAGTTTATTTTTGTGTATGGTGTTAGAAAGCATTCTAGTTTCATTCTTTTACAAAGTGGTTGACCAGTTTTCCCAGCGCCACTTGTTAAAGAGATTGTCTTTTCTCCATTGTATATTCTTGCTTCCTTTGTCAAAGATAAGGTGTCCATAGGTGGGTGGATTTCTCTCTATACATCTTTAATTATTTGCAGTGTTGCACTTTAAAAATCAGAGAGTAAGTTTACACTAATGGAAAATATGTTGAAAGTTTGAATATTGTGAACAGTGGTTATGTTCCCAGGCTATCCTAGAGCAGTTAATTTAACCTGCAGTGTAGCCAAACTGGACTTCTGGTGCTGTGATACCTGACCTGGTTGAATTGTGTCTCCCCATATCCCCAAATATGTTCAAGTCCTAAACCCTGGTACCTGTGAACATGACCTTATTTGGAAAAGGATCCATGTTGAAGCCATCCAGATAAGATGAGGTCACACTGGATTCAGGTGGGCCCTGGATTCCCTGGAGTCTTTACAAGAGAACCAGAGAGAAGATATGAACTCAGAGCCAGAGGAAAGAAGGTCACGTGAAGACAGGAGCAGTTGGGTTGTCACAAGCCAAGGACTGCCGGGAGTCATCGGAAACTGGAAGAGCCTGAGAAGTTTCTTACCTGGAAGCTTTGGAGGGAGTATTTTCATGTTGATATGCCAGTTTCAGGATTCTAGTCTCCAGAACATTCAGAGTGAGAAGATAAATTTCTGGTGGTGGTGGTGTTGTTTTTTAGCTACCTACTCTGTGGTATTTTCTTGCAGCATCCCTGGGAAACTGATATATATATATATATATATATATATATATACACACACACACACACACACACACACACATATACCTAGCCAACTTTTGGCACAGATTTATCCACAGAAAGAATCTTCTAAGGGGTGGTTAGATCCCAGCTCCCGGGTCTAGCTCCCAAAAATACTTACCATGTAATCTAGCACTATCCCACTTCACATCATCTTCCCATAAAAAAGCCCAAAGTATACAAAGGCAGGAAAAACAGTCTTCCCAGGTCCCAGAGGGACAGAAGACAGTACCCCTTCTGCCACAAGGTGGCGCTTTTGGCCTAGGCGGGGGTCCGAGATGGGGGCTGTGCTTAGTCACTCAGTCATCTTTGCAGCCCTTTGGACTGTAGCTCACCAGGTACCTCTGTCCATGGGATTCTGCAGGCAAGAATACTGCAGCGGGTTGCCATTTCCCCCTCCAGGGGATCTTCCCAACTCCGGGACCGAACCCACGTCTCCTGTGTTTCCTGCATTGCAGGTAGATTCTTTACCAGCTGAGCCATTGGGAGTCATATAATAAATAACTCATTTCATATTTGATGAAGACATCATAGTGGTGAACCAGACATGTTTCCAGTCCTGCATGGGATTTACAGTTTAGTAGGAGGACCTATAAGTGAACTGTCCAGAGTCCTGTTGGGGCAATTTAAGGAGACTTGGGGGGAGGGCCCGGCAGCAGAGGGAAAGTGCTGGGGTTGGAGAGCTTTGCTGGGCAAGACCAACACCATGGAGGTGCCTTGAAAGGAAGTGGGGGTATGAGGAGGGATGGGAAGAAGAGGGTTCGTGTGACAGTGTCTTTTAGATGGAGATGATTTAGAAACTTAAGTGACTGTGGTCTTAAAGGACTGTGTACACATGAGAGAGAAATGCTCCAGAAGAAAGTTAGTATGTTTCTTTCATATTCAGCCAAGATTCTAGCTACTTCTCTATCATTTTGAGTGCTCATTCCACCTTATTTCTCTTTCCTTTCAGGCCAAGAAAACCAATCTGACTTAAATTTGATTACCATAGATTTGTAGGCTGGGTAGGATGGTGTCCTTGAATCTGTTTAATTGGCCTAATCCATTCAAGCAGAGTAACTGAGCACCAGCAAAAATGAATCCCAAGCTAATGGCCATGGCGTGTTTTCTGATAGGGAGATTGATTTAATGTGGTGAATCGATGTTTTAGAGTCATCAGTTAATTTCCTTTTCTGTCCCACATGTTAATTACCAGAGGAAACAATTTCATACCTAACTGAAAAGGATGAAACAAGATGTTGATTCTCATGTCAAATTACTTGGAACGAGAGAATCTGTGAAAGCCGCAGATGGTCACTGCACATGTGTGGTTGAGCAGCAGTGACATGAATACTTACGTTTAACAATAAGGCAGGTGGGTATCTGCCTAATATCTCAGAGTGTAGGATATTGAGGTTCCAAGGCCAAGGATAGGCCATATGACAGAGACATTTCCAAGGCAACAAAGAGAATGGCTGTAAGCCTTTCCTAGTAATTGCTCACAGTGGCTGTGTTACATGGTTTACCCATTTTATATATATACATATATATATATATATATATATCCTGTATATTGATTTCTCAGATTTGATGACCTCCTTGCTTACTTTGTTATTCTTGTGACAAAGTTACCTAATTACATGTAAACATGAAACTCTTTGTAAACCCTTTTATAGCTCCTTCAGTTCAGTTCAGTCACTCAGTCATGTCCGACTCTTTGTGACCCCATGGACTGCAGCATGCCAGGCCTCCCTGTCTATCACCAACTCCAGGAGTTTACTCAAGCTCATGTCCATTGAGTTGGTGATGCCATCCAACCATCTCATCCTCTGTCATCCCCTTCTCTTCCCACCTCTGGGTCTTCAAAAGACCCAGCATCAAGGTCTTTTCAAATGAGTCAGTTCTTCGCATCAGGGGGCCAAAGGATTGGAATTTCAGCTTCAGCATCAGTCCTTCCAAAGATTATTCAGGACTGATTTCCTTTAGGATGGACAGGTTGGCATGGCAGATGGTAAGAGCAGAGCATGGGAGAGCCAGTACCAGTCCCTATGGCTGGGGTGCCCAACGTGTGGCTCAAATCACTTGATCTTTAGGGAGGCCCTCTGAGTTTGGGATATCCCCTTCCTGGTGGTTCAGACAGTAAAGAATCTTCCTGTGATGCAGAACCTGCCTGGGTTTGGTCCTGGGTTGGGAAGATCCCCTGGAGAAGGAAATGGCAACCCACTCTAGTATTCTTGCCTGGACGATCCCATGGACAGAGGAGCCTGGTGGGCCACAGTGCATGGGGTTGCAAAGAATCAGAGGTGACTGAGCGACTAACACTTTCACTTCCTTTTTGGATCACCTGCTGGAGGTTAGGGTCCAGACTAGATCGATTTTCTTCCCCTCCTACCTATCTCAGTGTAGTATCTTCTTTATAACCTGAACTGTAGAAGGGCTGTTCTGTTAGTCTTTTCAGGTCATTTTCAAGGAGCATTGTTACATACATAGTTGTAGTTTTGACCTATTGGGTTTGGAGAAGTGAATTTAGGGTCTTCCTACTCTGCCATCTTCCTGGTTTCCCCATCTTTCATATAGAAGTAGTGCTGATCTACTAAAAGAGTGGTGGCTATGGATATTACATTGGATTTCCATGGTCAGTCTTTGGAATCAGTTCAGTTCAGTCACTCAGTCGTGTCCGACTCTTTGCGACCCCATGAATCGCAGCACGCCAGGCCTCCCTGTCCATCACTAACTCCTGGAGTCCACTCAGACTCACATCCATCGAGTCAGTGATGCTATCCAGCCATCTCATCCTCTGTCGTGCCCTTCTCCTCCTGCCCCCAATCCCTCCCAGCATCAGGGTCTTTTCCAATAAGTCAACTCTTTGCATGAGGTGGCCAAAATATTGGAGTTTCAGCTTCAGCATTAGTCCTTCCAATGAATACCCAGGACTGATCTCCTTTAGAATGGATTGGTTGGATCTCCTTGCAGTCCAAGGGACTCTCAAGAGTCTTCTCCAACACCACAGTTCAAAAGCATCAATTCTTCGGCGCTCAGCTTTCTTCACAGTCCAACTCTCACATCCATACATGACCACTGGAAAAACCATAGCCTTGACTAGATGGACCTTTGTTGGCAAAGTAATGTCTCTGCTTTTTAATATGCTGGGTTGGTCATAATTTTCCTTCCAAGGAGTAAGCGTCTTTTAATTTCACAATCTGAAGTGATTTTGGAACCCCCAAAAATAAAGTCTGACACTGTTTCCACTGTTTCCCCATCTGTTTCCCATGAAGTGATGGGACCAGATGCCATGATCTTCATTTTCTGAATGTTGAGCTTTAAGCCAACTTTTTCACTCTCCTCTTCCACTTTCATCAAGAGGCTTTTTAGTTCTTCACTTTCTGCCATAAGGGTGGTGTCATTTGCATATCTGAGGTTATTGAGATGTCTCCCAGCAATCTTGATTCCAGCTTGTGCTTCTTCCAGCCCAGTGTTTCTCATGATGTACTCTGCATATAAGTTAAATAAGCAGGGTGACAATATACAACCTTGACGTACTCCTTTTCCTATTTGGAACCAGTCTGTTGTCCCATGTCCAGTTCTAACTGTTGCTTCCTGACCTGCATACAGATATCTCAAGAGGCAGGTCAGATGGTCTGGTATTCCCATCTCTTTCAGAATTTTCCATAGTTTATTGTGATCCACACAGTCCAAGGCTTTGGCATAATCAATAAAGCAGAAATAGATGTTTTTCTGGAACTCTCTTGCTTTTTCCATGATCCAGCGGATGTTGGCAATTTGATCTCTGGTTCCTCTGCCTTTTCTAAATCCAACTTGAACGTCTGGAAGTTCACAGTTCGTGTACTGTTGAAGCCTGGCTTGGAGAATTTTGAGCATTACTTTACTAGCGTGTGAGATGAGTGCAATTGTATGGCAGTTTGAGCATTCTTTGGCATTGCCTTTCTTTGGGACTGGAATGAAAACTGACCTTTTCCACTCCTGGGGCCACTGCTGAGTTTTCCAAATTTGCTGGCATATTTGGTGCATCACTTTCACAGCATCATCTTTGAGGATTTGAAATAGCTCAACTGGAATTCCATCACCTCCACTAGCTTTGTTCATAGTGATGCTTCATAAGGCCCACTTGACATCACATTCCAGAATATCTGGCTCTAGGTGAGTGATCACACCATCGTGATTATCTGGGTCGTGAAGATCCTTTTTGTACAGTTCTTCTGTGTACTCTTGCCACCTCTTCTTAATATCTTCTGCTTCTGTTAGGTCCATACCATTTCTGTCCTTTATTGTGCCCATCTTTGCATGAAATGTTCCCTTGGTATCTCTAATTTTCTTGAAGAGACCTCTAGTCTTTCCTGTTCTGTTGTTTTCCTCTATTTCTTTGCATTGATTGCTGAGGAAGGCTTTCTTATCTCTTCTTGCTATTCTTTGGAACTCTGCTTTCAGATGCTTATATCTTTCCTTTTCTCATTTGCTTTTCGCTTCTCTTCTTTTCACAGCTATTTGTAAGGCCTCCTTAGACAGCCATTTTGCTTTTTTGCATTTCGTTTTCTTGGGGATACCCCACGTCCAAGTTAAGAGAAACCCAAGTAAGACGGTAGGTGTTGCAAGAGGGCATCAAAGGGCAGGCACACTGAAACCATAATCACAGAAAACTAGTCAATCTAATCACACTAGGACCACAGCCTTGTCTAACTCAATGAAACTAAGCCATGCTGTGTGGGGCCACCCAAGACGGGAGGGTCATGGTGGAGAGGTCTGACAGAATGTGGTCCACTGGAGAAGGCAATGGTAAACCACTTCAGTATTCTTGCCTTGAGTCTTTGTTATAGCCCCTGACTTTTAGCAACGGAGCATGAGCTGTTGGCTGCAAGCTCAGGAAATTAGACCAATGGCAGCAAATTCCCATCACATCAAATAGTGTAAAGTGCTCTACATGTTCAGATCATGATAATGGTCATGGTGGTGACTGGCTGCAATGCTGCTCTGAAGCCATGCTGTACATAGTGCTTTCTGGTCAACCTTAAATTGCCACAAGCAGTTCTGCAAAGTGGTGAGAGCGTGGTTTCCAGAGCCACGTTGCCTGGGTTGGAAGGCTGGTCCTGCCCTTTAGTGCCATTTGGAGCAAGTGACTTCACTGCTCTGTACCTCAGTTGTCTCATCTTTAAAATGACGATGACAACACTGTCTGCCTCAATGGTTTTTTAATGATAATTAGATGGACTATTATTGTGAACGGCTTATGACAGCACAGACACATAGAAATTTCTGTGTAAGTCAGTGTGTATGAAATAAGTAAAGCTACTGCAGTTATGCTGTTTAGCCTGGATATTATGACACATCCCCTTTACTAAGTCCATCAAAAAGGAGGTTGATTCATTATTTGCTTCCTAGAATGGAAGCTCCATTAAGGGAGGGAATTTGTCTGTCTGCTGGAAAAAAAATATTTGGCCCTTTGTTGGAAATAACGGATAACTGAATGTTGGAGTTTTGTTGTTACTAATGTGTCAAAACTGACCTGACATCCTAGTTTTTTATAGGGTCCTCTGGTACTAAGGAAATAATTTTCTAACAAAAGAAACAAGTCATGATCTTCATGGAAAGTCTTGGATGCCAAACCTCTGGGGATGGAGCAGTGGAAAGAATACTGGTGTGTGTGTGTGTGTGTGTGTTAGTTGCTCAGTCATATCTGACTCTTTTCAACCCTATGGACTGTAGCCTGTCAGGCTTCTCTGTCCATGGAATTCTCCAGGTTAGAATACTGGAGAGGGTAGCCATTCCATTCTTCACTGGGTCTTCCTGACCCGGGGATTGAATCCAGGTCTCCTGCTTTGCAGGCAGAGTCTTGACTGTCTGAGCCACTAGGGAAACCAAGAATATTGATTCTAGGGTGCAGAGCCTGCATTCAAGACTTGGTTCCGCCTCTTACTACCTCTGGGAGTTTGTAGGGGCAGGAGAGTAGTATCAGAGCCTTAGTTTCTTCTTCTGTAACATTGGGATAATGTTTACTTTATTGGGCATTTTGAGAAATATATGTGTCAATACACTAAAAATACAGGGCATATCTTATGTGCCTGTCATGGGAAGAAATATGATCCACAACATACAATAACTTGGCCTGAATGAAGCTGCCCTTGAAAGAAGAGAAAGGGCTGGATCTGGGCATTTTACACTGGGACAGCTGAAAATCTGTAACTTGTTTCCAATAAGAGGAAGGCTGCTTTTTGTGATGTGAACTCATTTGGATCTTGAGGTCCTGCATTTGTTCCAATTGAAATGTTTTTGTCTAACACAGGAAGATTTTGTACAGCATTCTGGGAAGCCTGGCAGGCCCTTTCTGAAGTGATCGTAATGTGATTTGCTGCATGTATCAGAGAGGGAGGTTGCTGTGGCCTTCTTGTACGGCAGGCAGATTTGATTTTAAGCTCTGGAGGCAAATAAAGAAACAGTGGGAAACATACGAAGAATCCGAGCAAATGTGGAAATGAAAAAAGGGAGATGGAAATAGGATAAAAGATGGAACACAGGATAAACAAGCTGGCTGGCTTTTGCATCCTTACTTTCTACTAACGAGCTCGGATGGGACCTTCAAGGGGGCATTGTTTCGGTGAGATCTGCCTCACCTAAGGGACACAAAGCCAGAAGCATTCCTTGATAACACACAGAATAAAGAAATCTTGTTCATTACAAAAAAGCAGAAGAAATAACAGAGACTTGGATGTTTTTAAAATGAATTCAGCAGAAATTACTCCAGTTGGGGTTTATGAGCAACGAGAAACAAAGGACGACAAAGCTCTGTTTCTGCAGGCACGGAGTCTTAGTTACAGCCAACTGATTTGCAAGGCATAATTTGAGACCCATGACCTAACAAAATGCTCTGGGGTCAGGGTCACTTCTAAGATTGGGGCCTTGTCCCTGATGCTGATCCTCCCCAGAAAAGTCTCTCTGGGCTCGTCATTTGTCGGCAGTCGTTCTCTGCCAAATGTCTACAAACCAATCTGAGCATTTAATATGTGCTAAAATGTGTTAAATATGTGTAAATGACTCTTTCATGCAAGTGACCTCTGATCTTACCATCCGAACATTAAGAGTGGCCCTCTGGAACTCTTACAGTGGAAATTCTTGGGATGTCAGTGCCATCTCAGTTGGAAAGGTATTTTTGTATTTGGGCAGGTTTGGGTGGGGACGAGGGTATTCTGGGGAAAGCACATCCTTGAACCGCCTGTAAAAATTGTACTAGGCACGTAGCTGATGACTTCATCAGCAGCAGGATGAGATAATCCTGAGAAGGATTGAGTTTTCTTGGGAAAATGGGAGGGGATTTTGCAAAAAGCCTCTTAGAGGGGGAAGCTTCTACTTTCTGTCTGGGATGAGCATGATTGTGTCATCCTAACAAATTGAAAGGAATACACACACACACACACACACACACACACACACACAACCTTAATTCTACCCGTAAATACCAGAAGGTTGCAGGAGATAGCTGTCTGAGTTCTAGAATTCTCTTAGTATATTATGTGCCTGGGGCAAATACTAGGCACTTAAGAAATGCTTCTAACTGTGATGAGAATGAGTCACTTAGGAGGATTTATTTATTCTAAGAAAAACAATGAAGACACTCTTCTTTCCTGTGGAAACTTTGGAAGATAAGAAAGCTGAGATGAAAAGGATTCAAGGCAGTGGAAACAGAGAAAATATTTAATAAGCTTATAAAGAAAAGGAGAGGAAAAAGCCATTGTTAGGGAAGTAAGTGGAGGTTTTAAATGGTAGTTTTCTTCCTTTTAGTCTCTTCAAATCTCTGCATCTGATCTCAGTGGTGAACTCTACATGTTTTTCTAGCACGACCCATGAGGTCTGGCTTTCTGTTGGCAATCACCTGAGCCCTGATCTCAACCTTTGTAACTGAATTATATATACCCCGAGGACAGATTGATTCAGAGGGAGATACTTCTGCAATTACAGGGAAAGAGGACGTGGCCGCCTGAAGCTGGTCTGAAGAGATGCCATTAGGAAGCAGATGCAGGCAGCAGTGTAGAAGTAGAAGATTATAAGAATGCTACCCTCCCTGGCTCTGTTTTCCAGAGAAAAACGTACCCAACAGGCAAAACAGGAGATAGAGGACTCCCTGCAGGAAGGGTACAGGCTTCTCTGTCCATCATGGTTGTCCATCAAGCCTTTCATCAGATGCCATTTTGGGAGATGCCCCTTTGATATGTCTGTTGTGATCATTACTGTTGTAGCTCAGTTGCTAAGTCGTGTCCGACTCTGCGACCCATGGACTGCAGCACACCAGTCTTCTCTGTCCTTCACTATTTCTTGGAGTTTGCTCAAACTCATGTCCATTGAGTCGATGATGCCATCCAACCATCTCATCCTCTGTCACCCCTTCTCCTCCTGCCCTCAAATCTTTCTGATTCATTGGAAAAGACCCTGATGCTGGGAAACATCATTACTGAGTTACTATATGAAAGGCACTTCAGAAGTTTCCTCCTTTCTATGTGCACTTTTAGCACACAGAAGTGCTAAGTAAATGCTGTTGTTATCTTAGAGGCTGAGGAATTTCATATACATGTGTATGAAAAAGAGACAACTTTAAAAACTTCAAAAGTGTACATATTTTAAGTGTAAATCTGAGTTTCAAAAGGGAAGATGTGTGTGGGTGTGTGAATATGTATGTGTGCCTGATTGGGAATATTTGATAAAAGAAGAATTTAATGTCTCCTAATTATTTGAGAGCTTTTGAGACAAATTAATAAGTAATTATAATCACAACAGAAGTGCTTCCTCCCGTATGGGGGCAAAGAAGTTTCAATTTTCAGTGCTTAAACATTGAGGTCGTGGTCCTAGAATGTTAATTGAAGCTGAGAGGAACCTTAAGTGTCTCCCCCAAGTCCCGAATTTTATTGATGAGAAGATATACTCAGAAAGCAAATCTCACCCAAGACTACATGCCACAAAGAGGCAGAGGCAGATGATTGATTCTGTTAGCTGGAGGAGTGAGAAGAGAGGACTGTGAGTTCCCTTCAAGTCCTACTCACTTTACAAGTGACAGATAACCCTCTGAATTATGTCAGGACCAGGGCTGGTGGAGCACACGACAACTCAGGGAATGGGGGATAAAGATGACCATGAACAGAGAGAAGCAGACGTGGAAACGCTCCCCAGGCTTCTTCTGCTTCCATTGTCCTGCCCTTTTCCTGGATGCCACCTCTGCTGACCATGTAACTGGAGAGCTTAGGCTGCTACCACTGGTCAGAGTGACACCTTCCAGTAGTCCTGGCTGTCCTATGGTTCAGTGAGGGACAGACTGGTGAGCCAGTGTGCCTGAGAGAGAGAGAGACAGAGAGAGAGACAAAGAGATAGAAAGACAGAGAGAGGGGCAGAGAGAGGGAAGGGAAGAAAGACAGAAATAGAGAGAAAGAGACGGAGAGACAGAGTCCCTGCCAAGTCTCAAAAGGGCTTCGAAGAACATTTTTGGAATGATAGGAACTGTTTTCATTACTTATTAGTACTTTCTACTGACCTAATCCTCCGACCCCTGTGTCAAGTTTGAAAAGAAAAAAAGAGAATAAAGTCCAATAAAGTCATACTCTGAGAACAAACTTTTAGAGAGTGTCCCAAAAGTATAAACACGTGCTTAAAACTCCTGAGGCACTCTGTAAGTAAAAAGAGTAAAAACTCGAATCCAAGCATTGAAGGGGTGAAGGGTGGGGAGGGTCAGTTGATCAGGCTTGGGAAACTGGCCTCCCAGGAAGAGGGGGGCAGACACATATCTCAGGGTGGAGGCGGTAAGAAGGAGCATTCGTGGGTGGTAGGCTGTGAATGGTGAGAACCTCTGACTGACAGCTATGGGTAAACGGATTCAACTCAGAGATGCTGGGCTCAGGTGGCCAATTTTGTGGGAATCGGTAGAGGAGTGGAGTGGGGATGCTAAGTGCTGGCAAAGGGGCAGAGATGGGGGGACCAGGAGGAACTGAGGCTGGGAGCTCACAGAAAGGAGATGGCGGTGGCTTTTGGATTCTCACGCTGAGGAAGTTGAGTTCAAGCCAAGCTCAGCTTGCTCATTGAGGGACAAGAGCTGCGGCTGATATCTGGGAGACATAAATAATTCAAGTATTAGCTGTCTAGGAATCCAAGTCCTGAGGGCTTCTGGGGTAATCCTGTCATTTAATATTTAAAAACAAATATAAAAAGGCTTGCGCTCTTGCTCTCACATACAGTGGAAGCCTCATTCCAATCTTGATATTCTCACGAATACCTGAAGGCTGACATTTTGTTTCTTACCTCTCCCTCCAATTTATTGTCACCAAATAATTCTTGATCTTGACCTCCTCTGGCTCTTCTTTCCATTTTACCCCATATTCACCAAAATGTGTCCCAAACCCTTAAAAAAATTTCCTTAAAACATCTCCAGCTTAAGACAGCTGATGTAATAGACTCTCATCAAGAAGGAATCACAACCCAGCTCAGAGAGACAACTTGAATCATTTATTAGATGTTTCTCATCTGTAAAGCTCCTCCTGGCCTTTTCCATCTCCAGGGATGTCTCACTCTCTCTTTTCTCAGGCTGCAGTCTCCTCCATTTTACTGGCCTTTCTTCCTTTTTTTTTTTTTTTTGAGAACTAATTCAGGTCTGTTAATTTCTACCTGGACACTATCCCCTTTCTCCTGGTATGTTAAATGAATTTTACTTTAGTCCTTTGATCTATCTGCTTTTTAGCTCCTCCATCTTCCACATCATGGCTAGAATCCATCTTTTCACATCCAGAATAGCACTTCAATATGTTTTTCTAAATAATAGTCTCCTCCCTAAAAAGAATTTTGCCACTGACTTTTAAAATAACATGTAAGAGACACAAACAATGGGGATATAATGTACAGCACAGGGAAATATATAGAGCATTCTGATTTCTTAATTTGAGGAAGAAGGGAAGGGATGAATATTTATTGAGGACTCACAAAAATCAGACCCTGGACTACAGCTTCATTTTGTTTAATGGTTATGAAAATGCGTGAGTGTGGGGTCATCACCCCAGTTTACAGATGAGAACAAAGAGTCCAAAATGTGAGGATGCTTCAGGTCAAGGAGCTAGTAAATGGGGACCTTGAGTCGAAGCCAGGAGGTTTGGACTCCAGAACTCATGATATTTCTGTCTTTTTTCCCCCTTAAATTTAGTTATTCTGGCAGAAGTTAAAAAAAAAAATTAATTTATT
Organism: Bos grunniens; assembly: GCF_055505025.1. NCBI lineage: Eukaryota > Metazoa > Chordata > Mammalia > Artiodactyla > Bovidae > Bos > Bos grunniens. Next base: position 32,356,535 of record NC_141190.1, on the reverse strand, counting down.
TATTTCTGGCTGTGCTGGGTCTTGGTTGCGGAGAGTGGGCCTTCTCCAGCTGTGGTGAACAGGGGCTGCTCTCTAGTTGAGCTGCGAGAACTTCTCGTTGCAGTGGTTTCTCTTGTTGCGAGGCCTGGGCTCTAGACTCAAGGGCTTCAGTAGCTGCGGCACATGGGCTGTAACGTGCTGTCTCAGAAGTTGCCCCGCGGCATTGTGGGATCTTCCTGAACCAGGGATCGAACCAGTGTGCCCTGCTCTGACAGGCAGATTCCCAACCATGACCCCACCAAGGAATTCCCTGATGATAGTTCTTTTTTGGTCCTAAGTGTTAGTGGCGTACTCTAGAATGAATTCAAGAAATGGTCTGGGAGACAGGAGCTAAACAACTCTCGCTGTGTGTAGCACAGGGTGAGCCTTTCCTTATGTCTGCCTAACACTTGCCCCACTTTCTGCCTCTTCCCCTTTCAGCCTTTCCCCACAGCTTCTCTTACCCCCAAGATGGACATTTGCTCTTCTATTCCAAGACGTAGGTGCATAATAAGAGGGCTCCTATTATTTGCTTGGAAAGTTACCTTTTTCCCTAGTTGTCTCTAAGATAGAGTACACAGAACAAGATAGACCCAAAGAACACAGTAAGGTGTAGGGGAAAATGTCAGCATTTATAGTTACTTATTTTGTGTATTTTTTCCTTATTCCTCTTGACCTGGAGGGGGTTAATGAGGAGTTTTATAGTAATGGTTCAAAGAGCAAGGTGTGGACATTCTTCTAATTGGTTGGTGGTTAGGTCACTGGGAGTCAGCATCATCAACCTTCTGGTTCCAATCAGTCTGGGGTCTGCAAGCTTACGGGCAGCATACAGTAACTTCTTCCACTCAGTGTGGGGGGTGGGGGGGTTTCAGTATCTGCAAAACAGTTCAAAGATACTGTTATATGTATCCTTTGAGGGGGTACCAGGAACCTTCCCCAAGACTGTACTATTGTTTCTTGACTGCTTCTCTTTTGTCTCTGCATCCCCTCCTTTTCCTGATTAGCAACTGTTTGAACCTGCCCTTTGAAACTCAGGGAAGGTCATGGAGGCTGAATGAATCTATTTCTTACAAACAAGAAACAGAAGGGGACACAGAAAGCCTTTTGTGTCCAGGAGCCCCATTGGCTCCTACTTGGTTTCGGAAATATAGTACACTCTCCTCATCTGGTCCTTCCAGGACCTATGTGACCCAGCCCCAGCCTACTTTTCTAACTTTAAATCCCTCTTCTAGCATCCCCTGTGTGCATGCAAAGCTTTCCCAGACACAAATTTACATACTCTTCTTCCTTTCATGCGTTCATCTTTATGGGTCCTAGCGTAATTATTTTATCTGCATCAACACCTCCGCTGTCATGTATTATGAACTCTTTATCTTCTAATTATTTATGTAAATACCTTACTCCCTTTTCCAGACTATAAGCTCCTATTTTTGATTCCAGTTTTTCAACCTTATCTTGTACCCTATTTCCTGCAGAGAATAGGTGCCTGAGATCACTTTGATGAATACATGGAATAGATGATGTATTACCCACATTTTAAGAAGTACTCTCAAGCACAACCATGACTGATCCATCTCTGTCTTAATCCAAGCCACCTTTTCTTCTCCATTAAGCCCCCACTTCCATCTTCTTTGGCAAAAACAGCTCTTTATTAACAATAAAGCCAACTTACAAATAGGGGGATGTGAGAGGCACCTTCTCACTCCCTGGCCAAACAAACCATCTGCAGATATATATGCTGCAATGATGAAAGTTATGTAGGACCGTGGAGTTGCTGGGGAGGCAAGCAGAGGGAAATCATGGGCTTGGAACTTCTGTATAACCAGACTGTTGGCCATCAGGGGCTTTCCCTTTTATTGCCTTTTTCGAGAGTAACATGTACCTTCTCTGTTCTCTCATCAGTCCTGCCTCATCTCCTGAGTTGTCACCTGGTTCTCCTCTATCCAACCTATAGACACATCAAGAAGGTACCCATTATCTTGTTTGACTGGTTAATTTTTTATCGACATATAGTAGTCACTAAAGTGTCTTTATTGCAAAGTATAAAACATGAATTAGGTTGTCCTAGAAGACTCAGAGCTGTATACTTCCCAAGGCTCAATTATGAGTGTGTTGCTAGAGAATAAAGGGTGTTTTCTGACTGCAAGTTCAGAGTACTTTGCTGTGTTCTTGCTTTCACTGGAATCCCTTGATATGTTCCCCCTACAGCAACAAGTAAGTCACAATTTAAAAGGCTGACAATATTTACTCATTTCCTGTTTGCTGCAGGGTGTCTGAGCTCACCATTAGAGTGAATCAACAGCTTAAAAGTGAAGGCAGGATCTGGCACTTCAGATTTTCTTTACACTCAAATGTGGGAAGAAATGGAGATTTTCCTTTTTGTACTTTGGGTACAATAGCCTCATTGGAGAACATGAAACTTCTGGTAGAAAAGAGAAGGCCTCTTGTACCATCGCCAACTTTTTTGACCATCCACTTAGATAAGGTTTTGTTTTGAAATATGAAGAGGCTTATTTTGGTTTCAAGAATGAGAGAACGTTTTGTTTCTTCTCATCTGGGGCCAGGTTCTGCAGAGTAAGTCATTGACCTAACATTTCCAATTAGCCCACAGATTGAACTCTCTTTGAAATTAAAGCCTGGCCTGTGTTTGCAGGGGGCTATGACTTCCAAATTTCAACTTTGCCTGAGTTTGTCTTCTTTTCAAAATGCTTTGGATGATGGGGTTGGGGGGTGGTCATGGCTTCTGGAGAGGTTGGGAATGGCACATCTTTGGCAGATCTTAGATTCTGGGGACTTCTGTTATCTCCTCTGTCAAAAGAACCTTCCCCTAAACCTTCATTTTACTGAGCTCTGCCACTTTCTTTTATCATAGCAATTCAAGGCTCTACTGACTGAGGAGCTGGTTCTTTCCTACCGGTTTCATCCATACTCAAACATTTTCCCCATATCTGATGATCCTAGCAGCTTCTCCCTGTACTGTCTTTGTTGCAGGAAAGAGAGTGGGGTGCAAGAGGATGGTCACATCCCAGCTCATGTCTGGATCCCATCACATTTGAGGGGATGGCTATCCAATGTGGGTTCTTGGCTTCACACAGGAAAGAATCCAAGAACAGCCATATTAAAGTGAAAGAAGGTTTATTCAGGGAGGAAACACACTCCATAGACAGAGCATGAGCCATCTAGGAAGGCAAGAGAGGCACCAGGGTATGGGGTTGTCAGTTTTCATAAAGGTGGGTAATTTCATAGGCTAATGAGTGGGAGGAGTATTCCAGTTATTTTGGGAAAGGGCTGGGGATTTCCAGGAATTGGCCCATTGCCCAGTTTTTTGATCTTTATGGTCATGGCTTGTGGGTGTGTCATTTAGCATGCTGATGCGTTACGATACACTGAGGTTCAAGGTCCAGTGGAAGTCAACTTGTCCGCCATCTTGGATCTAGCTGATTCTAATCAGTTTATGTCATATCCCTGGGCTATGTTATTCTTTTAAAGATTGTGCCCTGCCCCCTTTCTGTCTCACCTTCTTATTCATCCACTCGTTGCAAACCAGCCTTCTTGTCTCAAACACCAGGCATGTAATGTATCAAAGCATACTGCTTTAGGGTTTTAGTTGGTCCTGTTCTAACAATAGTGATGCAGTGCCCACATTAACACAGACAGGCACTATATACCGAACATTTCTGATTCATGAACTCATTTATTCCTTTAAGCAATCCTATGACATATATCATTACGATTCCTGTGTTATACGTGAGAAAACTGGGTTTAAGCAAGATTCCCTAGGCCACAGACTTTGTAAGTACTGAAGCCAGAATTCAAGTTTTGCCAGACACCAAACCCATGCTCTTAACGGCCTAATTACACTATCTCTTTTATTCAAAAAGTCTTCATTTCTGCACTGCCTGGCTGCTAGCCCTGTTGTTTGTTGAAAACAAAGCCCCAGATCTTATTTCAGCTCATCTAACATGACTTCCCTTCAGCATTTTGTTTTGAGGCTAAAAAATTTGAACATGAGCATCTCAATTAAAGTACTCTTGAAAAGATTTATTAGCAGATTGCTTTCATCTTGACCATAACTAATCATAGAAAAGGGAAAACAAGACAAGTGGCCAGAAGTACTCTTTGAGACATTGCATTTGGGAAGCTGGCAGAGTAGCTCTTAAGGATGTGTTCAGTTCTCACAAGCCTGCCTTGGGTCTAGGTGAAACAGAGTTTGAAACACAATAAAGAAGACATTTGTATAAGAATCATGCCATGGAAGGAGGTGGGGGAAACTGCCAGATGAAAACTGTCACATTTCTGTAGGAAAGTCTTTTCTAGACTCTTTAGATAATGTTGAATCTAAGGTGGTGCTATTGCATTCAAAGGCTTTCTCCCTCCCCAGTCTCAGGCTTTATTGAGCTCATACTCATATGAATGCATCACTAGGTGCTGAGAATTCAAAGGTGAACAGGACAGAATCAAGAAGTCCACAATGCTATGTCACTTCAGGCTTGTCCCACTCTTTGTGACCCTATGGACTATAGCCCGCCAGGCTCCTCTGTCCATGGAATTCTCTAGGCAAGAATACTGGAGTGGTTTGCCATGCCCTCCTTCAGGAGATCTTCCTGACCCAGGGATCAAACTTGCATCTCTTATGTCTCCTACATTGGCAAGTGGGTTCTTTACTGCTGGCACCACCTGGAAGCTCCATTAAGCCCACAGTTCAATTCAGTTCAGTTCAGTCGCTCAGTCGTGTCCAACTCTTTGCGACTCCATGAACTTAAGCATGCCAGGCCTCCCTGTCCATCACCAACTCCCGGAGTTTACCCAAACTCATGTCCATCGAGTTGGTGACGCCATCAGGCCATCCTCTGTCATCCCCTTCTCCTCCTGCCCCCAATCCCTCCCAGCATCAGAGTCTTTTCCAATGAGTCAACTCTTCACATAAGGTGGCCAAAGTATTGGAGTTTCAGCTTTAGCATCATTCCTTCCAGAGAACACCCAGGACTGATCTCCTTTAGAATGGACTGGTTGGATCTCCTTGCAGTCCAAGAGACTCTCAAGAGTCTTCTCCAACACTACAGTTCAAAAGCATCAATTCTTCGGCACTCAGCATTCTTCACAGTCCAACTCTCACATCCATACATGACCACTGGAAAAACCATAGCCTCAACTAGACGGACCTTTGTTGGCAAAGTAATGTCTCTGCTTTTCAATATGCTATCTAGGTTGGTCATAACTTTCCTTGCAAGGAGTAAGCGTCTTTTAATTTCATGGCTGCAGTCACCATCTGCAGTAATTTTGGAGCCCCCAAAATAAAGTCTGACACTGTTTCCACTGTTTCCCCATCTATTTCCCATGAAGTGATGGGACCGGATGCCATGATCTTTGTTTTCTGAATGTTGAGCTTTAAGCCAACTTTTTCACTCTCCTTTTTCACTTTCATCAAGAGGCTTTTGAGTTCCTCTTCACTTTCTGCCATAAGAGTGGTGTCATCTGCATATCTGAGGTTATTGATATTTCTCCCAGCAATCTTGATTCCAGCTTGTGCTTCTTCCAGCCCAGTGTTTCCTCATGATGTACTCTGCATAGAAGTTAAATAAGCAGGGTGACAATATACAGCCTTGACATACTCCTTTTCCTATTTGGAACCAGTCTGTTGTTCCATGTCCAGTTCTAACTGTTGCATCCCGACCTGCATATAGGTTTCTCAAGAGGCAGGTCAGGTGGTATGATATTCCCTTCTGTTTCAGAATTTTCCACAGTTTATTGTGATCCACACAGTCAAAGGCTTTGGCATAGTCAATAAAGCAGAAGTAGATGTTTTTCTGGAACTCTTGCTTTTTCCATGATCCAGCAGATGTTGGCAATTTGATCTCTGGTTCCTCTGCCTTTTCCAAGTCAAGCTTCAACATCTGGAAGTTCATGGTTCATGTATTGCTGAAGCCTGGCTTGGAGAATTTTGAGCATTACTTTACTAACGGGTAAGATGAGTGCAATTGTGTGGTAGTTTGAGCATTCTTTGGCATTGCCTTTCTTTGGGATGGGAATGAAAACGGACCTTTTCCAGTCCTGTGGCCACTGCTGAGTTTTCCAAATTTGCTGGCATATTGAGTGTAGCACTTTCACAGCATCATCTTCCAGAATTTGAAATAGCTCAGCTGGAATTCCATCACCTCCTCTAGCTTTGTTCATAGTAATGCCTTCTAAGACCCACTTGACTTCACATTCCAGGATGTCTGGCTCTAGGTCAGTGATCACATCATTGTGATTATCTGCGTCGTGAAGGTCTTTTTTGTACAGTCCTTCTGTGTATTCTTGCCACCTCTTCTTAATATCTTCTGTTTCTATTAGGTCCGTACCATTTCTGTCCTTTGTTTGGCCCATCTTTGCATGAAATGTTCCCTTGGTATCTCTAATTTTCTTGAAGAGATCTCTAGTTTTTCCCATTCTGTTGTTTTCCTCTATTTCTTTGCACTGATCACTGAAGAAGGCTTTCTTATCTCTTCTTGCTATTCTTTAGAACTCTGAATTCAGATGCTTATATCTTTCGTTTTCTCCTTTGCTTTTCACTTCTCTTCACAGCTATTTGTATGGCCTCCCCAGACAGCCATTTTGCTTTTTGCATTTCTTTTCCATGGGGATGGTCTTGATCCCTATCTCCTGTACAATGTCACGAACCTCTTTCCATAGTTCATCAGGCACTCTATCTATCAGATCTAGTCCCCTAAATCTATTTCTTTAGGTCATACCTGAATGATCTAGTCAAGGCTATGGTTTTTCCAGTGGTCATGTATGGATGTGAAAGTTGGACTGTGAAGAAAGCTGAGCGCCGAAGAATTGATGTTTTTGAACTGTGGTGTTGAAGACTCTTGAGAGTCCCTTGGATTGCAAGGAGGTCCAACCAGTCCATTCTGAAGGAGATCAGCCCTGGGTGTTCTTTGGAAGGAATGATGCTAAAGCTGAAACGTCAGTACTTTGGCCACCTCATGCGAAGAGTTGACTCATTGGAAAAGACTCTGATGCTGGGAAGGATTGGAGGCAGGAGGAAAAGGGGACGACAGAGGATGAGATGGCTGGGTGGCATCACTGACTCAATGGACGTGAGTCTGAGTGAACTCCGAGAGTTGGTGATGGACAGGGAGGCCTGGCGTGCTGCGATTCATGGGGTCGCAAAGAGTTGGACACGACTGAGCGACTGAACTGAACTGAACTGAACTGAATGGTCTAGTGGTTTTCCCCACTTTCTTCAATTTAAGTCTGAATTTGGCAATAAGGAGTTCATGATCTGAGCCACAGTCAGCTCCCAGTCTTGTTTTTGCTGACTGTATAGAGCTTCTCCATCTTTGGCTGCAAAGAATATAATCAATCTGATTTCAGTGTTGACCATCTGGTGATGTCCATGTGTAGAGTCTTCCCTTGTGTTGTTGGAAGAGGGTGTTTGCTATGACCAGTGGATTCTCTTGGCAGAACTCTATTAGCCTTTGCCCTACTTCATTCCATATTCCAAGGCCAAATTTCCCTGTTACCCCAGGTGTTTCTTGACTTTTGCATTCCAGTCCCCTATAATGAAAAGGACATCTTTTTTGGGTGTAGTTCTAAAAGGTCTTGTAGGTCTTCATAGAATTGTCCAGCTTCAGCTTCTTCAGTGTTACTGGTTGGGGCACAGACTTGGATTACAGTGATATTGAATGATTTGCCTTGGAAATGAACAGAGATCATTCTGTCGTTTTTGAGATTGCACCCAAGTACTGCATTTCGGACTCTTGTTGACTATGATGGCTACTCCATTTCTTCTAAGGGATTCCTGCCCACAGTAGTAGATACAATGGTCATCTGAGTTAAATTCACCCATTCTAGTCCATTTTAGTTCGCTGATTCCTAGAATGTCAACATTGACTCTTGCCATCTCCTACTTCCAATTTGCCTTGATTCATGGACCTGACATTCCAGGTTCCTATGCAATACTGCTCTTTACAGCATTAGACCTTGCTTCTATCACTGGTCACATCCACAAGTGGGTATTGTTTTTGCTTTGGCTCCATCCCTTCATTCTTTCTGGAGTTATTTCTCCACTGATCTCCAGTAGCATATTGGGTACCTACCGACCTGGGGAGTTTCTCTTTCTATCATTTTGCCTTTTCATACTGTTCATGGAGTTCTCAAGGCAAGAATACTGAAGTGGTTTGCCATTCCCTTCTCCAGTGGACCACATTCTGTCAGACCTCTCCACCATGACCCACCCATCTTGGGTGGCCCCACACGGCATGGCTTAGTTTCATTGAGTTAGACAAGGCTGTGGTCCGTGTGATTAGATTGACTAGTTTTCTATGATTATAGTGTCTGCCCTCTGATGCCCTCTTGCAACACCTACCATCTTACTTGGGTTTTTCTTACCCAAGTATCCCTTGGGGTATCTCTTCATGGCTGCTCCAGCAAAGTGCAACCACTGCTCCTTACCTTGGACAATGGGTATCTCCTCACAGCCACCACTCCTGACCTTGAACGTGGAGTAGCTCCTCTCTGCCCTCCTGCGCCCAAGCAGCCACCGCTCCAGTAAGTCCACAGGAGACTGTTAAGAAACAAAAACTCAACTGAATAAATGTGAAGAGCTAATTGAGTTTATTCAAGGATTCTTGAATCAGGCAGCACCCTATTTAGAAAACAGCAGGGCAAGCCAAAGGGATGTACAAAATGGAAGGTTTCTGTAGGCAGGAGGCTGGAGCAAGGAAGTTCTGAGCCAAAGGAGGAAAGGAATTTTTTCCAGCCTGGAGGTCATCTTCTTTCAGAGGAAAGGCAACAGGGGCGGGGGGTGGGGGGGGGCGGTTATTATGCAGATGACCTCACTAGGGCTAGAGAGGAAATTTCAAATGGTCTGCTTTGAAGGTCACATTCCTGGGAGAGGTTGAGACTGCACATCTGTCTTGGTAAACTGTCATGGTAGCAAATGATTCCATTTTGAGCTTGAAATTTCTTTTTACAAGGCTTATTGCAAGTGGGAAAGATGATAAATAAATCAGTACACATGTAATAGGTTAAGTTGTTTTTGTTGTTCAAGTCACTCAGTCATATCCAACTCTTTGCGACCCCATGCACTGCAGCGCGCCAGGCTTCCCTATCCTTCACCATCTCCCAGAGCTTGCTCAAACTCATGTCCACCGAATCGGTGATGCCATCCAAACATCTTACCCTCTGTTGTCCCCTTCTCCTCCTGCCTTCAATCTTTCCCAGCATCAAGGTCTTTTCTAGTGAGTCAGCTCTTTGCTTCAGGTGGCCAAAGGATTGAAGCTTTGGCTTCAGCATCAGTCCTTCCAATGAATATTCAGGACTAATTTCCTTTAGGATTGACTGGTTTGATCCCCTTGCAGTCCAAGGGACTCTCAAGAGTCTTCTCCAGCATCATAGTGCAAAAGCATCAGTTCTTTGGTGCTCAGCCTTCTTTATGGTCCAACTCTCACATCTATATGAAACTACTGGAAAAACCATAGCTTTGACTAGACAGACCTTTGCCGCCAAAGTAATGTCTCTGCTTTTTAATACATTGTCTAGGTTTGTCATAGCTTTTCTTCCAAGGAGCATGCATCTTTTAATTTCATGGCTGCAATCACCATCTGCAGTGATTTTGGAACCCAAGAAAATAAAGCCTGTTCCTGCTTCCATTGTTTCCCGATCTATATGCCATGAAGTGATGGGAACGCATGCCATGATTTTAGTTTTCTGAATGTTGAGCTTTAAGCCAACTTTTTCGCTCTCCTCTTTCACCTTCATCAAGAGGCTCTGTAGTTCCTTTTTGCTTTCTGTCATAAGGGTGGTGCCATATGCATATCTGAGGTTATTGATATTTCTCCCAGCAATCTTGATTCCAGCTTGTGCTTCATCAGCCCGGCATTTCTCATGACATACTCTGTATATAAATTAAATTAGCAGAGTGACAGTATACAGCCTTGACATACTCCTTTCACAACTTAGAACCAGTCTGTTGTTCCATGTCAGGTTCTAACTATTGCTTCTTGACCTGCATACAGGTTTCACAGGAGGCAGGTAAGCTGGTCTGATATTCCCATCTCTAAGAATTTTCCACAATTTGTTGTGATCTACACGGTCAAAGGCTTTAGAATAATCAATGAAGCAGAAGTAGATGTTTTTTCATTGACTACACTAAAGCCTTTGACTGTGTAGATCACAACAAACTGGAAAATAGGTTGAGTAGTGATAATTATTATGATAAAAATGTCAGACGAGATAAATGGCTAGCTAAAGATGATGCATGTCCTTTAGGTAGGGTGGGCCAGGAAAGCCTCTTTGATGAAATAATATTTGAGTGGACACTTGAGAATTAAGAGATTAAGCCCTGGATTGTGAAGAAGGGCTACCCTGCCAATGGGAAGCAGCAAGTACAAAGACCCCTCAACAGGAGCATAGTTGTCATCTTGAAACCACATAACTCAGATGGAATTTGAACCTGCCAAAACTCAGATTGTGACTTGGACCCAGGGGCTGAGACTCAAACCCTCTGTCTTTTAATTGAAATCACATACCTGGCCTCAGGACTTAATGAAGCTCAGGTTCTTTATCTCTCAGCACAGAAAGAATTCAGTGAGAGGCAAAGTGATAGGCAAGATGCATTGGGCTGGCCAAAAAGTTTATTCAGGTTTTTCCATAAGATGGTATGGAAACATCTGAATGAGCTTTTTGGCCAACCTGATAGATTTATTGAGACAGATACACACTTCATAGACTGTTTATTGTTGTTCAATCACTGGGTTGTGCCTGACTCTTTGTGACTCCATGGACTGCAGCATGCCAGGCCATCATAGACTGTAGGCCATGTCAGAAGATGAGGGGCCCTGCGGTTTGCTTAGTTTTATGGGCTGGATAAGATTATACCAACTATTTTGGGGAAGGGGCAGGGATTGCTAGGAATTGGGCCACCTTCTACCTTTTGGCCCTTATGGTCAACCTCAGGACTGTCATGGTGCTGGTGGGTGTATTGTGTAACTTGCTAATGGATTACAATGAGTGTGCAATAAGGTTCAAGGTCTACTGGAAGTTGAGTCTTCTTGCCATCTTGTACCTAATTGGTTCTAACCAGTTTTTTTCATATTCTCAATGGCTATGGCATTCTTTTAAAGGTTGTGCCCTGTCCCCTTCCCTCCTGTCTCAGTTTCAAGGAACTGTAGAGACCAGTACAGCCAGAGTCGGGTGAGTGATGAGAAGAGTGGAAGAAATGAGGTTGTAGAGCTGGGCAGAGGAAAAATTGGTAAAGATCTTGCACTTCATTTTAAGTATTCTAGGAGGCCCGTGGACTATCTGAAGAAGTGGTGTGATATCATCCTTGATTTTTTAACAGACACATCAGGGAGAGCAGAAACAAAAATTGGAAGCAGGGGAACCATCGAGGGGAAGGGAGTTACTGCTGCCATCTTGGCAGAATAAAGAATAAGGCTGAGTGGGAAGCTTGTTCACCACCAAACTCTCTAGGGTTGGTGGAGTAGAACTGACCCATTCAAAATGTGTGCCAAACATTTTTTCTCTATGAGTTCCTTGTAACCTCTTAACCATGTACATGCTCTTGAACAACAGGAGTCAGCAATTCTTATCCCTCCCTTATATACAGGCAGCTGCTACTAAGTCACTTCAGTCGTGTCCAACTCTGTGCAACCCCATAGATGGCAGCCCACCAGGCTCCCCCATCCTTGGGATTCTCCAGGCAAGAACACTGGAGCGGGTTGCCATTTCCTTCTCCAATGCATGAAAGGGAAAAGTGAAAGTGAAGTTGCTCAGTCGTGCCTGACTCTTAGTGACCCCATGGACTGCAGCCTACCAGGCTCCTCCATCCATGGGATTTTCCAGACAAGAGTACTGGAGTGGGGTGCCATTGCCTTCTCTGACACAGGCAGCTCCTTCCTATCAAATCTCTTTCCCCTCCCCTGTGACTTGCTTGGGTCAGCAGAATGTGGCAGACATAGCACCATGCCATTTCTGATTTCAGGTGCCTTCGGTCTGTAACAGCTTGAAGTGGAGCTTAGATTCCTGGCCAGAGACTGAGGCTGGGTTGTGGCAGTTGGGAGCACTGAACCCTAGCCACTGGACCAGGGGTTGATGACAAGGCTCTGCTTCTCAGCGTTGCAGGAAAGAATTCCCACAAAGATGGAAAATAGTGAAATGAGTAAAGTGTTTATTAGGAGGAAAAGGGTACAGTACATGTGGATAAGAACATGGGCGGGGTCAGATGGAGACTCACTGAATCACATCCTTTGGGCAGTTTGAATTACTTTTCTGGGGCATTTCTTCCAGGTTTCCTTTGGCCATTCACTTTGATTTGCCTGGTCCTGAGGCTGTATTTGATATATCTCAGGAAACTTCTGTGTGTGTTCATCTCCTAGCCAAGATGGATTCTAGTGAAGAGGCTCATGGGTACTTGACATCACTTACTATGAGGTGATGCCACCTTCCTTTTTGACCTCCAAGGAGCATTTCTGCACATGTGTAGTTAGGGAGGTTTCCCTAACTTTGAGAATGAGGAACATGTGGTCTTTTATTGCTTGTTACTGTGCATCATCACGGGGTTCCCTGGTGGCTCAGAGAGAGTCTGTCTGCAATGCAAATCAAGAAGATCCCCTGGAGAAGGGAATGGCTACTCACTCCAGTATTCTTGCCTGGAGAATCCCATGGACAGAGCAGCCTGGTAGGCCACAGTCCATGGGGCCACAGAGTTGGATACAACTGAGCAACCAACACTTTCTTTCATCTCTTGTCTGGGCAGGGCCCAACCTTCTCTAGCATACTGCTCTTACGGAATTTCTGCTAGTATGGAGTTTCTGTTCACAGGGGAGGAACCGCTCAGCCTAGTGCCCATCTATCTCTTGCCTCATTTCCACAACTGTCCTTTAAGAAACCTGGCAGCTTCCCCAGAAGCCAGTCACCAGCTCAGGCTGGACTGTCTGATGAAGTGCCAGTAGGTGGCAGGGCACGGGGGCACATATGGAGGGGAACCAGACAGAGGAGATGCTTTCTCAGATTTCTAGACTGTATCATCCTAAAAGCCTGACATGTGTTACCTGTTCACTCTCAACAACCCTGTGGGGTAAATATTCTTGCCACATCTTCCCTGAAGAAGGACTGGAGGCTCAGAGAAGTAACTTGTCCAGGGTCACCCACTAGTGAATGGCAGTGATAGGACCGAATTCTATGCCACTTTCACCTTGATGCCATCACTTTTAACCATGAGTAATGTCCCACTCGGAGAAGGAAATGGCAACCCGCTCCAATACTCTTGCCTGGAGAATCCCATGGACGGAGGAGCCTGGTGGGCTGCAGTCCATGGGGTCAGTAAGAGTTGGGAACTGAGCGACTTCACTTTCACTTTTCACTGTCATGCGTTGGAGAAGGAAATGGCAACCCACTCCAGTGTTCTTGCCTGGAGAATCCCAGGGACAGGGGAGCCTGGTGGGCTGCTGTCTATGGAGTCGCACAGAGTCAGACACGACTGAGGCGACTTAACAGCAGCAGCAATGTACCACTCAGAATGCAGGACGTATATATATTTTTAACTTTAAATATTTTATTTTGTTTTGGGATAAACCGGTTAACAATGTTGGGGTAGTTTCAGGTGAACAGTGAAGAGACTCAGCCATACATATACATGTGTCCATTCTCCCCTGGACTCCCATCCCATCCAGGCTGGTGTATATCACTGAACTGAGTTCCATGTGCTACACAATAGTTCTTTGTTGTTATCCATTTGAAATTTAGCAATGTGTTCATGACCTTCCCAAAGTCCCTAACAATCCCTAGCCCTGGCAACTGTAAATTGCTTTCTAAGTCTGTGAGTGTCTTTCTGTTTTGTAATTGAGTTCATTTGTATCATTTCTTTTTAGATTCCACATATAAGGGATGTCATATGATATTTCTCTGTCTCTGTCCAGAATGCAGGACATTTTGAATCTAAAGATTCCTCTCTGTTCTTCCTCAAGATGGAACTGGTACTAACTGTAGAACAGTGTCTTGCCTCCAAGCAGTAAAGCCAGTCTGTGGACACCAGATTGTAATGAAGGAAAGTGCAGTGTTTATTGTATAGGGCACCATACAAGGGGTCTGGCACAGTTAGTGCTCAAAACACCCCAGCTCCCTGATGGGTTTTGGGAAGGCCCTATTAAAGGCAAGATGACAGAGGGACATCCCAGGGCCTGTGATTAGCTTGTGCACATTTCTCTGTTTGGTTGATGGTGAACTAACAGGGAAGTGTTACAGGGGTTAATCTTATCAATCCTAGGGGGCCAGTAGGTCTGGGGGCTACATGCTTATGATCATCAAGTAGTTAATTTCATATGTGTGGTGGTGGTTTTAGCATCTGTAAAACAACATCTGGGTATTTCAGAGAGGAGCTAGCGCAGAGAACATGGGAGGGATCTGTCCTGGGAAGGCACCATAGGGTCCTGCTTGGTTATATTTTTCAAGAACCAGCATCAGCAACATCACTGGGAACTTGTGGCACAAGCAGATTCTCCAGGCTTACCCTAGACCTCCTGAAAAGGAAATTCTAGGGGCAGGGTCCTCCAACATTTGGGCTTTTGACCAGTCCTCAGGTAATCTTGATGCAGGCTAAAGTTTGAGAACCAATACTGTAGAGGTTTTCTCTTGGAAAGACTGTCTGTGGTGGGTGTTAGGTCTGACATGGATGCAAGGATCCAGGGAAGGTGTTCTTTGTGGCTCTGAAAAGCACTGGCAGTTCCTCATGGTATTTAACTGTCTTTTTTAAACTCTTAGGACAAGTTTGATTTCTCCTTTAGAAATACCTCTGTTTCCTTCCCATAGCTCATCAGTAAACTTTTGCTTTGTCTTCCAAGGATTTCAAAGGCTTTCACGACCTAAGTTGCCATGGTGCTTCCCAGGTGGCGCTAGTGGTAAAGAACCTGCCTGCTAATGCAGGAGACCTAAGAGATGCAGATTTGCTCCGTGGGTTGGGAGGATCCCCTGGAGGAGGGCATGGCAACTCACACCAGTGTTCTTGCCTGGAGAATCCCATGGACAGAGAAGCGTGGTGGGCTACAGCCCACAGGGTCACAAAGAGTTGGAAACGACTGAAGTGACTTAGCAAGTCATCATGAAAAGTCGTGTTACCACCTATGACTTGTTTCTCAGGTGTGCTGCCTTAGGAGACCTGCTGTTGCTTTATCAGTCAGCAAGGCTAGGTTATACCATGGTCCCAAACAACCCCAACATTTTCATGGCTTAAAACAGAGGCAGGCATGTTCTCACCACACATACACATGCACACACACACACACATACACACACACGCATGGTAACTGTGTGAGGTGATAGATGTATTAATTAGCTTGATTGTGGTCATTATTTCATATTATATATGTATCCAATCATCCTGTTGCACATCTTAGACATAAACATTTTTATTTGTCAATTGGCTCCAGTGGTAAAGAACCGGCTGCCAACACAAGAGACATAAGAGATGCAGGTTCAATCCCTGGGTCGGGAAGATCCCCTGAAGGAGGGTATGGCAACCCACTTCAGTATTCCTGCCTGGAGTATCCCATGGACAGAGGAGCCTGGAGGGCTACAGTTCATGGGGTCACAAAGAACCAAATACTACTGACGTGACTTAGCAAGCACACATGCACCTCAGTAAAGTAGGAAAAAATAATTTCTCCACTTAAAAAGAAAATTTTGCTGTAAAAACAAAAACAGAGGCAGGCAAGCCATGGTCCAAGGTTATTTCTGGTCCACTGCCTGAGTTTATGAATCAAGTTTTACTGGAACCTGTATTTACATATCATTTAGGGCTGCTTGTATCCCACGTAAGGGCAGAGTTGAGCAGCTGTAATGGAAACCATATGGTCTGCCAAGTTGAAAATATTTACTACTCAGACCTTTCCCAAAAAAGTTTGCTGACTTTAAGCAACAATGGTTCATCTTTCCGCATTCCAGGAGACTGTTCCAGGCCATCTCACGCAAAGACCCTGATTAATGGTGGCTTCCTAGGTGGCACTAGTGGTAAAGAACCCTCCTGCCAATGCAGGAGACACAAGAGATGTGGGTTCAAGCCCTGGGTTGGGAAAATCCTCTGGAGAAGGGCATGGCAACCCACACCAGTATTCCTGCCTGGAGAGTCCCTTGGACAGAGAAGCCTGGCAGGTTACAGTCCAGAGGGTTGCAAGAAGCTGGCCATGACTGAAGCGACTTAGCATGCACACACCACCATCTGGGACATTGTGGGTTATTATGATGCAGTGAAGAAAGCCCTGGAGAACCTCACTTTGGCATGAGAGCTTCCACTTAGAAGGTAGAACTTCCTGTTTTGTTTCATGGGCCAAAACAAGTGATGTGCTTGTACCTGACCTCAAGTAGCCACAGACATGCCATCCCCCCAGGTGCCAGGAGGAGAGTGAGCAGCATGGATGTGGATTATATTTACTGTCACCAAGGAAGCGCTGGACCAGGGAGGCCTTTGGGAATGATGAATGAAGGTTTTGAGCTCTAGAACTCTTTTCTTTATAGACCTCAAATCTGAGGCACTCAGGTACCCCAGCCTGAGAGAAGCTCTCAAGAGTGAGAAAGTTAGTGTCTTTAGTCATGTAGCCATTTTATGGAAAACGTGCTGATCTCAGGATATATGATGTTATCAAACTGTCATTAACAAATCACCAAGAGGTACTTCTGTGCTCAGGAAGCTAGCTGATGAGAATAGTTGCTGGAATCCTTTTGCATCTGTGATTAGGTATTTTGCTCCAAATGTAAATAAATAAACTCTACACTTCAAAGAAGCTTTCAAACAAACTTCAAAAACTTGGACTGGGCATTTTCATGTGGAAGGAGCTCTGTAGCTGAGGAAGCTGTTGAGAGCAGAGGGCCACCTCTCAGATGGCAGGGCAAGATTTGGAAGAAATATTGCTCCCATGAGCCTTCTGTGGCGGTGGGAAGATGGAGCCTTTTCTTATCTCCCTCTACTCTCTCTGGATGCTGATGACTATAAGCAGTAACCACATTTCAGATTTCCACTAGGCAAAGGACTGTGCCCAAGACTCCTTGGATAATAAGTGTCAAAGCCTGATTTTAAACTAGGCAATCTGTTTGCAGAGCTATGCACATTACCACTGCAGTCTGGTGATGCTCAGCTACAGTTGATTACAGTTACCGAAGAAAAATGTATCATCTCATACATACTGTTTTAGCTACAAAATGTATCATCTCATACATACTGCTTTAGCTACATGATGCCTTCCTGCTATGCCATAGAAGTCACTGAATATATACCTAACCCTTGATACTTAGGGGTTTCAGAGGATGGGTGTATCGATGTATTTCATGTATTATTGATTCTTGCTTTACTACTTACAGTGTCAGTTCTTCACTGTGGCGTGTGGAATCTACCTTGCTGCTCATGGGTTCTCTAGTTGTGACATGGGTTTGGTTGCTCTCTGGCATGTGGGATCTCAGTTCTCTGACCAGGGATTGAATTTGTATCCCCTGCATTGGAAGGCAGTTCTTAACCACGAGACCAGTGGGAAAGTCCCCTGCGTTATTGATTATTATGTTTTTCTGCATTTTGTATTATTGTAGACTACTCCGTGATGAGGACTTCGGCTTTTGTTCACATCCTTAATCATTTGCTAAGGAAAAGTTCTTACAACTGGATTATCTGAGTCAAAGTGTGTGCATGTAGAGTCACTGCCTACAGATGTGTTAACTCCACTTAGATGTCAATTCCATGTAAAAGCGATCCCTGGAATCCTGCAAATCCTGGGGCCCTGCAGCATTGTTTTTAGATTTAAAAATCTGTAACTGTCATACTTTCATAAAGTTCATACTAATTAATGTTCCCATAAGCAGATGCAAGAATGTATTTCTGCCCACTTTAGATATAATATCATCAATAAGAAGGAAAACCTCTGGCAATTAGAAAAGTGAAAAAAAGTACTTAAAGTTTTAATTTTGCATTTCACTCCATCAAGTATTTTGAAAATTGTATCAGAGCATTCCCATGATTTATCTCCTTTCATCCAGTTGCCTGCATACATAATGGGTCTTTTCTGTACTAATTGGTGATGCTGCTGCTGTCTGATCAGAGAGGATCTGCCATGCCAAGAAATATGACATGGAGTACATGTGCCAATGAATGATTAAGCTAGACAATATCTGGCCTGATAAAACACAGCTGTGTTCTCATATCTGCTTCTTCATTCAATATGTTGCAATGTGTTTCAATTGAAGTAGCATGTAAAAATAATTTGGCCATATGTAGACATGTAGATGGAAAAGGGAAGAATATTTTAGCTTTTCAGATCCTTGTGGTTATTCTTCCTTCATACTATACCAAAACTTTTTAGTATACATGTAAAGAATAGCCTTAGTAAGATAACTAATGAATTAAATTGGATTAAGATTCCCTGGAGAAGGTCACAGTAACCTACTCCAGTATTCTTGCCTGGAGAATCCCAAGGACAGAGAAGCCTGGCGGGGTATGGTCCATAGGGTTGCAAAGTTCTGGACACAACTGAAGTGACTTAGTACACACAAAGTGATTTAACCCATTCAGCATCTTTTGGCTCCCCCTGTGGAAGCTTTGCTGGCCATGAAGCTGGTTCATACCTGGTTTTGGAAGGATGCATGAGAGAGACTGAAGCCTGCTTTGTAGCCCAGGCAACGTGAGGAAGCATCAGCAAGCTGGGCTATTTCCTAGCTCATACGCAAACGTGCCTACAGATGCATTTCTCAACATTAGACCTTACACCGCTTCCAAGGGATAATTTCTGAAGCAATGACTTCTCGCTGTTAACAGTCGACTAATGAGTAGGAGATTAAAACTTCTCAGTATGATTGTGGCTAGGTAGAGCAATGTAAAGGCAACTAATTAACAACCAGTCGTTTAATGTACTAATTAGTCTAGCCAGGCAAGAGTAGTTTATCTAGAATATGTGGAAGGCTCTGAATCCTCCAAATTTCATGTTTCACCATGCTGATAAATAATTGAAACCCACAGCTTTCATTTGTCCTATTCATCCCTCTTCTTTGATGGCACTCAGCTTTGAAGTATCATTCCTAATAGGAAAAAGCTGTTTATCTACTTTTTTTAATAGCCGCATGAATATTTCTTCCCTGTTATTCTTTGCTAGCACTTGCCAGTTCTTAACATTTCAAGTTTTTACTCCTGAGTCATACTTTGTCTAGCTCTTCCTTCCTTGGCTTTGGTTACCATAATCATATAGGCTATACTAGAGTTTCTTAGGACTAGTAATGAATCATTTATACATTTTTATTTATTTATTTATTTTAGGCTGTGCTGGCTCTTCGTGGCTGTGACGGGCTTCCTCTGGTTGTGGCAAGTGGGGACAGCTGTGTAGTTGCGGTTTCTCATGGTGGTGGCTTCCCTTGCTGCTAGAGTGCAGGCTCAGTAGTGTGACACAGAGGCCAGCTACCCCAAGGCATGTGGAATCTTCCCAGGCCAGGGACTGTCCCTTACATTTGCAGATGGATTCTTAACCACTGGACTGCCAGGGAAGTCCTAATAATAAATCTTGAGTGCAATACTATCTAACTGTGCCTGAAGCTCACCAAGGGAAGCTTGATATGAAATGAAAAGCTTTGGACCTCACCTCTCCCCATTATTCTCCTCCCTAACCCAATGATTCCAGTTCAGAAATTCTGAGCCCAGAATCTGTATTTTAAATAGTTTTCCCCACTCTCACCATTCCCCATGATTCAGAGGTAGGTGACATCACTTGGAAAAATGCTACCTGGGTGGACAACTCCCATGTTTGATTATTTTTCCTAGTTGAGAAGTAAACATCTAGGAAAAAGTTAAGATAGCATCTCTTTCAATCTGAAGCACCTACTTGGGTCTCTGATCTTCTACCCTGTCTGAACTGTGAACAAGTTGAGAAAGAAAAATAGGGCATAGCAGTTAGGGGCTGAAATCTCTTCACTACTGATAAAGGCTCATTTCTAAGATAAAGTTCAGTTTGAGAGTCAACGAGGTCATAGACTGACTCCCAAAATGTGGCAGCATCTTTATTTTTGCTCCTTGGAAGAAAAGCTATGACAAACCTAGACAGCATATTCAAACAGAGATATCACTTTGCCGACAAAGGTCTGTATAGTCAAAGCTATGGTTTTTCCAAGAGTCATGTATGGGTGTGAGAGTTGGACCATAAAGAAAGCTGAGCACTGAAGAACTGATGCTTTCAAAACTGTGCTGTTGAAGAAGACTCTTAACAGTCCCTTGGACATCAAGGAGATCAAACCAGTCAATCCTAAAGGAAATCAACCCTGAATATTCATTGGAAGGACTGTTGCTGAAGCTGAAGCTCCAATACTTTGGCCACCTGATGTGAAGAACTGACTCACTGGAGAAACCCCTGATTTTGGAAAATGTTGAGGCCAGAAGGAGAAGGGGGTGACAGAGGATAAGATGGTTGGATGGCATCACCAACTCAATGGACCTGAGTTTGAGCAAACTCTGGGATATAGTGAAGGACAAGGAAGCTTGGCGTGCTGCAGTCCATGGGGTCACAGAGTCGGAGGTGACTTAGTGACAATAACAACTCTATGAGGCATAGAGGAAAGGAAAAGAACAGTTTTCTGTGCAGAGAAGACAAGCTTGGAGGAGAATTTCTTAGTTTATGCTTCCTAATTTTATTAATCTGATAAGTGACTTTACAGTAAGTCCCCTCATATGAATAAGTTCTGTTCTGAGAGCCCATTTGTAAGTCCAATTTGTTTGTGAGTCCAGTGAAGTTAGCCCAGGTACCCAACTAACAAATCACCTATATAGTATTGTTCAGTAACAGGTTTATAACACTTTCCACACAAATAATACATTAAAGAAAACTTTTAAAATCTTACAGCATAGTACCTTGAAAAGTACAGGGTTAAGTATGACAGCTGTCATGCAGGGACTGGTTTTGGGTGAACAGACAAGTATAATTACTGACTGGAGGAGCAAGAGACTCTGGGAGATGGTAGAGTAATACTGAACTCTATATAGCACAGCACAGTAAAGTACCCTAAAGCACAACCACTTGTAGAGAATGCATGCATGTGACAATGATTGCCAGACACATGAGCTAATTTATGTGATTGGACATGAGAACATATGTTCGCATCTCTGAAAGTTCACAGCTTGAAGGTTCATATGTCAGGGACTCACTTTACTTTTCTAGGGTGGGGGCCGGAGGAATGGATGTAAAGGTGGAGCCATGGGTGTCCCCTTTACTTCTCAGAAAATAGCAAGAATAGAGGAAGCAGTGTTTCTCACCTCTATGTCCACCTCTCAGTACTGGCCCCAAATCAAAAGGTTTAATAGCCTACTGAGTTCACTGGTCTTTGGAGAACCAGATCCTCTGGTGGGAATGCCAGTTGGTGCAACTTTCATGAACTGCAACATCACCAAATATTGCAAAGTTACAAATGCATGTATCTTTTGCATTAGCAATTCCCCTTCTAAAAACATCCTATAGGTATGCTTAGAAGTGTGCACTGGTGAATGTAGAGGGGCAGTAATAGCAACATTGCTATTAATAGGAAAAGATTGGATTTCCATCCGGAGAAGACTGTTAAATAAGCCATCATATGCCTATATAATGGAATACTATGAGGCCATACAAAATTTGAGTGCTCCTATTACTTTGACATAGGACAATCTTCAAGATTTGTTTTTTGATGAAAAAAAGCCAGATGTTAATTATTTATATAATATGAGGTCATTGATGTAAACCAAAAAGGAGGGAATAAATGAGAATTTTCTTGGTTTCTATGCTGTAGAGTATCTTTAGAAGCATAGACAAGAAAAGGGAGAGGAAACAGGAGTGGTTGGGTAGGAGAGTAGGGAAGTTTTTAAATCATACATCATTTTATCCATTTTGACATTTTAACCATATGAATGTTTTCCTATTCAGAAAGTTAGATTGTAACAACAGCAAAGCCAGCCTTCTTACTGACTAGTCTCATCTAAGTCATCATCTTTGTAACTAACTCTGATATTTCAAATTCTGTCCTATGGACAATCCCAGAGAATTTATGTCTCTCCAAAACTCTGGCAACATTTACCCAGATTGGGCCCCTTTCTAATCCATTTCTCACCATCTTTCTAGGTGTATGTCCTTAATATTTGCAGTGATGCTGAGCTTCTGGCAAACCTGTCTCTGCTGGTCCTCTGACTCCTCCCACCTCTGTCTGCAGACTACCCAGGGGCTTTGGTTCTTGCCCACGTGGATGCGTCTTTCCTACCTCTCTTTCTCTCTCTTTTAAAAATTGAACTATAGATGATTTACAGTTTTGTGTTAGTTCCTGGCATACAGCAAAGTTAGTCAAATATACACAAATGTATGTTCTTTTTCAGATTCTTTCCCATTATAGGTTATTACAAGATAATGAATATAGCTCCCTGTGCTATATAGTAGCAGATGGTAAAGAATCTGCCTGCAGTGTGGGAGACCCGAATTTGATCACTGGGTCAGGAAGGTCCCCTGGAGAAGGAAATGACAACCCACTTTAGTATTCTCGTCTGGAGAATTCCATGAACAGAGGAGCTTTTGTTTGTTTTATATGGAATAGTTTTTAATCTGTTAATCCCAAACTCCTAATGTATCCTCCCTCCTTTTCCCTTTCGTTAACCATAAATTTGTTTTCTGTCTCTGAGTCTGTTTCTTTTATGTAAATATGTTCATTTGTGCTATATTTTCGATCACATATATAAGTGATATCATATAATATTTGCCTTTCTCTGCCTGACTGACTTTACTTAGTATGGTTATCTCTAGGTCCATCCATGATGCTGCAAATGGCAGTTTATCATTCTTTTTCCTGGTTGAGTAGTATTCCATCGTATGTATGTATGTGGGCTCCCCTGATAGCTCAGTTGGTAAAGAGTCTGCCTGCAATGCAGGAGACCCCGGTTTGATTCCTGAGTCAGGAAGATCCGCTGGAGAAGGGATAGGCTACCCACTCCAGTTCTTGTGCTTCCCTGGTGGCTCAGCTGATAAAGAATCCGCCTGCAATGAGGGAAACCTGGGTTCGATCCCTGGGTTGGGAAGATACCCTGGAGAAGGGAAAGGCTACCCACTCCAGTATTCTGGCCCGGAGAATTCCATGGACTGTATAGTCCATGGGGTTGCAAAGAGTCAGACATGACTGAGCAACTTGCACTTTCACATTCATTTGTATATATATGTATATATACATTGTGTGTATGTATATATACATATATATACACCCTTGTGTTTATGTGTGTATATATATCTATATGTATGTATATACATACATATATGTATGTGTATATATACACACACACACACATATATATCTTGTTAATGTATAATTATTTCCTTCTGAACAAATAACTTTCTTCTATTTTTATTTTGTTTTTATTTTTTATAGAACAAAATGCAATTATTAGTGAACACAAGCTCTATGATGTTGTGTTGGCCTCTGCCACACATCAACATGAATCTGTCACAGGTATGCATGTGTCCTCTCCCTCCTGAACCCCCCTCCCATCCCCGTCCCTCTAGGTTGTCACAAAGCACTAGGCTGAGTTCCCTGTTTTACCCAGCAAGTCTTCCTGGCATTCTGTTTTGCATATGGTAATGTGTATGTTTCCATGCTATTCTCTCAATTCATCCCACTCTCTCCTTCCCCCGCTGTGTCCATAAGTGTTCTCTATGTCTGTGTACTAAATAAATTTTAATTAAGGTGGTCATACACTTTCTTATGTAAATTGGGATATTTTTGAGAATGAAAGGGGGTACGGACTGGATGGAGCATGAAGATCCTCTGTATAAATCACAGCACTCTCAAGAAAGCTGAGACGTGTGATGACCATGAAGATCCTCTGTATAAATCACAGCACTCTCAAGAAAGCTGAGACGTGTGATGACCCTAGCTTTCAGATACTGTCTTTCAGAGACTCTTAATCACAAGGGACAGCTGACTTGGCCTTCCCATCACCCTTGATGTCTGCAGACCCAGCTTTGTTCCTCTCAAGTCTCCAACCTGCTTCTAACCTGGCCAGCCTACCCTGCTCTGAGCTGCCACTTGGTGGAGGCATCATGGCAGGTCTGCTGGCTCTCAGTTGGTACAATGCACTAGAAATGCTTTCACAAGCAAAGTTTCATAGAATCTAATGTTTCCAACCCTAAAAAATTATTTCATCCACTTGAAAACAGTCTTTACAAAAATAGAAATGTCAAAGAGAAGAGGTTAGGTATCTGATAGCCTAATACATTTTACAAATGGACGTTTTTGTTTTTATTTGCAGCATTTCATGAGATTGTTTCAACCACCATGGAAGTCATATCACCTTTACTGAGGCTGATATGAGTCTCTGCTTGGGTGACTCAGCTAAATATCAATACATCAGGCTTTAGAGCTCCATGCTCCCTTCTTTCCTCCTTTCTAATATTGTAGCAAACAGTAGGAGGGGAAGAAAGTGTGGTTTCTGTGCTCTCAGAGCTGTGGGGTAAAAGAGGGCCCTCCAGCTTGACCTCGCCTTTTGGGTTTGCTGGTCTGATCCCACACCTGGCCATTCTGCTCCAGTCCGCCACTGATGTCTGAATCTGTATCTAATCTTTTCCAGCGCTACCTGGATCTCATCTCCTTTCCTTGCTGCCTTCACTTCCCCTTGAGGACTAAGGACTGAAGATCCCCTGAAACTCTGCTGTAGCCAGTAAGTGACCCCTAGACTGAGAAGTCTCTTCCCACATATCTCGCTTGGAGGGACCCAGGCTGGTCTGTTGGCCCCCAACTTAGCATTTCCTCAGCTCTGGGAACCAGGAAGAGTCAGGAGAAGAAACTTGATCTTCAATTTGCCCAGCTCTCTTACTCCATCCTCCTCGCTGTATTGAGGCTCCTGCTGCTGTAGTGCTAGCCTGCCCGGTGATGTCTTAGGTCTCAAATAGCGAGCTAGGTAAGAGGTCATCTGTCAAAGATGTGTCAGCAGTTCCTTCCTCTCTGGTATTTTGTGGTTCAGAACACATGTCTGATCATGCTCACCTATCCTCTCCTTCTACACATGTGCCACGGGACCCCGAGGGATCACGCCCACAGCTTAGGTTCTCTCGGAGTAAGATAGAGTGGCAGTTCAGTTTCCAGAAGGTTTATCAGGGAGTCCTCTCAGGATCACTGCTCATGGGAGCAAAGAAAGAAAGCCTGACTGGGTGGAGGGAGAAGTAGTGCTGTGATGCAGGCTCAGTGGCTCTAGCTGGTATGTGGGAAGCTAGGGATGGTGCGTTAGAATTTCCCTGAGTTGGGGCAAGAGAGCGAAGCCTTTATTCTGCCCTGCAGCTACCAGCGGCATTCCAGGTAGCTCAGTGGTAAAGAATCTGCCTGCCGATGCAGGGGCCGCAGGTTCGATCCCTGGGTCGGGAAGATCCCCTGGAGGAGGAAATGGCAGCCCACTCCGGTATTCTTGCTTGGAGAATCCCATGGACCGAGGAGCCCGGTGGATTACAGGACATGGGGTCACAAAGAGACTGAGATGAGACTGAGCTTCAGCTATCAGGTGTCAGATGGGAACTACCCTGCAGAGGGGTAGCCTGGGCAAGGTGATCCTCTAGCTGAGGGCTGTCTGCCAGCACCAGTCCCAGTGTCGGGAAGGGTGGGTCTTGCAGTCCTGGAAGAGTCTGGGTGACCACAGTGTCCACTACTGGTTGACTTTTTCTTACTTTTCCTATGCCATTATCTTCCTTCTGCTCCAGGGTAACTGTCCTAGGTAGGAAGTTATAATATTCTCTACATCATGGAAGAAAGTCTGCTTTAATATGCCAGGACTAGCTCTTGATATGTTAAGTGGGAGCTAAAAGAATTAAGAAAATTGTTTCATTCTCAAAAATGTCTGGCTTATAACCAATTATCTCACAAGAAAATGTTATTTTGAATTTAAGAAGCCTTAATTATAACCCTTTCTTTTTCTTTGTAGCTCTTCTGTAATAATCCTAATATCCCCAAAGCATCTGGTTAGATAATTTGGGCTAACTTAGGGAGAAGATAACTATGTACATAGAAAAGCCCAAGAGAAAAACCACTGAATATACACTTTAAAAATTTGTGATCTACCTACATATATGTTTTTTTCTCTTTCCCTCCAGCTCAAAGTTACTTGAGGGCTGGGGTCATGTTATTCTTAAGCTTTTTAATTTCTCCAGTGGTATTTAGCACAAGGCTTGGGAGAGACATTACTTTGCCAACAAAGGTCTGTCTAGTCAAGGCCATGGTTTTTCCTGTGGTCATGTATGGATGTGAGAGTTGGACTGTGAAGAAGGCTGAGCACCGAAGAATTGATGCTTTTGAACTGTGGTGTTGGAGAAGACTCTTGAGAGTCCCTTGGACTGCAAGGAGATCCAACCAGTCCATTCTGAAGGAGATCAGCCCTGGGCTTTCTTTGGAAGGACTGATGCTAAAGCTGAAACTCCAGTACTTTGGCCGCCTCATGTGAAGAGTTGACTCATTGGAAAAGACTCTGATGCTGGAAGGGATTGGGGGCAGGAGGAGAAGGGGACGACGGAGGATGAGATGGCTGGATGGCATCACTGACTCGATGGATGTGAGTCTGAGTGAACTCCGGGAGTTGGTGATGGACAGGGAGGCCTGGCGTGCTGTGATTCATGGGGTCGCAAAGAGTCGGACACGACTGAGTGACTGAACTGAACTGAACTGAGGGAAGCAATTGCATATTTTATCATCTTTTTGAAAGTACGCTGGTGATTTAGTATACTGGTGATTTAATAATATGTGTAACAAATTGCCCCCAAACTTAGCAGCTTGACAACAAACATTATGTCACACAACTGTTGACATTAAGGAGCTTGGGAACTGCTTAGCTGATTGATTCTGTCTCCAAAGAAGTTGCAGTCAAGCTGTTGAACAGGTTGGCAGTCACATCAAGGATTGATGGGCACTGGAGCATCTGCTTCCAAACTCACCCATGTGGTTGTTGGCACACCTTGGTTCCTCTCTGTCTGTTGGCCAGAGGCTTCAGTTCCTCTGCCATAGCCCTCTTCATAAGATGGTTTACAATACGACAGTTTGATTCTCTAAGAGCAAAAGGTGGGACAGAGACAGAGTGAGGAGAGAGAGAGACAGAGAGAGAGAGATGGAGAAAGAGAATTCAAGAGGCAAGTCCAAACCTTTTATAACCTACAAAAGTGAGACACCATTGCTTCTGCCATATGCCATTGGTCACAGAGATCACCCTGGTGCTGTGTGAGGAGATTATGCCAGGTTGGAAGTCTCAGGCGGCTGGGATCCCTGGGGTCATCATGGAGGCTGGCTATCACAATTGGCATAAATACTTGATTCTTCATCTGAAGCTTGGCACACTGGAAACACCCTGGGGTTAAGACTCAGATATGGATTGAGAAAAATCTCCCTTCTGCCATTCACTACCTGTGTGACTTTGGGCAAATCACTTGAACTTAGTTCTAGTTTTCCTAGGAGTAACATGGAGATACTAGTGTCTTCTTTGGAGAAGGCAATGGCACCCCACTCCAGTACTCTTGCCTGGAAAATCCCATGGACGGAGGAGCCTGGTGGGCTGCAGTCCATGGGGTTGCTGAGGGTCGGACATGACTGAGCGATTTCACTTTCCCTTTTCACTTTCATGCATTGAAGAAGGAAATGGCAACCCACTCCAGTGTTCTTGCCTGGAGAATCCCAGGAACGGGGGAGCCTGGTGGGCTGCCGTCTATGGGGTCGCACAGAATCGGACACGACTGAAGTGACTCAGCAGTAGCAGTGTCTTCTTTGGAACAGTGTTGTCAGTAACAGTAGAGGTAAAAATCTGCAGAAGGTCTAGCCCATGAGGAGCTCCAGTGGAAGGGGTATAATAACTGTAGCTGTTGTTAGTAATTATAGAATCAGCATTCTTTCTGCATTTATAACATGTTATCTGCCCCAAGACAATGGTCATTCTTAGGCTCCAACGGGTGTTCCAGGTGTAGCTTTCTGAAACAGTGGAGTGGTCTATCCAATCTAAGAGTTATATCTTCAGGGCTCTTGCATTCCCCCCAGCTTCCCAGAAGGGTGACAGTCCTCCGCAGAAACTGAGGAGACAGTACTTCTGATTCAGGTAACCTCCTTCAGTTTTTCTTGCTCAGTATTGAGGCGAATTAGTTATTGCAGTTTAATTTCTTGAGCTGTGTATGTCTTGGTCCCAAAACAACCCCAGGGGAGGGAGCTGAAGATGTGATTCTAATTTGCTGTAATCACAGTTGATATTATCATTGTTTTGAAGCATTTGTGTTTTCCTTGATGAAATGTCAAACACACAAGGCAAATTATATTCTGAATTCTAGATTAACTATTTAAAAATACATGAATAGCCTGAAAATAATTACCTTTTTAAAGCTA
Organism: Bos grunniens; assembly: GCF_055505025.1. Classification (NCBI taxonomy): domain Eukaryota; kingdom Metazoa; phylum Chordata; class Mammalia; order Artiodactyla; family Bovidae; genus Bos; species Bos grunniens. Next base: position 32,328,176 of record NC_141190.1, on the reverse strand, counting down.
TCTGGAACTCATGTAGCTCCTAATAGTGCCAACTGGCTTGCAGATGCCATCAACTAAAATAAAGGGGAAATTTCATTCTTAAATTAGTTAAATATGCTGAAAATTCTTAGTATGGGAAACAGATTTAGGTATTGCTTATCTCTGTTGGGGCAGGGTGTATGTTTTGCTTTAGTTCTACTCAGATTGTTCTAACTTTGGGCAACTGTTCTTTGTTCTTAAATTAAAATTCTAACCTTTATTATAAGTAATAGATTTTGTCAGGGGCTTCTCTGCATATTGTCCAAACATGTCTCTTTGGAAGAAAGCAGATATGAAAAACACTTAAGCTTGCCAGATGGATGATTTAGTAGTATGTGTATGTATGTATGTATGTGTATATATATATATATATATATACACATATATACATACACACACACACATAAATAATCCAAGGATTCTTGGTTTCCTAAAGGTTTTACTTCAGTACGAATTCCTAAGTACTTCTCAAATATCATTTGATTTTTATACATCTTTCCAGGGATACATCTACCCTGTACAGAAAGCTCTCATTATATGATGAAATTAGCATGTATCTGACTAACTTCTTGCATGTGTAACATGTGCACAGAACAAGGACGTTTTGAAGCCTACAATATAATTCTAAATGGAAATGTGCTACGGAAATTAGCTCACGTCAGGCATCTTTTGATGCGAAGCTGAAGTTTAGAAGGCGCTGCAGGAGAGCTGATAAATAATTTATTTTTCCTTCAACTCTTTATGCAATTTTTTTTCCCTTCAGTTAATTCTCCTCCAAAAGTGTCTTTAGTTAAGAACTTAAAAGAATTCTCTTTCTTTTATTCAGACTCATAAATATTTCCTTTTCTATTATCACTGGTAGTTGAAACATGTTTAAGTAAAGTTTTCCCCTAAAGGTATGTTGTTTTATCTTTGTTCATAGAATGAAATGAAATTAAGATCTATTGCATTTTGAAATTCATGATTCAAGTTCAGTTATTAAAATGAATATGACACTGTTTTTAGAGAAATCATTTTAGTTTTTTGAAACTAGGGCATTCAAATATCAGCATGGAAGCAGAATTTAGAAGCTAAATCTTTGTTTTTTTGAAGTTTTTTTTTGTATTTACATATTTTAGAAGGTCTTTTTTTATTAAAATACTACATGTTTATTAAAGAAAATTTGGAAAATACAAAATCATGAAAAATAAATGCATATCCAGATCATCCTGTTTCTCAAAGATGAACACATGGATATTTCCAAGTATTTCCTTCTTTTCCACATTTGTAGAAATATTTACTTGGGTTTCTGAATGTGAAGCCCACTGAGGGGGTATCTTTTCCAGAGAAATCTCATGCCTAATGATAAGGCTTCTCTTATAACAACACAAGAAGCATTTTAACTATTAGGCTTTATCCAGGTATTATTGTAACTGAACACACTAGCTTTCCACACTTTTTACCAGACTTATTACTGTTGCTGGTAGAATCCAGTATGACTTACTTAGGGGAAACTTCTCCTCAGGACTCATGTGACAAGTTGGTTATTCTGCTTATTGGGAATTGCACCAGCCAGTGGGCCAGGTCATTTATACCCTGACTGGTAACATTATTCCTAACTATTTTAATTTGGATTTAACTCTTGATCACCTGCCTGTTTGTTAAGTTGTTTCAGTCATGTCCGACTCTTTGTGACCCTATGGATTGTAGTTCACCAGGCTCCTCTATCCATGTGATTCCAGGCAAGAATACTGGAGTGGGTTGCCATTTCCTCCTCCAGGGGATCTTCCCAACCCAGGGATCAAACCCACGTCTCTTATGTCTCCTGACTTGGCAGGTGGGTTCTTTCCCACTAGCACCATTGGGAAGCCATGTATGTTTACATATATAATTTTTGGGGGGTTGTGTGACATTGTTCTCTGAACACAGAATGTGGGAAAGAAAACAATTCTTTGGAAGCTGCTCAGGGTCTCCCTTTGGGTTACTCTGAAGCTGTATGTGCATATGAGTGTTGGAGTAGAGTAGCAGAGTGAGGGGGCAGGGGGTTGGGTCTTTTGAATGATTGGGGTCAGCAGGAGAGGAAGCACCCACCTCTGAGTGTAGGATAGCAGACTTGACTTAAATTGCATCTCTTTCCTTGTACATATGGAGCTTGTATTGAGTTGTGCCTGGGAAAATGTGCCTGAGTTGGGATTTCAATTTGATACGAGCTTCCTCCGAGGAATGCGGGCTTCCCTGATAGCTCAGAGGGTAAAGCATCTGCCTGCAATGCGGGAGACCTGGGTTCGATCCCTGGGTTGGGAAGATCCCCTGGAGAAGGGAATGGCCACCCACTCCAGTATTCTTGCCTGGAGAACGTCATGGATGGAGGAGCCTGGTAGGTCGCAAACAGTCTGACACGATTGAGCGACTTCACTTTCTTTCTTTCCTCTGAGGAACAGATATTTATAGAAATCCGTCTTTTTCCTCCTCCTTCTCATTTCTCTTTCCTGCATGGGTATTGGAGATGGTCACTGAGAAGACAGGACCTCTGGTTGTACTGTGAGTTGAACCCAGGCAGTTGGAGGCTCCTCGCCTTATTCCCTGACCTTGGAATCTAAGTTCCACCCACCGTTCTTGTTCTAGGAGCTGCTTCAGGGACACAGCCTTGAGACAATAGGTATTGTTGAGACCATCTGGATGACATATATGACTAAATCCACTGAAAGCCTCTGTATAAACTTTGAAGATTTGGCCAATGGGGATGGAGATCCACTCATCTCTCAGTGGCCCAGGACAAGCCTAATAAGTAAGTTCCCTTGCTTATTAAACTTGCCACGTACCAATCTAGAGTGTTCTGTCCCTGGTGGCTCAGACGATAAAGTGTCTGCCTGCAATGCGGGAGACCCGGCTTTGATCCCTGGGTTGGGAAGATCCCCTGGAGAAGGCAGTGGCACCCCACTCCAGTACTCTGGCGTGGAAAATCCCATGGACGGAGGAACCTGATAGGCTACAGTCCATGGGGTCGCAAAGAGTCTTCACTTTCACTTTCATTTTTGTCTCTCCTTGTTCTCTGCGTACAAGAGCATTTGTGACCCAACAGCAGGTAGTGTTGGGGAGCAAAATTTGCCACCCCAAATGTCTCTTTGGCATGGGGATTCTTTTGAGCGGGAAAACAATCAAGAAACAAAAGACTCAGGAAGCTTTTCTTTTCAAGCATCCCCAACCCCCACCCCCAGCTGGCTAAAGAATTTAGATAAAGGAGCTGCTTCCAGAATAGAGCTATCACCAGAGATACCTGCAAAGACTCTGTGGGTTGAAACTGTAGGCCAGCCTTCGATCAGGGTCCACTCTGTGTCTCCCTGTCCCTGCCAAACATTTGCTTTTCTATTTTCATGTCAGTTGCTTTCCTCCCCTTTAAAGGCCCAAATTGATACCCTGAACATCCTCTTTTCTCTGTAGCTGAAGATGGTGAGAATTTTGGCCATTTTGGCAAGTTAATCAGTTTCCCTGTTTCTCTCGCATGTATGTGTGAATGTGTGTGTTAAGTCGCTTCAGTTGTATCTGACTCTTTGCAGTCCTATGGACTGTAGCTCACCAGGCTCCTCTGTCTAGGCAAGAATACTGGAGGGGGTTGCCATGCCCTCCTCCGGGGGATCTTCCTGACTCAAGGATCGACCTGGCGTCTCCTGTGTCTCCTGCATTGCAGGCAGATTCTTTACCACTGAGCCACCAGAGAAACACTCTCCATGTATTGTTGTTGTTCAGTAGCTCAGTTGTGTCCGACTCTTTGCGACCCCATGGTCGGTAGCACACCAGGCTTCCCTGTCCTTCACCAGCTCTCCTACTCAAACTCATGTCCATTGAGTGGGTGATGCCATCCAGCCATCTCATCCTCTGCCGTCCCCTTGTCCTTCTGCTCCAATCTTTCCCATCAGGGTCTTTTCTAATGAGTCAGCTTTCTGTGTCAGGTAGCCAAAGTATTGGAGCTTCAGTTGCAGCAACAGTCCTTCTAATGAATATTCAGGGTTATTTTCCTTTAGGATTGACTGATTTGATCTCCCTACTGTCCAAGGGACTCTACTCCAACACCACCGATTCTTCAGCGCTCAGCCTTCTTTATGGTCCAACTCTCACATCCATACATGACTACGGGAAAAACAATAGCTTTGACTAGACAGACCTTTGTTGGCAAAGTAATATCTTTGCTTTTTAATATGCTGTCTAGGTTTGTCATTGCTTTTCTTCCAAGGAGCAAACGTCTTTTAATTTCATGGCTGCAGTCACCATCTGCAGTGATTCTGGAGCCCCCAAAAATAAAGTCTGACACTGTTTCCACTGTTTCCCCATCTATTTGCCATGAAGTGATGGGACTGGATGCCATGATCTTCATTTTTTGAATATTGAGTTTTAAGCCAGCTTTTTCACTCTCCTCTTTCACTTTCAAGAGGCTCTTTAGTTCCTCCTTGCTTTCTGCCATGTATACATGTTATTAAACCTCTGTGTGATTTTTCTTTTGCTAATCTGTCTCATGTCAAGTTAACTCAAATCAGCCAGAAGAACCCTGCAGCGCAGAAGGAAACTTCTTCCTCCTGACTAGAGCAACTGCACTATGATTTTTATCCTTTTTATAACCAATACATCTATTTTGGCTTTAGCCTAGGATTTTTGATACCCTGTTCTCTCCTTTGACTATGTTCTCTAGCCAAGAAGGTTTTACTCTCTGTGGTTTGCATTCTAAAAAGAATAATTTTTTTTCTTTCTTTATACAATGTATACATGCTCAGTCACTCAGTTGTGTTTAACTCTTTGCGACCCCGTGGACTGTAGCCTGCCAGCTCCTCTGTTCATGGAATTTTCCAGGCAAGAATACTGGCGTGGGTTGCCATTTCCACTCCAGGGGATCTTCTTGATCCTGGAATTGAACCCACATCTCCTGTGTCTCCTGCATTTGTAGGTGGATTCTTTACCGCTGAGCCACCAGCAAAGCCATTTTGTATAAAACGCTTCTACAAACTTGATAAATTTCCCAGCCTCACGTGTTACTCTTGGAGACAGACTTCTCACTCACCCTGTGCTCTGGGGCTCACCAAGGTGAATGGGTGAGGCTGTCTTTGATAATGGAGTGAAACCTCATACCCAAATCAGTCTTATGAAACTCCCTAGCATCACAGGACGCTGCACATCACGAGAGGGTGCCCCACTTCTGGGTTTTTTGTGAACTTCCAGGTTCTCACTAACCCCTGGTTAGTAAAGACACTGTCTTAATATGAATTGCTTATATCTAAATGACATGGTTCCATATGTATCCACAAAACCGTGGTGACTTAATAATGTTTAAGAGTTCACTTTTGAAGTCAGATATACCTGGATCCCAATACTGGCTCTATTGGCTGTGTGACCTGTCAAATTAATTCACCTCTCTGAGCCTCAGTTTCCTCATCTGTAAAAAGAAGACAGTGGTACCTGTCTCACAGGCTTGTGTAATAATATAGTATAGGAAAACACCTGGAGAGTGCCTGCTACATAATAAACTCTCATTAAATATTAGCTAATATCTCCCTTTTCTTGTTCTTCTCTGGTTGCTCAGTGGTAAAGAATCCGCCTGTTAATGCAGGAGACACAGGTTTGATCCCTGGGTCAGGAAGATACCCTAGAGAAGGAAATGGCAACCCACTCTAGTATTCTTGCCTGGGAAATCACGTGGACAGAGAAGCCATAGGGTTGCAAAAGAGTTAGATACAACTTAACAACTAAACAACAACATTTCCCTAGTATAGACCAATATTTTCCTATTTTCTTCTCGTCTATTGCCAGTAAGAGGCCACCTGGCTTCAGGTGACTTCCAGGAGTGCCAGCCATCATCTGACTCAGCAAATATGATTTTATAACCTAATCATGAACTTGGACCACACCATGCAGAATGGGAAGTATATTTATCTTTTATGTAAGTAGGATCTTCAAAGCGCCTTAGCTTCTGATATGTCATTTTTAAAGGGAGGAATTCGAGATGGAATAATATCAATTACCACTTCCTTTTCACAACCAGGATCGTTAGAAGTTTTCTAAATCAAAAAGGCTTCATTATTTTCTATTGTTATCATATAGAGTCCTCAAGATCCTTGGACGTCCTAGGATATTTTCTTTTGCCAAAGATCCTGTTGAATAGCTTGTTTACTATTTTCCCCCTCACAACAAATATCTGGTTTCATGTGGCTATCCCTGGAAGAAAACAGACTCTAAGCTCTCTTTGGAAGGACATCTCTTAAATTAGTCTTAGAATTGACCTGAACTTTGCTTCAGCAATAAAAATTTGAAAACTCCAGAAAGAACAACCTTGCTTCTTGTAAATATCCTTGCAAAGGCACTTAAAGATATCAAGTTCAAATCTGAATTGGGAAGTTACAGTAGGAATAGGATTGGGCACTGCCTGTATGGCTCAGGAAGAGGACAGGAGGTGAAAGGGAGGCCTACAGGCTTGAAGTGAGCTGCAAAGGGTTATCTATGTGAGGGTTTCTTAACCTCAGCATGACTGGCATTTGGTGCCAGACAATTCGTTGTTGACAGGGTTTATCCTAGGCATTGTAGGATGTTTTGACAGAAGCAATTCTCTCCCCCACAGTTGTGACAACCCAAAATGTCTCCAAACAATACCAAATGTCCTCCGGGGACAAAGTCTTCCTCTCCCCAGTTGAAAGCTGCTGATTGATTGAAAGGTTTTCTGCTAACCCTGTGATCAATGTTTGTTTGCTCTCTGAATTTCAGGCACTGAGGCTTTAGAGCAAGGGTTGGCAATATGTCCTGTGGGTCACATCTGACCCATGGCTCATTCCTATGAGCTAAGAATAATTTTTACAGATGAACATTTGCAACCCCATGTGGTGATAGGGAGCATCCACTTGAACCCCCTTTATGTGAAAGGTTATCCTAAAATATTTCCATACTTCTCATCAGTAGACCTGTATTACACAATAATAGTACTTTATTATTATTATAAACTATCAATAATATTATATTTTGAATTACATTGCAAAATTTTTGAAAGTTTGTGTTCTCTTTTCTGTATAAATGCTTCCCAGGTGGCACTAACTCACGTGCCAGTGCAGGAGACGTAAGAGATCTGTGGGTGGGGAAGATCCCCTGGAGGAGGACACGGCGACTCACTCCAGTCTTCTTGCATGGACAATCCCATGGACAGAGGAGCCTGGTGGATTACAGTCCATGGGGCCAACAGAGTTGGACATGACTGATGCAACTTAGTGTGTAGAACATACCATATAACAGCTTTGATTTTCTGAGCCCTCAAAGCCTAAATATTTACTCTTTTGCTTTTCCAGAAAGGTTTGCTGACCCCTTGCTTTTGTTTTAGAGCATCAGAATTATTTGGAGGGCTTGTTAAAACAGAGATTGCTGGACTCCATCCACGAGCTTCTGTTTCAGAAGGTCTGGAGTGAAATCTTGAGAATTTGTGTTTCTAATGAGTTAGTTCCTGGGTGAGGCTGCTGCAGCCGCCCAGAAATGTTTTAGGACAACATTTCACATAATGGGGGTTCAAAGAGGATGTTCCCTATCATCACATGGGCTGCAAATGTTCATCTGTGAAAATGATCCTCAGCTGATAGGAATGGGCCACAGGCCAGATGTGGCCCATAGGACGTATTGTCAACCCTTGCTCTAAAGCATCGGTGCCTGAAATTCAGAGAGGGGCCAAACATTCATTTCAGGGTTAGCAGAAAACCTTTCACACAATCATCAGTTTTCAATAGTTGAAAACAACTGTTTTAGGCTAAAACTGATCACTGATTGGGGATTCTTTTCTGGATGGTGCGATCCTGTTAACATTTGGCCTGGAAGCTGGTCTTTGGCAAAATGGAGTGTTTGAAAAGGCAGCTTCTCTTACAAAGAGAGTTAGCTGAATGTAGTTGGTGGGAGGAAAAATTTAACTCACTATACATTGTGTGTTTAGTGAGTGCCTACTTTGTACCTGGTACCAGAGGAGGGGAAAACCAAAGAGGAAGGAGAAGTAGCTCTTGCTCTGCCAAGAATTTAGGATATCATGAGGTGGAAAGGAAGGATAAAGGGGAGGCTATATGGAAATCCTTGACTAAAAACATTATATGGAATGGCCTAACCCCTGCGCAAAAAGAAATGATCAGAAAGAAAGGATAGGCCACAGAAAAGGGCAAAGGGCTTAGCTCAGGGTTGGATGGCACATGAACTATGTGATGGCACGTGAGTGTATTGAGCACACGGAAATTTGAAGACAAGTGTATCATGATTTTTTTGGTTGCAAGTGACAGCAACTGGAGCTACCTTAGGCAAAAACGATAAATTGTTGGAAGAATGCTGAATTGTTTTAGATCAGAGGTTGGCAAACTTTTTCTCTTAAGGTCCACATAATGAATATTTTTTGTCTTCATGGTCCATATGCTCTCTTGTAGTGACTCAGCTCAGCTGTTGTAGCATAAAGCAGACATTGACAGTCTGCAAACAAATGTGTGTGTCTATGTCCCATAAAATTGCAATGACAGAAACAGGCTGCAGCTGAATTTGATCCACAGGCTGCTAGCTTGCAGGCCTCCATTTTAGATAATTCAAGGAACTTGGAATACTGAATTACAGAAAAGGCACAAAGGCAGTGAGATTCAGAAACAGTTAGAACCTGACCTGACCACCCATGGGACGTTCTCTCCTTCTCTAAGTTTGTTATCTTCAATCTGGTTCATATATTCTTACTGAAGACTGATTGTCTTTCATGGTACAAACAACTTGCATCTTGCAACGCCTGTCACCTGAGAGAGAGACTGAGAAAGGAAGGAAGGGAAGGGAGGGGAGCGGGAGTGAGAATAAGAGTGAAGCAGAGAGGCTTACTCTCTCACTCAGTTCTGGGAAGAAAAAAATCCCAGGGAAGGAGTGTGATTGGCTGATGACTAAGGACCACAATGATGAGGATGGAGTTAGGTAAGAATATGGTGCCTCTTACTACTACCACAGGGGAGGGGTTAGAGGGGGTTAGAGGACAGCAGCTCAAAATGGCAAATGAGGGACTGTACTGATTGAATAACAGAGATAGTTAGAGATAGCTCCCTTTTGTTTTTAAGGAAGGGCTGCTGATCTAGGCTAAAGTTACTGAACTCTGCAGTCATGCATCTCTAAGCATGTTCTACGACTTGTTAACAGGGGTTAAGAAGAGGAGGATTTCTCTGAAAATTCAGGTTGGCCAAATGCAGGATTGTAGGGGCTGCTTTGTTGTTCAGTTGCTCAGTTGTGTCCAACTCTTTGTGACCCAGTGGACTGCGGCACTCCAGGCTTCTCTGTCCTTCATTATCTCCTAGAGTTTGCTCCAACCCATGTCCATTGAGCCGAGGTTACTTTACTGCAGAGCTTTCCAGAGCCTTTAATACACTAATAGCATTGTCACTTTGCATGACAGGACAAGTAGGAAGCTGTCCCTAAATTTACTGAAGATAAGATTTATTACATCTTCTAGTGAGAGGTCCAGATGTAGGTGGGCATGAAGCACCCCCTTCTCTGAGACTTACGTGACTTCAACTCTCCAAGTGCTGGCCCTGCTCACAGCCCCAGCTCCCATCATCTCTACAGGCAGTGTCTGGGGCTGTGCTTCCTTATTTACTGCCCAGTGAGTGGAAGAAACTCTTCCTGCCCATGAGCCCTGAGCCACTCTCTCCTTGAGTCACTTTGACTCAGATTGGCACACGTCCCTGGACTCATCACTGGCCATGGGATGGAGTTTTCATGACCTGCTACCTATGTGTAGGGCATGGTTACTGGAAAGTCAAACATAATATCTACCATGTATTATTTTTTGATAAATCTTTACTGAATTTGTTAAAATATTGCTTCTGTTTTATGTTTTGGTTTTTTGGCCGCGAGGCATGTGGGATCTTAGTTCTCCAACCAGGGTTCGAACCCTCACCCCCTGCATTGGAAGAAGTCTTAACCCCTGGACCAAGAGGGAAATCCCTAGCATGTATTTTAAAAGCAAACTTACTGTTCAGCAAGAGGGCCTTTGAAAGAATGTCTTTCAGATTTACAAGCTCTGTGGTTTATACGACATGAAAAATTCATGTGATTGCAAATATTCAGACTTGACAAACATCTCTTCCAAACGCTGATGCCACTCCTGCTAAAATGAGTGTCAACCCACACACCTTCTTACTCAGCCTTGCAATTCTGGATTTATTGTCATTCCTTCTTTTTCTCTTTCCCTTCTGTTCTCTCCTTCTTTCCTTCCCTGTTCTGTCTTTGATTTTGCAGTCTTGGCTACCATTTAAAAAAACAGTACTCTTTTTTTTGGAGAGGGGGGTGGGTTGTGGGGAAGAAGTTTGTAGACTTTGTCAAGGCCTCAGAGAAACAATAGGCCACTCTTTGGTGAAAATTCCATCTCACAGCTGTAAACTGGCAGAGCCAAGACCCCTCGGTCTGATTCCAAAGCCCAGGTTTTAAGCTCCCATGAACTCTATCATACATGCTTTATCAACAAAATGTGTCTAAGGGGACAGCGTGAAGAGAGAGGGCACCTCAGGCCATCATGGAGGAGTCATGATGGTGTGACATGTTCTTCCAGGAGTTGGGTTTCTGGCCCTTCTCTGTACCAGGCTATTGCAAAATTAAATGGGTTGCTTTTTCACTTATACATTAGCGAGATTAATAGCTGTCCCATTTTAAAAGAGAAACAGGAGTGGCCACAATCAAACTCTCCTGATAGTTTTCTGTAATAACTTTCTCTGTCAGAACTGCCCTCTGTATATTGAGGCCCAGTCACCTCCTTTGTGCTCCAGGCTTGAAACTTTGCTCTTTCCCTCGAAGGCAGTGTCTTGATTGCTGCTCTTCCTCAGCTAATAGCCCTTCATTTACTGGATGAAGACTTTTTCTCAGGGGATCAAAGATAGTTGGGTTCTTCAGCTTTAGTAAAACCTGTATTCAATAGAACCATTCTCAGAAGCATCCTAAGTAAACACCTTATCTCCTGTTCAGTGTCACTTTGAGAGGAAATGGCCAAGTGGAAGAGAGAATCTCTTTGAATATCACTTGTAATCAAGGGAGTTCTCTGTGTTGCCCAATCAGCCCACAAAGACATATTTTCCCTTGATTCTTTTTTTTTTTTTTTTAAATGATGCTTTACTTTACAGAGTTGGGATGGTTAGAAATCTGGACTTTGATGAGGACATAGGTATTCATGTAACTTTCATATTTTAAAAAACAGGCTCTTAAAATCTGGTCTCTAGAGATTAAATCAGGACCCATTTGTTACCATCCATAAGAAAACAAAATTGAACAGTTTGGTTTTGGTGAAAAATTAAGGAGCCAGTAAGGACGTGAAGAAAGCAAATTTAAATATGGATACCTTAATATTGGCTATGGCTTACCCTATGTATAAATAAGGATGTTTATGAGTTTTAATTCCTTGTTTTCATCTTTTTTTGGCAACATTTTCTCTCTGCAGCCTAAGGCTGAAACCACAGCCTTGATGCAGGGCAGAATTTGGGTATTTATCAGGTCTGGGAGATAGTGAAGCACAGGGAAGCCTGGCATGCTGCAGGCCATGGCGTTGCAAAGAATCGGGCATGACTTAGCGACTGAACAGCATGGGATTCCCTTGAGAGCCAACAGGGTGTAGTGGAGAGCAGGCAGATTTGGAGATTGATAACGATATCTTAGAATTTAACACGATCTCAGTAGATACATGATTTCGAGCTCTTTGTAAGCCTCTCTCAGTCTCAATTTCCCACTTGTCAAAGCAGATTTAATACATGAAGTTCTCAGATCAAGTCCGGGCCCCTCAGTTGCAACAGCCTTGATCACATCACCTAAGCAGTGCTTCCCTTCACCGTCTACTCTATCAGCCTGTTTCCTTGCACAGTTGGTTCTTTACATATTTGTCGTCTGTATCTCCAGACTAGAATGTAAGCTCCTACAGGAAAGGGCTTTTCCAGTGCTGTATTCCTAGAAGCCCACACAGTTCTCTGTACATTGCAAGGCCTTTATATGTTTTTGTTACATGAATGGATGAACGAGAGACTGAAATTCTACTTCGTTGAGCTGCTAGGAGGATTATTTCAAACAGTGTTTGTAAAGCGTCCAGTACAATGCTAGGCACTGAAATCTTGAAATATATCCATTTATATAGGTTTTGCCACTGAAATACCCGTTGTAAGAAAGGGAAGGTAATGTTCCCATAAATCCTGTTCTTTTTTTTAATCCTGTAGGATGGAGTCCCTAAGCATATATAGTCTTATATGAGGACTCCCAGGCAGTGCTCCCAAGCTCAGGGTTCTTGAATCATTCTTTATATTTAGGAAACCTGGTGACAATCCAGGGATTGAAACTGGGTCTTCTGCATTGCATGCCCATTCTTTACCATCTGAGCCACCAGGAGAGCTTTTATAATTTTGTATGTTTTTATATGTTTATTTGGGCTGTAATAAAACCAGCTCCTTGTAGTATGTGGTAACCCTGGTTATCTCCTGCTGCTTAAACATGCTGGGTGCTGGTTTTCTGTGTCTGCTTAATTAGAAGTGGAAAATTAATTCATTGACTGTAATCAGTGGTGCCTTTTCAATAAACACAGTCTTTGAAATCTCAATGGGTGTGCAGGCGAGAAGAGAATGAGAAATCCCCTTGGCGGGGAGTAGACTGGATCCCACAGAGCTCAGAGGAGTCCCAGACATCCCAAGGGTTTGGCTGGGCTGGGAGATCTTTGAATCCATTTGAAGCTGATGAAGAGTGACTATTCTTAGGAAGAATGAGCTCAGGAGGAATAAGTTAGCTAAGAAACAGACCTCTCTGTCTTTTGTCTAGGTTTTTTAAAAAGACTCCAGTGACCCAGTTAACAGTAGCTCAGTTCTCCATCTTTTGTGAAAATTCCCATTCTGACTGGGAGTGTGTTGTTTGCTGGGGTTTGAGGTTGTGGAGGAAATGAGTGGAGCTACACCTGGCACAGTTGGTTCTTTCTTGTGCTCCAGCAGAAGTCTGAGACTGTTTTTCTTTTTTTTTTTTTTATAGCAAAGAAATAGTGAAAAAAAAAAAAAAGAAAAAGAAAAGAAACGTTGTTATAATTGCAGTCATGGTCCGGGGCATTATGACTTGGTTTTGTGAACACAGATCTCTTCCCCATGGGAGCTCAGGTAAATTCCTCTTTAGGAAACAAAAAGCTTAGAAAATCATAGCTGGAAGAGTTGACGCTCCTCGTCTCACACAGGTGGTGGAGAATGTAAACCGTTGCAAATTGCTTATTTGATGTTGGATTTTCCCCTTCATTATGAAAAGCCCAGCAATACTGCCACAGTTACGAAATCCATAGAACAAGGTTAATCCTTAGGTGGAAATCCACCTAGGTAATAATAATTCTCGTTTTCTCCATCAAAAACAAACTGCGAGGCATCGTCATATTTAAATACAATGCCACTCAAGGCGTGTTTTGTTTTTGTGTGTAGCAGAGTTGGCACTGCTTGATGAGGGCTCAAATATACCATAATAATCAAAGACACTCAGGCAACTTTTCTTCCTGTAAGTAATTTTAGAAATCAACCAGAGTTAAGTACTGCATTTGGGCAGGAAAATAAGGTACTTTAGGATTTATTTGTTATATGCTAATGTCCTAGGGAGAAACATATTTTCAGGCAAGGGAACAAAGAAACAATAGATGTTCCTGAAAATGTAATTTCACAGCAGTGTTTCACAATTCAAAGTTTCAGATTCTTTTCAGATGTTGTTAGTAACAAACTTGGAAGAATTTTTTTTTTTTAAGATGTGTTCAAAAGTGCTGGCTTGTTTTAATCTCCAGTTTTAAAAGTAAATTCTGAGTGATTGCTCCGTGTCCTAGGATGAGATGAAAAGAGACAGTGGTTGTGAATCCTGAGCTTGGGGATTTTATTGTCTTACTCGGCAGGTGGGACAGGCAAAAGGGAAGGAAATAAAACAGGACAAGCCGCAGGACTGATGCTCTTGACAATGGAATTGGCTCCTGAACGAAGGTGTAGAGGACTAGGTGTGTGGTTATAACTTTTGTGATGTGTGTGTTGGGCCTTCTCAGAATACTTTTGTTGTTTCCAACACATTTTTCAGTTTAAAGAATATGATCTACCAGGAGTTGTTGTAACACTTTAACAAACCCTAGGCCAATTCTTCCTTTTGCAGTCATCCCATATATCTTATGGTTGGATGGCATCACCGACTCAGTGGACATGAACTTGGGCAAACTCTGGGAGATAGTGAGGGACAGGGAGGCCTTGAGTGCTGCAGTCCATGGGGTCGCAAAGAGTCATATATGACTTAGTGAACAATGTACATCTTATCAGAATAGTTAAAAAGCATCACCTCTTACATTCAGTATCACTCTCTGTTGGAAAAACTTTAAAGGACTTTTAATTATTTTTGCTTTTAAAATGATTTGGTTACTTATAATCCAATTTACTATTGTTTATAATGTATCAGCAATCATTGCAAGATTTTCTGAGTATGTATTCATATCCTATAGTCAGAGAAATCCAACCAAAATATTTTAAATAAAATGAAACATTTTTATGAATGTAAATCTAGCTATTAAAAAATACTGACATCATGTTAGGATTTGTAGACATTTAATTAAATACTAAGTTCAATTTTTCAGTTTTCTTGCATATACTAAAGTCAAACTTTCTTTGCAGTTTTCAAACATTTCACAGGTTGCTGAAAACTCCCTAGTTATTAGACCCTGTGAAGAACTTCAGATACCACAGACCAAGTATAGAGAGCAATACATGTGTCTTCTTTGTTCAACAGGCAAAGCCGTCTCAAGAGGAGTTTCATGGCCATCAAAATAACATGAAATAGAGTCTAGGGGCAAGGGGCTTGACCACTTTAGTCACTGAGCAAGGCCCCAAATGACTTACATTGTGTTGTGGTTTTATGCAGGCATGAAAGTGAAAGAGGAGAGTGAAAAAGTTGGCTTAAAGCTCAACATTCAGAAAACTAAGATCATGGCATCTGGTCCCATCACTTCATGGGAAATAGATGGGGAAACAGTGGAAACAGTGTCAGACTTTATTTTTCTGGGCTCCAAAATCACTGCAGATGGTGACTGCAGCCATGAAATTAAAAGACGCTTACTCCTTGCAAGGAAAGTTATGACCAACCTAGATAGCATATTGAAAAGCAGAGACATTACTTTGCCAACAAAGGTCCGTCTAGTCAAGGCTATGGTTTTTCCAGTGGTCATGTATGGATGTGAAAGTTGGACTGTGAAGAAAGCTGAGCACCGAAGAATTGATGCTTTTGAACTGTGGTGTTGCAGAGACTCTTGAGAGTCCCTTAGACTGCAAGGAAATCCAACCAGTCCATTCTAAAGGAGATCAGTCCTGGGTGTTCTTTGGAAGGACTGATGCTAAAGGTGAAACTCCAGTACTTTGGCCACCTCATGCGAAGAGTTGACTCATTGGAAAAGACTCTGATGCTGGGAGGGATTGAGGGCAGGAGAAGGGGACGACAGAGGATGAGATGGCTGGATGGCATCACTGACTCGATGGACATGAGTTTGGGTGAACTCCGGGAGTTGGTGATGGACAGGGAGGCCTGGCGTGCTGCGATTCAAGGGGTCACAAAGAGTCGGACACAACTGAGCGACTGAACTGAACTGAGGTGAGCAGTTTCTTGGATAGTTGAAAGAATGTTTTATACAATAGTTAAATGCATCTATATATTTAGCTCTTTTTATATATCACGAAGAACCATATGGCCGATGGTCCTCAAGGAGAAGGCATCTAATATTTGTTGAGGACTAACGCATTCCAGACTTAATGCCAGGTGCCATACATATGTGAGTTTATGAATTCACAAATAGGTGAGTTCAGTATTTTTGAAATTGTTTATACAGACTCATAGATACAGAGAACAGAATTGTGGTTGCCAAGGGCAGGGGGAGGGATAGAGTGGGAATTTGGGATTAGAAGATGCAAATTATCATATAGGATAGATGAACAAGATCCTATGATGTAACAGAGAGCGCTATATTCAATATCCTGTGATAAACCATAATGGAAAAGAATATAAAAAAATGTACATACGTGTATAACTGAATCCTTATGTTGTAGAGCAGAAATGAATACAACATCATAAATCATCTAGACTTCAGTAAAATTTAAAAAATTATTTTATAGATGAAGCAACTGGGATCAGAGATTTTGTATATATATACATATATATGTATATGTATGCACATTTGAATACATTCATACTAAGTGGATAATAGCAGCGATGTTCAGAGAGAGAAGTGGTACTTTTATCTGTTTGCCTGAATGTTTTCACAATTAAGACCATATGCATGCATTACTTAACTAAAAATAATGTATTCATTCATAAAAGGAAAATAAAGACAACAAGGAAAGACAAAGCGCAGCCCTGGACTCCTTGGGGGTTCTTTCTGTCCTTCCTTCCACTTCCTTTCCCACCTGGTCAGTGCCCTACCTGGGCTGAATCCTGGAGAGAATGAACTGGAACACCTCGGAGGATTTGGTTTCTGAATGATGGCTGGGGGACCAACTGACAAACTCAAGTGTGAGAGGGGAGAGGGGTGGCTCCAGGTGAACTGAACCTTGAACAATGAAAAAAATGGGAACATGGGGAGACTGGGGGAAAATTTCTCTGTGAGTTGAGAATCTTCATGTAAATTCCCACCTCCAGGTGTTTGTCAGCCTTTTCTGCTTGGGATGCCCTCATCCTCCTGCAGGTATCAACCGCCAGATACTTCCTGAGCACCTTCTATGTGCAAAACACAGGGGGCGTTGGGGCATTAGAGTGATGGTCCTTGTGCTCAGGGCATCCACTACCATCACTGCAGTCCTCCTGAAGGGAACAGACAAGGATGAAAGTGAAAGTGCAAGTATTAGTCACTCAGTCGTGTCCGACGCTTTTGCCCACCAGGCTCCTCTGTCCATGGGCTTCTCCAGGCAAGAATACTGGAGTGGGTTGCCATTTCCACCTCCAGGGGATCTTCCCAACCCAGGGATTGAACCCTGGTGTCCTGCATTGCAGGCAGATTCTTTACCATCTGAGCCACTGGGAAAGCTCTAGAAAGAATGATCGTGTCACAAAACCAGTGTTAGCAGAGATACAAGATCAGGAAGCAGAAGTGATGGGGGCAGAGGAATTACTCTCATCTGTGTTCTCATGTCTAGCTTTCAGAACCTTCTCAGCTTACCCCATCTGAATTCCTCCTGCGTATTAGAAAACACCCTTAACTCATATTTTCCTTTTCAATAGAAAGAGCCAACATTTTCTAATACCAAGCAGTGTTCTGCACTTACTTGCATTATCTCACTAATCTTCTGAATTGCCCTGTGATGTAGGGCTGATTATTTTCCCTTCATCATAAAGTGGTTGAGCCAAGTATGGTGAGGTTACCTGCCCAAGGTCACAGAGCCTCCCAAGCTTAGTAAGGATCAACTGTTCCAGAAGCAGCCTGAGGGAGGCCTAAAATGGCCAAGAAGGAAAAAAAAAAAAAAATCCTTGGGAAAGAACAGAAAATTGCTGCTGGCCCTGAAAAAAGAAGACCCAACAAGCCAATGACTCGCTCTTTCCAGTTATGAGAACCATTCAGCTGCCGTAGCAACAAGTATGGTGAACGCTAAATCTCCCTCCTGAGACAATAGAATATTTATGACTCTAGTGAAGATACACACTCAGTGTGTCTTGTAAACCGTCACAGGCATTTTGCTGTCCTCCTGAGAAAGGGTACCTCCATTTTGCTGGTCACTTAAGGAGCATAGGTACTGGTTATTCCTCTCTCCTGGGGAACAGGGAGAAAGAATGAGAAGAATGGTGGGATTGAAGTTGGCAAGGTTCAGGAGACCTCTTTGGTGTAGAGCTTGAAGGTCCTACCTCTGCAGAGCTCAGGATTACGCTGAGCAGGTCTCCCCAGGTTCTTCTCTCCCCGCTTCTTGCTCTTCCTCTCCTGTCTCTCCTCTACTACCCCTGTACCAGCATATTTCCTTGCCAAGTGGCCGCTGTGTCAGCTGTGATGATGTTGTCTTCTGAACCCTGAGAAAGGGCATAATCCTGTTGTATGTGTGTACAGAGGTGGGGAGGCTGTTTGGAGTTGGAGTCCCTGGAATTCCATCTTGTAGCAGCAGCAAAATAGTCTCCTAGGGCAATTGGCTTAAAAAAAAAAAAAGGCCTTATTTGACTTTATTAATCTCATTGGGATTCTGTATCTGATCGCCTGAAACAGGAAGTAGTACATAGAATGGAAAACTGAGATGAAGGCTATTATCCAGGTCTAGGATATGCAGAGAAAGAACTGGGATGGGGTATGGAGTGACGGGAAGAAGGCTGGCACCAATGGGCTTGGAATGAACAAGGCTTGGAGGTAGTTGTGGAGCACAGACGATCAATTCAAATGGAGCCATCAGTTTCGCCAGGCTGTCGGTATGTATGGTGGGTTTTCCAGGGAATTTTGCATGGGGGAATGGACTTTTAGCTGGAGACCAAGACCAAGTCCATGTAAGGTGAGAAGGCTCACCCTCAGCTGCCAAGGCCGTCTCTGCTAAGTGAGCCTCACTCCAGGGCTTCCCAAATGGTGCTAGTGGTAAAGAACACGACTGCCAGTGTAGGAGACGTAAGAGATGTGGGCCTGATCCCTGGGTTGGGAAGATCCCTTGGAGGAGGGCACAGCAACCCACTCAAATATTCTTGCCTGGAGAATCCCATGGACAGAGGAGTCTGGCGAGCTACAGTCCATAGAGTCACAGAGCGTTGGACACGACTGAAGTGACTTAGCACACACTCATCAGGCCTCCAGGGTAAAGGCCAAAGAAAAATATTGATGGGTCTCTAGGATTAGCTGGAACAAGTCCAGGAAAAACACATTTGCTCTGTGGCTGTCTCCTGCTATTTTTGCCATTCCTGAATCCTTCCCCTCTTTTTCTGGTGATGCGTTTTGAGGTCTGCTAGGGAAGTGTATGCACACATGAGTGCACATGCACACGTACACACAGGCATATGCTCCCAGTTCATTTCTTTGAGATACGCCTGAACTCACTCTCAGCTCAAGGGATGGGCATGGACCCAGGTATAAGGACTTTCCCCTGGCCACGAGGACTGGTTCAGGAGTGAGTGTGAGATGGATATGGATATCTACCATTTGATCTTGAATTCTTTCTCCATCCATCTCTACTCTGCTGCACCTCAAGAGTTTGTACGGCAGTACGGACTTCACTGGTGAGCTGCTCTACCTTCTGACTTCTAGTCGGATTCTGCTGTTTCCAAACAGAGGCGAGAGAGCAGAGGAAGGAAGGAGAGCAAGAGGAAGCCACACCTTTGCCATGAGCTTGCTGCAGCCCTCCACTAGAGGTTGCAGCTCCCGGCAGCTCTTTCTGCTTCCAGACCTACAGATAATAAACCCCAGCATGTGGCCCCAGAGTGCCTCTGGCCCCTGTGGTTTCCCTACATTCTGCTTAGTTATTTTAGAATGGTCCCTTAATTAAACTCTCCTCCAAATTATCCAATAAAAGTGAACTATTTCCTATCCAGTCCCTGACTGATACAGAATACATGGTGATGGTGGTTTACTCACTAAGTCCTGTCCAACTCTTGCGACCCCAAGGACTGTAGCCCGCCAGACTCCTCTGTTCATGAGATTTCCCAGGCAAGAACACTGGAGTGTGTTGCCATTCCCTTCTCCAGGGGATCTTCCTGACCCAGGGATTGAACCCACGTCTTCTGTTTGGCAGGTGGATTCTCTACTGCTGAGCTACCAGAGAAGCTTCAAAGTACATGACACAAGCAGAAATGAGAGCTTCCGCAGGACTTTGGGTGGAACTCTTGGGAAAAAGACAATCTCCTTCTACTGAGAGGCTAATGCAGGCTAGAGTCAGCATGGGAAGACCTGCCGGAGGATGCAGCCAGCCTGGAGGAGAGCCAAGAGGCAGGGGAATGAGGAGAGGGGCTCGTCCCTGCACAGTGCTTGGAGTACTTGGATCCAGTTGTGCATGAAGATTCCCTACTGCCTGGACTTTCAGTGATACCAGGCTGTTTTTGCATAAACCGATTTGAGTGCATTCCTTCACCTGTAAATGAAATAATGTCGTAACTTCTCCATTGTCCTTGTGTCCTTCGTGTGGCTCAGCCTGGCTAGATGGACACATCAGACATCCTTAGGTGGGGGCCGACCAATGGGAGAGACTAAAAGAGAGGTGAAAGCCATCAGTATGCCACGATTCCTAGAAATAGTGCCCAGATATCAGTGCATTGTAGGGTTCAGTTGTTTTTCATTACTGAAGAGGAAAGTAAGGTCAAGAGAAATGAAGCAACAAAGTGAGGACTGGGACTGGGACCTCTACCACCCAGAGCCATGAGGAGTAGAAACTATTTTTCCCTGAGCCCATCAGACATGAGCAACGCACATAGGAAAGTATTTGTGGTTTGGAACCATCAGGAGAATTAAGCCTGTGTCCTTAAAACTTCTAAAAAGCCCTTTTCTTTTTTTCCCAGAGATGGGTTGGCCCCATATATCCTGAACTGGAGGCACCAGGGGAAGAGAGGTGAATTCCAGTATATCTAATCAGTTATTGGTTTCTGAGGCTGAATGGGTTCTAGTCTGCAGGGGGTTTTCAAGAGGCTTGGAGTATATTAGGAGATGAAACTAAGCACAGTCTAATTTTATCACAATGTCTATAACACTGACCCTGCCCAATGAAGGGGCAAGAAGGGGGAAGGTTTATTTTTCTGCTTTTCTTTTTATCAACTGAACATATAAAAATAAACAAGACCTTGTTATGGTGAAATGTTACTTAAAGCCATATGGAGTACAGGAGGAAATTTCACAAAAGTCTCAGTTTTTCTTTCCTTTACAACATCCTGATATGATAATAGGAAGTGTGTATTTGAAGTGAACAAATATTGTGCTTTTAATAAGCATTCTCATTGGGAGCCCGAACCCCCAATTTCTAATATCTGATTAGAAATGTAAAAAGCCTTGAGGACCTCTAACCAAACTCCGTTAGAGTTCTCTGGATTTGATACTGATCTATAACCTGTGCAGAATTATGGATGAATACACAGAAAAAATCATATGAAACTTCCACAAAATCCAACACTTCACATATGTTTAGAAAAGAATCCCAGTAAAATTGGAATAGGTGCTTTTCTTAGATATGATATATCTAATCTCCCAAAGTGAAAGTCACTCAGTCGTGTCTGATTCTTTGCGACTGCATGGACTATTCAGTCCATGGAATTCTGCAGTCCAGAATACTGGAGTGGGTAGCCTTTCCCTTCTTCAGGGGAATCTTCCCAACCCAGGGATCGAAACCAGGTCTCCTGCATTGCAGGGAGATTCTTTACCAGCTGAGCCACAAAGTCCCATATCAAATGTCATACTTGATGATGAAATTTAAAAAACATTAGTTAGGAAATGTGAAAGAATAATCATTTTTATGGCTTCTATTTCACACCATTTTGTTGGACTTAACTAAGACAGAAGGAAAGAGAAGGACAGTATTGAAAAGAGAAGGACAGAGCTATCGTGTCCTGACCTGACATGGTAAGACACACATCTTTTCAGAACTGAGAACTGAGGCCACTGATCCGTCTTCCTCATCACCTTCATGGCAGTCAGAGGCCGTAAAGTGATGTTGCAGGTTAACAGTCTTAACAATGGAACAAAATAAATTGAGGGCATATAGAGCTAATTTATAAATGTTGGTCTCTTTAGCACAAATCTCAGAACGATGGCGTTAACATGGCTAATGGTGTAGTGATAGATGCTGACCAATGGGGTATTGTCAGAATTGTCCTATAGAATTAATATAATGACAGTTGGAAATTCTTGAGTGTGGACATGACCACATTCAACGTCTTTTCCTAAGACCTTTGAGGCACACTGCACTTCACACCTCCTTGTATTTCAGTGGTCACTAATCGTTACTATTGTTTAGTTGTTCAGTCGTTTCCAACTCTTTTGTGACCCCATAGACTGTAGCCCACCAGGTTCCTCTGTCCATGGGGTTTTCTAGGCAAGAATACTGACTGGAGTGGGTTGCCATTCCCTTTGCCAGGGGATCTTCCCAACCCAGGGATCGAACCTACGTCTTTTGCAGCTCCTGCTTTGGCAGGTGGATTCTTTACCACTGAGTCACCTGGGAAGCCTTGGTCACTAATTACCTTCTGCAAAATGCTTCAAATCACAGCTCCCTTTGGAAGGACTTTCTAAAGTTACTCTCTCTCAACAGAAGTTGGTTTTAATTCAGGGCTTTAATTTGCATGTCTTGTTTAGAGTTTCCCCCGATCCCCTTTAAAAAAACGTATTACATCACATGAGAAGTCTCACCCCTGGAGTTCCTCTATATGGAGAAGTTGCCAAACTTTGAGTGAAAACCTTAGACTTTAATGAAGTGGGTTTTCTTCTCTCCCCTTTTCTTTCCTCAAAAAACCTTCAAACTTTGGAAGTCAGGGTGGAACTAAAGGGCCTTGGGTAAATATGCACGAAGATGAAATGGCAATGTAGGCAGCCTGGCTGTGGAACAGACGATCCTAATGATATTGGCTCTGTGGTTTTCCCTTCTCGGCCTCATGTTCATTTCTTTCTGAGTAATGTTTTGGGCCCAGTGGAAAAGTGCATGATGTTTTCTGCTGGTTGAAATGAGGTTAAAGTAATGAAATTCTGCCAACTAAAGTTTAGGAGAAAAATGCTTAGTAGTTGCTGGGACACAGCCAGTTTTTATGAAAGCAGCTGTGTAACCAGAAAAGGATCTCAGTGGCTTCTACAGCAGTGGATGGTCCTCAATAACTTTGGTAGACACTGGGAGGTTTGACCAGTTTGAAAACTGGTCAGAAATGAATTCCCACTGGGCTGTAAGCTCCGTGAGGGTACAGCTGGTGTCCTATTTTAGCCAAGGCATCCCTAATTCCTAGGCCACAAATCCTGGAAAAATCAACGGAATGAGACCAAAGAGGAGAAATCTGAGTGATACAATAGATGCTCTGATGTCCAGGATACATCCCCTCTCCTCCCTGTGAATTGGCAGCAGCTGCATGGGCAGTTGTAGGCCACCTTGTGCTGGATGGTATGCAAGGCTGGGATGTGAATCTTTCTGTATTCTGCCTCAGGTCCTTTTTGAGGTCATAGGACTTGAATGGCTATACAGGGAAGACTAGAAGCCGGGTAATGGTAACTCTCCTGGGGAAATCCTCAGCCCGTGAGGGCTGGGAACTGTTGGCTAAACGTCAGTGGCTAAAGTCTTCTGTCTTTTAGGTGGACCCCGTGGGAGGCATCCCCTACGTGTGGAAGTGATTCTCTGTTGCTCACAGCAGCAGTTCTCTTGGTCATGTACTCTGATTTTCTTCTTTCTGCATCCCATCCACCCCCCTCCCTCATTCCTGTTTCCTGAGTTCCTCTGCCAAATAAAACTCTTGCACCCTAGTCCTTGGCACTCACTCGGCTTTGGAGGAAACCCAGACTAAGGCAGGTGTGTAGGAGGAGGGCACAAGCTTTTGTTTTTCCAAGTGGGCCCTCCCATGATTTCAGGCCTATTGCCATTCCACCATGACATGCTGATGGCGTCCTAACAATAGGGATGCAGAGCTCTGCCCTGGGTCTGCCTGCCTGGGTTCACCACTTACAAATGGCAGGACTGCAGGCACAGTCCTTTTCTCTTTGTGCTTCATTTCCTTTTCTGTAAAATGAAGATGATAACAGTGTACCTACCAGGGTGATGATTATAATGTGATGAGAACATGTCTGTAAAGCTCTTGGCTCCAGGCTGGCACACGCTACGTGCCTGCCCATGCTAGCTGTTGTTAGGATGGTCACTTCTCATGCGAAATTTTTTCACTCTTCTATACTCATTTCTAAACCTCATTTTCTATTTATATTAGGAATCTATTATTCCTAACATGAAACTATAAGCTTAAGACTGGAATCTGTGGCTTTTCCATCTTTGTGGGCTCTGCTGCACTCAGCATTGTCACTCTCACAGAGTAGGCATTCAGTCACATTATAGGAAAGAAAGAAAGTCCTTGCTCTTACGGGCAATGATTTGAATAGACACCACCTATTCTCAGAACTTGGAGGTCTGGACTCACTTTACTGTCCTTCAGAAGCGAAGACTGACCTCCCATGGAGTGGACATTGGAGTCCATTTCCAGAAGTCATTGTTATCAGATTGCATTTGTGATTAATTAAGAAGTATTGAGAGTACAAATTTATTTTTTTCCCCTCTCTACCAGTTCTGTTCAATAGAATTTTCTTCAGTGTTGGAAATATTTTTTTCTGCTCTTCAGTACAGTCGCCAGTAGGTGCTCTTGAGCACTTGAAATGTGACACATGATAGAAACTGAATTTTAAATAGCATTTTATTTTAAATAATTCAAATTTAAAAAGACATGACTAAGATCCCACAATACGGGACATTGCAGAGCTCTATAGTTCTAGCACCTGGCCCAGTGCCTAGGGTTGATCCCAGTAGAAGTTCATTGAATGAAAAAGTGGGTGATTTTTTTTTCTACTTTTTCGGCCCCTCTGCAGTATATGGGCTACAGGATCTTAGTTCCTTGATGAGGGATTAAACCTGTGTCCTCTGCAGTAGAAGCACAGACTCTCAATCACTGGACCACCAGGGATGTCCAAGGTGAGTGAATATTAAACACATAACATCTTCCCACATCTACGCTCTTCTTTGGGCTTCACAACTGCCCTTTGAGGAATCATAGCAGAGCAATGGTTATGTCATAGATGGTCACGAGGATGATACAGCTATTCCTACTTCTCCCATCACCACTGGCAACGATGGTGACAGCTGCCAGGCCTTGAGACTTATTCCAGGCATGAGCTGGGGTACAGTGGACATATTGGCATATTTATTCTTCACGATAACTTCATGAGGTGGTATCTTATTTGGGGGTTCCACCTGTATTCATTTGCTAGGGCTGCCATAACAAAATGCCATAGACTGCGTGGCTTAAACAGCAGATCTCACAGTTCTGGAGGCTTAAGGTCAAGGTCAAGGTGTCAGCAGGTTGGTTTCTCCTGAAGCCTGTCTCCTTGGCTGCATATGACTGCCTTCGTGCTGTGTTCCAACACATCCTTTCTCTGTGTGTGCACATCCCTGGTACCTCTTTGTTTAAAGTTGCTCTTCATGTAAAGACACTGAGGGCCCACCCTAAAGCCTTGATGGCTCGGTGGGTTAAGAATCTGCCTTCAATGCAAGAGACACAAGTTCTATCCCTGGGTCAGGAAGATCCCCCGGAGGATGACATGGCAACGCACTTCAGAATTCTTGCCTGGAGAATCCCGTGGACAGAGGAGCCTGGTGGGCTATGGTCCCCAGGGTCGCAAAGAGCCAGACATGGCTTAGCGACTAAGCACAAGGCACATTTAACAGCCTCAGTTGAACTCAGTCACCTCTTTAGTGACCCTACCTGTAAGTACAGTCACATTCTGAGGTACTGG
Organism: Bos grunniens; assembly: GCF_055505025.1. Classification (NCBI taxonomy): domain Eukaryota; kingdom Metazoa; phylum Chordata; class Mammalia; order Artiodactyla; family Bovidae; genus Bos; species Bos grunniens. Next base: position 32,302,756 of record NC_141190.1, on the reverse strand, counting down.
GGGTTTGGGCTTCAACACATGAATTGGGGAAGACACAATTCATTTCATAACACCCCCAGGGAAAATTCTGAGACAAGGCCTTGAGTGCAGGTAGTTTATTTGGAAAGCTCAATTGAGTTTTTTGCAATGCAGGGGAGGGAGGGCAAGTGAGAGGTAGAAAAGCCAGGAAAGGGTGTGTTAATGAGTATGTTACTGGACCTCAGTCCTGCTGGGGAACACAGGTCAGAATTGCCCAATCAGACCCCAGGGAGGCTGGACCATTTATCCATAGACTCCACATTGGGCACCACTCTCTAGCACTTTGGGATTGCCTCTGCCTCTGCAGAGCAGACTCTTCCGGTACAAGAAAAAGGCTTCCAGCAGAGACAAAAGAGACACAGGTGTTTAAGGTGGGAGACTCAATTTAGTTAGAATCTCCACTCTGCCAGGGGACGTGGCGGGAGAGGAATGAGAAGAACGTCAGGAGCTATAGAAGCTATATTGTCCCTGTTTTCCAGATGAGGACACTGAGACAGAAGTGAGTAACTGATAACAAATGAAGGAGTTTGAATTTAGTCTGTTTGATTGTAGAACCCACACTCTCAGCTACTGCGTTTTTTAAATGGACGCATAATTGATTAACAAATATATTAGTTTCAGGTGTGCCACATAGTGATCTGATACTTTCATAAACGATGAAATGATCACCATGCTTAGTCTAGTTACTATCTGTTACTATACAAAGGTATTACAATATTATTGACAGTATTTCCTATGCTACAGCATGTGAACATTTGTGAAGTTAGTGAATCTCACTCACTGATTGAATAAACATTTCTTGGGCATCTTCTATAGGCCAGTCATGCTAGTGGAAGGGGTAGAGTGATGGACAAGACACAGCTCTGCTCTCAAGGAGCTCGTGGTCTGTTAGTGACTTAATCACAATTAGTCAGTGGCAGAGCTGGAGTGATAACCTGGGGTCTTCAGACTCCTGGTACAAAGTTCTTTGCTCTCTCCAAGCCGAGCTATAGACCCACAGGTGAACATTAAACACTCTCAGGCCATTTATATTCCTCATGTTGACACTCCCTTCTCAGTCTCAGAGATCAGTCTTATTGCTGGCACGAAACATCTCATTTTTTAGCTTTGTTCCAAAAAGATGGAGCAAAAGATGCATGTAGAATTTGTCACTGGGATTGGTTTTCTCCTACCTGTTGCCTTTCGCTCTCTCGCCTTCCCAGTACTTCCTGCGCTTGTGGCTGTTGCCAGGTGCAGTGGTTTCTGTGCTCTGTGGTTCCTGATATGGCCAGGTGCACATGATTACCCTGCCTGGCGCAGTGTAAAATGCGAGGCTCCACCTGCCATCCATTTGAAAGGCTCCCTCAGCCCTTGGGTAGGAGGGCTGATCGAGTCCAGCAGTCTCTGTGAGCTCCCCGACAGGAAAATGAAGCCTCTCTACTCAGGTTAGAATTTCTTTTCATCAAATTTATTTATTCCTGGGTGGCAAGACTGATGTCTATGTTAGAGCGTGTGTGTTTGTGTAGCTATTGAGTCTGCACGACTGACAAAGATTGATACAGTGCGCCTGTGTTGATATTTCTGTCTCCTGAGCTGACAAATCCTTGTTTGTTGCCCTTCAAATGTGTGTTCACTTTCATTTGAGCCTTACAAAAGCCTTTATGAAGTCATCAGGGCAGACCTTGTCCTCATTTTACGGGGTGGAGCCTAAGGTTGAGAGAATCGAATGCTTGTTCTCCTTCACAGGGTTTTTTGGAAGAATACATGGAATTACACATGTGAAATTTGTAGAAGGTAAAAGCTTATGCAGATATTGTTGTTCCCAAAGTCACGCATCTCTTACATGAAGGAGCTGGAATCCAGAGGTGTGCTTTCTGACTTCTAGAGCAGCAGGCTGATTCTGCTTCAATAGGAAGATTGTTTTTTACTGGGGCCTCTTAGAATATCAGAGGAATCAGGTTAACACTGAATGTCTTTGTATTAAGGGAGTCTGTGAAATACCGTTAGTAAGTCTGTGAAATACCGTTAGTAGGGGTCTTGGTACTACTGCTGCAGAGCAGATGACTCCAGATTTAGGGCAGTGGGACAGCCATTTTATGGAGGTTGTAGATTGCACAGGTCAGAAACCCCCAAAGAGCACAGTGGAGACGGCATGTATCTGCTCTGTGGAGTGTGGGGCCTAACTGGGGAGACTCAGGGGCTGCGGAGGACCTGAGGGTCTTTTCACTCATATGTCTGTGCTTGAACCGACAGCTAGGACTGCTGGTCTTAGACATGGCTTGGGTTTCCTCACAGCATGGCTGTCTCAGGTAATTTTCTTAAATAGCTGCTCAGGACTTCAAGTGCAAGCATTTCACTAGATAAGGTAGAAACTGGATTGCCTTTCCTTGTTGAAAGTAAGGAAAAGAGAGCCATATCCTACTTGTTGAGGGGGCCATACCCTACCTATTGGTGGGCGAATGTCAAGGTCATACTGCAGAAGAGTGTGGAATGGGAGATTTTGTTGAATCCATTTTTGTAAAATGCACTTTGCCGCACCTGGTTTCATCTCACACTCTTATTTGTTGCCCTTTCTTAATTTCTTTAAGTTCTAGAATCGTGTGTGTCTATGAAGATGCTTCCATGCTTGTTTGAAAAAATGTGGAAGCACAAGAGATAAATGTAAACATTAGCCTTGTGAGCAAGAGAGAAAACAGAAGCATAGTTTACATTTTGTCTGACTCCACAGGTATAGCTTTTTTTCTGCAAAATGCTGAAGACTAAATTAGCTAGTGGGTAAAGAAATCATGTATCCCACTTGTTACTGGTAGGATTAATGAGGCAATTCTTTTTTTTTTTTTTTAAAGACTGTATCTTTTATTTATTTATTTTTATTTTGTTTTTTAAAACTAGCATTGAAACATGTATATTATCATATGTGAAACAGATCACCAGTCCAGGTTCGATGCATGAGACAGGGTGCTCAGGGCTGGTGCACTGGGATGACCCGGAGGGAGGTGGGAGGGGAGTTCAGGATGGGGAACACATGTAAACCCATAGCTGATTCATGTCAATGTATGGCAAAACCCACTACAATATTGTAAAGTAATTAGCCTCCAATTAAAATAAATTTTAAAAACTTGTTGTTTTGTGTTGGGGTATAGCCGACTGACAATGTTGTGATAGTTTCGGGTGAACAGAGAAGGGACTCAGCCATACGTATACATGTATCCATTCTCCCCCAAACTCCCCTCCCATCCAGGCTGTAATGAGGCAATTCTTGATAGCCTTAAATGGTTTTGTAGTCTGCAGCTGTGACGCAGATACATTTCAACTGCATACATGTTAAATGCACATCTATCAACCCTTTTCCTCTCGAGTTAATTAAAATCAGTAACATGTTAAACAGGTTGGTTGGAAACTTGCTAGCATGGTAGCAGTACATGGTATTGCAAGAGAACAGAGATCTGATGGGCAGTGGGTGTTTGTGGGTGTTTGAGAGCAACAGGATGAAAGCAGTCGGTGTGTGGTGTTACAGATAAAAGCATCACTTGGATCAAGCACTTGTCAAGCTTTGTTACTGACATGGACACAAAAACAGGAGCCAGACAAGAAACGGAATTTCCAGGAATCTTTGGGAGGGGGTTTTATATGAAGAAAATCAAAGTGACATGGGGTGGTTTTAGAAAGCCCATTACGGTTGTTTCAAGAGAAATACTGAAACTCCTTTGCCAGAGTGGCCCTAGCCTTTGTGCTCAGATTTCAAAGGTGGCACTGATATTCAGATGAGTGTGTACACACCCAGGTCATTTTGGCTGCCCTATGGCAGCAGTCCCCAACCTCTTTGGCACGGAGACTGCTTTCATGGAAGACAAATTTCTCCATGGACTGAGGGGTGGGGGATGGTTTCAGGATGATTCAAGGCCATTATGTTTATTGTGCGCTTTATTTTTTATTTAATGCCACCACGGATGTGACAGCAGGTACTGGTCTGTGGCCTGGAGGTTGGGGACCCCTGCCCTCGGGTCAGATTAGGTTTGTGCCTAATTCTGGTTTGGTTTGCAGTGGTTAGGGATGTAAAGGTTAGCTGATAACAGGAGACCTGCAAGATTCCTTCTCATTAAAGAAACTTTCTCCACAGCTATTGAATCCCGACTGCGTTTGGGGCTCTGGGAGGGAAATAAAGACATTTGAAGCTTCAATCCTGCACTCTATTTGAGGAGACAGAATGTGAAACGTACGATTTTGTATCTTGAAATGTACGGTATTGTTGACTGGATTTGGTTTTAAGAGGCTGTGTGTGGCAGACACGGTTTGTTTTCATTGGGAGGAGAGTGTTCTCCATGGGATGAGGTCATTAGGAAGTTTTACCCCAGGAAATAGGGCCCAAAATGAACTTGGTGTGTGACTAGGACTCAAAAGATGAGAGGCTGGGGGCATTCCTGGCTCAGCCTGAGGAAGCAGGGACTGGAGAATGGAGTGTGGTCAAAGGTGTGGGGGCAGAAGTGGGCTGTGTCAGCTCCCCACCACCCTCAGGGAGTAGTAACAAATCAATGTGAAAAGGTCTGTTGGAACTGTGTTATAGGTGGCAGCTGGCTTTTTGACTGGAGGCAGAGGGAATCATGGAGAAGGCAATGGCACCCCACTCCAGTACTCTTGCCTGGAAACTCCCATGGACGGAGGAGCCTGGAAGGCTGCAGTCCATGAGGTCGCTGAGGGTTGGATACAATTGAGCAACTTCACTTTCACTTTTCACTTTCATGCATTGGAGAAGGAAATGGCAACCCATTCCAGTGTTCTTGCCTGGAGAATCCCAGGGACTGGGGAGCCTGGTGGGCTGCCATCTATGGGGTCGCACAGAGTCGGACATGACTGAAGTGACTTAGCAGTAGCAGCAGCAGAGGGAATCATGGCACATCTCTGTTTGCAAGTAAGACCTGGAAGCCTAGTTCCCAGCCTCCACAGTGAAAGGCAGGCAGAGCCAACAGCCCCAACCTGGAAATTGCAATGTCTTTGGGGTCTGCCTTTGATTTCATAATTCATGACCAAGTGACAGGGCCAATGAGGACACTTGGGCCACTGTATGAATTACTCAGATCAAATTAAAGCCCTCAGTCTCCAGGCTAAGCCCCACAGAGGCTATGCCTGCTTCTGAGTTTGAGTCAGAGTGACTGGAGCTTCCATCAGGAGTCTGGCTGCTCAGGGAGCTGCTGTGGCGTTCCAGGGGTCCAAGGCCCTGCAAGTCTTGTGTTTCTTATAGCCCACGAGGGAAGGGGACAGAGTTGGTTTCCACCTCCTCTCACTGCTGCCTGGCAGCATGCTGGCGAGGAACGTGCCTAGTGGAGGCTCTGATCCTCTTGTAATCTAGTGGAACTGGGTTGGGAAAAGCTGCAGCAGTTGGAAACAAACATCTGAGAGAATGAGCTTGGGAGAGGGAGAGATCCTATGGGGGTTGACCTCAGGTGACGTGGTGCTTGCCTTTCTTCTGCTGCCCTGCTTACCGTGGATGCTCAGAGATGCTTGTTAGCTTATTGGAAAAGCATGGGGGCATCAGTGCACACTTAACATTGGAAATTGAAGATGCTATCAAACTTTCATTCCTTTGAACAAAGAGCACAGAAGGGATGGGGAATGAAAAGTGTGTTATTTTTAGGCAGCAATTGTATATAACTTTTCTCCAGCAAAGCAGGAGAAGTTATAATTTATTCATTTATTGAGCATCTACTGTGGCAGGTCTTCAACTAGGTGCTTAAGATGCAGTCTTAACAAGACAGAATCTGGGGTCATGGAGCTTTGAGAGAGGTAGGAAGTGGTACCTAAGGGACAAGTAGCCTGATTAAGGTCTCCTTTTGTTGCCACCAATTTTTATATTCAAGATGGTGATATAGACTTGGAACCATATTTACTATATAGAGTAATCAAGTAAGTGGATACATTTTCAAATGACATCATTATCACCATAATAATTATTATTTTGCTGATGAAATAAGTCATAATAATTATAATAGTTTTGGTAATGAAAATACTGATACTCAGTACTCATACATGATAATGCTGTCATAAATTAGTCCAAACCTTTTGGAAAGAAATTTAGAAATAATTATCAAGAGCCAGAAAGATGTTCATACCCTTTGGGTCAATATATCTCACTTCTAGGAATCAATCTTTAAGAAACTATTCAAAGTATGGAACAAAGATGCTCTGTTCTCACAATGAACACTGAGTGACTTACCTGGTGATGCTTGTCTCTACATTCTGAATCCCACAGCTGCTCTCAGGGATTCCCCAGCTCACTGGTTCTCAAAGTGTGGTCCTTAGGTCAGCAGCAACAGCACCACCTGGGGACTTAATATGGGCTTCCCTGGTGGCTCAGATGGTAGAGAAACCACCTGCAATGCAGGAGACCTGGGTTTGATCGTTGGGTCAGGATGACCCTCTGGAGAAGGAAATGGCAACCCACTCCAGTATTCTTGCCTGGAGAATTCCACAGACAGAGGAGACTGGTGGGCTATGGTCCACGGGGTCGCAAAGAGTCGGACGTAATAGAAATGGAAATTCTATGCTACCAATGCTGCTGATTCAGAACCTCTGGGGTGGAGTCCAGCCATTTCAGGTTTTAGCATGCACTGCGGGGTGTGCTGTTGTCTGCTCATGTCTGAGAACCACCAGCCTGACTCAATAGAGCCTCTGGAGGCTTGACAGGAGCAGCTAAAGAGGGTTTCACCATCTAGACTTTCACTATTCCCCAACTTACGACTGGCATACAGTTCATTAGGCACAGTTCTTCTTGATTCCTTTGCCACTCTTCAGAGGTTTCCAGCTACTGCAGCTCCATATGACATCTATGAAGAATGCTATAATAGAGTGGGTTAAACAGGGGAGAGACAGGGAGCATGTGTTCATTCAACTTATTTTCTCTAAGTTACAGACAAAGAATCTAAGAAGGTAGGGATCATTCCTTGTCCCCCTAAACAATGGCCTGATAAACACAATTATAAAATTTTCCTGTCTAAAGTGCCTTGAAAGGACAATCTCACTCACTCCTCATGCTACCCTGGGTGGAGGGAATAGAGGAATTCTCCTGCCAGATAAACCCATCTTCTGGAGAGCCTGACCTGGGATGACTCACTCTAGGGTCCTGCTCAGTGGTTGGTTGGTTGTGATCCATGGGGTTTTCATCTCCCGTGACAGCCCGGCTATTTATGCACAGTAAATTAGATGTGGCTGTCGTGCTGACATGGACAGATTGGCAATTACAGCAGAAATCATTCTGCTCTGGACTTTTGTCCCCAAGCCCGTGCTTGCTGAAGATTTCCTTTGGCAGTCCTCCTCCTGCAGCAGGTGTTACACCCGACATCTCCTTGAACCTCTCCTCTCTTCCAGGAGAAGAGCAGCACTGACAATTTTCCAACTATGTTGCCCTCATCATCAGCCAGCTCAGCATCTGGAGCTGTTGTGGCCCTGGTGTCTCTTCCACAGGACCAGTGGCAGCAGGATCTGGGGTGGGCACAGTTCCTTTCAGACTGAGTAACCTGGGCTGAATGTACATCCCACAAATTAGTCAATTTATGCAGGGCTCTTTCTGCTTTATTGCGTGCATGCTAAGTCTTTTCGTACTGTTCATGGGGTTCTCAAGGCAAGAATACTGAAGTGTTTTGCCATTCCCTTCTCCAGTGGCAGGAAGAGAAGGAGACGACAGGATGAGATGGTTGGATGGCATCACCGACTCGATGGACATGAGTTTGAGCAAGCTCCGGGAGTTGGTGATGGACAGAAAATCTTGGCATGCTGCAGTCCATGGGGTTGGAAAGAGTCAGACATGACTGAGCAACTGAACTGAATGATGCTGAGTCGCTTCAGTCATGTCCAACTCTTTGTGACTCCATGGACTGTAGCCCACCAGGCTCCTTTGTCCATGGGATTCTCCAGGCAAGAATACTGGAGTGGGTTGCCATTTCCTCCTCCAGGGGATCTTCCCCACCCAGGGATTGAACTGCATCTCTTACATATCCTGCATTGGCAAGCGGGTTCTTTATCACTAGTGCCCCCTGGGAAGCCCTTCAGCTCTATTGAGAGCTACCAAATAGGAATTTTGAAATGAGCGTGTGGTGTCTCTGAAGTGCTGAAGAACTGGGGTGACAGGCTAGACCTTCCTGCAGTCACTAGGCATTGAAAAATAATTTCTTTTTGGTTGGCTCATGCGAACTTGGTTACCTACTGGGGAGAATTACGATTCTTGTTCCTATCTAGTTCTGCAGAGCTGATATTGATAGCCACAAACAACTGAAGAGATTAAAAATCAGTCAAACTGGGCTTTTCAAATTGGCGGGTGTCATGTACATTATATGGAGATTTTTTAAGACGCAGATTTTCATTCAGTGCTGGGGAGGAAATTCTTTTTTTTTTTTTTTTTTTAGTTTTATAATTTATTTATTTTTTTAAATTTTATTTTATTTACCTTTACAATATTGTATTGGTTTTGCCATATATCAAAATGAATCTGCCACAGGTATACATGTGTTCCCTATCCTGAACCTCCTCCTTCCTCCCTCCCCATACCATCTCTCTGGGTCGTCCCAGTGCACCAGCCCCAAGCATTCAGTATCGTGCATCGAACCTGGACTGGCGACTCGTTTCATATATGATATTATACATATTTCAATGCCATTCTCCCAAATCATCCCACCCTCTCCCTCTCCCACAGAGTCCAAAAGACTGTTCTATACATCAGTGTCTCTTTTGCTGTCTCGTATACAGGGTTATTGTTGCCATCTTTCTAAATTCCATATATATGTGTTAGTATACTGTATTGGTGTTTTTCTTTCTGGCTTACTTCACTCTGTATAATAGGCTCCAGTTTCATCCACCTCATTAGAACTGATTCAAATGTATTTTTTTAATGGCTGAATAATACTCCATTGTGTATATGTACCGTAGCTTTCTTATCCATTCATCTGCTGATGGACATCTAGGTTGCTTCCATGTCCTGGCTATTATAAACAGTGCTGCGATGAACATTGGGGTACACGTGTCTCTTTCCCTTCTGGTTTCCTCAATGTGTATGTCCAGCAGTGGGATTGCTGGATCATAAGGCAGTTCTATTTCCAATTTTTTAAGGAATCTCCACACTGTTCTCCATAGTGGCTGTACTAGTTTGCTTCCCACCAACAGTGTAAGAGGATTCCCTTTTCTCCACACCCTCTCCAGCATGTATTGCTTGTAGACTTTTGGATCGCAGCCATTCTGACTGGCGTGAAATGGTACCTCATAGTGGTTTTGATTTGCATTTCTCTGATGATGAGTGATGTTGAACATCTTTTCATGTGTTTGTTAGCCATCTGTATGTCTTCTTTGGAGAAATGTCTATTTAGTTCTTTGGCCCATTTTTTGATTGGGTCATTTATTTTTCTGGAATTGAGCTGTAGGAGTTGCTTGTATATTTTTGAGATTAGTTGTTTGTCTGTTGCTTCATTTGCTGTTATTTTCTCCCATTCTGAAGGCTGTCTTTTCACCTTGCTTATAGTTTCCTTTGTCATGCAGAAGCTTTTAAGTTTAATTAGGTCCCATTTGTTTATTTTTGCTCTTACTTCCAATATTCTGGGAGGTGGGTCATAGAGGATCCTGCTGTGATGTATGTCGGAGAGTGTTTTTCCTATGTTCTCCTCTAGGAGTTTTATAGTTTCTGGTCTTACATTTAGATCTTTAATCCATTTTGAGTTTATTTTTGTGTATGGTGTTAGAAAGTGTTCTAGTTTCATTCTTTTACAAGTGGTTGACCAGTTTTCCCAGCACCACTTGTTAAGGAGATTATCTTTAATCCATTGTATATTCTTGCCTCCTTTGTCAAAGATAAGGTGTCCATATGTGCGTGGATTTATCTCTGGGCTTTCTATTTTGTTCCATTGATCTATATTTCTGTCTTTGTGCCAGTACCATACTGTCTTGATGACTGTGGCTTTGTAGTAGGTCCTGAAGTCAGGCAGGTTGATTCCTCCAGTTCCATTCTTCTTTTTCAAGATCGCTTTGGCTATTCGAGGTTTTTTGTATTTCCATACAAATTGTGAAATTATTTGTTCTAGCTCTGTGAAGAATACCATTGGTAGCTTGATAGGGATTGCATTGAATCTATAAATTGCTTTGGCTAGTATACTCATTTTCACTATATTGATTCTTCCAATCCATGAACATGGTATATTTCTCCATCTATTAGTGTCCTCTTTGATTTCTTTCACCAGTGTTTTATAGTTTTCTATATATAGGTCTTTAGTTTCTTTAGGTAGATATATTCCTAAGTATTTTATTCTTTTCATTGCAATGGTGCATGGAATTATTTCCTTAATTTCTCTTTCTATTTTCTATTATTAGTGTATAGGAATGCAAGGGATTTCTGTGTGTTGATTTTATATCCTGCAACTTTACTATAGTCATTGATTAGTTCTAGTAATTTTCTGGTGGAATCTTTAGGGTTTTCTATGTAGAGGATCATGTCATCTGCAAACAGTGAGAGTTTTACTTCTTCTTTTCCAATTTGGATTCCTTTTATTTCTTTTTCTGCTCTGATTGCTGTGGCCAAAACTTCCAAAACTATGTTGAATAGTAATGGTGAAAGTGGGCACCCTTGTCTTGTTCCTGACTTTAGAGGAAATGCTTCCAATTTTTCACCATTGAGGATAATGTTTGCTGTGGGTTTGTCATATATAGCTTTTATTATGTTGAGGTATGTTCCTTCTATTCCTACTTTCTGGAGCGTTTTTATCATAAATGGATGTTGAATTTTGTCAAAGGCTTTCTCTGCGTCTATTGAGATAATCATATGGTTTTTATTTTTCAATTTGTTAATGTGGTGTATTACATTGATTTTGCGGATATTGAAGAATCCTTGCATCCCTGGGATAAAGCCCACTTGGTCATGGTGTATGATCTTTTTAATGTTTTGCTGGATTCTGATTGCTAGAATTTTGTTAAGGATTTTTGCATCTATGTTCATCAGTGATATTGGCCTGTAGTTTTCTTTTTTTTTGTGGGATCTTTGTCAGGTTTTGGTATTAGGGTGATGGTGGCCTCATAGAATGAGTTTGGAAGTTTACCTTCCTCTGCAATTTTCTGGAAGAGTTTGAGCAGGATAGGTATTAGCTCTTCTCTAAATTTTTGGTAGAATTCAGCTGTGAAGCCGTCTGGACCTGGGCTTTTGTTTGCTGGAAGATTTTTGATTACAGTTTCAATTTCCGTGCTTGTGATGGGTCTGTTAAGATTTTCTATTTCTTCCTGGTCCAGTTTTGGAAAGTTGTACTTTTCTAAGAATTTGTCCATTTCTTCCACTTTGTCCATTTTATTGGCATATAATTGTTGATAGTAGTCTCTTATGATCCTTTGTATTTCTGTGTTGTCTGTTGTGATCTCTCCATTTTCATTTCTGATTTTATTGATTTGATTTTTCTCCCTTTGTTTCCTGATGAGTCTGGCTAATGGTTTGTCAATTTTATTTATCCTTTCAAAGAACCAGCTTTTGGCTTTGTTGATTTTTGCTATGGTCTCTTTTGTTTCTTTTGCATTTATTTCTGCTCTAATTTTTAAGATTTCTTTCCTTCTACTAACCCTGGGGTTCTTCATTTCTTCCTTTTCTAGTTGTTTTAGGTGTAGAGTTAGATTATTTATTTGACTTTTTTCTTGTTTCTTGAGGTATGTCTGTATTGCTATGAACTTTCCCCTTAGGACTGCTTTTACAGTGTCCCACAGGTTTTGGGTTGTTGTGTTTTCATTTTCATTCGTTTCTATGAAAATTTTGATTTCTTTTTTGATTTCTTCTGTGATTTGTTGGTTATTCAGCAGCGTGTTGTTCAGCCTCCATATGTTGGAATTTTTAATAGTTTTTCTCCTGTAATTGAAATCTAATCTTATTGCATTGTGGTCAGAAAAGATGCTTGGAATGATTTCATTTTTTCTGAATTTACCAAGGCTAGATTTATTGCTCAGGATGTGATCTATCGTGGAGAAGGTTCTGTGTGAACTTGAGAAAAAGGTGAAATTCATTGTTTTGGGATGAAATGTCCTATAGATATCAATTAGGTCTAACTGGTCTATTGTATCGTTTAAAGTTTGTGTTTCCTTGTTAATTTTCTGTTTAGTTGATCTATCCATAGGTGTGAGTGGGGTATTAAAGTCTCCCACTATTATTGTGTTATTGTTAATTTCTCCTTTCATACTTGTTAGTATTTGTCTTACGTATTAGTCGGACACGACTGAGTGAGTGACTTCACTTTCACTTCTGCCTTTCATGCATTGGAGAAGGAAATGGCAACGCACTCCAGTGTTCTTGCCTGGAGAATCCCAGGGACGGGGGAGCCTGGTGGGCTACCGTCTATGGGGCTGTACAGAGTCGGACACGACTGAAGCGACTTAGCAGCAGCAGCCGCAGTCTTACATATTGCGGTGCTCCTATGTTGGGTGCATATATATTTATAATTGTTATATCTTCTTCTTGGATTGATCCTTTGATTATTATGTAGTGACCTTCTTTGTCCCTTTTCACAGCCTTTGTTTTAAAGTCTATTTTATCTGATATGAGTATTGCTATTCCTGCTTTCTTCTGGTCCCTAATTGCGTGGAAAATCTTTTCCCAGCCCTTCACTTTCAGTCTGTATGTTTTCAGACTGTTTTCAGGTGGGTCTCTTGTAGACAACATATGTAGAGGTCTTGTTTTTGTATCCATTTAGCCAGTCTTTGTCTTTTGGTTGGGGCATTCAACCCTTTTATGTTTAATGTAATTATTGATAAGTATGATCCCGTTGCCATTTACTTTATTGTTTTGGGTTCAAATTTATACACCGTTGTTGTGTTTCCTGTCTAGAGAATATCCTTTAGTATTTGTTGGAGAGTTGGTTTGGTGGTGCTGAATTCTCTCAGCTTTTGCTTGTCTGTAAAGCTTTTGATTTCTCCATATTTGAATGAGATCCTTGCTGGGTACAATAATCTGGGCTGTAGGTTATTTTCTTTCATCACTTTAAGTATGTCTTGCCATTCCCTCCTGGCTTGGAGAGTTTCTATTGAAAGATCAGCTGCTATCCTTATGGGAATTCCCTTGTGTGTTGTTTGTTGTTTTTCCCTTGCTGCTTTTAATATTTATTCTTTGTGTTTGATCTTTGTTAATTTGATTAATATGTGTCTTGGGGTGTTTCACCTTGGGTTTATCCTGTTTGGGACTCACTGGGTTTCTTGGACTTGAGTGATTATTTCCTTCCCCATTTTAGGGAAGTTTTCAACTATTATCTCCTCAAGTATTTTCTCATGGTCTTTCTTTTTGTCTTCTTTTTCTGGGACCCCTATGATTCAAATGTTGTAGCGTTTAATATTGTCCTGGAGGTCTCTGAGATTGTCCTCATTTCTTTTAATTCGTTTTTTTTTTCCCTCTCTGATTCATTTATTTCTACCATTCTATCTTCTAATTCACTAATCCTATCTTCTGCCTCTGTTATTCTACTATTTGTTGCCTCCAGAGTGTTTTTGATCTCATTTATTGCATTATTTATTATATATTGACTCTTTTTTATTTCTTATAGGTCCTTGTTAAACCTTTCTTGGATCTTCTCAATCCTTGTCTCCAGGCTATTTATCTGTGATTCCATTTTGACTTCAAGATTTTGGATCAATTTCACTATCATTATTTGGAATTCTTTATCAGGTAGATTCCCTATCTCTTCCTCTTTTGTTTGGTTTGGTGGGCATTTATCCTGTTCCTTTACCTGCTGGGTATTCCTCTGTCTCTTCATCTTGTTTAAATTGCTGAGTTTGGGGTGTCCTTTCTGTATTCTGGCAGTTTGTGGAATTCTCTTTATTGTGGCGTTTCCTCGCTGTGTGTGGGTTTGTACAGGTTGTCAAGGTTTCTTGGTTAGGGAAGCTTGTGTCAGTGTTCTGGTGGGTGGAGCTGGATTTCTTCTCTCTGGAGTGCAATGAAGTGTCCAGTAATGAGTTATGAGATGTCTATGGTTTTGGGGTGACTTTGGGCAGCCTGTATATTGGAGCTCAGGGCTGTGTTCCTGTGTTGCTGGAGAATTTGCTTGGTATGTCTTGCCCTGGAACTTGTTGGCCCTTGTGTGGTGCTTGGTTTCAGTGTAGGTATGGAGGCATTTGATGAGCTCCTGTCAATTAATGTTCCCTGGAGTCAGGGTTTGGACTTAAGCCTCCTGCTTCCAGTTATCGGTCTTATTTTTACAGTAGTCTCAAAACTTCTCCTTCTGTACAGCACCATTGATAAAACATCTAGATTAAAGATGAAAAGTTTCTCCACTGTGAGGGTCACCCAGAGAGGTTCATAGCGTTACATGGAGAAGAGAAGAGGGAGGAGGGAGTTAGAGGTGACCCGAATGAGATGAGGTGGAATCAATAGAGGAGAGAGTGGGCTAACCAGTAATCACTTCCTTATGTGCACTCCACAACTGGACCGCTCAGAGATGTTCACGGAGTTATACAGAGAAGAGAAGAGGGAGGAAGGAGACAGAGGTGGCCAGGAGGATAAAAGGAGGGAATGAAAAGGAGAGACAGATCCAGCCAGTAATCAGTTCCTTAAGTGTTCTCCACCATCTGAAACACACAGAAATTCACAGAGTTGGGTAGAGTAGAGAAGGGTTAGGCAGGAGACACAGGCGACCTGGTGGAAAAAAAGGAGAGTCCGAAGGGGGAGAGAGCAGTCAAGCCAGTAATCTCGCTCCCTAGTAAAAAATGGGTACTGAAGATTGGGTTCTTAAAGGTACAAAATTGGTAACAAATACCTAAAAGCAAAAATTAAAAATCTAGAGTAGAGTTTGGAATTTCAAAAATACAATGTTAAGAAAAAGAAGGAAAAGAAAGAGAGAGAGAGAAAAAAAAAGTCACAACAGTTATAAAAAAATATATAGGTACAAAATTGATAACAAATACCAAAAAGCTAAAATTAAAAATCTAGAGCAGAGTTTGGAATTTCAAAAATACAATGTTAAAGAAAAGAAGAAAAAAAAAAACAAGGTCACAAAAGTTATAAAAATATATATATGAAGTTTGCTTTTTTTTTAAAAAGGGTCTTTTTTTTTTTTTTGCAAAGTAATAGTAGGTTATAAAAGTGAAAATTAAAGGAGTAATAGAGGACTTAATTTTTTTAAAAATTAAAAAAAAAGAAAGAAAGAATGATCGTAAAAATATATATAGGGCTTTCTCTGATGTTGTTGTGGGTATTGTGGGTTCAGTTCATTTTCGGCTAGTTCCTTGTTCCGGCTTATATTTCTCAAGATCTATAGTCCCCTTCCTATGTAGTCGGTACTAACCATGGGGTTTGAATCTATTGCCTGTCGCTTCCAAGGTGATTCCCTCTGTTACAGCTTCTTCTGTTTGCTGGTCTCTTCGGTGTCTGATTTCCACCCTGATACAAAGGGGGCGGTGGTGGACACTTTTTTTTTTTTTTTTTTTAAGGCTCACTTGTTCAGTCGCGCTGTGGGGAGGGAGGCACGCTACAAATAAATAAGACTGGCATGTGCCCGCAGTGCCTCAGCCACACTGGGCCTGCCCCCGCTCACGGCGCGTGTAGTCTCCCTGCCCACACTGCTCAGGCTCTAGATTGCTCTGCAGGGAACCATCCGCAGCCAGCTCTGGGCTGCTTGCACCTCCCAGGTCTAAGCCGCTCAGGTTCAGGCACTTGGGTAGTCCTCAGAGGCACGGACTCGGTTGGGCCTGCGTTTTGTGCCCTTCCCAGGTCCGAGCAGCTCAGACAAGAAAGACAAGACATATACTTGTCTGTCGAGCATGGTTGCTGCAACTTATCGCCTCCCCGCCGCTCGGTTATCTGGGTGTACAAACGGCGCACCTTCTCAGGTGGATGTTGACTGTCCAGAACCCCAAGAAGTTTTAGTTAGCAAAGAAGCCTGCTTACAGTTTTGTAGATAATGTCTCTCTGGGGCTGCGATTGCCCCCTTCTGGCTCTGGCTGCCTGTCACCGGAGGGGGACTGTCTGCACCCGGCTATCTCTGTATAGTCCTTTGTTCTGCGCACAGGCCTGGCGGTGTCTTAGGTTAGGGCTGGCTTTTCGTGTGGTAGATATCCCACAGTCTGGTTTGCTAGCCCAAATTATTTCGCTCAGGTAGCACATGGGGTATTCAGGCCAGATCCTTACTCTAAGCCATGCAGCCCGCGCCATGCCTCCCTGCCCAGCCCCCACTTGCTAATGGCGGATGCAGGCGTCTGTGCTGCTTCTCCACTGGGGGAGTTACTGTAGGGCTCCTAATCTGTGGGTTTTAATTGTTTATTTATTTTTCCTCCCTGTTATGTTGCCCTCTGTGCTTCCAAGGCTCGGCACAGACTCGGCAGTGAGAATGTTTCCTGGTGTTTGGAAACTTCTCTCTTTTTAAGACTCCCTTCCCAGGATGGAGCTCTGTCCCTCCCTCTTTTGTCTCTTTTTTTGTCTTTTATATTTTTTCCTACCTCCTTTCGTAGACAATGGGTTGCTTTTCTGGGTGCCTGATGTCCTCTGCCGGCATTCAGAAGTTGTTTTGTGGAATTTACTCGGTGTTTAAATGTGCTTTTGATGAATTTGTGGGGGAGAAAGTGTTCTCCCCGTCCTATTCCTCTGCCATATTAGCTCCTCCTTCCAGGAAATTCTGATTTCTCCAAATTCTAAGATTCTAATGTGCCCACAAGTTGGAACCCACTGCTCTAGAGGAGCTGATGAAATAAATAGCAACATCCAGTAGACTCATCAACAGCCATCTAGCATGGGGGCCAGGTTGCTGGAGAGTGTAGCATTTTTTGAGAGGGTGACTTCCAAAGGAAGTCCATCCCGTGATTCCAAAGCTAGCTGGGCATCCATCTTCTGAATCACCTGGAAGCTTGTTACAAATTTGAAATTCAGAGCATCATCCCAGATTTACTGAATCTGAGTCTCTGAGGTGGAGTTCTGGAAATGTGTTTTTCTAACAATAATAAGCACCTCAGGTTCTTGAGAATGACTAGTCCAGCCCAGGTGTTGGCCCACCTGAACTGAACAGTCTCTCAGGGGCCTTTCATAGGAGTCTTTTATTCCAACTTACAAAGTGTATTTGCTTCTATATATCTTGTAAAAATCCCTGTGTACTGCTGTTCCTCTCCTGGAACACAGTGCTTCAGGGACTTCCCAGGTGACTCAGTGGTAAAGAATGCACCTAAATTGCAGGAGACCAGAGTTCAGTCCCTGGTCCAGGAAGATCTCCTGGAAGAGGAAATGACAACCCTCTCCCGTATTTTTGCTGGGATAATCCCATGCACAGTTCATGGAGTCACAGAGTTGGACACGACTGAGTATGTACTCACAATGCATCAGAACTTGACCTACCCAGCTATTGCTTCTCCTGGTGCACTCCCAGCATCACGTTGGTCTGATCTCAGCCCTTTATGGAAAGGTCAACGCAGTCTTGGGAGACAAAACTGCTCAGAGTGAGGCTCTGGGCTCCTAAGCCTCAGCTCCCAGTGGACTTGTTATGCTCTGAGAGGCCCTCTTTTTTTGAGTTACCTTTTCTGGCTTTGAGGGCTAAAGCCCCTAAATCACTTTCTGTATTTAGTGAAAGTTTTCTTTCCTCCTTCTGTTCCTTTTACTTTTTATTCCTGTCAGAGGCAGTCGATGTTTAGAATCAGTATCCCTTGGCTATTGATCAGAATTGTGAAGTTTTAGAGCTGTGTTATGAGGTATACAGGATCTTAGTTCCCCGACTAGGGCTTGAACTCATGCCCCCTGCACTGGAAGCACAGAATCATAACCACTGGACTGCCCGGGATGTCCCCAGATTTGACTGCTTGACACTCTTGGTTGTACCTTCAGCCTTTCTAGTCATGTGATTTTTGCCTTTGTCATTCCTTCTCTTCTCCAAGACTCAGCTTCTATGATTGTCTTCCTGTTCAGACTCTTCCCATCTGTCACTATGACACCAATTCCTCTTCTCTGTGAAACTTGTCAGAGTGATGGGTGGGTAGAATCCGGTATTGGAACTGTAAGATGGATCATGGATGACTGGCTGGGATGTCTGGATTTTTTTTGTTAAGCATGGAACACTAAGGAGTTGGAATGTCATGAGGAATATTGAGAAAAAAAAAAAAAAAAAAAGCTAAGAAATAGAGACTAGTTATGAGGCTATTATAGAAATCCAAATGTGAGATTAAAAGAAAGGGTACTACAAATAGAGAAAAGGAAATAAAAATGAAATAATACCCTATAAAAAGATAAGCAACTGTTTAGATTTATTTAGTTGTTGTCTCTCCCAACTTCCTGAGAGATAATGCATGAGAATGTGCTTTCATAAACTGGGAAGTATTGGGTTGGCCAAAAAGTTCATTTGGGTTTTTTGAACTTTTTGGCCAACCCAATACTCTGTAGAAGTAGGATATTGCTACTAGTAGCTCATTGCTCATTAGTTTACCCTAACCTTGGAAAAACTATTAAATGTAGTCATTATCCAAAAAAGGTAGATTAAAAAGAGAAGCCATGATATCTATGATGTGATGGCATACATTTCATCCAAAGAAGTTATCCAGATAGCGTTTCTACTTAAAAGGCAATCAAATCTTGTTTCAAATTCTGCTTTGAAATGGCAGAAAAGTGGAAATTTCCCACGTGAGTCAACGGGACAGGCTGTCCATTTTGGCTGTTCAAGCTACTCTCCATTCGCAAAAGTTTAAAAATACTTTTGTTTCCCCTGTGTCCCAGTGGAGTTGTCATCTATGACTTAGTGCACCAACTTATGGTTTAGATCCAGGAAACAGCTTGACTCACCTATTTCTCCATTGGGTTTTTAATAAAACATTTCTCAACGTAACTTCTTTAAAATGGGTGTCCGTGTGTTATTTCCAGTGTAGAGGAGTTGAAACCTAATGGGTTTCTTTCAGATGCTGGATATATTATAAATGTTTTAAAGAAAGGGAATCATGTCTTAATCCTCTTCAGTTCAGTTCAGTTGCTCAATCGTGTCCGACTCTTTGCGACCCCATGAATCGCAGCACGCCAGGCCTCCCTGTCCATCACCAACTCCCGGAGTTCACGCAAACTCATGTCCATTGAGTCGGTGATGACATCCAGCCATCTAATCCTCCGTCGTCCCCTTCTCCTCCTGCCCCCAATCCCTCCCAGCATCAGAGTCTTTTCCAATGAGTCAACACTTCGCATGAGGTGGCCAAAGTACTGGAGTTTCAGCTTTAACATCATTCCTTCCAAAGAAATCCCAGGGCTGATCTCCTTCAGAATGGACTGGTTGGATCTCCTTGCAGTCCAAGGGACTCTCAAGAGTCTTCTCCAACACCACAGTTCAAAAGCATCAATTCTTCAGCGTTCAGCTTTCTTCACAGTCCAACTCTCACATCCATACATGACCACAGGAAAAACCATAGCCTTGACTAGATGAACCTTTGTTGGCAAAGTAATGTCTCTGCTTTTGAATATGCTATCTAGGTTGGTCATAACTTTCCTTGCAAGGAGTAAGCGTCTTTTAATTTCATGGCTGCAGTCACCATCTGCAGTGATTCAAAAATCCCAGCCCAATATCTGGCTCAGTGTAAATGATCAATATGTATCTTTAAAATTAGATGCAATTGTTGAAGGTTAAAAGTATTTGCCTGTTTGCCTGGTAAAGGTACCAACACATTCTGATTAATACATACCTAAAATTTGAATGAATGCCTATTATGGGTTTAAGGCTTAGTTGCAGCATTTGATTTTAACTGACAGAAACCCAATTCAAAATGACCTAAATATTTTTTTAAATTCCTTGCTCTTTGTAATAAAGAGACCAAGAATATTTTTTTGGGGGAAAAAAAAATTGCTTTTCATCTCTCAGCTCTGCTTGCCTCTCTATGTTGGCTTTATTTTCCTGCAGGATGTCTTCTTGTTACAGAAAGATGGCACCAGCAGCTCCAGGCCTGCATTCTCTAAGTTTCACTAATTTAGGAGAAAAAGCCCTTTCTTCTGCTTGTTTGGGAGAAAAAGACCTTTATTCTGACTACTGCAGCCCAGTCCCAGACTGACTGGAATTCATAGTCTCTCGAGGACTACTAGGCTTAGCTCATGGGATTATCTGCTATCCAATCATTGCCCCCAGGGAATGTGAAAGTCACTCCTGGATCTGAGCAACAGAGCTAATGTCACCAGAGTCCAAGTTCACAAGTCAATCCGGGTACTGCTACTAAAAACAGACACATGGATGTATAAAACACGCTTATGGATACCAAGGGGATGGTGGGCGGTGGGGTAAATCGGGAGATTAGGACCGACATATATACACTACTCTGTATAAAATAGATAACTAATGAAAACCTACTGTATAGCACAGAGAACTCTACACTGTACTCTGTGTTGACCTAAATGAGAAAGGGATATATGTATACGTAAAATTGATTCACTTTGCTGGGCAGCACAAATTAACACAACATTGTAAAGCAACTATACTCTAATAAAAATTAATTAAAAAGATAATATTGTTTGGCTTCTCAAAAAAAAATGGTAAATAGATTCTAGAGAGGCAAAAAATAGTACGTGCCCATTTCAAGAGCACTGATTTCTTTATTTGAAACAACCTCAGCTTCCAGTACTCTTGCCTGGAAAATCCCATGGACGGAGGAGCCTGGTGGGCTGCAGTCCATGGGGTCGCTAAGAGTCGGACACGACTGAGCGACTTCACTTTCACTTTTCACCTTCATGCATTGGAGAAGGAAATGGCAACCCACTCCAGTGTTCTTGCCTGGAGAATCCCAGGGACAGAGCCTGGTGGGCTGCTGTGTATGGGGTTGCACAGAGTTGGACATGACTGAAGCGACTTAGCAGCAGCAGCCTTCTAGGAGCTTACAGCATGGTACAGAGTTTATAACAAAATTACTTGTATTTCATTCAGGTTCCTGGGTAGGATTCAGACATGGGAATCTACTTTCACAATGTTCAAATGCAAGGCCCTTAGTATAAAACTTTGAATTAGGGACTTCTCAATAAATTTTTGATCAAGTTTAAGTACAACTTTGCCAAGAGTTAATACATCTGCCCTAATTTTAACTCCATCCTATCCCCAATTAAACTATTGAAGTTGGTTTTTAATTGAGCTCAGTAGTGGCCTCCCCAAAACCTTATGCAAATGCATATATTCCTAAGGCATATTTTCCAGGCAGCCACTCTTTAGGGCATCTTTCTTGCTGGTTATGTGAGTAAGATTCAGGATCTGTGTGTATCAAGACACACAGAGACTTTGAAATCCAGGGATGCTCCTATTTTTTGATGCTGAAATAGCACCACGGAATGAAAATAAGAGATGCAATTGAGACCTATACCTCGTCCTGGGAAAGGGCTACCACCATTGACAGCCAGGTGTGATTTCCTGTGCTCAGCTTTGTTCTGACTTCAGTGCCTTAGGCTGGTATTCCTAGAAGCAGAGCCGAGACAGAATTCCTAGGGAAGGTATTCCCTGAGTGAGTGTTTTAAAGGAGCAAAGGAAGCTGGAGCAGACTATAGAAAACTTGGACAGGGATGAGGGTATTTGGCTTCAGCATGATGATATAGGGAGCTCTGAGCATAAGTAGCACCCAGAGTTGTCCGAGGAGGAGGTAAGGAAGCCAGCCTTTAGCACCCCATATTATTCAGCCATTGGATATAGACTTTGTTCTCTCTTCCCTGCGGCACTGTGTCTTAAGTATCCTGCGTGTCCTTGCTAATGCTGAAGCTCCAGTACTTTGGCCACCTGATATGCAGCGCCGACTCATTGGAAAAGACCCTGATGCTGGGAAAGATTGTGGGCAAGAGGGGAAGGGGGCAGCAGAGGATAAGATGGGTAGATAGCATCACTGACTCAATGGCCATGAGTTTGAGCAAACTCCAGGAGATAGTGAGGGACAGGGAAGCCTGGAGAGCTGCAGTTCATGGGGTCACAAAGAATCAGACATGACTTGGTGACTAAACAACAAGATTCTTGCCAGGGAAAGTGGTTCCTATTAATAAGCATCACTTTTTACTTTTTTCTTGAAGTGAGATTATTTTACTGAAGGATAATTGCCTTACAGTGTTGTGTTGATTTCTGCCTTACATCAACATGAATCAGCAATAGGTATACACATCAGCCATAGGTATACCCTCTTGAACTTCCCTCCCACCTCCCACCTTATCCCACCCCTCTAGGTTGTCACAGAGCACCAGGTTGAATTCCCTGCATTATATAGAAACTTCCCATTAACTATCTATTTTGCATATGGTACTGTATTTATTTCAATGCTACTCTCTCAATTTGTCCCACCCTCTCCTGTGCCCACTGTACCCATTAGTCTGTTCTCTATGTCTGAGTCTCTTCCTGCCCTGCAAATAGGTTCATCAGTACCATTTCTCTAGATTCCATATATATATTTACTGTACAGTATTTGTTTTTCTCTTTCTGACTTACTTCACTCTGTGCAACAGGCTCTAGGTTCATCCATTTTTTTTCTTTTTTTAATGTGTTGCTGTGGGGTTTTTTAAATTGCATTTATAGGGAAGATCCCCTAGAGAAGGAAATGACAACCCACTCCAATACCCTTGCCTGGAAAATTCTGTGGATGGAGGAGCCTGGTAGGCTACAGTCCATGGGATTGCAAAGAGTTGGACACAACTGAGCAACTTCACTGGTTCACTATATACACACACACACACACACACACACACACACACTATATATATATATATATATATATATATATATATATATATATATATATATAGTACCTTGGACTGCAAGGAGATCCAATCAGTCCATCCTAAAGGAGATCAGTCCTGGGTGTTCATTGGAAGGACTGATGCTGAAGCTGAAACTCCAATATTTTGGCCACCTGATGCAAAGAGCTGACTCATTGGAAAAGTCCCTGATGCTGGGAGGGATTGGGGGCAGGAGGAGAAGGGGATGACAGAGGATGAAATGCCTGGATGGCATCACCGACTCGATGGACATGAGTCTGAGTGAACTCTGGGAGTTGGTGATGGACAGGGAGGCCTGGTGTGCTGCGATTCATGGGGTCGCAAAGAGTCGGACACGACTGAGCAACTGAACTGAACTGAAATAGATGAAAGTCTGGCGTGCTGCAGTCCATGGTGTCACAAAGAGTTGACATGACTTAACAAGTGAACATACACATATATAGACATTCTTTTTTATTTTCTTTACTATTATGGCTTATCTCAGGATATTGAATATAGTTCCCTGTGCTATACAGTAGAACTTTGTTGTTTATGATGAGGATTACAAGGGAAGGGTGGCAGCTGTCAGTTTCACTCGGGGTCTGGAAGAAGGGCGAGTGTACCAGTCTGTAAAAAACATCTGGGTGAATCTCCAATGGCTTCTGCTGTCACAGTGGGCAGTCGTAAATGTGACGATGCTAAAGTCAGTCTGGTAGACCACTCATTTGGTGACAGAGCCACCTTGACAGTGAACAGATTTTGAACACACATACATATTTGTGGATATACTTCCCCTGAAGGAGACTGTAGGGCTGCCTGCCTCACTATGGCACATAACTGGCAGTAATGCATATAAATTATGATTTCGCCAGAAACAATGGAATCATTGCCATAATGCAACAAAAGTGTCTTTTCTTTAGAATGCTAGTAAGACATCCCAAAGATGTGCATAATAGCTCTGTCTTATAAAGGAGAATTTGGCTAAAGTTTATGGTCTTCTGATTTAAGATCGATATGACTAGAGGAAACAATAGAGGTTATAATCCACCCTTAGGTCTTGCCCTGTAGTTTGTCGTCTGCATTTCTGAGTGGACAATGCAGGGAAGAAGGTCGGTTCACAGTCCTCATCTAAGTGCAGTCCTCTGGTTAATTAGCTGGGTTGCATCATTGTACTGAAGGGCTGCTCCTAAAGAGAACTGATGACATATTTCCTTTACAGGGAGAGAGAAGAAACTGGGCTCTAAATGGAAATATAGCCAGGAAATAGAAATGGAACTCTTACAAAGAATCCTAAGCTGGCCCATGTGGGATACACAGCCCTTTCTGTCCCAGAGACCTTTTCCAGCAGGTGAAGCAGGGTTTAAAAGCAGTATTCAGCATCAGGTTAGAGTGCTTGCAATAGAGTGCTGTGGGCAGATGATGGAGTGAAGACCAGTCTCTTAGTTTGGGGCTGAGGGCAGCTTGTGGGTTGTCTACCACTAAAGTTGCTCTCATCTGTAATTACTTTGGGGGAGTGGAATCTGTTTCTGTCTTCCTAAATTAAAAAGAAGCTCAAATGGCCTAATAAAAGCTATTCCTTTCCATTCACAAATGGTTATGGCAAAGAGCCTTGGTTGACTGTATTAAGCGGTAGGGAACGTTTTGGAGCTGTGGAGGCATTTTACCTTGTTTGTGTGCAAAGAATGAAGCTAAGAAAATGAAAAGTCTACTTTTATAAAGGCAAAATACTCCTACCACCCTACACCTATAACATGATAAAATCTTTGTGGCTAAAGAGGTCAGCCAGGAGCAGACCTGCCCGTGTGTGCACACACCTTCTAGATAAATGACTTTGTTTCTCTCCTCTTGTAAATGCTGGGCAGAGCAAACATGGGAAGGGGATTCAGAAGCCAATGTCCTGCTGAAGAGATAGACTTCAGCAGGGACAGATGGAGAGAGGCAGGCTAGAGAGACGGGTTGGCTTGACGCTTGCCCATGATTGTCTGTGTGGTGTTTTGAGCCCCTACCCTGACCCTAACCTTTGTCTTGAGAAGGCAGCTTGTCTGAGATCTGGCAACTAGATGGTGGGAGTCTGATTTAGGACCTCACTGCTCACCTTCCAATTCCCAGGTCTTCTACCACATTGGAATTAGAAGATCTGACCCATGGCTATTGCTAAAGAATAGCCAGAGTTGGACAGTTGTTAAGGGGTAAAAACAGATTTTATTCAGGAACTATTAAGAGACCTCAGTATATAGCTGGGCTCAACTCTGTGTGCAGCATGGGCAGTTGGGAATTTATAGCCAAGGAGCAGGGTGGGGGCCAGTGGAAGGAAAATTTCTGAGAGGACATATTAGGGATAAGGGGGAATTCTAGCTAGAAGGGCCTGACCTGATTCTTGCTGAAGGCGGGTCAGGGGCATCAGACATCCCTTAGAAGATGATGGGGGATGGGGAACTTGATCAGGGATCCAGGATGAGGGATTCTAGCTGAACCAACTGACAGGTTTCTATGAATAAAACTAGATTCTACAAGAATGGAGATGGAAGCCCATTTAGGTGCCTCGTCAAGCAGAGGGCTCAAAGGAGCATAACTACAGTTTGGTCGGGAAGAGAATCTCTGTCACTGCAAGCCATCTCTCAAAAGTCCTTTAGTCACTTTCAGATCTTCATCCAGAAGTGGAGCTCTTTCAGCTTCATCACAGGGACCTGGGGACACATAGGAGACACACACATCATTTAAATATTTGGATATAAGGCTCCTTAAGGATTGATCTTCTCAGAGCCTCACTGCCTCCTGGACTTCTGAAAAAATGCACTCTCTCCCAGGTTCCCATCCCAGTGCCTTCCTGACTGTGGCTGATCTTTGAGGAGAAGGTAGCCCTTGTTGATGATGATGGCTTACAATCGAACTCTTTGGAAGTAGTCTTGGCTGAGAAAAAGTGCCTCTCTTCAGGAAGCCAGGTGTTTTTTTAATGATATATCAAAGATTCTTTTTGAAGCACATGAAACTGTTTGCATTATATAGAGAGTAAGAAACACAATTTTCAGGGTCATCTTTCTGGCAGTGAGTAAGCTATTGCAAGAAGATGTGAGTTGATTACAACGGACCAACATTTTCCTGTGATTTTCCCTGGCAGAGGTGCAAGAAGGAGCAGCACTGCCCTACCCGTGTCTGATAAGAAATGGGATCAGTCTCTAAGGTTATGGTTTCTGTTTCCTTCTTGAGCTGGGAGTTAGCCAAAGACCAAAGAACTCCAACCGCTTCAATCAATACCCCTGCAGACAGTGACTGTAAGCTTTGAGCAGTGTACTAGGTGCCGCCAAAGGCTGTGCCCAACACAGGGAAGAATGCTGGGGAGAAGAAGAAGCTTCTCAACTGAACCTCTGGGTTTCCCTTTTCCCTTTGACTGCTAGAGAGCTCAGAGCCAAATACATGGCTTGGAATTGGCACTATGCAAAGAATTTTCAAAGAGAGCTTTTCTTATTCTTGAGGTGGTTGCCAGGCCCATATGTCCCTACCCTTGCTTGTCTTTCTGTCTTTGCTTTTAATTTATCCCATTTTACATTTTATAAAAGATCCTGCCCAGTTGTCATAAATTCTCTCTGGAACAAGGTGGGTATAGGTCACAGTGGCTATGGGTTTGGGCTGGCCGTTCTTCCTCTGAAGCTGATGATAGCTTGGCAGGGATCCCTTCCTGCCCTAAGATGTAAGGAGGCCCTGAGCTTATTATGATCAGATTGTAACAGCAAGATGGTGTTAATAGAGTAGACAGCCTGAGAATACATTCACTCTGAAAGGCTGAAAAGTATGACGTGAGCTGAGGACAAAAGAGCAAGACTAAGGTAGAGATAAGACTAAGAATGTTAGTGCTGGAAGGGAATCTGATGACTGAATCTGAGAGTTGTAATTGTTTGTTTTGCAGATGAGGAAACAGGCCCAGAGAGAAGTATGTTGCCTGAACTCCCCAAACTGGTAGCGGTGGTTATAGACCCTAATCTAGGTTTGTGTGTGTGGCAGGACCCTCCCTTTACCCCCAGCCCATCTTCAGTCAGGGTCGGCAGGGGAGGTCACTTGGCTTAATAATCAAAGTTATACAATAAGAGGTGAGCTATATAGCAAGAGAAAGAACTATTTCTTTATAGATACTACACTGATAGCTGTGACTATCCCAGACAAACCATGATAGCCAGGGCTGATTCTTGGAGTGTTGACATGAAGCAAAACCCACAATGTGTTAACAGTTGAGAAGAAAGAAGCTATATGAAAGAGGGGGATAGCCCCCTCTTTGAGCCTTTGACACAGGGGAAAGCTCAATATGACCCTGAGGGGGCGGTGGTTAGTAAGGGAAGGAAGATGAAGAGATTGGAGAAGCGTCTACAGGAGACTGATATGGATGCTTTCTCCAGCCTTGACTGCAAGGATCTCCAGAAGGAATGTTCATTTCACCCTCTGTGTTCCATCTTCGCTCTTCACTGATTATGAATAAGCCTGGAACTTGGAACTGAGTTTATAAGCCGTTCTGACCATTTCTGGGCACAGGGACCAACGTATCAATAGGTCGCTCCCCTTTTCTCAGGGACTCCGCTGTGTGTGTGCCCCTTGCCTGCACTGGCTTGCATTTTGACAGTGAATCCAGTTTGTCAGTGCCAGTTTGAACTCCAGGTCTATCTTCCCTGGTGTAGTAAACCCCATTAGCTTGGGGGTCATCTGAAGAGGTAACGAGTATGCTTTTTATTCAATGAAAATGAAACTCCTTATCCAAGGAGACTTTATAGACAGTATGAGATTTCTGGGAGCCTGAATGAAGCTGGCATAAACAACAAAAGAGAAAACAATACTGTTAGCATTAACAATTACCACCAGCCACCACGCAGAAGTGGCTTCCTGTAATTAATACATTTGGAGACAAATCCCTCGGTTCCAGTGACTTTTCAGTAGAAATGTCAACTTTTGTCATTCCCCCCCTGATGTGTGGCATCTCTAATTACTAAGTATTTTGAAGCTGAAGACTCCAGATGTTCTTAAAGTGTACAACTTCAAAGATGATTTTGATGAGATTCCAATGTAGCTCATCCTACATAATTAGCCTTTTCTTCTATAAGCTCAATGAAATTTCCGAGGTGAAGTGGAATCCGAAGTCAGAGAGAGTAAAGCAGCTTGCGCTAACCCGATATTTTTGTCAAGTGGTGGTAGAATGTAATGTTTCTGGTGCTGGTATTTGTACAGAGGCAAGATTCCTAGAGAATTTAAGACATTGTTCACAAAATTCTTCTTTATTTGTACTTTTTCATATTTTAAACGCATGGGAGTGCTTTGATATAGTTGTCAAAGATGTAATTGGTCAGTTTTAAAGTAGATGATTTTTTAACTCCAAATGCTGACAGCTTGCATGGAATCTACAGAGTAAAGGAAGTAATGAAAAATATCACACAAAAGGTTGAATTTAAATCTCAAAATTTTACTTACATGGGAGCTCTTGTGTTCTGTTTTTGGAGAGGATAATATCAGCACAAATGATACGACCTATAAGTAGCTTTGTCCTAAAAATGAAATTCCCTGTGGTGAGCTGCATCCAGTTAGGAAAATGCTTATCCAGTTGGTTTCTCACTGGTGCTCTTTGTAGCAAGCCGGTGACCTCCAGGTGACATGCTGAAGACGTCCACGAGCGGCTGCGGGAGTGTGGAGATGAATCAGGCTAATGCGCTTGCCTAGGGACCCCTGAACAGGTGTACTTGGAAAACATCTGAAGGATGCCAACTCCTTACGGGTTACCTTTAATTCTGTCTGAACCACAGAGAGGATTAAGGCCATTGGAAATGGAAATAGTTTCATTTGATGCATTTCTGAAGCTTTGCCTTGTTAGCATTCTGGGTGAACCTTTTAGATAAAAAGCTCTTAGTGGGAAAACAGAAAAGCCGTTATTATGCTACCTTTAAACCTTTCTTCCTTTTCTGTTTTAATTTAGAGATTTAAAATGCCCTCTTGTTTCCACCCCTTGGTTTGTTTCACTTTTATTCTTGCTAAAAGGAATAGCTGTTTAGAAGGTAAGAAATAAATCAATGGATAATTTCTTAAGCATCTGACAGTTTCCTCAGTCCAGATAAGAAATGTACTTTCTTTTTTTTTTTTTTTTAAGAGAAGGTTTTGCTTTGGAATTTGGAGAAGGTTTTAGAAATAATTTAATCAAATTGTTATTTTTCTTTTTTATAGATATGAAACTCAGAAAGGCACAGTATCTTTTCCCAAGGTCACATGGTTAGATAGTCACGGTGCTGAATCCACTCCTGCCCAACCCATAAACCCACTGGCTCATGAATATTAATCATAAATATTCATGGTTGTATAAATATTCATGATTTGTGGTCCTATTTCCCCCTCCTACCCTCTTTGCCATTCCCTCAGCCTCCTTTACCAATTACTGACCACCTCCCTTCTGTTTCCATCTCTCTCTGGTTCTGAGATCTTCCTGCCCCAGTCCAGCCTCTGGCCTCTGATTTGGGGGCACTTTGTCTGGTCTTAGAAATTAGATACTTAGCTTCCCTCAAATTCTCAGTGTCTGTGTTGCCTGCCCTATGGGTGCTCAGTTCCAATCCCAGCCTCCAGAACCTAAGCCTAATCTACATCTTCTCGTTGCCCTATTCCAGTGCTTGATTCCTTCCTTTACCCTCTTTGATTTGGTTGGAGTACGCTTAGTTGGTAGCCACGGAGGCTTTTCAGCCTGCAAAAGACATTTCCCTCCTTCCCTCTCCCGTTCTGGCATCCTTCATGACCTGTTATTTCTCTGGAAATTTGATGAAAAGGTGCCATGAGAGGCCTGTTCTGAGGGGAAAAATCACCTTAAGAGCTGCTAATGTGTTAAAATCCTCCCTGTGAATGTGCAGTTTTAAAGGCCTTCTGAAAATTCCTTTATCCCAAAGAGTGATATTGGTGATGAAAATTTCAGGGAGTGAGGAACATTAGTGATTGAATGTGTCTGATTGGAGCCATCAGAGACACCCACAACACTTAACACAACTCTTCCCTTATCCTTAAGATCAATGCTTGCTTTAAGAGTCGTGAACTTGTAGTGAGAAGACCTGGATTTGGGTCTTGCCTCTGCTCCCTGCAGAGCCTTGGCCTGGTCTCCAAACTCTTCTGAGTGTTTGTCTTCACATTTCTGAAATGGAGGTAACTAATTGCTTTTTGCTCCCCTAAAAGGGTGGTTGAAAAGATAAAATAGTTCTAATTTCTTATCACTTGGCTCCCAAGACTGTAGTTCTTGCGTCTCCTTCCCTGGCCATTCTGTCCTTCCTGTTAAGTGTTAGTTTCTCAGTCGTGTCCAACTCTTTGCAACACCATAGACTGTAGCCCTCCAGGTTCCTCTGTCCATGGAATTCTCCAGGCAAGAAGAGTGGAGTGGGTTGACATTCCTTTCTCCAGGGGATCTTCCTGACCCAGAGATCAAACCTGGATCTCCCACTTTGTGGGCAGACTCTTTACCATCTGAGCCACAAGGGAAGCCCAGCCATGCTTCTTCTTAGTTTTCTATTTCTACTTTTTACATATGGTGTGCTCCAATAATCAAAACTCAAGAATGATCATCTCTCATGGCTTTTGAGAAATTTCCTCTAGCAGATGATAATTCATTTGTATTTCCAGCCCCAACTTCTCTCCTAAGCTTCATATTAATATCTTGACCTTTTGAACTTTGATGTATTACAAGCAGATCTAATTCAGCATGTTCTTTTCTGTACTTATATTAATATCATCTCTTCTACCACCAATTTATGCTGCCTTTATATATATGTATATGGAGACAACTTATAGTAACTGGCTCATGTGATTACAGAGACCAAAAAATTCTACCATCTCCTGTTTGCAATCTAGAGAAGCAGGAAAGCCAGTGGTGTAAATCAGTCTGACTCTGAAGGCCTGAGAACCAGGATTGTTGATCTCTAAGGGCAGGAGATGATGGATGTTTAGCTTAGGCAAAGAGAGCAAATTTGCCTTTCCTGAATGGCCGTCAATTGATGGGATGCCTACCTGTAGTGGTGTGGTGATATTCTTCACTCAGTCTAAAGATTCAAAGGCTAAATCTCTCCTGGAAACACCCTCATAGACACACACAGAAATAATATTCTACCACTACTTGGGTGTTCCTTAGCCCAGTTAAGATGACACACAAAATTAATCTTTGCACAGTTCTTAGTAACGCTGCCTTTATAATAGTATGTCTGATTCTTCTTTATGCTGAATTTTGAGATCCTTGAGAGCAGTGACTTTTCTTTTCATCTTTTTCCCCCAGAACCTGACATAGATAAGGGCTGAGAAAATGTTTTCTGGCTCAGATAATTCATCCCATGGTGCTTTGTAAACCACAGAGTCTACTCTAAATGGAGATCAAAAGCATTCAAAGATGTATATGAAATGCAAGCAAGTGGGATATCTTAGACTTTCTCTATGAGGACAAAATCAGTGTTACAATTAAGGTTATAATTCACTTGATGAACATTTATAGGAACATTTATGTGTCAAGGTCTTTCTTCCTGGAAATACAAAGATAAATGAATAACCTGTTCTCTTTTTCCCACTCACTGAGATCAGATCTCAGTCAACTGGAGAAGCCACATTTGGGGGCTGTAAATAAAGTTTAAGCACAACATAATGGGATATACCAAAATCCAACTTCCTTAAAATGTTCTTCTCCTACTTTTTGAAGCCTAGCTTGGAGAATTTTGAGTATTACTTTGCTAGTGTGTGAGATGAGTGGAATTGTGTCGTAGTTTGAACATTTTTTGACATCGCCTTTCTTTGTGATTGGAATGAAAACTGACCTTTTCCAGTCCTGTGGCCACTGCTGAGTTTTCCAAATTTGCTGGCATAGTGAGTGCAGCACTTTCACAGCATCATCTTCTAGGACTTGAAATAGTTCAGCTGGAATTCCATCACCTCCACTAGCTTTGTACGTAGTGATCCTTCCTAAGGCCCACTTGACTTTGCACTCTAGGTTGTCTGCCTCTAGGTGAGTTATCACACCATCGTGATTATCTTGGTCGTGAAGATCTTTTCTGTATAGTTATTCTGTGTATTCTTGCCACCTCTTCTTAATATCTTCTGCTGCTGTTAGGTCCATACCATTTCTGTCCTTTATTGAGCCCATCTTTGCATGAAATGTTCCCTTGGTATCTCTAATCCTCTGGAAGAAATCTCTAATCTTTCCCATTCTATTGTTTTCCTTTATTTCTTTGCATTGTTCACTTCGGAAGGCTTTCTTATCTTTCCTTGCACTTCTTTGGAATTCTGAATTCAGATGGATTATCTTTTCTTTTCTCCATTGCCTTTTGCTTCTCTTCTTTTCTCAGCTATTTGTAAGGCCTCCTCAGACATCTATTTTGCATTTCTTCTTCATAGGGATGGTTTTGGTCACCACCTCCTGTACAATGTTATGAACTTCCATCCATAGTTCTTCAGGCACTCTATCAGATCTAATCCCTTGAATCTATTGTTTACTTCCACAGTATAATCATAAGGAAGTTTGATTTAGGTCATACCTGAATGGTCTAGTGGTTTTCCCTACTTTCTTCAACTTAAGTCTGAATTTGGCAATAAGGAGTTCATGATCTGAGCCACAGTCAGCCCCTGGTCTTGTTTTTGCTGACTCTATAGAGCTTCTCCATTTGGTATTGACCAGCTGGTGATGTCCATGTATAGAGTTATCTCCTGTGTTGATATAAGAGGATGTTTGCTATGACCAGTGTGTTCTTTTGGCAAAACTTTGTTAGCCTTTGCCCTGTTTCATTTTGTACTCCAGGACCAAACTTGCCTGTTATTCTAGGTATCTCTTGACTTCCTACTTTTGCATTCCAGTCTCCTAAGATGAAAGGGACATTTTTTTTTTTTTTTTTTGGTGTTCTAGAATGTCTTGGAGGTTTTCATAGAACCCTTCAACTTCAGCTTCCTCAGCATTAGTGGTTGGGGCATAGACTTGGATTACTGTGATATTGAATGGTTTGCCTTGGAAATGAACAGAGATCATTCTGTTGTTTTTGAGATTGCATCTAAGTATAGCATTTTGCACTCTTCTGTTGACTATGATGGCTACTCCATTTCTTCTAAGTTCCAAATTGGGAAGGGAGTATGTCAGGCTGTATATTGTCACCCTGTTTATTTAACTATGTGCAGAGGGCCTCATGTGAAATGCCAGGCTGGATGAAAAATGGAAGCTGGAATCAAGGTTTCCTGAAGAAATCTCAATAACCTCAGATATGCAGATGACATCACCCTTATAGCAGAAAGAGAAGAGGAACTAAAAAATAGTCTTGATGAAAGTAAAAGAAGAGAGTGAAAAAGCTGTCTTAAAACTCAACATTCAAAAAACTCAGATCATGGCATTGAGCCCCATCACCTCATGGTGAATAGATGGGGAAACAGTGCAAACAGGGACAGACTTTATTTTCTTGGGCTTCAAAATTACTGCAGATGGTGACTACAGCCATGAAATTAAAATATGCTTGCTCCTTGGAAGAAAAGTATGACAAATCTAGACAGCATATTGAAAAAAAGAGACATTACTTTGCCAACAAAGGTCTATCTAGTCAAAGCTATGGTTTTTCCAGTAGTCATGTATGGATGTGAAAGTTGGACCATAAAGAAGGCTGAGCACTAAAGAATTTATGCTTTTGAACTGTGGTGTTGGAGAAGACTCTTGAGAGTCCCTTAGACTGCAAGGAGATCCAACCAGTCCATCCTAATGGAAATCAACACTGAATATTCATTGGATGGGCTGATGCTGAACCTGAAACTCCAATACTTTGGCCATCTGATGTGAAGGGATTACTCACTAGAAAATACACTGATGCTGGGAAAGATGGAAGGCAGGAGGAGAAGGGGACGAGATGGTTGGATGGTATCATCGACTCAATGGGCATGAGTTTGAGCAAGCTCTAGGAGATGGTGAAAGACAGGGAAGGCTGGAGTGCTGCAGGCCATGGGGTTGTGAAGGGTCAGACATGACTGAGCGACTGAACAACAGCAACCTACTTTCTGAAAAATCTGAGGATGTCACTGTCAAGTAAAATATATTACAAAATTCATGGGCCCATGTACACTAGGTGATTTATTGATAAGCATTTACAGTGGGGTAGAAGATGTACTTATGTATTAGTTCATTGACCAGTTAATGTACAGAGATTCATCATAGTGTCCAAACATCATACCTTCATGTTCAGGTCCATAAACTATTTCTTCATGTTCTGCCGAATGAACCATTTCTGGCAGATTTCACAACTTCTGCTGAGAGAAAAGGGTGGCAAAATTATTACTCAAAATGCCATAGTTCTTTAGAAGCTGTCTGTAGTAAGTCAATATGACCTTCTGACCTCTGCAGCTCCCAAATGATACTTATTTAATGTTAGTTATATCACCATTTGTGATACTGCTTATTCCATACTGTTTCCTATGACAGCTGGCTTCCAGTGATTTTCTCTGATTATTACTGCGCTTTGTTGATGATGACCACAAACGAAAGTCTTACCCAGAGTGTACTGGAAAATGTAGATGGTCATCCATTTTCTAGTCGTGTTAAGTTCACTTTTCAGAATTGTTTCAGCATAGCATAAACAGAACAACACAACTTGGAGTTTGGGCTTATCTTGAATTCTCTGGAATATTATCACTTCATTCTTGGAGTGTGTTCTCTTTCAATGTTAACTGTGTCTTGGGAAGGATATGTGAGGGACCATTAGTGGACTGAAAGAATCGGTCCCATTTGTGCATGAAATTTCCATTCCTTATCTGGCATGACTTCAGAAAAACTCAAGAGAGTGTACAACATCATTCTATCAATAAGAGCAGGAGCTCAGTGTGTGACTGGCTGGGTGGTGAGGGAGAGGGGAGAGAAGGGTCCCAGAGGAACAGTGTTTAGCTTGGGCGACAGGGTTTGTGGTGCTGCAGAAGCACAGTAAGATGAACGGCTTCTAGAGGGCTTTCCTGAGGTGGCTGCAGGATTTCCAGTCGGTTTCTAAATCGACCTTCAAATGTAGGCTATGGCATGTGGGGAAGGAATGGTAATCGGAACTTCAATCCTGTGATTTCCACAGCTCTCTCAAACTCAGCTACTGCTGAGAAATTTGTTTCCTGAAAGGATTTTTTTTTTTTCCATTAAATTTCTCAGCACAGAGGAAAAAAAAAAACACCTCACAGTTAGCTCTCATCATGCTCTTATGGCTAATCCAAGGTTAAGAATTTTCTTTCCTTCTACCCACCTGTGCACATTTTTTGAATTTTTATTTTTAAATAGGGAAATGTGATGCTAAAGCCAATTTAGTCCCTTAGAACTCCTCAGTATTTTCATTACAAAATGGGAAATTCTACTTTTTGCCACAGGCAATTACTTTAAACTCCCGAAGGCATAATCATTTCGCCTGTTACACCGAGGATGGAATTACTGATGAAAAGGCCGAGTTCCTATCCTGCTTCCATCGACATGTTACTTCTTCTCAACAGATCACATAACTCAGGTGGAAGGGAAAAGGATTAGTTTGGGCTGCATCAACATATCAAAAGACAAATCGTCATTAAGTAAAAAAAAAAAGATAAGTATGAAACAGAAGGCTTTTACTAAAATCACATACACACAACATGTTTTTGCTTTCAAATAAAAGTAAAAAGGGAACATCTGCTCTCGCAGAAGTAAAGATGGAAAAATGTAAAATCTGTTAGAGTGCAAAAGATAAAGGACAAATTGAAACTCAAGGGAGGCAAATAAGAATGTTACACTTGGATTTCTCTGGTGGTCAAGCAGTTAAGACGGTGCTTTCACAGCATGGGGCAGGAGTTAGATCCCTGGTCAGGGAATTTCCACAGGCCACGAGGTGTGGCCAGAAAGAAAAAAACAAACAAACAAACAAGGGTTGCCTAGGTAAACAAGCATTGACCACACTGTGGATAAGGTAGTGTAGTTACTGAGGAGCAGCGAGGCCGCATCTCGGGACAGGGTTCCCCTCACCATGGGTTCACTTTGACTCGGTCACAGCTCTTTGCATCCCAAGTTCATATCTTTGCCTATTTTATTTTACATTTGGGTGTTTATCATTTTTATCAACTTGTAAGAGCTCTTTCTGTATTGTTGTGGTTTAGTTGCTCAGTTGTATCTGACTCTTTGCAACCCCATGGACTGTAGCCCATCAGGCTCCTCTGCCCACGGGATTTTCCAGGCAAGAATACTGGAGTGGGTTGCCATTTCCTTCTCCAGGAGAGCTTCCAGACCCAGGGATCAAACCCAGTCTCCTGCACTGGCAGGCAGATTCTTTACATGGAGACACCAGATAAGCCCTCTTTTTTTATATTAGGAATAGTAAATCCTTGATAGTTAATAAATTATGTATTATATATTTATGTATAGTAAATATTATCTGGTCTTTTAAATAAATATGATGTCATTTACTGACAGGAAAATCTGATTTGTTATGTATGGATAGTAAAATATGACATGTCAGTTTTTTTCTTTTAAGGCTTTTGGTGCTTTGTCAGGAAGGTTCTGCCCATCCAAGTATTATAAAGACTATTTTCCTGCCGTGTCTCCTAAGACTTTAATAGATCTCTCTTTATCCAGTTAGCTTTTTGAAAATAACTCTGTTATTGAGATGTAATATACACAGAGAATATAAAAATCCTAAGTATAAGCTTTATGAATTGACTCTGGTTAGCTTTTTTCCAGAAGTTCTAAAAATAATACTTAAAAAATGTAAAAAAAGATACAATGCACTTATTACATAACTTATTAAAGTATGCCATCCAATGGTTTTAACATATTTAATGGTTTTATTGAGGCTTCCCAGGTGGCACAGTGGTAAAAGAATCCACCTGCCAATGTATGCTATGCAGGTTTGATTCCTGGGTAGGGAAGATCCCTTGGAGGAAGAAATGGCAAACCACTCAGAATCCTTGCTGGGATAATCCCATGGACAGAGGAGCCTGGTGGGCTACAGTCCATGGGGTCACAAAAAGTTGGACACGACTGAGCATTAGCTCATTAGCCAATGGTTTAGTATGATTTACTCATTAAAGTGTACCATTCAATGTTTTAAAATATTTATATGTTTGCAAAACCCATCACTACAATCAAACTTAAGAACGTTTTTTTCATCCCAAAGATAAAATCCTGACCCCTTAACAGTCATTCCCCATTTCCCACCAACCCCAAGGCCCTGGCAACCACTGATCTATTTTCCATCTCTCTAGAACTGCCTATTCACTCCAGTTAGCTTTTTAATCCATCTGGAATCTATTTTTATGTGTGATGTAGAGTTCTGACTTTTTTCCCCTCAAAAGAAAAAAAATGGTCAATAATAGTTTGAGTAAATAAATGAATTAATAAACAGCCCAGAGCACTACAGGAATTCAGAAACAAGAGCAACCGCTCTTGAGTACGTGGTCAGAGAAGACTGGATGGAACAGATGGAGTTGAGACATGAGCGGAATTTGAAAATACTGAAGCTGGGAAGGAGGGAAGAAGAGTGGCAGGGGGAGAAGATGCAGACGAGACCAGCATGAGCTCAGAATAAGGCAAGGAGTCCAGTCTCTCGAAAGCAGTTACTATAGGAAATAATCACCTGGAGGCTGGGAAAGGTGGCCTGGCCGCAGGCCTGGCAAGTCCTTAAACACAAGTTTGAGAATTTTGCATTCAATTAAAGAACAGTGTGACAATGTTTATGATGTGAATGAAGCAGCGGATGAGCTAGAGAATATGAAGTTTTGACCTTTATAGTTCAATAGTTCATATTTGAATTCCGTATTTGAACTCTGTACAGATGAAGAATCTGCAGCAGCGTCTCCTGGTCCCCTGGCCTCTCCTTGTGTGGTTGAGGAGCCTTTATTTACTGAATCTGTATTACTTTGTTCCTCATCTTTGTTTGGAGGACAGGGAGGACTTGCTCCATCTGGCTCTGTGATTCAGGAGTTTCTGTCATAGGAGGTAAATCACATAGTGAATGGCAGAATCACGAACCCAGGGTAACAACTGATGGTTGTCAGGCGCTGGTTCTGTGTCAAGTCCTGTCGTAAGCACTGTCCTTGTCTAGTTACATTGTCCCATCAGTTCTAAGAGGTAGTTGCTGCGTCAGTCAGCCCCTTCTACGAATGAGGGAACCCAGGTCCAGCCATTCAGTGACGTGTCCACGGTCTCACAGCCATAAGGGAGAAGCCAGGATAGGAACCCACCAAGATCTCTCTGTCTTTCTCTCTCCCTCTGGGAGAACCAGCCAGGAAGGAGTTGAGACCTACCAAAAGCCAGACGAGTGAGTCAAGAAGTGGATTCCCCAGTTCCAGTCAAGCCAGTAAGTGACTGGAGACCCCACCAGCAGCCCAGCTGGCCTGCAGCCCGGGAGATGGCCTGAGTCAGAACCACCCAGCTAAATTGTTCCTATACTTCTGACCCTCTAAAACTGCCTGAAATAAGCGATCTGATAGTTTTAACCTTCTGCATTTGGGAGATAGTTTGTTACCCAGCAATAGGTAACTTGTTCAGGCATGTTGATGTTGTTTTGTCAGTAAATTGTGTCTGACTCTCTTGCACCCCCACGGACTATGAGGCTTTCCAGATGGAGCAGTGGTAAAGATTCCATCTACCATTGCAGGGGACAGGGATTTGATCCCTGGTCCGGGAAAAATTCCACATGCCATGGGGCAACTACTCATTTTTTGGTGCTTTGCAGATTTTGTGCTTTTTGCACATTAAAAGTTTATGGGAACCCTGCATCCAGCAAAACTGTGGGCTACATTTTTCCAGCAGAATTTGCTCACTTTGTGTCTTTGTGTGAGATTTTGGTAATTCTCACAAAGTTCTATACTTTTTCGTAACTGTGTTTGTATGATGATGTGTGATCAGTGATCTTTGTTACTGTTACAAAAATAATATGAAGGCTTAGATGATGATTAGCTTTTTTTTAGCAATAAAATACTTTTTTAGTTACAGTATGTACATTGCTTTTTTAAGACATAGCACTATTGCATACTTAAGAGACTACGGTATGGTATAAACAAAGCTTTTACACGCACTTGGAAAGCAAAAAATTTGTGTGACTCTCTGAGATATTCATTTTATTGCTGTGGTCTGGAACTGAATCCATAGTATATCCAAAGTATGCCTGTACACTCCAAGGAAATAGCTTAAATAAAGGGAAATTTAATATGATATATTGGGCTTCCCTCATAGCTCAGTTGGTAAAGAATCTGCCTGTAATACAGGAGACCCGGGTTCAATTCCTGGGTCGGGAAGATCCCCTGTAGAAGAATATGGCAACCCACTCCAGTATTCTTGCCTGGAGATCCCCATTTACAGAGGAGCCTGGCAGGCTACAGTCCATGGAGTTATAAGAGTTGGACGTGACTTAGCAACTAAACCACCACCACCACCACCACTAAAGTCACCACCACCACCAGTATGATATATCAGGTTTCCCAGCTGGCATGAGTGGTAAAGAATCTGCCTGCCATTGCAGGAGATGCGAGAGATGTGGGTTTAATCCCTGGGGTCAGGAAGATCCCCTGGAATAGGAAATGGTACCCCACTCCAGTATTCTTGCCTGGAAAATTCCATGGGCAGAGGATTCTGGTGGGCTTCAGTCCATGGGGCTGCAGAGGTGGACACAACTGAGCATAGTATGAGATATCAGGGGAACCTCAGAGCCTAACTTCAGGAGACAGTTTGGCCTCCTCAGAAGTGGAAAGTTGTCACTCCATAGTGTCAGTCAGCCACTCTCTCTGGCTCTTTGGTGTAGTCTGGCTTCTTGTACGGTTTCCCATCTCTCTTTCTGTATATTGACTTCTCTTTGTTCTTGCTCCCCAAGAACATTGGTTTGTGTTCTATGGACTGTAGCTGCTTTGATGCCTTGTATTCATACTTCATGCCCGACACATTCTTTGTAGAAAATCTAATCAGCCCAGCTTGAGTTAGACTGTCTATCATGACAATCAGCTGAGACTGGGTCCAGGTCACGTAGTACTGAAGGTTTCCTTTGCCCAGGCTGAGGAATGAGCAGATTATACAAAAACTAGAAATTGCATGACAGGCAAATTGATGACCATTTTCCCAAACATCTACTGCATTCTTTATTAGCAACAATGAAATGCATCAGCACATTGATTTCAGTCTTTTCTAAAGAGCCGAATCCTCTTAAGAGGTAGATAGTTGCCCTTGATTTATCTGATTGCTCAGTTTATTTTCTCATTTTTGACATTCATGAAGGAGGAACACACCTGTAATTTCATGCACCGATTACTATGTTGGGTAATGTGCTGTCAAAGGGAACTGGTTTTCTGGGGGAGGAGCCCCATTTCTGTGTGGGAGTTTAATTTAGCAAAATATGAAGAAGTTGGTAAAAAGTTTATGTCTTGGAAGGCAAAGTAACCCAGATGACAAAGCAATGATATTACAGTCAGATAGATCTAAATCTTCACCCTGATTTTATAACCAAAAGATGATGGACCTCTTGAGTCTCAGTCTCTCTTTAGTAAAATGGACATAACCAATATCTCATGGGTTCCTGTAAGAGGAAGATGCCTTGTCACATGGAACATGTCTAACAGTTCCTGACATATATTAGGTGCTCAATAAAAGTTAGGTCATTACTATGTTTAGCAAACGTTTTTCAGTCAAAAATAAGATGTATAGATATAGATAGACCTATTTAAGAATTCATTGCATCCAGGGGGGAATGATAAGAGTATTCAGTGCGTGCTATTTTTGCCTTCAAGATTTAGAGCTGGCTTTGAGAAGAATAAATGAGTCACACATTCCACCTCCAGCTTGGTAATTAATTTTTATGACTGTGAAAGAGCTGGTCAGGTTGGAACACTTCCCACTGGCAGGCTGTGCCCTGGGTCAGACACAGTGAGATGGAGTGCGCATGGAGACATGGGGCTGAGGAAGTCCCAGAGAGGACGCGAAGGCCTTTTCTCCTCTTGCTTATGTAAATGCTATTTGTCCTTTGCGGGGACTTTTAAATGGCCACCTCTAGCATAAGGCGTCTCAGATTTGCCCCAGCTTCCAGTGCGCCCTTCCTCCACTGGTGATTGCATTTCCTCCATGCCCCTATGGCACTTCTGTTCAACACATGTTCAGTCTCAGCTGTGTGTCAGGCACAGCTGGCTGCTGAGGTCATAGTGGTGAGCTGGGGTGGCCAGCTTCTGGCTCTAATAGACCGCCAGTTGCTGGGATTCTCACCATCACTTCTGGGGACAGCTGGAAGGTGCCTTATGTTATCCCTGCAGGTTCTCCCTCAAATCCTTGCTCCTGGTGCCAAAAAGAAGTGGTGCTCTAGGACTTCTGTCTTCTTTTCTTGCAGACAATCGCATGGCAGCAGTAATAAAGGTTTAAGAGGGAATTCGCTATATTATAGCAAAAAAATATACGGGTGCAGGGATCAATCTGAATCCTAGCCTGAGCACATCATAGCTATAAAAATGTGGACATTTTAGTGACTCTTCGTAATTCAGTGTTCTCATTTGTCAAAGGAGACGATAATCCCTACCTTAACAGTTAATTGTGAGGCTTAGAAATCAGCACAGAGCAATTATCTAGTAAGCATTCAATAATTACCACTAGCAGGTTTCACTTTACTCTCTTTCTTCAGGTCATTTTATTGAGCCAGGTATTTACTGACAGCTGACTTTGGCTCATTCCAGGTCATGTTCCAGGCATTAAAGGCACAGCAATGTACAAAGAAGGCACAGCCTCTGGTCATGGGAACTTTATATCCGAAGTGCTAGGAGATATGCAATAAATAAATCTGTATCAGGTGGAGATAAACACAAGGAAGAAAGAAAAAAGGCAATATGGGATTAAGCAGAAAAGAAAGAGATGGAGTTGGTACTTGGTAGAGGGCTATCAGGCCTCTTGGATAGGCTAGCGTTTGAACACTGGGAAAAAGTGAGAGAGTAACCCAGGTAGGTTATACCTGTTTCAAGGTTAAATGCCAAGACTCTGGAATGGAAACATGTTTGGAGTTTGAGGAAGGCAGTAGGGCTAGGATGGAGTGGGAGAGAGCAGATATGGAGGTGGGAACTGGAGGAGAGGGAGATGGAGAGTTGGTCAGTGACCATATCAACCATCTCATCTAGAGCCTGTCAAAGAAAAAACAATCCAGACTCAGTAAGGAGAGATTTATTCCAAAGGAATATTACAAAGCAGACAGGGACTATTTCAAGAGGGAAAATGTAACTATAAAGCCAAGAGTATCAAAAATTAGCCAAAAGGAGATTCTTCTTTTTGATTATTTATATATTGACTGCACTGGGTCTTCCTTGCTGAGTGCGGACTTTCTCTAAGTGTGGCAAGTGGGGGCTGTTCTCTAGTTGGGGTGTGTGGGCTTCTCTTTGCGGTGACTTGTTGCAGAGCAAGGCCCCTAGGGTGCTCAGGCTCAATAGTTGTGGCGCACGGGCTTCGTTGCTCCATGGCAGCAGATTCTTAACCACTGGACCACCAGGGCAGTGGGACTTTTGTTTTATAGAGGAGTAAGCAAGGCTACAAAGAACCAGGTGTGGAGGGGTGGGAGGAAAAGATGGTGTGAGTAGAGGATGTGACCCTGAGGCCAACCTATTCTCTGAGGGGTGGGGGCACTGTGTGCTAATTCGGGTTGAGGGTGGGCCAGATTTCAGGGGCCTGGAGTAGTAAGGGAAGCAGAACTAAAACTGGGTTAATAAGTATTTTTTTGCCCTGATCAGTGGAGATAAGCAGTTCCGTTAGTTATTTATGGGGCAAAAAACGGAAACTTGGAGGGTTTGTGCCTGTTTTTGCCACTGGCAGCCACCCATGAGTCTTTTCTAAGTCAGGGGGAAGGATGCTTCTCTGCAGTAAGCTGATTTCTGAAAGACAAACCTTCACTGTTCTGTAGGATCACAGGGCTCAGATAAAACCCAACAATGTCAGGCTTTCAGATTTTTTTTTGAGTGAGAGATGAAGGTCATATGGCTAATTAAAGCCCGGCCTGTGGTTTTGGAGTTCCAGCCTAAAAGACTCCACTCAGGCAAAGCTCACTTGTCACTCCTGGGTCTCCAATCTCTGGCTCCTCTTCCCACCAGTCCATGGCGCTCTCTCCACTAGGGTAACCAGTAAGCTTCACATCACCAGAGGCAGACTGCATGTTGATCAGCCTGTGTCACCAGTAGATTGGCGAGCTTCTTGCAGAAGGCCTCCCTCTGTGCCTGCTGTCCATTCAGTTACCAAAGCACTGTAAAATGAACGTGCTTTCTGATTTACCTCGGTCTCACCCAGCTCCTTCCCCAAATAATCACATAATTTACTCAATTCAAACTCTGGTGCCTTAATACGAGGAAGCATGACCAGTGGGAAAAGCCAGAATAGAAAGCTT
Source organism: Bos grunniens (assembly GCF_055505025.1). Taxonomy (NCBI): domain Eukaryota; kingdom Metazoa; phylum Chordata; class Mammalia; order Artiodactyla; family Bovidae; genus Bos; species Bos grunniens. The sequence goes on along the minus strand of NC_141190.1, from coordinate 32,259,790 downwards.
TCACTGCTGTGCTTAAAGCCTTAAGGGATCAGCAAGCTGTGGCCAGAGGGACAGCCTAGCCCAATGAGTGTTTCTATAAATTCAGGTTTTTTGGACTGCAGCCACACCCATTTATTTATGTCTTGTCTCCCGGCAGTATTCATACTACGATGGCAGAGTTGAGTAGCTATATGGCCTGTAAAGGCTAAAATATTTACTATCTGGCTTTTTGTAGAAATAAGTCAGCCGACTCCTGTTTTAAGAGTTGGCCAAGGTGCTGTTGCTCGCCAGCATTGTATAGTAGCAGGAAGCACTTTTATTATAGACATGTCAAGGGGCTCCTCCTTTTAACATCACCAGGGACTGTAATAATCTCCTCCCCCTGAGGGAAAGGCTGCTTTACAAATTGTTTACACTGTCCAGGGCCAGCCCGGCTTCTTCTAGCCACTTAGCTTTCACCTACTTGCATGTTTCTTGGTAAACCCTGGTCTTTTCTTAGGACTGCAGATCCCTGTCATTCTCTTTTCTGAGCTCCCTCTTGATGGAAACTTTGTGAGTCTTGTGTGTGTCTCTGACACACCACAGGTAATGCTGGTTTGGCTGGGGGTGGGGGGTGGGTGTTATCATGGAGTTATGTTGCAGAATAAGACTTCTTTGTTGAAGGTCTTTCAAATGCACTTTACTGTGGCCCAACCCAGTCATCATTTATGAACTTCTTTCTCAAGTTATTGCAAGGTCATCTTGGTTTTCATTTTGTTTACAATTATAAATACAAGGTCTAGATTTTGTAGAAAAAATTTAAAATACAGAAAGATGTTTAAAAGAAAAACTGTACTATTAATAATATTTTGGCATATTTTATTGCCATCTTTTTTCTTATATACTAAAAAAATTGGCATCACAGTGAAGATGTAATTGTATAATCCTATGAAATTAAAAGACACTTACTCCTTGGAAGGAAAGTTATGACCAACCTAGACAGCATATTCAAAAGCAGAGACATTACTTTGCCAACAAAGGTTCATCTAGTCAAGGCTATGGTTTGTCCTGTGGTCATGTATGGATGTGAGAGTTGGACTGTGAAGAAGGCTGAGCGCCGAAGAATTGATGCTTTTGAACTGTGGTGTTGGAGAAGACTGTTGAGAGTCCCTTGGACTGCAAGGAGATCCAACCAGTCCATTCTGAAGGAGATCAGCCCTGGGATTTCTTTGGAAGGACTGATGCTAAAGCTGAAACTCCAGTACTTTGGACACCTCATGTGAAGAGTTGACTCATTGGAAAAGACTCTGATGCTGGGAGGGATTGGGGGCAGGAGGAGAAGGGGACGACAGGGGATGAGATGGCTGGATGGCATCACTGACTCGATGGACGTGAGTCTGAGTGAACTCTGGGAGTTGGTGATGGACAGGGAGGCCTGGCGTGCTGCGATTCATGGGGTGGCAAAGAGTCGGACACGACTGAGCGACTGATGTGATCTGATCTGATTTTAATATTTTAAGCACTTTCCCACAGTAAATATTTTGGTAAAATAATCTTTAGTAAATACATGCAATTCTATTTTATGGATATGCTAAAATTAATTTCCTTATGATAGCAAATTTCTTTTTTTGTATAATAAATGACCTCCGTAATACTTGGGAATAAATCTCTACCTTCATTTGTAGAATAAATCTCTACCTTCATTCATCTTTAGACTAAGATAATAGAAATAGAATTACTTGATGAAATAGTAGGAATCTCACTAGCTCTCTTTATATTTATTGACAAATTGCCTTCCTGGAAGTATTTCAAGTTATATTACTTAAACCCTTATGATTTTTTACACCTACTAATAGATTTTTAAATGTTTTAATTCACTGTATTTAAATTGATAATCTTGAACATCTATTTATGTGCTAGGTACTCATTTCTATTCCACTTGTTACGATATTTCCAGGCTAACTTGTTCCCCTGTCCTTAAAGTCAAGGTGACCAGGTTCTAAGCCTGAAACAAATATTTTCCACCTATGTAACCTAGAGAAGTAATTTTGTCTTTTCAAGTCTGTTTTCTCATCACTAAAATGGAAATAGTCACCTGTATGTCACTGTCTTGCCCTGAAGATCCAGAGTACCACGCACCATGTCTGGCATATGTGGGTGCTTGAAAATTTTGGCATGGGGATTGTGAGACTCGAGAGAAGCTGACTGACCCTGTATGTAGATTCTTCTCATGACTTTGGTCAATTTAAGGCTGTATTTTTGTTTTTTAATCACAAATTAAAAAGTAACACAAAAGACAAATAACAACAACTGAAATAAACTACCACAATTGAATATAGGAGTGAAAAGTCCAACCTCAGATGCCAGGGTACAGATGGCGTGTGAGGTACTGGAAGACAGAGATGAACAGGCTGTGATACCCCCACATCTGTGCGCTCTGGCCAGCCTTGGCTATATCTACTCACCCTGCAGCAAGCAAGTTTACTACACTGAGGGGGCTTCCCGGGTGCCCAGTGGTAAGGGATCCGCCTGCCAATTCAGGAGACGCAGGTTCGATCCCTGTGTTGGGAGTATCCCCTGAAGGAGGAAATGGCAATCCACTCTGGCACTGTTGCCTGGAAAATCCCATGGACAGAGGAGCCTGGTGGGCTATAGTCCATGGGGTTGCAAAGAGTCTGACGTGACTGTATGACTGAGTACGAGCCTCCTTATCTGTGTCACCATCTCCCCAAGCCTTCTTGCCACACACATCCTGGCAGAACTTCCACCCCTTCCCCCCAGTCTGGGAGACTGCCGAGGTGAAGACATGGCAGCCTGGCCTGCTGGCTTGGCTGGTTCAAGTATCACCATTGGTCTCTGCTGCAGCACCTTGCTCTCCTGTCTCCCTGCCCTCTGCTGATTGTGGTTCTTCTTTCCTATTCTCCAAGACATCTCTACCACAAGGCTATCATGTTGTAGAATTTAATGTAGAGAAAATGGAAAGAGACATCTCGGTACTTCTAAGCACACAAAAGAAAGTTGAAAAGGTATTATGAAAACTTCCTGGTCCATCCCTGATCCCAGGGAATTTCTCCTCTATCTGTCCCCTATTTGTCTGTTTGATTCCTGACGTTTCAAGTTGTTAATAGACTCCTTTTATTTTTCTGTTGTTGTTCAGTTGCTAAGTTGTGTCTGACTCTTTGCGACCCCAGGGACTGTGGCACGCCAGACTTCCTCATCCTTCACTATCTCCTAGAGTTTGCTTAAACTCATGTCCATTGAGTCGGTGATGCTATCCAACCATCTCATCCTCTGCCACCCCATTCTCCTCCTGCCCTCAATCTTTCTCAGCATCAGGGTCTTTTCCAATGAGTCAGCGTCTTTGCATTGGGTGACCAAAGTATTAGAGCTTCAGCTTCAGCATCAGTCCTTACAATGAATATTTAGGGTTGATTTCCTTTAGGATTGACTGGTTTGATCTCCTTGCAGTCCAAGAGACTCTCAAGAGTCTTCTCTAGCACCACAATTCAAAGCCATCATTTCTTAAACTTGGCTCTATTGAAATCTTGTGAGGGATAGTTCCTTGTAGCGGGAGCTGACCTGTGCACTGGTGGGTGTTTGGCAGTGCCCTGACTTCTCTCCACTAGACACCAGTTGTGTTTCTCCCTCAAGCTGTGGAGGGAGACTAAAAACGTCTCCAGCTATTGCCAAATGTCCCCTGGGAGCCAAAGCGTACCTGGTTGAGAGCTACAGTTCTAGAATTACTTTCCCCTCATCTCCCTTTTTGTCATTCTCAGGTCCCTAGACTCCTTACTTCCTCAAGCACCGAGAGAAGACTCAAAACATTCTTCATACGTCATTTCTTAGAGCAATTTAATTTCTAACCTTGATCTCATATTAGGTTCCTGCCGTGACTTTGTGGATCTAAAGAAACTTCACTGAAGTGTTTACTTTGGCTAAACACAAAAGCCATCTGTTGAGTGTCTATTCTTAGCAATGCAAAAAGTGTGCAGCCTTCAAAATTATAGTTATTTAATTTATCTTAGATCTAGTTAATGATGAAAGGTCCTTATCTATCCTGCCAAGGTCATGGATGTGTATTTGTGTGTGTTTCTATTCCTCCTCCTCTTTCTAGATATCTAGATATAAAGGGAAAGGTTGACTTAGAGGTATATGAGAGTCTTTCCAGTAACTCTGCTCTAACTGAAATTCAAACTTTGGTTTGGATATTTGCTACTTTCAGGAACACTTACTAAGTATATGAAAGTTTCCTATACCTAAAATCCCACCCTTTTATAATCTGGCTCTTTCTGTTTCTGAAAGTTCCAGCTCCATTCGATGTACTTCTGCTTCAGGTCTCTGTGGATCTTCCTTCCACAGGCCCTGCAGCAGAGAATGGTGTCAGTAGTTGCCCTGCTTGGGACCATTTAATCATTTCTCCATGCATGTTTCTGTGTTTGATTAATGTATTTCTGCTAGCAGGAACGATGAAACCTTTAAACTCCTGAGCTTTAAAAAGTGTATTTTCAGAGTCAGCTGCATGAAAGACAGGGAAGGCTGGACCTTACCGAATCAAGCTGCAGGATGCCTCTTCACAAGGAGCTGTCTCCTTCCTCTGTCCTGTTCTGAGTTTTGGAAGCTGGAGCAGGGTTTGTGCCTGTGCAGTGCCCTGGGAGAGGCCTTGCAGCAGTTGAGTACATGACAGGATCTGGGTGGCATTTTCTAATTCACTTGGATTTGTTCTTTCCCTTACTTTCACACCATTATTCCTACTTAGGGAGCTTTCTCTTACATCATTATCACTCCATTTTTTAGAAAGTGAATCTATGCATTACCAACTCAATTCTGCCATCTTCCCCCAGATTCACTTAGAAGCAAAAGGCTCTCTGACAGTTGGGGTGATGCTGTTTAGGAGGTGCTACATTTTGTGAGCTGTCTGCACCCCTCCCCATTCCACCCAGAGGTTCTCCGGGGGTGCCCAAGGCACTCATTTAGCTTGTGTTTTCCTTTCCTTTTCTATTAAAATGCAAGCCAACGTACCTTCCTTTTCTTCCCTGAATAGTGAGTAGGAGGAAGGTAATGTCTGTAAAGTCAGAATTGTGAATGGTTGAAATAGCAATGCTTTCTTTATGTTACTACTGTAGCTTCTTAAAATTAATTATGCATATTTTGTGTACCTGCTGCTATGCTACAGTCTTAATATGCACTATTTCATTTATCACATTTATTTAGTGCTATCGAATTGGTTTTATTATTCTTATCCTTATTTTACGGATGAGGAAACTGAGGCTTAAGAAAATAAGTCTCATACCGACAGTGAACTACTCTTCAGCAAAATGGGGGTAAACTTCTGACATTTGTTATGCAAATGGTGATGGGTGAGTCTCAAAAACATTACATTAAATAAGAGAGGTCAGACACAAGAGACCTCATATCATGTGATTCCACTTATGTGAGGTGTCCAGAAAGGGCAAATTTATAGAGGCAGAAAGTAAATTTATTTTTAGAGACTCAACATAGTGGTGGTTCTGGAGCTGAGAATGGGGATGGAGATTAACTGTGAGAATGAAGGTGCTTACTGGAGAGATGACAGTGTTCTAGAACTGATTGAGGGTGAAGGCTGCATAACTTGGTAAAGTTACTAGGTCATTGATTTGTGTATTTGAAATGTGCAATTTTATAACATGTATGCTATAATTCAATAGAATTATTAAAGACAAAAGAAAGGAAGAAAAAGAAGGGAGGAAGGAAAAAAAGAAGTCTCAAAAGAAGGAGCAGAACTCATATCCGAACCCAGGTCTGTTTGTTTTCAGAGGCTCTGGTCTTCTTTTCTGGCTGTGCCTGGTCTTAATTGGGCGTGCAGGGTCTTCTCTGCGGCCTGTGGGATCTTAGAGTTGTGACATGAAAACTCTTGGTTGTGGCATGTGGGATCTATTAATAGTTCTCTGACTCAGGGTTGAATCCGAGCTTGCTCCATTGGGAGCATGGTATCTTAACCACTTCCCTGGACTACCAGGAAGTCTGAGGCTCTGGTCTTAACCACCATACTTCATTTCTCTTGTTCTGTCTTCATTTCTCCTCTTCCAGTCCCCTTTTCCATTTTCTTTCTTTCTCCTAAACCTAAAGGCAGGCTACCTTTTGTCCACCTTGAATCTCTTCCCAGGCTGACCCTGTGTGCCATGACACTGGAATCCAGGTGTAATGAGGTCAGCGTATGCAGTCCTACTTTGCATTATTATACTGGACTTCTTGATTCTGTCACTCCCTTTGAATTACATTTTGCTGTGACTCTAGCCTGGTCTCATTCCCTGGACCTGCAAGTGTATTTTGGCTTCCCAGGTTTGTCATTTGGCAATCTCTGAGGTGTGGGGGGGATGTTCTTGTTTTTTTTTTTTTTCCATCTACTCTTGGTTATTTTGTACAACCACGACCAAATGTGGCCTCAGCCACATTGTGGCTGGTCTCGCCAGTATTGTGGCTAGTCTCAGTCGTGACCAGTGCCTCTGTGTGGCCAGTTCAAGACTTCTAGAGAGAGAGGAGAAAAAGTGAAAGTCATTCAGTTGTGTCCAACTCTTTGCGACCCCTTGGTCTATACAGTCCATGGAATTCTCCAGTCTGGAATACTGGAGTGGGTAGCCTTTCCCTTCTCCAGGGGATCTTCCTAACCCAGGGATTGAACCCAGGTCTCCCGCATTGCAGGCAGATCCTTTACCAGCTGAGGCACAAGGGAAGGCCTAGAGAGAGGCTAGGCATTCACTAATTCATCACTAGAGTTAACTCTTACTTCTCTTTACATTCTCCACTTTCTTTTAGTGGAGCCTACATGAATTTCTTTCCACTGGATTACAGACTAAGCCAGATGAATACTGATTTCAGTATAAGAAGATGGGTCACAAAGTCCATTTCTTCTTTGCAGATCAAGTTACTGAGGTTGAAGTATATTTGATCTGGTACTCAAAGTAATGAGATCAATTAAAATACTGAATGCTCTTCAGGGGTCCTAAAGATTCTTTTGTCTGTTAGTCAGGAATCATCTTGATTTGAATTGACCAGAAGCTCAACTTGTGAGTGAAGTGAAGTTGCTCAGTCGTGTCCGACTCTTTACGACCCCATGGACTATAGCCCACCATGCTCCTCTGTCCATGGGATTTTCCAGGCAAGAGTACTGGAGTGGGTTGCCATTTCAGAGGATCTTCCCAACCCAGGGATCGAATCCAGGTCTCCTGCATTGTAAGCAAGACGCTTTACGGTCTGAGCCACCAGAAGCTTAAACATAAAAGGAAATGTATTGACTCACATAATTGAAAGGTTCCTGAAGCACTTCTGCTTCAGGAATGGCTGCATCTAAGGGCTTGAATAATATTATTGTGGCTGGTCTCTGTCCTTCTGTGCCCTCTTTTCTTTGACGTTGCCTTTATTCAAAGATAGGCATTTCCTGCATTGTTGAAAAGTCAGAAATTTGTTACTCAACTCAGCATTTAAAGGCGTTTTGAAATATTGTGAGGTAAAATTATATCTTTAGATATATATTTCCCTTTTTATTGTCAGTTCCTAAGCACAGACTCTGAAAATAGACATCTCAGACATTACTGAGTCTAATCCCCTCAGAAGATCTAAATGGAGATATGGTATCGACTGCTCAGAATAATAGTTCAAATCAGTAGCAGACCCCAGAGCTTTTATTTTGGTGATGTTTGCTTCTGATGGCCAGTGTGGGCAACAGATGTGCTCATGTTACAGCATAAGAAAATGTGTGACTGATTCTGATGGCACCTGATTTTAGTATTTTAACTTGCTGCTGCTCCTGCTAAGTCGCTTCAGTCGTGTCCGACTCTGTGCGACCCCATAGATGGCAGCCCACCAGGCTCCCCCGTCCCTGGGATTCTCCAGGCAAGAACACTGGAGTGGGTTGCCATTTCCTTCTCCAATGCATGAAAGTGAAAAGCGAAAGTGAAGTTGCTCAGTCGTGTCTGACTCCTAGCGACGCTGTGGACTGCAGCCCACCAGGCTCCTCCGTCCATGGGGTTTTCCAGGCAAGAGCACTGGAGTGGGGTGCCACTGCCTTCTCCATTTTTAACTTGAGCTAAGACTAAATCAGTGTGTGGGAATCTAAAATGGTTGTGTATGTGAGCTTTGAAACTGCCACATGGAGCTGAATCTGGGCCCTGAGAGTGGGTTCAGTCACCTTCGGAGACATTCATCACGTCAGCCTTCAACACTGGAGCTCAGCCTTGAAAAGACTTCTGGTTTTGCCAACACTGTCACTTTCTCAAGCAACACCCTCAGATTGAAGAGCATTTGCAGAAAGTGGCTGACGGTCCTAGCAGATGTCATGTTTCCTAACGTGACTGAAATTGTCAAACCTAGTCCACATGACAGATGACAAGTCACGTTTCATACAGAGAAAGGAGCAAGCTGAGTCATGTGGCACTCACGATCAGCGCCAGTGATAGAACTGTGTTTGCAGCATTGATTTTTTTTGACAGTACTTATTATCATTTTAATCCTGAACTCTCCATTTCTAAAGGGAAGGGGTGTTCTACCCTTCAGATCTTCATTTGTCAATCTCTTTCCAGGAAATTTGAAAGGATTTTTCTTGTCCAATAGTGGGAGAATCCTGATAGATTTTTGGAACTGTTGGACATAGGTTTTCAGTGTTATAGACTAATTTTTTGTCTTGGAGACTGTGTTTATTTTCTATACCACCTGTATTGCATTTGGACTTATTGTTGGTCTCTCTTTCACAGGGGTGAAACCAGGTCAAATTGAAGTGAGATGAGATGAGAGAGTCTGATTTTGTTAGCGATGTGTATGATGACAGTAATCTCCTGATGGGCAGAGAGCACTGCTGCAGGACACTGCATGTATTATCAAACCAATTCTCCTCCTAGAATGCATGCATCTGGGCTTTGGAAAAAGTCCCTTTGATTCTCCTTCACCCTGGCCCCTTCTGAATTTTGCTGGTTGCTCCAGCAAGACCATTTTCTCTAAGTGGTATATACAAGAATGAAAGTAGAATTGGTACTTGATGGTTTTGTGTGTGTGTATGCAAGTCCCTTTTAGTTACTCCATTTCCCTGGTGGATCAGACGGTAAAGAATCTGCCTGCAATGCAGGAGATGCAGGTTTGATTTCTGGGTTGGGAAGATCCCCTGGAGAAGAGAGTGACTACTCTCTCCAGTATTTTTGCCTCGAAAATTCCATGGAGAGAGGAGCCTGGCAGGCTACAGTCCATGGAGTCACAAAAAAGTTGGACACGACTGAGTGACTGACTTTCACTTAAGCACTTTGGTGATGTTACTTTTTACTATGGATAAAATCAATGCACATTCTGCCGCCAAGCCCCATTATCCTATATTCTTGTCTCTTAGCCAAGCTGGTCTACCTTCCTATGGAATGGTCTTTTGTCTCTTGGCTTCCATCCTAGAGGCCAATGCATCTGGAAGGTACAGAATACAGCCTGCCAGTGAATTGGGCTATGACTGGCCTATTTTGACTTTGATTTATGGCCTTTGTAATCTACCATGGTGGTTGAATACTGGCGATAATGAAAGATTTCCTTATATCTTGTGGAGACTGAATTTTCAGGTGGTTCACAAGCTCACTGCTCCTCTATCAAGGCTACTGAGCTTGGCCTATTGCCAAGTGGAACCAGAGGCTGGGAACACATCTGATGAAAGTGTCTCTAAAAAAAAAAAAAAAAAAAAAGTCGTGGCTTTCTTTCAGTGGTACTTGGAGAATGAGTGCATCTAGCTTTGCTCACTGAGGAGACAGCTGTGGCCCTATGCCTGGTGCTGACATGGAGAGAGCTGGAGGCACAGTCAGCCTACTCCCAGTACAGGAGATTCTTTTTGGAATCTCAGCACCAAAGGCAAATTGCTGATGTATGGCCTGTTGATATGCTAAGCTTTGCAGTGTTTAACACCGTGTGCTAAAAGGGTGTTCTTTCAAGTAATAACCTTTTAAAATTAATAGTGTTATCCCTGAGTGGCAGGCATTTTCTTAGAAATGTCACTCTTCACTTTTATTTAAATGATACTGTATTTTTAATGATAAAAGGCACAAAGCCGTCAAAGCAAAAAATAATAATAATAAAGCAATTTTAATAGCGACCAACTTAAGTCTTTCTCCATTGAGGTGAAAGCTTTTCCAGGAATCTGGGGAAGATATAATTTGGAAGAAGGGTAGAGTTCCAGGTGAGGCACTCCCTAGATAGGACCCTCATCTGAGCAGAAGGCCCAAGGCTTCTGAGAGATAAGAGCACATGTATACCTGTGATGGATTCATTTTGATATTTGGCAAAACTAATACAATTATGTAAAGTTTAAAAATAAAATAAAATTAAAAAAAAAAAAAAAAGAAGTAGGATCTGTGTCTTGAGGATGGTGTGAACTCGTGTTGTTAGGTAGAAAGTGTCTGTTTGTTACCAGGGGACTCGGAGATCACCCTGAAGGGCTGCAGAAGCGATTTCACTTGTCTCTAAATCCCTCCTGGGCTTCTGTCTTAGGGGTATGCATGGCTAAGGATTAGGGAGACTTTCTTTTTGCCAAGTCCTAGGTTAGTGAATGGCTTCCCTGGTGGCTTAGATGGTACAGAATCTGCCTGGAGTGTGGCAGACCTGGGTTCGATCCCTGGGTTGGGAAGATCCCCTGGAGGATTGCATGGCATCCCACTCAAATATTCTTGCCTGGAGAATCCCCATGGACAGAGGAGCCTTGGCGTCCATGGGGTTGCAAAGAGTCAAGACACAACTGAGTGACTCAGCGCAGCACAGGTTAATGAATGTGTTCTCTTAAAAAGACAGTGAGTGAAAGGTTCACAATTGAGAGACAAAGGAGGATGTTTTTTATTGAAATGTGTTCGTTTTAATGAAATATAGTTGATTTAAAGTGTTGTGTTAATACCTGCTGTATAGCAAAGTGATTCAGTTACATGTAAGTATACATACTTTTTCATATTCTTTTCCATTATGGTTGATCACAGGATATTGAATATACTTCCCTGTGCTATACAGTAGGGCTTTATTGTTCATCCGTTCTATATACACTGGTTTGTATCTGATAATCCCAAACTTCCAATCCATCCCTTCCCTACCCCCTCCCTCCTTGGCAACCACGTGTTTGTGCTCTATGTCCATAAGTCTGTTTCACAGATAAGTTCTTTTGAGTTATATTTTAGATTCCACATATAAGTGATACCATATGGTATTTGTCTTTCTCTTGAAGTCAGGAGGGTTTTTAAACCAATTTTGTGTGTTTGTTTTTTTACTCAAAATATCATTAAATGTCAATTTAGCTATTCCTTGTTCTGTTTCTTCAACCCTTGGCCAAAAAGTGAATAACTACTAGTCATTAGTTATTTCTGGAATCTGAGTAGAACCAGTGACCCATGCTATCTTAGGAAGATTGACAAAAATAGATTCATCCAAAATTGAGCTCTGTGGCCATGAACCTGGCTCCTGTTCCTTCCCCTTGAGGTGGCAGTCTACTCTTTTGACTAGGGGATGAGCACCCAGGATGACATTTGAGGCATCAAGAGGTGGCTTTTCTTGATAGTCTAATATAAATATTTCTGAGGGCAATCATGAGTACTCTCTTGATCTAGATAGATATAAAGAGCAAAGAACACCTCATGCTTTTGTTCCTTGCCCTTGTTGTCACATCCATAAACCACTTCTTGGGAGTGGAATGGCCTCAGCCTTTAGAACCCACACTCTCCTGGAGGTCTTTACAAAATATGTGTTTCCTTCAACTTGAGGGCAGGACATTTAAATGGCAATTGACTAAGATGGTCAGCCTGTCTCCTGGATCAGTATCTCTGAAGAACAACATCTGGAAGCTGGGCGTTTAAAACCTTTTAAAAATACAAATGTCAGTGCTTGATACTTGCATTAATGAATTTGCTTGTGTTTTTTTAGCCCAATCCTATGACTTCTCATCTGCTTCCAAACTATGCACCTTTACCCCTCAGTAATTCTTGTACAGGCTTCCCTAGTGGTTCAGTGGTAAAGAATCCGCTTGCCAATGCAGGAGACGCAGGAGATGCAGGTTTGATGCAAGAGATCCCTGGGGTCAGGGGGATCCTCTGGAGAAGGAAATGACAACTCACTCCAGTATTCTTGCCTGGAAAATTCCATGGACAGAGGAGCCTGGCGGGCTACAGTCCAAGGGGTTGCAAAGAGTCAGACACGACTGATCTACTGAACAACAGTTCTTGTATAAGTTCACTCCTTTCTCACTTGTGATCACATCCTTCTTTGAATGGCATCCTTTTCTAATGCTGCCTGAATTGTGTCTTGTTTTACAGGAGGTTTACCCCCATTTTCTTTAACTCTTTGTAGAGTGGGGAGGGATTTCATACTAAGCTTATGAGAGAAATTAACTGATTTAGAAATATCCAAGACAACAAAGCCAACCTAAAAAAAGGAAAAAATGCATTTGATTTGCTTGTTGCTACCCCCCTGTAACTCTGATTTATAATCTCAGATCTCCTGTGATGGGGCTGTCTCGTATATCATCTACCCTTGGGGTCTAGCCCAGTGCCTAGATAATAGACATTCACGTTTGGTGTATGAAAAATGAACATTTTAAGTGGAGTGAAGGTGGCTGGAAGATAGTGAACAGTTCCTAATCTCTAGCTGCCCCACCAAGATCAGATCAAGTCAGGTGAGCGAGGAATATGGTCCTGGGTGGGAAGTGAATCACTTATGTATTAATATTAACCGCAAATGAGACCACTCCACACTTAGTGTTATAGCACAACAGCTATTTACTTGATTCAGAGGGTTGAAAGGTCAAGTTGGCCTCAGCTGAGCAGGTCATGTGATCTTGACTGGCCCGTCCTCTAATACACTCAGTTTCCTTGACCGCAGGCTAGGTAGGCGGTTCTGCCTTTGGGGGTGACTGGGTGTTCAAAAGGAGAGGAGTGGCTGGGCCGTGTGGCTTCCATCCTCTGTCTTGCTTTCCTGTTCATAGGGTCACAGCAGGGTTCTGAGGGAGAGTGGGTGCTAGAGTCTGAATGTTTGTGTCCCCCCAGAATTCATATGTTGAAACCCTAATCCCCGGAATGATGGTGTTAGAAGGTGGGAGCCTTTGGTCAGTAATTAGGTCTGGAGGGCAGAGTCTTCCTGAATGGAATCAGTGTCCTCACAGAAGAGACTCCTAAGAGCACCTTGCCCCTTTTGTCATGTGAGGACCCAGTGAGAAGTCAGTCCTCCGTGAGCAGGAAGTGAGCTCTCACCACACACTGGACCTGTGGGCACCTTGGTCTCAGAATTCTCTGCCTCCAAAACTGTGAGAAATAACTGTTTGCTGAACCACCCTGTTGATGGTTTTGTTATTGCAACCCAAATTGCAAGTCAGTAGGGAATGAACAAGTATTTTAAGACCTAGGCTTCAGAACCCAAATTGCAAGTCAGGAGGGAATGAACAAGTACGTTAAGATCTAGGCTTCAGAACAGGCAACAACATCACTTCTAGCACATTCTGTTAGCCATCCCGGGTTCAAAGGATGGAGAAGGACTCTTCCTCTTGATGGAAGTAGCTGCAAAATTACATTGCAAGGGATATGGATATACAAAGGAAAAGAATTTTGATTGTCTTTAAAAACAGCTTTGTTGTTGTTTAATCGCTAAGTCATATCTGACTCTTTTGCGACCCCATGGACTGTAGCCCGACAGGCTCCTCTGTCCATGGGATTTCCCAGTAAGAATATTGGAGTAGATTACTATTTCCTCCTCCAGGGGATCTTCCTGATCCAGGGATCGAACCCACATCTTCTGCATTGGCAGGCAGATTCTTTACCTCAGAGCCACCAGGGAAGACCCAAAACAGCTTTATTGAGGTATAATTAACCTACCAACAAACAGTCCATATTTAAAGTGTATGCTGCTGCTGCTGCTAAGTCACTTCAGTCGTGTCCGACTCTGTGCGGCCCCATGGATGGCAGCCCACCAGGCTCCCCCATCCCTGGGATCCTCCAGGCAAGAACACTGGAGTGGGTTGCCATTTCCTTGGTACATATTGGCATTCCCATATGCCTGTGAGACCATCCTCATAATCAAGGTTATGGACGTGCCTGTGACCTGAAAAGTTTCCTGTGCCCCTTGGTGACCCTTTCCTCCTGTCCCTTCCCTCAGCCAGGTGACCACTAACCTGCTTTTGATTAGTTTGTGTTCTCTAGAATTTTATATAAACAGAACCATATTCTTTTTGCCAGCCGTTTCCTGTTAACACAATTACTTTGAGATTTATCCATGTTGAACCGTTTACCCATGGTGTATCTCTTTTTATTTGTGAGTATTCATTTGTGTATGACAGTTTATCTAGTTATCACCAGTTGATGGACTGGGGTTGGTTCTGGATTTTTCGCCAGTACACATAAAGCTGCTGTGAATATTCACATGTAAGTCTCTGTAGGGAGATACATTTTCATTTCTCTTGGGTAAACAGCTAGAAGTGGAATGACTGAATCATAAAGTAGTTTTATGTTCATTTTTTTGTGAACCTGCCACACTTTTCTAAAGTGACTGCTGCACCATTTTACATTTCCACCAGCAGTGTGTGAAGGTTCTAGTTCTCTAAGTCATAACTGTCCCCTGGGATTGGTAACCTTTCAAATTTTGCTACTCTAATAGGTATGCCCGGGTACCATATTGAGGTTTTAATTTGAATTTCCCTAATGATTAATACGTGAGCACGTTTTCATGTGCTTATTTGCCACAGATGTGTCTTCTTTAGTGACGTATCTGTTCAGATCTTATGCTTGTTTTAAAAGCTAGTCTGTTTTCTTTTTTTTTTTTTTTTTTTTAGTCTGTTTTCTTATTGTGGACTTTTAAGAGTTATTTTTTCTGGATATAAGTTCCTTTTCAGAAGTATAATTTATGAATATTTTCTCCCTTTTTGTGGCTTTTCATTCTTTTAACTGTGTCTTTAAAGAGCAAAAGTTTAAAATGTTGAAGTTTAATTTATCAGTTTTTTTTTCTTTTATGGATTGTGCTTTTGATGTTTTATCTAAAAACTCTTAATCTAAAGTCACTAAGGCTTTCTCATATGTGTTCTTCTAGAAGCTATATAGTTTATTTTATAAAGTTTGTTGTTTTAGGCCCCACAAGTATATTGAATTTTTGTATGCGATGTGGAAGTATAGATTTCCAATTGTTTCCTTAATAGTTGTTGCAAGTATTATACTTTATCAGTTGAATTACCTTTGCATCTGTGTCAGAATATCAGTTGGGTCTGCTTCAGAACTCTGTTTTGTCCCACTGAAGTACTTGTTGGTCTTAATGCTAGGATAACATGATCTTGCTTACAATTTTATAGTAGGACTTGCAATCCAGTCCCTTCACTTCCAAGGGAAACTGAAATGGAAACAAGAATGGGAAAGGATGCTGAGCAGGCAAAAACAAATGATATCTTCCATAATTTACCTCTAGTTCTAGAGCAGCAGCTGTGCACTTACTAAATGAAACTGTAAATTCAGCCACCCTCGAGATATTGTCTCAAAGCTCTTTCTCCATCATAGTAACTTTTTCCATGTCACTGGGCACTGAGACTTCTTCAGAGGGCAGATTGATTGTGTACATTGGTACCATGCCTCCCTGCAGTGGAGCTGGGCTCCATTGATTTTCAAACAGCCAAAGAGAGAATCCACACTATGAATGCAGGTAGTCTGCATTCATAGTGTGAACTCAATGTGACTAATAAAATGCCTCATGAATCACAATGCCATACTGGCAGTTACATTTATGTGGTGTGCATGTGTTCACTGAAACATGGGAAGTTAGAACTGGCAGCCACCTGAGGCATCCTCTAACCCAATGTTTCTTATGCTTTGAATTCTAGGACTACTTTTAATGCTGTTTTTTCTATCTCTATATGTTTGCATTTTATTCAGATAATACCTGATTCTTGAGTGTATTCAGGAACCTTTGATTTTCTGACAGTTTGGAAAACCCTAGTTTAGCAATCCGGAGAAGGCAATGGCATCCTACTCCAGTACTCTTGCCTTGGAAAATCCCATGGATGGAGGAGCCTGGTAGGCTGCAGTCCATGGGGTTGCGAAGAGTGGGACACGACTGAGCAACTTCACTTTCACTTTTCACTATCATGCATTGGAGAAGGAAATGGCAACCCACTCCAGTATTCTTGCCTGGAGAATCCCAGGGACGGGGGAGCCTGGTGGGCTGCCGTCTATGGAGTTGCACAGAGTCGGACACAACTGAAGCGACTTAGCAGCAGCAGCAGTTTAGCCATCATCATTTTAACAATTGAGGAAATTAAAGAAATGTATAATAAAGAGAAGTGACTTACACAACACTCCACAACTGAGCTAGAACAACAACCTGGGTCATCTGGGCCCTTTTCCTAATATTGACATTTTCCCCACTGCATCAGGCTGAACTTATCGCATATTCCATTGGAAGAGAAAAACTTGGAGTTCTTTAAAATAATACTGACATTTCAAGAGGAATTACTAGACAAGATTTGGTAGGCAAGTTGAATTTTTAGATTCTGTTCCTTTGATTTCACTTTTCAGAAGGAACTCATCCTTTTCCTCTGTGTCTAATACAAAGGGGGAAAGGGACCTGCCACTTATTCAGCACTTACTCTGAAGTTCTTTAATCCTCATGACAACCCCGCAGAGTAGCTATTATGATTCCCATTTTACAGATGATGAAAGGGGCTCAGAGAGAGGAAGAAAATTGCCCATGTTCCGCACAGCTAGTGATGGCTGTTGTTGTTCAGTTGCTAAGTTGTGTCTGATTCTTTGTGACCCCATGGACCATAGCACTCCCAATTTCCCTGTCCTTCACCATCTCCCGGAGTTTGCTCAGACTCATGTCCATTGAGTCAATGTTGCCACCCAACCATCTTGTCCTTTGGTGTCCCCTTCTCCTCCTGCCCTCAATCTTTCCCAGCATCAAGGCCTTTTCCAATGAGTCAGCTCTTTGCATCAGGTGGCCAAAGTATTGGACCTTCAGCTTAAGCATCAGTCCTTCCAATGAACATTCAGGGTTGATTTCCTTTAGGATTGACTAGTTTGGGCTCCTTGCTGTCCAAAGAACTCTTAAGAGTCTTCTTCAGCACCACAATTCAGAAGCATCAATTCTTTGGAACTCAGCTTTCTTCATGGTCCAACTCCCACATCCGTACATGACTACTAGAAAAGCTATAGACCTTTGTCGGAACACTGATATCTTTGCTTTTTAATATGCTGTCTAGGTTTGTCATAGTTTTTCTTCCAAGGAGCAAGCATTTTTAAATTTCATGGCTGCAGTCACCATCCTGTGATTTTGGAGCCCAAGAAAACAAAATCTGTAAAAGTTTCCCCTTTTCCCATATATTTGCCATGAAATGATGAGACAAGATGCCATGATCTTAGTTTCTTGAATGTTGAGTTTTAAGCCAGCTTTTTCACTCTCCTCTTTCACCTTCACCTTCAAGAGACTCTCTATTTCCTCTTTGCTTTCTGCCATGAGAGTGGTATCATCTGCATATCTGTTGTTCAGTTGCTCAGTCATGTATGACTCTGTATGAACCCATGGACTGCAGCATGCCAGGCTTCCCTGTCCTTCACTATCTCTGGAAGTTTGCTCAAACTCATGTCCATTGAGTTGGTGATACCATCCAATCATATCATCCTCTATCTCCCCCGTCTCCTCCTGCCCTCAGTCTTTCCTAGCATCAGGGTGTTTTCCAGGATATTTCTCCTGGCAATGTTGATTCTAGCTTATAGTTTATCCAATCCAACATTTTGTATGATGTACTCTGCATATAAGTTAAATAAGCAGGGTGACAATATATAACCTTAACATACTCCTTTCCCAATTTTGAACCAGTCCTTTGTTCCTTGTCCAACCCTAACTTGCTTCTTGACCTGCATACAGGTTTCTCAGAAGGCAGGTAAGGTGGTCTGGTATTCCCATCTCTTTAAGAATTTTCCACAGTTTGTTGTAATCCACACGGTCAAAAGATTGAGCATAGTCAATGAAGCAGAAGTAGATGTTTTTCTGGAATTCCCTTGCTTTTTATATGATCTAATAGATGTTGGCAGCTTGATCTCTAGCTCCTCTGCTTTTTTAAAAAATCTATCTTGTACATCTGGAAATTCTGAATTCACATACTGTTGAAGCCTAGCTTGAAGAATTTTGAGCATTACCTTGCTAGCATGTGAAATGAGCACAATGGTATGGTAGTTTGAACATTCCAGTAGTGGTCGTACTTGCCAATCATTATTGCTGTGCCCTCTCTATTATTTTTTAAATAAAGATTTTCTACAGATAAGAATGACTTCCCTGGTGGCTCAGTTTGTATAGAATCTTCCTGCAATGCAGGAGACTTGGGTTCAGTCCCTGAATCAGGAAGATCCCCTGGAGAAGGAAATAGCAGCTTACTCTAGTATGCTTGCTTGGGAAATCCCATGGACAGAGGGGACAGGCAGGCTACAGTCCATGGGGTTGCAAGAGTCAGACATGACTTAGTGACTCAACTACCACCACGGATAAGAAAGGACACTTCAAAGATGCTGAGAATGTCAGTGGCTATTTTCTTAACACATTGTCCAGGCAAAGTGTAACCAATGACAAAAACAATGACAAAGAAAGGAGAGGGTGAGTGCCTAAACTTCAGAGCTTCAAAAAGAACATGTGCTGACATCTAGGACTTGCTCTGGCTTTTTCAGGATCTCTTCCCCTTACAGCTAAAGCAGGGATTGGCTCTAGTACCTGTGGGCCAGATTCCGGCTACCACCTATTTTTATAAATAACGATTTATTGAAACACACTCAAGTCCATTAATTACCTGTTGTCCTTGTTGACTGTTTTTGTTATGATGGTAAATTTGAGTTTTTGTGATGGACACTGTATGGGTCACAGAGCCTACATATTTACTCTCTGGCCCTTTGTAGAGGTTTGCTGACCCATGATCTAAAGGAAGAGTTTGCAAACCATGTTCTCCAGAGACCTATTAAGTTCACTGAAGTGGAACTCAAAAGCCTCTTTCACCTGGGTGTGAGTGTCAGTTGACAAGATTCTCGTGGCCTAATTTACTTCAAACAGAGCAGTTCTGCTTTCATCTCAACTATATATTGGGTTTTCACAGTTTAAATATGTGTTAGGTCAGGGTGATGGATGGACTGGGGACATTAGGTCAGATTCCTAGAGAGCGCTATAAATGTTTGACTGCTGACCATGGCAGCAAAATCCAGGTACCTATGAAAAGTAATTTGGAGCTTTTGGCACTTTGTCTTCATAACTATGGGAAACAGGAATTCTCCTCCCTACCGCAAAATTATACTTGAAGAGTTAGAAGCTTTCGAGTAAAACTGTGTTGGATATTTCACTTAGGACATATGTTCTATGATGGCCTGAAAGTTTGGGTGGAAAATAAGAGAAGTCTATAAAATAAGCTATCAGAACTGATATTTCGGTTGTGGAACCTTTGACAGGTTTAAGAAGTGCCTGAGGCATATTACCACCTACAAGGCAGCACCTTCTTACCAGGTAAAACAAACTGTATTTTTGTGACACTATTTCCCTGTTACTGAAACAACTGTACCGCCTTGAATAGCTGGTCTGACACGACTTTAATGTCCTAGGTGAGAAAGAGAAAATTAATTATTTGATCTTTTGGAGCATATTTTTAATTCATAAAAATGTCACTTTTGATCCAGTTCAATAACAGCAGAGTGTCTTGTATCAACTAATGTTTCTTCTGACAATAATCATAAACTCTGAACAAAATACTGAAGAAAAGACATCTGAAGACTCTGGAGAGTGACCCACAGCAGGCAGAAACTGGAAGCTGTTAATACTTGAAAGAAGGAAACAGCACTGGATGGAATACACATTTATATGGTTTTCTCAGTGGGGTTACCTAGTCTAGTCTATGTTATAAGATGACTAGATCTGAGCCAGAAAGATGCACTATCACTAACTTGGCATGATACAAGGTGGAATTCAAAGCTGCCAAAGAAGCTGGAAAGTGAGGGAGATTTTTCAGAATGGAGAGGGAAGACTCTAAACAGGTGTATAAACTCTCCTTGAATCCTTGGCTGATGCTAAACTGCATACGCATTGAGGAGATTTCAAGAAGCTCAGCAGAAAACAATAGCTAAAAGGCTGAAAGATTTAAGCTGTGCTTTCAACTTCTACCTAGTAAAGAGGAGACAGAATTAAGAGTTTTAGTTAGTAGGTCTTGGTAAATGCTTTGGGCTTTCCATTGAAATCTCATCATATCTCTTGTCTAAGGGATTTGCCTTAGAATAAAGGGCCAAATACAAAAACAGATGCACCAAAATAAAGGGTAAAAATCAGGCTTTCATAAGATAAAAATGTCAATCAATAATTTAATGGTGTTTTGAAACAACACCTGTCAGAAGAATATGACAGAGTCCATAGCTGACCACATATCATGTAGTATATCCAATATACTAAAAATACTGGACATGCAGAAAATGTAAAATAAGAAACAGGAGAATGTGATCCATGATCAAGAGGAAAATTAATCAATAGAAAAGGCATAAAATGAACCCAATTTTAAAACTAACAGACAAGCACTTTAAAGAAGTCATTGCAAACATTTAAAAGAAAATGTAGCATATTGTTGAATAGATAGGAAGTTGAAATAAAAATAGGGATTTCCCTGGTGGTACAGTGGATAAGAATCTGCCTGCTAACGCAGGGGCATGGGCTCGATCTCTGGTCCAGGAAGATTCCATACGTTGCAGAGCAACTAAGCCCGAGTGCCACAACTACTGAGTCCACACGCTATAACTACTGAAGCTATGTGCCTACAGCCTGTGATGAGCAACGAAAGAAGCCCTCGCGGGGAGAAGCCCTTGCACGGCAACTAGTAGCTCCTGCTCTCTGCAACTAGAGAAAATCTGAGCACAACAACGGAGACCCAGTGCAACCCCTCAAAATGATGATAATAATTACCTTTGAAAATGGAACCATAAAAAGATAACCAAATGAAATTTTAAAACTGATAGTTAAATCTAAATGAAGCACTCAATGGGTATTTGGCTTTCCCTCCTGATATGGTCCATATTTCCCTCATGGAACCAACCATAGATCCATTTGGTTAAAAAAAACCAAACAACTAGATATGTTTTACTCTTTACAGAAATAATATAAATGTTCTCTAACTTGCTTTAAGAGTGCACATCTGCCTGTATATTGGAAAAATATAAAGAAGTGCAAGGGAGTGAGGGGCAGCAAATTCAAAACGGTGGTTGCTGCTGGGAAGAGTAAGGGTAGTGTGAGGGAAGGAATACACTGGAGGCTTCAACTGGCAATATTTTACATCTTAAACTGGGTGCTGGTGTTCTAGGGCTGCACTGTATTGTTCTTTATTCCTTTCTATAGATCTTAGCTATTATGTGCTTATTTAAATGAAAAATTACATCATGAAAATGCAAATGGAGCTATCCTTAATCTCTATTTTATTTATATCAATTATCCTTTTTCATAGTAACAATAATAAAGATGGACCAGGAATAACTGAGAATTTTGGTAGGAATTAAAGGTGTCATAGTGGAAAGTATAAAATTGGAACTTAAGGGAAGATGTTTCTTGATAATTAGATGTCATAGGTTCTCTGGAGGTCTGGTATGGAATGGGCAAAGTTCACAGGAAATTAGGAGGAAATTCTGGTAATAACTGTGCCTGCTTGGCTACTTTTGTGTTTCTGTGTTTTGATACAAGAAGCTGCTTCCAGACACAGAAGGTCTACCTGTTGCCTTGTAGGGGCAATGCTGCATATGGCTAGGGAGTTTCAACAGAATGCTCGGGACAGCAGTGGAACCTCTGCACCCATGGGTTGGAAAGAAGCTGTCCATGTCCATTCCTAGGGAGTTTCCCTTGTAAGCTCAAGTTCCAAACCAAAGACTGAGGCTAGGACAGAACCAACAAAGGTGATATAGTCAGTAAGTTGTTCAAAGTGGGGAGCTAAGTAAGTCCAGGCAAAGAAACATGGGGATAGGAACTGAGACACAGGAAGTCTGAGATCAAGTCTATAATAAAAATGTGAATAGTGACTAACATTCATGTAGCACTTCACTACATAAAGAGTTCTAGATCATCACATTAAGTCCTCAAAACAAACCTAAGTTTAAGGACTAATATTATGTCCACTTAATACATGAGAAATCTGAGGCCCTAAGGCACACGGTAATAAGAGGAGAAGCTGGGAATGTAATTGAGGCTGTCTGACCCTAGAGTATGTACTTAACCACATGCTGCTTCCTCAGTAAAATGTTGAGGAATAGGATGACCATAGCCAGGAGCTGATTCTAGTCCAGGATCAGAGTATCTAGAACTCAAGAATCTAGAGAAACAGATAAAGATCTTTAATCAGATGCAGTATCTGCTTCTGTACAGACTGAGCCTGTAACCGTCTATTCTGAAATATTTGCAGTAGGAGCAGATGGAGATTTTCTGGGCTTCAGGTATATGCAAATTAAGAAACCTCTTCAAGAAAAGTAATACAAAAATGTTTCTTTTGAAAATTCTACCCCAAAATATGACCATATAAACATATAGCTAGGGTTTCTCTGAGGGCCTTAGAAAAGCCCATGAAGGTGGGGAACCCTGAGGATTAAGCTTATTCAGTGGCAGTTGACAGCTGGCTTTGTATCTGGGGATCACATAAATTTTGCTTTTTGTGAGTCTTTATTAACATCCACCTCTTTACCTAGAAAGAATATGGGGTTCCTATTTGTTACTTTATTTTATTGTCACATAGTAGGCATTCCTGAGTATTCTAAGATTCTAGGCTGAACTTTGTTTTTTGTTTGTTTTTTGTCTTCTGTTAGAATTATCTTTCGGAGGTTGGGAATGTAGCATTTGGTCTAGCAGGGAAACAAAAGACATTCTAAGTCTATAATAACAGAGGAAAGTCAGTATAGGGAATTGGTTAGCCAGATGATAGAAGAGCTGAGAAGCCAGAGGATGTGGAAGCACCTTGGAGATTAGAAATTGCAGAAATCTGCTTCTACCCTTAGGGATGGGAGTATAAAGGAAGGAAATGGAATTACCAGTGCCAGAAGCCTAGGACTATCTGACAGCTATGGTAAGGACTGCCCAACAGCATAGGAATCTTGATAGACGAGCTTTCTACCAGATTCTGGGATAATGGAGGAAAGTCATCCACTGTCAGAGAGGCTGCTTGAGGCAGAGGGAGAACTCTGCTGGCTCCTTTCTTCCCTTGCTATTTAAGATTCCCACAATGCCTTCTGTTTATACTTAGCCAGAGCCATTTGGCAAGGGAGACTGGGAAATGTAGTTTTATTCACTACAGAGCAAAGATTGGAAATCAGTTCAGTTCAGTTGCTCAGTTGTGTCTGACTCTTTGCGACCCCATGGACTGTGGCATGACAGGCTTCCCTGTCCATCACCAACTCCTGGAGCTTGCTCAAACTCATGTCCATCGAGTTGGTGATGCCATCCAACCATCTCATCCAATACTTTGGCCACCTGATGCGAAGATCTGACTCATTGGAAAAGACCCTGATGCTGGGAAAGATTGAATGCAGGAAGAGAAGGAGATGACAGAGGATGAGATGGTTGGATGGCATCTCATCTCAGATTGGAAAGAGATGAGAGCAACAAGTCCCAGCATAAGACACAAGATGGTAAGGGATGTTTTAGACTGAATTATATCATGCCCTAAACTCATCCACTGTAGACCTAATCCCAGTTCCTCACATGTGACTATATTTGGAGATGGTTTTTTTAAACAGTGAATTAAGTTAAAATGAGATCAATCAGATGGCCCTAGCACAATACAACAGGTGTCCTTATAAGAAGAGAACGTTTAGACACAGATAAGCACAGAGAGAAGACCTTGAGGAGGACATGGATGGATGGCATAGGCCATCTACAAAATAAAGAGAGAGGCCTTAGAAGAAACCAACCCTGCTGAATCCTTGAGCTTGGACTTCTAGCTTATAGAATCATGAGAACATACATTTTTGTTGTTTAAGCCTCCTAGTCTGTGGTAGTTGGTCATGGAAGCTCTAGCCAACTAATACAGGAAAGGTGTATCATCCTGAGACGTGATGTTCCGTTGTCTTTCCTGGAGATTGTCTCTAACACTCGATGGTTAAACCTGACTGTCCCCATGCTTCTTCAGCTTCCTATTTGCAGAAATCAGTTGGATCATTGCTGCCAATGGAAATCTCTTCCATCACCATTTACTTCTCTTCCTCTTTCTTGAGGTTCTAGGAGATTCTTGCTGGCTTGCTTGTGCATGGGATGTATCAATTAGTTGTCTAATTTCAGAAAGCAAGAACTTTGCTTTTAGGAAACAAAGAGGTGGTAAAATATGCTTCTGAAACTATCCAACTCCTCAAGGCAAAACAGAAACTTTGGAGCTCTCTCAAATCCTACATGGGAATAGTTAAAATAATAATTTCCTTAAGGCCAGATGGTAATTTGATGCTTTATAGGCAAACTGCTACCTTTTCATTTTTCCCTTTGCTGAACCACAATTCATGTGGATCAGGACAACGGGAGCAGGAGGAAGAACGATCTGCATTTTCTCCCCATCTGTTCCTGTGAGGCCAGGATGATAACAATATGGCATTCACCGTGGGATGCCAACATGGGGCTCTAGACTTGGACCGGCAGAATCCTATTTTATTATAGGAATTTGTACTAATCAACCCTAGAGGCAAATGTGGCAAATTTCAGAACCTGAAAATACGATCACTTTTTTTCCAATTAGGAGTAAAAAGAACATTGTATTTGGCAACAACATAGCAGGACTCTGGGTCTGGCTATGGGACTTCCCATCTGTGTGACCTTGGGCAAGGGTCCTCTTCTTTTAGGACATGCTCATCTCATCCGTCAAGTGTGATCAATATCTGACATACTGAGCCATGTGAACTGATCAAATTAGATAATGTGTGAAGGTGGGTCTTTAGCCCTGATTTAGGGCTCTGCACACAGAAGTAGTGTTTATTATTTTCTTACAATCCCAGGGTATGAAATCAAATTTCTAGAGACTGACAACTCTGTTTTCTGTCCTCCTTTGTTGAATACGTATAAGAGCAACCACCACGCTGAAGCTCCGCAACCTCAACCCAAACTGAGTTGTTTATGATTAAGAGCCCTGATTTCTTCTCTTGGTAGAGACACAGGCTACAGTGGTAATTCCCCTAAATAAAAATCCATACCCAAGTTATTTTTCCCATAATAATTTCTTTGAATATGGTATTATGCATGTACCAGGGTAACTTTTTGTCAGTTTTATTAAAATGTAATTTGCATGAAGTTCAGTTCAGTCACCCAGTCGTGTCCAACTCTCTGCAACCCCATGGACTGCAGCACACCAGGCCTTCCTGTCCATCACCAACTCCTGGAGTTTACTCAAACTCATCTCCATTGAGTTGGTGATACCATCCAGCTATCTCATCCTGTGTTGTCCCCTTCTCCTCCTGCCCCCAATCCCTCCCAGCATCAGAGTCTTTTCAAATGAGTCAGCTCTTTGCATCAGGTGGCCAAAATATTGGAGTTTCAACTTCAACATCTGTCCCTCCAATGAACACTCAGGACCCATCTCTTTAGGATGGACTGGTTGGATCTCCCTGCTGTCCAAAGGACTCTCAAAAGCCTTCTCCAACACCACAGTTAAAAAGCATCAATTTTTTGGTGTTCAGCTTTCTTTATAGTCCAACTCTCAACATCCATACATGACTACTGGAAAAACCATAGCTTTGACTAGATGGACCTTTTTTGGCAAAGTAATGTCTCTGCTTTTTAATATGCTGTCTAGGTTGGTCATTAGAGAAGGCAATGGCACCCCACTCCAGTACTCTTGCCTGGAAAATCCCATGGATGGCGGAACCTGGAGGGCTGCAGTCCATGGGGTCACTGAGTGTTGGACACGACTGAGTGACTTCACTTTCACTTTTCATTTTCATGCATTGGAGAAGGAAATGGCAACCCACTCCAGTGTTCTTGCATGGAGAATCCCAGGGATAGGGGAGGCTGGTGGGCTGCCATCTATGGGGTCTCACAGAGTCGGACACGACTGAAGCGACTTAGCAGCAGCAGCAGCAGGTTGGTCATGACTTTCCTTCCAAGGAGTAAGCATTTTTAATTTCATGACTGCAGTCACCATCTGCAGTGATTTTGGAGTCCCCCAAAATAAAGTCAGTCACTGTTTCTACTGTTTCCCCATCTATTTCCCATGAAGTGATGGGACCAGATGCCATGATCTTAGTTTTCTGAATGTTGAGCTTTAAGCCAACTTTTTCACTCTCCTCTTTCACTTTCATCAAGAGGCTTTTTAGTTCTTCACTTTCTGCCATAAGGATGGTGTCATCTGCATATCTGAGGTTATTGATATTTCTCCCAGCAATCTTGATTCCAGCTTGTGCTTCTTCCAGCCCAGCATTTCTCATGATGTACTCTGCATAGAAGTTAAATAAGCAGGGTGACAATATACAGCCTTGACAAACTCCTTTTCCTATTTGGAACCAGTCTGTTGTTCCATGTCCAGTTCTAACTGTTGCTTCCTGACCTGCATACAGATTTTTCAAGAGGCAGGTCAGATGGTCTGGTATTCCCATCTCTTTCAGAATTTTCCACAGTTTGGGGTGATCCACACAGTCAAAGGCTTTGGCATAGTCAATAAAGCAGAAATAGATGTTTTTATGGAACTCTCTTGATTTTTTGATGATCCTTTCACGAATTTAAAGTGTACCATTCGATGAGCTTTGACAAATTTATACAGTCTTAAATCACTACCACAACTGGCAGGGTAATCTTTGCAGACAATGGTTTACAGTTTTCTCTTTCCACTTCCACAACAGGAAGCAGGCTCTCATTCCCTGATTTAGAGGAGGTTTGTGACGCTGCAGAGGGCAAATAGTCTGCAAGACTCATGGCTTCCTGACTTTGCTTTTTAAAACCTTCAGTCCATGGAGGAGCTTATGCTAGACATCCTGGTGGGGAAGAGACAGAGTGCCTTGGAGAGAAACAGGAAGGAATATGGTGATGATGATAAAGGCAAGGATGAAATGCCAGGTTCCAATTTGGGGGCCTTTAGATATATTGGCTCACTTAATACTCATAACATCCTTTGAGGAAGGTTCTGTTTCTGTTCCCATTTTATGGGTGAAGAAGCTGAAGCACAGAGAGGTTGAGGCTTTTATCCAAGGAAACTTGGCTTATATGTGATAGAACTAGAGTTTGAGGCCATAATCTGCTCTACAGCATGAAAGTGAAAGTGTTAGTTGCTACATCATGTTCGGCTCCTTGTGACGCCATGGACTGTAGCCCGCCAGGCTCCTCTGTCCATGGGATTCTCCAGGCAATAAGGATGGAATGGGTTGCCATTCTCTTCTCCAGGGGATCTTTCTGACCCAGGGATTGAACCTGAGTCTCCTGCACTGCAGGCAGAGTCTTTACCATCAGAGCCACCAGGGAAGTTTTACAGCATAGTCCATAAAGAAAAATGAAAGGACCTTAACAAAACTAGAAAAAAATGTCTAGAATCCAGAAAAATGAGAGGAATTTTGGTTTTTGCAGGCTGTGGGAAATGATACCGTGCTACTTTGGGGAGGAATGGTCTCACTGTAGAAGTCCAGGCTCTGAAAGGACCTTACAAACTAGGATGACAGATTTGTCAAGACTGAAAGATATGAGGGGTACCTCAGTACCATGGTGTCAAGTGGGGACTCTGTGTCCTTTGCTTTATGTCTGTGGGATGGTTTCTAAGACTGATGGAGCTTATATATGTGGCTAGTCCATCGGAGGAGGTGTTGGAGATAATATTAAATAGATTTAATATATCATCTTTTATTACCTTTTGTTCCCTTGAGTTCATGGACTGAGATTCATGCCCATTGGCCATAATTTTCATATGTTGTCAAATTTAGGCATTCCTAATTAAAAATGCAAACTCTCACATTATAGCACTTGGAAAAGGAAAAATGGTATCCACTATTCAAATTCCAGATCTGAATAATATTCCCTGAAGGGGACTCTCTCCCATCCTTGAAAACCATCATTTTCATTAAGCTTTCCCCTCTGGAATGCTAAAGGGGCATGAAAGACAAAAGGTAAGATTAACTTACCAGTTACATGTTAAAAATCAAAATGAGATAGGAATACCAATATTAGCTTCCCAACTTTTTAATCTCCTCACCTATTATTTTCTAGAATGACCTGAGGGTTGAAACAGCATAAGAATGATGATGTCACTCATGATTTAAAATTTAATGCTATTAATTTATGCTTGCATTATAATATTAAGTGAAAAAAAGCAGTTTAAAAATGCAATACTGATTATATAATTTGTCTGATTAAAATTATTCTACTCCTGTACTAAACTTGGTAGCCCAGGCTAGGGAAATCTCTTCCACTCTCCCAGGCAGCACCAGCAGGAACCAGTGGAGCCCCCAAAGTACCAGATAAACCAGGCAACCCAAAATAAAACCACAAAGGCTCTGAAAATTAAACTTACTGTAGCCATAGTCCATGAAAGTTAAGACACATGAGCTAAACCTAAATCTAAACAGTGTGTCTTAAATTTGTAACCAAACTCATCCCTTTTATTCTATTACTTAGAAGCAAGTCACTGGGTCCAGCCTGTACTCAAGGGGAGGGCATTATATAAGGGTGTGAACGTTGTCAAGACGTGGGGATCATGGTGGCTCAGATTAAAGGCTGCCTACAACAGTCTACCCTCTGGCCCTTAATAATTCACCTATGTTTCACATGTAAAATGTCTTCTACCATTACAGCATCAGCTCAAAGTCTGCGAAACCACCATCTATCTACATCAGGTTCAGGTGGGATGAGGCTCCTTGACTGTAGCTAAGAAGAGCTTCTTCAGTCCAGTTACAGTATGAGCATCTGTGAGTCTAAAGGGACAGTTATCCGCTCCCCTTGCCCACAATGTACCATGGTGAGACAAGCTTAGGATAACTGCTATAGACTTTCCTGTTCAAAGAGGAAAAATGAGAGCTACAGAGTGGTAACTGATCTAAAGTAGCTTTGAAATCTCTGTGAAAAGTGTCCTAAACTTTGTAATTATGCTTTCTGTGGCCACCCTCTAAAATTCCCATTTAGATAGCATCCTTATCTCAGCTCAGAAGAGACTCTGGTGTATGGGAGTCAGACCAACCAGGGTTTAAATGCTGCATCTCTCACCTGTTAGTCCCTCTGAGCTCAGTTTTCTTCTCTGTAAGGTGGGAATCATGCTTTTCTCTCACAGGGTTGCTAGGAGGGTGAAAAGGAAAAGAGAATTCATGTGCAGAGCTCCTAAGAGATGACTGGAAACAGAGTGAACACTCAGTAGAAGCTCATTTCCTTCTACCTTCAGTTAATTAGTGAATGAGTAAAACCATCTGATAAACTAGTTTATGAGAAGGTCATTGGAATGTTAGCAATTGATTTTGATAGGCTTAATATAGTTCCAGTTAATGGCTTATGCATTCCTGTGTGGTCCGTTTCCACTCCAGGTGTCTATTAAAGCAGAAAAGGCCAGTAGGTACCATGCAGGCTCAGGGCTGGGTGCTGGACCTTCCTTTCAGCCAAGTGGACAGGGATCTGATCGTGATGCTTTATCAAGGCGTCATAGTTTTTGTGCAGGTCTGCAACTGTAAGAGTTAGAGGCCGCTTTGCATGGGAGGCTCCAGACTGACCGGAGGCAATGGACTGCTTCTGCATCATTTTCCTGATTCTGAGGCAGTCGTCTTGAAAGGGGGTGTAGGATTGTACTTATGGGGAACAACTTCATATGCCAGACCCCTGGGGCTGAACCATGGCTCTACCATCTACTACCTCTATGACCTTGGACAAGTCACTTCCTGTTTGTTTGTTTGTTTTTCTTTGCCTCATTTTTAACAGTAATTGTGTCTACCTTACAGGATTATGGTGAAGATTAAATGAGCTGATTTAAATATAGCAATTAGAACCATTGCTAGCACAGAGGAAGCACTATGT
The DNA here is from genome assembly GCF_055505025.1 of Bos grunniens. NCBI lineage: Eukaryota > Metazoa > Chordata > Mammalia > Artiodactyla > Bovidae > Bos > Bos grunniens. The sequence continues at coordinate 32,229,895 of NC_141190.1, read as the reverse complement.
AAATGCTGATTGCTGCTCTTATTTCACTGGAGCCATGGTGGCTGATCTGGGGGGAGCCTGGGCCACGACAGAGGAGCCACTGGAGGGAGGCCATAAAGTCAGAGAGAAAAGGAGAGAGTGCTGTGGCTGCTCTCTTCCTCCCCCGCCCCACTTTTCTCATGGGATCTCCCAATGGCCAAGCCAGAAGTCAGCCTGTGGGTTTCAGCTCCCAACTGTACAAAGGAGACCAATGGAAAGATGAACAATGGATCTGCAAATTTAGGAGGCTCAGGACTGGCATGGTATACCATTGCCATAAATCTACAGGGGAGCATTTATACTCCCCAGCTTTTAGAGGCAGGGATTGAAGCTGAGGGAGATGAAATTAATGGTTCAAATATTCAAAGCCTGTGAAGTGGCAAAGGCAGGAATAGAATCCAAACCAGCCTAACTCCAAAGTCATGTCTACTTATGGTGCAGTGAAGCCCGTTGGTTCAGTTCTATAGCCTGCTTAGAGTCTGGGGTCCCCAGGTAGCACATCCTCATTGCATTTGATTGTACTTGGGGACTCTTCACATGAGTAGGTGAGTGAGTAGGTGGGAGAGCTCTTTGTATTTTAGAGACCTAAAGTTTTTCTCATCAGACCATGGCTCAAGGCCTCTGCTGCTGCTGCTGCTGCTAAGTCGCTTCAGTCGTGTCCAACTCTGTGCTACCCCATAGACAGCAGCCCACCAGGCTCCGCCATCCCTGGGATTCTCCAGGCAAGAACACTGGAGTGGGTTGCCATTTCCTTCTCCACTGCATGAAAGTGAAAAGTGAAACTGAAGTCGCTCAGTCGTGTCCGACTCTTAGCAACCCCATGGACTGCAGCCTACCAGGCTCCTCTGTCCATGGGATTTTCCAGGCAAGAGTACTGGAGTGGGGTGCCATTGCCTTCTCCCACCCTGGAAACCAAACTAGGCACGTCAGAATCACTTGTAGGAGCTCCTTAAACTCAAGTCTCTATCTCTGAATCAAGCTTATGGGGGCCTAGAAATTGAAGATGATGCTGAAGCCTGGCCCTGACTGGTATCCTCTCCTCTTAACCGTCTGCTCTGATGACCTGAACAAGTGGTCAGGAGTTGGCTTTGTTCAAATTAAATTAGTCATTAAAAGTCATATTCTCATCCAGGATGCTTTTGCAGCATCTGGGGTGAATGTAGGAGGAGGCAAAGACAATTTTTAGGCCCCAGAACTCTACAAAGAGGCTCACCAGCATACTCTAGAATGCTCTGATGTTTGAGTACATGTATGTTCAGTCAAGTCCAACTCTTTGTGACCCCATAGACTCTAGCTTTCCAGGCTCCTCTGTCCTCAGAAATTTTGAGGCAGGAGTACTAAAGTGGATTGCCATTTACTACTCCAGGGGATATTCCTGACCAAGGGATTAAACCCATGTGTCTTGCAGCTCCTGCATTGGCAGGTGTATTCTTTACCACTCTGCCACCTGGGAAGCCCAGAATGCTCTGGTATTTGCTATTAAACTGCATTTGATGTGCAAATACATTAGTCCACACTACATGAGTTTGAGCAAGCTCCGGGAGTTGGTGATGGACAGGGAAGCCTGGTGTGCTGCAGTCCATGGGGTTGCAAAGAGTTGGACACTACTGAGTGACTGAACTAAACTGAGGTTTTCTTTGGAACTAGGAACTCTCTGTCCTGTCTATCTTTTTATGCTACTATTTGATATGCCAGAATTTCATGTTCACTTCTTAGAGTCTGTGAAGATTCTCGAACAAGGACTGCTTGGCACACAAAATGAATTCACTTACTCTGTTCCCAGGTACTCAAACTTCTTGAGCTGGAGTGGAACTGTCTCAGGACCGAATATTTAGGGACACCATGTGAAGGGTAATTCAGTGTGTGATTGTCTCTAAATAGGAGTCTCACCTCAAGATTGTTTTAGAAGAAAAAGAAAAGAAGTCTGGGATGAAATTCTGCTCATTTGTAAAGGCATTAATTTTAGTTGCGCTTTAGAATAAGAGTAGAGCTTTAAAATATTGATGCAAATAAATATTTCACCCACAGGCATTCTGATTAAATCAGTCTGTGTGATGGGCTTGGGCATTAGTATGTATTTTTTAAGTTCTCTAAGTGATTCTAATGAATAAATGAATTGGGAAGAAACAATCGTAGTGCCTTCCTACATCTAACTATTATACGCTTTGAAGTTAGGCAAGCCTTTCTTGTTACAAGATCTCACATCTACTTTAAAAATCTCTTGCTTTTACCTCTTTCCTCATATCATATCTAGGCTCAAAATAGAACCTCATTGTTAATGTTTCAGTCAATATTTAGGACTGGCCTCCAGTTACTGGCTTCAAATACAGTATGATAGATTGTTTTTTCAAATACAATATCTCAGGACAGAAAGTTGGAAAATAAAAGGTGTGCAATTCTGGTTAAACATAAAATTTTGATTTGCAAATTACTACATTGTTTAATCTAACTCTAATAATATTAACTGTCATAACTAACAGTAAACTTTCACAGTACACCAAACTCTGTGCTAAGAACTTGACATGTATCATCTCATTTAATTCTCATTGCATCTCTATCATGTAAGTTCTGTTACTCTTCCTGTTCTACAGGTGAGAAAACTGAGGCCAAAGAAGGTAAGTACTTGTCTGATAAGCATAGCTAATAAGCGCTACCCTTGAACCAGGCTTCTGTTCTGAAAACCCACAGTCTTAATGACTCCACTATCAATGTGGGCATTCCTTATAGTGCATATTGTCTGTGGGGTCATTCATTGGCAAGTTTATGTTCTGAGTGCCACATCTGCAAGTCCAGAGATACAGGGTCTATGAGTTAATTCTGTAGATGGAATGCTTTAGGGAAGTTCTATATTGGAGTTTGTTTTACGTAGGAGTCAGAGCCTGAACATGCTCCTCAGAAGGGCAGTGTGTCCAGCTGTAGCCTCGTCAACTTCGGGTGGTTTTGTGATCTTCTGCTCACTTTTAGAGGCACCCACTTCCACCATCTTCATCCCTGAAGCATCTGTATATCAGTCTCCACTCTGGGACATGCATATTTGCTCTTCTTAGATGGGTCAGGTCCTGTGAAGTTCAGCCCAAAATGCCTTGGAGGAGAAAGCCCTCTGGTTGGTGCTTCTGTTGGAATCTTTTCTTGGCTGATGTAATGCTCTTGTAATTTTCCATCTTCCCCCACACAGACCCTTGGTCTTTGGCCATATATTCTGGTCTCTTTGCTCATGGATCCATTTGCATGCACTCATTTTACAGCTCATTATTGCAGTGGCCATTATGATTACAACTGGCTTCTTAATTCATAGCTACTCTAATCATTAAGACAATTATGGTTAATTCACAGCAGCTCTTATGGTTATTATTATTCATTTATTCAGTTTCATTTTTAATATAATTACGGTTTAAGCCAGGACATCCCAGGTCTGCAAGAGGTGAGGGTACACCATGCGGTGCAGAGCAACCAAAACAGCATGAGCCTCTTTATTGCAAAAAAACAATGCTATAATAATAAAGGAAGTTGAGAAGGAAAAAAAATCCTAACTTCATTGCTCTTGGAAAACTGTTTGAATTTTTCCTATTTCTTTCTCAATTACTTGAATGCTTTTACTCTGGTAATTGCAGTTGGATATGAGTGTGTATTTTTTCCCTTCTAGTTAGCACTACACCAAATACAATTCTCCGTGTTGTTTTACTGTCTCCACACATTTTATGTTGGACATAGACTTTGAGTTAAACTAATACATTTATGATGCTTTGCTTGTATCTTGAGGTTTTCTTGAGTCTGTGAGAGGATACACGTGCAGCTGATTAGAAAAAGACCCCCAAAAAGGAGTTTCAATACCTGCTAGCTCTTATTTTTTCCCCAGATTTATACCTAGGAGTGGAATTTCTGGATCACATGGTAGTTCTATTTTTATTTTTTTCCAGGAACCTCCATACTGTTTTATATAGTGACTGCACCAGTTTACACTCCCACCAGCAATATACAAGGGTTCCTTTTTTTCCACATCCTCACCAACATTTTTTTATTTGTAGACTTTTTGCTGATAACATTGTGATTTGCATTACTCTAATAATCAGTGATGCTGGGTATCTTTTCATGTGTCTGTTGGCCATCTGTGTGTCTCATTTGGAAAAATGTCTGTTCAGATCTTCTGACCATTTTTTGGATTGAGGTTTTTTTTTTTTTTGGATTGAGTTGTATGAGTTATTAACCCTTTGTTGGTCATTTGCAAATATCTTTCTTCCATTCCACAGGTGGTCTTTTTATTTTGTTGATGAATTCCTTTGTTGTGCAAAAGCTTTTAAGTTTAATTAGGTACCATTTGTTTATTTTTGCTTTTATTTATTTTGCCTTAGATCAAAAAAATAATCCTACAGTTTATGTCAGAACAAATCAGGAAGTATACAGTTAAGGTACAGATTTCTGTGATAATGATAATAACAGCAAAACTAGCTAATATTTATTCAGTGTTCACTATGTGTGAGTCATGTCCAGAATCTTGTTTAATCCTCATGGCAATCCTACAAAGTAGTTATTATTTTTATCTTTATATGTAAGGTAACAGGGACACATAGAGGTTAAGTAACTTGCCAAGATCGCAGAGCTAAGAAGTGTCAGAACCAGGATTCGACCAAGAAACCTGATAGGGCTGTTGCTCTCAGCACGTGCCATGGGACCTCGAACACATTTCTTCCTTTTGCTGAGAAAAGTTTCTTTCTGACTCTAAGAAGAGATCTCCTTCCTCTGGGTCCTGGCTGAAGAAACAGCGTCAGGACTGCCTGCCACGTCAAGGGCGGCATTGGGCATGCAGAGGAGCAGACCAGCACTTCACTGCTACTTCTGAACTGATTGTCTACTGAGTGGCCTGTGGCAAAAAAAAAAAAAAAGAGAGAGAGAGAGGTGCTGAATTCCCTTTGTTCTCCCCTTTCATGTTGCCCAAAGGAAAACCAAAGCAAAAACATGCCCTTTGAAGCTCTTTTCTATATGAAAAAATAAACAGACCCCTTTTCAGTGAGAGACTTCAGACTTGAAGCAGGATTCAGTTAAAGCTCCCTCATTGCCAGTGCCCTGGGGAGAAGCCCCTGAATCCTTACATTCCTTTATCCCATTCACCAGATTCTCTTTGTGACTATTTCCATTCTATTTAAGCTGCACAAATGATATGCTTTGAGCATCCTTTAAATAATAAAAAGTCCGTGAATATGTTAGCTATGAAAAGCGTGATTATGTTCAGAGTGGCAATGACCATGCTTTGAAATGGTGGAGACAGTGTGAAGAGGAGGAAAGGAACTTATCTGGGGGAGTGATCTTGGGAACATCCTCTGGGGTCCTCATAGACTCCTTCTTGCTCACCCCCTTCCTCACCCACATATACACAGACACACACTTCTTTGATGATAAGACTGGTTTAAGCTGCTGTGGCCACCAGTTACTCTAACATAGTAGCTATGTGTGCTTAGTCTCTCAATCAAATCTACTCTTTGCAACCTTTTGGACTGTAGCCCACCAGGTTCCTCTGTCCATGGGATTGTCCAGGCAAGAATACTATAGCAGATTGCCATTCCCTTCTGTGGGGCATCTTCTCCATGCAGGGATCAAACTTGTGCCTCCTGCTTCTCCTACATTGCAGGCAGATTCTTCACCTGTTGAGCCATCGGGGAAGCTCTTGAATCGTCACAACAAGATATTCCTGCACAAGACTGGTCCTTGAAATGTCCTCAGAGCACAGAGGCTCTACTTTTGGTTCCCTTTGATCTTGTAACTCACACTGCCCTCTTTGGGAACCTATAGCATGTGTCCTTCATCCCACATTCCCCAAGTCCCAGCAAAGAGCAATGCGACCCAGTTCCCATAGGCTTTGACTTGGAGCTTTGTATTACTGATTTTACTGTTGTAGGCTTTTGGGACTGGTTAAGGAGGTGGCTCAGATGGTAAAGAATCCCCCTGCAATGCAGGAGACCCAGGTTTGATCTCTGGGTCAGCAAAATCCCCTGGAGAAGGAAATGAAAACCCTTTCCAGTATTGTTGCCTGGGAAATCCCATGGACAGAGGAGCCTGGCAGGCTATAATCTGTGGGGTCTCAAAGAGTCAAACATGACTGAGCAATTGAACAACAACAAAGGAGTAAGACAAAGATCACAGGCTGGTGGACCCACTCAGAAGCAGCGTTTTGTTTGGCTTGCATGATATTTATGAAATATTAAACTTCATGAGATTTCACATGGAAGTCATACGGGTTAGCTTTCCTTGATGTTGGACAGTCTCACAACATGGCAGTTACCATCTTCCCATTTGACAGTACTTGATTGGTGCTGAGCAGGGGCACTGTAGTCCCCTTGATGCATTTATGTCCCCATTCGGTTCCTTTGGATTTAGGTTTTCAATGCCTGATTTAAGGTCTGAGTGAGGATAAAGGTAGAGACTGAAGTCTTGGGGTTTTTGTGATCATAGCCATACTGGCTTGCTAGCATCTATCTGGACCATGAATCAACTGCCTACCTACCATTCCCACCTGATGGATGACCACTGGTTGGCCAGTGCAGGAGTGGTGTTGCTGGTGAGGTGGCAGTTGCCCGTCAGTCAATCTGTAGGGCACGCACCTTGCACTGGTCACTTTGTACACTGAGTTCAGCCCAAGGACTGAGTGTGCAGAAATTTTGGTCAACCTTCTAGGCACTTATCCCTTTCTTGAGAGCCCACTCTTTGGTTGCTGAAATGATTTGCTTTGTTGATGCAATCAATACATTAGTTGGTTTCTAAAAAATTTTTCACTTGTATCTTTATTTTTTGGTCATTCATTGTGGTATCTTAGTTCCTGGATTAAGGATCGAACCCACGCCCCCTGCAGTGGAAGTGTGGAGTCTTAACCCCAGGTCTGCCAGGGAATTCCCAATACATTAGCTGTTAGGGTGAAATGTTGTTAGCCATGGGCAGCTCTTCATTTCACACCATCCCCCTTGCTCTGTAAGAATATTGCTTTACGCAAGGTATATTCCATCAATTTTGCACATGCATTTACACACACAGACACTTTGCCTCATTCTCGCCTTCCCCAACCTTTTTGTCCCAGGAAAGGGGTTCAAATATAAAGGACTGGACTATGAGGGGAGCAACTCCTGGTCCCTTCTCTCTCTAACCTCCAGAACCACTCACTCTCCAGTCAGGCAATGAACTCTCTCATTTTTTAATGGCATGAAAAAAATCCCCCCTCTGCTGCTCTGAGGCAATCCTGATTGGTATTTGGTCAACTCATTATAGATTTGATGCCCCCTTTTTTCTCTAACACTCTTACTCAAGTAATTATCTTTGCAGTCAAATTGTTTTTTTTTTTTTGATGAAATATTCAAACAAAGAGTAACATCTATTTCTAATTTTTCTTCCCAGAAAACAGAACAGGCTAATTTTTTCTTTCTCCCTCAGCAGCAGCTTTTGGTTCATTCAGAGGTTAACATCAAAAGATTGTGATCCAGTCCTTTAGACCAATGGCTTTGAGGTTGCTTGAATGCAAATGATTTCTCTGCAAATGACACCACTCTTGCTCTCATGGTTACATTCTCATTGCCAATTATCCCTCGAACATTTCATATCAGATATTATTCACTAAGTGGCCAGGATGATTTCAGAAGATTCTTTCTAATCAAATCTGGCTGCAAACATAAAATAAAGCAAAGTAACTGCCCTGAGAGGCCCACTGCCAACACCTGCCTCATTTTTTCCGAACTCACTTTCCAGGTTCAACAAAGAAGAAACTCAGGGCCCAGAGGTGAATCTCCCATCCCCCATAAATGTATCTCATCTGAACTGGGCTCTGGCCCACGTCTTAAAATTGAGTTATACTCTGGACACATATCCTTCAGCTTCCTTAAGCCATAAATAGAAGAAGGGATTAAGAATGCCAGGAATGAGGGGTTTTGTTTGTTTGTTTTTTTCTTTTCAAGTAGTTTGAGCAGACAAGCAGAGTCAATTGTGTGTGGAGAGATTGAGGAAACAGCATTATTATCAGGGCTGGTACCTTTGTTTCAATTCACTACTATATTCAAACTTGGCAAAGGGGTTCATTTTTCATTTGCATGACATGCGCATCACATGCTGTCTGATAACTGGCTATGTCTTCTAATTTTTAGCCTTTGAAACACTGATGCCAGGTGCCAGATAGCCTGATGGATTTGTTCTAATTTGGCTTAATTTCCAACCAAAACCAGCTGAGCTCTGAAAAACTGGTTAGTAATATCACTTAGAAAATGATATCCCAAATAAGTGCTAGGAAACAGAAAATGTTCTCAAGTACAGCTCAATTTCAAATCATATTGCAAACCTGATTGCATATGCAAACCTGGATTGAGGCAGCTCCTCTCAGTTCAGTTCAGTTCAGTTCAGTCGCTCAGTCGTGTCCGACTCTTCGCGACCCCATGAATCGCAGCATGCCAGGCCTCCCTGTCCATCGCCAACTCCCAGAGTTCACTCAGACTCACGTCCATCAAGTCGGTGATGCCATCCAGCCATCTCATCCTCTGTCATCCCCTTCTCCTCCTGCCCCCAATCCCTCCCAGCATCAGAGTCTTTTCCAATGAGTCAACACTTGGCATGAGGTGGACAAAGTACTGGAGTTTCAGCTTTAGCATCATTCCTTCCAAAGAAATCCCAGGGCTGATCGCCTTCAGAATGGACTGGTTGGATCTCCTTGCAGTCCAAGGGACTCTCAAGAGTCTTCTACAGCTCCTCTACTGATCATTAAATGCCTCAGTTCCACATTAGAGATTGGTGGATACTGTGTAATTGTGGTGGATTATTGTAATTATTGTAATTATTGGTGGATACATGGGGGTCTGATGTGAGTAGTGGAGACCAAACCCAGTGTGAGTGAGCTGCATGCACTCTGCTGTTACAGGTGAAAAAAAAATACAATTGCACTAGATATTGCTATGTGAATGTCACACAAATTCCATGAGAATTATCTGTTCAAAATAAAACTCTTTCTTCTCTAAATACCAAAAACAACTTTAGTGGATTTTTGTTTTCTATGGAGTAAAATGCCCAATGCAAAAGAACTCAGCCTTTCATGACCTTGCCCTAATTTACATTTATGGTCGATTTTTCCCTGCTTCTTTACTTCCAGGACTGAGCCAGAGCAAATTTCTTGCTCTTCCAGGTTTCTGGGCCTTTGCAGTGCTCTCTGCCAGAGGAAGCTTAAGAAGCTTCAGGAATAACCCAGAAAGATGGGCAGGACTTTTCATCTAGTTGCCTCTGTCTTACTTGCTCCTGCCCCCACAGTCTTCTAGCATCCTTTCTTGCCCAATCTATTGGCCATATAATGATTTCTGTATTCCCTTTTGTAATAGTTGAAATGGAACCCTGTTCTCTCTTCTACTTTTTAATGGGACAGACCCTTTAGGATGCTAAGCATCATTCTCGGGCATCTAGATATGTATAGCCTAGGGGCTCTCAAACTTAGTGTCCATTAGAGTCCTCTGAGGACTTTGATAACACGGATTGTTGGTCCGCACCCCCGAGTCTGCTTTAGGAAGCCTGGGGTGTGGCCTGAGAATATGCATTTCTAACAAGTTCTGCAGGTGAATCTGATGTTGCTGATCCGGAGACACCTTGAAAACACCACTTTAGCCAATGCTTGTTGAGAGCAGAAGATGAGAGGTGCCTGAGAAGATAGACACTTCCTGGGGAAAGACTGGGCAAAGGTGGCATTTTGGGGCTGTTTGCTCTGTTGGTTTGTGGGATGGTGGTATGTGGACTGTTACAGAGACAAAAGGGAGGTTAATGCTGATGCATCTCTGGGATAGGACTTGTCACTGTAAACAAGGGTATGACCAGTGTACATTTTTGTCAAAGTGAGCTATGGAAGGTGTGACTTTGGGGGTCACTTCCTCTTCCAATGCTAGCGGCAATCATAAAGCCAGTAAATATCCCTAAGAGGCTGTGAGCCTCACAACTCTTGGTCCTTCTTTTCCACTCTCTCGGTTTGGCTAGAAGACTGGGATCATTGGGATGAGTGAGGGGCCGTCCTGACCACAGTGAAAACTTTCTCTCTGCCTGGACTGTACTTTTTCCTCAACGATCTCCCAGATATTCTGAAGACAGTTCCAATATATTTTCTGCAAATCCTTCCCAGTCCTTCTAAGATGTTTACTCCCATATGTCCAAAAAAAGCCTGTGCTTTTTATAGCACCAATAAGATGATATTTTAATGATTCAGTCTAAGGATTTATCATCTCCAGACTAGATTAGTAACTCCTTTGAGGACAGAGTATATATATTAATGTGTATATGTGTGAAATATACATACATACAATATTTCATCTTTTTCTCCTCAGAGCCAATGAATGTTTGCCAAATGAATGAATGAGCCCTACTTTGATGCATTTTCTATCTCCCCTTTTTTAAGTGTGTAAATCTTGTTTTGCTATTGGATTTCAGGCTCGAACTGGGGTATACCACGTGTTCTACTTTATCCTGAGTCCTTTTCTACTAACGCCCAGCCCCCAACTGAATATGCAGTCAGAATCTAAAACACAAACCTGAGGATAAATTGATTTTCATCTGCTTCTGGGAAATGGGAAAGCATTAGTGAAGAGGGTTTCCACTTTCTGTCCTCCCCTTTAAAAAGAAGCTAAAAAGATTAAAAGCTGCTGGTTGCTTCAAAGTCGAGCTGCGTGTTTGGGAGATGGATGAAAGTGCAGTACCTGACTGTAAAAGTCTTCTCTGAGATGACTATGGCCTTTGAAAGATCAAAGAGTCACTCTTTCTCCTTTCTCCTGGAATCATTACGGCTGTTAATAATCCATGCTGACTTTTTCTTGGGTGAAATGTTCTCTTACTTCATCCTCATCCTGAGTGTGTAAGTCTCCACTCAGTTTCAGGGGCTCGTTTTGGCTTAACTTCAGGTTTCCCATGAGAGCAAGAGTGGATGGAAATGTTATCAGTAGGATGCAAACACCTCAGTGAAGATAGCAGTGAAGGATTATAGATGGTAAGCTCTTCTCTGACAGAGAGCAATGTCAACTGAAAAATAAGATGCAACCTAAGGTTGAGAACTAGGCTTTAGTTGGTGGACGTCCTGAGGCTTAAGTCCAGGAGGCAGCCTCTCAGATAGCCCTGAGGGACTGCTCTGAAGATGTAAGGGAGGAACCAGGATATACTGGCATTTATGCAACAAAACCCAGATGATCTGAATATCAAAAGATTCAGTTCAGTTGCTCAGTCATGTCCAACTCTTTGTGACCCCATGAATTGCAGCACGCCAGGCCTCCCTGTCCATCACCAACTCCCGGAGTCTACTCAAACTCATGTCCATCGAATTGGTGATGCCATCCAGCCATCTCATCCTTTGTCATCCCCTTCTCCTGCCCCCAACTCCTCCCAGCATCAGAGTCTTTTCCAATGAGTCAACACTTCGCATGAGGTGGCCAAAGTACTGGAGTTTCAGCTTTAGCATCAGTCCTTCCAATGAACACCCAGGACTGCTTTCCTTTAGAATGGACTGGTTGGATCTCCTTGCATTCCAAGGGACTCTCAAGAGTCTCCAACACCGCAGTTCAAAAGCATCAATTCTTCCGTGCTCAGCTTTCTTTATAGTCCAACTCTCACATCCATACATGACCACTGGAAAAACCATAGCCTTGACTAGATGGACCTTTGTTGGCAAAGTAATGTCTTTGCTTTTCAATATACTATCTAGGTTGGTCATAACTTTCCTTCCAAGGAGTAAGTGTCTTTTAATTTCATGGCTGCAGTCACCATCTGCAGTGATTTTGGAGCCCCCAAAAATAAAGTCTGACACTGTTTCCACTGTTTCCCCATCTATTTCCCATGAAGTGATGGGACCAGATATTATGACCTTAGTTTTCTGAATGTTGAGCTTTAAGCCAACTTTTTCACTCTCTCCTTTCACTTTCATCAAGAGGCTTTTTAGTTCCTCTTCGCTTTCTGCCATAAGGGTGGTATCATCTGCATATCTGAGGTTATTGAGATGTCTCCTGGCAATCTTGATTCCAGCTTGTGCTTCTTCTAGCCCAGAGTTTGTCATGATGTACTCTGCATAGAAGTTAAATAAGCGGGGTGACAATATACAGCCTTGACATACTCCTTTTCCTATTTGGAACCAGTCTGTTATTCCATGTCCAGTTCTAACTGTTGCTTCCTGACCTGTATATAGGTTTCTCAAGAGGCAGGTTAGGTGGTCTGGTATTCCCATCTCTTTCAGAATTTTCCACAGTTTGGGGTGATCCACACAGTCAAAAGCTTTGACATAGTCAATAAAGCAGAAATAGATGTTTTTCTTGTTCTTTTGATGATCCAGCAGATGTTGGCAATTTGATCTCTGGTTCCTCTGCCTTTTCTAAAACCAGCTTGAACATCTGGAAGTTCACGGTTCATGTATTGCTGAAGCCTGGCTTGGAGAATTTTTAGCATTACTTTACTAGCGTGTGAGATGAGTGCAATTGTGCAGTAGTTTGAGCATTCTTTGGCATTGCCTTTCTTTGTGATTGGAATGAAAACTGACCTTTCCCAGTCCTGTGGCCACTGCTGAGTTTTCCAAATTTGCTGGTGTATTGAGTGCAGCACTTTCACAGCATCATCTTTCAGGATTTGAAAGAGCTCAACTGGAATTCCATCACCTCCACTAGCTTTGTTCGTAGTGATGCTTTCTAAGGCCCATTTGACTTCACATTCCAGGTTGTCTGGCTCTAGATGAGTGATCACACCATCATGATTATCTGGGTCGTGAAGATCTTTTTTGTACAGATCTTCTGTGTATTCTTGCCACCTCTTCTTAATATCTTCTGCTTCTGTAAAGTCCATACAATTTCTGTCCTTTATTGAGCCCATCTTTGCATGAAATGTTCCCTTGGTATCTCTAATTTTCTTGAAGAGATCTCTAGTCTTTCCCATTCTGTTGTTCAGTAATCAAAAGATTACTGTTAAGTAAAAGCTGGACATCTCAAGTTAATGAATTTTTAGCACTTTCCTGTGTGAGGGAAGATGCATGGGTCTGGTCGGATTGAAATTATTCCTTTGATATGCACTTTGACTATCTAGATCCAGTAATCTGGCTTTCTTTCTTTCTTTCTTTCTTTTTTTTCCCTTCCATCTTGAATCCCCTCAGGGTGCACAGTGGCTGATGGCTTGAAGGCCACAACATCCTTTGTTTACTGGTATGACAGATGATGATAGTAAACATTTTAGGTTTTGTGGGCCATAAGATCTCTGTTGCAACTACTGAGCCCTGTCACAGTGTGTACACAGCCATAGACACTATAGAAATAAATGAGCATGACTGTGTTGCAATAAAACTTTATTTGCAAAATCAGGTGGTAGGCTAGATTTGGCTCACAGGATGTGAGCTTGGCCCTGGATTTCATAAGACCTTGGCTCTGGGTCTGCTAGGTCTACCAAACTTTGATCCTTTCCACACTGACAGTAACTGGGGGGAAAAAAATTAAAAGCTTCTACTCGATTAGCCAAGTTGCATTTGCCTGAGAGTAGCTTCTTTTTCAGATGAAAGGACAGGAGATCTATAGACAAACAGGAATCAGCAGATCCCTCCCCTCTCCTCCTAACTTCTTCTGGTCTCTCTTTAGAGCCCCATATTGGTAAAGCCTAACTGAGACCCAGATGACCAAGCTGGCAGGGAAGCCTGGTGTGCTGCAGCCCATGAGGTCCAAAGAGTCGGACACAACTGCGCAACTGAACAACAGTAAGGCAGAGCACCACAGAACAGAGTATAGGATGGTGGGTTTGATGCTGAGAGACAGTGGCTGGATAACTGGCCAAGACTCCAGCAAGGGTATCAAGGCTGTTGACATGACATGAGGTTAAAAGTAAAATCCAGTGCAGTGACCAGGGAAATGGGATCTCTCTGAGTTAGGCACGTAAAGCCTACACACACTATGGCTTTGCTGATCCAGCTGTAAGATGATAAACTGATTCCACCCCTAACTCTGGCATTGCAGACTTTGTGGACACACAGAACTTTATATAAGATCATCTGAGTTTATTCCCAGAGAGACAAGGGGGACATGTCATTGTAAGCCGTTAAGCAGAAACTTAATTGTTGTGTTGTACAATGTTGAGAAAGAGACTATGTGAGCAGAAGGGAATAGATCAACCTAGAAAAGTGAGTGTACTCAGTTATGACTGTAGGCCTGAGGTTTACAGATTCTCTGAAGTGGTTATTTAAACTATGGCTTGGCAGAAATTGAATATTCAAGGTAATGAGTCTAATTGATTATAAGCAAGTGTTCCTTTTAATAAGATGTAGTAACTGCTAAGGGCAGGTAGGCGCTTGAAGGGCAAGCTAGAGAGAAGAATTTAAAGTTTGAAGTACTAAGAAAGATTGAAGTATTTTTTTATTAATTTTTTGGCTGTGCCATGCTGCTTGTGGGATCTTAGTTCCCTGAACAGGGGTCAAACCCATGTCCCCTGCATTGGAAGGGTGGAGTATTACCCACTGGACCGCAAGGAAAGTCCAAGGTTGGAGTATTTAAATATATTAATGTGATTGACCTCTTTTACAACCCAGATGTGGCCTCCATCCTCATCCCCTAAGGGCATATACGGTAATACGCGCCGCCCACCCGCCCCGCCCCACCCCCCACCCGCCCCGCCCCACCCCCCACCGCTACTAAGAGTAGTTGTTTTTGCTTGATTGAGATGGGAGGTTTCAGGCATTCAGTAGAGGCTTGTGAGAGTCAAAGCCCTGTATCTAAAGAACACTTGCTGATGGGGCTGGGGCCCTGGGAGCCCAAGAAGGCCAGAAGCTACAGTTTCCAGTTTTCTCACCTGCTGTACCTATACTGGGGAAGTGGGATTGGGTGGCTGAAACTTTCTTGGGTCGCTATGGTGCTAAACAGCCTTCCTCGCAGGCAGGCTAGCATTCAACGGTAGTGGACACTGGCAACAAAAAGTGAATGTGCTTGATAATTTCTTTCCTGCATTGTTTAGTATAGAGACTTGTTCCTCAGTTTCTCATTGGGGTATCCTTTGACATTTCACATGGATTTGTCTATAAGCAGAGAATGCCTTTGTCATATCTGCTTGAGAGTTGTGGTTCTCGTGACATTTCTCTTTCTTATCACATTAACAAATTGTTTGGCCTTCTGGCTTTGACATCAGCCTCTCTGCTTGGGTTAATATGAGTCAACTCCAGATCACTGAGCTCACTCTTGCAATGCTGACAAAAATCTCAGTGCTCGAGATTCTGAGATTTCAGAGGAAGTACCAGAGGTGAGCCACAGTGGATTCATAAGGCAGATAGCTTCTTCAGAGTCCTCTGAGCAGCTAGCTAAAGGAGTCTTCTTGACTTTGCTGGGCAATGTTCTGCTCAACTATAACAGATCTTAAAAGTTCATTTTAAGGCAGCCTTTCTACAGAATAAAATGATGACATTTTCTGGAGGCTTTGTCCCTGACAATAATGTTCAAGTCTTTATGGCTTTATTGCTACTCTTCTGGATATAAATAAGTGGTTTCCTGTTAAAAAAAAAAAAAGAAAGAAACAGAAAAAAATCATAAAACACTAGATCTCTTGAAAAAATGTACTTACAGGTAGCATGTTTCTACGTGAAACATATAAGCTGCTCTTTGGAGCAAGGCTGAAACAGATGATGTGACCCACTAGGACTCACTGGGCTTCTGTTTGAAAGTCACATCTAATCTATTGAACAGGTTTGGGTGAGGAGGAGGTAAGGTTATTATTCAAAGCTTCTACAGTTCTCAGTCCTTAATGTTGGCAGAATGTGAATATGGAACTAGCTATGTTGCCTTAATTCAGACTGAATGCTATACACTCTGAAAAGTTCATGAAAAGATCTATAGCTGATATTTTTTCATTAGTGATTTTTAATCAATGCTATGACTTCAAGAATAATCACTCTGCTTTTCTGAATTTCTTGACACCTCCCTGACTCTCCATCTTGTAGGATCTGATCTCAAGAGCCCATCTTTTTCTTCTTTGCCATGTCTTTTTTTTTTTAAGGGAGCCATTTTAAAAGTCTTTATTGAATTTGTTACAGTATTGCTTATGTATTATGTTTTGGTTTTTTGGCCATGTGACATGTGGGATCTTAACTCCCCAAGCAGGGATTGAACCCTCACCCCTGAATTGGAAGGCAAAGTCTTCACCACTGGACCACCAAGGAAGTCCCTCTGCTGTGTCTTATAATTTCTCTTTCTATTAATGGCCTTAAGGCCAAATTCTAAGTTTTCTCCATACTGTGCAATGTCATTTCTGCACTGTTCTCTACAATTTATATCATGTAATATTTTCTGTACTAAATTATTTAACTTTTAGGAATAGCAGATTACACACATTGCCAGTGAGGGCTATGCAAAAATAAACTGTGGCCAAAGTGCAGTTTATTTTATTTTGTAGCAATTGAGACCAAGGCAGAATGCTGGGGCCAACTCCACTTTGCCTTAAGTCCTGCTGCCTTTAAACACCTTCTCTAGTTCCAGGAAAAGAGGGAGACCCTACGACCAATGGGGTGGCATAGGTTTTTAAAAATCAGCTTCTGGGAAGAAAGAGAGCAAGATTGGCCTTTAAGACAGAGGCCTTAATGTAAAAATGGGTTCTACTCCAGTACTCTTGCCTGGAAAATCCCATGGATGGAGGAACCTGGTAGGCTGCAGTCCATGGGGTCGCTAAGAGTCGGGCATGACTGAGCAACTTCACTTTCAATTTTCACTTTAATGCATTGGAGAAGGAAATGGCAACCCACTCCAGTCTTCTTGCCTGGAAAATCCCAGGGGTGGGGGAGCCTGGTGGGCTGCCGTCCATGGGGTCGCACAGAGTCGGACACGACTGAGGCGAATTAGCAGCAGCAGCAGTCCCCTAAAATCTCTTGTAAGGTCATTACTAAAATGTTTTTCTCCTCATGATGAATATGTGTGCTTGCAAAGAAACACAGCCTCCTTTTTTGCCTTGTCTACTAGGGAGCTAAGCATGAAAGTTAGCGTCATGCATATTTCAGCTCACGTGTCACTTCTTAAGAAAGGTCATTTAATTCATCCAGTCTAATTAATTAGCTTACTTTGCTTCTGATCACTCCTACTGTATTTATGTCCTTAGGACTGTTGAAATAAAGAGCCACAAACTGAGTGGCTTGAAACAAGAGAAATAATCTCATAATTCTGTAAGATAGAAATCTTAAATCACAGTGTCAGCAGGGCTGTGCTCACTCTGAAGGCTCTAGTGGAAAATCCTTTCATACCTGTTCCCGGCTTCTGATTGTTGCTGGAGATCCTTGGCCTTCCTTGGCTTAGAGCCTCATGGCTCCAATTTCTGACTCCCCTTCATGTGGCATTTTTCTCTCTGTGTATTCACATAGCCTTCTTATAAAGATACAAGTCATTGGTTTTAGTGCCCACCCTTATCCAGATGATCTCATTTTTCTTTAATTTTTGTTATTGTAGTTAAAGTCACATAATATAAGTTCAGTTCAGTTCAGTTGCTCAGTTGTGTCTGACTCTTTGCGACCCCATGAATCACAGCATGCCAGGCCTCCCTGTCCATCACCAACTCCCGGAGTTCACTCAAATTCACGTCCATCGAGTCGGTGATGCCATCCAGCCATCTCATCCTCTGTTGTCCCCTTCTCCTCCTGCCCCCAAACCCTCCCAGCATCACAGTCTTTTCCAATGAGTCAAATCTTTGCATGAGGTGGCCACAGTACTGGAGTTTCAGCTTCAGCCTCATTCCTTCCAAAGAACACCCAGGACCGATCTCCTTTAGAATGGACTGGTTGGGTCCCCTTGAAGTCCAAGGGACTCTCAAGAGTCTTCTCCAACACCACAGTTCAAAAGCATTAATTCTTCGGTGCTCAGCTTTCTTCACAGACCAACTCTCACATCCATACATGACCACATAATATAAAGCATACTATTTTAACCATGTTTAACTACAGTGGCTCTAAGTACATACACAGTGCTACGCAATTCTCACCATCATCCATCTCCCCAATTTTTCACCTTCCTAAGTTGGAACTCTGTCTCCATTAATCACTAACTCCCCATTGTCCCTATCCACCTTCTGGCCCTTGTCATCTACCAATGTACTTTCTGACTCTATGAATTTGACTTTTCTAGGTACCTCCTATGAGTTTGTCTGCACCTAATGTATATTGGAATGTGTTTTTAAGGTTATCTCATCTTAACTATATCTGTAAAGAGTCTGCTTCCAAATAATGTCATATCTTGAGATCCCAGTAGAAATGCATTTTGGGGGGATGCTCTTCAACACACAGCATTCATCATATTTCATGTTGTCTTCACAGCACCTGTCACTGTCTGGAGTTTTTATTTCAGTCCTATTTGTGATGCTTGTTCACTGAATCCTCCCACTACACTTTGTGCTCTGACACACTAGGATATTAGTTTTACGTGGGTAAAGACTGCCATCTTATTCCATGCTGAAAGCCTGGCATCTAGGAAAAACTTTCAAATACTCTTGTTCAGTGAATCACTTAGCTGATGTAGAGCTCAATTTTAATAGTTTATCTCTGGTAGAGTGTGCTGTTCTCTTTCTTAAAATGGCTTTTGAATTCTATGTTTCCTCAGCTTCCACCTGAAATCCTTTTGAGAAGAAGTGGAGGAGAAATTATGAACAAATAAAAGGCAGTTGTTTGGAGTGCTCAGTGTATTTTTCCCATGAAATAATTTGATAAATAATTATTAGATTCCCAGGCCATCTTCTAAAGTTTGTTTTGTTTTTTTTTTTAAGTTGAAGCCTTTTAAACTTTATGTACCAGAAATATTATCTGTTGGTGACAAAAAAGACTGAAAATAATGGTGTTTTCAGTGTAGTTTCTTTTGGTGAGCTTGGGAGTTGGATCATGCCAGTACTTGACATGTGGTAGAAGGTCAGGTAATACCTTTTAAAGGAATCGATTAATAAGTACAAAAGAAGCTACCGAGGTACTTGGACCACCATAGATTCTCTTTTCTTACTAAAGAAAATAGAGTGAGGGTGGGAGGAGGTGGAGGTTGGATCTGAACTCTTGACTTTTTGCTGCTTTTGGCCATCTGTTATTTTCAGCTCAGCTGGGGAACTCATACCATGTCTCCAGAGAGACCTTTATGGTTTGGCTATCCTTACAGAGCCCCACCTCGGTTTCAGTTACCTGAATCACACCGTTTTCTGAGCCCTTGGGGGTTATGCTAAGAATATCATATAGTGAAGAATTTGGGAGCAATCCTTAATGAAAATGGGTCTGAAAAGTAATATAAAAATGCAGCTAATGTCACAATTCATACATTTTTAAAAACTGTCTTCAGATGGGAAAGAAAAAACAAAGTGAGTGTGGGTATAAGAAGGGGCAGAAAGCAGAACATCTGTTGTCTTTGCTGTCTTATTTAAAGAGACCACTAGAGAGAGAATGTTCTAGAATGATTTTCAGTATCACGGTGGGGCATCTTTGCTTTGTACCATTTCATTTCCAGTTTTTCTCTTTCTGTAATGGATTAAGAGCATTTAATTATGGAATAGAGACCCATAAGAGTTAAATAACAGCCCAAACCCCTTTGTTGAAGGGCCTGTGATTGAGTGACAGTGACTGCTGAGTCCATGTTAGGAGCTCACAAACATGTTTCAGAAGTTCCTGAAAGTCATTCTGACAGATGACATCACCTGCTGCAAGGAACAGTTATATTAAGAATACAATAGTAACCTTTCTCTTTATGATTGCTGCCTGAATGCACTGATATACTCTCTGAAAGACATTTCCTCTTCAAAACAAAAAGGAAGATGTCCTGTGAGCCTCGTAGACAGTCAATTAAAAGCTAGAGTGCCCACAAATGCTGGGGTTTGGCCCTGCCAGAGGCACACAGAGCTCTTCACCTATATTCTGTGCACCATGTGAAAGCAATTGAGCAAATCCAATAATTCGCTTGATTACCTGGAGTCCTTAGTAAAAGCAAGATTAAGGAGAGCAATGTTAGCTCATCATTGACTGGAGGATTTTTCCAGAAACTAACTCCTGTAGCCGACAATTTTTATTTTGGCTGGCGGCAAATTACTTCTGTTATTTCACTGACACTTTCAGGGTTATTACATTCAATAGCTACTCCTGACACTCCTGTAAAGTCTTCTAATTTTCATGAAATGTTGTCTTTAATCCACTCTTCTGTAGCGGTAAAGGCGCATTCTCCACACCAAGAGTTTCATTTTCACTTTCTAGTTCAGAATCAATCCCTAAAGTTTTTTGTCTTTTTTGAAGGTCTACTATTCACATTTTCTGAATCAGAGCTGTATTCTGAAGCACTGTCATCCTCTGAGACACTAGTATATATGTCACTCGGACAGTTAAGAAAAAGTACTTGCATTTAATAAACTAAAACATTCTTCACTCAAAATTTCATGATGTGTCATTTTTAAAAAATTCTACATTTATAATATACAGAGGGTTGGAACAAAAACCTAACAGGGCAAAATGTGAAGGAATAATGACAATAGTAAGTTGTATAATGAACCCTTGATCAATTTTAAGCTTTAACAACTTTGCAAAGTAATGTTAATTGTATCACTCTAAAAATTTATTGATGCATCTCTGGGGGTAACAAAATAAGTATTTACATGTCTCCAGTGAATAATGTGTTAAGTTTCTTTCTGAATTTGTTGGTCTTTCTAAGGGATATGACTTTTCTTTCAGGTTGGGGAAACATGGAAACAGTGAGAGACTTTATTTTGGGGGCTCCAAAATCACTGCAGATGGTGACTCCAGGCATGAAATTAAAAGATGCTTGCTCCTTGGAAGAAGAGCTATGACCAACCTAGACAACATATTAAAAAGCAGAGACATTACTTTGCCAACAGAGGTCCATCTAGTCAAAGCTACGGTTTTTCAACTAGTCATGTATGGATGTCAAAGTTGGACTATAAAGAAGGCCGAGCACTAAAGACTGATGCTTTTGAACTGTGGTGTTGGAGAAGACTCTTGAGAGTCCCTTGGACTGAAAGGAGATCCAACCAGTCCATCCTAAAGGAAATCAGTCCTGAATAAGCATTTGAAGGACTGATGCTAAAGCTGAAACACCAGTATTTTGGCCACCTGATGGGAAGAACTAACTCATTGGAAAAGACCCTGATGCTGGGAAAGACTGAGGCAGGAGAAGGGGACAACAGAGGATGGGGTGGTTGGATGTCATCACCAACTTGATAGAGATGAGTTTGAGCAAACTCTGGGAGCTGGTGATGACATCCACAACAGGGAGGTCTGGCATGCTGCAGTCCATGGGGTCATGAAGAGTTGGACCTGACTGAGTGACTGAACTGATTCTGAACCATGAAGGAAATGTCTATCTTTGAATAAAGACAACATCAAAGAAAACAGGGCACAAAGAAACCATGAAGGAAATGTCTATCTTTGAATAAAGACAACATCAAAGAAAACAAAGAAGACAGAGACCAGCCTCGATAACATTATTCAAGTCCCTAGATGCAGCCATTCCTGAAGCAGAAATGCTTCAGGAACCTTTCATTTATGTGAGTCAATACATTTCCTTTTATGTTTAAGCTTGTTACAAGCTCCAGGAGTTGGTGATGGACAGGGAAGCCTGGCATGCTGCAGTCCATCTGGTTGCAAAGAGCTGGACACAACTGAGTGACTGAACTGAAGTTTGTTAAGGGAACATTAACTGTTTTAATAGATAAGCCTCAACTTCTCAGGAAGTTAGCACAAATAGAAGTTCATTTCTGCTTTGATGACTGTTTAATGCAGTTGTTTCTGGACAGTTCACCTTTCTCTGGTCAAGGACTCATGTTCTTTTCATGCAGTGACTTCACCCTCTCTAGGCCCTCAGAATCTTCATCTGGAAGTGGATGGAGAAAGAGGATGGGATATCAAACGTGGTAGGCTTTTATTAGTCAGGACTGGTAGTGGCTTACTTCATCCCTGCCCACATCCCATTGGCTAAAACTCAACTATATATCCCACCTAAACCAAGGGAAATGGAAATATGTAGTCCAGCTGGGTGTCCAGGGAGACAAGGTATTAGGCATGCTGGGCGTCTTAGTTAATCTCTAGCGCAAAGGACAATGTTCCAAGAAGCTGGTCTTTTCTACAAGCCAGATGATGGACGAGGATTGGCAGACCTGGCCTTATGTTAAGTTTCCTGTCTGGTGAGTTCCTTGTGGAGGTTCAGAACTAGTGTGCAGCCTTTGGCATCCATGAACAACACACTTGTATAGGCAAAACCAGGTGACTCTCAGCTCCCTGTGTGTTATTAGGTTTAACTCCAGTCATTTCTCAAGAAACCAAGATCCAGAAAAGAAAAATGTTTATTGCAGAGCACATGTCCAATTGTGGCAAAGTATGAAAGCATAGTGTTGATATCAAGATAGTGTTAAATTTGCTTCTCTATCGTTATTTACTTTATTATTTGCCTTAACGTGTATATATGTATGTATACATACATATAATAATATACATTGGAGAAGGAAATGGCAATCCACTCCAGTATTCTTGCTTGGAAAAGTCCAAGGGACAGAGGCACCTCTGGAGGGTTACAGTCCATGGGGTCATAGAAGAGTTGGATACAACTGCTAAGCTAAGTCGCTTCAGTCGTGTCCAACTCTGTGTGACCCCATAGGCGGCAGCCCACCAGGCTCCCTCGTCCCTGGAATTCTCCAGGCAAGAACACTGGAGTGGGTTGACATTTCCTTCTCCAATGCATGAAAGGGAAAAGTGAAAGTGAAGGCACTGAGTTGTGTCTGACTCTTAGTGACCCCATGGACTGCAGCGCACCAGGCTCCTCCATCCATGGGATTTTCCAGGTAAGAGTACTGGAGTGGGGTGCCATTGCCTTCTCCGGGACACAACTGAGTGACTACAAATTATATATATATATACACACACACACACACATATGTTAAAGAAAATAGTTTCAGGACTTTAATATCTTAATTAGCATTCAGTTCAGTTCAGTCACTTGGTCGTGTCCGACTCTTGGCGATCCCATGAATTGCAGCACGCCAGGCCTCCCTGTCCATCACCAACTCCTGGAGTTCACTCAAACTCTGTCCATCTAGTCAGTGATGCCATCCAGCCATCTCATCCTCTGTTGTCCCCTTCTCCTCCTGCCCCCAATCCCTCCCAGCATCAGAGTCTTTTCCAATGAGTCAGCTCTTGGCATGAGGTGGCCAAAGTACTGGAGTTTCAGCTTTAGCATCATTCCTTCCAAAGAAATCCCAGGACTGATCTCCTTTAGAATGGACTGGTTGGATCTCCTTGCAGACCAAGGGACTGTCAAGAGTCTTCTCCAATACCACAGTTCAAAAGCACCAATTCTTCTGCACTCAGCTTTCTTCACAGTCCAACTCTCACATCCATACATGACCACTGGAAAAACCATAGCCTTGACTAGACGGACCTTTGTTGGCAAAGTAATGTCTCTGCTTTTGAATATGCTATCTAGGTTGGTCATAACTTTCCTTCCAAGGAGCAAGCGTCTTTTAATTTCATGGCTGCAATCACCATCTGCAGTGATTTTGGAGCCCAAAAAAATAAAGTCTGACACTGTTTCCACTGTTTCTCCATCTATTTCCTATGAAGTGATGAGACCAGATGCCATGATCTTCGTTTTCTGAATGTTGAGCTTTAAGCCAACTTTTTCACTCTCTACTTTCACTTTCATCAAGAGGCTTTTTAGTTCCTTTTCACTTTCTGCCATAAGGGTGGTGTCATCTGCATATCTGAGGTTATTGAGATTTCTCCCAGCAATCTTGATTCCAG
The DNA here is from genome assembly GCF_055505025.1 of Bos grunniens. Lineage (NCBI taxonomy): Eukaryota > Metazoa > Chordata > Mammalia > Artiodactyla > Bovidae > Bos > Bos grunniens. The sequence continues at coordinate 32,206,146 of NC_141190.1, read as the reverse complement.
CTTGTGCTTCTTCCAGCCCAGCATTTCTCATGATGTACTCTGCATATAAGTTAAATAAGCAGGGTGACAATATACAGCCTTGACGTACTCCTTTTCCTATTTGGAACCAGTATGTTGTTCCATGTCCAGTTCTAACTGTTGCTTCCTGACCTGCATATAGGTTTCTCAAGAGGCAGGTCGTGTGGTCTGGTATTCCCATCTCTTGAAGAATTTTCCACAGTTTATTGTGATTCACACAGTCAAAGGCTTTGTCATAGTCAAGAAAGCAGAAATAGATGTTTTTCTGGAACTCTCTTGCTTTTTCCATGATCCAGCAGATGTTGACAATTTGATCTCTGGTTCCTCTGCCTTTTCTAAAACCAGCTTGAACATCTGGAAGTTCATGGTTCTTGTATTGCTGAAGCCTGGCTTGGAGAATTTTAAGCATTACTTTACTAGCGTGTGAGATGAGTGCAATTGTGCAGTAGTTTGAGCATTCTTTGGCATTGCCTTTCTTTGGGACTGGAATGAAAATTGACCTTTTCCAGTCCTGTGGCCACTGCTGAGTTTTCCAAATTTGCTGGTGTATTGAATGCAGCACTTTCACAGCATCATCTTCCACGATTTGCAATAGCTCAACTGGAATTCCATCACCTCCACTAGCTTTGTTCGTAGTGATGCTTTCTAAGGCCCATTTGACTTCACATTCCAGGTTGTCTGGCTCTAGGTGAGTGATCACACCATCGTGATTATCTTGGTCATGAAGATCTCTTTTGTACAGTTCTTCTGTGTATTCTTGCCACCTCTTCTTAATATCTTCTCCTTCTGTTAGTTCCGTACCATTTCTGTCCTTTATCCAGCCCATTTTTGCATGAAATGTTCCCTTGGTATCTCTAATTTTCTTGAAGAGATCTCTAGTCTTTCCCATTCTGTTGTTTTCCTCTAATGCTTTGAATTGATTGCTGAGGAAGGCTTTCTTATCTCTCCTTGCTATTCTTTGGAACTCTGCATTCAGATGCTTTTATCTTTTCTCCTTTGCTTTTTGTTTCTCTTCTTTTCACTGCTATTTGTAAGGCCTCCCCAGACAGGCATTTTGCTTTTTTACATTTATTTTCCATGGGGATGGTCTTGATCCCTGTCTCCTGTACAATGTCACGAACCTCCGTCCATAGTTCATCAGGCACTCTATCTATCAGATCTAGTCCCTTAAATCTATTTCTCACTTCCACTGTATAATCATAAGGGATTTGATTTAGGTCATACCTGAATGGTCTAGTCGTTTTCTCCACTTTCTTCAATTTAAGTCTGAATTTGGCAATAAGGAGTTCATGATCTGAGCCACAGTCAGCTCCTGGTCTTGTTTTTGCTGACTGTATAGAGCTTTTCCATCTTTGGCTGCAAAGAATATAATCAATCTGATTTTGGTGTTGACCATCTGGTGATGTCCATGTGTAGAGTCTTCTCTTGTGTTTTTGGAAGAGGGTGTTTGCTATGACCAGTGTGTTCTCTTGGCAAAACTCTATTAGCCTTTGCCCTGCTTCATTCTGTATTCCAAGGCCAAATTTGCCTGTTACCCCAGGTGTTTCTTGACTTCCTACTTTTGCATTCCAGTCCCCTATAATGAAAAGGACATCTTTTGGGGGTGTTAGTTCTAAAAGGTCTTGTAGGTCTTCATAGAACCGTTCAACTTCAGCTTCTTCAGCATTTACTGGTTGGGGCATAGGCTTGGATTACCGTGATATTGAATGGTTTGCCTTGGAAACGAAGAGAGATCATTCTGTTGTTTTTGAGATTGCATCCAAGTACTGCATTTTGGACTCTTTTGTTGACCATGATGGCTACTCCATTTCTTATAAGGGATTCCTACCCACAGTAGTAGATATAATGGTCATCTGAGTTAAATTCACCCATTCCAGTCCATTTTAGTTCACTGATTCCTAGAATGTCGACGTTCACTCTTGCCATCTCCTATTTGACCACTTCCAATTTGCCTGGATTCATGGACCTAACATTCCAGGTTCCTATGCAATATTGCTCTTTACAGCATCAGACCTTGCTTCTATCACCAGTCACATCCACAAGTGGGTATTGTTTTTGCTTTGGCTCCATCCCTTCATTCTTTCTGGAGTTATTTCTCCACTGATTTCCAGTAGCATATTGGGCACCAACTGACCTAGGGAGTTCCTCTTTCAGTATCCTATCATTTTGCCTTTTCATACTGTTTGTGGGGTTCTCAAGGCAAGAATACTGCAGTGGTTTGCCATTCCTTTCTCCAGTGGACCACATTCTGTCAGACCTCTCCACCATGACCCGCCCGTCTTGGGTGGCCCCACATGGCATGGCTTAGTTTCATTGAGTTAGACAAGGCTGTGGTCTGTGTGATCAGATTGGCTAGTTTTCTGTGATTATGGTTTCAGTGTATCTGCCCTCTGATGCCCTCTTTCAACACCTACCGTCTTACTTGGGTTTCTCTTACCTTGGATGTAGGGTATCTCTTCACAGCTGCTCCAGCAAAGCATAGCCACTGCTCCTTACCTTGGACGAGGTCACCCCTCTTGACCTTGAACTGGATACATGTGTATGTATGGCTGAGTCATTCTGCTGTGTAATTAGCATTACTAAAATTTACTTTTGATAGACCATGAATTTTTTTTTAACTTTTAATTTTGCATTGAAGTATCATCAATTAGCAGTGTTCTGATAGTTTCTCAGCCATGACTCAGCCATGCATACACATGTATACATTCTCCCTGCAAAGTCCCCTCGTGTCCAGGCTGCCACATAACATTGAGCAGAGTTCCCTGTGCTGTTCGGTAGATACTTGTTGGCTAACCATTTTAAATATAGCAGTGATACACCATTGATTTTTGAAATTATAATTAAGAGTAGCTGAGAGAACTAAGAAAAACAATCTAATTTTGTTTGCTTTTGGGACCAAATAACAAAAATCTCACCTAGACTATTTAAAATAATAATTAAGTATCAGTTCAGTTCAGTTCAGTCGCTCAGTTGTGTCCGACTCTAAATTTAATAATTTTTAAATCATTTATTAATGCCTATATAGTGCCTAAACGGAAAAGGCAATGGCACCCCACTCCAGTACTCTTGCCTGGAAAATCCCATGGATGGAGGAGCCTGGTAGGCTGCAGTCCATGGGGTTGCTAAGAGTCAGACACGACTGAACGACTTCCCTTTCACTTTTCACTTTCATGCATTGGAGAGGGAAATGGCAACCCACTCCAGTGTTCTTGCCTGGAGAATCCCAGGAATGGGGGAACCTGGTGGGCTGCCATCTGTGGGGTCACAAAGAGTCAGACACGACTGACGCAACTTAGCAGCAGCAGCCCCAGCAGGAGCAATGCCTAAAATATGCCAGATACTGACAGCCCTAAAATTGTTACTGAATCCTCATAACAACCCTATGTTCAGTTCAGTTCAGTTGCTCAGTCATGTCTGACTCTTTGTTGGGAAAGTTTTATTTTTATTCCAGTATTGTAGATCCTGAGGGCTAGTGGCATTATGTAACTTGCCACAGTTACACAGGATTTGAACTCAGGAAGTAGCTCCTCAGCCAGTTCTTCTGGCCACTCCATTTACAGAGCCCCTTATCAGGTCATAGAGCAAGTCTCAGGATTGGTTGTGCTATTAACTTAGTGGTACTCATGTGCACAGGTTCCTTACAAATATTCCACCTATTGTCTCTGCTTCACCTTATGGAATGAAACCAAAGTGGCCACCAGCATCAGCTGGTGCAGTGCGCTTCTTTATGTATGTCTAATAGGGGGAGGTGGACCAGTTTCTTTTTCTTATTCCTGAGTCTGCCTCTCCCTGTACGCTGTTGCTGCTGCTGCTAAGTCGCTTAAGTCGTGTCTGACTCTGTGCGACCCCATAGACAGCAGCCCACCAGGCTCCGCCATCCCTGGGATTCTCCAGGCAAGAACACTGGAGTGGGTTGTCATTTCCTTATCCAATGCATCTCCCTATATGTCTTGGGCCCAGATGTGCCCAATCTGCTTCCCATTCCTGAACCTCTGGCAAGGGGATGGGTTAGTGTGATTGGCTTAGTTTCACGTCAGTTGTTTGGTATGAACTGGATGGTGGGGAATTGACCACAAGCTCTATTGCAGACACCAACATTTCTAGGCACAGACCTGATTCTGACTCACTGGTTTATTAGATTAGACAGGTGGTGCGTGGAAGTTCATGGTATTTCCTTAAAATGAAATGACATTTTAAAATACTGGAGCATTTTTTATATGTTGTTTCATTTCTCAACTAGTAGTCAGGACATGCTTTACCATTCCTATTTCTTAAATGAGGAGATGGAGGTCCAGGGACGATGTGTACTTTTCAGAATCACATACTAGTTACTGTCAGAGCAAAGAACCTACATCTCTTAACTCATGGTGCAGCCATTTATAAACGAGTTATTCCATCTATTAGATATAAAGTCACACACTAATGAGCAATCCTGGGTGGAATAGGTGTCTAACTAGATCATTTTTGTTGTTGTTTAGTTGCTAAGTCATGTCTCCTTTGTGACTCCGTGGACTGTAGCCTGCCAGGCTCCTCTGTCCATGGGATTTCCCCAGCAAGAATCCTGGAGTGGGTTGCCATTCCTTCTCCAGGGCATCTTCCTGACCCAGAGAATGAACCCATGTTTGGCAGACAGATTCTTTACCACTGAAGTACCTGCAAAGCCTGGGTCATTTTAGGCTGATTTAGGGGGACTTAAGCATTTTATATTTGTCTTAATTCTCCTAGGCAATTTCTAACTAAATTTTTGCCTATAATATTCAGACTGAATGTTCTATTTTTTCTTTTCTTTTTTTTTTTTATGTTCTACTTTCTCTATCCCTAAGGACTTCGGCTGTTAAAACGTCTTCATGCTGGAAGCTTCTTATGCATGAGAAAAATTTAGTAAGAGCATTACTGCAGCCAAATCTCCAAAACATGACGCACTTCCTCTGCAAGAAATTAAAACTTTTAGAACTTCTTTATTTCATTAAAAGTAGAAGAACAAGCATTAATTAACAGAAAAATTATTAAAATACTGCATAAAACATGTTCTGCTGGTGGCTGGAATCTGACTTAATTTCCTTGATTAATTTCCTTTTTTTTTTTTTTTTTTGCTCTGTACATTCTATAAATGGTATCCAAAACTTAACCAGTGTGCCACAGATTACTTAATTTGGGGGAATGTAAGTGTGATAGACATGTGAGTTTTAGAATTGTCATGTTGAGAAATCTTGGAGTACACGATGCAGGGAAGCAATTTAGTGGCCCAGATGGGTCAGTTTTTTTGGGCCCTGTTGTGACTTTGTTAAGTTCTGAATCTTACAGAAATGATAGAAACTGAGAGCTGGAAATATCTCGTAATGCTTGGTATAACAGATTACACACACACACTCACACACACTTGTATGAGTGAAAAATATTGCTTGCCTTATCAGGAAACAGGCACAGTGAGTGGGTATTCCTGTGTATTTGAGATGCAATGGGTTCTCTAGGACCACGTATGGTGTTAGTAAGTATTGGAATCACCAGGCTGGGAATCATAGTGGGATCTATTTACAAAGGTCTAGAAAAAGTTACTTTCCAGAAACTTCCCTGGTGGCTCAGATGGTAAAGAATCTACTTGCCAATTCAGGAGACCTTGGTTGAATTCCTGGGTCAGGATGATCCCCTGGAGAAGGGAATGGCTACCCATTTCAGTATTCTTGCCTGAAGGATTCCATGGACAGAGGAGCCTGGCAGGCCATAGGCCATGGGGTCTCAAAAGATCAGACACAACTGAGCACGTACAGAAAGAGTTAGAATAGGTTATACTGTGAGACTTTTCAGCTTATCAGATACTTTTTATAATTGCTTTCTTTTCTTAGCTTTTGTGTCCTTTAGTTTTCCAATACAAAACCAATTATTTGAGCTCCTACCAGGCTGGTTTGCTTTGTTTCTGGGCCATCTCTTTCTGTTGTAATCCATCTTCCTTCTCCATGATTCTGCTATAAACAGTATAACTGTAGGCTTCCTTTCTCTAATACCCAAGGATACTTAAGTCTCTGGGCCTGGAAGAGGTTTTTCATGAGAAATGGGTTACATCTCCCCCTTTCTGTTTTTCTCCCCCTCAGGTGAGACTTTCAAATGTCATAAAATGGGGAATATGCCAATATGCAGTAAGGAATTTGTGAAATCAAGCTGGGAGGTCCAGAGCTGAAACAGTCTCCATCGGCTATCTGGCACAAGAGCCAACATACAGTGTTGAAATGTTTAAGAAGGAATTACCATTGCCCATAATCCCCTTCAGGGCTTCCCTTGTGGCTCAGTGGTAAAGAATCCGCCTGCCAATGCAGGAGACATGGGTTCGATTCCTATGTGGGGAAGATCCCTTGGAGAAGGAAATAGCAACCCACTCCAGGATTCTTACCTGGAAAATCCTATGGACAGAGGAGCCTGGAGGGGCTACAGTCCATGGGGTCACAGAGAGTCAGTCGTGATTTTGTGACTAAACAACAAAACAATTCCTTTAAATATCCACATAGTTCAGGTGAAGACACTGAGGTGAAGTGATTTGTTCAAGAGAATATCTTGGTTTCTAACCTCTTTCAACATAAAAATTACCATTATCAAAGCAATTGAATTGTGGAAATTTTTTACTGTCTCCTTTGCTCAGAAATCTTGTCATCAGTATGTGTAGTTGTATTTGTGATTATTCACAGCGTTAGAAACAACAGCTTGAGTACAGTCTGTGTCTTGCTTCTGAGAATATCAAACCATGTTTGAGTCTTTCATCTCAGCTGGCAGAACCTGCCACATGTCATGCTCATTCTAGCAGATCTTAAGGCTTATTAATAAAATATTAATACGTGTTATGTATTTATTCATATTTCAGTGTAAACATATTTACCAATTTGTTCCTCTCAGATAAAACACTTAATGGGTGGAAAGAAGAAATTCCCAAGATGGCAGCCAACATCAGCTGCCCAAGGTCAAATGCAAATATCACAAGATCACACCAATTCTTTTGAAAGTCTTTCTTTCAGCATTTGAATATTAGCATAGTGGCCTTCATGCAAACATTGAAGGCTTGAGTATTCATTGACTGGAGGATTCTATGAAACCACCCCCTGCTGAACCCTCAGGAAACCTAACTAAGCATTTTCTAGGTATAGATAACCCCTTCCTGTTTTCTCTTTAAAGGTGAAGAAAGAGAGGCCCGTAGCATTAATAAGAGTCTTTTCTTGGAAAAGGAAAAAATTAGATGTCGCAGAGGATCTCTAGTTTCTCTTGACTTTAACCCTTGCCTTTTTCTCTGCTTTTCCTCTTTCCACCTTTTTTCCTTTTTGGCTATTTTCCCTGTTCCTGAATGTTAACTATTTGAATAAACTGCAAGACTTGCTTAAACCATTTTGAAAGTCATGTTCTGACATGTATCAGCAGTAGTGTTCTCAGCAACTGGAGGACAAGAGGCGTGAAAACTAGAACTAGTGCCCACTGTTCTAACAGAAGGCTTTGCACCACTTGAAGACAAGCACTACACAGACAGCCCTATTCTGCGAGTCATCCTTGCAGAGAGCTCCAACCGTGCTTTGACCAGAGTTATCCTGTTTCAGGGATTCTCTGATGTGTATCAACTGGATAATGCCTTCATTCTAACCACCTCAGCAGTTTTCTTATCACACTTATCACCTTAATATCTCCTCTTAGAAATCCTGACTCACCCCTAAGGACTGGTGGACGCCTGACTTACGTTCTCTTCCAGCCCATACAGAAATCTTTTATTATGGCATTTAGCATAGAAGGATAATTGTCTCCATTACTTTCAAGAGAATGTAAGCTCCTTGAAGACAATGATTTTGTCTTGTGTTGACATGTAGCCAGCAGTCATATATTTCCTAAATGAATGACTGAGTGAACTGAATTACGTAGGTACAAAGTGGTGAGATCTTTTTGTTAAGCTTGTCTATTTGAAATCTAGTATGCCTCTTAATCTGCTGGACCTCCATATTTAACTGGGTGAAAAGATTGTGTATAATGAGAAATAGGGTAGCTGGAAAGCCGCTGGTTTATCACCGATATCCAAGGAAAATGTCCAGGTTTTACTTCCATAATTCAATTGTAACTTCACAGTTCAGATGATGTTAAACAATTAAATCATTATTGTTCTATTCTTGGCAAATTACTGCTGAACTTTCAGCCTGGTACCAATGTTCTTATGTTAGGGTTGCATCTGCCCACCTCTCCCACCTTCTTCCCTTTGAGTTGTTCCGGCAGGCTTAAATAAATATGAATCAGTATCCTAGGGGATGAGGAGAAGGAAATGGCAACCCACTCCAGTATTCTTGCCTAGAGAATCCCATGGACAAAGGAGCCTGGTGGGCTGCTGTCCATAGGGTCACACAGAGTCAGACCCGACTGAAGCTACTTTAGCAGCAGCAGCAGCAGCAGCAGCTTAGGGAAGGAGGTCCTAATGGATCCAGTTTTTTAGTCTTACTTAAGAAAGATGCTTCTGTCTCTTTTACTTTCTCTATTATAGAACGTGGAAGATAGAATATAGCTTATTGGAGTTAACGTTATGAGCCTAGAACATGGCACATGTTTCGGTGAGAGGGAAAAAAGTTAAAGGTCATAGTCATTGTAATAAGTCTTGATAGAAATGAGACCAGGTTCAATTGGAGGATAGAGGAGCAACAGAATTCTCTGTCATATTTGATGCCCTCTATTTTCTTCATCTCACCATTTTCCTTCTCTTCACCTTTAACCTAATAGAAAAAAGAGCCACCCAAATGGATGTCATCAGACTTTGTTGCTGTTGAGTCACTAAGTCATGTCCAACTGACTCTCTTGCCACCCCATGGACTGTAGCCTGCCAGACTCTTCTGTCTGTGGGATTTCCCAGGCAAGAATACTGCAGTGGATTGACCTTTCCTTCTCTAGGGGATCTCCCCCACTTAGGGATCAAACCCTTGTCTCCTGCTTGGCGGGTGGATTCCTTACCACTGAGCCACCTAGGAAGCCCATCATCAGAATTCACCATTCTCCAAAACTGTTCTCCTAGGGTCACAGTGTGGGCCACAGGATTGTAGTCCCACAAAGTGCTGATGTCACCTTGTCACACAATGTATGGGGTGCTGGCAGTGGCCACTCATCTCTTCTTGGCAGACACTGTTCCAGGAGCTCTGCTGGCTTCCTCCTGCGAGCTTCTAGCCTTTACCCAAGGGCTTTCTCTGAACTCAAATCCCCTGCAAGACATAAGGTGCTGCAGAAGTCGATGGCCCTGGGATTAGCCTTTGGCTAAGGATGGTAGGGAGTTGGTAGATGAAAACCTCAGCTTCTTTTACTCTTAGGTGGCACAACTCTGAGGTATGTTCAATACTGTCACCCAGAAGTCTCTGGAGGCATCAGTAGAGGTAACATGCTCATTAACATACTCAGTATTTGTTTCCTTCTCCATCCCATTTCATTTCTCACTTCCTTAATAAACTATTTGCATTCAAGTCCTTATCTTAGTTCCACTTCTCAGGGATCCAATACATCAGATGGCCTCCTTAGTCGAATTTGGAACTCTTGAGTTGAAAGTTACACAAGTGTCTACTTCTATGCTAGCATTTATTGTGAACCTCAAAGGGAGGGAATTAGTGTGGATTATTTCCAAACTTTATTAGAACTGTCTCCGCTCTACCCCACCCCCTCCTGAAGCATTTCATGAGATTAGTGTGTGAAGAACAAACTTAGGAACTTTACATTTGAAACATTCTAACACCAACAAGACCTCCTTTCAAGAAATGTTTTGCAGCAAGATGCTTAGCTTTAAGGGATTGGGAATTTTTACATTGGAATTATTAGTTACGAGTAGTTTGAATAGCCTATCCTGGTTTTCAAGGGATGGAAAACTGTGAACCATTGTGAGGTCATAACTTGAGCTCTACTGGTGGACGATCAATCTTGGTGAACAGACATTTAGCTCAAAAGATGGGGTAACTCAGTAACTAAGACCCTGGCAAAGAAGTAACAGCAATGGCTAATGAAGAAACATTTTAAGCCTTGTGGCTTTGATACACAGATATAATACTTTGTGATCTGAAATGACAGGTATGGTTCTCATTTTATAAACGAGGAAACTAAATCTCTCAGTAAGGTTAAGTGAAGTATCCAAAGTCACGCTTCCTAAAAATAAGTCCAGGACCCCAGGTCCTATACCCCTCGAAGTCTCTATTGTACATTGCTTCTGTGTGATGCAGGAGCAAGAGGATTGGAGATCCTTAAGGGTAAGAATCTGAGGGGTTGTATTATGGGCTCTTACCTTGCTGTATCCAGTGAAGGCAATGGCACCCCGCACCTACTCTTGCCTGGAAAATCCCATGGACGGAGGAGCCTGGTAGGCTGCAGTCCATGGGGTCGCTAAGAGTCGGACACGACTGAGCGACTTCACTTTCACTTTTCACTTTCATGCATTGGAGAAGGAAATGGCAGCCCACTCCAGTGTCCTTGCCTGGAGAATCCCAGGGACAGTGGAGCCTGGTGGGCTGCCGTCTATGGGACTGCACAGAGTCGAACATGACTGAAGCGACTTAGCAGCAGCAGCAGCACCTTGCTGTATCTTTGGACAGAAACAAAAGGCTGTGTTGGCCTTCTCTTTCTGTCATGTTCTTTCTCTTTTCTTCTTAACCACGTTGTGGTAGCCGTGGTAGTGAGCAAGATTTTCATCCTGGTATGCATGATACCACAACCTCTTCTCTCTACTCATTTATATCTTTCTGAGAAACCCAATTTGTGGACCATATGTTTGATTTCAGGAGAGCATTTTGAGTTAAAATCGTTTTCTTGTTCTTGAATTAAAGGAGCGGGAGTGATAGGGGTTTTTACTTAATCTTTAAGTATTTGAAATAGAGAAACGTTAATGATTTAAATAGGAAAGTTAGGGACAAGGTCTTCAGCTCCAGATCTGAGGGGAAAAAAATCACTGGAGAGCTTTTGAAAGAAAGTAACATGAACAATGGAAAGCTGGCCTTTGAGGGTTTCTTGCCTTGGAGTTTCTCTGTAATATTTGTGCTGTGTCACCTCTGCAGTTCCACTGTATGCCACTTAGTCCTCCTCTACTTTTTGTAGTTTTTCAATACGTCCAATACTCTGAAGATAATTCTCAGAGCTGGGGACAGTGAGAAATGGCTTTCTGAACCTTGACATTAAAAAGAAAACAAAGGCTGAGACTTGTAGAAATTCTGATTCTTGGAAGTGGCATACAATGGTCCTCAGGTCATTTTCCTCCATCAGACAGAGGACGGATGGTGCTTCATGACATCTCCGTTGTGGGCACACCCAGGGATAGCACAGACTATAGAGTCTCTTCTCTCTCTCATTCAAGAGGATCTGTCCTAGAAAAAAATACTCGATTGCAAATGTAGCAATTTATCACTAATGTTATTTTAAATAAAAATATTAAATATAATTAAACACTTAAAAAGAATTATTTCAGTACTAAAGAGTCATCTCTAATTATACAGTGTGGTTCTGTATTCTTGTAAAACTTTTTAAGTAGATATGTATATAGATTAAAAAGTAAAAGCTTACCTTTTCCCATAATCTACCCTCCCAATTCTATTCCCTTCTGAAAGTAATTGCTATTTATGTTTTGGAGGTTGTAGCCTTCACAGGAGAACATTTAGGGGTTTTTGTTGCTATTTTTACTTTTACAAAGGCTGCTGCATTTTCTGCACGTGACCAGTATTTCCCAGTCTGAAGAGCTGTTATTCAGTAGCTAAGTCATGTCTGACTCTTTGTGATCCCATGGACTGCAGCACACCAGGCTTCCCTGTCCTTCACCATCTCCCGGAGTTTGCTCAAACTCATGTCCATTGAGTTGGTGATGCCTTCCAACCATCTTGTCCTCTGTTGTCCCCTTGTCTTCCTGCCTTCAGTCTTTCCCAGCACCAGGATCTTTTCCAATGAGTCAGCTCTTCACAGTAGGTGGCCAATGTATTGGAGTGTCAGTCTGAAGAGTAGGCCTGTTTTTAACTTTGATAGATGCTGCCAATGCCTCCAAAGGGTGAGGGCATTTTGCACCCACATTAAAATCTAAGAGGTGACCTATTTCCCCCAGCTTCATCAACCCTGGGTGTTACCACTCTATGTTTTTATAAGTTGACAGTAGAAAAATGGTATCATCATTTACTTTTGCATTTGCTTGGCCACTAGTAAGGAAAAACCAACTTCATTATCCTTTTGGCCATTTGACTTCTTTAAGAAGTTTAATTATTCATAACTCTGATGGTTATTGACCTGTTGTGTTTATCTCAACTCCGAATCCATCCTTTTGCATTCTGTTCTATTGTGCTAAAGCTGGAACTCTGAAAACCAGAATTCTCTGTCATCCTCACTTTCTTGGCTCTGCCAGCAGGAGGGTGTCTATATTAGAGGAAGGTGGAAAAATGAGAGAGAGAGAAGGGACTGACTTCCTGTGGCAATTGGTCTTGCTCTACCAATGGTAATTAGCTCCAGCTGCCAGCTTCTTGCAGCCACCTTAGAACAAGTCCCATAAGCCCCCAACAATTTCAGGTTCTGAACCTCTGTATGTTCTTGTTCCCCCAGCACTAGAGGAGACAAACTTTTTCCTACAGTTATTTTATCTAGGTTACCTCTTTTTTCCTTCAACTCTCTAACACTAGGATTATCATGTTCCTATATTAAGTTCCCCGTATGCAGAGGAGCCTGGGAGGCTACAGTCCATGGGGTCGCAAAGAGTTGGACACAACTGAGCGACTAAGCACAGCACATGAATTACCTAATGTGTTTCCGGTTTCCTGACTGACCCTCAACTATGGACTGACTTATCAATTAGGATATCTTTATTAGTCATATTAATTTGCAGGTGCTTTTTCTGATTTTATAAATATATTCTCCTAGTCATTTCCTTGTCTTTTAACCTTCTCCACATTGTCTTTTTTCTTACAAAAGCTTTACATTTGGGTGGGTGGGGGTTAAATCCTGTTCTTTATGATGTCTGGATTTTGTGTTGCTAAAAAAACAAACAAAACGCCATCTGGAGTAGCATGAGAAATTTTTTCTATATTTTCTCCTTGTGTCCTATAGTTTTATCTTTTGTATCTGTGTATTTAATTCATATCAAACTTATTTTTGGGTAAAGCAGGAAGCTTGTTTTTCTAAAATTAACAGCCACTTGTCAGCACTCAATTATAAATAGTCAATATTATCCAAACTATGTGAAATACTGTGATTGTTATAAGCAAAATTTCCATATTCTTATGTTTGTGTCTTCACTTGAGTTCCTTTGAAAACACAGCTTGAAGCAAAGACTATATGAAAATGATTTAGGATGCAAGTCAGTGCCCTCCGAATGTGGGGAAATAAAAAGGTGTGAGAGAGTAAAGGAGAGGAAGTAAATACAAAGTGGTTAATTACTAGCCCAGCCTCAAAAAGAAAAAGCTAATTTCTGAGTCCTTTAGGTCTGGCAAGGCCATGTGGAATCAGTCTGTCTTGCTGTAATCTGTTGAAACGGGTTACAAGAAATTTATAGATAGGCTTCTTTCTTTGTCTTGTCCCCTATCTATTGCTCATTGGTCAAATTTTGCCCCAATACAATTAACTTTGAAGCACTTTCCAGTTATTAACCACTGTTGACCTACAACAAATTGACTACCAATTATTTCTTCAGCAAAAAATGGGTTTATTCAGGCTCAGGAAAAAATTGTAATTCAAGGTCTGCAACCATAGTGAGCCCCTTGCAAGTCCCCATGCAAGGGCATTCTTTTATAGAAGGACAAAGGGAGTTAGGATGGTTGTAGTGATCAAAGAGCTCATGGCTTTTCATTGGCTGAGTTGTGATCCTTTCTTATGGCTGAGCTCTTGCCAGGAAAAAGAAGGAAATCTTTCTTCTTCCTGTTGGGCTCTGCTATCATTGTAGGACATGAGAGCTACCCCTTCTTGTTTCTCGGTTCTATTTGACTGAGGTTTCTGTTTATTGATTTTTCGCACTATTACCACTCTCTCCCTGCTTCCGAGGAAGTCAGAGCAACTATGGATATGATAGGGTCAGGCCTGGGCACTGAAGTGACTGGGACCCCATTGCAGCAGGTACAATGATGCAATACTGGAACCCAGCCTCAAGTCTCTCAGGGAAAATGAGATACCCAGCAGTACTAGAGGATAAGTGATGGTTGGGGACCCCGGGGTCTCCACTTAGCAAGAAGTTCAGACATGGGGAGTAAGTCGGCTTGATTGACTCTAGGGAAGCACATACCCTCTACACGATGGATTAATAGAGCCCAATACGGATCGGCTTCTGTACTCACCAATCTGTTCTGTTGCTCTATTTGTCAATGTCTTTATATTTGACAATTCTAAATCCTCTCATTGTTTTATAAAAAGATCTTTCTCATTCCTGCAATTTTTACATTTTTCATAATTTTAGTCATAAATCTTGAGATTTTTTTGGAAGTGATTGATTTATGGATTAATTTAAATAGAACTGACATCTTTAAGTCTTTTCAGGCAGGAAAATGACCCGTCTTTCCTTGTATTTGGGGTTATTTGAGCTTGTAAAAAAATTTAAAATTATTTCTTTCCTGTTTTGTGTATTTATTGCTGAATTTTTTTACTCTGTTTTTTTTTTTTTTTAATTGTATTCTGTGATCTTTTTTCCCACCATGTCATTTTCTAGTTGGTTATTTTAGCTGTTTGTTGGTATTAACCAACTCCTGGAGATTTCCTATTAGTAATAATAGCTGGCCATTGTTTTTCATTCCATTTCTATGTAAAGGACAGCTTTATCTCTTCTTTTCACTGACAATACACTTTATTCTTTCTATTCTTAATTCATTTACTCATTCTCCAGTTCAGTGTTGATTAGCAAGTGTAACAGTGGGCATTCTTAATTATCTTATAAAATGATTTTAGGAATGTTTTACTTTTTGAAAATGTTAGATTAGATTTTTTAATCAATATTTTATCAATCTAGCTTATTGAGTTATTGATCTGTAAATATAAAATATTAAATTTTATTAGTTTCTAGCATCTTTTTATTAAAGTGGTCATATTGTTCTTATATTTTAATCAGCTAGTTGAAATCTTTATGAGAATAGATTTACTAATGTTAAGCATCCTTGAATTATTGGGGCATAATTTATTTTTCCTTAATATACTACTAGGTTAGATTTGCTAATATTCATTTAATATGAGAAATCTATAAATATAAGTGAGGTTGACCTACCTTTTCTACTTTTGTGTATATATAACAAGTACTGTGTGGAAAAGGGCTTTTAGATTGAGTTGGCAAGTTTGCTTAATTTTACTATTTTTTAAGAGTTTATAGCATAAGAATTAGCTTTTCTCTTGAAAGTTTTGAAGAGTTAACTAAGGAAATAAGTGTGGTAAAAATAGATAACTGACTACATTTAAAGTACTTTTATAGCTATTGGTTTCTTGAAGTAAATTTGTAATTTACATATTTTAAATAAAATCAGTTATCTTAATTGAGCCTTTTCAAAAGTATTTTTATGTTTTTATATATTATAAATTTCCCTTCCACTCTTTGTTTTATGTGAGCTTTAAAATAAGAAATTGATATTAGATTTTATCAAATGCTTCCTAGATCTATTGAGAACATCATATAATTTATTTTTTTGCTGGTCTGTAGCATGGTAAATTACATTGATTGACTCTGAAATGTTAAATTATCCTTGTGTTTCTGGGATAAACCCTACTCAGTCATGAGGTTTTATCACTTTAGCTATGGTTGAAGTCATTTTGCTAAAATTTTATAGGTTTGCATCTACTATTATTATCCAAGAAATTCTAAGGGGTTTAGGAGCTATATGTAAGATACTCCTATTACCACCAACACTCAGGAAATCACTAGGGTTTTAAGAGTTCTTTGTCATGAACCAGGTGAAGAACAGCCAACTCTTGTCTGAATGCTCAGCTTGCCAGCTTACCTTGCAGATGTCAGACTTGCCAACCCATTATGATCAGATGAGCCAATTGTTAAAAATCTTTCTCCTTGTTTGTCCCTTTTCGATAGATAGACAGGTAGATAGATATAGTCTCATATTCTGTTTCTCTGGAGAAGCTTGACTGCTGCATTTAGTCAAATTAAAAAAAAACAAAACAAAACAACAACAAAAAAAACAAAGGCCAAGATTTCTGGGTTCCACCCTCAGTGATTCTGTGTTTGTTTGGTGGAGGTGGCGGGGGGGGGGCAGTTGTAGTTCCTTTTCATTTACTGTTTATTTTTGTTCTTTAGCAGCGTGTTCTGTTCATGAGAAAAATTTTTCCCTCAGAAAATGTTTGCTTAGTGAAAAGCAAAGTTTCGTTGAAAGGTTAGACTAGGGAATTAAAATCCACTTATTTTTCCTAAATTAATCTCGTTTTTATTCTTCACTAAAGAAGGAAATATTCAAATTCTAGGTGTGGGCTCATGTCATGATTGACAATCCCGTCTGGTTGCAGGAGCCTTGGGCTTCTGGTTGGTATTTATCCCCAGTGGCACCCCACTCCAGTACTCTTGCCTGGAAAATCCCATGGACAGAGGAGCCTGGTAGGCTGCAGTCCATGGATGGGGTCACTAAGTGTTGGACACGACTGAGCGACTTCACTTTGACTTTTCACTTTCATGCATTGGAGAAGGAAATGGCAACCCACTCCAGTATTCTTGCCTGGAGAATCCCAGGGACAGGGGAGCCTGGTGGGCTGCCGTCTATGGGGTCGCACAGAGTTGGACACAACTAAAGCGACTTAGCAGCAGCAGCAGCTTTTGCTCGAGTTTTTTCTGTTTCCCCCCAGAGTACTCCACCGACGCCCCCACCCAAATCCCCCCTGCCCTGCCCCTGTCACCTACACTGGGAGCTTGAACTCTGACCAGCGGTCTTTGGGACCGGACAAGGAGATTTCAAGACCACAGAGGGACTGTAGAGCTTTGTAGCAAACAGAAGAAACAAGTGATCCTTGAAAAGAGTAACAGGAAAGGCTAAGGAAGGGACTTTCCACCAGAATCAAGTGGGGCAGACAAGAGGCAGGTTTTTGTTGCTAGTTTTTCAGGTTTTTTGTTTTCTTTTTGGCTGCATGCAGGATTTTAGTTTAAAGACTAGGGATTGAACCCGTGCCCCCTACACTGGAAGCGCAGAGTCTTAATCCCTGGACTGCCAGGGTTAGGACTGCCCTAACCCTAACCCTGTTGGGATTGTTTTTAAATTTTTACTTATTTTTATCAAATGAAGAAACATGAAAGGCTGTTATTTTTTGCTTTTGTGGAATTGCAAAAAGGGAAAAAAAAAAAAAAAAAGGCCGTTAGCAAAATTTCTTGTATCCTAAGAGCTGTGAAGGTCTAAGAAAGAAGCTTCAGAGACAAGCTCCTAAGGAGCGCCAGGCAGCATGCAGAGTGTGAAGGGCAATTTAAAGGCAAGAGAAAGTAAAGACCTCTTTTGATTAGTTTAATCATCCTACTGAGAGGAAGATGGAGACTTAAAAATAGAAAGAGGGACTGACCTCCTAGGAATTTCCCTACTTGCAACCACAGAATAAAACACAGAGTCTTTCGTATCAGCCCTGAAAAGACTGCTTCATTTCCAGGAGGCTGGAGAAAGAGGCCTCTTCATGATCCCTAGAAAGGAATACCTTGGAAATTAAGTGAAGATGTGTCTTTTTGTCTTTGCTGCCTGACATTTTCACAGCTTCTCTTCATTGAGTCCTAAGGCTGGGATGGATAAGAAGACACTGCTGATGCTTTTATGTTCTGGGACTGATATTCTGCACTCAATGTGAGGTCTGAAGAGGCCAAACAGAATGTATATAACAGTGTTCCCAGCACACTCAGTGCTTTGCTAGGGCTCTGGGGATAATGAACACCACCCATCCTGTGAGGACAGAAAGGGAACAGAGTCTTTTGAAGTCAAGACAATTTTTGATCAAAGTAACTTTAGTTTTCCTCCAAGAAATATTAAGTCATGGTTTAGTACCTTGTAACTTCTCTGTTGCTGGCTGGGAGACTCACCTTGGCTGAAAAGAAATACAGGCTTTGACTTCTCCAGTGAGTGGTGTGAAGAGGGAAGCAGACAGTCATGGGCTGGTGAAGTCACTTGGTGGAAAGGGAAGCCCTGCTTTGTAGCATTTGTGATTTCCTTGGGGAAATACTCCCATGTGACTCGTTTCAAGCTGTCAACATGAAGTGACTGGAAGCAGAGTTGGGAAGAGATGTACTCATGAGGCTCGAGGCTCTCAAGAGCATGGGGAGCCTGCTTAGCACATCACTGGTGGGTGAGCAACAGGCTTCTTTATCTCCCCACCTTGATGGAGTTTCTCATGGAAAGAGAGATCATTGTAAGCTCTAGGTCTGTGTCTAGCTGGGTAACTCGACTTCTCTCAACTAAGCTCGAATGGAAGACCAGACGTTTGTATCACTCCCATGGTGCTCTAAAAGGATGAAACTAAATATATACATTGATTTGAAGCACCTTATTGGAGGGTCCAGTACACAATAGATGATAACGTATTTCTACCCTGTGATAACCATGACTACTTTGGAGCTAGATTACTTTTTAATCTACCCTTGGTTTGAGAAACTAGAAATCCCCACCCACTGGTTAACACATGTGTTGTTGTCCAGTCACTAGGTCATGTCTGACTTTTTATGACACCATGGACTGTAGCATGCCGGGGTTCCCTGTCCTTCACTATCTCCCAGAGTTTGCCCATTGAATCAGTGATACATCAAACCATCTCATCTTCTGTCACCTCCTTCGTCTCCTGCCTTCAATCTTTCCCAGATCAGGGTCTTTTCCAATGAGTCAGCTCTTCACATCAGGAGGCCAAAGTATTGGAGTTTCAGCTTCAGCATCAGTCCTTCCAATGAATTATTCAGGATTGATTTCCTTTAGGATTGACTGGTTTGATCTCCTTTCTGTCCAAGGGATTCTCAAGCGTCTTCTCCAGCACCACAGTTCAAAAGTAACAATTCAAAGTAACAATTCTTCGGCCCTCAGCCTTCTTTATGCTCCAGCTCTCACATCCGTACATGATCACTAGAAAAACCATAGCTTTGACGATATGGACCTTTGTCGGCAAAGTGATGTCTCTGCTTTTTAATATGCTGCCTCGGTTGCTCATAGCTTTTCTTCCAAGGAGCAAGCATCTTTTAACACATACGAGTAGATACTTAAACTAGTATGAACAGTGGGTGGCATGAGGGTCCTTGTTATTCCCTTTTCTGACTTTTCTTTCTCTGTCATATCTTTTCTTATTCCCATAACTCATCACTGAGATGCTGAAGCTTTTAAAAAGTTATCAGAGATTTTTCATGATTTCTTGATAGGCACACAGAAAGTAAGTAGAGAAGTCACAAATTCAAAGCCAATGTCTCTAACTTCCGGTCCAGCTTTCTCATGGCCCCTGCAGCTAATGCTGGATCTCTGGACAGCCTTTTACTCCATGGAAACAGGGACTGGATTTACCACCTACGCTTGTGACCAGCTGTCTGCTTCTTCCTGAGAAGGTATATTCATAACACATAATGGCAGCTGGGCTTGTCTGTGTGTAATTAAAATACGGCACTGTGAATGTCAGGGTGTGAAGCTCTGAGCCCTGATGGTTGTGTCACATATTATCTTTCTGAGTCTGTAAAATGGACAGAGTAATGCTTACCTGGCATATCTCATAGGGTAGTGGGAGGACAGCTTACAAGCGTTGTGTAAGCTGGAAACTACAGAGTCAATGCCAAATATCATAAGTGAGCCCACACGATGATGGCTGGCACCTGGACTCAGGAGGTAGACCCATCTGAGTTTGAATCCCAATTCTGCCACTTCAGTTCAGTCGCTCAGTCATGTCCAACTCTTTGCGACCCCCTGAGTCGGTCTAGGACCATAGCACTAAAGTGTGGTGCCTGGGCCAGCAACAGGAAGCATCCCCTGGGCACTTGTTAGAAGTGAACCAGAAACTCTGGGGGGAGGGCCCAGCAGTGAGCACGTCCTCACAAGCCCTCCATGTGTTCTGATACTTGCTGAAGACCACTGGTGTGTGGATCCTCCTCCTCTCCCCCAGATTTCCCAGAGCTGCTCTTTTGGAGTGAATTTCTGCCAGTGAGAGTGAAGTAGCATCAGAGTTGCCTTTTACCATTCCATTTCTCTTTCTAGGGAAATTCCCTGTAGATCAGGACATTACTGTAATTAGTTAGAGTAAATGAACAGGACTACTTACATTCTTAGCATGCACCTGGTGCCTATAGTGTTTTAAATTTTGCAGAGATATTTCCCTGAGATGCATAAACAGGGCTTCCACACATATTTTCAGATAAGTCCCTGACTTTGCTGGCCGAGAAGGAGACACAGTTGCTCCTGTGAAGAACTGCTGGTAGTATTATTACTGTCTGTTGTCTCCTTTCTATGCTTTTGTGCTCAGATGAAACTATTATTTGTTAGATGCATAATCTTCTTCCATAAAACATTAGTCTGCCCCCCACTACCAGTTTATATCTCAATTAAAGTAGTTTGAAAGTTAGGAAGAGTTAACATATTCTGTGGCAGATTGGATGTTGTTTGCTATCTTGAAAAGGTGGCAGGTGGGCAAAACTGCCACCAAAATGCTGTTCAATAACTTAGAATTTCAGAATAATTCATATATAATTATCTGTGAAGAGGGGGGCTGTGTTTCTAGTGTATTCATCCTAGTTTTGTGCATCTGGCAGATGATGGGGTTGAGAGGGAGCTGTCAGCCCAGGAGGAGGCATGAAAGGTATTATTTTAACAAAAATTGTAGGCATACAAAATTGAAGCATAAAAGTAATACGATGTTTAAGGTTGCTGCTGGGGTCCAGGGATGCCTAGAGTTGAGAGAATGGAATTCCTTTCTCCCTAACCTCTTCTTCTGTAGATTTAGAGTCCATATTTATGTATGTTAAGGATAGAGTATAACACTTTGGCATAGGGGTTATTTTGAGCTGTAGGAACCTAAAATACAGCAGCTGCAGAGAGGCTTTCTTGGAACTCCTCTTATTGGCCTAAAGATAAATCCTCCAAAGAGAACTCAATTTTCATAAATCCCTTTCCTGAAGTTTCTCATCACCCAATGTGAGAATCTGAAGAGGAGAGGATATGAAAACCAAACTCTGTCACAAACTAGTGTACTTCCCATGTTCTGAGAGCTCATTCATCTTTTGTAAAGATCATTTACTCTTCCCTAAGAAATCCACATCGCCCCCAGCCCTTTCCATATTAATATGGTAATTAAGCCTGAATTCAAAGCCACCTTTTTGAGTTACACATTTTTCTCTGGCTATCTTCCAGGTATACATATTGAACAGTCATGTCTGACTCTTTGCGACCTCATGAACAGTAGCCAACCAGGCTCCTCCATCCATGGGATTTTCCAGGCAAGAATACTGGAGTGGGTTGCCACTTCCTTCTCCAGGGATACATATTAATAACTTCAGTTTATTATTCTTTCTTAATTTGTTTTTTACCATAAGGGTCTTAGCTAAGAACTCAGAAAGGTAGAGGAAAATTGTTTTTCCCCCAACAGTGGAATGCACTTAAGATCCCAGGTTTCAAACATGGATCCATACTCCCATATTCATTCTCATCAGCCACAGCATGGCCAGGGAGCCTCCGCTGAGACTGAGCCATGTCATACTTAGGGAGAGAAAAGGTGGCTGGGATGACACTTCTGGGAAGGAGTTAGGAAACATTGCTGAAGGTCAAGTTTGGCTCTGGTATGACTAAATATGTGAATTCAGACAGGGGTTTTGATATCTCAGTGCCTGGTTTCTCATCAAGAAATAGAAGTGTTGAGATCAGTCCCACTAATCTCATAGAAATAGTGGGATGAAGAGCATATGAGATTACAAACATCAGTGTGGTTTGAAAAGCCTTCAGTGCAAGATAATGCTGGGACAGATTTTATTAAAATGAACATTTCTCAGCCTTTGATGAACTTCACAACATTGGCTTTGAAGGGACCTCATCTTTTCTTTTCATACTGTTCATGGGGTTCTCAAGAATACTGAAGTGGTTTGCCATTCCCTTCTCCAGTGGACCACGTTTTGTCAGAACTCTCCACCATGACCCGTGCATCTTGGGTGGCCCTTCATAGCATGGCTCATAGTTTCATTGAGTTAGACAAGGCTGTGGTCCCTGTGATCAGTTTGATTAGTTTTCTGTGATTGTGGCTTTCATTCTGTCTTCCCTCTGATGGATAAGGATAAGAGACTTATGGAAGCTTCCTGATGGGAGAGACTGACTGTGGGGGAAACTGGGTCTTGTTCTGATGGGCCGGGCCATGCTCAGTAAATCTTTAACCCAATTTTCTGTCAATGGGCGGGGCTGTGTTCCCTCCCTGTTGTTTGACTTGAGACCAAACTATGGTGGAAGTAATGAAGACATGGTTTTTCTAGTAGTCATGTATGGATATGAGAGTGGGACTATAAAGAAAGCTGAGCACCAAAGAATTGATGCTTTTGAACTGTGGTGTTGGAGAAGACTCTTGAGAGCCCCTTGGACTGCAAGGTGATCAAACCAGTCAATCCTAAAGGAAATCAGTCCCGAATATTCATTGGAAGGACTGATCCTGAAGCTGAAGCTCCAATCCTGTGGCCTCCTGATGAGAAGAATTGACTCACTGGAAAAGACACTGATGCTGGGAAAGATTGAGGTCAGGAGGAGAAGGGGATGACAGAGAATGAGATGGTTGGGTGGCATCACCGACTTGATGAACATGAGTTTGAGCAAGCTCCAGAAGTTGGTAATGGACAGGAAAGCTTGGCGTGCTGTAGTCCATGGGGTCACAAAGAGTCAGACACGACTGAGTAGCTGAACTGAACTGAATCTTTTCTTGTTCACCTCCTCTCTGTCTTTCCCTCTTGTTGATGGAGGTTCTGCCCCTGAAACTAGTTCAGAGGCTAAAGGGACAAGAGAAAAAATAACACAGATTCTGGGGCTTTGAAGTTGTGGAGATGCAGAAGGAAACTGTGGGTTTAAGAGTGTGAGAATCTGAAGCAGTCACTGAGGTACAAGAACGGCAGGAGGTTGAAAAATCATTAAAGAGGTTGGGGGAGTATTGTGAATTCATTGCCTTTCATGTTCTTTAATAATTGGAATAACTCTTTAAGCATTTATTGTTGTTGGACTGTGCTTCTTTGACTCTGCAAAATCGTCTCTAGATAGGACTATACATGTTTTCAGCTTACATTTGAGTGTTTTTTTAAGTGGCATTATTAATTGAGTGTCTAGGAAAGAAAGGATTAATTGTGGGAAGCATTTGATGCTTAGGGAGATGAAAGAATGATATAGGTTAGAGCTAGGAGTCCTGTTTCCCACCCTTGATTCTCTGACTTACACAGTGAGATGTGCATAGATATTTTCATATATAAAACAATTGAAAGTCTTTGCCTCTGTAAAAAGATATAACCTGCTTCCAAAACAAAAACAAAAACAAAAAAATGCCATCCCACACTATTTCCCTTCCCATTTATCTGGGACCCAGTTGCAGAGGAACTGGGTTGCAACTTTTCTAAAAGTTGTTTAGCAGCAACTTTCTGGTGTTAAATGAAATGAACACCTTTCAGCTCACTGTTGACCTTTTCCTCCCACTTGACCTCTCTCTGCCCTTGATTTCTAGGACCTCTGCTTGACTCAGATGTTGGCATGTCCCAAGCTTTCATCTGTTCACTCTTTCCCCCTCTCAGTGGCTATTGTCATCTTTGGCTTTAACTTCAACTGTTGATTACATACTGCTGCTGCTGCTAAGTCACTTCAGTTGTGTCCGACTCTGTGCGACCCCATAGACAGCAG
This sequence comes from Bos grunniens, assembly GCF_055505025.1. Classification (NCBI taxonomy): domain Eukaryota; kingdom Metazoa; phylum Chordata; class Mammalia; order Artiodactyla; family Bovidae; genus Bos; species Bos grunniens. Next base: position 32,182,378 of record NC_141190.1, on the reverse strand, counting down.
CCCAATAGCCTCCTCTGTCCCTGGGATTCTCCAGGCAAGAACACTGGAGTGGGTTGCCATTTCCCTCTCCAGTGCATGGAAGTGAAAAGTGAAAGTGAAGTCGCTCAGTCGTGCCCGACTCTTAGCGACCCCAAGGACTGCAGCCTACCAGGCTCCTCCACCCATGGGATTTTCCAGGCAAGACTACTGGAGTGGGTTGCCATTACCTTCTCCAGATTACATACTGAGGACTCCCCAATCCTTCCTGCCATTCCTGCTCTCCCCCTAGAAGCCCAAAACTGCGTGTCCATAGGTCTTCTAATCTGCATCCAATGATTCACAGACTTGAATGTTTTAAAGTCTATTATTCTTCATCTTCCTCTCTAGTCTGTTCTTCCCCCATAAATGCATGACCTTTTTCCAACCACCAAAAATCAGAAATTTGGGAGTCGTTACTGACCTTTTTGTCTTTTCAACCTCTACTTTTTCAGTTCAATTCAGTCACTCAGTCGTGTCCGACTCTTTACGACCCCACAAAGTGCAGCATGCCAGGCCTCCCTGTCCATCACCAACTCCCGGAGTTCACCCGAATCCACCTGCAAGTCAGTGATGCCATCCAACCATCTCATCCTCTATTGTCCCCTTCTCTTCCTGCCTTCAATCTTTCCCAGCATCAGGGTCTTTTCAAATGAGTCAGTTCTTCGCATCAGGTGGCCAAAGTATTGGAGTTTCAGCTTCAACATCAGTCCTTCCAATGAACACTCAGGACTGATTTCCTTTAGGACTGACTGGTTGGATCTCCTTGCAGTCCATGGGACTCTCAAGAGCCTTCTCCAACACCACAATTCAAAAGCATCAATTCTTCGGCACTCAGCCTTCTTTACAGTTCAACTCTCACATCCATACGTGACTACTGGAAAAACCATAGCTTTGACTAGACGGACCTTTGTTGGCAAAGTAATGTCTCTGCTTTTTAATATGCTGTCCAGGGTTGGTCATAACTTTCCTTCTAAGGAGTAAGCATCTTTTAATTTCATGGCTGCAATCACTATCTGAAGTGATTTTGGAGCCTCCAAAAATAAAGTCAGCCACCGTTTCCACTGTTTCCCCGTCTATTTGCCATGAAGTGATGGAACCAGATGCCATGACCTTAGTTTTCTGAGTATTGAGCTTTAAGCCAACTTTTTCACGCTCCTCTTTCACTTTCATCAAGAGGCTCTTTAGTTCCCTACTTTTTAATCTATCAGAAACTCCTCTTAATTTAATCTCCTAAACATCACTCAGCTCAACTCAGTCTTTGCCCTTCTACCTCCCTATAGTTACTTTAGTTTCACAGCACTAAAAATAATCTGAATGGTTCAAATAACATCCTAACTGGTTTTCCTACCTCTGCTCTTGCCCAGTCCCATTTACCCACTCCCATCAGAGGCATTTTTCTAAAACGGAAGTTAAATAATTTCAAATTTTTTTAGTGGCTGAAATTTCTTCACTGGTTACCCATGCCTTCAAAATAATGTTCAAATCCTTTATTTGACACTTAAGACACTCCAGAACTTTGTTACTACCTATGTTTCTAGGTAGTAAAATTGTGGCTTCATTCCAGCCACACCAGCTAAGATAACTCAAATAAGGTCTCCAAATGTACCTGCCTTTTGTACATACTCCTCCTGTATTTGGGGTGCTTTTCTTCCCTGTCTTCCCCCTTATCTCTTCTTTGAGTTTCTATATGTGTTGTGCATCCTTCTCTAATAGCAGCTATTTCTGTAGATCATTCTTGAACAACTAGCTTGTGAACCACCCAAAGATGCATAAGACAGATGGCTTCCCTAGTAGCTTAGCTGGTAAAGAATCCGCCTGCAATGCAGGAGACCTTGGTTTGATTTCTGGGTCAGGAAGGTCCACTGGAGATGGGATAGGCTACCCACTCCAGTATTCTTGGGCTTCCCTGGTCACTCAACTGGTAGAGTATCTGCAATGTGGGACACCTGGGTTTGATCCCTGGATTGGAAGATCTCCTGGAGAAGGGAACAGCTACCCACTCCAGTATTCTGGCCTGGAGCATTCATGGACTGTATAGCCCACAGAGTCGCAAAGAGTTGGACACAACTGAGCAACTTTCATAAAGATTGTTAAATTCTGTGGTTCTAGCATCTGGGATTGTCTTGGTATATAATAGAAAATCTCTAAATATTTGTTAAAATTGTCAGGTTGGCTGGGCATGCTGGACTAGGTCTGTAGGAAACTGGAATTCTCTAGAAGTTTATTTCTTCTTTCAATCCCTGAGCTCCAATTCCTTGAGTTACCAATTGGTTGGTTGTCTTATATTCTCTCTGGAGAACACTTGAGGACAATATTTTCCAAAAAAAAAGAGAACACTGAAAAGGGAGTCAATAAAACCGTTTTCTATTTCACATTCTGATAATCACTGTGTTACCTTGAACTAAAAATGCCACCTTACTTTCCTCACGGTGTTGATTTATAGCTTGGATAACTCAGATGCAGTCTTCTATGTTACAAATTTGTGAATGCTAAGTTTTTTCCTTTTTTAATTGGGGAAGAGTATATCCAACACCTTTTCAGCTTCAAGGGGATTGAGATATTTGGGAATATATCTTAGAGTTTAATATTTTGTTTTCTGCTTTGTGCTCTAATAAGCATGGGGATTCATGGTTCCATAGTGCATATCCCAGCGGATCATCAGAAATACCTTTATCTTGGGAAGGCACTCTCACATGTCTGTTGCAGCTGATTCACCTTCTGGTCTTGGTCTTCACTGTCCACGCTAAAAGGAATGTGGGTTTTCTGGACTTGAAAGCCAGCGGCTCAGGGAGACTTTAAACACAAGAAGTAGAGCAAGGGTAGCCTCAGCTGAAAGAGCAGGAAGGCTGCGAGAGACAGAGGGAGGTTAACTGTGAAATCTTTTGAAACTTGTTGATTTCAACACCTGACAATTAGCTTGTCAGACTGCTGCGGCTCCAGGAAAGGATTTGACAGTTTAATGGCACCTGGCAACGTCATTACCATTCAGCCTTGAAGGAAACACCCAATTGATGCTTGGCAGCTGGTACCTAAAGCAGGAAGAAACCCTGTTGGAGTCTCTGTTCCTTTGGGAAAGTTTATAATTGAATAAAGAGACTTCCAAATGCTCAGCTGGCTGTGGCCCTTCACAGCCTAATTGAAAATCTCTATGGCAAGTGGTTTTGAACAAAAATGGCTGGTGGTTAGGGAATGAATGAGAATGCACCTTCAAATGCCAGGCATGACTGAGTGTTTGCCATTTGGGGAGAGCTTGGGTTTAGAACCAGACATGGGTGAAAATTCTACCTTTGTACTTACTTTTCTTGTTATGTGACCTTGGGCATGTTATTTCACTTCTTTGTTCCTTAGATTTCCCACATGTTAAATAAGGACAAATGCTGTGCGCTTAGTTAGTGGCTTCAGTCGAATCCGACTCTGTGTGATCCCATGGACTGTAGCTCGCTAGGCTCCACTGTCCATGGGATTTTCCAGGCGAACATACTGGAGTGGGTTGCCATTTCCTCCTCCAGGGGATCTTCCCAACCCAGGGATCAAACCCACATCTCTTATGTCTCCTGTGTTGGTAGGCAGGTTCTTTACCACTAGCACCACTTGGAAAGCCCAAAGGGCAAATAATGCCTACTTTATTGAGCTGCTGTGAGAATGAAATGTGATTATGTATATTACTGGCCAGCACATTATAGGGTCTCAGTGGGTGAGCTCAAAATAAAATTGAATGGAAATGGGTTGATGATCATTCTTCTGCAGTTGGAGGAATGAGTCTAAGGAGTGAGAGGTGGGCAGAGTAAGGTCCTCTAGTTATTCATGTCCCAGGTGTTTCTCTCTTTAATAACAATGGAATAATAATAGACAAAACTGCTTTGCACCCCTGCTACCCCCTTGCCCCTATTTGTCAAAATTGTATACTGTATTGGAAAGTGCATGGACTTTCGATTCAGACCTTTCAACTGGGCCATTTCAAGTTATAGTGTCATTAACTCAGCCTCTGAACCTCATTCTGTTCAGATGAAGGCAGTAACACCTAGAATGCAGTGTATTTGGGAAGGTTGAATGAGAAAATGAATGAGAATGCATTTAGCCTGATCTCTGGCTCCATCAATTCTGGGTTTACTTCTCTTTATTTTCCTGTCTTTCCTCATGATCAGGAGCTTGGGCCTTTCCAACAGTCTCATGTATGGCCCAGGGGTGGACCATTCAAAATAGTCAAGATGAAGAGGAGCAGAGATGATGTTAGTCCCATGTCTTATCTAGAGTCATGATATTAACATCTTATTGGCCCCTTTTAAAGACCTTATCAAATAAACAATATTAAGACTTGATGATCTTCTGCTGCCCTCTTCTCTTTTGCCTTCAGTCTTTCCCAGCATTAGGGAAATGAAGAGGATGAGATGGTTAGATTGCATCACCCACTCAGTGGACTTGAATTTGAGCAAACTCCAGGAGATAGGGGAAGACAGGGAAGCCTGGCATGCTCAGTCTATGGGGTTGCCAAGAGTCAGACACAACTTAGTGACTGAATAACAAGAAGACTTGATATAGTACCAGGAAGTTCTCCTCAGCTGAATAAGAGTAGGACCATGAGCCTCTGCTGCTCAGGGGAGCATTTCACATTCTGATCCTCCATTGCCCTTTCCATGTAACAAGGGGGCTAGTTGTTTGCTCATCACATAGTGCAGATTCAGTGGAACCTGAAATGGCTTATCCTAAGTCTAAGACTGATACTTAAGGCTTATCTTTAGTCTAAGACTGAAGACTGATCAATCTAAGACTGATAATTTATTATGATTCCTCAAATACTACAGATCAGGATAACTGGTTTCCTAACATTGCCAAAGATTTTTTATATAGCTTTACACTGTTTATTCTAGTATCTGCTCATTTAAAAACCTGAAACCACCCCTACAGTGAATATTGAATCAAAATATACACGTAGTAGATATGTGAAAACAGAAGCCAGAGGCTGATTTCCTGGTCTCCAAAATCTGGCCTGGCACTGTCTCCCAGCCCCCATCTCTACTCCATACAGGCTGGTCGTCTGTTCTCTGCTCCTGCTAGTCCCACCAAATGGAAGGTAGCCTTCCCTCCTCTCAACACTGCAATCATTCTCTTCCTAGAGCCCTGAGGTTCTATCTCATCTGCGACTGGTCTCTGAGCTTGATTGTTACCTGAGTTTTGCTGAAGACATTGCTTTATTTTCTGGTAAGACTAGGATTAGAATTACAATTCTCAGTGATTCTCTGAGCAGTGAACCTTGTGAGGTGTTTATTGTTTATTACAAAAAGGTCTGTAAATCCACATGGGCCCCAAGCTGTGTCTTGGGACTGAATTGTTACAATGTCTGGCATATATTGGAGAGGCTATTTTTCAAATATATGTGGATATTTTTGTGATTAATAATTATGCCAAAGTTAACAATGAATTCATAGTTCTTGGTATGTGTGTGACCGTGTATTTTCTTAGTTGATCGTGTGTACTTGTACACCCTTCAGGGAACCTGATATGAATCTGCTGACCCAGTAATTTTTCTGATTCCTCTTAATAATGGTTCCTCTGGCCCTTGTTGGGCTTCCCTGGTGGCTCGGTGGTAAAGAACCCACCTGCCAATTCAGGAGATGTAGGTTCAATCCCTAGGTAGGAAAGATTCCTTGGAGAAGGAAATGGCAATCCACTCCACTATTCTTGCCTGGGAAATCCCATGCACAGAAGAGCCTGGCTGGCTACAGTCCGTGGGGTGGCAGAGAGTTGGACACAGCTTAGTGCCTAAACAACAACAATTGACCCTGGTAGGTCAAGCATCAGTGTAGCATGGTGCAGGATTTCTGTGTTCCATTAAATGTGTATGATTTGGAGTAAGTCACAGCCCCTCCCCCTGCCCTTTTAAAAAACATTTTATTTTATATTGGAGTATAACAAGTTATGGGCTTCCACAGGGTACAGTGGTAAAGAATCCACCTGCCAGTGTAGAAGATGCAGGAAACCTGGGTTTGATCCCTGGGTCAGAAAGATCCCCTGGAGGAGGAAATGGCAAACCATTCCAGTATTCTTGCCTGGAAAATCCCATAGACAGAACTATAGGTGGGCTATAGTTCATGGGGTCAGAAAGGTTGAACACAACTTAGTGACTAAACAATAGCCAATTAGCAATGTTTTGATAGTTTCAGGGGCACAGAAAAGCAACTCAGCCATACAAATACATGCATCTATTCTTCCCCCAATTCCCCTCCCATCCAGGCTGCCATTGAGTGGAGTTTCCTGTGCTATATGGTAGGTCCTTGTAGGTTATCCATTTCAAATATAGCAGTGTGTACACATTCATCCCAAACTCCCTAACTATCTGTTCCCGCATCCTTCCCTCAGGTAACCGAAAGTTTGTCCTCTAAGTCAAGTCACAGCCCTTGTTGATGTCTGCAGTAAACATCTGTCAATTTTGCCTAAAATGTACTCATCTGTCTTCTAGCTTGAGAGTAGTCTTATTTTGCTTTGGTGACTTTCTCCTCTCCTCTAGCCCACGGCCCTGGAACCACCATGTTCCATCTACTCCAAGTACATGAGAACATGGATTTCTGACTCCAGTTGGCCAATGAGTGGCAGCCATGGGACTTTTGCTTCTGGGGAAAGAAGGCTTTCTTCCGATTGAAGTTCTAGGCTGGAGGTCATGCTGGCCATCTTCGTTTCTTCAGAAAGAGAATCTGAACTAGAACTAAGGCATACAGAGACAAACAGAATGAGGGACTGAGGCAGATACATGCTGGATAACAATGCTTAGGCACTTTGATCTACCTATACTGGAAGTTTTCACTGCCTCTGGACTTTTCAGTTACTTGAATAAAAATTTCCATTTTGCTTTAAGCCAGTCTGAGTTGAGGGTTTCTGTCATCTATATTGGCTGATAAGAATTTGGTCCCTTATCCCTAAGGGTATTAGACAGGTGAACTCTAAGGGCATTACTGGCTGCAGGATGCCTAATAAAGCTGATTTTTCAAAGTTGATTAGCAGGGGTATAAAGCCCCAATTATTGGAAGAGAACTGACTACAAAATTCTAATAAGGTAGTTAATTGATCAGTTTGGGATTGCACAGTGAAACCTGTCATGGAATCTCAAAATGCTCTTTGACAGAAAATATCTTTGAAGAGCTGATTCATTTTGCCTGGGGATTTACTTTGAAATATAGATGAGGTGAGAATCATCTCCTCTTTTCTACTTTTTCCCCCCAAACACTTTCACTGGCTCATCTACATCATCATTAAAAAAAAATAGGCACACAGGTACTCACCCCAACATTCTTTTTCCTGGGTGTAATGTCAGGCATGGAGGCAGTAGTCTGCAGGTGTGTGTGGAGGTGTGTGTCTGTATGGATCAGTACATATCCTGCAAGGGAGGGTCAGAACTTTGTTTTTGAAGATTGCTTTCTGTTATACTCACATCTGGAGCCTTCTGATTAAAAACAAAATAAATTGTACACGGTCATCTCAAATAAGCCATGCTTTTTTCTCCCCTGTGGCAAAGCAGAATCTAGGTAGCATAATGGAAATTTCCAAAAGCATTCCAGATAGAGTGCTGAGGAATAAGTGTGGGGAACACACTTATTTTGAAGGGAACTCTGTTTTCTTGCTTTTACCCGAGCCCTTTAGCCACAGATCTTACTACAGAATCCTCATGTGAGCAGATCTAAAATGAAATATCTGTACATAAGTCCTGAGAAATGTTCCATTCATTTGCACTTAGAGGCCTCAATTATATGCCAGAAAGTAAAGCTTCCACTGAGAGATCCCTGATTCCACCAATTCTTCAGAAGAAAGTGACACTTCATGTCTGAAAAGGAACATAGTCAAGCATCTGAGTGTGGCGTGTGTGTGTGTATATATATATATATATATGCTGCCAAGTTGCTTCAGTCGTGTCCAAGTCTGTGCAACCCCATAGGCGGCAGCCCACCAGGCTCCCCCGTCCCTGGGATTCTCCAGGCAAGAACACTGGAGGGTTGCCATTTCCTTCTCCAATGCATGAAGGTGAAAAGTCAAAGTGAAATTGCTCAGTTGTGTCTGACTCTTCATGACCCCATGGACTGCAGCCTACCAGGCTCCTCCATCCATGGAATTTTCCAGGCAAGAGTACTGGAGTGGGTTGCCATTGCCTTCTCTGTATACACCATTGCCTTCTCTGAAATATATATATATATATATATAAAATATGTATACACCAATCATGGTGCAAATAGCTATGATTGATTGATCATCTATGTGCAAGAACTTTCCATCTGTGTCTTCCTTTAAGGGAATTCTCACATTCATCTTGAGTGGTGTTTAACACAACCCTCACATCATTGAAAAGGAAAGAGCCTCACAGGTGTTAAGACCTCTGGTCTCAGCTGGATTCCAAAGTCTGACTTTTTACCCACCAAGCTACCCTACCTCCAAGTAGGCCATTCTATAAATCTTGTTTAACTGGGAGACAAAGGCTTTCCCAATTTTATAATTTCAGCTTTCTCTTGGGGGAGCCCATTATTTTTTCTGCTTTTCCCTACTCACGGGTCATTGCAGTTAAACGGCACTATTGAGTGTTTACAATTATATTTAGGATGTAACACTAAAGAGATTTTTTTGCAGAAAGCTAATAGCTCCATAAAAGTCCCTTATGTGGTGCTTGGAGATTTACAGAGCTGCTGTTTTTAAAAGTATCTCACTAGTGAAGGCATCTTACAGTGGTTTTACAATACAGAAATGAACACTGTTAACTGGCAAACTTCTAGCTAAATGAAAACAAGTTTTTAAGTGAAAAACTTATTCTTACTAATGAGAGGTGGGTTTTTTTCTGGTTATATACTGCAGATGAAAAGATCTATCAAGTAAATGATTGATACCAAATGTCATTGGGGCATCAAATGCTCCAATAGATACTGAATAATATAGGACATGTTCCAGGATGTACTCAGAGAGGCAGAAGGCAGAGAGCCTCATAGCTAGCTGTTACTGAAGCCTTACTAATTGCCAGACCCTGGATCAAGGATGTTACATATTGTCTCATGTGATATTCACAATAGCCTCACTCTCTACCTCTACTCCATCAACCTGGACATCTCTCTGACTCATTCTGATTTAGGACAGATTGTTTTTCAGGACCATTTTCTGTCCATCTTGCAATAACTATATTCAGGCTAGTGTCACCCCTTGAATCCTCCCGATAAGCTGTTTGTTACATTTAGTAGCTGCAACCTCTGTGGTGGACAAGATTCAGTTGATTGAAGAAGAATTGGGGAGAAAGGAGAATTAGGCTGCTTTTTCTGAGCCAGGACATCAGGGCCCAGGGAGATGAGTTGGAGTTGTGCTGCCATAACTGAAAATTATTTGCAGCTGTTACAGTAGCATTTCCCCAGGCAAGAGTACTGTTTCCCCACCTTCCTTAACCTGATTAACTCTTGACTGTCCCTAGATACCTCTCATCTGGTGCCCAATCCCAGACCTGCTGTCCCCTTTAGAGTCTTCCCTGATGCCATCTCAGCTGTACTTTCTCTTGTACTCCTTTGTTAGTCACTCAGTCATGTCCAACTCTTTTGCAACCCCATGGACTATAGCCCACCAGGCTCCTCTATCCTTGGAATTTCCCAGGCAAGAATACTGGAGTGGGCTGCTATTCCCTTCTCCAGGGCATCTTCCCAACACAGGGACTGAACCTGGGTCTCCTGCATTGCAGGCAGTTTCTTTACCATCTGGGCTACCAGGGAAGCCCTGTACTCCTTTAAACACCCCTTAAAATGTGCTTTTACAGCCTATCCTGACAAGCAACATGTTCTATTGCTCTAGGGTGACATACATAGCCAGATTCCAAGGGTTCCCTGCTCCTCCTTCTGTATGTTCCATCAGGCCTACTCCAATATGGAGTACCTTGAATGTTTCATAAATGTTTGGGGGTTTTCTATATAATTTTATTTCTTTATTTTCGATGTGCTGGGTCTTGGCTGCTGCTCAGACTTTCCTTCAGTTGTGGCGAGTGGGGTTGCAGTGCATAGGCTTCTCACTGCAGTGGGTTCTCCTGTTGTGGGTCAGAGGCTCTAGTGTGTGTGGGCTCAGTAGTAGTGGTGAAGGGGTTTAGTTGCTCTGCAGGGCATGTGAGATTTTCCCAGACCAAGAATTGAACCAATGTCTCCAGAGTACACCTTGAGAAATGCTGGGCTAGATGAAGCAGAAGCTAGAATCAAGATTGCCAGGAGAAATATCAGTAACCTCAGATATGCAGATGACACCACCCTTATGGCAGAAAGTGAAGAAGAACTAAAGAGCCTCTTGATGAAAGTGAAAGAGGAGAGTGAAGAAGTTGGCTTAAAACTCAACACTCAGAAAACTAAGGTCATGGCATCTGGTCCCATCACTTCATGGCAAATTGATGGGGAAACAATGGAAACAGTGACAGACTTTATTTTCCTGGGCTCCAAAATCACCGCAGATGGTGACTGCAGCCATGAAATTAAAAGACTCTTGCTCCTTGGAAGAAAAGTTATGACCAACCTAAATAGCATATTAAAAGGCAGAGACATAACTTTGCCAACAAAGGTCCGTCTAGTCAAAACTATGGTTTTTCCAGTGGTCATGTGTGTATGTGAGAGTTGGACTGTGAAGAAAGCTGAGTGCCGAAGAATTGATGCTTTTGAACTATGGTGTTGGAGAAGACTCTTGAGAGTCCCTTGGACTGCAAGGAGATCCAACCAGTCCATTCTAAAGGAGATCAGTCCTGAATATTCATTGGAGGGACTGATGCTGAAGCCGAAACTCCAATACTTTGGCCACCTGATACGAAGAACTGATTCATTTGAAAAGACCCTGATGCTGGGAAAGACTGAAGGCAGGAGGAGAAGGGGATGATAGAGGATGAGATGGTTGGATGGCATCACCAACTCAATGGACATGAGTTTGAGTAAACTCTGGGAGTTGGCAATGGACAGGGAGGTGTGGAGTGCTGCAGGTCATGGGATTGCAAAGTCAGACAAGACTGAGCGACTGAACGGAACTGAACTTCTGCGTTAGCGGGTGGATTCTTTACCACTGACCCACCATGGAAGCCCCAATGTTTAGTTTTGATGTACACATCTAAATGTACAGGGAGGAAAAAAAGTACAGAATTCTTGACTCACATTCAAAAGTTTTTCTGAGTTAATTTTCATTCTTTGAGGGTCGTCAGCAAGCTAGGATGCCTGTTGGGGTTGATTATTCCCTTTCTATCTGAGTGATTAGCTCTTGGCAATAGCCCTTTGAGAGTAGGGGGAGCTGAGCGCTGTGATTTTACTGTCAGAGATCGCTGCAGCTTGAGGATCCGATGGCTTCCAGATGTCTCCACGGGATCTCTTTTCCACTTTGGCAGCCTTCCCTGAACCAGACCCTGGGACAGGATCCTGACTTTCATTTTAAGGCAGGCAATGAAATAGCACAGGTTAGAAAAGAGACTAGCTGGGCTTCTAGATAGATGGTCCTTTTAGCTGAGCCTTTCAGAGACATCTCATCCCATGTCTTGCTATTAACAGGAACAATTGCGAAGGACTTTGAAATTGGCCAAGAGTTACTTGAAAATTTTTTTGGTGGAACCTGGATCTGGTCTAAGAATCCTTACAGGACTGTCTGATTGTACAAGGGCCTGGAATCTTTCATTGTCTTTCACTATTTGTAATTTTGTAGAGATATAAGTTAACTTCTGAAGACTTGACAGTGATGCCAGTGATTCCCAGTCATAGAAATGCAAATAGATGCAGTGAAGGTACACTGGACTTCCTGCCTATGGAAGAGGCCAGTGTTGTACCGATTAGAAAATCTTCCACGTTCCTGAATACCTAGGTGCGCTCCTGTCCTTCAGTTTCTCTTTTGGACCAGCTATGACATCTTACAGGTTCTCTCATTATTAGCTAGACTAGAAAGAAAATCTCTGATGTATTCTTTTATATTTGTATACAAGTCATGATTTTGTCATTAAAAAAAAAATTATTACCCTTTAAGACTCCTCTGCTCTCTTAGTTGGTATAGTAGCTGCTGCTGCTGCTAAGTTGCTTCAGCATAGTAGAAATGCATTAAATTCAGAGTCTCAATTGCTGGGTTTAAATCCCTGCTTTGCCATTGTAAAATTGTTTTACTGTTTGTAATGCTGTGATTGAGAATTAAGAGGACCTAGAGAGTTTTTTGAGCTGGAATAAAATAACATTTGTCATAATTTGGAATCCATCCCGCCACCGCCCCCACCCCAGATGTTGTGGGCTCCTAAGGCTTTAGGTGATCTAGAAGAGAAAATGATAGATCCGGTTGGGAGAGATGACAAAGATTCTCTCCTGGACCAAACTCTAAGCTCCTCTGAGTTCTTTTTACATTGAGGCCCTATCTTTCAGCACTTTTTCAATAGCCCGATTTTAGCAAGAATTCTGCTAATTCAACTTAGCTGGAATCCTCTACCTATCTGATCACCCTTGCTATCTGACCAGGTTTCTTTTCCCCTACCATTGTCTAGGTGATGTCAGAGCACCCTGGCCTGCCTTCAACAGGAATCTTGTTAGGTTTGGTTTAGCCAGAATTTCCCCCTTATCCCTGATATCTTCTCTGAGTAATTTCCAAACTTCCCCCACACCTCCTGCTCCTTGGCTATAAATTCACACTTTTTCCTTGTTATTATTCAAACTTAAGCCCAAACTTTCCCCCTTATTGCAAAACCCCACTGCAGTAGTCCCTATACCTATTGTGATGATCTCAAATAATGTCTGTTTTTCTGTTGTAACAAGTGTTGTGAATAACTTTTTCTTTAACAGAAACTTGGGACATTTTATTTCCCCATGCTATCCCTATAACCTCTCCCAAAGTCTCCATGAAAAAGAGCAATATAACCTGCAATTTCATATTGTGAAGAATAATATTTCGACCTAGGTTTAGGGAGTCCACAGAAACCCCTTTTCTGCAACATGGAGTCAACAGAGTAGAATTTGATGTCTTTATTTCTTGAGTTATCACATATTCTTTATGAACTTTAGAGCAAACAGCAAATTTGAATGTTCTTCTGATCATTTCAACTGTTCTTTAGAGTGAAGATTAGCAACTCACTTTTGAAGATCCCACTTGTAAATCTCATCCTATTCTGTGTCAGAGCCAGTGCTAAGCAGGGAATGAGTAAACAGTGAAATACAAAACAGAAAGAAGTTGACTCCTCCTGAGTATCAAGTCTAGAAGGACATCTAGGACCCTGTTAAGGCTTTAAAATGTAATTACATACAGAAAGGGTTTGGGAAAGTAGCAGGCAGCCTATAAATATTAGCTATAGTGATTAACAAAACAAAAGGAAAATTTATAAGCAGATTTCTGGGTTAATAGAATTAATGAGAAATAGGGGAAATTCTTTGCCTGCATTGTTTACTCTTTTCTATTTTTATATTTAGCTTTTGCAGCCTTCATGTATTTATTTTCTGAATTTATTCACACCGAGGTTTACTTATTTATTCAGCAGATAAATATTAGTACTAAGGACCTTTTAACACCAAGCTCTGCTAGGTACTGGAGAGAAAATGACGACTCATAAGGTCCTTGTCTTAGACTAGCTCAGAGTCTAATGGATTTACTTGCTATGCTTCCCAAGAGAGTTATGTGGTCTTTTTATGCTTAGCCCCAAAGAATGAGTTGATGACCATGAAATTTTTAGCCTTAGTGACAGTCCAGGAAAGGAGATACATAGCACGTGTCGTGATGGCTAGTGCCATAAAAGTTCCTAAATTCTCTGCAGACAGCAGACTGTTCCTCTTCACCAGTAGGCCAGCCTTGTCTTAGGAGGAACAAGAATTTGGTGGTTCAGCAAAAAAAAAAAAAGGAGGGCTTTGGGAATTCTTAACGGGCTTCCCAGGTGGCTCAGTGGTAAAGAAACTGCCTGCTAAGCAAGAGATGTGAGTTTGATCCCTGGGTCAGGAAAATCCCCTGGAGAAGGAAATGGCAGCCCACTCTAGTATTCTTGCCTGGGAAATCCCATGAACAGGGGAGCCTGGCGGGCTACAGTCCATGGGGTCACAGGAGTCAGATAGGACTTAACGACTAAGTACAAATTGTTCACACAGTAACCTATTCATTAATACACCCTTTTTTTTGTTGGATTTCTCCCATCTCCCACAGTGCTTTCTGAGATTATCTTGTACCCAGATCTCAGGGTATGATTTGGGGGAATCCAAACTGAAACCGTTCCTAAGGTAGACAACCCTGGGACAGCTGGAGGTATAATCCTGAGTAAAAGTCTTTACTTAGGTCTGGAGCTTTCTCCTCTGAACATCAAATCTACCGGGCAAGATTGAGTTTGTAAGTGGGATCTCTGGTCAGGAATCAGAATCCAGACAAAAGTGATATTGGATCTGGTGTAGGCTGGAGTGCTCTCAACTTGTCTTTATGTCCTTGGGTATTAGGAAGGTTTGAGACAGGGAACCAGTGGGGCAAGTTGCAAGATGGTATGGCTTTTTATATCGACCTCCATCCAGGAGGAAGAACTGTCCCTTTTCAAAAGAATTTCATTTTTGGTGGTGGCGTGGAGACTGCAGAGATTTTAATATTTCATTGGCAGGTCCCATTCAGAAATGACAAACCCCCTCTCCGGATGGGATTCAGTGCAAAAGCTGCTGGCTCATGGGTGTTTGGGGACTGCAACGGATATTGGGATCTGTGCAGATAAATTTTTTAACCTTGATGGAATCAGTGGGAGTTTAATGAGTAGCTGAGATTATAGCAAAGGAGATAAATATGTAGGCAACCAGGAAATATAATTAGAACATTTCCTTACTTGACTAGACTTGGGAAACTAGATGAATTCAAGAGTGAAACATATTCTGATTCAAGGAAATAATTGGATGAGAATGCCATGGCTCTCCCCTCCTCTACCACGTCTTCCCCTTCATCAAAAAAAAAAAAAAAAAAAAAATGAACATTTTGTGTCATGATGCAGGAGGAATTTAATTGGGTGCTGATGATTCAATTTAGCTTGTAAATTAGCTGACAGGGAAACCACAGTGCCAGAAAAACCCAGCCTTGCTGTCTTTTTGTTAGCTTGTTGACACATTTGATGCAAATTAGATATTGATTTATGGGACCACAGATGACTGATTTCACAAAGCTATGTGGCACATGTCCTGGAGAAAGAATGACATGACTCAGGTTAAAAAAAAAAGTTGATCAGCTGATCTCCATGAAGTTGGCTCCTTCAAAGCTACCTACGCTTCATATCAGTCTTTAAAGTGGAGAACAGGTCTCTCACCTTCGTTACCCTGTAAAGTGGTAGCTTGGCTTTTAGAAGAAATGGCCTGTATTTACCTACACAAAGAACAGATCTTGTCATTTTGGTGTGCTCTCAGGTGAGCATCCTCTGATCATATAGCCAAGCTAAGCATTGGAAAGCACTCAGTTAATTAACATGCTTCATAATTATCACATTTAACTTCCACAACCACTCTCTGAGTTAGATACTCTATATTACCTTTGTCAGATGAAACAGACTCAAAACAGAAGCTAACAGTAGCTCATGCTGCCAGCAAGGCGCAGTACTGGAGTGAAAATCCATGAAGTCCAGTTAGAACTCCGGCTGGCCGACTCCCACTGAAGCTGCTTGCCACCCAGTCTACGCTGCCTGCCTTCTGACTCTGCTCAGATCAGATACCCTCACAGGCATCTTTGTGACCAGTCAGACAGCTCTCCCTGGCTGTATTTCTAAGCTATCATTGTCCTAGAGGCCTTTAGAAATGAGAGCTCGTGGGACTCATCCGTAGTTCTGACTGAGCCAGACCTCCTCCACTGATCAACACTTCTTTAGTGGATGTTGAATCTCCTTCCTCCTATATTTAAATTCTTTCACACTGGCCTGGCTTTTGATAAGCACGACATCCTGAAGTTGGGGAATCCACTGTGGGTAAAGGAAAGGAAGGTGCAACCACGCGTCCACCCCTACAGTAACCTCGGAGCTTGAGATGTTCATGAGAAGTCTCATTGCCCAACCTTGCCTTTGAATTGGCGAGGTAACACTTGCATCTAACTCCACTCCCCCGGCTCTGCTAGTCAATAGGGACATGCTGTCTGAAGCCCCTGACTTTGTGGTGTCCTTTGACAATGAGTACTGCCCCTTCCTTTCTGGTTAAGCAAATCTGGGAAAAGAATCATCATAGTTGCCAGTCTGGCTTCTAATTACCTCAGTGAGTCTCCCTTTCCATTTATGATCTTGGCAACAGAAGTCACCAGAGGAAAGGCAGTCTGCTAATGACAGCTGACATCATTCATCATTGCTTTATTGCTTTAAACACATTCACCTGGTAAGCCTGTGATGACTAATGAATTCAGAGAACACATTCTCGTTCTCTTAGGATTGGGACTATAACTGCTCCTAAATATATTGGAAATCTACTGCTTTTTTTGTTGTTGAAATGCCCATTTGACTGTTGTACTCCCAGGATGGAAGATTTTTACAATTCTGGTTGAGGAGTCAGTGAATTTCCCCTGGGTTTTGGGTCTATACTCTCCTGCTTTATCCCTGAGACAATGAGTCCCAAGTCTGCTTGATTTTCTGAATTGTCTGGGAGGAATATTTTTGCTCCCCACCTTAGAAATACAAAGTTTAGAGTCAGAAGCAAGGATATCTGTCATTTTGAAATGTTTCTTCTTGGTTTTCAGCTATAAGCAGGTTTGCACATTGCTGTCCCTGGGGTCCTTGCAAAGTCCAATGCCTCTGACCTGTACCAGAGTAAACTCAGTCCCCATGAGAGCATGAACGAATGTGTTAGTTTCAACCCAAGTTGTTCATTCATTCAATTATTTGGTTGGTACTAGAACTTATCATTTTGGGTCAGTCATGGGTAAAATAATCCTTACTGCTTCAGAGTTCAAAGCCCTGCTGTGCATCTTGAGAATAAGCATCATAAAATAAAAGGAGTATCCAGCCTACTCTTCCAGACATGGGTATGTGATTAGTTCAGAATTGTGTGAAGGGCTGAGAATGAAGCAGTCATATCTGACCCTGCTGGCTTCCTCTGTCAGCCTAGGCCTGGGATCTCATCAACATGTTCAGTCTTCTCTTGAGATTTACACTTCTTGGTCTGGAAGACTGTTTCCCCATCTTGTTTAAGAAAATTTGAAAAGGAAATCGCTGCTTCTTGTACAAATGTTGTACTCTCAGTTGATTTGGCAGTAATGGAGCATTCCAAAGAGTCCTTCAGGGGCTGAGTGGTCTTGGTGCCCTGATACCCCAGGAAGTCACTTGAACAGGTTTGCATATGATTTCCCATGACCATTCAGCATCATGGTTAGTATATTCAAAACCGGAGTCTGCATTTCTCACACTAGGCACATACATTTCTTTGTGGGAGTGAGTAGTTGTGTCTGCATTCCCTAAGCTTCCACCGTATTCTTGGCACTGTGCTAAATGCACTGCCTACCTTTTCTCAATTATTAACACCTTTCTGTGAGTAGGTGTGTAGGTAGGTATCATTGGCCCCATTTTACAGACAAGGTTATTTAAAAACAGAGAGGTTACATAGCTAGCTGGTAAGTAGGAGAGTCAGCATGGCCACCCAGATCTGTTTAATGCCAAAGCCCATGTGACAGTGTCACTTCAACTTCAAATCTATACACATGCATATCATTTCTGCTGGAGACATGTTCAGATAAAGGTTCATAAAAAAGGAAAGCTTAATGCAAATTTAGGGCCAGAACCTATAATCCGAAGTACAATCTTTTATCTGAAATAAAATCTTTAATTTATTAGAGTGCTACCTTCCAGTTAGAGATAATGTACTTGAAAATTTCAAGGATGAGCAAATTGCAGCCTTGAATTTCCAAGGACCTGCCTCACCTAATATTTTCACAGAAAAATAGTTCTCCAAATGGCACTGTTATTTAAACTGACAGTTGACTTCCCTTTGCAATAGAATTACAATAGGCCGTACATTTTAGCTAATGAATTCAATAAAAGCTATTTCCTGTTTACCAACATCAGTCTAAATGAGAGCTTTAATTTGTGTACAGATACCCTACACAGCCTCTCCTGACCTCTATTCCCCCACAGAAATCAGGCCATCTTGCCTCCCTAGCTCTTCCTGCCATTTAAGAAGTCTGCCTCCTCTCTCTATTCAGTCAACGTTGACTCATCCTTCTGAACTGTCAACTTGGGTCGCGGTGTTTCTGTGACAACTTCGCAGACAGTTCTGCTCATAGTAATGTCGCCACCCCCTCAATGCCCCAAGTTCAGTAATGTCCAATAGGAATATAACACAGGCCACAGATGCAAGTCACATATGTAATTTACAATTCTCTAATAGTCACAGAAAAATATAAAAAGAAACGTAATGTTTTTTTAATGAGTACTTTGGTATTTGTTTAAAACTTTTCAATGCATTTAGAAATCCACACATATGTGCAAACCCCACATATCAAAATATGAGAGAATCATATTTTATGAAATTTTCTCCCACTTGCTTTTTTTTTTAATTATCATAGAGGAGTGGGGTTGGGAATGGGATAGAGACTTGAGGGAGGGGGGCACATATATACCTATAGCTGATTCACACTGCTATACAGCAGAAACCAACAGAGCACTGTAAAGAAATTGTCTTCAAACCAAAATAATAAAACAAAACACAAACTTTATCAACCTTAAATTGATATCTTTCCATTTCAGTATTCATTTAATTTTGTGGCTATTCCATTCTATTGATTGAGAATATTTCCATTGGTCACTTTTAGAAATAGCAAGCATTTTTAATGTATCTTTGTACACAATGTGATTGCTTAATTTAGCTAAGTTAAAGTACATTTTTAATTTGGCAAATAATGACAAATTGACTTCCAAGAGTGTTGGGTGGGAGTCTACTTCTCTACTTCCTTATTAAACACTGGATATCAGAACTCTTAAAATCTTCATGAACCTTATGGACTTTACTAATTATTTGTAATTGCATTTCCTCAATTGGGAGCGTGAACATTTTTTTCCAACATGTAATATTAATTTTAATAATGTATTTCATTTAGCACAGTCTATGGAGAAGGCAATGGCACCCCATTCCAGTACTCTCGCCTGGAAAATCCCATGGATGGATGAGCCTGGTAGGCTGCAGTCCATGGGGTTGCTAAGAGTCGGACATGACTGAGCGACTTCACTTTCACTTTTCACTTTCATGCATTGGAGGAGGAAATGGCAACCCACTCCACCAGGGACCAGGGAGCCTGGTGGGCTGCCGTCTATGGGGTCACACAGAGTCGGGCATGATTGAAGCAACTTAGCAGTAGCAGCACCATCCAAAGCATTATCATTTTAATTTGTAATCATTATAAAAGCCATTGAGATATTTTGCATTACTTTTTTTATACAAAGTTGTCAAAATGTGGTTTGTATTTCACATTTATATCAGATATCTCAATTAGGTCAAAGCCAAAATTGCTTGGGAGCTACATGTGCCTAGTGACTACCATATTGGAGAACACAGCTTGAGCCCTGCCTTCTGGGGCATTCTCATAGCACTGAGTTTATATTCTGCTGGGCATATGATTCTCAAATATGGCACAGTGAAGAAAAGAATGAACCTGAGTTAGAACCCCCACCACTTACAAGTTGTATGACCTTGGGTAATATTCAGTCTGTATAAACTTCAGTTTCTTCATCAGAAAATAGGAAATATTCTTACTGCAACCTCTATCACACTGGGTTCAGTTCAGTTCAGTGGCTCAGTCATGTCCAACTCTTTGCTACCCCGTGGACTGCAGCACACCAGGCCTCCCTGTCTATCACCAGCTCCCAGAGCTTACTCAAACTCATGTCCATCAAGTCGGTAATGCCATCCAACCATCTCATCCTCTGTCGTCCCCTTCTCCTCCTGCCTTCAATGCTTCCTAGCATCTGAGTCTTTTCCAAGGAGTCAGTTCTTCACATCAGGTGGCCAAAGGATTGGAGTTTCAGCTTCAGCATCAGCCCTTCCAATGAATGTTCAGGAGTGATTTCCTTTAGGATTGACTGGTTTGATCTCCTTGCTGTTCAAGGGACTCTAAAGAGTCTTCTCCAACAGCACAGTTCAAAAGCATCAATTCTTTGGCGCTCAGATTTCTTTCACTGACTAGTGATGAATAAATAAGATAATATATGCTTAGTATTGAACACCCAGTTGTGGATGTGATTGGTGATGGAAGGAAAGTCCAAGACTGTAAAGAGCAATTTTGCATAGGAAATATTGGAAAGACCTAACTAGAAAGTTAGGTCTATGAATCAAGGCAAATTGGAAGTGGTCAAACAGGAGATGGCAAGAGTGAACATCAACATTTTAGGAATCAGTGAACTAAAATGGACTGGAATGGATGAATTTAGATCAGATGACCATTATATCTACTACTGTGGGAAAGAATCCCTCAGAAGAAATGGAGTAGCCATCATAGTCAACAAAACAGTTCAAAATGCAGTACTTGAATGCAATCTCAAAAACAACAGAATGATCTCTGTTTGTTTCCAGTGCAAACCATTCAGTATCACAGTAATCCAAGTCTATGCCCTGACCAGTAATGCTGAAGAAGCTGAAGTTGAATGGTTCTATATTTTGGGGCTCCAAAATCACTGCAGCCATGAAATTAAAAGACACTTACTCCTTGGAAGAAAAGTTATGACCAAACTAGACAGCATATTAAAAAGCAGAGATGTTACTTTGCCAACAAAGGTCCATCTAGTCAAAGATATGGTTTTTCCAGTCATGTATGGATGTGAGAGTTGGACTATAAAGAAAACTGAACGCCAAATAATTGATGCTTTTGAACTGTGCTGTTGGAGAATACTCTTGAGGGTCCCTTGGACTGCAAGGAGATCCAACCAGTCCATCCCAAAGGAAATCAGTCCTGAATATTCATTGGAAGGACAGATGTTGAAACTGAAACTCCAATCCTTTGGCCACCTGATGTGAAGAACTGACTCCTTGGAAAAGACCCTGATGCTGGGAAAGATTGAAGGCAGGAGGAGAAGGGGACGACAGAGGATAAAACGGTTGGATGGCATCACCAACTCAATGGACATAAGTTTGAGTAAACTTCAGGAGTTGGTGACCAACAGGGAGGCCTGGTGTGCTGCAGTCCATGGGGTCGCAAAGAGTCAAACACGACTGAGTGACTGAACTAACTAGTATTGAACACAGGGCTTGGTACATAATAAGATGTTTAATATTAGCTAATAATGGGAGGAGTGATCGCAGTAGAATCTTCTTGATATATTTTTTATCCTTGTATTTCCTGCTCAAATTCTATCTCCCTATGAGCTCTTCTCAAAATGTTCAAGGTTGAGAGACTTTATTTTGGCAACTAGTATACCATGTTACAGTTATCATAACTTTGGGTTTTTGTCACTGATAGACAAACATCTTTTTCTTGTATTTTAGACTCCTAGCTCCTCCAAAGCAGAGTTCCTATTTTGTTTTTCTTTTTATCAGAGAACCTAAAGCAATGTCTGTCAAAGAATAAAACAGTGATACACATTTATTAAACAAATGACTGGATATTACATTTTACTGTTATTTTTCCTATGTGGATAACTCGCCTGTATAGCAGTAACTGGATGGATTTGGAGTTATCCAATGAATTAATGACAAAAATTAAATCATCAGGATGTATTAATAATTAGATATGGAAGAATGAAGTGTCAGGAATGGTTACTGACTTGTGATTATATTACTGGAGGCATTTTTCATTGAGAACAAATTATAAGAGACAGAACAAAGTTGAGGGGGACATGCTGGTTAAGTTTTAGACATACTCAATTCAAGTTTTGGTTGGAAATCAAAGACTCATCAGGGAGTTGTATATTCACACTTGGAGCCCAGAAGATGAGCTTGGAGTGGGGGATTGCTTGAGAGCCATTCTTCAAATGCCATCCTTTAAATCATGGGTGATTACAAGATTCTAAATTTCTGTCTTGGGTCATCTTCTCCTCTTCCTAACACTGTACGTGAAGATTGGTCAGAAAAAGAACAGGAGATAGAAGGAGTTACTAGATATTCAAGAGAAGGCCCACGAATGAGTGTTACCAGAGCAACCAAGGGAGGAAGTCTTTAAGACTCCATAAGACCTGGATTGGTCAAGCTCACAGTTCAAGTTCTATTTCATTTTTTAAATTTATGATTTCTTAGTCTTGTTGTCTTCTTGGATGGCTTTCAGTTTCTCATGGATCTTTAATTTCTGATGCTGAGCATCTCTCTCTGTTATAAGTCATGGTAGTCTCTTTGCTTAATGAAGAATCTACAAGAGAATTGATAAGGCCCCCAAAAGTCAGATTCTGGCTTTGATTGGTCTAAGTGACTTCCAGTGGCTGCCCTTCAAGGTACTGGGGTGGATTTTTGTTAATGGTAATAAATTCATTTCCTCTACTGTTTGGGTGGAAAAACAGGAAAGGAAAGGGATGAGAGCAAACATTTATTTGGTGCCTATAACATTCAAATCACTGGGTTAGGCACTTTATGCACATTATCCTATTTGATTATTACTAATTGCACTGTGAAAGCAATGCTGGAGTGGGTAGCTATTCCCTTCTCCAGGGGATCTTCCCAACCCAGGGATTAAACCCAGGTCTCCTGCATTGCAGGCAGGTTCTTTACCAGCTGAGTCAGCAGAGAAGCCCAAGAATACTGGAGTGGGTAGCCTTCTCCAGCGAATCTTCCTGATCCAGAAATCGAACTGAGGTCTCCTGCATTGCAGGAGATTCTTCACCAGCTGAGCTACTAGGGAAGACTGTGAAAGCAATAGTATCCCCATTTTTCATCTAACTAAGTTGTAACTTAGAAAGATGAACTAGTTAAAAGTCGAGGCCATACTTGAATTTGTATCTCTCAGACAGAAGCCTGTTCAGTACTTTCACCTGATGATTTGATGGTGACATTTTCACTTTATTGTTTCCTATAGAAAAGTAAAAATTGAGGACAGATGCCTTTTTGGTAAAGTATTTAGTCTCTATATAAATGCAAATTTAACTCCTCCACTGAGATTTGTGGGAACTCTAAATTGACAAGAGACCTGAGTGAATAAATCCTATTCATTAAAAGTTATGATGCATTGTTCTTCCTCAAAAGGCATAATTTTCTCAGGAGTACTTCAGGTCTGAGTTTATTTCCTTCAGGCTTCTCCTACTCGATGGGCTACAATTTTAGGTGTTCCCTGGGAAAGATTCAAATTTCTAAGATTTCAGTTAGATAAGTGTCAATGTTATATACTGCAAGATCTTCACTCATTTTTACTTGTGTGTCTAGGGGAGGCAGTAGGAAGTGAAGGTGTACAGCAGAACTTCTACACCATAGTCAATTTGGCTAATAGGTGTCTGAGTACCATGACTGGAACAGGGAGTTTGTTCTGAGTGCTCAAGTACTGATGGGTTATCCATTGGAATGATTTTGCTATTGGTCATGGACTATAAAGAAATCTAAGTGCCGAAGAATTGATGCTTTTGAACTGTGCTGTTGGAGAAGACTCTTGAGAGTCCCTTGGACAGCAGGGAGATCAAACCAGTCAATCCTAAAGGAAATCAGCCGTGAATATTCATTGGAAGGACTGATGCTGAAGCTGAAGTGTCAATCCTTTGGCCACCTAATGTGAAGAACTGACTCCTTGGAAAAGATTCTGATGCTGGGAAAGATTGAAGGCAGGAGAAGGAGGCGACACAGGATGAGATGGTTGTATGGCATCACCGACTCAATGGACATGAGTTTGAGCAAGCTCTGGGAGTTGGTGATGGACAGGGAAGCCTGGCGTGCTGCAGTCCATGAGGTTGCAAAAGAGTTGGACGTGACTGAGAAACTAAACTGAACTGACAGGCTTTTGTTGCATCTGGTTTAGCTGAGCCATGTAGAATCAGAAGCCAGGTTTGTGTTTAGTTCTCCCCCACCCTCCCATCTCTTACATTACCTGCTTCTTGACTGGCTGTTTGTTCAAGTTGCTTGGGGAATGTTGCTGCTGTTGTGTGTGTGTGTGTGTTTTTTTTTTTAATTCCAGAGTCCAGGCCACTCCCCAGAGCAATTAAAACACAATTTGGTGGGAAGGGGGAACCTGTGACTTAGAATTATTTTTAGTGTTCCCCAGGTGATTCCAGGGTGTAACCAATGGTTGAGACACAGTGTTTTGAAGTTTGAGTTCTAGAAAAATGATTTCAACTTTGGCTGCACATCAGAATAAACTAGGCAGCTATTAAAATACACTCTGTGCCTCCCCCAAGAATTTAATTGGTTTGTGGTAAGGTTGACGCATCAAAGTTGTAAGGAAATGTCTAGATAATTGTAATATTCAGCAAGGATCAGAACCACCGGTCTAGAATGAGCTTTGAGTAGTAGTCCCTAGACTATTTCTCTTACCTGAAAGTACTGTATCCTCTGAGGATTTTATTAAATATAGGTGGCAGTAGCTCAGTCCCAGAGTTGCTGATTCAGTTGGTGTTGGGAAGGGCCTATGATTTTGTAGTTCTAACAAGCTTGCAGGTGATGGTGCTCATCCTTGAACCATTCTATAAGTAGCACTGGCCAAGCGTTTACCTTACAATGCATATCACCCAGTAAGCCTCCTGATGGGTTAGGTAGAGTTGGCATATGGGAACACACTGTCTCTTCCTCAGATACCTATCAGATATCTCATAGTCATCAAGTACATGGGATTCACAAAGTCTTGGGTTTGTTCTCATTTCTGCTTCAGTGTTTTCTTGCTATGGGATATAGGCCTGGCAAGAGAAGTCATTTATGTCTCCTCAACTGTAAAATGGAGATGATAATAGTACCTACTTCACAGAGTTATTGTAAGAATTAATAAAAACCATGCATATAAGCTTGTTAGCACAGTGCTTGGCACATCTCAGGCATTCAGTAAACAACATGACTGTGTAATCATTACATCCATGGAATATAAGATTTCTTATTTTCATCTTGAACAGTTGTATCTTTTAAGGACTGCTTTATTTCCCTTTTTAAAGATAGACTGTGTAAACCAGAACATGTCAATCTGGTAAATTAGAGTATTAATACATACGCTTATTTGAAATATCATTCAAGATTCTCAACTAGAGAAGAGTCAGAAGAGAAGAATTGTTTTCAAAGAGATAATGTCACTGTCTTCATATTTTTCTAATATGTTTTTAATGGCATTTTCCAGTGGGATATCAGATTTTTAAATAAAGTTTAGCCTGAGGCCCCTTCTTTCACATGCATAGACTCTCTATATATCTAGATGGAATACAGTTGTATCCATTTTTGAAGCAGAGTTGTGTATAGAGCACCTGGAATCCCTGGGCTTCTCCCCTAGCCTCCCACACCCTTAGGTAAGGCAGCAGATATGACATCTTTCTGAATATACTGAATCTAGACCAATATATTTAACTACAGAAAAATTCAGAAGTGGCTCACCCAAGGTCATACAGCTAATCAGTGGTTGAGCCCAGATGCCTGGGCTTGGTTTTCACTAAGTTTTCACTGGTCATTGAATAACAGAGGAATTAGAACTTAAGAGCTGCTACTAGAACTATGTTCTTTTTTTTAAAAAAAGAGGCACTTTTAAATTAACTGACTGTTCATTTATATCAACACTTGCTTATAGTAAGAAAAATAAACACAAGGAAAATTTAAACCCCTTTTTCTATTTTTATGACTCCATCCCCACTTATAAAAGGCAACCCTCATACATTGTTTCTTAGGTGTGTTTTTAGAAATTTTCTGTACTTATATAATGATACTATATAAAATATGGGTAAACATATGTTCTTTTATCCAAATGGAAACAGACTATATGTACTATCCTGTTTCTAGCATTTTTGCCCTTAATAATTTATCTTGCAAATAATTCCACACAATACATGCAGATCTACCTTATTGTTTTCCATGGCTGCAAAATACTCATTTATAAAAAATTAAGCCTGTCTCCTTGGTGACGAACTTGAGATTGCTTAGCCATGGCAGTGCTTACATATTTGAGTGCCTCTCTCTAGATTCCAAGTAGTATAAATTTGTAGGGTGAGTACATATGTGCTTGTCCAATGTTCCTTCAGCTTTGACATACTGCACTGCAGTTTTCTTCCATGGGCCTGTGAGTTAACTACCCTTGGAAAAAAATCAAGGAACTTCCAGGCCTGAAGTACCAGACTCATCCCACTAATGTTAGCTCTTACACCAAGCTCCAGCTTGTAGAGGCTGACGGTTTCAGCACCAGTAGTGGGCACTTTGTCCTGAGGACTAAATAGAGCAAATGTTCTGCCCTAATTACAGGTAGAGGACTAAACAGATATTTACAGACCCAAATGGCCCATGTCTCATTCACCTCTCCCAGCTCCTCTTCACTCAGGCTTACTTGTCTAATCAATAACTACAATGTCTCCTAAAAAGCACAAAATGACATTATTTCCCATTAATAATTCTCACTACCTATTCAGGGGGTTGTCCTGAAAATGAAGTTCTCTGAAACATGCACCTTGATCTATGAATTTTCTAGTGGACAGAGTTGTTCTGTGATTTTTCAAATAATTCCAGTAGAAAAGGAGGGATGGATTAAAGCCATGATTAATGCCACTGTGCTCCCACATGCCTTCCTTCCTTAGCTCATCACTGTAAGTAATTACCTGCCTGGTTCTGGGCAAGTCCTTCGTTTGGCTTAAGTCAGCTATTGATCATTTATTTAAGAATTGCATACTCCAGGGACGGTGGGAAAAAACTTCTCTAAATTAATTTCTTGAGCCCACTATGGTCATGAATAAATTTCTTTCATTTCAGACAATTTACATCAGCAACTGCTTAGCACTGGGAATTTGTTTACCACTTCTGACCCGCTCCTCTGAAAATTGGTTTTCCAACCACTCTGCGAGTGGCAGTCTTAAATTGACACATTAAATTTTCAAAATTGTATTTGACTTATTGTCTCCTGCTTGCAATGTAGCTCAGTGTGTTGATAGATGCATGCTGGTGTTCTGGGTGTAAAACTGGAAGGTTCTCAAATGCTTTCTTGATGGGGCTTATCTCACAGGTTGGGACTCCAGATAATAGTTTTCTTAATTGGAGGATGTAGGCATGTAGTGACTTTTGAGTAATCATAGTTTGAAAAATAAGCAAAAAAAAAAACAAAAAAAAACACACCAAATTATCCAAGCAGACAATTTTAGAACTGGCTTATGTTTATTTTTTACTGGAGCTCCCTAAATGTGAATCAATATGAGCACTGATTATAAGTAGTATAAACTGCTTCTAATAACTTAAAAATATTTCCAAATGTGTAGCCTGAGTCAGAGATGTTGCTATGATAGAGTCCCTCCTTCTTTATAGTGTGTGAATTTGTGTATGTGTGCACACACAAACCTGCTTGCTTCGTAAGTGCCAGGCAATCAGTATAATTGTATGCATCTGCAAGCATTTTCTAATTATTAATTACTCAGTGCTAACAACTCCCTCAGGTTTTAAAACAATCTTTTTGGACAAGGGATTTGCTGCTCCTTAGAAACAATCCTGTCCCACCATTTAACAGGCATGCCAGAAGTTTCCCTGTGTGCCCACCATTCAGGTTGGTTCAAGCACTTTCATGAGTTAATAGGTATATGAAGCAGGACTAGAATATTGTATCAGAAGAGTTGAAAAAAGTTCCCAGATTCAAGGAAGGAATGCAGATGTTGATAAGAGAATCTAAATGTGTTACAAATGTATGAGACAACTTTATCAAAGGAGGTAGGGGGGAAACGTGCTGACCTAAGTAACTTTGGAAATGAATAGCATCTGTGAAACTAATGGCAAAAAGGTTTATTCACAAGAACTTTAGTGGATAGAGTTATTTTCCATCAAAGTATGGGTTATAAATGCTGACACTATTCTGTATGTATATGTGAACAATTAAGTAAGTGGGTGATGGATGATAGGAAATGCATTTCTCAGTGTTAGACTGATAATTTACAGGTAAACGAGAGGAAACCAGAATGATCCAGTGATGACAGAGTAGTGTTGGAAACATCCGTACTAACTTGTGTTTACTTGGCAGAGATACAGGTGGTTGCAAATAGAAATACTCTTACATATGTGTGTGTACATGGGTTAGTATATGCTCATATATTTATTTGCTCCATCATCTGAAAGGAATGATACTCCAGTAGCAATGAGCATAGCTAGCACTCAGATCTTGGTTTCTAAAACCATTCTCCAAAAATAAAAAGGATGGAGGAACCAGGGTTTTCTAGAGAAATATCTGTTACTAAGACTGGAGCAGGAAACATGCTGGATGGTCCCGAAACATCTTATTGTGTAACCTTAGGAAGTAAGGACATGTTCAAAAACCAAAACAAAGCAATGAGGGCATGTCAAAGGAGCACAGGAACCGATTGAAAGAGTACTCAATGTACAAAGTAGGAAAAATTTGAGCAAGAAATAAAGTAGTACTGAATTATAAGCCAAAGTGTACACAAGTACTCATGAGTTAATTGACTCAATGATTGAATAAATTAATAAATGAGTAGATAACTTAATAAATGAAGAAGAAGAGATAAATCTCCTGTGTAGAAAGATTCCAAATAACTTATGTAGATACTCTACCCTAAAGAGGGGTGATCTCCCTCCAGAGAGTACACTATGGAAGAAGAGGATAAAGTGTGACTTTTCAGTGGAAAAACCTGATAAAGACTACCCAACCCAGGTGATCAAGGTCAACATCAATAGTTGACTTTCTGTTGATGGTATATACATACTCTTGATATGATGAAATGAAAATGGCATTTTATCTCTGCCATCTTCCTCCCTGAATCTGTTATGAGAAAAAAATCTAATTCCAGTAGGCATCTGACAATATACCTGAGCAGTACTCCTCAAAACTATTGAAGTCATCAAAAACAAGGCACATCTGTGAAGTTGTCCCAGCCAAGAGCCTAATGGAGACATGATGATTAAATGTAATGTGGTGTCCTGGATAGGATCCTAGAACATAAAAGGGATATTAGGTTAAAATCTCAGGAAATATGAAAACAGTATAGACTTCTGTTAATAGCAATATATCAGTATTGATTCATTCACTGTAACAAATACACTGCATTGGTGTAAAATGTTAATAATAGGGGGACCTGGATACAAGAGTAAAGTGAGAACTCTGTACTATCAGTTTTTCTATACTGTTTTCTCAATCTGAAACTGTTCTAGAAATAAAGTCTATCAAAAGAAAACCCAAATCTTAATGTCTTGAAACAACAAAGGTTTAATTCTTGTTTAATTATGTTATATCAGTCTCAGTTCAGCTGGAGTTTAGTCCATACTGCCTCATTCAAGGATACTGGCTCCTCAGCCTCAAAATGAAGACTGTAGCTAGTCAGCATGGAAGATGGTACCATAAGGAAACTCCGTGCACTAGCTTTTCAGAGAATTCTGAAAGTGATTATGTCATTTTTGCTCAAATTTCATTGGGCAAAGCAAGTTGTATGACCACATCTAACTTCAAGGAGTTTGGGAACTGCAGTTTCTCTTAGGTACAAAAGGAGGAGAACCAGACATCTTGGTGACCAGCACTAATGATGAGCAAACTATTTCATTGCTTTTTTCCCCCAATGATATTCTGCAATTTCTACTTCTTAAAAACAAAGCCTCTCCCCACTTCCCAACTTAACACCCACTCCTTGATTTGTGGGAAATGCTAAAAGACTGAAAATATAGTCTCTGCCCCGGAGGAGCCTATATTTTGGCTGGAAAAAAAATGATATAATTATGTAGTGACTCAGGAGACATCCCAATGACTCAGGAGACATACATTCAAAATCTGCGTCAAATGAGGAGGATGGCCTTATACATACTCTGACTCTTCTGAGGGGAGAATTCCCTTTAGGTTGGAAAGGAGTATATTCTCATCAGGCAAGCTTTACAGAGGAGACTGATTAGTGCACTGGGAGAAAGAATATACAGGAGGCCAATAGTGAAATTGTGGGTACCAGGTAGAAAAAGATGGAAGAATTGCTCCACTCAAATATCAGACCCTTGAGGCTGGGCTAAATATACTTTTTCTGCCTTTAGCACCATGACTGGCACAGAAGGATGGTTCTCAGAGTTTTGTTGGCTGGAATGACATTTGGATACCATTATTATGCGAGGAGAAGAAGGCAATGGCAGTCCACTCCAGTACTCTTGCCGGGAAAATCCCACGGGTGGAGGAGCCTGGTAGGCTGCAGTCCATGGGGTCGCGAAGAATTGGACACGACTGAGCGACTTGACTTTCACTTTTCACTTTCATGCATTGGAGAAGGAAATGGCAACCCACTCCAGTGTTCTTGCCTGGAGAATCTCAGGGATAGGGGAGCCTGGTTGGCTGCCGTCTATGGGGTCGCACAGAGTCAGACGACAGAAGCAACTTAGAAGCAACAGCAGTATGTCAGGAAGTGATGATATGTGTGGACAGGATGGAACCTGTAAGGATGTTTGACTTGAGTTTCACATGTGTTTTCTCATATAATTTTCACAGCAACATTGTGAGGTGGGCATTATATTCATATGTTATAGATGAGCAGACATACGAAGTAGGGAAGTGGAATGACTTGTCTAAGTTCGCAGAGCTACAGGAGAGCTTAGATTAAAATCTAGGTCTCCCTGATTCCCAAACTCCTCTCTCTCTCCTCCCCATCTCTTACATAAAAAGTGATGAGTTGGATGCTGACCAGTGATTGGAGTGAGACTAGAGGATCAGAGAGAAGCTACTGCAGCAGGGCAGACAGGCGTGCTGAGAACCTGCATCGAAGAGGTGGGTGTTGAGCTGGACTGGAAGAGAAAGAAGTGCAAGACTTATGAAGAAACAGTGATACTCTCTGGGGGCTGATTGGCAATGGAGAAAGAAAAGAGGGATCAATTAACTATGCTAAGACATTGCTGCTCATTCACCATAAATTGTAGTTTCTGCTGGGCCTCCAGAGATGTGCTGGATCCATTTAGGCAACAAGTGGTTTAAAAGGTGATGGGTCCTAAAGTCATTGGGTACTAAGGCACCTGTCTAAGGGAGAGGAAACCCAAAACAGTGATGTTTAGCCATTGTAATGTCTTTATTTGACCACCATTAAGCAAATGCTGTACTCATTCCATCCCCACTGCCGCGGTGTCTGTTGCACAGATGAATATTAAGTGAAAAGAGTAATATTATTCCACTGTCAGTTTACAGGAGGTGCCTCCTAAAGCTTCAGTGCTTCTGGAGGACTGGAATTAGAGAATATCTGCTTCTCTTCTTCTTAGAGGACAAGTTGAAGCCAAATTTTCAGATTCTTCCCTAATAAACCAAGGAAAGAGTGTAATTTTGTTTCAAAATGCACTTCTCTGTCAAAGGCTACCATTTATCCCTTCTCCTTCCAGCTGAAGTTATTAATATTCAAGCTGGTGCTATGTAGAAGATTAAGCTTACTGTGTATTCTCCAGCCATTTATGCTAATTGTAGCCTCTCATTTGTATTGAAAGATTCATAAAAGTATCAGGAGACACTTTACACTGAATTAAAAACTGTTGGACTGGGCGTTTCAAGGCTTCTGCTCCGAAAAGAACAATTATTAAAATGTATTATTCAATTAAACCTGGAAATCTGTATCTCCAAAAGTCAGGAGTCTGAGTAAAAGTGCTACCAGTTAGAATGGGTCCATTAAGTCTGACAGTTGTAGTATATTATATTTTACGTGAAGCTGAACAAGAGAATAGGAAGTCGAGAAAGGCTAATGGTGGGATTTAGGACATACTACTCCCAAAAATGACACCTGGCATCTTGAATATTTTAAGCTGAAAGGGTTTGAGAAAAGTGCAAAAGCAGGAAGGTTGCTCTGACCTCCTTCCTCCCTTCTTTTCTTTTCTGAAATATAAATTCTTATGTGAGAGATGTCTGCCCTACGTTGGACAAAAGGAACATCTTTATCTCCAAAGACAAAGGGACTCCTAACAGACCTTGTTAAACTTCCCCCAGCTGACTACAATGACCTTACACCCCTTAACCTACATATTCCTTCACAACAGCCCACTCTTCACCCAACCGAGCATAAAATACACAGGTCTGTTTTTTGGGGGAAAATCTTCATTTCCTTATGAAGGCTCCCATATCACATAAAACTTATATTAAATAAGCTTTTGTGCATTTCTTCTGTTAATCTGTCTGTTAGTTTAATTTTCAGACCCAGCCAGTGATCCTAAGAGGATAGAAGAAAACTTTTCCCCTTTAAGTTAACAGAGAGCAGTGGAGGTGTTCTGAGCTGTTTGGTCTCCCAATCCCCTAGTAGGTAAAAAAACACTTCTGGTCTGGTGAAAAAAAAAAAAAAAAAAGCTCTCTGGACTTCTCATACTTTCCTAAACTAGTCGGTGAACTTGCAGAAGCGGTCAGGCATCCATTCAGAAAGCCACCTGCTGACAGTCGCTTCAAGAAGACAATGACATTGCTAAAGAAGAGAGCCAGGAAAAGAGGCCAGGATGAAAGATTCTCAACTGAGAGTAGCTTTCCTGGGTTTAATTTTCCCTCTTCCAAGAAACAGGAGCCAAAGAAGTCCATTCTCCAAATAACCAGCAGTGTCCATGGCTTAAGCTTCCATTTGCTCAGTTTGTCCATCCCTCTGTTTGATGGGTTTAAACTCACCTGAGCTACTTGTTTCGCTGCAGTTGTTGAGCCAAGGCCTTCAGCAAGTCCAGGGTCCCCTGGCACAGAGCCTTGGCTCCTTGGTCCTGAGTACATTAGCTGCATGCTGACTTTCTGCTTCCTGGCTTGGCCAGAGCTTTGTAGAACACACGTTACATAAGAATGGAAAATAGCTAGAAGGAAGGAAAATAGATTGCATTATTTTCAAAATCTCTAACCAAGAGGAGTGTTTGCTGTCTAAATAAAGTAGGCTGCTCTGACGCACCCAGAAATTTGGCATTTAGGATGTGTGATACAGAAGCCAAGAGCTACTGCCTCAGGAGTCTGTCAAGTCTGAGGAATGGATTTCCCCCAGGCCAAGGGATCTGGAATGTTATGGGTTTCCAATAAATATTGAATGAAATCTGGATCTGATCATCATCTTTGGAGAGGACTCTCATTATTGGCCAGGAACAGAGTTGCTTCAGCATTTAGCAGATACATCTGAAAAGTCCTCAAAAATGAGAACGTTTGAGGCTGGTGCAGTCATAGTTCCTCTTCTCAAAAATCTTTCCACTGGAGAGGTTTAAAATTTTGGTTTGTTTTGTTAAATAAATGTTGAACACCCATATAGCCCAGGTACTATTCCAGACATTGGACAACACACCATGATGACCTAGGCTCTGAGCTCAAGAATTTCTGAGGTTATGACCTAACTATACTAGTAAGTAGCGTATTTGTTGAGACTTCACTTGAGCTCAGTTTTTCTGTGTGAGGCATTGTGAGAACCACAGCAGAAAGCAAGTCCTTACTGTTTACTGAGGTTACAAAATATACACGCATGAATAATGAAGGCCAATTTAACTCTGATGTGTTTTGGGCAGCACGTGGGTGAAAGTCAATCGTAATGTCCACATTGCTAAATCCTATACTTTTTTTTTCACATCCCATTGTGATTGAGCTTTTTTTTTTTTTTTTTTTAAATTTTTTTTTTCTCTAATTTTATTTTATTTTTAAACTTTACATAATTGTATTAGTTTTGCCAAATATCAAAATGAATCCGCCACAGGTATACATGTGTTCCCCATCCCGAACCCTCCTCCCTCCTCCCTCCCCATACCATCCCTCTGGGCCGTCCCAGTGCACCAGCCCCAAGCATCCAGCATCATGCATCGAACCTGGACTGGCAACTCGTTTCCTACATGATATTTTGCATGTTTCATTGCCATTCTCCCAAATCTTCCCACCCTCTCCCTCTCCCACAGAGTCCGTAAGACTGTTCTATACGTCAGTGTCTCTTTTGCTGTCTCGTACACCGGGTTATTGTTACCATCTTTCTAAATTCCATATATATGCGTTAGTATACTGTATTTATGTTTTTCCTTCTGGCTTACTTCACTCTGTATAATAGGCTCCAGTTTCATCCACCTCATTAGAACTGATTCAAATGTATTCTTTTTAATGGCTGAGTAATACTCCATTGTGTATATGTACCACAGCTTTCTTATCCATTCATCTGCAATGGACATCTAGGTTGCTTCCATGTCTTGGCTATTATAAACAGTGCTGCGATGAACATTGGGGTACACGTGTCTCTTTCCCTTCTGGTTTCCTCAGTGTGTATGCCCAGCAGTGGGGTTGCTGGATCATAAGGCAGTTCTATTTCCAGTTTTTTAAGGAATCTCCACACTGTTCTCCATAGTGGCTGTACTAGTTTGCATTCCCACCAACAGTGTAAAAGGGTTCCCTTTTCTCCACACCCTCTCCAGCATTTATTATTTGTAGACTTTTGGATCGCAGCCATTCTGACTGGTGTGAAATGGTACCTCATAGTGGTTTTGCTTTGCATTTCTCTGATAATGAGTGATGTTGAGCATCTTTTCATGTGTTTGTTAGCCATCTGTATGTCTTTTTTGGAGAAATGTCTATTTAGTTCTTTGGCCCATTTTTTGATTGGGTCGTTTATTTTTCTGGAGTTGAGCTGTAGGAGTTGCTTGTATATTTTTGAGATTAGTTGTTTGTCGGTTGCTTCATTTGCTATTATTTTCTCCCATTCTGAAGGCTGTCTTTTCACCTTGCTAATAGTTTCCTTTGATGTGCAGAAGCTTTTAAGGTTAATTAGGTCCCATTTGTGTATTTTTGCTTTTATTTCCAATATTCTGGGAGGTGGGCCATAGAGGATCCTGCTGTGATGTATGTCGGAGAGTGTTTTGCCTATGTTCTCCTCTAGGAGTTTTATAGTTTCTGGTCTTACGTTTAGATCTTTAATCCATTTTGAGTTTATTTTTGTGTATGGTGTTAGAAAGTGGTCCAGTTTCATTCTTTTACAAGTGGTTGACCAGATTTCCCAGCACCACTTGTTAAAGAGATTGTCTTTAATCCATTGTATATTCTTGCCTCCTTTGTCGAAGATAAGGTGTCCATATGTGCGTGGATTTATCTCTGGGCTTTCTATTTTATTCCATTGATCAATATTTCTGTCTTTGTGCCAGTACCATACTGTCTTGATAACTGTGGCTTTGTAGTAGAGCCTGAAGTCAGGTAGGTTGATTCCTCCAGTTCCATTCTTCTTTCTCAAGATCGCTTTGGCTATTCGAGGTTTTTTGTATTTCCATACAAATTGTGAAATTATTTGTTCTAGCTCTGTGAAGAATACTGTTGGTAGCTTGATAGGGATTGCGTTGAATCTATAAATTGCTTTGGGTAGTATACTCATTTTCACTATATTGATTCTTCCAATCCATGAACATGGTATATTTCTCCATCTATTAGTGTCCTCTTTGATTTCTTTCACCAGTGTTTTATAGTTTTCTATATATAGGTCTTTAGTTTCTTTAGGTAGATATATTCCTAAGTATTTTATTCTTTCCGTTGCAATGGTGAATGGAATTGTTTCCTTAATTTCTCTTTCTGTTTTCTCATTATTAGTGTATAGGAATGCAAGGGATTTCTGTGTGTTGATTTTATATCCTGCAACTTTACTGTAGTCATTGATTATTTCTAGTAATTTTCTGGTGGATTCTTTAGGGTTTTCTATGTAGAGGATCATGTCATCTGCAAATAGTGAGAGTTTTACTTCTTCTTTTCCAATTTGGATTCCTTTTATTTCTTTTTCTGCTCTGATTGCTGTGGCCAAAACTTCCAAAACTATGTTGAATAGTAATGGTGAAAGTGGGCACCCTTGTCTTGTTCCTGACTTTAGAGGAAATGCTTTCAATTTTTCACCATTGAGGATAATGTTTGCTGTGGGTTTGTCATATATAGCTTTTATTATGTTGAGGTATGTTCCTTCTATTCCTGCTTTCTGGAGAGTTTTTATCATAAATGGATGTTGAATTTTGTCAAAGGCTTTCTCTGCATCTATTGAGATAATCATATGGTTTTTATTTTTCAATTTGTTAATGTGGTGTATTACATTGATTGATTTGCGGATATTGAAGAATCCTTGCATCCCTGGGATAAAGCCCACTTGGTCATGGTGTATGATCTTTTTAATGTGTTGTTGGATTCTGATTGCTAGAATTTTGTTAAGGATTTTTGCATCTATGTTCATCAGTGATATTGGCCTGTAGTTTTCTTTTTTTGTGGGATCTTTGTCAGGTTTTGGTATTAGGGTGATGGTGGCCTCATAGAATGAGTTTGGAAGTTTACCTTCCTCTGCAATTTTCTGGAAGAGTTTGAGCAGGATAGGTGCCAGCTCTTCTCTAAATTTTTGGTAGAATTCAGCTGTGAAGCCGTCTGGACCGGGGCTTTTGTTTGCTGGAAGATTTTTGATTACAGTTTCAATTTCCATGCTTGTGATGGGTCTGTTAAGATTTTCTATTTCTTCCTGGTCCAATTTTGGAAAGTTGTACTTTTCTAAGAATTTGTCCATTTCTTCCACGTTGTCCATTTTATTGGCATATAATTGTTGATAGTAGTCTCTTATGATCCTTTGTATTTCTGTGTTGTCTGTTGTGATCTCTCCATTTTCGTTTCTAATTTTGTTGATTTGATTTTTCTCCCTTTGTTTCTTGATGAGTCTGGCTAATGGTTTGTCAATTTTATTTATCCTTTCAAAGAACCAGCTTTTGGCTTTGTTGATTTTTGCTATGGTCTCTTTTGTTTCTTTTGCATTTATTTCTGCTCTAATTTTTAAGATTTCTTTCCTTCTACTAACCCTGGGGTTCTTCATTTCTTCCTTTTCTAGTTGCTTTAGGTGTAGAGTTAGGTTATTTATTTGACTTTTTTCTTGTTTCTTGAGGTGTGCCTGTATTGCTATGAACTTTCCCCTTAGGACTGCTTTTACCGTGTCCCACAGGTTTTGGGTTGTTGTGTTTTCATTTTCATTCGTTTCTATGCAAATTTTGATTTCTTTTTTGATTTCTTCTGTGATTTGTTGGTTATTCAGCAGCATGTTGTTCAGCCTCCATATGTTGGAATTTTTAATAGTTTTTCTCCTGTAATTGAGATCTAATCTTACTGCATTGTGGTCAGAAAAAATGCTTGGAATGATTTCTATTTTTTTGAATTTACCAAGGCTAGCTTTATGGCCCAGCATGTGATCTATCCTGGAGAAGGTTCCATGTGCGCTTGAGAAAAAGGTGAAATTCATTGTTTTGGGATGAAATGACCTATAGATATCAATTAGGTCTAACTGGTCTATTGTATCGTTTAAAGTTTGTGTTTCCTTGTTAATTTTCTGTTTAGTTGATCTATCCATAGGTGTAAGTGGGGTATTAAAGTCTCCCACTATTATTGTGTTATTGTTAATTTCTCCTTTCATACTTGTTAGCATTTGTCTTACGTACTGTGGTGCTCCCGTGTTGGGTGCATATATATTTATAATTGTTATATCTTCTTCTTGGATTGATCCTTTGATCATTATGTAGTGACCTTCTTTGTCTCTTTTCACAGCCTTTGTTTTAAAGTCTATTTTATCTGATATGAGTATTGCTACTCCTGCTTTCTTTTGGTCCCTATTTGCATGGAAAATCTTTTTCCAGCCCTTCACTTTCAGTCTGTATGTGTCCCCTGTTTTGAGGTGGGTCTCTTGTAGACAACATATGTAGGGGTCTTGTTTTTGTATCCATTCAGCCAGTCTTTGTCTTTTGGTTGGGGCATTCAACCCATTTACATTTAAGGTAATTACTGATAAGTATGTTCCCGTTGCCATTTACTTTATTGTTTTGGGTTCGAGTTTATACACCGTTTTTGTGTTTCCTGTCTAGAGAATATCCTTTAGTATTTGTTGGAGAGCTGGTTTGGTGGTGCAGAATTCTCTCAGCTTTTGCTTGTCTGAAAAGCTTTTGATTTCTCCTTCATACTTGAATGAGATCCTTGCTGGGTACAATAATCTGGGCTGTAGGTTATTTTCTTTCATCATTTTAAGTATGTCTTGCCATTCCCTCCTGGCTTGAAGAGTTTCTATTGAAAGATCAGCTGTTATCCTTATGGGAATTCCCTTGTGTGTTATTTATTGTTTTTCCCTTGCTGCTTTTAATATTTGTTCTTTGTGTTTGATCTTTGTTAATTTGATTAATATGTGTCTTGGGGTGTTTCTCCTTGGGTTTATCCTGTTTGGTACTCTCTGGGTTTCTTGGACTTGGGTGATTATTTCCTTCCCCATTTTAGGGAAGTTTTCCACTATTATCTCCTCAAGTATTTTCTCATGGTCTTTCTTTTTGTCTTCTTCTGGAACCCCTATGATTCGAATGTTGTAGCGTTTAATATTGTCCTGGAGGTCTCTGAGATTGTCCTCATTTCTTTTAATTCGTTTTTCTTTTATCCTCTCTGATTCATTTATTTCTACCATTCTATCTTCTAATTCACTAATCCTGTCTTCTGCCTCTGTTATTCTACTATTTGTTGCCTCCAGAGTGTTTTTAATTTCACTTATTGCATTATTCATTATATATTGACTCTTTTTTATTTCTTCTAGGTCCTTGTTAAACCTTTCTTGCATCTTCTCAATCCTTGTCTCCAGGCTATTTATCTGTGATTCCATTTTAATTTCAAGATTTTGGATCAATTTCACTATCATTATTCGGAATTCTTTATCAGGTAGATTCCCTATCTCTTCCTCTTTTGTTTGGTTTGGTGGGCATTTATCCTGTTCCTTTATCTGCTGAGTATTCCTCTGTCTCTTCATCTTGTTTAAATTGCTGAGTTTGGGGTGTCCTTTCTGTATTCTGGCAGTTTGTGGAGTTCTCTTTATTGTGGCGTTTCCTCACTGTGTGTGGGTTTGTACAGGTGGCTTGTCAAGGTTTCCTGATTAGGGAAGCTTGTGTCGGTGTTCTGGTGGGTGGAGCTGTATTTCTTCTCTCTGGAGTGCAATGAAATGTCCAGTAATGAGTTATGAGATGTCTATAGTTTTGGGGTGACTTTGGGCAGCCTGTATCTTGAAGCTCAGGGCTGTGTTCCTTTGTTGCTGGAGAATTTGCTTGGTATGTCTTGCCCTGGAACTTATTGGCCCTTGTGTGGTGCTTGGTTTCAGTGTCGGTATGGAGGCATTTGATGAGCTCCTGTCAATGAATGTTCCTTGGAGTCAGGAGTTCCCTGGAGTCAGGGTTTGGACTTAAGTCTCCTGCTTCCGATTATCGGTCTTATTTTTACAGTAGTTTCAAAACTTCTCCTTCTATACAGCACCATTGATAAAACATCTACATTAAAGATGATAAGTTTCTCTACAGTGAGGGTCACTCAGAGAGGTTCACAGGGTTACATGGAGAAGAGAAGAGGGAGGAGGGAGTTAGAGGTGACCCAGATGAGATGAGGTGAATCAATAGTGGAGAGAGTGGGCTAGCCAGTTGTCACTTCCTTATGTGCACTCCACAACTGGACCACTCAGAGATGTTCATGGGGTTATACAGAGAAGAGAAGAAGGAGGAAGGTAACAGAGGTGGCCAGAAGGATAAAAGGGGGGAATGAAAAGGAGGGAGACAGATCCAGCCAGTAATCAGTTCCCTAAGTGTTCTCCACTGTCTGGAACACACAGAAATTCACAGAGTTGGGTAGAGTAGAGAGGGGTTAGGGAGGAGACACAGGCGACCTGGTGGAGAAAAAGGAGGGTCCAAAGGGAGAGAGAGCAGTCAAGCCAGTAATCTCACTCCCTAGTGAAAAATGGGTCCTGAAGATTGGGTCCTTAAAGGTACAAAATTGGTAACAAATACATAAAAGCAAAAATTAAAAATCTAGAGTAGAGTTTGGAATTTCAAAAATACGACGTTAAAGAAAAGAAGAAGGAAAAGAAAGAGAGAAAGAACGAACAAACAAAAACAAACAAGGTCGCGAAAATTATAAAGAAAGTACAGGTACAAAATTGATAACTAATACCAGAAAGCGAAAATTAAAAATCTAGAGTAGAGTTTGGAATTTCAAAAATACAATGTTAAAGAAAAGAAGAAGGAAAAGAAAGAGAGAAAAAACGAACAAACAAAAACAAACAAGGTCGCGAAAATTATAAAGAAAGTACAGGTACAAAATTGATAACTAATACCAGAAAGCGAAAATTAAAAATCTAGAGTAGAGTTTGGAATTTCAAAAATACAATGTTAAAAAAAAAAAAAAAAGAAAAGAAGAAAAATAAAGAGAGAAAACAAACAAACAAATACGAACAATGTCACAAAAATTATAAAGAAAATACAGGTACAAAATTGATATCAAATACCAAAAAGCATAAATTAAAAATCTAGAGTAAAGTTTGGAATTTCATATATACAATGTTATATAAAAGAAGAAGAGAAAGAAAGAAGAAGAAAAAAAAAAAAAAAGTCACAGAAATTATATAAAAAAAAACTATAGGTACAAAATTGATAACATATACCAAAAAGCGAAAATTAAAAATCTAGAGTAGAGTTTGGAATTTCAAAAATACAATGTTAAAGAAAAGAAGAAAAAAACAAAAACAACAACAAAAAAAAAACCAAGGTCAAAAAATTATAAAATATATATATATGAAGTTTGCTGAAGAAGAAAAAAATAGGGTCTTTTTTTTTTTTTTGCAAAGTAATAGGTTATAAAAGTGAAAATTAAAGGAACAATAGAGGACTTAAATTTTTTTTTTTAATTAAAAAAAAGAAAGAATGATCGTAAAAATAATAAAAATATATCTAGGACTTTTTTTTTTTTTTTTTTGTGGGTGTTGTGGGTTCAGTTCATTTTTGGCTAGTTCCTTGGTCAGATTTATATTTCTCAAGATCTATAGGCCCCTTCCTATGTAGTCCGTAGTAACCACGGGGTTTTGATCTATTGCCTGTAGCTTCCAAGGCGTTTCCCTCTGTTATATCTTCTTCTGTTTGCTAGTCTCTTCAGTATCTGGTTTCCGCCCTGACTCAAAGGGCACGGTGGAGGACACTTTTTTTTTTTTTTTTTTTTTTAGGCTTACTTGTTCAGTCGCGCTGTGGGGAGGGAGGGAGGGATGCTGCAAACAAATAACACTGGCGTGGGCTCGCAGTGCCTCAGCCACCCTGGGTCTGCCCCTGCTCACGGCGCGTGTAGCCTCCCTGTCCACACTGCTCGGACTCTAGGTTGTTCCGCCGGGAACAATCCGAGGCTGGCCCTGGGCTGTATGCACCTCCCAGGTCCAAGCCGCTCAGGTTCGGGCACTCGGGTAGTCCTCAGAGGCACAGACTCAGTTGGGCCTGCGTTTTGTGCTCTTCCCAGGTCCGAGCGCCAATTTGCTCTTCCCAGGCGAGCGCCAATGCTGCGACTTATCGCCTCCCCGCCACTCGGTTATCTGGATGTAAAACCGGCGCACCTTCTCAGGCAGATGTTGACCGTCCAGACCCCCAAGAAGTTTTAGTTAGCAAAGAAGCCTGCTTACAATTTTATAGATAATGTCTCTCTGGGGCTGCGATTGCCCCCTTCCGG
Organism: Bos grunniens; assembly: GCF_055505025.1. Taxonomy (NCBI): domain Eukaryota; kingdom Metazoa; phylum Chordata; class Mammalia; order Artiodactyla; family Bovidae; genus Bos; species Bos grunniens. Next base: position 32,140,975 of record NC_141190.1, on the reverse strand, counting down.
CTCTGGCTGCCTGTCACCGGAGGGCGAAGGTCTGCAGCCGGCTATCTCTGTTCAGTCCTTTGTTCCGTGCGCGGGCCTGGCGGTCTTAGGTTAGGGCTGGCTTTTCGCGTGGTAAGTATCCCACAGTCTGGTTTGCTAGCCCAAATTATTTCGCTCAGATAGCGCTCAGGGTATTCAGGCCAAATTCTTACTCTCAGCGATGCAGCCCGCGCCGCGCCTCCCTGCCCAGCCCCGGCTTGCTAATGGCGGATGCAGGCGTCTGCGCTGCTTCTCTGCTGGGGGAGTTACTGTAGGGCTCGCAATCTGCGAGTTTTAAATTGTTTATTTATTTTTTCTCCCTGTTATGTTGCCCTCTGTGCTTCCAAAGCTCGGCACAGATTCGGCAGTGAGAAGGTTTCCTGATGTTTGGAAACTTCTCTCTTTTTAAGATTCCCTTCCCGGGACGGAAGTCCGTCCCTCCCTCTTTTGTCTCTTTTTTTTTGTTTTTAATATTTTTTCCTACCTCCTTTCGAAGAGTTGGGTTGCTTTTCTGGGTGCCTGATGTCCTCTGCCGGCATTCAGAAGTTGTTTTGTGGAATTTACTCGACGTTTAAATGCTCTTTTGATGAATTTGTGGGGGAGAAAGTGTTCTCCCCGTCCTACTCCTCCACCATCTTGGCTCCTCCCCCTGTGATTGAGCTTTTATCAACAATTGACAGGGGTCATCATTCTGTTTTCCTTTTGTGCGGTGGTTTTAAAATCTGACTTCCACATTTATTTACACTGCTCCCATGAAGAGGTAACATATGTGTCCCCTCCTTCAATCTTATTGGCTTTGTGATTACTTCGTAGTGCAGTGTAGATTAAGTTACACTATGTGACACAAGCTGGAATCAAGATTGCGGGGAAAAATATCAATAACCTCAGATATGCAGATGACACCACCCTTATGGCAGAAAGTGAAGAGGCACTAAAAAGCCTCTTGATGAAAGTGAAAGTGGAGAGTGAAAAAGTTGGCTTAAAGCTCAACATTCAGAAAACAAAGATCATGGCATCCGGTCCCATCACTTCATGGGAAATAGATGGGGAAACAGTGGAAACAGTGTCAGACTTTATTTTTCTGGACTCCAAAATCACTGCAGATGGTGACTGCAGCCATGAAATTAAAAGACGCTTGCTCCTTAGAAGGAAAGTTATGACCAACCTAGATAGCATATTCAAAAGCAGAGACATTACTTTGCCAACAAAGGTTCATCTAGTCAAGGTTATGGTTTTTCCTGTGGTCATGTATGGATGTGAGAGTTGGACTGTGAAGAAGGCTGAGCACTGAAGAATTGATGGTTTTGAACTGTGGTGTTGGAGAAGACTGTTGAGAGTCCCTTGGACTGCAAGGAGATCCAACCAGTCCATTCTGAAGGAGATCAGCCCTGGGATTTCTTTGGAAGGAATGATGCTAAAGCTGAAACTCCAGTACTTTGGCCACCTCATGCGAAGAGTTGACTCATTGGAAAAGACTGATGCTGGGAAGGATTGGGAGCAGAGGAGAAGGGGACGACAGAGGATGAGATGGCTGGATGGCATCACTGACTCAATGGATGTGAGTCTCAGTGAACTCCAGGAGTTGGTGATGGACAGGGAGGCCTGGCGTGCTGCGATTCATGGGGTCGCAAAGAGTCAGACAAGACTGAGTGACTGATCTGATCTGATCTGATGTGACTTTGGAGGCTAGGTGGTAGTAGGCTTTTCCTGCGTCTCTGGGGTCACTTGCTCTGGCAGAACTGTGTGCCATTTATGAAACTTATGTTGGAGAGGCCCTGTGTAGTCATTCTAGTCAACAAACCCAGCTAAATCCCTAGCTGAAACCAGCGTCCAGTGAAAAACACACCAGTGAACCACCTGAATGTCCAACCCAGTTGAGCCTTCAGATAACAGCACACCTCGTTGACATCTGATTGTGTCTGCATGAGAGAGCCCAAATGAGAACTTCTGCATCGAGCCCTTTGCACGTGCCCAGCCTGCAAAATCATAGGCGAAGTAGCAGTTGTTTCAAGTTGCTACAGTTGAGGGCTATTTGTTATACAGCAGTAGTGACTAAAATACATGATATTAAATCTCCTGAGTTGCCTACTATTCCTCTATCCATTTTTAGTCACCTTTGTCAGCTCATCTAGGCCCATGTGCTAAGAGCACAGAGATGGGATTTAGGATCATGGTACTTTCTTCTGACTTCCAGTTCCATGGATCCTGTTGCCCAGTTGAATATCTCAAAGATGCACAATTGCCTTCTTTGGTTCCTTGACCACACAGTATTTCCTTTTGCCACAGGGCTTGCATGCATTGTAGTTCTCTCTCCTAGAATGCCTAACACTGCCCTGCATGAACCCCTCATCCCTCAGATCTGAGATCCCATTTCTAGAAATGGCTCTTGTTCACAAAAGTTTTCCCTGAGATCAGGTTTTCTTGTTTCATGTTCCTATGGAGCATTTAACTCCATTTTAAAAAGTGCATCCTGTCAGCACTGTATTTCCTTTTAAAGCTAAGATCTGGCTCCAGTACTACATGCAGTCCATGACAGAATGAATGGCATCTCAATTTTGGTCACAATTTTTTCCCGCAACACTAGCACAGTGCCTGACCCCGAGTAATCACTCAATTATTATTTACTCTTTCATTCCACTCCCAACTCTAGTCCCATTTCATTCATTCATAACTTCAGTGGTTCCCTCATTCAGCAAATATTAATCATAATAAAGGCTAACTAAACCCTGTTATGTACCAGTGCCTGAGCTAAGCACTTTATAAGTGCCATCTCCTGAATGTCTCATGTTAACACTATGAGGAAAGTAGTAGTATTGCCCTTTAATAGAAGGGAAAGGCAAGATAAATATGGTTCCTAAGGCCATGAAATTATTAAAATGGCAGAGCAAGGATTTGAACCCAGTTCTGTCTGGATTTTAATCTCATGTTCTTGAGCACTGCTCTGATAAGGAGTGGTGGAGGCATGATCTCCTTGCGGTAAAGGATAAGTCTGAAGCCAATGATCACCTCCTTTCCTCATGTAGTTGATGGGAAGCAAAATATGGATGGTAGCTTCTATCCCCTGTGATAAACTGAAAGGCATGAGAGCTGATGGGGCAAGAGAGCCCTGTGTCCTGGCTCCCTTCTCCCAGCACCTAGCGTCTTACAAAGCCTAAACCTTGTTTCTAACTGCACCTTGGCTTCCTACTTATGTAGGCCTTCAGAGGTTGGGAGGAAAGCGTGGTCCTCTTTAAGGCTCTAGCCAGCCTCTGCTGGAGTTTTAGGGATGATTGGAAGCAGGTAATCTACCTGTGAAGTAGCAGAACCATCATCTCACCAAATATGCCTGTGCTCATTATTTGCTGAGCAAAATGACTCCCACACTAATTTGTCAGTCTAGCTAGCAGACTGGAGGTGCCGCAGGACCCCTGACTGCCTGGTAATCTAATGGAACAGGGAATACTTCATTACCCTTCAGGTTTTGCACTCATTCTGAACCCAATTATCGTTGTTGCTGCCTACTGCTCAGGGTTGAACTGGCTGACATCTTATTATGGTTGCATCAGCCTTTTCGGTCAGCTAAAGATGTGTGTCAGGGTAGTGTCCCAGAGCTTAAGGAATTAGTCATGAGCAGATGAGTGAGGCTGAGCAGAGGGAGATGACCTCTTATCATGAAGTCCAATGTGTTAGACATGTTGCTTTCCAAGTACGAACTCTGATAGGGTTTCCTGAGGGGATGCAAAGATTCTGAGCAAAGCCTCCAAACAAATGGAACAGAGAATGACCTCACATGAATATAGAGCTTGGCATTTAGTTTCACAAGCCTCGTTGGATTCTCACTCCTCTTATTGAAAGATTTATTACTTTATTGTGCCAGACCTATGTCCCTTTCAGAGAGAGTCAGCTCTTTCTTTACAAAGCCACCTCCACTCATATGAAAATTACATTATCTGTATCCCAAGCAGGGATACTTTCTGAGAATGAAATGAAGCACTAAGATAATCAGTAAGTGTTAATTGGTCGATAACAAGCATAAAATGGAACTCTCCTGGGCAAACTGCACAACGCCACAATGGACTCCTTGATATTATTAATCCCCAGTAAGAATCAAGTAGAAAACCACTGCTAGGAAGCCCGAATTTTTAAGAATAAAGGGAGGCTGTGGCATAAAATGTGGGACTTGAATTGCTTTTTGACTGTACAGGTTAGCAGCCTTCAAAGTCAGTGCCACTGGAGATCCCCAGTTCCCACAGCAGAAAGGTGAGAAGAAAAGCTGTCAGCGTTGGTAATGGAAGTTGGTTAAGAGTCTGGGCAAGGCTGCAGGATTGCCCTGGTAAAAAGACCAGATCAAATAGAAATTTAATTGAAAAATGTCACCTCGTCATAAGTGATTCACTCAACAATGCTGAAGGAATGGCTTAGAGTTTTGCCAACAGTAGCCAGCCTGGGACTGCAGGCCCCTCCTATCCCTTCTGATCTTAGTTGTTAGGTCCTTGAACAGAAAATGCAGTTTATGTCATCCAGTCTTCCAAGTTAAGATTTGGGCGGGACATTCTTAAAGCAAATGGTGGTTCAGTGAATAGGACCAAAGAGAACACACTCAGCTTAAGGGCAAACATTAAACTTGGAGAAACAGTTTAAGGTGGGAAAACAGAATGCTACAGAACTCTATAGAGCCAATGATAAAAATGAAAATATTGCTTTCAAGTAGCCTAGAAAGAGGGCATTTATGAAACACACAGGAAGTATATCAATTTTAGACAAGCAGATCCGTGATAGCTCTAAAATATGTTTTCTGTAAAATATACTCTGCAAAAACAAATTAGATGTCAGTAACAATAGTCAACATTTGTTGAGCACTTATTCTGTGTCAGGCTGTATTCAAAACCTATAACATGTATTTTTTCATTCAGATATATAGGAAGAAATAAAAGGAAGTTGAATAAATTTAAATAAAATTAAAATTGCAATGGCAGAATTTGAATCCTACATTAGAAACAGCAAAGGGTTGATTTAATAACTGTGAAACATCTAATCCTTGGTATAGAAAAGAATTTATTTTAAAATGCATATAAAAAAGGCAAGTGGATGATAGCTGTTAAACATTATGATACCAACATACTTAAAGACTAGTAAAAACATAAGGAGAAAATGACAAAGATGAAAATGAAGTAGGCAGTTTGCACACAGTGATTTGCATTTGAATAGGCCAAGAGATCAAAGTAAATAGGTAGCGGTGTGAAAAAATAAAATGTTAAGGTTAATTTAATAAATACATACCAAACTTTGTACTCTAGAAAGAATATACCTTTCTGTATTCAACTTCCAATAAAGCACTTATCAAGATAAAATATACGTATGTGGAGACTGTAAAAATGTTTCAAATGATTCCCCAAACAATCAGAAATCAAACATATCATTTTAAAAAACTTATTTGGCTTAGATGCAATCCACTGCATTAGGAGTACAGAGCTTTAGCCACTGGACTACCAGGAAAGTCCCTTACTATCAAGGAAATAATATTAAAAATTAATAACAAGCGTATTGAAAAGTCTACTCATTTTGAATGAAAATATTATAAATGATCTTGGTCAAAGAGAAAAGTAAAAATTAGTAATATAAAATTAAGGAATTAACAATAATATTAAGTATGGAAGAGTACAGGCAATGCTAAATTCAGAGGCAAATTCTTATCTTTAAATGCTTTTATTCTTAATATAAGACAAAAATAAGTTAAATACTAAGCATAAGAAACTGGATAAGAAAAACAATAAACAATAGGAAGCAAGAGGTAGAAATTAATGTAGATAAAAGATAAATTATTTTGTTTTTAAAGGTAATATTTTTCAAATTCAAAGAAAGCAATAAATTTCATACTGTATGGATGATTATAGAATATAAAGAAATTGCTCCAGTTCTTTTTATGGGTTTAATCTATTACTAAAACCTGAGAGTAAGACAGATCAACCTACATAATGTATTAGTGTATATTATGTATGTTTATGTATATTAAAATTATACTGTGATTTATTCCAGAAGTATAAAAATAGTAGTAAGACTATTAATAAAAGTCATCCACATTAATGGGTCAGAGGATAAACATGACTTGGTAAGACATATAATTAAATACCCATATGTATTAAGTTACAAGTTACATATTTAGTAACTTGGGAATTTAAATACAAAATTTAAATATTTCTAGAGTGGCAGAATTATTCATCTGAAACCTATAACGCACATTATGTTAATGTTGAAATGATAGATATATCCCTGCTGAAGTCACAAGGAAGATGGGATATGCTCTGTTTAAAAAGTGATCTAGGGAGAAAATATTTGTAAAAGACATCTCTGGTAAAGGCCTCATCCAAAATATGTTAGAACTCAACAATAAAGAGTAAATTTTCCAATTTTAAAGCAGGCAAACGATCTGAACAGACACCTCACCAAAGATGATATACAGATAGAAATGAAACATGAAAAATATGTTCACCATCATGCATCACTAGGGAAATTGCAATTTAAAACAATGAGCTATTACTGCATAGCTGCTAGAATGTCTAAAATCCAAAATGCTGGCAACACCAAGTGCCTATGAGAATGTAGAACAGGAACCCTCGTTTCTTGCTAATGGGAATGCAAAACAGTATCAAAAGACGGTTTCGCAGTTTCTTACAAAACTAAACATGCTATTACCATATAATCCAGCATAGTGATTGTTGGTATTTACCAAGAAGATGAAAATTTATATTCATACAAAGCCTGCACACAAATATGTATGACAGCTTTATTCATAACTGCCCAAACTTGGAATCAGCCAAGATATCCTTCAATAGCTGGATGGATAAATAAGTATTTATCATGTAGACTAGGACATTGGGCGTTAATTAGCTCTAACGGAGAATAGCCTCTACGTGCCATGAGTAGTGTGGGTTTGCCCTCAGAACCCAGGGCTGAGTAAGTATCAAGCACAATGCCTTCCCATTGTTTCCATCCCATTCAGGACTGTAGAAGTGTACAGTCACTCAGCCTTGTGCATGGTCACCACCTTTGTGGTTCCTCTCTGTCTTCGCTCACCCACAATATCTCCATATATTACTTGGACACATATACTTTCCACTGACTTTGCCCAAGCTTTCATAAGCTGAAAGAAAACCAGTTATTGATGAGAAATGCAAAACACAAATAGCACTCTACTGACAAATAATGATGAAGCACATTTGGCCATATGTCAACAAGCTTAAAGATAGGAGGCTGACCGTGATTAATATCATGTGCATTCCCCTCAAAGAGTTCCATGAAACTCTCACAATTTGCAGAATTAAACTGTAGTTTGTGTGTAAACAAGATCTTAATGGTTCCTGGAAGATCCTCACATTTTAAAATAATGATCTTGAAAACCAAAACCAAACATCAGTGCCTACAAATGCTGTGAATTGTAATCGATATATCTTAAGACATTAAAAATTCACTGAGCTTAGAAGAGGATGCATCAATTAACATCTCTATTGAATATGCAAGACTGTGTCAAATCACAGATACTGTGTAGGAGGTGGTGTGAACCTGCTGTTTTTAGCACTTGGGCCATATTTATTGGGCCAAAAATGAGTTACATAAAAATGTCTTGATAGAAATGGCAATGAGAATCCTTCCTGGGAAGATATGTTTAGCTGCATGGAGCTCAGAAAAAAAATGACTTAAAAATACATTTCTAGTGTTACAATTTATATACAGTAAAATGCACCAGATCAGGCCTGTTTAGTTTGCATGTGGCCAAGCCTGTTGGGGCTTCCCTGGTGGCTCAGTGGTAAAGAATCTGCCTGCAGTACAGGAGACCCGGGTTTGATCCCTGGGTTGGGAAGATCCCCTGGAGAAGGGCGTGGCACCCACTCCAGTATTCTTGCCTGGAGAATTCCATGGACAGAGGAGCCTGGTGGGCTAGAATCCATGGGGTTGCAAAGAGTTGGACACGACGGAGTGACTAACACTTTCGCTTTCAAGCCTGCCCAAACCTTCAGTCACATTGACTTAATCATCACGTGTGTATTGCCTCCTGCACTGAAAGTTCTAGGGCTTCAGATATAGCTGGATGCAGGGGCTCAGGTGGTATCATCAGGACAGTCTGTTTTTCAGCTTTGTTTTCTTTCTTTGCTGGTTTCAGCCACCCTCTCTCCTTGTGCCCCTCTCAATTTCCCATCTGTTTTTTTTCCTGAGTTGAAGTCCAGGCAAAATGAGAACTCCGTTTTTCTTACAGTTCTGACTAAAGTCAGAGGACTGCAGCTCTTTGGCTTGGATTAGGTCACATACTTTTCCAAACACTGGTCACTGTGGCCGGGAGTTTGGAGGATCAGTTCTACCCTCTTCCCATGCGCTGGGGTAACAGGATAATTGGAGCGCTGGTTCCAGAAAACAAAGAATGGATGCTGGACAAGAAAGTTAACAAATGTCCACGAAAACTCGGAAGGAGGCTTTAATCTCTTCTTACATGAAATGGTGATGTGATGATGATATTAATGAACATAATCACTATTGCTTATGAAATCCCCACTGTATTCCAAGCTCTATCTACAAACAGTCCTGATCATAACACCGTAAGACCAGCATTAGTGTGCCCTTCTACTAAGGATAACTCTGAAGCTCAAAAAGATTAAATGAATTGCCAAGACAGAGTAGCTATTAAGTGAGGAAGTCAGAATTTAAAGTCTCTCATAGCTCCATCTATTGTGCCTGTCCCTAAGTAAGCATTTCTTGCTTGTGATTTGATAGGGGAAAAATGGAGCATGTGTGTGTATGTGTGTATCTGTCTACTGAGAACTGAGAGACAGATGGCTAAGGAAACAAGTCACACAGGGGAAAAAATGCTTTGAGACTGGGCACCCCTGACTGCATGGGCATGTCCCACCAGCAGTACATTTTGCATTTCTGGAAACGCACAGGCCCACGTGTGGTTGGGAGACCCCCGTCTATGGGGACTCTGTGAGGTGGGCAGGCAGTTTTTCCACATCACATATTTCTATGGCTTTGTTTTCCTTGTCAAGTTCCCGACAGCTGCGAAACTTATTAAGACAGAATCGTGTTGCATATTCATCAGACGACTTGTTAATCATCTGCTAGGCCCCTTCGGAGAGCAGGAGTCCTGGAGCTCAAATGATGAATAACAGACAGCATGTCCTCACCCGCTCTTGAGTGTTGGTATTGGCAATTATATAAAAGTTTTTGGGAAAGTGGGTTTAAAGCAGGAGAATTCGTTGTTTGTGACTCCACTATGATTTCTTTTTGATCATCTACTCGTTATCTTCCTCTGTCCCCACTGTTTAGGTAAAATAGGAATACTCTCCAGTTTACAGAAGGGAAAACAGACCCAAAGAATGAATGAAGGGCTTCAGTGCAGGGCATGCTGGAATTCAGGGCTCTTAATCCTCCATTCATGGGCTTCCCTGGTGACTCAGTGGTAAAGAATTCGCCTGCAGTGCAGGAGATGCTGGTTCCATCCCTGATCCAGGAAGATCCCCTAGAGAAGGAAACGGCAACCCGCTCCAAGATTCTTGGTTGGGAAATGCCATGGGCAGAGGAGCCTGGTGAAATACAATCCAAGGGGGTGCAAAAGAGTCACACACAACTTAGTAACTAAACACAGCCCTTCATTCAGCATCCCTAGGAGTGGGGATCTTTCATCTGTGCTTTGCTGCGAGAAGCTGCTCATTTGAACACATGATTATCAAAGATGTGTGCCCTTTGTCTCTTTAGTTCACCAACAAATTCCAAATTCCTAGAACAGTGCCTGGGCCAAAAAAGAGGGTCAGATATATTTGCTGAGTGAGTCCAAGCTCCCTAGACTCCAAGTAGGCACCTTACTTATGACACCCAATGAACATTGCCCAGTGTCAAGCCACTATGATTTTCAGGAGTAGTGTTTTTTGTAAGGCCTCGCAAAGAGCCGCAGTGAATGCTGCTGATTCCCACAAACCCAGTCTGATTGCAAACCCTCGCTCAGGATGCCTCTTTAGGTTTCTAGCAGATCTCAAAATTATGCCTCAAAATTGCTTCTCCTGTCTGCTATGTTCTTCCCTCACCACTTACCTTAAGATGGGCCCAGCTCTTGCCTTAATTCTTCCAAAGCACAGATAATGCCAGTCTGAGGTATTTAATAATCAATTTTCTCTTCTGTAGAATGAGCACAGTAATAGTGGAACCTATTTCATAGTGATTATCAGGAGTTCCTGAGACAACAGGTGTGAAATATCAGGTGTGGAGTAAGTATGGTAAGAGTTAGCTATTGTCATTATCATCAAGAGGTGCTGGAATCGGATCACTGGGTTCAGGTTCCAGCTCTGCTGTTTGGTAGCTGTGTGATCTTGTTGCTTAACTTCCCTCTGCCTCAGTTTCTCATCTGTAAAATGGGGATAAAAATGGAATTTGCCGAATAGGGCTTCTATGAGGCTTAAATGAATCAATATCTTGTAAAGAAGATGGAGTATTTGCGGACACATAGTCAGTGTCATAAATGTAGCAGCAGTGGTATCTGGTCAGATACCAGTGTCTCGGCTCCTGGAGTCCTGGGCTCTCAGGACCCGGTTTCTCCACTTTGCTTTTACTCACCACCTTCTCAGAATTCTTCACCTTCCGCCTACCCAGTCTTTTACTTATCCTTTGTCCTCTATCTTTCTCTTCAGACCTTGTCAGAGGAAAAACAAAAATGTTAGACCCAGAATGGCTCGGTCTATGATTAAGATGGCCTGTTAATGCTCTTGACTGAAATTCTCAACATCTCAGAAGTATATGCATGTGTCTATATATACATTTAGGCCCAGAGGCATCTGGACTTTGCCGACCACCCATCCCTCTTATAAGTCCGTCTCCTGCTCCTTGACCTTGTCTCCGTCCTGCAGGGTAGCCCTGATACACCTGCTTTGAGAGTCTTCTCTTTCTGCGGGGAAGCATAATGTGCTAGTGGTTAAGAGGACAGTCTGCTGAAGCAGACAGCCCCACAGGGAAGTCTTGACTCTGTGATTTCTACCCCAGGCAATTTCCTTTCTTCTCTTGCTCCTCAATTCCCTCAACCGTAAAGTGGGTAGAATAAAAGTTACCTCATTGACTGTGAGGCTTAGAAAAGTTGTGTGAAAAAACTTTTATGTGAAAGTAGGTAGTAACATGGCAGTCGTGTATAAAATTCATAGTCTGCAGTGATCCCTTTAGGTTTTTTGCTCTAATTCTAATTCTAATCTGTATCCGAGACAAGTTCAGCCAGAACATCGGTCGGCAGGTCCCATCCAAGGTCATCTGGGACCACCTGAGCACCATGTATGACATGCAGGCACTGCACGAGTCTGAGATTCTTCCGTTCCCAAATCCAGAGAGGAACTTCATCCTTCCAGAAGAAATCATTCAAGAAGTCCGAGAAGGAAAAGTGATCATAGAGGAGGAAATGAAAGAGGAAATGAAGGAAGATGTGGACCCCCACAACGGGGCTGATGATGTTTTTTCATCTTCAGGAAGCTTGGGGAAAGCAACAGAAAAGTCCAGCAAAGACAAAGAAAGGAACAACTCGGACTTGGGGTCCAAAGAGGGGCCAGACAAGCGGAAGCGCAGCTGGGTCACCGACAAAGTCCAGACCGCCAACAGCAACCCCTCCAGCCCCAGCGCAGCCAAGCAGCGCCGGTGGTAGATACTCACAGCAGGCGGGTGCTGTGGTCTCGAGGCAGTGGGAGGGTCAAATACCACCTGCCCTACTGCCTGCCCTCGGGTGCCAGAGGCTCCTGAGGTGCCACTCAGACCGTCTGGGTGACAGAGGATGAGATGGTTGGATGGCATCACCGACTCAATGGACATGAGTTTGAGTAAACTCCGGGAGTTGGTGATGGACAGGGAGGCCTGCTGTGATGCAGTACATGAGGCTGCAAAAAGTCAGACATGACTGAGCAACTGAACTGAACTACACAGTAAATGACAGATCAGTTATCCTTACAATTTGTGGCACATTAAAATCATCTAGAGAGATTTTAAGGCTCTGAGGCTCATGGAGTATGCCAGACTAATTAGAATTTCTAGCAGCGGTGGATACTAGTATTTTTAAAATATACCAAGGGCTGCCAAGTTTGGGGCCAGTGTTATAGATTGCTTTCCAGTCTCTTTGCAAATAGCATGAACCATAGAGTTTGGCCCTGCTGTGTGATCTGATGCTGTTGTGTCTAAGGATATCTTGCCTGTGAGTGGTGTTTTGCCCATGTGTCATGTCAGCCCAGCCAGAACATAAGGGCCAAGGGAACTGACCACAGCACAGACCTCCTTGTCTTCACCATCCTGAAGCCTAGAAAGGTGTGTGTCTTGAATTCAGCATGAGTTTGTTCGTGATGAATTAATTGAAATAGAAAATAGGCTTTAGCTGGTAGAAAGGTGACCTGACAGGCCATTTCAAAGAGGTTGAAAGCTGACAGCAGGGAGTCTGAGGCCAGTCCATGCTGCTTGCTGCTTTATTTGAAATATGACACTCTCTAATTGTGTGACCTTAGATAAGTTAATTAACCTCTTTGTGCTTCAATTTCTCCATCCATAAAAGGGAGTTAATAATAAGACCTACTTCTTAGAGTTGTTGTAAGAATTAAATACAACGCATGTGAAGTACTTAACATAATACTTCACCAGGAAGTGTTGCCTGTTACTACTATTATTATCCTGAAGACTTGTTCTAACCTGCCTCAGAGTTCAGCTACAGGCCTATGCAACAAACTGGTGTGATCATAAGATGTTTATTTCTCCGTTTCCTTGGATGGGGTCTGAGACAGTAGAGTTGCTTTATTTGGAATTCTGTTCTGCTTTATTGACTATGCCAAAGCCTTTGACTGTGTGGATCACAATAAACTGTGGACAATTCTGAAAGAGATGGGAATACCAGACCACCTAACCTGCCTTTTGAGAAACCTGTATACAGGTCAGGAAGCAACAGTTAGAACTGGACGTGGAACAACAGACTGGTTCCAAATAGGAAAAGGAGTACGTCAAGGTTGTACATTGTCATCCTGATTATTTAACTTATATGTAGAGTACATCATGAGAAATGCTGGGCTGGAGGAAGCACAAGCTGGAATCAAGATTGCCAGGAGAAATCTCAATAATCTCAGATATGCAGATGACACCACCCTTATGGCAGAAAATGAAGAACTAAAGAGCCTCTTGATGAAAGTGAAAGTGGAGAGTGAAAAAGTTGGCTTAAAGCTCAACATTCAGAAAACTAACATCATGGCATCTGGTCCCATCACTTCATGGCAAATAGATGGGGGAACAGTGGACACAGTGTCAGACTTTATTTTTCTGGGCTCCAAAATCACTGCAGATGGTGATTGCAGCCATGAAATTAAAAGACGCTTGCTCCTTGGAAGGAAAGTTATGACTAATCTAGACAGCATATTAAAAAGCAGAGACATTACTTTGTCAACAAGGGTCAGTCTAGTCAAGGCTATGGTTTTTCCAGTGGTCATGTATGGATGTGAAAGTTGGACTATAAAGAAAGCTGAGCACTGAAGAATTGATGCTTTTGAACTATGGTGTTGGAGAAGACTGTTGAGAGTCCCTTGGACTGAAAGGAGATCTAACCAGTTCATCCTAAAGGAGATCAGTCCTGGGTGTTCATTGGAGGGCCTGATGTTGAAGCTGAAACTCCAATACTTTGGCCATCTGATGTGAAGAGCTGACTCATTTGAAAAGACCCTGACACTGGGAAAGATTGAGGGCAGGAGGAGAAGGGGACAACAGAGGATGAGATGGCTGGATGGCATCACCCACACAATGGACATGGGTTTGGGTGGACTCCAGGAGTTGGTGATGGACAGGGAGGTCTGGAGTGCTGCAGTTCATGGGGTTTCAAAGAGTCGAACATGACTGAGCGACTGAACTGAATGCATCAGAGTTTTTTGTTTGTTTTTGTTTTGTTTTTTGTTTATTTTAGTACTCAATACCATGCCTGACACATACTAGAACTCAGTAAATGTTCAAATGAAAGAATAAATAGAGGAGCTGAGCCATCTCTCTTAGACACTGCTGGTTATCGCTGTAAGAAAGGAGGGATCGTGTTTTTTTCGAAAAGAAATACAAATATAGACAAGACTCAGAATGGAGAAAACAGACACCCCAGGCACATTGTCATTTAAATCATCATCAGATGCTACATGTAATTCCTGACACTGACTTCCCACAAGTCTGCCTTACTGTTGCAGAAGAATTTTTCTGGCTGTTTATTTTTGTAGTCTCTCCATCTCAGCCTTTGCTGGGTCCCCACGTCATCCTCGCTAATTCATTCAATTATCAATGCGGCAATGCCTAATTATAAGCTACAGTGAAACAAGTCTAGAAAGGAACACTGTGACAAGTTTCCCTCTGCCTCAGAAAAGGGCCTCATGTCAGCATGGGGCTCAGACGCTTTCTGCTTCTTGAATGCATCAGCTCAGCTACCAGGTCTATGGCCATTCATAGTGTGTTGTCTTACAGATGCTACAGGTTCTGCTTGTTCTATATGGTGTTTTTAAATTAAGGAATTTATTTTTTAATTTTATTTGTGGTTGCACTGGGTCTGTGTTGCTGTGCGCAGGCTTTTCCTAGTTACAGTGGGTAGGGGCTACTCTTTGTTGTAGTGCGTGGGCGTCTCACTGCCGTGGCTTCTCTTGCTGTGAAGCACAGGCTCTGGGCGAGCAGCCTTCGGTAGTGTGGCACATGGGCTTAGTAGCTCCGCAGCATGTGGGATCTTCCTGGACCAGGGATCAAACCCATATCCCTTGCACTGGCAGTCAGATTCTTATCCATTGGATCATCAGGGAAGTCCTGGATCACAAGTTTGTCTACCTTTAAAAGGAAATATAAACCTTTTTGGGGAGGCTACATTTATCTATTAGGTTGGGGAATCCATCTGGTATGACCTGAGAGTGATAAGAATGTGTTAGTTGCTCAGTCATATCCAACTCTTTGCAATCCCATGGATTGTAGCCCCCCAGGCTCCTCTGCCCATGGATGTCTCCAGGCTAGAATACTGGAGTGGGTTGTCATTCCCTTCTCCAGGGGGTATTATCTGAAAATTAGGTAAATGGTGGGTGACAGTGTAACTGCAAAACAGAAGACAGTAGATCAGGGTGTATTTTTTTTTTAATTGAAATGTAGTTGATTTAAGTGTGGTGGTTCAGTGGTAAAGAACCTGCCTGCCAGTGCAGGTGACACAGGAGACAGGGGTTTGATCCCTGGGTCAGGAAGATCCCCTGGAGGAGGAAATGGCAACCCACTCCCATATTTTTGCCAGAAAAATTCCATAGATAGAGGAGCCTGGCAGGCTACAGTTCATGAGGTTGCAAAGAGTTGGACATGACTGAGCAACTGAGCTCACACAGCCACACAAGTTAACCCTAATGCTACCAGAGGATGTTAATACTGTTATCTGAAACCACAATGGAAACAAAGGGATCCGTGGTCAAATAAGTTTAGAAAACTGACTAAGCTCTGAGGGAGAGAAGGAATTCATCCTAGATGTATGTCCTGTTTCTGACTCTTCGGAACCAGAGCTGTTTTATTTTTGGTTCTCCAAAGCAAATTGAACACTTAATAAATGTATTGTTCAATCACTCAATCCTGTCTGACTCTTTGTGACCCCATGGACTGCAGCACTCCAGGCTTCCCTGTCCTTCTCTATCTCCCAGAGTTTGCTCAAACTCATGTTCATTGAGTCAGTGATGTTGTTATTTAACCATCTCATCCTCTGTCACTCCCTACCCCTCTTGCCTTCAATCTTTCCCAGCATCAGGATCTTTTCCAATGAGTCAGTTGTTTTATAATGTATGGAAACTCAAAGACAGATTTCGTCTTGGAACCAGCTTTCCTGTCATCAGTAGACTCAAGACTGTCCCTGGTATCTTGTATCTCCTGTTTCCATCCCCTGGCCTGCCTTGACCATGAGGTATTCTCTCTCTGCATTACCTCTACCTGGCTGCAGCTCCCCCTGCCGCCCCTCACACCCCCCACCCCCCAATGTCTCCTGTTTAGTCGTCTCTCTTATACCTTCCTTGAGTCCCTTTTAATAATCTGGCAGCAAGAAATTTTTACATGAGCTCCAGGCTCTCTGAATATCCAAGAGAGCTTTTGGCACTGTGGCCCTCCAGCAAATGATTCTTTTAGAGCCAACGGGTCTGAAGCAGAAAAAGTTCTTTCTGGGAAGTCGCAAGTCTTTGGTGGCAGGAAGTACAGACATACAGGCTAAAGGTTTTCCCATGAAATCTTGAAGGGATCCATGGAAGATCTGTGGAGGAGGACCTGTGTTCTAAATCAGCAACTTTCACGCATATTCATTCTACAGCTTCCCATCATGGTTTTCCACCTCAAAATGTTTTTCTTTTATTTAAATAATCATGCACTTGTTTTAGATTTGTTGCTGTGGTTCAGTCACTCACTTGTGTCCGAGTCTTTGCAACCCCATGGACTGCAGCACGCCAGGCCTCCTTGTCCTTCAGTATCTCACGGAGTTTGCTCAAACTCATCATATCCATCAAGTTGGTGATGCCATCTAACCATCTCATCCTCTGCCGCCCTCTTCTCCCGCCCTCAATCTTTCCCAGCATTAGGGTCTTTTCCAGTGAACTGACTCTTCACATCAGGTGGCCAAAGTATTGGAGCTTCAGCTTCAACATCAGTCCTTACAATGAATATTCAGGGTAATCCAAACCCTTAATTAAAGGTGACAGAACTCAAATTTGAGTAGTTTTAGCAAAACACAGAATATGTTGGTTTCTGTAGCTGGGAGGGATGGAGGAGAGGCTTGCTTTAGGTGTGACTGAATCTTGGAACATAAACAATAAATATTCTCTGGGCCTCCCATCTCTCGGCTCTGCCTTTTCCTTTTCCTTCTCTGTGTTGATTTCACTTTCTTCTTTTGCAGATGTATTTCCTCCCAGTAGATGTGACTTGGATGATAGCATTTCTGGGGATCACAGCGTATTACCCAGGGTGGAGAAGGCTTCATGTCCGAACACTCAATTATAAAACCCCAGAGTCACCTGTCCATTCAGGATCAGAGAAGTGAAATAGGGTCATCACACTAGGGCTGGATCATGTGACACCCCTGCCCATCTTCCCCATCCCCCTTACAGCCAAGATTTGGGGGAATTGTAAACTGAGGCCCCACCAGAACTACTTGGAGTCAGAGAATATTCAGGTCCTCAAAAGAGGGAAGAGACAATGGACTGAGTTATAGAACACATGTGTCTTACAGAATTCTGTAGAGGAGAGGGCAACGCTTAAGACAAAGATATAATAGAACTTTAAACAAAAATGAGGGAGCAAGTTTAGATTTTATTAACTAAGATCACTCAAATTACTCAATATAAGCTAAATATCATGTTTGTCTAAGGAACTGACTGGTCTTGGTGATGAAAACCACTGTTTAAGTCACCATGATCTAAGAGAAAAAGCAAATTCCCCACATTTTCAACACAAGGGTGCATTTTCTCATCACTAATTTGGCCTTGCTGATGAACCCAAGTCTCGTCATTTCTCATAATAAAATGTCTGCCATTTAATAAATGTTTAATGCATATTAGTTATTTCTGTCACTTTGACTTAGATTATTACAAGAACAGTCTCATTAAATATTTATAATCACCTTATGTATATAATAACCTTATGTTATAATTGCTCCTAGTCTAGGAAACTGGAACTCAGAGACTTTGTGATCATAAGAGCATACCATTAATAACGGTGGAGCTGATATTATCCAGTTTTGTCAGACTCCAAAGTCAGAGCTCTTGATCTCTACATAATGAATTTGATCGCAGGTAGTTGGGAAAAGAGAGGAGAAAATTGTCTTTCTTGACTTAACTCTAGTACAGGCCCAGAGCAGTAATTTGTACCACCCCAGCCTTTAGGCACTCACTGTGTCATCGTAATTGCAAAGCATCCATTATACAAGCACTCTTTACTTAATTTCTAAGACTGTTGAGTAGAAGATGCTGTCTTGACATCCCAATCCAATAACATACAACAAAATCTCCCCACTGACATTTCTTGCTTATATACAGATGGCATATCCTATTCAATTCGAACGGCAGAAACATGATTGGGCTAGTTTTCAGCAGTTCCATTTGATCCTTTATTGGTATCCTTTTGTTAGTAATCATCTCCTCCTGTGTTGTGGATAATTTCAGCATTACTGAAGCTCCAGGTTATCTCACTTCTGTTGATGCTGGTTGCCCATGCTTGTTCATTTTCTGCCTCCTGCCAAGATGTTCGTCTTCATTTTGTATGTGTCAGCAGCTTGAGGGCCTTGAAAAATGTAACTAAGATTCTTGAAGAAAAAAAAAATCAAATTCACTCTGGTTTAGGCAGTGACTGCGATTTTTCTTCCGATACTTACTTGACTCTTAAGTCCTTGCTGACCCACATCTATATATGGAAATAGCATTAACACTTGTAAGAGAAAGCAGATTGTCTACTTAAAAATCTTGGATCAGATGTGTAGTTTAAATATCTTACAGCTTTATTCGTCAATGATATTTCAATAAAGTTGAAAAAAAATCTTTGGATCAGAGAGTACCATGGAGTCCCCCATCCTGGGTCTCTTCTTTGGAAATTTATGGTTCTCTTCCCTCCTCCCTGAGTCCTTAGTGTCTTTCCCCTGGCTCCTCTAGTCTCTGTCATTTCTCAGGTTCCTGTCTGGTGTATTAGGATATTTCAACTGCAAATGAAAGCTTACATTGTAAGGACACATGTCTCTCATGTCAAGAAATCCCCACTTCGGTCAGTTTCAAGTGGGTTCGTTCAGGAGCTCAGGTCACTTCCCTCTCTTGTTCTGTTCCGCTTGTTAGGTACCTTGGTTCTCAGGCTTGTCCTCTTGTTGCTGCAATTGACTTTGAATTCCAGGTGTCACGTGATGCAATCTGACTAGCTGAAATAGACACGTTTATGTCTTGCCCTCTTGCCATCATTGAGGGATGCTCTCCCACAAGCCCCCAGCTCTCACTTCAATGGGAGGAACTGCAGCCCGGGCTCATGCCTGAACCTTGTGGTTTTAAACTAAAAAGGATTTATGTTCTGTGACGAGGAAGAGGCCCTGCTCTGAATACCTAACTGTGTGGGGTGAGAAGAACAAAATAACTGGGTTCTATCACTAAAAGAAGTGAGATACAGAAGGTAGAGTCTGTGTCACTCTCTTGGGCAGACTTGAGGTGTGGCAAATACTGAACTGAATGACCTTGGCTGTAACCAGCAGGGTGAGGACTTCTAGTTATTTATCGTTAGCCTGGGTTTCTTCTGAGAATCAGAGTGTAAATTCCAAATACCTACTTAGCTCTTCCACTTAGATATAGTTCTTGCATTTGGGTAACCTACAAACTTCCAGTCATTAACAGCTCAGATCCCACAGGCTCCTTCCTTGAAAATGTCACATGACTTTTCAATTTGCCTCTTTAATTTTTTGGAGTGTATCCAGGCCAGAACCCTAAGCAGACATTACTCAAATGAACAAAGGTCATGGTAGTGAATCTCATTCTCATTCTGGTGTGTGCTATGAGCAGCTTTTATGGGGCTTTGTTTTTCTATTGTGCCTTATGTGAGCAGAATTCCTCAGTGAAAGATCAGGGAAATACAGAAGTCTTTACACGGTAGTGTGGGGCTGTAAAAATGGCCATGCAAACTCAATCCACACAAAATGGTCTTGATAATATATGAGAAATTATACTAGTATTTTGTGACCTTTAAAAACATCTATTGGAATATTGGGATGACATATAACACTACTACGTATAATATAAAATAGATGACTAATGAGAACCTACTGTATTATGCAGGGAAATCTACTCAATGCTCCATGGTGACAAAGAGGGGAGAAGTGAAAATCACTCAGTCACTTTTGACTCTTTGCAACCCCATAGACTATACAGTCCATGGAATTCTCCAGGCCAGAATACTGGAGTGGGTAGCCATTCCCTTCTCCAGGGGATCTTACCAACCCAGGAATTGAACTGGGATCCCCTGCCTTGCAGGTGGATTCTTTACCAGCTGAGCTACCAGGGAAGCCCTCAAAGAGGGAATACACACACACACACACACACACACACACACACACACACACCTGATTCACTTTGCAGTACAGCAGAAACTGATATGACAATGTAGAGCAAATAAACTCTAATAAAAATTTGTCTATCTAAACATTAAAACCTCTCTTACTGTTACTTATAAAAATATATGGATATGGAAAAATAGTACAACTGATATTCACTTAATGTTGTTTAAATCATAAGAAACATTGAGACTCAAAACGTTGTGTTTCTTTAAAAAAAAGTTATAAAGAGTAGTGTGAACAGTGCCTGCCTTCTTCCCATCATATAATTCATAATACTGTGTCAAACTCTTTTCTGTCTTGCTTCTTTCTAAGTTTGAAGTAGCTTCCAACATTCTATCCTTTGCACTTTTAACATTGTGAAATAGCGCCAAGAGTTCTTTTCACGAGAAGGTTTTAAAGGCACCAATTTCTTTAGGGTATTTTCCTTCTTTTCTTCATTTATGTGGCTAAATTGCCTTCAGTAAGTTCCTCTGACTGCCTATCTAGAGTTTCTCCAGTTGCAGCAGTCAGCATTCCACTGTCAGCTATTGAGTTGGCCAAAATGTTCATTTGGGTTTTTATATAAGATGGTTTGGGAAAATCCAAATGAACTTTTCAGCCAACCTAGTATTACTATGCTATTTGCATTCAATCTGAATTTTGCTCTTAGTGTTTTTATTTGTTCTTTGCTGCACATTCCTCTTTGTTGGCCAGCCTCATCTTTTGATTACCCTTTTCTGTCAAATGTCCCACAGGTTTATCACTGAGAGACAACGAGACAACACCACTCCAAGGTTTGCTGGCTGTGAGTGAGCTGAACTACAAGTGCATTGACCAGTCACTGCTAGCCTTTGTAAGATGTGAGTTGATTGACCCCTGTCCTTGAGGTATATCTGTTATTGATATATTAGAGTGATTTGTGGACAGATGAGTCGGCAGCACAGTTTCAACTTTATTCAATGACTCACAGTTAATATACCATGGTAACTGAAAATCGAACTGTGTTGTTCGGGGACTGGTGTTACTGAATTAAACTGTCACATCTGAAATCTGCACACCAGATTTCAGACTCTGAAGAGTGAAGGGTGCCTCTGTTGTAATTCAAGACAGTTCCACTCGTTCACTGGCCACTCCCTGTCAGTGTTTCTTTCTGCTCTATGCTTCCGGGACACCCCAGGTCAGCATCTTACTTCCAGGTGGCTATGACGTAGGCAGAGCATAGCTTTCATCAGATGCCCACTCCTTGATGATATATCTCGTCTCTAGCTTTAGCAAGGATGTGCTTTTAGCCTTGAGTCTGCAGTAGGCATGGACTGGAAACAGCGGTATTTAGGGGGGTGTTGTGCAATGTATCACTGCTGAGAAGCAAGAATGCCATTAGCAAGTTTAATAAGCCACATGACTGCTCATGTGTCAACCAAAGATGGTAAAGGGAACAATTATGTAGTCAACAGGTTTTCCTTTCTGCTTCTGGTCCTTTGGTAAAAGTGAAAATTCACCCTCTTGGTGGATAAGCTTTCAAAATCTAGTCTAATCCAATCAAATAAGCCAAGCCCTAAGAAAAGGCCTGGAAGACTAGCACCGCCTTGCTGTGTGACCCTGCACAGAAATCTTAACCTTGGTTTACCTGCGTTATGTTCCTCCCTTGGCTTTCAAATCTTCTCTGTGCCTCAGATACATTATAGTTCCTTTGATACTCTTCAAGGTAAATTCTGCCTTAACCTCTGGTGGTTTGCAGTAGTGAGGAAAGTTTGGGGCTTACTGACTTGGAACTCATTAAAATATCACTCTTTTAGTAAAAATAGAGGGTATATGCATCTCCTATTTTTTTCTTGTATTTACTTAGTTATATGCTTCCTTTTATGTGACAAAGAGAACCATTAGGTTATGAAAAGAGCACAGATGTTGGAATCAGACAGGGCTGAGTTGGAACCCAGCCTTGTACTGAGTATACCTGAGATGTTTTATGTCATCTCACTGAGAATGAACTTGGTATGTGGTGGCTACTGTCATTAACTGATCATAAGTTGATGTGTGGGTCAAATAAGCTGATGTATGTGAAATATTTCACATAATAACTGGAACATTAAATGTGCTCAAAATTCTATCTTTATAACTCCTCTATTCTCCTTTCTACTTGAACTTCTAGTAAATTCAGAGACAAACCTCAGTTGTTCAGTTGTAATGATTAACCAATCCTAAACATTTGATGTAGCTAGCTTTCTGCATTCTATAAACTACTTTTTTTTGAGTGGATTTTATTCTTAATTGTTTCCTTTTGAAGGTACTTTAATATAATATTAGAACCCCCCTCAATTTATGGATATAGATGGGAATACAAAAAAGATGAATGAATAAATAGTTGGTGTAGGCATACCTTAGAGATACTATGTGTTCAGTATCTTTACTGTAAAGTATCTCTACCACCATGGTAAAGTGAATATATTGTAATAAAGTAAGTTACATTACTTTTTTGGTTTATCAGTGCATATAAAATTTATGCTTACACTACACTGTAGTCTATTAAGTGCAAAATAGCATTAGGTCTAAAAAAAATGTACATACCTTAATTTAAAAATACTTCATTGCTAAAAAAAAAAAAAAAAAAAATGCCAAGCATCATGAGTCTTCAGTGAGCATTTTGCCCACGGTAGAACTTCTTTAAAAAATGGAGTCAGTCGTCTCTAACCTTGTCATTGCTTTATCAACGAAGTTTATGTTATATTCTAAATCCTTTGTTGTCATTTCAACAATCTTCACAGTGTCTCACTAGGTTTATATTCTATCTGAAGAAACCACTTTCTTTGCTAATCCATAAGAAGCAACTCTGGTTCCTCTGCCTTTTCTAAATCCAGCTTGAACATCTGAAAGTTCATGGTTCACATACTGTTGAAGCCTGACTTAGACAATTTTGAGTATTACTTTGCTAGCATGTGAGATGAGTGCAATTGTGTGGTAGTTTGACCATTCTTTGGCATTGCCTTTCTTTGGGATTAGAATGAAAACTGACCTTTTCCAGTCCTGTGGCCACTGCTGAGTTTTCCAAATTTGCTGACATAGTGAGTGCAGCACTTTCAAAGTATCATCTTTTAAGATTTGAAATAGCTTAACTGGAATTCCATCACCTCCACTAGCTTTGTTCATGTGATGCTTCCTAAGGCCCACTTGATTCTAGGATGTCTGGCTCTAGGTGAGTGATCACATCATCGTGGTTATCTGGGTCATGAAGATCTTTTTTGGATAATTCTTCTGTGTATTCTTGCCACATCTTCTTAATATATTTTGCTTCTGTTAGGTCCATACCATTTCTGTCCTTTATTGTGCCCATTTTTGCATGAAATGTTTCCTTGGTCTCTAATTTTCTTGATGAGATCTCTAGTCTTTCACATTCCATTGTTTTCCTCTATTTCTTTGTAGTGATCACTGAATTTTTGAATTGATCACTGAATTGATCACCATGAACTTCCAGATGTTCAAGCTGGATTTGGGAAAGGCAGAGGAGCCAGAGATCAAATTGCCAACATCTGTTGAATCATCAAAAAAGCAAGAGAGTTCCAGAAAAATATCTACTTCTTTATTGACTATGCTTTATTGACTATGCCAAAGCCTTTGACTATGTGGATCATAACAAACTGTGGAAAATTCTCAAAGAGATGGGAATACTAGACCACCTGACCTGCCTCCTGAGAAATCTGTGTGCAGGTCAAGAAGCAACAGTTAGAACTGGGAATGGAACAACAGACTGGTTCCAAATCAGGAAAGGAGTACATCAAGGCTGTATATTGTCACCCTGCTTATTTAACTTTTATGCAGAGTACATATGCAAAATTCTGGGCTGGATGAAGCACAAGCTGAAATATCAATAACCTCAGATATTCAGAAGACACCACCCTAATGGCAGAAAGTGAAGAACTAAAGAGCCTCTTGATGGAAGTAAAAGAGGAGAGTGAAAAAGTTGGCTTAAAATTCAACATTCAGAAAACTAAGATCATGGCATCTGGTCCCATCACTTCATGGCAAATAGATGGGGAAACAGTGGAAACTGAGAGACTTTATTTTGGCGGGGGCGGGGGGGAGGGTGCTCCAAAATCACTGCAGATGGTGACTGCAGCCATGAAATTAAAAGACGCTTGCTCCTTGGAAGAAAAGTTATGATCAACCTAGACAGCATACTAAAAAGAAGAGTAATTACTTTGTCAACAAAAGTCCATCTAGTCAAAGCTATGGTTTTTCCAGTAGTCATGTATGGATGTGAGAGTTGGACTATAAAGAAAGCTGAGCGCTGAAGAATTGATGCCTTTGAACTGTGGTGTTGGAGAAGACTCTTGACTGCAAGGAGATCCAACCAGCCCATCGTAAAGGAAATCAGTCCAGAATATTCATTGGAAGGACTGATGCTGAAGCTGAAACTCCAATACTTTGGCCACCTGACGTGAAGAACTGACTTATTGGAAAAGACCCTGATGCTGGGAAAGATTGAAAGCAGGGGGAGAAGGGGACTATAGAGGATGAGATGGTTGTATGGCATCACTGACTCGATAGACATGAGTCTGAGTAAGCTCTGGCAGTTGGTGATGGACAGGGAGGCCTGGCATGCTGCAGTCCATGAGGTTACAAAGAGTCAGATATGACTGAGTGACTGAATGAACTGAACTGAAGAAGCAACTTAATTCCTTTAAAGTTTATAAAATTCCAGCAATTCAGTTACATCTTTGGGCTCCATTTCTAATTCTAGTTCTCTTGCTGTTTCTACCACATCTGTAGTTACTTCCTCTACTGAAGTCTTAAACCCCTCAAAGTTATCCATGAGTTCTGAAATCAATTTCTTCCAAACTGTTGTTAAGGTTGATGTTTTGACCTCTTCTCATGAATCATGAATGCTCTCATTGGCATCTAGAATGGTGAATCTATTCCATAAGGTTTTCAGTTGACTTTGCCCAGATCCATCAGAAAAATCACCATCTCTGGCATCTATACCCTTACAAAATGTATTTCTTAAATAATAAGACTTAAAAGTCAAAATTATTCGTTGATCTGTAGGCTGCAGAATGGATGTTGTGTTAACAGGGATGAAAACAGCTTGTACATCTCATCTCCATCAGGGATTTTGGTAACGCAGTTGCATTGTCAATGAGCAGTAGTATTTTAAAAAGAATTTGCTTTTTTCTCTTGAGCAGTAGGTCTCAACAGTGGGCTTAAAATATTCAGTAAACTATGTTGTAAACAGAGGTGTTGTCAGCCAGGCTTTGTTATTTCATTTCTAGAGCAAAGGTAGCATAGATTTAGCATAATTGTAAAGGGTCCTAGGTTTTTCAGAATGGAGTATGAGCATTGGTCTCAACTTAGTCACTAGCTGCATCAGCCCTTAAAAAGAGAGTCAGCCTGTCCTTTGGCATTGATGTCTCTCTAGGTATTAAAATATTAGAGGCATCTTCTTCCAATGTAAGGCTGTTTTGTCTACATTGAAAATCTATTGTTTAGTGTTACCACATTCCCCAGTTATCTTAGCTACATCTTCTGGGTAACTTGCTACAGCTTCTACATCAGTATTTGCTGCTTCACCTTATACTTTTGTTATGGAGATGGCTTCTTTCCTCAAATCTGATGAATCGGTCTCTACTAGCTTCAAACTCTTCCGCAGATTCCTCACCCCTCTCAGTCTTCATTAAATGGAAGAGAGTTAGGCCCCTGCTCTGGGTTAGACTTGGGCTTATGGGGCTGTTGTGGCTGGTTTGGTCTTCTATCCAGACAGCTACAACTTTCTTATCAGCAGGAAGGCTGCTTTGCTTTATCATCCATGTGTTCACTGGAACAGCACCTTTAATTTCCTTCAGAATTTTTCTTTGCATTTACAACTTGGCTAACTGTTTGGTGCAAGAAGCTTTTGTCCTGTCTTGGCTTTCAACAGACATTCCTCACCAAGTTTAATCATTTCTAAGTTTTTAAAGGGAGAGATGTGAAACTCTTCCTGTCACTTGAACACTTAGAGGCCATTGTAGGGTTGTTAGTTGGCATTATTTCAATACTGTTGTGTCTCAGGGAATAGGGAGGCTCTCGGAGAGGGAGAAATTTGGGGGAATAGCTGACCTATAGAGCGGTCAGAACACACACAATTGTTTAAGTTCTTCTATGAGCACAGTTTGTGGCACCCCCAAATAATTACAATAGTATTTCAAAAGTCGCTAATCAGTGATAGCCTTACAAATACAATAATAATGAAAGAAACTTGAACTATTGTGAGAACTACCAACATGTGACACAGAGACACGAAGTGAACAAATGCTGTTGGAAAAATGGCACCGGTAGGCTTATTTGATGCAGGGTTGGCACAAAGTTTCAATTAGTAAATAACACAATATCTGTAAAGCACAGTAAAGCAGAGAGGAATAAAATGAGGTCTGCCTGCATTGCATTTCGGCCCCACTGGGGTACAAATCATATTGCCCTCCTTACATTCTTCAGCTGGTGGAGGGCTTTACTTCTGAAATAATTTAGTTTGCCCTACAGATATTTAGTTGCTGTTCTACAGTTGGCACAATATCAAGTCTGTGACCATGATGTTTTATCTGCTAGCCCCTCGCTGACAGCCTAGAATAAGAGCTGGTGCAGTTTGAAATGGAAGAAATAATGCTTTGTATTCAGCAAGACCTATCACATTTATTCTTTCTGGCTCACAAGAAAACTACCTTTGTTTACAGTTAGGTTGAAGTCATGACTGGGTACATGCAAATAAGATGTGGGTAGAAGTGATGGCCTGGCCAAGAAACTTTTCCAGAAATTTATATCATTATGTTCTGATTTCCCGGTGACTTCTAAGGCTGTTTTTTGTTTGTTTGTTTGTTTGTTTGTTTAACAGAGACTGATAATATAGAAAGGTACTGGTTATCACTCAGGAAAACCATCTCAGAGACCCATATGAACCTGCATCAGAAAATAATATGACATGAAATCAATCTTTGTTGAGTTAAACTTCTGAGCTATTAGGGCTTGTTTGTTATTGAGGCATAGCCTAATCTATGCTGACTAAAACACTCCCCTATATAAATCACGAGATTTTCTGGGGAGAAAATGATACTACCCTCCTGTTAATACTTTAAAAATGTATAAGAAAACAATATGTGAATGTATCACATTGTTATCTGTGGAAAGTGCCCAGGTTTGGAAGGTAAGAGACCAAACTCTTATAAGGATGTCAAATCCTCCCATCTCTCTCATCTTTTTAGCCCCCTCAGCTGTGAAGTAACAGTCCTAATCCTTGCCATGACTACTTCTCTAGGTTGTTACAAGATGTAAAGGAAATCATGGACCTGTAAGAACCTGGTAAACTGTGAAGTTCTGTCAAATAAAAGGCCCTGGAATGATTTCTCTGGAACTTCGAATCTCTCTGAGGATTACCCTTTTCACATAGAAGAGGGATGTCTCACTACCCCCAAAGTGTTACTGTTTTCTAGAATGTCAGCACTGATTCTTGTTCAGCAAAGTACGAACCCAAACCTCCCGAATGTAATCCGAAACATTTGGCAGGCATTTTCCTGCCTGGAACATCTGCTTGGAGCTGAAAATAAAGGTGGCTGTAATTCTAAACACAGAATGTCTGGAGGGAAGTAAAAAGAACCTTGAACAGAGCTTTGATCTCTCCTAAAGACAAGGGTAGAAACAGAGAGGAGGGTATGTGATCAGGGTCTGGCATAGGAGAGGGAGAGGGGTCAAACTTTACTTGGGGGACAGCTCATAGAACCCAGAAAGACCAGGGTATGGTCATGGCTATACTAAGCTGCCTACAGTAAGCTTTTGCAGGAGCAGATGTCCCCAGGATTACATTCCCCTCTGTAGCTGGTCTCTGAAAATTCCAGGGTAAAGTGCCTATCTTTTTAGCTGGCAGCATTGCTTCCTATCTGGATTCAACTAGTTGAATTGAATTCAACCAACATTCGATTCAACTAGTTGAATTGAATTCAACCAACATTCAATTCAACTTGAACAGCCATGTTGTGGGGGTATTGTGCCAAAAGTTAATATTGTCCTAAGGAGACTTTGGAGGAATGTGGAAGCTGAGATGTGGTTTTGATGGCATGGGGAGACAGAGTGATTCACAGATGAAATTTTGGAGCCAAGATCAACCAATAGTCCCTTAACCCAACTTTCCCATTTTAGGGCCCCTCCACTGCAAAGACCTCAGTGTTCACTTTTGTAGCTCTTGCTGCATGCCAGACACCCTCAAGTGCTTCATAAATATTAGCTAATATGACAAATATTAGTCATAAAAAGACCCTGAGAAGTATGTACTATTATCCTCCTCATTTTAGAAATGGGGAAACCAGAGCCCAGAGAAGTTGAGTTCTGGGACACAAAATAATAATAAGTGGCACAGCTGGGGTTCAAACCCAGGCAGCAGGCTCTGCAGTCCTTGCTCCAAGTTCTGACTCTGCCAGCTTATCCAGAAAAGGAGCCGAGTTTGCTCCTGAACCTGAGATTCCCTGGCCTTCCGTATCCTGGAATTTCTCTGGCTTATACCCATCAGATGAGATTCAGCTAAAAACAAAATCAAGCACGAAAGCCACGTCTTGACCAGTTCATGTTGTACAAATACGTGCTTTCAGCTAACAGAAATGAATTGCAAATCTTCTTTGCCAGTTCCTTGCTCCTGGATACAGCATCTCACTCTTTGAGGCTCCGAAGCGAGTCAAACACATCCATCGGTGACCCCCCAGGGCCCAGAGCGTGGAAAGCCAGACCCGAGTGAGCTCATTACCCATCACTTGGTTGTTGGCTGAAATAAATAAATAATCAATAAATAAAAAGAAAACCCTCTGGAGTGATGCCTGCAGTCGGGCGCACTAACATTCATTAGCATATCTTCATAAAAATGCGTGTCTGCTGCACATGTTTATTGCTCATCACAATGGTTATACACACCTCATTAATTACCAGTTGCCTTTAGGCATTTACTTGAAGGCAGTCAAGTACTATGTAATCGAGTAGAGCTAACAAGTTACTTTTGTGAGGAATCTGGAAAAAGGAAAATGTGAGATTAGCAATTAGTATTTGTCTCTGACTTTGCTTGATGGCTGGTTGCTTACCTTGTAATGATTTGAGGATCACGCAGCTGGGTTTCAGTGAGTCTTCTCTCTGGACTCTCTGTCTCCATCTCCCAGATGAGTATTTTTCTGCCATCTTCTCTTCTTATGATTAAGTCAGAATTGTTCAAAGTGTGGCCCAGACTACCTGCATCTGGGTTTGTTCAGGGGGTCTTGATTAAAAGTGAGGAGTCTCTGGCTCCAGCACAGCCCACTGAATCAGAAAATCTTTACAAATGAGGCCTAGGTGGGCTGACAGCATGAACCAGTCTGTAACCATTAGTTAAGAGTTGCTTTCAAAATCAGAAGGGTTCTGATTTTGATAATAAACTCCATGGGTACTCCAGGCCTGAAGTTATGCATTGGCACATGAGCGCAGGTGATTCTTAAGCATATTAAAGTTTGAGAACCACCATCCTAAGTGTGGTAGAGGGCCTGGATGGGATAAAACTGCCAGTAGTAGTGAGTTTGATGGAAAAAACACTCTCAGTTGTCATTTATAAGAATCATATTACAAATATCACTTGTTTGGGATAGAAGAAAGATTCTTCTATAGGGAGAAAACCATGAAAAATACACTATCTTACATACTAATTATGAGACTGCTTCTCTGGTTGGCCTCAAGTCAGGAAATGTGGCAAAACCCACATCAGGGAACACAGTAGAATTCATCTCTGCCTAGAAATTCTCTGAAGACAGGTGTCGCCTGAACACAAACTCACAAGCTTCTTTAGAACTGGCCCCCAAGGAGTGGCCACCATAAAACAGCATTAGCCTTGTCCACAGAGCTGAGAAACTTTGCAGGCAACAGTCACAAACTAGCCAGCCACAGCTACGTTCTGCTTTGCACGTCATGACTTATACACTTTATGTCATTTTCATATATTTAAAAATCATTGTCCAAACAATTATCCTATCTTCTCTTGAATCATCAGAGGGCTGGGAAAACATGGGCTTTGTTCCCACATGGCAGGAGCTGACTAGCCTGATAGTGACTGCCCTCTTTGGACAGAGTGTAGGTTTTTACTTCCGTGTGGTCCCCAGGCAGCCTGTTTCCTCCATTTCCATCTCCCACCAAGCCCCATGGCTGGGATGTTGCTGCTTCTGCTCTGTGACCTGGGAGTCTTCAACCTTGGCTACATGTTGAAAGGAACTTGAGAGCTTTGATTTTTTAAAGAAGGAGGAGGAAGCAGAAGAGGAGGGAGGAAGGAAGAAAAAAAGAGGAAGAAGAGGGTTGAGAACCACAGCTTCACCCTTAGACCCCTCATAGAAGCTGCCTCCAGGGAGGATCACAGCTGATTCTTGTGTACCTGATGGCTCATCTGTAACTAGTTTATTTAAGAATCACTTGGTGAATTTAACCTTGAGATACTACCCCTAGAAGATTCTATCTAAGTGGGTGCTATTGGGTCAGGGTTTACATTTTTCCAGGCAATTTTGAGGCAGGTAGTTCAGAGCCCACACTCTGAGTGGAGTATTTGCTCAGAACTCTCCTTCCCTTCCTCCTAACAGTGAACTTTAAAAGAATCTCACCCTTTTCTTCTCACCTGACTTCTGTGAACAGCTGGTCTCTGAGGATGAGGTGTTGATGTTTGAAACTTAAGTGCCAGGAACAGTTCTTGGCTAGAGCTAATTTATCCCTCTCTGCCTGTTTGGTGCCATTTGAACTTTCAGAAATGCTGTCTCTACTAAGATAAAATGGTGCAAATGGAAACTCATCAGAGGAAAGGCCACTCAGGTTTTCCCTGACTCCAATTCAGTTTGCTCCACCTTGTCATTCTGCATGTGGCTGAAAGTCTTAATAAGTTTTCATTCAATAGTTCCTTTCAAGGTCTAAGAAAGAAAGAGAAATGGGAAAACATAGGAGAAATCCTTGTGACATGGGATTAGGTAGGGATATCCTAGGTAAGCCATCAAAAGAGTAATCTATTTAAAAAAAAAAAAAAGATAAGTTGGACTTTTATCACAATTAGGAATTTCTGGTCTTTGAAAGTTACTATTGACATGGAGAAACTATTGGCAAATCCCATATTTGATAACTATATCCAGCATGTATAAAGAATTCTATAATTCTCAAATATTGAGAAAACAGCCCAATTTTAAAAATAGGGAAAAGATTTGACTAGACACTTCACCTTATAACAAGATGAAAAATAGTCATGTAAAAAGCATCTCATTATCTTTACTCATTAGTGAAATGCAAATTAGAACTTCATTGCAATGCCACTTTATACATTAGAATGTCCAAAATTAAAAAGACTGACACATCAAATGCTGGTCAGGATGGTGAGGAACTAGAACTCTTAAGTGCAGCTGATGAGAATTAAAACGGTACAAGAACTTTGACAAAGAACTTGGCAAAGTTTTGAGTGATTACTCCAATGCAACAGGATCCAACCATTCTACCTCTAGGTATTAACCCAAGGGTAATGAAAGTATATGTCCTGATAAAGACATACCTGAATATCCATAGCAGCTTTGTTTGTAATCACCTCAAACTAGAAACTATTCAAACGTTCATTAACAGGTTAACACAACACACAAATTGTGGCATATACCAGTGGAGTACTACGCAGTAATAAAAATAAACTAAGGATACATGCAGCATATAGATGAATTTAAAAGTAAATATGCTCAGTGTGCGAAGTCAAGCCAAAATAACAGTATGTACCGTATCAGTTACAGTTATATAAAATTCTAGAAAATGCAATCTATGACAGAAAGCAGATGGGAAAAGAGTGAGAAAGAATAGGAGGGGGAGGGATTATGAAGGGAGAAGAATAAAGTTTTGAGGGAAATATGTTCATTATTTTAATTGTACAGTTGGTTTCTGGGTATGTGCATACATCAAACCTTATCAAACTTTGTATTTTCATTATGTGCAGTTTATTGCTTTCAGTTTTACATAAAACTGTTTAAAAAGAAAAGAAAAAACTGAACAACAAAAAAATCAGTTTTGTGATTGTTGTTCAGTTTCTCAGTCATGTCCGACTCTCTACCACCCCATAGAATGCAGCACACCAGGCTTCTCTGTCCATCATCTCCTGGACCTTGCCCAAACTCATGTCAATTGAATCAGTGATGCCATCCAACCATCTCATCCTCTGTCATCCCCTTCTCTTCTGCCTTCAATCTTTCCCAGAATCAGGGTCTTGTCTAATGAGTCGGCTCATTAGGTGGCCAAAGCTCTGAAGCTTCAGCTTCAGTGTCAGTGAATGTTTAGGGTTGATTTCCTTTAAGATTGACTGATTTGATCACATTGCCATCCAAGGGACTCTCAAGAGTCTTCTCCAACACCACATCAATTCTTCCGCATTCAGCCTTCTTTAACATATTTAAAATTTTTTTTATTTTATTAAGATTTTTCTGTTATAAGTGATAGAAAGTTGAAGGAAAACAGGCATAGATGAACCTGAGTCCTCTGGAAGACGTTTGCCTCATTAGAAGGAATAAAAGTGAAATTCAGGAAGCTAAAGCTTGGACAGTTTTCTGTTCAACTATTTTTTCCTTTTGGCATGATCAGAAATAAATGAAGTTAACTCGCTTTCCCATTTTCTTTATAAAAAGTTTTGTAAGTCCTCTGGAAGACGTTTGCCTCATTAGAAGGAATAAAAGTGAAATTCAGGAAGCTAAAGCTTGGACAGTTTTCTGTTCAACTATTTTTTCCTTTTGGCATGATCAGAAATAAATGAAGTTAACTCGCTTTCCCATTTTCTTTATAAAAAATTTTGTCTTCTCAAAGGTAAAACAGAATGAGCTTCTTGGCTGGACATAAGATGTATATTCTTCCAGCAAGAGGGCATGACGGTAAAGCAAGGAAAAATGTCTTTTCTCCCTTTCATCAAGGTCTTTGGATAAGCTTTTTCTTTGTTCTTCCTTTTGCAGAAGGAAAGGTATAGGTCAATTACTTAGAAGGCAGGTCATACTGAAGAGCTGGAAATTATAAGGAAGCTTAAGGATCTGTGAGGACAAAAGTCCCTCCATGGCTCTGGATACCAGACCGTGGTGAAAAGACACCATGCCCTTTTACACCCATCAGTGTGCCATTTGAAAGAAACCCTTCCTTTCAGTCATTAAAGACAAAGGACGGGGCAATGGAAATGTCCAGACAGTCCATGATGTAAGTGAACAAGGAGATGCTCACTGCTAAAGAGAGGAGTGAGTTTTCAACTCATCTGGTCCCTGGGAAATGAGTGTTAATAGATCCACTGCATTGATAAACAAGTCAAAATATCTAGAGAACTCATAATATTTTTTCAAATAAAACGAACTTCTAGGCATTCATTGCTCCCACCAGGAATAGTTAGTATTTTTTTTTTTTATCATTATCTCCATTGTGTAACAGAAGTGATAGTGACTGCTCCATCCAGCATCCCCCTAGAGAAGTTAATCCACCACAGCTCTGGAAAGGTTAGCCCTCCACACCGCGTGACCTTGCGCCTTGGCCACACTGATGGATGCTGTCACTCATTGGCTTAAGAATTGGTAAAACCTCAGGCACCAAGTTGGTGAATGTTACATGGTCTGAAAACTCAGACCAAGAGGGGGAATTCACCATAATTTCTGGTAGAACTGAGGCTAGAATTCACATCTCTTCACTCCTGTGCTGTGCTTAGTCACTCAGTCATGTCCAACTCTTTGTCACCCTATGGACTGTAGCCTACCAGACTCCTCTGTCCATGGGGATTCTCTAGGCAAGGATATTGAAGTGGGTTGCCATAACCTTTTCCAGGGGGGTCTTCCTAACACAGGGATCAAACCTAGGTTTCCTTCATTGCAGGCGGATTCTTCACCGTCTGAGACACCAGGGAAGCCCAAGAATACTAGAGTGGGTAGCCTATTCCTTCTCCAGGGGATCTTCCCCACCCAGGAATCGAACCAGGGTCTCCTGCATTGCAGACAGATTCTTTACCAGCTGAGCTACCAGGGAAGCCCCTCCATGCTCCTTAGGTCTATGCTTTCTGCCATACCAGCATCTTTTGTCCTTCTAGCCTCTATACTCTTTCCATCATTTATACGGGTGACCTCAGAAGGGCCAGCAAACATCTATATTACTCCCATTGTTAGATCTTCCCTTTTCTGTAAAAAGAAGGTTCAGAGAGTTCCAGCTCACCCACCCAGCACCACTCCATGACTAGGGAGAAGTGGTGATGTATGGGTTTCCCAGGAGGGGCCTGACCCTGGTGACAGAAGCAGGAAGGGCCAGGGAGAGTGGCTCAGGATGGGACTGCATCGCTGCCTCACCCCTGAGGCCATCACTAATTCCAATCTGCTTTCTCGCATCCTTCCTAAACCAGCATAAGGTCTACAAGTCAGAAACCCAGGAGTGGATTTGGACTAATTGATTGGCCTGGGGAAGCCCCTGTGTTGACTTTTACAACCTCCAGAAATAAATACCATGTGAATGAGACATGATTAACGTGGATGCAAATGCCAAAGAAAGTAATAAACATTTGACACTTATTAAAAAGTGTTGCTAGAAAAACATGAATGATTATTTTAATATATTCAGTAAATGCCGTGCAGTACATATCCCCTGCTTTCCCTTCATTTCCCCAGAGATAGGCTGCTGTGCTTGCCATCCCTTGTGAAGCAAATGAGAAATTATATTTGGAATTAAATTTTCCAAAGGAATTGAAATTGTTTTAGTTACAAGTCACCTAGGATGGGCCCTGAGCTAGCCAGGAATTGGGGTGTCAAAATTGGCAAGGAATTGAGCTCCAAAGCACAGGACTTGACTTTGCGGCAAACACTTACGCTACTGCTCACCTCCCACGGGGAGGAGCATATTTGTTATTATTATTAAATGCAAAAGCAGGTTGAGAGCCTTTTTCATTCTAACATCCTAGGCCTTCCAGCTATGTAAATCCTATTAAACCTAACGGGACTCCTCTGATTAAGGATTTGTGCTCTAAATTCAGAAGATGCTCTTCAGGGCATATTATGAGGGAGCCTCTTGAGGTCTTTTGGGTAAATAATCTATATATTAATAAGCCTTTAAGTTACCATTAGAATTCAAAAACTCTCCTCTATATGTACTGAATTACCACTAGAATAGGAATTCCAAAGTAAGTTGTAACCCTTTCTTCAATTTTTATTGAAATATAGTTGATTTGCAATGTTCGTTTCAGGTGTACAGTAAAGTGATTCAGTTATACATGTATATATATTCTCTTCCATTACAATCAATATCTTTCAACAGCCTGCTGCTGTTGCTGCTAAGTCGCTTCAGTCGTGTCCGACTCTGTGCGACCCCTGAGACAGCAGCCCACCAGGCTCCCCCGTCCCTGGGATTCTCCAGGCAAGAACACTGGAGTGGGTTGCCATTTCCTTCTCCAATGCATGAAAGTGAAAAGTGAAAGGGAAGTCGCTCAGTCGTGTCTGACTCTTAGCGACCCCATGGACTGCAGCCTACCAGGCTCCTCTGCCCGTGGGATTTTCCTAACCCTTTCTAATTCAGCATAATTGAAATAACACACTTGTTCTTTCCTTATGCCTGCTTCTCCTCTTGTGCTTTTAATATCATTAATGGCACCACCATCTACCCTGATAGTCCTCTCTTTTCTCCATTCTTAACTGAAGCGGACATCATGAATCATCTCAGCACCATTTCCTGCTGTCCTGAGATGCTTTTCATCTGGAGCTCTAGCCCAACCCTGCCCAGGTACAGCATTGGCTCTCGGTGTGAAGACATTTTCCAGTTCATCCTGATAGCTTCTCTCCTCATCCACGTTTCTGACTGGTCACTGAGTGCAGGGGAGCCCACCTTCTACATAGCTCTTTCATTCTCACTTTCTTCTTATGTGCATTTTTACCACCCTCCTTAAAGACCCTCCAGATTCTCCCATCACCTTCTGAGTAAGTTCCAAGCTCTGTAGTCTGGTAACTGAAGTCCTAAATGATCTCTCCTAATTCTCCAGCTTTTATTAACCTCATCTCTGCACTGAGTCCTTCTGAGCCATCCCAACTCACTGCAGTTCTCTAAGTTCAGGAGGTTGTTTCAAGCCCCTGTGCCTTTGCTACTGCTGTGCCCTGGGCCTGCTATATTATGTGTTCAGATGCCAGTCACAGCCTGCTATTGCCACAGCCCACGTCCCTTCCCTTAGTGACTCTACGTTTGATCCTCTACTCAAGTTGAGGATTTCACCATTGTCTACATTGTCTTCAGATCTCACCGTTGTCTACTTCCCTTTGTCATTAGTGAGAAGTCTGTGGGTAGCATTTTGTCACTGTGTGATGTCCTATTCTCCACCAGCAGTTTATATAAGGCACTGAAAAAAGGTGATTTTTTTCCATTTCTGTCATTTGTTACATTTCTCATTTAGTTTTTCTGTAAAAAGAACTACTTTTCCTCTTTGTCGCTGTCTCACTCCAAATAACCAAATGTTTTTTTAAAATAGCATTCAATGCATATGCTGCTGCTGCTGCTGCTGCTGCTAAGTCACTTCAGTCGTGTCTGACTCTGTGCGACCCCATAGACGGCAGCCCACCAGGCTCCCCTGTCCCTGGGATTCTCCCGGCAAGAGCACTGGAGTGGGTTGCCATTTCCTTCTCCAATGCATGAAAGTGGAAAGTGAAAGTAGGAAGTCACTTGGTCATGTCTGACTCTCAGCGACCCCTTGGACTGCAGCCTACCAGGCTCCTCCGTCCATGGGATTTTCCAGGCAAGAGTACTGGAGTGGGGTGCCATTATAGTCCTTTACTATTAGTATTTCTCTCTGATGTTTAAATTGTTCAAAATTTGACCAGTGGAAACTGTTCAAGTCAGCCCTTACGTCATTCTCATGCGCTTCCATTTTACTTGAGCACCTCTGGCACAAAATAAAATGCCAGGTTCTCTTTATTCTGTCTCAGCTCCAGACTCAGACCCAGGCACTTCTCCAGGGAACTCCGGTGATTTCCAGTGGGAATGATAGTCAGAATCCAAGGCGTGAGTCCTACCAGGTATCATTGCTTCCAGACCCCAAGTTTATGGAAGGATTTTCTATTCAATCTTAATATAATTGATATTACAAGGTCTGTTCTTACCTTCCTTTTTTTGTATGCACATTTGTAACAAACATCTTAGTTCTAAGAACATGTTTACTTTATCTTATTTTCTATTATAAAAGAGTTTCAGGATTACTAAACTCAATTTAATAAAATAAATGTATTTAAAGTTCCAGGATTCTTTGCAGTTCTTTTAGATTTAAAAAACCTGTGTTCATACAAAGATTTGTACATGAATGTTAACAGCAGCCTTATTTGAAATCACCAAAAATCTCAGATGACCCAAATGTCCATCAAGAATAAACATATATTCAAGTTGTGGTATAGTTATACAACTAAACATGCCTCATCAATAAAAGGAAAGAACTATTACTGTGTATTTCAGTAAGAGTGACTCTCAAAATAATTATCTGGAGGGAAACAGCCATAGAAAAACAGAAGAAGAAGAGAGTATATACTGTATGATTCCACTTATATAAAACTCTAGAAAATACAAATAATCTGTAACCTTTACCTACAAATAATCTCTAGAAAATACGAACAATCCATCTGAAAATACAAACAGACTACCTGAAGAGTGAGCTTCCCTGGTGGCTCAGCTGTAAAGAATCTGCCTGCCAGTGCAGGAGATGTGGGTTTGATCCCTGGGTCAGGAAGATCCCCTGGAGAATGAAATGGCAACCCACCCCAGTAATCTTGCCTGGAGAACCCCACTGACAGAGAAGCCTGTCAGGATACAGTCCATGGGGTCACAAAAGAGTTGGACACAACTTAGCGACTAAACAACAAGAATAACCACCTGAGGGGTAGGGAAGGTAGGACCGGGTTGGGGATTTCCAAGGGGCACAGGGGCACTATTGGGTGGGTGATATATATGTCTACCACCTTCATCATGGTTACAGTTTCACAGGGGCATACATACATCAAACAAAAACTGTACACACGTGTGTGTTTTTACTGTATGTGATTAAACCTAAATAAAATGGTTGATTTTTAAGTAAAAAAAAAATAGTTATAGATTTATAGGGAGTAAAAAGAGGTCTTGGGTATGCTTCACCATACACTGGACACAACTTTCTTAACTTTAGCAGAGTATCGAGACCAGGAAATTAACATCAGTACCATCTACAGAGTTTATTCAGATTTTACCAGCTTCTCTTGCGTTTATTTGTGTGTGTGCATGTATGTATAGTGTGTTAATTTCTCAGTCATGTCAGACTCTTTGTGAGCCCAGGACTCTAGGCCACCAGGCTCCTCTGTCCATGGAATTCTCCAGGCAGAAATGCTGGAGTGGATTTCCATTCCGTTCTTCGCTCTATGCAATTTTATCACATGTGTAGATTTTTGTAATACATTCAAAATACAGAACTTTCTCATTACCACAGAACCCCCTCATTTGCAGGGTTTTTTTTTCTTTGTCTTAGAATTTATCCCTCTAAATTTTTATAACTAGAGAGCTATGGTTAGAAGTTATTTGAATTAACTCTTTTTCTATGGGCTGTGCTATTGACTTAACACAGTTTCATCACTTTCTATTTGACTTCAATTTTAGGGTTTGCATTTTTTCATCCCTTTGATCTCAACTCATTTCAAAACCCAAACTACAAATAGGTATACTTGGGGAATTCCTGCTCCCATTCCTGTCTTCCTCAGCACATTCCCACCTAGCTCCTAGAAGTAATAGCCTTTAATAGTTTCTGATATATTTTCCCTATGATTCCTTTTGACAAAACAAGATACATGCTTTCCTTTTTCTTCTTACACAAAAGATAGCACATCCTATTTGCTTTCTTGCAGCTTTGTAGCAGGAGCTCCCAGTCCAGCTTCAGTCAGACCTATGGCTCCACAGGTGTGCCCAGGGTACCTGGGGATGGGTGAGTGGGTGGGTGGTGAAGAGGGGAGGCAAGGCTGGGCTTCAGGCTTATTATCCCTGTTGCTACCTTAGCTGTTCACTTGGCCACTTGTCTTGTGTGATGAGATTTCTGTGGAATACTTTGTTTAAAATAAAAGATTGAAAATCACTGATAGAGGTTGAAGAAAAAGTTTGCAAATACAAAAAGCTAGGAAATTAGGGTACATATTTGCTTTTTCTGGAGAAAACCCAATTTTGTCATAAAGGATAAGTTTAGATTGACAGGAGCTGGCAATTGGCTATTTCTGACTATTCTCCATTGACCACACCACCCCCAGATCTTGTCTCTCTTCTCTGCTCACTCTGTGGCCCAGGTGAGGCTGACCTCTGGAGACTGTACCACAAGGATTCTTTTGCCCTTTGGTTTCTGTTTGAGTTTGGAAAACAGAAGGCACTGGCCAGAGATTGGGGTGGCAGAGGGGGTAAGGGGGGAAAATAAGAGGAGAGAGGTATAGGGTTGCTAAAGTTTGCAAATAAAAATACAGGATCCCATAGAAGCTCCTGAGCTTGATACCCTTCTGCAGCTTGCTCTGTATTCCTCTTCCTTTGGCTGTTCATCTCTGTCATTTACAGAGTCCTTTATAATGAACTGGTATTTGTGCTCAGTTGCTTAGTTATATCTGACTCTTTGCAGCCCCATGGGCTATGATCTGACAGGCTCCTTTGCCCATGGAATTTTGCCATTTCATACTCCAGGGGATCTTCCTGACCCAGGGAGGGAATCCTTGTCTCTTGAGTCTCCTGCATTGATAAGCGGATTCTTTACCATGAGTGCCACAATGGGAAGCCCATTGCTGTTTAGTAGCTAAGTCATGTCTGACTTTTTTGTGACCACATGGACTGTAGACTGCCAGGTTCCTCTGTCCATGGGATTACCCAGGCAAGAGTACTGGGATGGGTTGCCATTTCCTTCTTCAGAGGATCTTCCTGACCCAGGGATTGAACCCGTGTCTCCTGCACTGGCAGGCAGATACTTTACCACTGAGTAACCAGGGAATCGGGAAACTCATAGTTAACTGATAATAGTAAGTACAGTGTTTCCCTGAGTTCTGTGAGCCATTATAGCAAATTATTGAACCCAAGGAGGGGGTTTTAGGAACCCCTGATTTAATGTAGCCAAGTTGGACAGAACTGTGTATACCTTAGGAACCAACACATGTGGTTGATGTCTGAAGAGGGGGATTAAGACTTTAATCTGTGGGGTCTGTACTAACTCCTGAGCGCTGCTAAGTCACTTCAGTCGTGTCCGACTCTGTGCGACCCCATAGACGGCAGCCCACCAGGCTTCCCCGTCCCTGGGATTCTCCAGGCAAGAACACTGGAGTGGGTTGCCATTTCCTTCTCCAATGCATGAAAGTAAAAAGTGAAAGTGAAGTCGCTCAGTCGTGTCCGACTCTAGCGACCCCATGGACTTCAGCCTACCAGGCTCCTCCATCCATGGGATTCTCCAGCCAAAAGTACTGGAGTAGGGTGCCATTGCCTTCTCCAAACTCCTGAGTAGTAAGTATCAGAAATACTTGGTATGGAAATCCCACAGATTTGATGTCAGAAGTGTAGTGAGTAGAGGAATCTTGTTCTTTTATAATGGAATTATTATTAATTATTTTATGAGTGATAATTGTATGTGGTTGTATTATAGAAAGGGAGCTTCCCAGGTGGCTCAGTGGTAAAGAATCCTCCAGCCAATGCAGGAGACATGGCAACCCACTCCAGTATTCTTGCCTGGGAAATCTCATGGACAGAGGAGCCTGGTGCAACCTAAGCCAGGGGGTCACAAAAGGGTCCGGCACAACTCAGCAACTCAACAACAACAAATGTTAAAAAGAGTTCTTACTGCTAGCTATATACTGAAATATTTATGGGTGAAATGCTATGATTCCTGAAGTTTATTTGAAAATAATACGTGGGAGGAGGCAGGTAGGGATATGGATGAAGGCAATTTATGAGTTGGTAATTTATGGCTTTGAGTGATGGGTACATGAGGGTCTATTATTTTTTTCTACTTTTTAAAAATTTATGTAATACAAGCATTACAAATATAAAAAATACAGTATCCTGGCATGTCCTGTTTCCTTTATCATCTAGCCCCTGGTAACCACCCTTCTACTCTCTGTTTCTGTAAATTCAACTTTTTAAATTTATATTTTATGTAGTAGTGAGCTCACACAGTGTGTCTTTCTCTGTTTAATTTTATGGCTTTATTCTGTTTAATTTTAATTTTTTTCCAGTTCATTCATGTTGTAGCAAATGGTAGTACTTCCTTCTTCCTCATGGTTGAGTAATATTCTGTTGTACAATATAATATACAATAATAATGCATTATGGTACCCCACTCCAGTACTGTTGTCTGGAAAATCCCATGGATGGAGAAGCCTGGTAGGCTGCAGTCCATAGGGTCACTAAGAGTCGGACAACGACTGAGCAAATTCACTTTCACTTTCCACTTTCATGCATTGGAGAAGGAAATGGCAACCCACTCCAGTGTTCTTGCCTGGAGAATCCCAGGGACGGGGAAGCCTGGTGAGCTGCTGTCTACTGGGTCGCACAGAGTCGGACACAACTGAAGCGACTTAGCAGCAGCATACTTCAAATTTACTGAGAGTATATCTAAAGCATTCTCATCACACACACAAAGAAAAGGTGACTGTGAGAAGATGGGTATGTTAATTAACCTGATCGTGGTCATCATTTCACAATGTATACATGTATCAAATCATCACATTGTACACTTTAAATATATATAATTTTATTTGACAACTCTACCTCGGTAAAGTAAGGGGAAACATACAGGATCCCAGTGAAGTCTAAATTGTAGGTAACCAAAAACATTTTGTAATGTAAGTACATCCCATGAAGTATCTGGGGCCTACTTATACTATAAAATTATTTGTTGCTTATCTGAAACTCATATTAGACTCTGCACATCCTCTATTTTATCTGGCAGTCCTAGAGATGCTGGAGTGTTCATTCCTGTTCTTGCTGCTTCCTGGCTGAGGTTTTGACAATGACTCTGTTCTTCTGACAACAGCTCCTGGTGGGCCCCTTTCTGTGGCTTGACTTTTCACTGGGCTCTGAAAATGCCATTTCATTCCCTTCCCACTCCCCACTGTTTCCAGTCTCTGAGAGCCTCACCCTCCCTTTGTTGGAAATAAGGGAGGAAATAGTCAGGAAATAGTCCCTTCATAAAATTTAGTTCAATGAAATCCTTTGGAATAGATCATCTGCTTCCTGTCTTAAATAAGAGCCACCCCCATACAGGTCATCATCTGGCCCCTGGTATGTGAGGAAGTGCGCCCCTAGCTTGGAGTTCACACTGTATTATTCTCCAGGGCAGCAAGTCAAAAGGGTGGGTCCAGTGATCAGTCACCAGCACACCCATATCTATTGTGAGGATTGGAATTAGAATATGGTATAAGTGTTAGTCACTCAGTCATGTCTGACTCTTTGCAACCCCATGGACTGTAGCTCACCAGGCTCCTC
This sequence comes from Bos grunniens, assembly GCF_055505025.1. Taxonomy (NCBI): domain Eukaryota; kingdom Metazoa; phylum Chordata; class Mammalia; order Artiodactyla; family Bovidae; genus Bos; species Bos grunniens. The sequence goes on along the minus strand of NC_141190.1, from coordinate 32,098,455 downwards.
TGTCCATGGAATTCTCCAAACAAGAATACTGGAGTGGGTAACCATTCCCTTCTCCAGGGGATCTTCCCAACCCAGGGGTTAAACTAGGTCTGCTGCATTGCGAGCAGATTCTTTACCATCTGAACCACTAGGGAGGAATATAGTATAAGCGGAAATAATTCAGGTTTTATAGGCTAGCTATCAGACTGGATTCCAGAAACATGAGAAATGTCAGTCATTTGGTGTGTCTGTGTGTTTGCACACATAATGCACCTACACATGCGTGTATACATATACATACATGTATGTGTGCTACATACACATTGTGCATTCTATTTTATTTTTGAAGTTCATTTTAAAAGAAAAAATTTCTATATAACATATAGAAATTATATATTTCTATATTTTAATAAAATATAGAAATTTTTTCTTTTAAAATGAACTTCAAAAATAAAATAGAATACACATTATATATGTAGTATGCATATATATGTATGTGTATGTATATAGAACAGTCTTTTGGACTCTGTGGGAGAGGGAAGGGGGGGATGATTTGGGAGAATGGCATTGAAACATGTATAATATCATATAAGAAATGAATTGCCAGTCCAGGTTCAATGCAGGATACAGGAAGCTTGGGGCTGGTGCACTGGGATGACCCAGAGGGATGGTATGGGAGGGAGATGGGAGGGGGGTTCAGGATTGGGAACACGTGTACACCTGTGGCGGATTCATGTTGACGTGTGGCAAAACCAATACAATATTGTAAAGTAATTCGCCTCTAATTAAAATAAATAAATTTAATTAAAAAATTAAAGAAAATTTCTTAAAGTGAATTTCTAAGAAAAAGAAACAAACAAAAACGACCCTATAAATTTATTCCTTTTCTTTAATAACCCGCCTTATCTACTATGAAGAAAAAGTAAAGCACACCAGTGGAGTTGAGTGTGATCCCCTGCAGGAGGAGGGGCCACGGCTCCATCAGCTCATAATGAGCAGGCCAGTTTCAGGAACCACTGAGGTGATGTATATCATCTATTGGGTCATCAGTATTCTTTATCTTGTCTCTTGATTTATAATTTCAGAACATATTTGTGAGATACCATCCTTCGTGTTTCTAATAAAATGAACAGCATTTGGTTTCTTCGATTTGTCATTTTTTAGTTAACCATAAAATTTGAACAGAAATGAAAGATAATTTCCACAATTTCTTGCAGCAATTCATTGGCGAGGTCATTTCTTGATGTCTACCTTAATCTAAGTACTCATTATACCTCCCAAGGCCCAGTGGTATCCCATCAACAATGCATTATCACAGAAAGCACATCCTTGATGAACTAAATCGCGAAAAAGCTGATGGAATTCGATCTCAACACTTTAGTGCTCTGGGTGATCTACGAGTCACAAGCCATGTTCAGCACCCCTCATTCCTGTTATGGCCCCACTGCCTCCTTTGAGGCTGGCAGAATTGTATCAAGGAATGGAGACACCCCCTTTTCTGCCCTTCTAATCAGCTCCACAACCCACTCTCAGAGGCTTTCTCTCCAACACCCCGCCCTCAGTTCTCTTCACTCCTATGTTCCCTTCCAGAGACATCTCTGTCATCTTTTCCTCTGCCTTCACATTTACCCACTCAGGAATGTTGAGTCTTCAAAGAAATTAGGAGATACTCCTCCCTAAAAACTAAAAACCACACATTGGAGATCCCTGATTTTGAAGTAAGAGTCCTTAACTCAGAAGGAGTTTGGAGACCTGGATGGCACCCTAGCTGTCTCCTAAATGTTGCTTTCAGGCAAATTTTACCTTCACAATAGTCAGTTCTCATGTGAAACGGGTATTGTATCTGTCTGACTAACTCACAGGACTTTGGCTGTTACTCAGGGAAGTGATGGATCTGAAATGAAGTGCTATAAAGCTGATATAAGTTCACAGTAGGATTAAAGAAAAAGGATCACCTTGACTAACTCAAGCGTACAATTCACAAAAACCGCCAACTAATTTTTTTTTTTTCCCTACAGAACAAGTCATGGATTTGACTCTTCTGGTTATTTTGGCCTTGTGGGAGGGAATTCAATTTTCTTTCATTTTAACAAAACTGAATCGAGTATCTGTAATGTGACAGACAGTATTCGTAGGAATAAAATAAAAAGTTAGTTCATAAACTATAAACCTTGCCATCCAAGAGGTCACAATGAAAATACTTAAAGAGGATGCATAAAAGGGAAAAAACAAACAAAATCAAAGCATAGCAGTAACAAAGTAATCACAAAATCAAAAAGGAAAAGAGCCAAAGATAAAAAATGAACAAAAGAACTATAAAATAGAAAGAAAATTCTTCAGCTCCAGAATTTGTTTGGTTCTGTTTTATGATTTCTATCTCTATTTAAACTTCTCTTTTTGTTCATCTATTTTCCTGATTTTGTTTAGAAACTGCTTATGGAAACAGTGTCAGACTTTATTTTTCTGGGCTCCAAAATCACTACAGATGGTGACTGCAGCCATGAAATTAAAAGATGTTTACTCCTTGGAAGGAAAGTTATGACCAACCTAGATAGCATATTCAAAAGCAGAGACATTACTTTGCCAACAAAGGTCCATCTAGTCAAGGCTATGGTTTTTCCTGTGGTCATGTATGGATGTGAGAGTTGGACTGTGAAGAAGGCTGAGCACCGAAGAATTGATGCTTTTGAACTGTGGTGTTGGAGAAGACTCTTGAGAGTCCCTTGGACTGCAAGGAGATCCAACCAGTCCATTCTGAAGGAGATCAGCCCTGGGATTTCTTTGGAAGGAATGATGCTAAAGCTGAAACTCCAGTACTTTGGCCACCTCATGCCAAGAGTTGACTCATTGGAAAAGACTCTGATGCTGGGAGGGATTGGGGGCAAGAGAAGGGGACAACAGAGGATGAGATGGCTGGATGGCATCACTGACTCGATGGACGTGAGTCTGAGTGAACTCCGGGAGTTGGTGATGGATAGGGAGGCCTGGTGTGCTGCAGTTCATGGGGTTGCAAAGAGTTGGACACGACTGAGCGACTGATCTGATCTGATCTGATCTACGTTCTCTTGTAGCTCACTTAGCTTAAGACAATTATTTTGAATTTTTAAGACAATTCATGTGGGCTGTGTGCTTAGTCGCTCAGTTGTGTCCCACTCTTTGTGACCCCATGGACTGTAGTCCACCATCCTTCTCTGTCTGTCTGTCTGAGAATCCCCATTCTCCAGGTAAGAATACTGGAGTGGGTTGCCATGCCCTCCTCCAGGGGATCTTCCCCAAAAAAGGGATGGAACCCAGGTTTCCTGCATTGCAGGTGGATTCTTTACCATCTGAGCTACTAGGGAAGACAATTCATTGGTCTCCATATCTTTGGAGTCAGTTACTGAGAAATATTTCACTCAGTGTAATATTTCCCTGGTTGTTTTTGTTCTTTGCATTCTTGTATTAGTATCTGCACATTTCACAAAGCAGTCACATCTTATGCTCCTTATGGCAGTGGTCCCCAACCTTTTTGGCACCAAGGACTGGTCTTGTGGAAGACAATTTTTCCACAGACTGACAGGGAGCAGGTGGTGGGGAGAATGATTTCGGGATGATTCAAGTAAAGTACACATTTACTGTGTACTTTATTTCTATTATTGCATCATTTGCACCTCAGATCATCAGGCATTAGATCCTGGAGGTTGGGGACCCCTGCTTTATGGGATGCCTTGTGAAGGAAAGACCTTTACCTGTCAGCCCAGTAGAGAGTCTAAGGGTATCTTAAAGATTTTCTGTGGATGCACACACTCTACCCCTCTAACTTATTCCTGGAGAGGAAGTCTTAGGATTTTATGACTTACCTCAAGCCACAGATCTGTCTTGAGTCCTGAGAGTCACTTAACTTCATCTCCCAAGGGCAGTGCCATGAAATTCTGGAGCACTGGGCTCAATCTCCATGTCTCTCCCTTCCTGCTACAGGAGATACATTGGGACTATACATTTTCACCCTGTCCTGCATAGTCATGCTAAGTACTGAAAGTTGCCTACTGCTTTCCCTAAGGCAGTGTATAAAAATGCTGGGACATGTGTGTAAGCTCCGCTCCTCTCCCCACCTTCTGAAGGAGCAGTCTCAGGCTATGTGCCTCCTGCCAACCCAAAGTACTTGATTGGATTACTGAAGTCCATCCTGGCTTCTGAGATCTGCATGTCACCTGAGGGGACACATTTGTGGCATATGTAGGGGCATATGGAATGCCAGGTGTGCAGGGGAGCACAGGACAGTTGGCGGCGTGTGCAGTCAGCCATCTGGTGGGGTCCATGCACAGACAGATATGCTGGACGGTAGGGTTTGTGTGTGGGCCGACTGACTGGTGGGATCTGTGGGTGGGCTGGCTGACAGGGTCCATAAGCCAGCTGGCCGGGCCTGTGAGATGGTTGTTAAAATCCCTGTCCCAGTTGCTGTGAGACTTGTTCCTTTTCTTTGTTCTTTGCTGCCCCCAAACTATCTACTTGTGCTAGTTGCCTCAGTATTCTGGGTGAGAGGGGATAGAAGCAGGCTTATCAGGCAATGCCCTGAAAGACTAGGGAAGCTGCACACTCGACTCTCTCTCTTTATCCTGCAGGAAAAATCACAGCCTAAGGAGATCTCTCTTGTACTGAGTGGTCTGGCTTGTGGGAAAATGATGCAGGTAAAGTGAAGAACTTTTTATCCTTTTCTATGCAACTGTTCTCAGATGTTGTGCTCTACTAGGGTGTTGGAACCTCTCTACTCAACTCCAGAGCTTTCATAAAGGTATTGATTGTTACATCAGTGTTTGCATCAGGGGACGAGGACTGAGGCCTCCTATCCTGCCATTTTGCTGACAGATGTTTATATCAGCTTTAGTAATAACAGGAAAAGACTAATAAACAACTGGCGTGTCCTTTAGTGGGTCATTTGTTGGACACATTGTGGTACGTCCATACAATGAACTACTACTTGGCAATAAAGCAGAATGAAGTATTGAGAGATGCAACGACTTGGTTGAATGGCAAAGTCATTCTGATGAATGAAAGAATCTAGTGTCCAAAGGCTAAATGCTGTGTGATTCCATTTATATGACATTCTCCAAAAGAAAACATCATAATGATGAAAACTTAGTGGTTGCCAGGGTTTGAGGGTGGGCAGGGTGTGACTCCAAAGCCAGAACGTGAGGATGTTTTATTGGCTGAATGAAACTATTTTATACTCTGATTATGGTGGACAGCAAAGTTATTTCATCTTCTGGGCTATGGTGTCATTTATGAACCTTGGTGATACAGGAGGGAGAGCTTCTTAATTTGGTAGAAGAAAGCTGCTCTTGTTTGATAAATTTTAACTTGTTTATATGTATAAACTTATCCAAGTTTGCATATGGTCTTTTTCAGTATGATTGCTAAGGAGGTTTTTATTCCCCATGACATGCTTGACAAAACGTTCCACTTGTCACCCCAGGGATGTCCTCTCTGTTGTTTACAGAGCACTGGAGATTCTGCCTGTCTTTGTTCTGCTGAGAACCCTCTGAGTCCTCTGAGGGGAGGTTTACCTTCTCACTTAAGTGCTTGCTGCAAAGCTGGAGTAGATGCACGTGTGGTTCCAATGTCTTTTTCCTGAAAAAGTAGCTTGCCAATTTCCATCTGAAATATACTACTCCATGGAGCAGAATCATCAAATTGCAGTAGCATCTCTAGTATGCCAATATATTTTAAACACCTTCCTCAATCCATAGCATTCTTATATCATTCTTATTCCTCAGTTTTATATCCAATGTGATGAAGTTGCAAATACAAGTACTCAAATGTTCTTATTCTAAGTAAACAGTCCTAGGGACTTTTTTTTCTCCTCTCTCTGCTGCCTTCTAGTTTTTTCCAGAATGTTTAGGGAATCTCTGCCATAGCTGGGAAAATAATCTCAGTACTCAAATATCTATTAGGTTACGTTTCCTCTCAGAATAATTTGTACATTACAGTTATTTAATGACATATATAATCCTAATAAGAAAGGAAGTTACATAAAGGATGAGATAGTTTTAACAAACTCATTTAGAGGGTGTCAGTTGCAATTTAAAAGAAGCCCTGTATACATTTTCTATCTATCTCTTTCTATTCTTCTACTTTTCTTGCTTCCCTTCCTTCTCACTTTCCTTCCATCCTACTTTTATGAATGAACATGTTAAAAATGAGTTCTACCCTAAACTAAAAGCATTCCTGAAAAGTAATTGTTAATGTCGTTTTAACAGCTTGTCAAGATTCAAGGTTCCTCTTTTCACTACAGTGGGGCTTAGGACAAGTAATCCTTGGACATGACCTTGTTCTTTGATGCTTTAGAGAAACATGAGAAAATACGGCGAGAAGTTTCTGCTTTGTCTAAAGCTAGGCACTTCTAGACTCTCCAATGCAGATTCTATCTAGGACATCTTCATCCTAATTGAGGATTAGTATCCATGTGAAAGTTGCCAAAAAGGAACAATAACTCAGGAATTGAATCATACTCTGGTGATTGGGCAGAACAGCATTATGTCCATTCTTTTAGAAGTACAGATGGTCTATTTACTCAATTTAATGACCATGGCCATTATCTTGACATGAACTCTATTCCATGCCTGAAGAAGTCTTTAGAAGCAATGCCATGAATGAGGATGAAGCACATGTTCTCTGCTGAGTTGCCAAGCTGAGTCCTAGCCTGTGGCAATGGTGCCCTCTCACTTCATTTTGCCTGTGGCTCTGAGGCTCAGATGTCCTCTAAAATAATTTGTTTGAAAGTTTTCTTTTCTACTATTTATTAAGCTATGTTATTTTATCATCAGAAAGGAAACAGCAATTATTTTCAGGTGTGTTTCTCGTACTTCTTATTGTTGAACAGATTTTAAAAAATACAATCATTATGCACTATTGTGTGCACATCGCCTTTGTCGCCTCTGAAAGTCCATTCTCGTAAAAACATCATATGCTGCTGTAGAAGTGTACCTCATGCAAAAAAGTACAAGGAAGAAAGTGAAAATAATCACAGAAGATCACAGCACCTAGAAAAAACAATTTTCAATTTTTTCAAGAACAATTGATTGCGTTTAAAAGGCCTTCTTGGATTAGGTGTAGTTGGGTTATGGTGTGAGGGCATGCGGGAGGGGAGGAAGAACAGGCTGGAATTACCATTAAGAGTTTTCTCCAATTAAGAATTACCAAGGAAACCAGGTGTTTAGAGGAGAAGGGAGGGAAATTGAGAGGACAGGGCAGGTGTGTGTGTGTGCATATGTGTGTGTACATGTGTGTCTATGTTCGTGTAAAGAAAGGAAGGAGCATGGGGGATGCTCAAATGGATGAAAGTAGGTAAATCCAGGTAACAAATACTGTTAGAACCAGCTTGTAAAGAGAAGAGTTTTCTCTTTGATGTGGTTTCCTGGGGCTGGTACAGTATCATACACAGGGCTATCCTCTGACTACTCAACAACGATTTGAACACTTTTGGAATGAACTTCCTAAATGAAATTAAGTCTATGTATTGAAACTACTGGGCTTCCCTGGTAGCTCAGCTAGTAAAGAATCCACCTGCAATGCAGGAAACCCCAGTTTGATTCCTGGGTCTGGAAGATCTGCTAGAGAAGGGATAGGCTACCCACTCCAGTATTCTTGGGTTTCCTAATTCATGTCAACTGAAAATGTCCAAGTGGGCTTGTCTTTGAGTTTACACATGTGTGTATTTGTGTGTATTTCCATGGCTAAACAGACAGAGACACAGATCCATTCAGTTCAGTTCAGTTGCTCAGTCGTGTCCGACTCTGCGACCCCATGAATTGCAGCACGCCAGGCCTCCCTGTCCATCACCAACTCCCAGAGTTCACTCAAACTCACGCCCATCGAGTTGGTGATGTCATCCAGCCATCTCATCCTCTGTTGTCCCCTTCTCCTGCTTTCAATCCCTCCCAGCATCAGAGTCTTTTCCAATGAGTCAACTCTTCGCAAGAGGTGGCCAAAGTACTAGAGTTTCAGCTTCAGCATCGGTCCTTCCAAAGAACACCCAGGACTGATCTCCTTCAGAACGGACTGGTTGGGTCTCCTTGCAGTCCATGGGACTCTCAAGAGTCTTCTCCAACACCACAGTTCAAAAGCATCAATTCTTCGGTGCTCAGCTTTCTTCACAGTCCAACTCTCACATCCATACATGACTATTGCTTGGGTCTTAATAAGAGAAATAAAGGTTCACATGATTTATCAGCTTCTTCCTGGTGAGTAGGGTGTAGAAACCCTTCACTGTTAGCCAAGTCTCAGGTTAACCTATGCTGGCTTTATTCTTTAGTTCAGAGAAAGGCCACAGCTTCCTTTGCAACTGAGCCCAGATCCCAGGGTGTAGAGGCAATGGCCCACGATGGTTCCTTGAAATCCAGAGAGGCCAAGAAGCAGAAACCAGCACTTTGAATGCCACATAGTTTTGTTTTGTTTAGCTTTTCTTCTCCCTTCCCTACCCCTAGGAGGCCCTGGATGCTGAGTCTCAAGGAACATAATAACACATCTTAGATTTAATCAATTTTAGACTCTCAGGTCTGTTTGCTGACTAGTTTGGGAAGGGGAACAGTGGCATACAGCCCAGGATGGAGCTTGACTTTTTGCCTGAATGTTTCATCCTTTGTGACAAATCCAGTAAAGATTGGTTTTGTAACTCTGCTGAATGGCTTCTTGCCTGCTAGCTACCCCCAGACAATAGAGTTTTATCACACTGAATCACCATAATAGGAATCATTATCAATATGTCCCCTGGATAAATAGCTGCTTTTTGACTAAGCTTGCCCTTCAGGGTTAAATAGTTAAAGATCCATACATCTCCTGTCATTAACAAGTTAGCAGATAAATAGTTCTATTTAGTAATTTTCTTTGTTGGTTTAGACAGTTATAAATTCACATAAATGGAGACAGTTTTCATTTGGAGCCCCCACTTAGCATTCTGTATTATTGATGTTTGCCAGATAAAATACAACCTCTCCCTTTGCTTGGCAAGCAGCTAGAAGAGTTTATTGGGAACCCTCCCCGCTCCAATATTCTTTCCTGGTTCTGATGCTCAAGTTACTCTAGAGTCAGAGCCTTTTTACTCTGGAGCAAGTTGATCTCATAGGATTGACCTTGTAGGAATTCACTCCTTGAGTGCAGAGAACTATAACAGAGAAAGACCAGCATTCAGCAGTCTATCTGTGGTTCTACAGCAATAATTAGATTTGAAATTAGAAAGAATAAGAACCACTGAACACCAGGAGAAGGAAGGACTGTAAAAAAAGTGCAACCTTGTCTTATTATAGATGAAGAAATTTGGTTGAAGAGAGGGAACTGCCTTATCCAGGGTCACACAATTAATCTAAATTGGGGAAAAATAGTAAAGGTCCACATACCAACCCTCTAAGAGACGTGTTTCTCTCTAACACCGTTGGCATGAGCTCTTTTGGGTTAGGGTGACAGTTTCCACAATGGACCTGTTACAAAAAAAAGCTGGGAGAGAGCAAACCTATCTAAAAGTCTTGTCCTTCCACTTAAGCAATTAACAAGAGCTCCTTTATTTGGGAAATTGCCAATGATGACTCAGCCAAAAAGATAACATGGAATTTCTCTAACTCCTGTTGAAGCTGGACTCACCCCAAACTTCTGACACTAATGTCAAGAGCATAAACAAAATCCTGGGAGCCCTGCCCTTGCAGAGTACCTCTTCTGCTCATCAGGGAGGCCCCTCCATTCCTACAGCACTTGGGGCTTTTGACCAACCCCCCTCATTTTAGATTTTTCTATGTAATGATCCCTTAACCTCCCTGATCCTCTCTTTCTGATTTCTCTTCTCTGGAAATCAGGTCTTCCCCTAACTTGAACTTGTGTTCTTGATAAAGGACATTTGGGAGGGTCATAGCAGCTCAGCACCCAGTCAGCCGGGCTGCCAGACTCATACTGACCTTGTGCCCAGCTTTAATAATATGCATGGTGACCAGGTCTCTGACAGATGGGTGGAGAACAATGAGATGGTTGCAACTAATTTTTAAAAGGTTTCAAACCACCACTCTGTATCGATACAGGATGCTGTCTCACTCAGGATTTCCCTCCACAGGGAATTCTGTGGCTTGAGAACTGGGCATGCCTATCCACCTGGCCAAGTCCACCCACAGCTTGAGAGCCAGATGGCTGAGGTGGATGGAGCTGGAGGAGGCAAATGGTTGAGCAGCCAGGAAGTTGCCTGCAGGGAGTCAGAAGACAGATGATACTGCCAAATGTCCTTGGCTGTCCAAGGCCAAGAAGCCCAGAGCATGCTGGGGAACTACCGAAGGGAAATACATCTTTGAAATCTACTCTGAAGGACACAGGACCCAGAGGTTGCCATTAGCCAGAGAACTGCAGGATCGATTCCAGCCATCTCCTCTATTTCTAGGACTAGTGATTAGACTGCCTTATGAGAGGTCCATGACCTACCATGTAAAGGGGGTAGATTAAAAAACCAAGAAAAGGCTATGTGAAATAAGCCTTGAACCACCCAATTGTAGCTTAATCTTTCTGTAGAAAAGCATTTTCTTTTGACAATGCACTTCCTAGCTAAAGCTAGACTTCATGCTGACAGGAAAGGCCATCTGTTTGGGGAGGATATTGTTATTATTTGTTTAATGTTGAGAGTTAAATGGCTCACTTTGACAAGCTCCAGAGGTTGGTATAATTCAGCTGGCAATCTGAAGTTAGAAGTGGCCACCTGAGGGCCTTGAGACAAAACACGAAGCAAGCAAGAAACAGTCATTTCTCCACGCCTGACCTTTTCAGTGCGGCCTTTTGTATTTCATGAAGGAAAGAAAAGGGGTGTCTTAGTTTGGGCTGCTTTGAAAAAATTCCATTGACTGGATGGCTTAAACAAGAAACATTTGTCACAGTTCTGAAGGCTGAGAAGTCTAAGATCAAGGCACAGGCAGATTTTGTGTCTTTTGAAGACACGCTTCCTGGTTTGCAGAAGACTGCTTTTTTGCTATGTGTTCACATGGTTAAAAAGAAAGAAAGCTCTGGTTATCTTCTCTGCTAGTGAGGGCATCAGGGGCTCCACCCTTGTGACCTCATCTAAATCTAATTGTCTCCCAAAGACCCCAGCTCCAAATATCACATTGGGAATTAGGGTTTCAACTTATGAACATTCAGCACATAACAAAGGATTCAGAGGTTGACTCCAAAATGCATGACAGAGGAAAGCAGGCAGTAACTTAAAAAAAATTGTTTGTTTATATGGCTACATTGAGTCTTCGTTATGGTGCACAGCTTGTCATTGTGATGGCTTCTCTTGTTGCAGAGTATGCTCTATGGCACATGAGCTCAATAGTTGCAGTACAAGGGCATGCCTCATGGCATGTAGAATCTTCCCAGATGTGGGGAGGAATCCCTGTGCCTCGCCTTGGCAGGTGGATTCTTAACCACTGGACCACAAGGGAAATCCAGGAGTAGCTTTTTGAATGCTAAATGCTAGTGGTGTTTTTCAAAGTATCTTATTTCAGAGTTGGCCTAATTAAAGAATCTGTTTTATTTCTCACATATCAAATAAGATAAATTTAATATCCCTATACTGACAATAAAGCACTCCAAGACTCAAGGGCTTCAAACAATACTCATCTATTGGTTACATGTGTGGAAATCAAGGGAAGTTAAGGTGAGTTCACTGGGTAGTAATTTAGGCTCTGCTTGGTTGGACAGTTCTCCTGGTCTTATCTGGGCTCCCTCCTGATTCTGAGCTTGACTGGCTGTGTTGATTTAGGATGGCCTTGATGCATAGAGATACCTGGGGTGACTGGGATCTCTCTCCCAAGTGTGTTTCACATGCTCCCAGCAGGCTGACTCAGGCATGTTCTCATAGCAATGGTGGAGAAACCAGAGGGAAAGCAAAAAATCTGTGAGTGCTTCCACAAATTTCAGCTGGCATTAAGTTTGCTTACTGTCTCATTGGTCAAAGCAAGTGACATGGCCAGACAGTCAGTGCATGAGGACAATTTTAAAGACATAACACAGTGAAGCTATTACTCAGGGTCATTCATGAAGTCATTCTATAGTCCTGTAGAGAAATACAGCTTGCTCAGTAGTGGTTCTACCAAATCCTTACCATCTTTAGGATAGTGATGACACTTAAGACAGATTGCACCCATGGGCAATTTCAGTCTCTACTGCTTTGTACATCGTAAGGCTGGGTCTCCTAGAAGAGCTTTGGTTCCTGCCTCTCTTTCCTCCCCATCTGACTCTAATTGACTTTCAGCCCTAGCAGCAGCCCTGGATTGGTGGGCATCCATTCTACCATCATAACCCAAAGCAAGAGTCCATTATCTCCTTGTTCAGCTTTAGCCTCCTTTCCTTGTGTGTGTGAGGGAGACAGTGAATGTGCAGAGAAGCCCAGAGGATCAAAGGAACTTTATTTGGCATGGTTCCAGAGAAACAGAACCAGTAAGATACATGTGTATGTGCCTGTATTCAGAGAAAGAGAGGATATATACATCCCTATAATACAATCACTTCATATATAAAATGTTTTATTATGAGAATTGACTAGTGTGATGATGGAGCCTAGGAAATCCCACAGTCTGCCATCTGCCACCTGGAGGCCCAAGAAAGCTGGTGGTGTACTTTCAGTCTGAGAGTCAGGGGAGTTGATGGTGTAAGTCCTAGTCCGCGAAGAGAAGATCCAACTCAACAGCAAATTCTCCCTTCCTCCTAGCTTGATTCAGGCCCTCAGTGGATTAAATGACGCCCACCCTCCCTGGAGAGGGCCATCAGCTTTACTCAGTCTACTGAGTCACATGCTAATCTCATCCAGAAACACCCTCAAAGACACATTCAGAAATAGTGTTTTTAACCAAATATCTGAGTGCCCTGTAGCCCAGTCAAGTTGACACATGAAATTAACCATTGAAAGAACAATCAGTGGAGATTGGAGAATGAGGACAAGATTACCTTATATGTTCCCTGGAGATTGTGTGTTTGAGTCATAGATTCCCAGAGAAGGGAGGAACATTGGGAGTCACACCCCCAGTGGCAGGGATCTCCATGTTGCGTGTCTCCATAATATATTTAGGGAATCTCAAGTTATGGATTTCAACCCCTTAGAGTTTGTGTTGTGCTCAGTCACTAAGTCATGTCCATCTGACCCTTTGTGACCCAATAGACTGCAACCTACCAGGCTCCTCTGTCCTTGGAGATTCTCCAGGGAAGAATACTGGAGTGGGTTTCCATGCCCTCCTAGAGGGGATCTTCCCAACCCAAGGACTGAACTCAGCTCTCCTGCATTGCAGGCATATTCTTTACTGACTGAGTCACTGGAGAAGCCAGATCCTGTTCCTCATATTTGCATTTTCTGGATTCATTTCTTAGAGTTTGCTGCTTTTATTTTGGCCTTCATGTTATACAGCGTCAAAGACTGGGGAAAGTGTCTGGGTCTATAATATTCAGGAAGAGATTTGACTACATGTTTCAACTTATCTCTCTCACTCTCCCTCCCCCACTCAATACACTTGACCCTTGACACACTTAAGGTGCAGCTTTCTTAACCTCTTTCCATTTCCTATTTCTTAGTCTAGACATTGAGTTGACTTCATCATCCTGTCTTAACCTGCTATTCTTCTTCCAGCTAGTGCAGAGTCCATTCTGTCTGTTTCTCTTACTTGATCCTCTTTTCCTACTTTTTTCTTTCAAGGCTTAGGCTTCACCTCTATATTCCCAGAAAAGTAACACTTGGCTATTTTCCCACTTAAGGTCAGTGGCAGAGTGGCATAAAAGTTATATTCTCTGACATAATCCTGAGCAAAGAAGGTACAAGGGGAAGAAAGAAAGAAATATTCTTTGAATATTAGAGCCTTGATGTCACTGGAATTTCATAAATGCTATATTAAGATGGATAATGTGACAGCTCAGAGGGTAAAGAGTCTGCCTGCAATGTGGGAGACCTGAGTTTGATCCCTGAGTTGGGCAGATCCCCTGGAGAAGAAAATGGCAACTCACTTCCATATTCTTGCCTAGAAAATCCCATGGATGGAGGAGGAACCTGGCAGGCTATAGTCTATAGGGTCGCAAAGAGTCGGACACGACTGAGTGACTTCATTTTCACTTTCACTTTCCTTGCTTTATGAAACAGGAGCTGGGAAACTCAATAGGGTAAAGGATTCTATACATAGTCAATTGTTTCATGGAGACTGGACTCAAGTCTTTTGACTCCTAGCTCTGAGTTCTTCATCCAGTGATGATATTTAGAGATTGGGAGTGTCTTCTCATCTCTGAAAATGTTCAAGCAAAAGACTTAAAAACCTTTGTATCAAGGAAGGATTTGGATTAATTGGCCTCAGAGGCCTTTACTGATCTGAGATTAGAGACACTGAATCTAATCCCTCAATATACAGATGAGGCAACCAAGAGAAGTCAAACAGCCCACACCCTGTTGGCCACAGGGTTATGATATAAATTGTGATCTTCTGTTCTTGGTTGGCATTCTTTTCTTGCACTCTCCATCTTAAGAGTGTCTTGCATGGATGAGAACTGCAGTCTTGGGTGTTTCTCACCCTAGTGAAACTGAAGTGAAAGTCACTCAGTCACGTCTGACTTTGCAATCCCATGGACTATAAACTCCATGGAACTATCCAGGCCAGAATACTGGAGTGAGTAGCCTTTTCCTTCTCCAGGGGATCTTCCCAAGCCAGGGATCAAACCCAGGTCTCCCACACTGCAGGCAGATTCTTTACCAGCTAAGCTACAAGGGAAGCTCTCACGCTAGAGTAGCTTCATATTTCCTGAATCTCAGTGCTCTAGAGCAGGAGAGAAGATCCTGTTCCTCGTATTTGCATTTGCTAGATTCATGTCAGTTGCTCCTAAGCCAGGAATTCATTTTTTAACTTTTACTGTAAAGTTGCACAGCAATTATTTGGATCATTTAAAGTAATTGATTTTTTTTCTTGCATTTTTTTCCCTCAATTCCTCTGAAAGAATTTGAATGAACACACAAAGAAGAAAGAGGCAATTTTTGAAAGAAACATCTGAATTCCTTTCTTAGATGATGATTTTCTCATCCCTAATGATTTGTCTCTTCCTGAAATTAATACAACTGAATTTCCCCATCAAATACTCTTAATAAGGAAGAAGATGGAGCTGGTATTTCTGCTGGAGACAGAACTCTAAGATCCTCCCCCACTGCTTACCTTGACATTTCTTTGAAGCCTTTAGTCTTTGTTTTAATAGAATTTCACATCCTACTCTCCAACCTATGTGTTTTGCCTGTCGGTTGGTTTTTAAGTGTTTCAACTTACCAGGAACTAAAATGGATTCTGTAGGAAAGGCTGCCATGTTTATCCTACAGCATCATCTATCTCAGTGATATTGCCAGCTATTCTTTTGGGCATTCATCTTCTTCTTTTTTTACATAGGCAAGAAATAGATTTGTTAATATTCTTTGTAAAGAGATTGCAGGAAAATGGGGCACAAGAGGTCTCACCAAGTGAGAATGGGCCACCAAGTGAGGGTCTTTGGTTTCACACAGGAAAGAATTAAAGAGTGAGCCGTAGTCAAGCAAAAGCAGACACACACATTCCACAGGCAGAATGTGGGCCTTTTCAGATGTGCGCCTGCGTGCTAAATCACTACAGTCTTGTCCGACTATTTGCAACCCTATGGACAGTAGCTGGAGGAAACATATGAGGAAACATAACGAGACTTGAGTTCAATCCCTGAGTCGGGATGATCCCCTGGAGGAGGGCATGGCAGCCCACTCCAGTATTCTTGCCTGGAGAATTCTATGGGCAGAGAGCCTGACAGGCTGTAGTCTATAGGGTTGCAAAGAGTTGGCTATGACTGAAATGACTTAGCATGCAAAGATATTAAAATTCCATTCTATTTCTTCAAGGGAAACACCTTCCCCAATATATTTTATATACAGTGTCTTGCAATATTAAGAGCTGACCTTTGAATGTTTTGTGCATAGTCTCTCTTCATCCTCAGAACTCTGTAAAGTAAGAACAACATCATGAGCTCCATTTCCAAAGATGAATTGCAGCTTCAAAGGAGTGAAGTAACCTGCCCAAGGTCACTTAACAAGTGAAGGAGTGGAGGTGGGTTTCTGATGAGACTCAGTGCAGTCCAGAACCACCATTCCTTCTGGCTCCTCTCCATGAGTTTCTTCCCATTCCCAGTCAATGGTTGCTGCTCCAGCTGACAGGCTACTTTTCCCAAGGATGATTGTTCTAGAAGCAGATCCCAGTGTGTTGTATATCACAGGATAGTTTGTTTCTCGTCTATTCCTCCAGTGAAGGAGAGAACAAAAGAGCCCCTTGGCCATTTTCAGATATCCTCTGTCTTTTCGAGAAAAACAGGCCATTTGTATCAAAAGTAAAAACCATATCAAACCCAAACAAAAATGCAGTGACTTAGATACCGCAGGGAACTAATCCTGGAAATACTTAAACCAGCAAGGATGAAGTCTTTAGCTCAGGGGCTGTCACACTATAAACCTGCAGGGAGAAGACTCAGTCATGATGGACAAGGTTTCTGGGAAGACAGTCCCCCAAAGCTGGGTTCTGTTGCTCCCTTGCTTTTGTGCTGTGCATTGTCTATCTGCCTGCATTCTCTTCTGTTCTTCCATTTACCCCTTGCTCAGCCATTTCCCCTGGCTTGTATCATTAAAGGACAGTCTGTCCTTTGGGAACAAGGGTAGTACTATTACCTTGATCCACTTTGTTTCAGAGACAATTACAATTTCTTCCAGCACTATACCCTTAAACGTGGGGATGTCTGGCACTATGCCACCAGCACCTCAAGAAAGGGAATGTTGACTGTCTCAGCTCTGGTTCTCTAGAGTCATGGAGCACCTCACCATCCTACCTGATTTACTCTTCATTCAACAATATTTATTAAGCATCTACTTTGTGTAAACCCTGGGCTAGAAACTTTTGATAAAACAATAAGACATAGATGCTCCCAATATCTGGAAGACTCAGATAACAAGACTCAGGGGAGACTCAGTTAATAAACAGTGCAAATCTATGCAAACTTGCACTGGGTAAAAGGAGAGATGTGTATGATGATACTGTGAGAACATTTAGCAGGTGCCCCTGACATTGCCTGAGAGAGTTTAAAAGGAAAAAAAAGACTTCTGCAAAAACTAAAAGACGAGCAGATATAAGTCAGGTAAAAGTAGACGAAGGGCAGAGCATCCCAGGCAAAGGGAGCATCACAGAACACCTTTGAGGCCAGAAGGCAGATATCACAAATAAAAGTGACATAACATGAGGCTGCAAAGCTGAGTGAGATTATGCTGAGTCTTCTAGGTCATGTGCATGACTTTATCACAAGAGCATAGGAAGCAATTGAAGTGTTTAGTGAGGGAAGGGTTGGGGATCTCAACATAATCAGAGTTATGGTCTGGAAAAGATTCCTCTGGCTTCAGCATGGAAAATGGATTAGAAGGAAGGAAGAGGGGATTAGAGAAATCAATTAAGAAGCTATTAAAGATGTTCAGGCAGAAAGGCTTAGACGAGAACATTGACACTGGAGCTAGAGATAAATGTCTAGATAAGAAAGACATAGGAATATCAATTCAATAGGAATTGCTGATAGATATGGAGGAAGTAAAAAATGACTTCTACTTTCTGGATTGCAAAACTAGATGAATTGCATGACATTCAGTGATATAGGGCACGGAAAGAGGGCCAGGTTTGGGGATAAAAATCACGTTTGGTTTTGAATTATTTATTTATTTATTTTTACTTAGACCCTTCTAGGTTTGAAATAAAGGTATTAGTAGGCAACCAGATATATGGGTCTCTGGTTTAGAAGAGAAGTCTGAATCAGAAGTATAAATTTGAGAGTCACTGGCATAAAGAAGATAATTAAAACCATAAATAAAGAGATGACTTGGGGAGGGAATTTTAAGTGAGAGAAGACAAATTAGAACTAAGCCTTCAGTTCAGTTCAGTTCAGTCCCTCAGTTGTGTCCGACTCTTTGCAACTCCCTGGACTGCAGCACGCCAGGCTTCCCTGTCGATCACCAACTCCCGGAGTTTACTCAAACTCATGTCCATCGAGCCAGTGATGCCATACAACCATCTCATCCTCTGTCGTCCCCTCCTCCTTCTGCCTTCAAATTCCCCAGCATCAGGGTCTTTTCAATGAGTCAGTTTTTCACATCAGGTGGCCAAAGGATTGGAGTTTCAGCTTCAGCATCAGTCCTTCCAATGAATATTCAGGACTGATTTCCTTTAGAATGGACTGGTTGGATCTCCTTGCAGTCCAAGGGACTCTCAAGAGTCTTCTCCAACACCACAGCTCAAAAGTATCAATTCTTCAGCACTCAGCTTTCTTTATGGTCCAACTCTCACATCCATACATGACTACTGGAGAAACCATAGCTTTGACTAGATGGACCGTTGTTGGCAAAGTCATGTCTCTGCTTTTCAATATGCTATCTAGTTGATCATAACTTTTCTTCCAAGGAGCAAGCATCTTTTAATTTCATGGCTGCAGTCACCATCTGCAGTGATTCTGAAGCCCCCCAAAATAAAGTCTCTCACTGTTTCCATTGTTTCCCCATCTATTTGCCATGAAGTGATGGGACCAGATGCCATGATCTTAGTTTTCTGAATGTTGAGTTTTAAGCCTGCTATTTCACTCTCCTTTTTCACTTTTATCAAGAGGCTCTTTAGTTCTTCTCTTTCTGACATAATGGTGGTGTCATCTGCGTATCTGAGATTATTGATATTTCTCCTGGCAATCTTGATTCCAGCTTGTGCTCCATCCAGCCTGGCATTTCTCATGATGTACTCTGCATATAAGTTAAATAAGCAGTGTGACAATATACAGCTTTGACGTACTCCTTTCCTGATTTGGAACCAATCTGTTGTTCCATGTCCAGCCAGACATCCTGGAATGTGAAGTCAAGTGGGCCTTAGGAAGCATCACTGCAAACAAAGCTAATGAAGGTGATGGAATTCCAGTTGAGCTATTTAAAATCCTAAAAGATGATGCTGTGAAAGTGCTTCCCTCAATATGCCAGCAAATTTGGAAAACTCAGCAGTGGCCACAGGACTGGAAAATGTCAGTTTTCATTCCAATCCCAAATAAAAACAATGTCAAAGAGTGTTCAAACTGCTGCACAATTGCACTCATCTCACACGCTAGCAAAGTAATGCTCAAAATTCTCCAAGCCAGGGTTCAATAGTACATGAACCATGAGCTTCCAGATGTTCAAGCTGAATTTAGAAAAGGCAGAGGAACCAGAGATCAAATTGCCAACATGTGATGGATCATCGAGAAAGCAAGAAAGTTCCAGAAAAATATCTACTGCTTTATTGATTACGCCAAAGCCTTCATGTGGATCACAACAAACTGGAAAATTCTTCAAGAGATGGGAATACAAGACCACCAGCCTACCTCCTGAGAAATCTGTATGCAGGTTAAGAAGCAACAGTTAGACCTGGACATGGAACTAAGCCTTACCAAACTCAAATACTTAATGGCCACAAAGGTGGGAAGATTTGCAAAGAAGGCTAAAAGCAAGTGGACAGGAAGTCAGAGGAAACTCAAGAGACCAGGACATTATGGAAAACAGAAAGGGAATTCTTTAAAAAGGGAGGCTTTATCTGAACACTGTTGAGTCATCAGATAAAATGCTAGAGTTAATTTGTTGGGGCTTCTGTCACAAAATACCATAAACTTGATGTCTCAGAAACAATACAATTTTTTTCCTGATAATTGTAGGCAAGGAAGTCAAGCTCAAGTCGATAGCAGATTTGGTGTCTGATAAGGAACTATTTCCTAGATGGCCAAAGTGTAACCTCGAGTGGAAGAAAGAAGAGATGAGCTTGGTCTCTGGCTGCTGCTGCTGCTAAGTCACTTCATTCGTGTCCGACTCTGTGTGACCCCATAGACGGCAGCCCAGTAGGCTCCCCCGTCCCTGGGATTCTTCAGACAAGAATACTAGAGTGGGTTGCCATTTCCTCCTCCAATGCGTGAAAGTGAAAAGTGAAAGTGAAGTCGTTCAGTCATGTCTGACTCTTAGAGATCCCATGGACTGCAGCCTACCAGGCTCCTCCATCCATGAGATTTTCCAGGCAACAGTACTGGAGTGGGATGCCATTGCCTTCTCCATGGTCTCTGACGTCTGTTTCATAAGGGGATGAATCCCAGTCTTAAGAGCTCTGCCCTTTGACCCAATCATCTCCTAAAGGTCCCACCCCTTATCACTCCTTATGGGATTAGGAGTCCAACATATGAAATTTGGAGGAACACAAACATTCAGACCGTAGCATATGGGTACCAAAAAAAGCACACTGAAATATCAGCAATTCATTAGTGACCTCATCACCATTTTATTAATTAATGATACAGGCTAGATTGGAATTCATTAGTGACCTCATCACCACTTTATTAATTAATGATACAGGCCAGTTTGGATATAGACCCGGTTGAGAAGTGGCTAAGAAATAAAATAAAGACAGCAAATGCAGGTAACAATTTGGGAAGTGAGACTGAGAAAAGCAGATGGGAGACCCGGTGATGGCTAGAAGACTATGAGGAGTGTCTTCCCTACCTTGGATGTAGCTCCCATCTGACTTCTTGATTTTGGATGATTCCTTAACTTCTTCAGCCCAGACTTGTGTGTGTGCGTGTGTGTGGTCATTTCTACTCACCTTTGGCTCTCTGTATTCCTTGCCAAAACTCTAGGTGACTGACTGTCACGGTCCCACCCTCACTCATGACTCTTGCTGCCCAGCCAAAAGGGTTGTGTTTAGCCTGAGACCCCTTAAAAATAAAAAGTGAGAGCTATCTGACCTGAAATTGAATATACAAGTTGAAATTTTTTTAAAGTGTGTGTGTGCCTTGAGGGGAGGGCTGAAAGGGGAAGAGTGGGGTTGATCCCAACCTCTTGGTGTTTAGAGGAATTAGTTGAAGTCAGTCACTAACCTCATTCCACAGCTGGAATATGTTGGAAATCATAGCTTTGATGATAATGGTGGGTAGCATTTATTGAGTTATTACTATATACCAGCCAATGTGCTAAGTGTTTTATGTAGATCTTTTAATCTTCACAACTATAAGGTGAATACTATTATTATTATCATCCCCATTTTACAGAAAAAAGCCTGAAAGTCCATAAGACTTAGAGACATCAAGCACTTTGCTCAACATAATACACAGTAAAGTCGTGGTGGAGCTCCTGAGTCCATTCAAACTCTAAAACTTGTGCTCATCATCACCAGACTACCTCCTCTCCAACCTCCAACCCTCTCATCTGAGAGCATTTGGGTAGACTATCTCCCTCAGGATTGGGGCCCTTGAAATGGCTGCATCTCTGTGGCCAGTCACAGAAGAAAGCAAGCGTCCATGAGATTTCTGACACTTCCTGTTCTCAGCTAGATAGAGGGAATGAGGTTCAGTGAAAAGGGTGGTGGTCAACTCGGAAGAAGTGGATTCCTTTTTGAATGCTGCAACTTCTTAGCTGTGATTCTGAGGAACTCAATTCACGTTTTTGAGCCTCACTTTGCCACTTGCTAATATCCATTAGGTGCTGAAGGAAGGCATTTTCATACTATTATCTCATTAAAACCTTACCCTCCCTCCAAAACTCCTTGTAAGGTTGTTGTTAGTATTCCTCCTATTTTATAGTTGTGAAAATATTCTTAATGAGGTAAATGCACAGTGCGTGTATCTGGACATCACCTCCGCCTTTGTGCAGGGCTGGCCCCTCTTCCTGCCTGCAGAACCACTCTACTAACCCCTTTCAAGCACCCTCTGAGAGATGATCTAACTTCTGAGATCTTCCTCATCTCAGCCAGGTACCTCTCTCATCTCTTCAGTCAACAGACGATAACTGAGCATCTACTCAGTGGGGAAAAAGAGACTTTTCTGTACCTTTTGAAGCCGGCATGATGGGTAGCTGCCAGCTGCTTGGTAGAGCTGCCGTCTTTTTAGGAAGTTGAGTCCCTTTACTAATTCCTCTCCACCTCAGTGTGCGTCCTTAGTCGTGTCTGCTGCTGCTGCTGCTGCTGCTAAGTCGCTTCAGTCATGTCTGACTCTGTGAGACCCCATAGACGGCAGCCCACCAGGCTCCCCCGTCCCTGGGATTCTCCAGGCAAGAACATTGGAGTGGGTTGCCATTTTCTTCTCCAATGCATGAAAGTGAAAAGTGAAAGTGAAGTCGCTCAGTCATGTCCGACTCTTTGAGACCCAATGGACTGCAGCCCACCAGGCTCCTCCACCCATGGGATTTTCCAGGCAAGAGTACTGAAGTGGGGTGCCATTGCCTTCTCATGTCAGTCGTGTCCAATTCTTTGCGACCCTATGGACTGTAGCCTGCCAGATTCCTCTGTCCATGGGCTTCTTCAGGCAAGAATACTGGAGTGGGTTGCCATGCCCTCCTCCAGGGGATCTTCCTGACTCAGGGATCGAACCCATGTCTCTTCTGTCTCCTGCATTGGCAGGCAAGTTCTTTATGGCCAGCGCCACCTGGGAAGTAGCCCACATCTTAATTGTATGTCTGTTGACTCTCTAGTAGAAGGCGAGGGAGGAGGATATGGTGGTTTATGTGTATCAGCATGTGCAACAGGCTGATGCTATCTGCACAATGGGCCTGGAGTCTTTGGTGCCCACTCAGGGCGTCCAGCTGGCCAGAAATCCCACTGAGTGAGCAGAATGAGTCTGATGCTCATCATTATAAGTGGCTAAGAGTGAATGTAGTCATTAAAATTATCAGTCTCCAGAAAGCATGACTTTTAAGTGGTAAGAAAACAGGAGGCTGCTTCTTGTTTGACATTATGTTGACTTTGAAAAGCATTGTCATGACCACAGGCAACCCGAATCCTTAGAAAAGTCCATTTGTCCTTCAATATTCCTCGGTTAGTTTTTCCTTCCTGAGGCCCTGGATGTAGAGAGCTTTCCTCCTCATGGGGTGGGGGTGGGGGGAGCTTACTGGAAGGAGCTTGCACTCCAAGTAGGAAGCCTGAACATGGGGTCCTCTCCACCACAGTTGACCTTGACTAGCATCTCTCGCTTCTCTGCACCAGTTCTCTTTAACAACTGACGTTGCCTCCCAAGTCTTTCCTGACATCTTGCAAAACCAGCTGCAGGAGGAAATGGGTTTTTGGTTGTTGTTGTTCTTTCTCAGGTTTTTAATTGTACAAATTCCATCTGACAGTGTATCTCAGCCAATACCCTAAGGGAATTTTAAAGATTTCTCAATAAGATGAAAATAGGTGCTTAGTTTGTGTCTATAGTCTTATACTGACAGCCGTGACTTGCTTTGAAAAAGTTTGACTTTGGCAGGACTCTCTAGTTCAGACTAAGAATATTAAAATTCTCATAAATGCCAAACCTTTAATGGTAATGCAAGTTCAACTTTAAACAAATTTAGGTGAAAATTACCTAAAAACAAACGATGGGGATATAGTGCTATTTTTCTTTTGTATTTAGGCAGGATTTTCTGGGCATTTACAAACTAGTAGGAGTCAAATCAGTTAAAGACATGTCATCATTAGAGAGCAGATACCTCACTTGGGCCTCCCAGGCACTCCTAGTGGTAAAGAACCTGCCTGCCAGTGCAGGAGGCATGAGAGACACGGGTTCGATCGCTGGGTCCAGAAAATCTCTTGGAGAAGGAAATGGCAACCCACTCCAGTAGTCTTGCCTGGAGAACCCCATAGACAGAGGAGCCTGGAGGACTCTAGTCTATAGGATCACAAAGAGTCGGACAGGACTGAAGCAACTTAGCACAGCACACAGCCTACTAGCCCAGACTTTTCTTACTGGAGAAGCGTTGGCTTGCTGGTGAAGGCTTTTAGTGTTGGCCTCCAAAAAGTCTTCCAGCCAGGAGGTGGTGCTGCAGGCTATATCCAGTAGAGCTTTCCAGCTTTCTTTCTGTTCTTCACTTCAACACACACTTACATGTGTAATTGTTCAATCGCTGGATTGGGAAGAGTCCCTGGTGAAGGTAATGGCTACCCACTCCAGTATTCTTGCCTGGGGAATTCCATGGACAGAGGAGCCTGGCAGACTACAGTCCATGGGGTTCAAAGAGTCAGACAAGACTATTTATCTCTTTCACTTTTACTTCTTGCACATGTAATACTTTAAATTTAACTTGGTAATTACTTACCTTTATCTTCTCTTTTTGCCCCTTTTCTATGCTTTTGTTTTCTTTCTTTTCCTCTCTCATACTGTGGCAAATTTTATTGTAATTTAGTCCTACATAGCAAAAGTCTTATAAGACCATAGGTTGATTCTACAAAAAATATTTGTGTGTTTGCATGTATACATGTATTTGATGTTGCTTTTCTAGTATTTTCCTCCTGTATTCCACAGTTTTATCTGTGTCAACCACACATAAGAGGTTTTATATACTAACAAAGTTACAATTTGGGATTCTACCCTAAGATTACACTTTCACTTTTCACTTTCATGCATTGGAGAAGGAAATGGCAACCCACACCAGTGTTCTTGCCTGGAGAATCCCAGGGACGGGGGAGCCTGGTGTGCTGCTGTCTATGGGGTCGCACAGTGTCAGACACGACTGAAGCGACTTAGCAGCAGCAGCAGCAGCAGATAAATTTTATCCTTGTCCTTTAGAATAAGTTTCCTGGTCTGTTTTCTTGTTGTAGAATTATACGGTAGGTTCCCCTACGCTGCTGTTGTGCGCACATGCCCCTATGTGGTGTTTACCATACTCCTGTTTTTCTTGCATATTGTTTCTTCCTTTTAATCTTTTCCCTTATGTCTGTGGACACAGGCTAGATATCATATTGGCAGCTTGAGTCACTGTGAATGAACAGACAAAGAATTAATGGACAGTTGGTTGAAATCCTTCATGTTGTGGCTTTAGGAAATAAACTGTTTTGTCAATCTAGTTCTCATAAAACAATCTAGTTCTTCTATGTTCTCAGAAACCATATGCCAACCAGAGGAGCCTTGCAGTCTCCATATCCTCCATCTTGCTGTCTTTTCATGATGTATTTTGGTCCCTGTTGTATATGCATTTGTAGTTTATTTTATACCAAGGACAAACTTATCAGGTAGAAGATTCCCCAGGTCCCAACAGCAAGTGCACAAACTTTGTGCAAAGGTCTTGGAGACTCCTCTTGCAAGATCTTCAATCAAATTCATGAGAATTGCACCCTCCCTATTTTTCTCTGACTCCTTTGTCTCAGCAGAGTGGGAGAACCATACATTTTCAAACTTGAAAAATTGTAAAATTTGGCAGGAAGTTGTTCTGAAAGCCATGACCTTATGCACACCTAGAAGCCATCCCAATGCCAGAAACCTGATCCCTAAGACAATTGTTCAATAGAACCAGCCTGGAAAAATCTCAGCCTTAGTCTTGGCTTGGTACTCTGTGCCATTCAGCCATCAGTACAAGCACCACTTCTTCAGAGGAGCCATTCCTGACCAGCCAACATTAAGCAGTTTTTTGGATTCTTGCTATCACATTGCCCCATTTCACTTCTCTGTCTCATCGAATCTGATATTTCCTTTCTTTCATATGTATATTGGTATGTGTTTATTATTGTTCTTCTGCAAAGGAAAGATAATTCCAGAAAATAAAGGACACAGTCTGCTTTATTTGCTTAGTCCAGCACTGGGTCAATTAGCCCCAGCTGTGTAACAAGCCATCCCTGAAAGTTAGTGGCCTAAAACAACAAACCATTTCTTTGTGTGCTTATGGTTCTGTGACTCAGCAATTTGGGAGGCGCTCTGCTGAGACTGTTTTTCTCTTCTCATCATGGTGTCAGCTGGATTCACTCATGTATTTGTAGTAAACAAATGGTCAATATGTTGCTCTCATCAGGCAGGGAAACCTGGACTCATTCGTTTAGTGATGGTCACAGGGTTCCCATGAGCAACAAGGAAGGGTAAACCTTAATGATCAAGAACATTTTTGTTAGAGCCTGATTGTATGATACATGCTAATATCCCCATTGGCCAAAGCAGGTCACGTGGTCAAGCTCAGCCTAAAGGAGGAGAGAAATACACTCTTTTCATGGAGGAAATGTCAAAGTCGCATTGCAAAGAGGCTACAGAATGGGAAACCAGATACAGAGATGGGAGAAATTGATGATCCTCTGCAATTTACAAGTGCATGGTGCATGACAGTGACTCAGTAAATTCTTATTGAGTGGATAAATACATGAGCAAATGAAAATTCAGTTATCCAAATCCACTAAGTGGAAACTCAGGACCCTCATAGAAGTTCTAGCTTATGATACTAAGTATCATGTTTAGAGGTTTTGGATCTGTCTTTAAAGAATTGATCTAAAGAAGCATAAAGATCGGCTAGAGTTAACAGTAGAGATGGTCATGTGGGAGTGTGTGCTTATTAGAGCTCCTGTATCCACAGTGGCGGAGGCACTTCAAAGAAAAAACTAGAAAAGTGTGCCACAGACAACATCACCAGAGGCACAAATCTATCAATTTAGAAAATGAACAACAATACATTCAAACATCAGATACCAATGGGCTAGGTTTTTGCAATCAGCCATAATTTGTGTTTATGTCCTAAAAGCCATTTATTAACTTCTCTACATAATCAGTTCAATTCAATTCAGTCACTCAGTCGTGTTCAACCCTTTGCAACCCCATGGACTGCAGCACGCCAGGCTTCCCTGTCCATCACCGACTCCTAGAGCTTGCTCAAATTCATGTCCATCGAGCTGATGATGCCATCCCATTATGTCATCCTCTGTCAACCCTTCTCCTCATGCTTTCAATCTTTCCCAGAATCAGGATCATTTCCAATGAATCAGTTCTTTGCATCAGGTGGCCAAAGTATTGGAGCATCAGCTTCAGCATCAGCCCTTCCAGTGAATATTCAGGACTGACTTCCTCTAGGATGGACTGGTTGGATCTCCTAGCAGTCCAAGGCACTCTCAAGAGTCTTCTCCAACACCACAGTTCAAAAGCATCAATTCTTTGGTGCTCTGCTTTCTTTATAGTCCAACTCTCACATCCATACATGACTACTGGAAAAACCATAGCTTTGACTAGACGGACCTTTGTTGGCAAAGTCATGTCTCTGCTTTTTAATATACTGTCTAGGCTGGTGATAGCTTTTCTTCCAAGGAGCAAGTGTCTTTTAATTTCATGGCTGCAATCACCATCTGCAGTGATTTTGGAGCCCCCCAAAATAAAGTCTCTCACTGTTTCCATTGTTTCCCCATCTATTTGCCATGAAATGACGGGACTGGATACCATGATCTTAGTTTTCTGAATACTGAGTTTTAAGCCAACTTTTTCACTCTCCTCTTTCACTTTCATCAAGAGGCTATTTAGTTCTTCTTCTCTTTCTGCCATAAGGGTGGTGTCATCTGCATATCTGAGATTATTGATATTTCTCCCAGAAATCTTGATTCCAGCTTGTGTTTCATCCAGCCTGGCATTTCACATGATATACTCTGCTGCTGCTGCTAAGTCACTTCAGTGGTGTCCGACTCTGTGCAACCCCATAGATGAAAGCCAACCAGGCTCCCCCGTCCTTGGGATTTTCCAGGCAAGAGTACTGGAGTGGGGTACCATTGCCTTCTCCAGATATACTCTGCATAGAAGTTAAATAAGCAGGGTGACAATATACAACCTTAACGTACTCCTTTCCTGATTTGGAACCAGTCTGTTGTTCCATGTCCAGTCTAAATGTTGCTTCTTGACCTGCATACAGATTTCTCAGGAGGCAGGTCAGATGGTCTGGTATTCCCATCTCTTGAAGAATTTTCCAGAATTTGTTGTGATATACACAGTCAAAGACCTTGGCGTAGCTAATAAAGCAGAAGTAGGTGTTTTTCTGGAACTCTCTTGCTTTTTCGATGATCCAGCAGATGTTGGCATTTTGGTCTCTGGTTCCTTTGCCTTTTCTAAATCCAGCTTGAACATCTGGAAGTTCACAGTTCATGTACTATTGAAGAAAATTTTGAATATTACTTTGCTAGCATGTGAGATGAGTGTAATTGTGTGTTAGTTTGGAGATTCTTTGTCATTGCCTTTCTTTGGGATTGGAATGAAAAATGACCTTTTCCAGTCCTGTGGCCACTGCTGAGTTTTCCATATTTGCCGACATATTGAGTGCAGCACTTTCACAGCATCACCTTTTAGGATTTGAAATAGCTCAACTGGAATTCTATCATCTCCACTAGCTTTGTTCATAGTGATGCTTTCTAAGGCCCACTTGACTTGGCATTACAGGATGTCTGGCTCTAGGTGAGTGTCGCACCACTGTGATTATCTGGGTCATGAAGATCTTTTTTGTATAGTTCTTCCGTGTATTCTTGCCACCACTTCTTAATATCTTCTGCTTCTGTTAGGTCCATACCACTTTTGTCCTTTATTGAGCCCATCTTTGCATGAAATGTTCCCTTGGTATCTCTAACTTTCTTGAACAGATCTCTAGTCTTTCCCATTCTGTTGTTTTCCTCTATTTCTTTGCACTGATCACTGAGGAAGGCTTTCCTATCTCTCCTTGCTATTCTTTGGGACTCTGCATTGAAATGGGTATATCTTTCCTTTTCTCCTTTGCTTTTCACTTCTCTTCTTTTCTCAGCTATTTGTAAGGTGTCCTCAGACAACCATTTTGCCTTTTTGCATTTATTTTTTGGGGGGATGGCCTTGATCCCTGCCTCCTGAACAATGTCATGAACCTCTGTCCATAGTTCTTCAGGCATTCTGTCTATCAGATCTAGTCCCTTGAGTCTATTTGTCACTTCCACTGTATAGTCATAAGGGATTTGATTTAGGTCATACCTTAATGGTCTAGTGGTTTTTCCTACTTTCTTCAATTTAAGTCTGAATTTGGCAATAAGGAATTCATGATCCAAGCCACAGTCAGCTCCTGGTCTTGTTTTTGCTGACTGTATAGTGCTTCTCCATCTTTGCCTGCAAAGAATATAATCAGTCTGATTTCAGTATTGACCATGTGGTGATGTCCATGTGTAGAGTCTTCTCTTGTGTTGTTGGAAGAGGGTGTTTGCTATGACCAGTGCGTTCTCTTGGCAAAACTCTGTTAGCCTTTACCCTGCTTTATTTTGTACTCCAAGGCCAAATTTTCCTGTTATGCCATAATATTATGGAGTAATATTAGTAATATGGACTAATAGTACTAACAAGGTATTATGTTACTCTACATAATAGTTTTTTTTTTAATGCTCATTTATTAGGCCAAGTCGGCTCTTAGTTGCTGCCCATGCGATCTTCATTGCATCACATGAATCTTTCGCTGAGGTTCAGGGACTCTCTATTTGTGGTGGGCATGTTTAGTTGCTTCACAGCCTGTGGGATCTTAGTTCCCCTACTAGTGATCAAACCCACATCTCCTGAGTTGCTAGGCAGATTCTTAAGCACTGGATCACCAGGGAAGTTCCAGAACAGAGATTCAAATCAGAGGAATCCCCACTTTGTTATAACAAGCCCAAGCCCATCATGTTCTACATTTTGTTGCTAAAGACTCATGCTAGCTCAAGTCAAGTTTTAAGACATATGCCACACTCTTGTGCTACAAAGATAGGGAACATTTATATACATATATAGACGGGGTGGGGGAAAGCCTTTCGCTACTTGACATTTCAAATTTCTCCCTCTCTCTCCTCCCAGTCTAATTTTATTTACATCTCTTATACTGCAATTTTGGTGATAACTATATCCTCTCCAAATTCTGATAAAAGTGATCCTTGGACCAGCCACATTTACTTCTTAATATGATTCCACACACATAGTCTTATTTGGAGATTTTAGGGACCCCTTTTCTCTGCCAGATTGAGAGGCAACAGAGTCAAAAATCTGAGGAGCCAACTATTAGCTTTATTGTCAATGAAGCTGTTTTGGAGGATGTGGCTTAGATATGCAGCAACACAAGATTATTGATGCTGAACCCCAGAATCGGGATCCCTGCCTAGTCAGAGGCTCACAGCATAACCACGGTCCTTTCCTCACAGGGACTTGTTCTAAACATGAAGACCAGGAGGAGCAAACTGGAATTCTAATTTCCAAATTTGGAAATAAGAAAGAAGAGAGAAGCTAAACCAAGAATTTCCCTGCTTCTTTTCAGTGAATGACTACTTATCCTTCCAGAGAGAGAAGTGAGGTTGAGGGTGGAAAATTCAGAGAAAGAAACCAAAGGAGTTTCTCCATGCCAGTGCCTTGAACCCATTATATATTTTCTCATTTGCATTGAGAGATCCAAGTTTCTTATACCAAGTTTCCTAGAATAAAGGTTAGGGCCATGGATGTATTCCCAGATCACTAGATATATCCGTTTACGGGCTGAGTGTCACTGTCTTAGGTTTGGGATTAAGAAAAAATGGTTTGAGACTTTCTCATACTGTATCATCTTAACTGTTGCATCCTATATTGCTCAAGTCTTTCTCTTGCCAAGTTGCAGCAGGAGTAAAGACAAGCACTCCTTGACTTGCTGGCATTTTGGGCTGTAGCACTGAGTATTCCAGCTATGTTTTGAAATAAGGGCTTCATCTCTCTGAGGTGCTGAGCTAGACTGATCCATCAATACAGGCTTCACTGAGAGGTGCTTCTGTACCAAGTGATATAATAGCACAAAGAAGTGTCGCTAAGTAGGTAGGAATGGCCTGGGTCATGCTCCCCTATGCTGCATGATTTACTGTGGGAGGGTGCAGACGTGCCCAACCCCATCTCACCTGCTGAACTGCCAAGGATATTATTTCCAATGTGTGGTAAATGAGAATATTTTAAAATAATTGTTACCTTCTTAAGTGTATCTAGAGGAATCTAAACACTTGAGCAATGTGACATTCACTGTCTCCAGTTTGAAACACACAAGTTTTTAACAGTACATGAGTTCCTTTTCTTTCTGAACTCAAATTTCCATTCCACTTCCCACACATAATTTTATCCTAATGTAATGTATTTTAAGCTTGAAACTGTTTTATACAAAACCCTGTTATGCTTTTCTAAATGAAAAGTATTATATATGAATGGATGTCAGTTTGTATTGCCTGTTAGCATAAGGCTCTAAGAATTAACTTTTTTCTGTATGAGATATTAAAATTATTATTTTGTATTTAATCAAGACAGCAAATATGTTTTAAATTCTGAACAATATTGATTAAAAAATAAGATTCTATAGTAAATATTTCTTAATGAGAGAAAAGAGATTTTAGCTTAGATGGTGTGTTTTAAACAAGTGTCAATTATTGTTAGAATGAGGTGGGATTCACCATCAATTTTACTTTTCTCTTTTTGTCTTTAAAATGTAAATAATGGCCAGCTATATTTAAGATTTGTTGTAACAATGCCACTCAATTCTTTGAATGCTTTCTGAGTTACACACTAAAAAAAAAAATAGGGATTTATCATTAAAAATTATTGCTAGTCATCTATTGACAGCTCAGATTACATTGCCCTTCAATTTTATTGAAAAAAAATTAGAAACTACGTGTCTTACAAAGGATTGATTTCTAAATCATTAGTCATTTACTTTCGCGAAACCAATAACAGCATTTCAAATCCGTTACTTTATTTAATGCCCTGATGATTTTTACTCCCTAAGGTGATGCTTCTTAGTGAGAATTAGAGTGGTGTGAGATGTTTTCCTTTCGTAAAGCTGGGAGAAAAAGGAACACTGTCACCACCTTAGCCACTTATCAGGTAATCTTTAATCTGAAGATTGATTTCCATAAAACTATACCTGCCTGGTAACCAAGGTTGTTGTGATAAGGCTACTCTCTGAAATAGAAAAGCTTAGATTTATAGTATTTGCTGAGTTCCCTGTTGTAAATATACCCATGATATGCATCTGATATCACTGAACTGCAGAGCTGGAAAAAAAAGGTACCGTCAGCTCTCAGGAGCCAGTAGAAGCTGAACATCCACTGCTCTGTACCCCTTAGAAAGTTGTCATCTAGGCTAATTTGAATACTGCTGCTCTAGATCACTGTAAGTCTCCATTTCAATCTTAGCATTTTTAAAAAAAAATCAAAAGGCAATTTAAATAATGATTATCTCTTACAACCCAGAAGGTGCATTTTGCAGATAAAGGAACTGCAGTTCATAAAGAACAAGTAACCTGCTCAAGGTCATACAGCTAGTTTGTGAGAAGAACTAAGCCAAGAATTCAGATTTTCTACTTTCAAAGTTGTTATCGAGTCCACAGGTTAGTTTTTTTCTAGAATCCTACAATCTCAGAGTTGGAAGGAGCCGTGTGAACATCTCATTCCCTGTCCACTACTTGCAGGCTTCCCAGGAGGCGCTCTTGGTGAAGAACCCATGGATTTGAGATCCCTGGGTCAAGAAGATTCCCTAGAGGAGGGCGTGGCAACCCACTCCAGAATTCTTGCCTGGAGAATCCTGTGGACAGAGGGGCTGGTGGTGGGCTGTGGTCCATAGGGTTGGACATGATTGAAGTGACTTAGCATGCATGCATGCCACTACTTGCAGGAACCCCCCTCCCTAACATTCTCTAGAGACAAGCATCTAGTTTCTGGTGAAATATTCCCAGAAATGTTGGTTCTTACCTTTACAGTGTGTTCAGTTTCATTTTTTAACCAGCATTATTGCCCCACTCCCTTCTGTTTTTACAGTGACCAAATTCCTTTTCATGTTAATTTCAGTAAGCTATTTCTGACCTGCCTTCTGAAGACTCTGGGTTAAACCTAACTGTTCTTTCATGGGACTGACTTCAGCTATTGAAGGATTTTAATTGTAATTTCAGTCCCCTGTTTGATCTCTCAGTGCAAGAAGTAAACGGAGTCAATGCAGCCAGTGGTTTATATTGGGGTATATGGGCTATGAAAATCCTTGGTCATCTAATGAAGCCTCTCTGATATTATCTGAGGTACACTATCTCACCCTTGGCCTTGAATCACCAACATTCAACTCACAGAAGTTTGAGTCTGCAACCTAAGATAAAACACATCTCCCCTCATATACTCCATGCCTTTCCAAAGCCAACTTCAGCTCTTCACTTTACTTCCAAATCGTAAGTTTATTTAGCCAAATTCATTTTCTCTGCCTAAGATGGTGTAGAAGTTGATGTGTTATTCAAAGTGCATGGTTGAAGAGCAAACTAAAGCTTATATCACTGATTGATTTTTTCTAATTATGTCACTTTCCCTAGCTAAGCATGCAAATGGCTTCATTGTTTTTCATGAAGCATTTTACTAGACTATAATGTGAGCCAGAACAATATAATTGATGACTAAAAGTTAATATTTTTGCTCTAAGTTCAGGAAGAAGACAGAGATATTCATTCGGAACACTTCTATTCAACATTGTACTAAGAAATCAGGCAAGAAAGAGAAATAAAAGTCATATATATTGGAAAGGAAGAAGTAATTATTTCTATTTGAAGATGGCATGATCTTACGTGTAAGAAGTCCTATCAGTTCAATTCAGTTCAGTCACTCAGTCGTGCCTGACTCTTTGAGACTCCATGGACTGCAGCACGCCAGGCCTCCCTATCTATCACCAACTCCCAGAGCTTGCTGAAACCCATGTCCACTGAGTCCATGATGCCATCCAACCATCTCATCTTCTGTCATCCCCTTCTCCTCCCTCCTTCAATTTTTCCCAACATCAAGGTCCTTTCCAATGAGTCAATTCTTTGTACAGGTAGCCAAAGTATTGGAGTTTCAGCTTCAGCATCAGTCCTTCCAGTGAATATTCAGGACTGATTTTCTTTAGTCCAAGAGTCTCTTAAGTCCAAGAGACTCTTAAGAGTCATCTTCAACACAGTTCAAAAGCATCAATTCTTCAGCACTCAGCTTTCTTTATAGTCCAAATCTCACTTCCATACATGACTACTGGAAAAACCATAGCTTTGACTAAATGGACTTTGTTTGCAAAGTAATGTCTCTGCTTTTTAATATGCTGTCTAGGTTGGTCATAGCTTTTCTTCCAAGGAGCAAGCATCTTTTAATTTCATGGCTGCAGTTACCATCTGCAGTGATTTTGTAGCCCCCCAGAATAAAGTCTCTCACTGTTCCCATTGTTTCCCCATTTATTTGCCATGAAGTGATGGGACCAGATGCCATGATCTTAGTTTCTGATTACTGAGTTTTAAGCCAACTTTTTCACTCTCCTCTTTCACTTTCATCAAGAGGCTCTTTAGTTCTTCTTTGCTTACTGCCATAAGGGTGATGTCATCTGCATATCTGACGTTATTGATATTTCTCCTGGCCATCTTGATTCCAGCTTGTGCTTTATTCAGCCCAGCATTTCACATGATATACTCTGCATATAAGTTAAATAAGCAGGGTACAGCCTTGATGTACTCCTTTCCTGATTTGGAACCAGTTCATTGTTCCATGTCCAGTTCTAATTGTTACTTCTTGACCTGCATACAGATTTCTCAGGAGGCAGGTCAGGTGGTCTGGTATTCCCATCTCTTGAGGAATTTTCCACAGTGTGTTGTGATCTACACAGTCAAAGGCTTTGGCATAGTCAATAAAGCAGAAGTAGATGTTTTTCTGGAATTCTTTTGTTTTTCGATGATCCAAAGGATGTTGGCAATTTGATCTCTGGTTCTTCTGCCTTTTCTAAATCCAGATTTAGAAAAAGAAGTCCTATGGAATGCACTAAAAAACATAACTAATAAATTCAGCAAGATACAAAATCAATGTATGAGTCAATTGTACTTCTATGCACTAGCAATGAACAACTGAAAGAAGAAATCAGAAAAATAATTTAATTTGCAATAGAATCAAAAAGAATACAGTACTTAGGGATAAAGAGTTGTAAGAATTGTACACTGAAAACTTAAAAATATTGTTGAAATTAATTGAAAAAAGATTATAAATAAGTGGAAAGACATTCTATGTTCATGGATAGGAAAATAATATTGTTAAGATGACAGTATCCCATAAATTGATCTACATATTTAATGCAGCTCTTACTAAGAATCCAAGTGCCTACTTCTGCAGAAACTGACAAGCTGATCTTAGCTTTTATATTGAAACTCAAGGGACTGAGAATAACCAAAAGTCTTCAAAAAGAAAAAGTTGGAAGACTTATATTTCCCAATAAATTATACGAAGCCTATTGGTTCTGTTTCAGGAGAAACGTAACTAATGCACACATACAAAGCAATCTGATATTTGATCTGAGGCTCTTTGGAAAGCTCTCCTCCTTCATGACAGACTTCCTTCCTTAAGCTTGTTTCTAGAGAATCTGCCATTAGATTAGAAGTCCGGGGAAGTAGATATACAATACATTTTCAAAGAAATAGAAACCAGAAAATCAATTCCCTAGCATTTTAATGCAGTGTTTGTGATTAACACTACCCAATAAGGCAGTAAAGTTCTGGATATTTCCAGTCAAGAGTAGGGTCTGAACAACATGAGGGATCATGTTACTAAGTGGAGCTTCAAGGTCAGCAGAAAGTGGAGTGAAAGTGTTAGTCTATCAGCTGTGTCCAGCTCTTTGTGACTCCATGGACTATAGCCTGCTAGGCTCCTCTGTTCATGGAATTTTCCAGGCAAGAATACTGGAGTCCCATTCACTGGAGTTGCCATTCCCTTCTCCAGGGGCTCTTTCCAACCCAGGGATCAAACCTGCGTCTCTTACATCTCCTGCATTGGCAGGCAGATTCTTTACCATCTGAGCTACCAGTTAGCAGAGGCCACAGTTAAATTTGTGGCTGCTGGCACTGAACACAAGTAAGAGGGGTGGAGGTGGGTGGAGAATTTTGCTAGCTGTTGAAGAGGCTCTAATAACTTATAAATGCCTAATTAGCATATGTCACCAAAGAATTCTTTAAGTTGCCTGCTGGTAATTGGCCCAGGAAAGTCACAGATGGCTTACAATCTTTGAGAAGAAACAGTCTTTCCATTCTGCATTATGTCATAGCCTAGACAATGTACTTCAGTATGACAAAGTTGAAGATAATCCTTGGAGATTTGTGTCCCTGAAATGCTAATGCTGTCAGCAAATGAAGGGAATCAATTCTTTAATTGTACATTCTGTCACATTCTGAAAATGTAACATGTTGTTTAAGAACAGAGTCCTGGGTGATTAGGATGCTTCTAAAGCTATGGTTAAATAATTTTAAGAAGTAAGAGGGTATTTTGTAAACCATTGTGGCATACTGTTGATATATACCATTCATTTTCCCATGTAAATGCAAATAGATACGAGTCTGTGTGCAAGTGTATACTAAGAGATTTGTTGTTCTTTAGTTGCTAAGTCATGTCTGACTGTAAGACCCCATGAACTGCAGCACAGTCTTTCCCAATGAGTCGGCTCTTTTCATTAGGTGGCCAAAGTATTGGGGTTTCAGCATCAATCCTTCCAATGAATACTCAGAGTTGATTTCCTTTAGGATTGACTGGTTTGATCTCCTTGCAGTCCGGAGACTCTTAAGAGTCTCCTCCAGCACCACAATTTGAAAGCATCAATTCTTCAGCGCTCAGCCTTCTTTATGGTCCAACTCTCACATCCATACATGACTACTGGAAAAATTATAGCTTTGAGTATACGGACCTTTGTTGGCAAAGTGATGTCTCTGCTTTTTAATATGCTGCCTAATACAAGGCATAACTATACTCATGTAAAGTAAGCGACTATTTTGAGTATTGATAACAGGATGGTATTAGGGTTTGGAGTTGCAGAGAGTGGAAGAGACACAGTCTCGTTAATGATCATTAAATCCTAAACAGAGCAGAGGCCATGGCCCTCTCTCTGTACTTAGAACAGATATGCTATAGGCAGGTAGAAGGGATAATGAATCCTTTCAGGAAGTATGCAAACACAATGGCCTGCATTATCCTTTCATACCCTTGCTTTTGAGTGGGTCTTGGGACAGTTTTGATAAGAGCATTGCTGGATTGAGAATTTAAAGGTTCAGCCTCCCTAATGTGTCACACTTCTTATCTGTTCTAGACCTAGAAGCTCTTAGGGAAAGATTTAAGATCAGAGATATTGATAGTGAGTAATCAATCTGTGATATTATTAAAGTACATACTGGGGATTCTTCTTGGTATTATAGAAAGAGGCCAATGATCCATATTTAATAGTAGCTTCCCTTTTAGAAAGAAAGTTTCATTCCAACTGACTCACTGGGGTGGCTTCACTAGGCAGAAAGGATGTTGATTGGCAAAAGAAACCAGAGAAACAAGAGTCAGTGAGACAAAGGTCGTCTAAGGGGTATTTGAGATTTCAACTGTTGGAACTTTTTTGTTATTCTGAGTAAGAAATGATTGAAAAGCAGAAAGGTTTGTAGTAAAGAGTGTAGCTTAGAATCATCTAGAAATAGAAGCCTCTGCTTTTGAAAATGCATGGAAATTTTTCCTTTCCTTGTTAAGAGTAGAGAGGCTAACTTTTTCAGAGGGCTGTCATTCTGTCAAAGTTTTGAGATTTTTATCTTTCAAGCTAAGCTAAGGAATTATTGTTCCAGAGCCTCCTTTCCTCACTGCATTGGCCAGTGTCTTGGTATATATCAGGCACAGAGGTGCCCTTGTTCTTGGGTTTACCTAATCACTTAATATGAAAAGCTATTATTTTGGTCTGAAATTTTTTCTTTCTGAGTCAAAATGCCATCAAAGTGTTCAGCAAGCCCTGTTAATTTAGGAGGTGGGCAGACAGTCTTTCTGTCCTCTACCTAAAAGTGCAACCTCTAGTTTAAGAACATCAACAGTGAGTAATGGCATTATTAGGATATCTTTGTCCCTGTCAAAACTACAGTATTTCCTATGAGATTTCTTTAAGCAGTTTCTGAAATCAGAGATTGATTTATTTATTTTCTGTTTATAAGGCTGGATTGTCAACGAGTCAGTTTTAACAGGAAAGACCTCAGGGATAGCTGTTAATTATTCTGTAATCAATACACTGCAGTTTCTAACCCAGTTCCAAATCTTTGGGTCTCACAAGACAGTGAGGCAATTGATAGTGATCAGGCAATCCAGGATTATAAAATCATAGGGCACTTCTAAATACTTCATTGAACTGTTTTCCATTATGTGCATATATATATAGTTGAAGTATAGTTGATTTACTGTGTAGTGTTAATTTCTGGGGTATAGCAAAGCAATCCATATATATTTTTTCTGATTCTTCTCCATTGTAGATTATTACAAGGCATTGAATATAGATTCCTGAGCTATACAGTAGGACTTTGTTGTTTATTTTATATGTACTAGTATGTGTCTGTTAATCCTAAACTCCTAATTTATCCCTTCCCTCCCCTTCCCATCTTTCCCCTTTGGGAAACATAGCCTTGTTTTCTGTCTGTGGGTAGGTTTATATTTTGTAAATAAGTTCATTTTTATAATGTTTTAAGTTATATATAAGTGATGTCAGCAAGAGAGTTCCAGAAAAACATCTATTTCTGCTTTACTGACTATGCCAAAGCCTTTGACTGTGTGGATCACAATAAACTGTGGAAAATTCTGAAAGAGATGGGAATACCAGACCACCTGACCTGCCTCTTGAGAAATCTGTATGCAGGTCAGGAAGCAACAGTTAGAACTGGACATGGAACAACAGACTGGTTCCAAATAGGAAAAGGAGTACATCAGGGCTGTATATTGTCACCCTGCTTATTTAACTTATATACAGAGTACATCATGAGAAATGCTGGACTGGAAGAAACACAAGCTGGAATGAAGATTGCCGGGAGAAATCTCAATAACCTCAGATATGCAGATGACACCACCCTTATGGCAGAAAGTAAAGAGGAACTAAAAAGCCTCTTGATGAAAGTGAAAGTGGAGAGTGAAAAAGTTGGCTTAAAGCTCAACATTCAGAAAACGAAGATCATGGCATCTGGTCTCATCACTTCATGGGAAATACATGGGGAAACAGGGAAAAGAGTGTCAGACTTTATTTTTCTAGGCTCCAAAATCACTGCAGATGGTGACTGCAGCCATGAAATTAAAAGACGCTTACTCCTTGGAAGGAAAGTTATGACCAACCTAGATAGCATATTCAAAAGCAGAGACATTACTTTGCCAACAAAGGTCCATCTAGTCAAGGCTATGGTTTTTCCTGTGGTCATGTATGGATGTGAGAGTTGGACTGTGAAGAAGGCTGAGCACCGAAGAATTGATGGTTTTGAACTGTGGTATTGGAGAAGACTCTTTCGAGTCCCTTGGACTGCGAGGAGATCCAACCAGTCCATTCTGAAGGAGATCAGCCCTGGGATTTCTTTGGAAGGAATGATGCTAAAGCTGAAACTCCAGTGCTTTGGTCACCTCATGTGAAGAGTTGACTCATTGGAAAATACTCTGATGCTGGGAGGGATTGGGGGCAGGAGAAGGGGACGACAGAGGATGAGATGGCTGGATGGCATCACTGACTCGATGGACGTGAGTCTGAGTGAACTCTGGGAGTTGGTGATGGACAGGGAGGCCTGGCGTGCTGCAATTCATGGGGTCGCAAAGAGTCAGACACGACTGAGCAACTGAAGTGAACTGAAGTGATGTCATATTATATTTGTCTTTCTTTGACTTAGTATAATAACCTCTAGGTCCATTCATTTTGCTGCAAATGGCATTATTTCATTGGTTATATAGAAAAATGATAGTTTTGTATGTAACTTGTAACTAATCAGTTTATTAAGCTCTTTTGCTAATCTCAGTAATTTTTCAGAGTCCTCTTGAGTTTTCCAAATAGATAAAATTAGGTGAAAGGAAGTGAAATCCAGCCCCTCCTTCCCATACCACAAAACTTCATCCTTCTTGCTTTTGTATTCACCCATTATCTTTCTTCCCCCAGAAGTTGTGGTGAGCTAATCTTATTACCAATCAGAGTTCTTGGACTCTTTGATCAATCAAAATTGATGAGACCAGATGAGAAATTCAGGCAAGGCTTTATTGGATTTAGCAGTGTAGCAGGAGGGAGCAAAGACAAGTAACTGACTCCCTTGCTCACTCATGAGGTGGGGTGAGCTGATCCCTCGTATGGAATGTGGGTAGGGGCAGGTCAAGGGTCTGGCCAGAGGGGTGACTTGGGTGGTGTGCCCACCCACTTGGTGGTTCTATGTACAGGGTGCATAGGTTTTTTTTTTTTCTCTTTGTTCCTCAGAGGTAGCAGTTGGGTTTTTGGTCTTTTTGTATCTTGTTGTTCATAAGTCACCCAACTGGGCATGCATACAGTTATTTTTAGTCCCTTATAGTTTCTTTGTATTTTATTGCTGGAGGAGACAGCAAAGGGTTTCAGATCCCAGCCCATATCAATCTGATTGATCATAATCTAGGACAGTTGATGGGAACACCTCTATTATTGATACAACAACAATAGAAATAGTTACCTTTTTTGTGTTATATTTATATAAGACTTTGGTTATTGGGGTTATGAAAGTGAAAGTGTTAGTCACTCAGTCATGTCCCAGTCTTCACAGCTCCATTGGACTGTAGCTTTCCAGGCTCCTCTGTCCATGAGGTTATCCAAGCAAGAATACTGGAGTGGTTGCCATTCCCTTCTCCAGGGGATCTTCCTGATGCAGGGATCAAACCCTGGTCTCCTGCATAGGAGGCAGATTCTTTACTGTCTGAGCCCCCTATACCAGCTTCATAAAAAAAAAAAAAAAAAAAAAAGGAATCTTTCTCTTTTCATGGAAAAGTTAAAACAATATAGGTATTGTCTGCTCCTTGAAGGATTCATATATATTCATCTGGGTCCATTATACATCATAAAAATTATTTTTTGAAATTCAACTTCTATGAGAAATAGATTTAAGGGCCTAGATCTGATAGATAGAGTGCCTGATGAACTATGGAATGAGGTTCATGACATTGTACAGGAGACAGGGATCAAGACCATTCCCATAGAAAAGAAATGCAAAAAAGCAAAATGGCTGTCTGGGGAGGCCTTACAAATAGCTGTGAAAAGAAGAGAAAAAAAAAGCAAAGGAGAAAAGGAAAGATATAAACATCTGAATGCAGAGTTCCAAAGAATAGCAAGAAGAGATAAGAAAGCCTTCTTCAGCAATCAATGCAAAGAAATAGAGGAAAACAACAGAATGGGAAAGACTAGGGATCTCTTCAAGAAAATCAGAGATACCAAAGGAACATTTCATGCGAAGATGAGCTCGATAAAGGACAGAAATGGTATGGACCTAACAGAAGCAGAAGATATTAAGAAGAGATGGCAAGAATACACTGAAGAACTGTACAAAAAAGATCTTCACGACCCAGATAATCACGATGGTGTGATCACTGACCTAGAGCCAGACATCCTGGAATGTGAAGTCAAGTGGGCCTTAGAAAGCATCACTACGAACAAAGCTAGTGGAGGTGATGGAATTCCAGTTGAGCTATTCCAAATCCTGAAAGATGATGCTGTGGAAGTGCTGCACTCAACATGCCAGCAAATTTGGAACACTCAGCAGTGGCCACAGGACTGGAAAAGGTCAGTTTTCATTCCAATCTCAAAGAAAGGCAATGCCAAAGAATTCTCAAACTACTGCACAATTGCACTCATCTCACATGCTAGTAAAGTAATGCTCAAAATTCTCCAAGCCAGGCTACAGCAATATGTGAACCGTGAACTTCCTGATGTTCAAGCTGGTTTTAGAAAAGGGGGAGGAACCAGAGATCAAATTGCCAACATCCGCTGGATCATGGAAAAAGCAAGAGAGTTTCAGAAAAAACATTTATTCCTGCTTTATTGACTATGCCAAAGCCTTTGACTGTGTGGATCACAATAAACTGTGGAAAATTCTGAAAGAGATGGGAATACCAGACCACCTGATCTGCCTCTTGAGAAATTTGTATGCAGGTCAGGAAGCAATAGTTAGAACTGGACATGGAACAACAGACTGGTTCCAAATGGGAAAAGGAGTCCATCAAGGCTGTATATTGTCACCCTGTTTATTTAACTTCTATGCAGAGTACATCATGAGAAACGCTGGACTGGAAGAAACACAAACTGGAATCAAGATTGCCGGGAGAAATCTCAATAACCTCAGATATGCCAGATGACACCACCCTTATGGCAGAAAGTGAAGAGGAACTCAAAAGCCTCTTGATGAAAGTGAAAGTGGAGAGTGAAAAAGTTGGCTTAAAGCTCAACATTCAGAAAACGAAGATCATGGCATCCGGTCCCACCACTTCATGGGAAATAGATGGGGAAACAGTGGAAACAGTGTCAGACTTTATTTTTTTGGGCTCCAAAATCACTGCAGATGGTGACTGCAGCCATGAAATTAAAAGACGCTTACTCCTTGGAAGGAAAGTTATGACCAACCTAGATAGCATATTCAAAAGCAGAGACATTACTTTGCCAACAAAGGTCCATCTAGTCAAGGCTATGGTTTTTCCTGTGGTCATGTATGGTTGTGAGAGTTGGACTGTGAAGAAGGCTGAGCGCTGAAGAATTGATGGTTTTGAACTGTGGTGTTGGAGAAGACTCTTTCGAGTCCCTTGGACTGCAAGGAGATCCAACCAGTCCATTCTGAAGGAGATCAGCCCTGGGATTTCTTTGGAAGGAATGATGCTAAAGCTGAAACTCCAGTACTTTGGCCACCTCATGCGAAGAGTTGACTCATTGGAAAAGACTCTGATGCTGGGAGGGATTGGGGGCAGGAGGAGAAGGGGACGACAGAGGATGAGATGGCTGGATGGCATCACTGACTAGATGGACGTGAGTCTGAGTGAACTCTGGGAGTTTGTGATGGTCAGGGAGACCTGGCGTGCTGCGATTCATGGGGTCGAAAAGAGTCGGACACGACTGAGCGACTGATCTGATCTGATGGAGGAAAGAGAGAAATAGGCATCCTTGATTATCATCCAAAATTCTTTATAATTCTTAAGTATATTTTGATCATTTACATTATTAACAAAATTTAAAATTTTTCAATTTTCATTTTGTTATAAACTCTTATTCATTTCTAATAGAAGATAGCTCCCTCACCCCCAATGCATGCTCTTATTCTCTTTTTTCCCAGGATATACACATTTCTAGATGTATGATTAGTTTCTAGAACCACTTTGCTTTGTTAATAATTTTTCTTTACCTTCTAATTCATTCATTTATGCTTTCGTCTATCATTCTTCTCTCCTACTGAAGTATATTTTGTCTCTTTCCTAACTTCTTGACTTTAACAATTATTTCCTTGTATTTATTTTTTGGGATTTATAAACGAAAGCATTTATGATGATATAATTTCCTTTGAATGCAGTTTTGACCATATTTCATAAATTTGATTTGTAGAGGTTTTTATAGTAGCTGTTCTCTAAAAATCCGTAACTGCAACTCTCTTTTCCTCTGTGATCTAAAGCTTCTTAGAATGTTTTAGAATTTCTAGTTTTTTTTCTAGATTTAAATGTTTCTTACTAATTTTAATTTTCATTGCTTTGTTTACCCATCATCCAGTTTAAGAACGTTTGCTTTCTAAGAAGGTAGGATTGAGCTGTACTTTCTATAGAGTTTCCAGTTACTTGGAGTAGTCCTTGCTTTCTCTAATTCCCTAATGATACTTATTTTAGTTTGTTTGGTGTCATAGTTCTGTTGTTTTATTTATTTATTCTTTGACTGTGCATTGCAGAATGCAGGATATTAGTTCCCTGACAAGGGATCAAACCTGTGCCCCCCTGCATTGGGAGTTTGGAGTCTTAACCACTAGACCTCTAGGGGAATCCGTGTTTGGGGTCTGGGGTGGGGAGTTATGTCTATTTCTGCACCTGTCTCAGTTGTACAAACAACTTAAAGATAGAGCCCATATTTTATAGTTCTTTCTGTTTCCACATGTTACTTATTATTAGTTGATCAGTAAATATATGTGTACTTCTTTATATCTCAGAGATGGTAAGACTGATACAGAATGTAAACAGATCAAAGCCCTTGTTAAGAGTTGTTGATGTGATTAACCTTTTTACTAAAATCTATTTATATGATGCATTCTTCTGATTGTGAGAAATCCTGCTTTCCTGGCAATGACCGTGAGTATGAAAACTCATATGATTGTTAACACTATTTATGGAGCACATCTACATTCCAGGCACTGCTTTAAGAACTTTATATGTTATTTCATATTTCTTCACAATAGCTCTCTCAGGTAGATATGGTAATTATCTTCAGTGCCCAGATGAGGGAAATGAAGCTCAAGGTCAAGACCATGTTCAGGCTCTTACAGGTGGTACAGATGATGCCTTGATTGGATTCCATATTTGTCTATCCCTTCTCCTCCTGCTCCATGGTAGATTCTGTTAATTTACTCTCCTACTTACTTACTCATTCTCTCTTTCATTCTGTCCAACATTCACACAGCTAAATGTTGGCTGATTTATTTTGCCAGATACAGGACTAAAAGGCAAGGAATGTGAATGTGCATAAAACATGGCTCCTGCTTTTGGTGACCTTCCAGAGTCCAATGGGGCCTTTTCTCTGACATGTACCAAATTGTATGCTGTTACAGAACGTGCTCGTTGTATCTAGGCTTCCCTATAGTCCCTTCACTTCGGTGTTCTCTGCTCCCATGCTGTTCAGGTGTTAACCGTTTGCCCAAACGGATTCAGATCCCT
The DNA here is from genome assembly GCF_055505025.1 of Bos grunniens. NCBI lineage: Eukaryota > Metazoa > Chordata > Mammalia > Artiodactyla > Bovidae > Bos > Bos grunniens. Next base: position 32,054,068 of record NC_141190.1, on the reverse strand, counting down.
TGCTGTGAGAGTCAGGGCATATAGAGTCATTGTATGCTCTTTGTATGTGCAGAAAGAACCCAGGGTTTTAATAGCCTCTCTTTACCCACCTTCAACTTTGTTTCCCTCAGGACAATAACATAAGCTTAAAGCCAAAGACAGTTATAACAATGTTATTTCTTATGGGGAAAATTGATGTTGCCAACCTGCAATACACGCCAGACTCCTGAAACTTACACAGAAATCACTCTTGAAGGGCAGGGAAGACTAGCTTCAGAAACATATGAAGGAAAAGAACCAGAGTATTTCTTTACCTAGACTGTTTGGTCATCTGGGCTCAGAATAGGCTTAGAGAAATCTCAACCATAAGTAAGCTCTTTTCTTCTGCATGTCAGCCTCCAGGCACCCAACTCAGAGCCTACATAAATGCCACAGCTCCACACGTGTACCACTGTGTACCACCTAGAGTGACAAAGATTGGACCAGGGAAGAAAAATGCAGAGGGGCCCCCCATAACCTGTCTCACTGAATTGAATGAAATCTTCCACAGGCTTTGGATGTTGCTGGGAGATTTCAGCTGTTAAAGTATCACTCTCACTAATGTCATCACCACCTCTCATCATCTCCTGTCGCTTCACTCTACTTTTCTTCTTACTAGCCTAACCTTTAATAATTACATGACTATTCACATATTTCTAGTGTTCCTCCCCATATAAAATAATGCAGCAACTTTGTTTGGTCTATTTTTGTACACATGATGCTAATGCAGTGCCTCACAGATGGTCAGCTCTCAACACATACTTGTTCAGCGATTGAATGAACCATGATGAATCGTTATGATGATCCACACTGTTTTCATCTTATTTACCACCATCTTCTCCAGCTACTTTATCATCATGCATGTCAACATCTTCATCATTTTCTCACAATCTTCTGTGTCACTGGTACTTTACAGTTCTCCTGGGGCCTTCCCAGCCTTGCCTCCTCTCAATATTTCCAGCTCTCGTTTCTGCTGTCAGATGAGGTAGGCAGGGAAAAATGAATATCCCCAGCTCACCGCCGAGGAAGCTGAGCCCCAAAGAGGTAAAGTAACTTACCTCCTTGGTCATCCTGGGGCAGAAATGTAACCACCATATTGTGTATCCCTCTGCGGTGGTACTAATGACCCACTCACCTGGGCAAGGATCATTTGTAAATGGCTTTTGAACCAAAGTCCTTTCCTTCTTTGTTCTCTTAAGAGTACTTCCCACGGAACCCAGTAGTAACTTAAGAATATTTACTGAAGGACCAGATGACTTGAGAGGCTTCCATGACTGAGCCTCCAACTTCGTTTCCAGCCTTGACACTCCTGCCTGGGCACTGTCCTTTAACACAATGATCTGCCTGTCTGAAATTCCTTGTCTTGTACTTCTCTCTCACTGCCCAATCTGCCTGCTTCATACAGCTTTTCAGGCTCTTCCAGCTTAAGTTGACCATTGTTCCCTTGGATGATAACCACAGCCTATAACATTCCTCTGTCATAGTTATGGAGAAAATAACAATCCACTCCGGTATACTTGTCTGGGAAATCCCATGGACAGAGGAACCTGGTGGGCTACAGTCCATGGGGTTTCAAAGAGCCTGACATGACTTAGCACATGCACTGCTACTACTGCTACAGAAGTGTGGTAGACTTTAAGCCCCTACAGGGCAGCATGCATGTCGGTATAGCCCATCAGTCTATCACAGCATCTATCAGTCCATCAGCATCCATCAGCCTATCATAGTCACACAGAGTCTGCTGTGTGTGCCCAGTCTCTCAGTCATGTCTGATCCTTTTCAACCCCATGGACTATAGCCCTTGTCTCCTCTGTCCATGGGCTTCTCCAGGCAAGAATACTGGAGTGGGTTGCTATTTCCTCCTCCAGGAGATCTTTCTGACCCAAGGATCAAACACATCTGTGATTCCTTCTTTGACAGGTGGATTCTTTACCACAGAGCCACCTTGGAATCTCTGCAGTGACTGCTAGTAGCACGGAACACTGTCGGCCAACCACGAGATTTGTTGATACATATGTGTGTGTGTGTGTGTGTGTGTGTGTGTGCGCACACGCATGAGTGCACACACACTTGCTCAGTTGTGTCCATCTCTGTGGTCCCATGGACTGTGGCCTTCCAGGCTCCTCTGTCCATAGAATTTTCCAGGCAAGAATACTGGAGTGGGTTGCCATTCCTACTCCAGTGGATCTTCTTGACTCAGGGATCAAACCCATGTCTCTTATGTCTCCTGCATTGACAGGTGGATTCTTTACCACTGAGCGACCTGAGAAGCCATATATATATATATATATATATATATATATATATATATATAGTTTAATCCTCATAATAGCCCTATTAAGTAGTGTCATTATTATCCACATTTTATAAGTGAGAAGTAAGGTTCAGAACTGTTAAATAAGAAGCCAAGGCCACCTCTCTTCTAGCATCAGTAAACAAGGAACACATTAAATTTTGCTATATGTAAATCTGTCCTTGAATCTCAAGCAAAAAATCCAGAATCATAAAAAAATCGCTTAAGCAATTTGAATTTAATACTTTTTTAACATTACATGGAATGATTTCTGATCTCTACACCCTTGTGCTTTCCTTGAGACAGGGATCTTCCACGCATCTTACTGAGTGATGTACTTCCTCAAATGGAGGTCCCTTTCACATCCAAGACCCCCTCCTTTTCTTGTACTCAAAAATAATGGGGAGTGGCTTCTGTGTTGACAGGCTCTTTCTGTACCTGTTCTGGTGGGTGGTGTTTGCCACAAGGTTAAATGGCTAAGTTGGCATTCTTTCTTATTGTGTTTCCCTTCTACAAAAGATAGCTCAGTCGCAAGTCTCAATGGCAGGGATTGTGCGCCATTCCCTAGCCCCTCCCCAGGCTACCTTCTCATATATATAATCTAATAAGGTAGTATTACCCACCTAGGATGACTACTTCAACATACTTCCCCAAGGCATGAAGCCTCTGACCTGTCTTCTTCTAAGAGTCTCACCTAAAAAAAGTTATTTCTTACCAGACTCTTCAAAACCATAATTATAGTGATATGCTTGTGTCCTTGGCACTATTTTCATAGTGGCAGAATAAAACAAATGTGTACAGTGATCATTCTTTTCCCCTTGACTACTGGGAAAAATCAAGAAGACTTCAGAACTTGAGTTGAAGAGAGAGAATAAACACACTTTGTTCATTTTTGCTTCTTTCAAATGTGGCCCTTGCCAAACACAGGGAGGGAACTTATCCTTAATGTGAGCAGGGCCCTGTCTCTCTCTAATATTCCTGGAGTCATGTCAACCTTATTTAAAGGAGCAGTGGGAATCTCTTTGAGACTCTCTAGTCTAATTAGCCACCAATAGTGAATGAATAAACTAGTCAACAAAACTACTATATGTTAAGAGAAGATTCAATATCCTTATTTTATAGAAGAAACCACTGCAACTCAGGAAAGGTGAGTTATCTGCACCCTGCTCGAGTAGCCTGGTGTTGGTTCAGTTCAGCTACTCAGTCGTGTCCGACTCTTTGTGACCCCAGGGACTGCAGCACACGAGGCTTCCCTGTCCATCACCAACTCCCGAAGTTGTTCAAACTCATGTCCATCGAGTCAGTGATGCCATCCAACCATCTCATCCTCTATTGTCCCCTTCTCCTCCTGACTTTAATCTTTCCAGCATAAAGTTATTTTCCAATAAGTCAGTTCTTCACATCAGGTAGCCAAAGGTCTGGAGTTTCAATTTCAGCATCAGTTCTTCCAATGAATATTCAAGACTGATTTCCTTTAGAATGGACTGGTTGAATCTCCTTGCAGTCCAAGGGACTCTCAAGAGTCTTCTCCAACACCACAGCTCAAAAACATCAATCCTTCAGCACTCAGCTTTCTTTATGATCCAACTTCACATCCATACACGACTACTGGAAAAACCATAACTTTGACTAAACAGACCTTTGTTAGGCAAAGTAATGTCTCTGCTTTTTAATAAGATGTCTAAGTTTGTCAAAGTTTTTCTTCCAAGGAACAAGCATCTTTTAATTTTATGGTTGCAATCACCATCTGCAATGATTTTGGAGCCTAAGAGAATAAAGTCTTTCACTGTTTCCATTGTTTCCCCATCTGTTTGCCGTGAAGTGATCGGACCAGCACCCTGCTCTGGTAGCCTGGGGTTGGTGCCTGCTTCTATTTTGTTCTTTTGGCTGTGCTGTGCAGCAAGTGGGATTTTAGTTGCCTGACCAAGGATTGGACCTGCATCCTCTGCATTGAAAGCATGGAGTCTTAACCACTGGATCATCAAGGAAGTTCCTGGTACGTAGATTTTTAGAATCCAGAGACTCACAGCTCTGCCACTTATCTTTTATATGACCTTTGGTGGTTATTTGACTTTCTGAAACTTGGATCCTTTTATCTGCAGAATGGTGATAACAATGATTTTTTTTTTTTTTTTTGTCTCATAGAATTAAGAAAAGAACAGGCTATTTTCTGTCTTACGTAGCTATATCTCTAAAGCCTAAAATGATGCTTGACATGTAGAAAACACTCAGAATGTATCTGTGCAATGAATGAATGACTAACACAGGGCATGACATATAGTAAGTATTCACCTGGCCAGGTGAGTGATAAAAGCAGGATTCAAAACCGGGTCTTGCTGATCCTGAGAGCAAGTCCAAGCAGTTCTTTCTTTGTGTTGCCCATCCGCCCACATCATTTCTCTCCTTCTCCCACCCACAAAGAGCTTCATCCTTCAGCCACTAAAATCACTTTGTAAATAAAGTCTTCCACTTAATTCATTCTGTACCTGATTGTCTGAATTCAACCAAAAACAAAAAAACTTGAAGTTTTCCAAGTGTCTATAAGGAAAAACATAGATTCTGTCAGCTTACTCTAAAGTGTCTCTTTTTTTCCAGACCCACTAGCACCTCTAAACTTCTCCAGAATTCTTAATACAGACTCTTGTCTACCAGACTGAGCAACTCAGTGTGCCCCTGAGCTTTCCCTCCACTCTGCCTTCTTCACCCTTGTCCATTCTAAGGTTCTTATCCTTTTTGTCAGTCAGACCATACTGTGCCTCAGCTCAATGAAACATGCTCTGACCACGCTAACTGTAGTTATCTTTTTCTTCTTTTGAATTTGACATTTTGACCAATGACACTCCTATGGTTTTTTCCTTTGTTTTAAAACATGCTTATGATAAAATCCCCCATGCTACTTGTATTTTTGAATTTCAAGCAAGTATAACTTGCTGTATCCCTTGGATAGGCATATGCTAGTTTCAGCTCTAGTAAAATGACAAGGCATTTCCTCAACTATAAAATGGGAATAATAGGATCTACATTTCTGAATCGCCGTGAAACTTACAATAAATGCATTGTGTTCCATCAAGAACTTTGCACATAAAATGTAGTTACTGTTGTTAAATATTACTTGTTTGCTAAATCTGAGTAAAAATGCTGGGCAGAGCATGTTCTGAAAATACCGAGTAATGTTGGTAAATGTTCTTCAGTTTATAAAGCCAGCCCTCCATTCTCTCTCGTCTTTGGTGGAACCTAGCTTCCTCCATATCAAGTTTCCCTAAACTAATATTACTCAGTTTGATGTGAAGGACCCAAAGATTCTCATGAGTCTCATTAATATAATTTCTTACCCCTATCCCTAGTGCTGCCTCCTGATTTATATACTGTTCACCCAGGCAAGGACTGGTGTGTGTAGGAAGCAAACCAGATATTGTCTGCAGATTGGAAAACTCAGAGACACTTTACCTTACCTCACCTCCTTCTATAGAGGGTGCGTCCCAGAACGTCAGCCTGTTTTGATAAGATTCAGTTCAGTTCAGTTCAGCCGCTCAGTCGTGTCTGACTCTTTGCGACCCCATGAATTGCAGCACGCCAGGCCTCCCTGTCCGTCACAAACTCCCAGAGTTCACTCTGACTCATGTCCATCGAGTCAGTGATGCCATCCAGCCATCTCATCCTCTGTCATCCCCTTCTCCTCCTGCTCCCAATCCCTCCCAGCATCAGAGTCTTTTCCAATGAGTCAGCTCTTCGCATGAGGTGGCCAAAGTACTGGAGTTTCAGCTTCAGCATCATTCCCTCCAAAGAAATCCCAGGGCTGATCTTCAGAATGGACTGGTTGGATCTCCTTGCAGTCTAAGGGACTCTCAAGAGTCTTCTCCAACACCACAGTTCAAAAGCATCAATTCTTCGGTGCTCAACCTTCTTCACAGTCCAACTCTCACATCCATACATGACCACAGGAAAAACCATAGCCTTGACTAGACGGACCTTTGTTGGCAAAGTAATGTCTCTGCTTTTGAATATACTATCTAGGTTGGTCATAAGATTAGTTTTTAGTTAAGCCTGGAAGCGGAAGGGCCGGGATAATGTCAGGAGGACCAGCCGTCGTGGTATTTCCTATTGTGACTAGCAGTGGAACGGAGAGATTTCTCATTCCCAAAGGTCAACAAGGAATAGTTAGGGGGTGGGGAAGAGGTTCCGATGAAGTTCCAGTCTTTGACGAAATCACAGTGTCTCTGGCTTGGCCCCATGCTTCCTGGAGTTCCTGTTTCCTGGAGGACAGGGGGAAACTTGTAGACCTCTCACACCTGTGTATGTACTAGAGCAGGGGTCCCCAACCTCCAGGATCTAAGGCCTGATGATGAGAGGTGGAGCTGACATAATAATAGAAATAAAATTCACAATAAATGTAATGCCCTTGAATCATCCTGAAACCATCCCCTAACTCCTACCCCTGGGTCCACTGAAAAATTGTCTTCCCCAAAAACCAGTCCCTGGTACCAAAAAGTCTGGGGACCACTGCACTAGGAGCAACTTGAGCAGAGCACCGGCTCACTGGCTTGGGCAGCTAACTCTTCAAGAGCTTTACAACTTCCCCTACCCTAGTCAACACTTAGCATCTTTACAACAGGGCTTGACAACTCTGAACGGTGTTTATGACCTCCCTTATGTCATAAAAGGAGAAAATGTATGTTTACTTCGAAGCTAAGCATGTTTATAGTAATTCTAGTAGGGACCTGGGTGTTGGTTTGCATCAAGATTTTCTTTTTTCAGTGGAATAACAATTATGAGTCACAGTCTTAGGCTCTTGGAATCGTCTATGTGAGAACCACATGAAGCTTTTGTTCTATATGTGGCTTTCTGGACCCCTACTGCAGACATTCAGAATTAGACTCTCTGAGGACTGGCCTAGGAATTTACATTTGACAGACTCCTCGGCACTAAAGTTTGAGGGTCACTGGGGTACCCCATACTACTGAGAACTGAGTTCTCATGACCTTCTGTGTTATGAAACTAAGGCTTTGTTTTTCTTCATTACTCATTGGCTAGAGGAAATTGACTCCCAGTTTTAATCTGATTTGGAAGAATACACAGATTTCTTAAGTTGCATCACTTTCACATTCATTCTTTAACACATACATTTACTGAGCACTCTCTGTGTGCCAGCAACAATGCTAGATGTGTGGCTCCAAAGAAGAATAAGACATGGAATCTGAATTCAGGGAACTTCTAATCTCTTAAGAAAACACATACGTGCCATTAGGTGTGAGGGGAGCTCTGACAGAAGTCCATAAGGACAGAATGAAGCCAAGAGAGAGAAATCAATTCTTCCTGCAGAACAAGGTGGCCATCATAAATGTTTTCACACAGTGAATGATGTAGAGGTGTTCATCGAGCAGACAAGTTGGAAGAAGGGTAGCTTTCAAGGCTGATGGAGCAAAGACATAAACTCTAAAATAGCGAGACAAGTTTGGGGAACTGAAAGCAGTTCAGCATAGCTGGATGATATAATAATGGGTAGAGGAGGAGGATAGCACAAGAAATGTTCTCTGGGAGATAAGGAGTCAGATCATTAAATATCCATGATGAGGAATTTAAACATTGTCCTCTAGGATTGTTTTCTCAAAGTGTGGACCTCAGGGTTTCTACAATAGACTTGCCCAACTGACTCAGAATTTCCAGAGGTAGGACCTCATACTGGATATTTTAATAAGCATCCTTAATGGCCAGTACCCCAAGTTTGGAACCCACTATTTGGTAGGGTGGAGTCATTGGAGGACTTTGTGCAAAGGAGAGAAATAATCAGAAAGAACTACTCATTGGAATGAACAATGGATTAGTTGGACTGAGGTTGAAAGCAAGGAAAGTCTAAGAGGCTAAATAGTAAACCGCAGCAATTCTCCAGATGAGAGATAATGAGGAATTCATCTAAGGTAGTATGTACCTCGGATGAAGGAAGAGGGATAGCCTGGAAGGTGTGTAAAGAAAAAGGATATATAGGGTAGAGTTTAAGTGGAAAGAGATTTCTGAGAAGGTAGTGCAGCCAAGTACAAACCTTAGTATTTGTTGAAAGTTTTAGCCACTTTTCTGGGATCATTTCTATTTTATATGACAAAAGAAATGCTCTTTCATCAGGACTTTCTTTGTAAAGGTAGATACCTTTATTTGTTCTCATGCATATACATGAAGGTGCATGAAAAGTCGCACTAGTTTGAGAACCACTGAAGGCAACATTATGGATGGTGCTGAAAGCAACTGTCTTCTCAGAGACATAATTCTGCATGGTACTCCCAGTAGTGGCTGTGGTTATCCCAGTTTGCTTGGGCTGCCATGACAAAATACAAGACTGGGTGTATTAAACAATAGAAATGCAAAGTTCTGGAGGTTAGATTTTCATGATCAAGGTGCCAGGAAGTTTGACTGCTGGTGAAATCTCTTCCCTTGGGTTGCAGATGGCTGCCTCCTCATTGTGTGATCACGTGGCCTTTCCTTGGCTTGTGTGCTGAGAGGAGGGTGGGCAGGAAGTGAAGTGTTCTCTGGTGTCTCTTATTAGAACAGTGACCTATTAGATCAGGACCCTACCCCTACCCCACTTTAAATACTTCCATAGAGACCCCAAGTCCAAATACAGCCACACTGGGGATTAGGGCTTCACATATGATTTTTAGTGACACAAGCATTCAGTCAATAATATTCCACCCCTGGTCCTTCTTTTATGCAGAATAAACTCATGTAATACCAGCAGATGCAAGTTCATTCCATTAAAAACTCTAAAGTTCAACATGTTATCTAAATGTCATCTAGATCAGGGTGACACTTGAGGCTTGATTTATGCGGGGGCAAAATTCCTCTCCAGCTGTGAATCTGTGAAGCCGGATAAGTTCTGTGCTCCCAACATACAATGGTAGAAGAGACATAGGATAGACATTAACATTCTAAAAGGGAAACATTCCCACTGCAAAAGGGAGAAACAAAAAGAGAGGTGGCAGGTCCCAAGCAAGTCCCAAGCTTAGCAAAGCAAACTCTCTTATACCTTACACCTTGAGAATAATCCTCTATGGCAACATTTCTGTAGAGAAAGGCTCTAGAGGTCTTTCCTTTAAGGTATCAGAAATACTCTGTTTGGCTTTTTGAAACCAAGATGGTGGCCCCACCCTTTGGGTGGTTGATGGCCTCTCCAAGTGTGCATGGCCTCTAGTTACAAAGGGAAGGCTCTTCCCCTAGTGGGGTGTGTCACTGTACATGTTTTTATTTGGCAAAGATCAGGTGAGGGAAGACTTGAAAAGAGTTTCTGTATCCCCTGGACTTTGGAACCAGGGGATACATCACTAGGAATGTTTGCTAAGTCATCATAGATGTTCTCCTCGACCCAAAGAATAGGAGCTTCTTGTCTTCAGAGAGAAGGCAAACCCTGTGGCCTCCTCCTCATGACCATCTCTCACATCTCTATCCTTTTCTTAGCTTTAAAGCAGACCAAATCTTATCCAGAAAAATGATAAAGACTGTTTAGCTTCTTACATTGCAGGAGAAGACAGCAAAGAAAGGAGAGGTGCCGTTGGCCTTTTCTGACTGTACAAAGTGTGGTAAAACTGTCACTGGACCCAAGCTTATGCTGCATACCACATGACAGATCAATACATCTAGAGATGAGGTATTGGGGCAAGGAATAGTGACTTTATTCAGAGAGCTAGCAGACTGAGAAAATAGTGGATGAGTGTCCCCCAAAAAACATCTTACCTGAGTTGGAATTCAGGCTTCTTTTAAACTAACAGGGAATAGCTGTGACTGGTTGTTGCACCCTTCTTGGTGCAGGAATTCTTTGTTCTTACAGCCGTGCATGTTAAGTCTGGTCACAATGTTCCTGTAAACCTCCAACAAGATAATGTTGCTCTCTGTTCCACAGCCTTTTCTCTCCATATGGATGAAAAGTGTTATACCCTTACAGGTCCAGCCTGGCAGGTAGAGTCTTGAGAAGGGACTGGAATGTCTGTTTCAGGCTATAGGCAAGATTCTTTTACAGAGATGCAGATCCAGCATGACTAAGCACAGGTGACAGAGGATAAGGGTGGAATATACAATATGGAGGAAGGTTTGTTTTTCTCTGTTGCAAAATGGTGTTTCTATAGCTAAGGTTCTACAGCAGGAATCCAAAGCTTTCTTGGGCTTCCCATTGAGTGCAATAGCTCGAAACTGTGCAGGATGGAGAGTTCCCTTTTATGCAACCATGTTTTGTTCACTGTCTTTTTTGCTCCTTTGTGTCTGCTTTTCCCAGGCTTCAGTCTTCTAACAGAAGTACTTGGGATGCAGATCAACTCCCACAGAACTGGGAGGCCAGCAAGGCTGGGTAATGTGAATACAAGCTCTGTTTGTTCCAAGTTGTTGCAGGTCTCCTGCGAAGCTGGGCTCTGCATAGGTGGAGGTATTTACTATATCTCTCTTGTTTCCACATTTTTCTCTCCCAGCACTACAGCTGCAGAATCTAAGACACAAGGGCAAGGTCATTTCCTTCCCAGAGTGGGCTGTTCTTCTGCCTGCCTATTTAGAGCACTGTGGCAGATTTTATTATTCTATGTACTGACAAAATGTTCATTTTAAAAATATTGTTATTGTTTTATATGGAATAAAATAGTATGAACTCTGAGAATAGTTTTTTACAACTGATTCAGAAGTACCTCAAAAACTTCCTTTTCTTACTGAACAACAATAACTTGTGTTTTTAGAGATTCTTTTTTCCCCTGACAATAGAAACAATAGCTAAAAGAATAACTGTTCTAACAAAATGCTCTCCAAATTAAAATGCTATGTACTGCTAAGTAAATAAGATGTCCTTACAGACTCACATTTTGTTGAGCTATAAGAGTGTTTGGACTTTTATCACCATGTTAATTAGGAATGGGAAATTCAAAATAACAATAGTGGCTTCTCTTTGGGACTAGGTATGAAAATATTTGGAAACTAAGACAAGTTCCTACTATTGCAGGAGGGGAAAAGTATAGAACTGCCTACTTTTGAAGACTCAGTTCAGTTCAGTTCAGTCGCTCAGTCATGTCTGACTCTTTGCGACCCATGAATCGCAGCATGCCAGGCCTCCCTGTCCATCACCAACTCCCAGAGTTCACTCAGACTCACGCCCATCGAGTCACTGATGCCAACCAGCCATCTCATCCTCTGTCGTCCCCTTCTCCTCCTGCCCCCAATCCCTCCCAGCATCAGAGTCTTTTCCAATGAGTCAACTTTTGGCATGAGGTGGCCAAAGTACTGGAGTTTCAGCTTTAGCATCTTTCCTTCCAAAGAAATCCCAGGGCTGATCTCCTTCAGAATGGACTGGCTGAAGACTAGAAACATAAATGAATGAAGAACAAACTGCCTATGACTAACAGGCTTCACACCAGTCCTGTGAAAGTAGGGATCCATCCCGTGGGTCAAACTAAGTGTTATTTCTCTAGTTGCAAGCAGGTCCTTAGTTCAGGTTCAACACTCAAGAAATATTTGTAGATTAAATGAACAGGGGTTAGCTTGGCCCTGGAAGAGTGGATGGGATAAAAGCTGATTGAGATTCAGAGTGAAAATGTTTTTTATTTTGATCATGGTCTAAGGTAAGAGTCAAAGTTTGTATTAGCACGAAGAATGAAGCTGGAAAAATCTCTCACAGATCTACTCCAAGTCCTAAGAAAGCCAGATCAAATCCTATTTTTGAGGGTAGTGTTACAGCAGAGTACGACGTGAGCTGTTTATTTTTCATTCAGTTTCTTAGACATAAACCAGCCCTATTGACTATACACAGATTTTTTTTTTCAGTTTTCCAGCTCATAAATATACACTTCTGGTCAAAAGGTAGAAGACTTGTGCTACCCAGTAGATGATTTGTTGGCAGTTTAGTGAAAGCTCATGCTTACTACTGGAGAACATATCAGAGCAATCATCCTGGTGATGGGAAAATAAGTCAAAACTGCCATCTTGTTGAGCTGTGCAGCAGAAAGATTGTTGCTGAATTATTCTTCCTAAGGTAATATGTTTAACTCTTCCTATTCAGCTGTAGAAATGGGCCATCCACACCTTTTACCAGTTTGTGCTTATTATTTGGTTCAAGCAAACTTGTTGTTTAGTCGCTAAGTCATGTCCAACTCTTTGCCACCCCGTGAACTGCAGCATGCCAGGCTCCTCTGTCCTTCACTATCTCCCAAAGTTTGCTCAAATTCATGTCCATTGAGTCGGTAATGTTATCTAAGCATATCATCCTCTGCCCTCCCTTCTCCTTTTGCCTTCAGTCCTTCCCAGTATCAAGGTCTTTTCCAATGAGTCAGCTCTTCTCATTAGGTGGCCAAAGGATTGGAGCTTCAGCATTAGTCCTTCCAGTGAATATTCAGGGTAGATTTCCTTTGGGATTAACTGATTTAATTTCCTTCCAGTCCAAGGAACTGTCAAGTCTTCTCCTGCACCACAGTTCAAAGGCATCGGTTCTTAGGTGCTCAGTCTTCTTTATGGCCCAACTCTCACATCCATACCTGACTACTGGAAAAACCATAGCTTTGACTATACAGACCTTTGTCAGCAAAGTAATGTCTCTGCTTTTTAATATACTGTCTAAGTTTGTCATAACTTTTCTTCCAAGAAGCAAGTGTCTTTTAATTTCATGGCTGCAATCACCATCTGTAATGATTTTGGAACCCAAGAAAAGAAAATCTGTCACTGCTTCCACTTTTTTCCCTTTTATTTGGCATGAAGTGATGAGACTAGATGCCATAATCTGAGTTTTTTGAATGTTGAGTTTTAAGCCAGCTTTTTCACTCTCATCTTTAACCCTCATCAAGAAATTATTTGGTTCCTCTTCACTTTCTGCCCTTAGAATGGTATCATCTGCATATCTTAGGTTGTTAAGATAGGTTATTCTCCTGGCAATCTTGATTCCAGCTTGTGATTTCATCCAGCTTGGCATTTTGCATGATCTCCTCTGCATAGAAGTTAAATAAGCAAAGTGATAATATATAGCCTTGTTGTACTCCTTTTCCAATTTTGAACCAGTCAATTGTCCCATGCCTGGTTCTAACTGTTGCTTCTCGACCCACATATGTGTCTCAGGAAACAGGTAAGGTCTGGTAGTCCCATCTCTTTAAAAAATGTCCACAGTTTGTTGTGATTTACAGACAAAGACAGTTGTATGGTACTTTGAGCATTCTTTGGCATTGCCCTTCTTTGGGACTAGAATGAAAACTGACCTTTTCCAGTCCTGTGGCCAATGCTGAGTTTTCCAAACTGGTGACTTCTTTTTCACCTCCTTTTCAGTGTAGCTCAATAAGACTATACTCCTTAAGCAAACACTGCTGTAGGAAGCGATTAGGGAAAGCACAGTTCTACTTTACACTTCTCTCTTCAGTCCCAATAGTACTGGTTTGAGAAAGAACACTAAGCATCTGATAATCAGTTCTAAATCTCTATTTATTTGATTTCAATTTTACTGCCTGGAGCTGAATCCTTTACAGGATAAGAACTCCAAAACTGACAGAAAAAATAATTTGATATTGATTCTGAGTCAGTGAGAAAATATCCTTGAGATAACAATGTATATGCTCAACCAGAAAAAACCCCAGGGGAAAAAAAGGCAGAGCATCCTCACTGGAGAGAGAGAAAAAAAAAAGTACATTATTGTCTTTCCTCTATGCTCTTTACTTTTCATGTCTGAACTTCTGCAGATAGAAACTTCTTGCCTTATTCCCTGCCTTTCTGACCTATACTTAATCCATTCTGATGATATAGCCAAATTAACCTTCATAAAGAGTCAACTCGATCATTTACAGTCTCCCCTTTAGCAATTCTCATCCCCAAGAATTCTAATACCTTGTTCTTTGGCTGAGCATTGATAACTGAGAATCAGTCCCATCTCTAAGACTAACACCAACATCATAAACACACATTGAGTATGTCGCATGTGGCAAGCATACTTTATCTTATTTCATCTTTACTACAACACTAATGGCACCCACTCCAGCACTCTTGCCTGGAAAATCCCATGGATGGAGGAGCCTGGTAGGCTGCAGTCCATGGGATCGCTAAGAGTCGGGCATGACTGAGCGACGTCACTTTCACTTTTCGCTTTCATGCATTGGAGAAGGAAATGGCAACCCACTCCAGTGTTCTTGCCTGGAGAATCCCAGGGACGGAGGAGCCTGGTGGGCTGCCGTCTATGGGGTTGCAGAGTTGGACACAACTGAAGCAACTTAGCATAGCATAGCATAAAGATAATTATTATCCTTATATTAAAGATGACAAAACAGGCTTTGAGAGTTTAAGTCACTTGTCAAAGGTCATGAAGCTAGTAACCTTGTTGGAACTCAAATTTTGCATGGTACCAACCTTCATGTTCTCTTCCTACCCGCTTCCATATACTCTCCTAGGGCATACCCACTTCCTATGTCCCCTGAATTGGCTGCAGCATTCTTACATCTATGCTTCTGCTATTATGACCCCAAATGTTTGCCACTTCCCTTTTTATTTATGTATATAAATATTTTATTTATTCATATAATCTGGAAGCAAGATTTTTAATATTTAAAATAATTTTATTCCCTATTATTAAATTTGTGAGTGTTAGTCACTCAGTCATGTCTGACTCTTTGCAACCTTATGGACTGTAGCCCACCAGGCTTCTCTGTCCATGGAATTCTCCAGAAAAGAATACTGCAACGGATTGCCATTCCCTTCTCCAGAGGAACTTTCCAACCCAGGGATCAAATCCTGGTCTCCTGCATCACACGGCAGATTCTTTACCATTTGAGCTACAGGAAAGTCTGTATTGTTAAATTTAGTGTCTATCAATCATATTCCTTAGTTTCCATCCTATAGTATTTTCAGGGATCACATTAGTCGTCTTCCGCTACCCCAAGTCCCCACTGAACACCAAGTCCAATAAGTGGACTTTCTTATGCTCTTTGAGTCCATTAAATTCTACCCTCTTCAGTGTATCTCTATCACTACAGCCCAAGTTCCCTCTCTTGCCTTTAAAGTCAACATACTTATTATCTCACTGCTACTTAATAGGCTCTGTTACTCCTAGAATACATGTCCTAAATGTTATACCATGAAGGCAGAGGTTCTGACTGATGGTACTCATTATATGTCATTATATCAGTTCTTGGCACATGAAATAAAGCCAGCGAATATTTGTTGATTGAATGAGTGAATGTAAACCTATAAGGTCAGTGAAAAATTGTGTGCACAAGTCATAGCTGTGAAGTTAACCTTGACTCTTTGCCACTGCCTTGACTTACACTGATATTCTTGGGTGGAGCAATGATATGATATATTAAAGAGAAAAAGCAGTCATTGCTGTCTGAAAGATTTAGTTTAAACTCTGTTCCTACCTAGTGTGGAATCTTAGGTGAGTCTGCTTGTTTTACTTCATCTCTAAAATAGGACTAATATTGCCACAAAATTGGTTTTTAAAAAGTGTTAGTAATAACATATGTAAAGTGCTTGGTCTAGAGTAGACAGTCAGAAAATGGGAGCCATTTTATTGGAATTAAGGGACAATAAAAAGTAACTATAGTTGCTGGAAAAAGAGCAGCAGTCATATAACTTTTTAATTCTCCCTGAATCCCTCCATTACATTAACAGGATAGCTATAAGAACCAATCTGAAGAACTATAGACATCCACAGCAAAATTGGATAATTTGGCTTCTTCCATGAGCCCTGGATATAAACAGATGGAGACAAACCCCTGAAAAGAATCACATAGCATCAGCATCTGTGAAGGAGGAAGTGTAGGGGCAAGGAAATTAGGCTTATCATGACCCTGAGGATAGAAGAACCTCAAAATTTTTAGTAGGAACTCAGTGGGAAATATTACCAGCCAGTATAAGAACAGCAACAGAAACTGGGGAGATGTTCTGAAATATATAATTTGTGAGTGAATGAAAGGGAATTGGAATGTAGTTAGATCTGAAGGCCTTGGGAGCACCAATAAATTCTTTGAATTAACAACTAAAATTTCGTTTCAAAAGAAAGACGTGCATTTTAAAAATTCCACCTTGGATAGAAAAAGCTGAAAAGAGTCACATTCCCAAACAATAAGAAAAACTCAGATAATAAAGTCAGCAACCAGAAAAAAATAACAATAAGGAGAAGCTAGATAATCTAAAAAAATCACAGAAGCAGAACTTTTCTTGAACTTATCAGAGATCTGAGGTTACAAACCCAACTATTCTGAAGTCTAAGGAAAGGTGGGCAGTAACGGAATTGAGGAACAAAAATGATAAAAGCTGTGTAGAAACAGCACAAGACTAGAAGTAAATTCTTCCTTACTAGTAATTGCTTAAAATGGTTCTGTAATAACAGTTGGTAACTCTAACACACCATTTTCAATGGTGGGAAAGAACCCACCATTGAAAGAACCTTTCAATAAGGGAAAGAACGACTAGATAGTACATCAGTAAAGAAATGAAGTATGTAAACAGCATTTTAAAAGTTAGGCCTGACTTACATGGAGCACAGTTCCCAACAACCTTTTGTAAAGTGCACACAAGACATTCTCCTGGATAGACAGTATAACTGCTAGATCAAAAGACAGGTCTCAATAAAATTTAAAATCTTACAAAGTTTCTTCTCTGAGCACAATAAGATGAAAATAGAAAGCAATAATAAAAAGAAGACTAGAAAATTCATAAGTATGTAGAAATTAAGCAATACACTCAAACAGTTGTCAAAAAAGAAATTGTAAGTGAAATGAGAAAACAGAGATGAATGGATATTAAAATACAACATACCTACAAGTCCATTCTCTGTCTGCATCTCCATTGCTGCCCTGCAGATAGCTTTATCAGTACCGTATTTCTAGATTCCTTATATATGCATTAATTAACGATGCTTGTCTTTCTCTTTCTGACTTAATTCACTCTGCATAATAGGCTCTAGGTTCATCCACCTCATTAAAACTGGCTCAAATGGGCTCCTTTTTATGACTGAGTAATATTTCATTGTGTATAAATACCACAACTTCTTTATCCATTTGAAACAGATACATTACCATATGTGAAACTAGATAGCTGGTGGAAATTTGCTGAATGATGCAGGGAACTCAAATCCGCCGCTCTGAGACAACCTAGAGGGATGGGTCAGTTGGAAGGAGGGTTAGGAGGATGGGGACATGCATATGCCCTGGCTGATTCGTGTTGGTGTATGGCAGGGACCAACACAGCACTGTGGGGCAGTTATCCTCCAGGTAAAAATAAATAATTGAAAAAATACAACTTACCAAGTCTTATGGGGTGCAGCAAAAGCAGTGTGTGATGGGAAAAATGCATAGCTGTATGCACCTACATTAAAAGGCAAGAAAGACTCAAATCAATAATATAACCTTGTACCTTAAGAAACCAGAAAAGTACGAGCATGCTAAATCCAAAGCTAACAGAGAGAAAGAAATAATAACAATTTGATCAGAGAACAGAAAAACAATAGAAAAAATCCATTCAAATTTTGATTCTTTGGAAAGATTAACAAAATTCACAATGGTAAGAAGACACAAATCACTGTTATCAGGTATGAGAGAAGGGACAGCACTGCAATTTCTATGGGCATTAAAAGCTAAGAATGGGATAGTAAAGCTATTATAGGTCCACAATCTCCACAACTTAAAAGAAACAAATACATTTCTTGGCAGATACAAATGACCAAAGAACTAATTAAAAAAGAATTAGATAACCTAAATTGTTTTATATATAATAAAGAAATTATATTTGTAGCTAAAATTCTCTCCAAAAAAGAAAACTTTAGGGCCAGAGAGCTTCATTGGAAATTCTGCAATATGTTCAAGGGAAGAAATAATTCAAATTCTGCACAAACTCTCACGGCAAAAAGAAAATAGAAGAAAGCACCTCTGAATTCATTTTATGAGATCACAATTACCCTTATATCAAAACAGAGAAATTAGAAGAAAAGAAAGCTTCAGGGCAATACATTTCATGAATATTGATGCAAAAGATTCAATAGAATATTTGCAAATAAAAAGTAACACTATGGAAAATAATAATATATCATGCCAATTATAGTTTAGCTGGGAATGCAATGTTAGATCAAGCATTCAAAAATCAATCAGTAGAGCTTACTATACTAATAAAGAAAAAAACATGTAATCATCTCTGTAGATGCAGAAAAAGCATTTAAAAATGAGCCTCCAGAAATGATAAATACATAGGAATAGAAGGGATATGGGAATAGAAGGGAATTCTTTTAATATGATGAAGGGCATCTTCAAAACCCTATAGTTAACATCATACTCAATGATGACAGATTGAACAGTTTCCCAAAGATTATAAACAAATCAAGATTGTCCACTGTAATCACTCCCATTTACATTGTACTTCAGCTACAATAACAACAATCATATGCTATGGAATATCTAAGAAAGAAGAGGGTAAACACACACTTATATTAAAGAAATGAAAAAATTACTCATAGAAACTTAAAAAAAATTTTGATGTATAGTGAAAAGAATGGGCATAGAAAGAAGTTAGACTTCTTTCACGTATTTATTTGTAGATTTTATAGATGTTTTGGTGGTGGTGGTTTAGTTGCTAAATTGTGTCCGACTCTTGCAACCCCATGGACTGGAGCCTGCCAGGCTCCTCTGTCCATGGGGATTCTTCAGGCAAGAATACTAGAGTGGGTTGCCATTTCCTTTTCCAATAAATGTTTTACTTAATCTCTAAATAATTTTATTTTTGAGAAGGAATTCCTACAAATCAAAAGTAAAATGAACATTAACTGTGTTTAAAACTGTGGCATAATCACTAGGAAAGAAGATAATTCAAAGTGATTTGAAAAAATGGTTCTTTGACTGTATATCCCTGGTAGGGATAAGGACAAAATGAATGGTCAAAAATGAAAAAACTTTAAATATCATATCAGCGATTGCATTGGTGATGTTATTCTGGGTTATGTTCCACATGTCTTAGGGATTAAATCAAGAGTGCTTTTGTTGGTATCTTTGAGGACCAATACTTTTAGTGTGGCTTAAAGGAAATGCAGATGTGATTTTGGCATTAAGTAAAATCATCAAGTTTAGTTAAACTCGGTAGTTCTGCTTTTGGATTGGAAAAATCGGTATGATCTCATTATATGCTGCTGCTGCTGCTAAGTCGTTTCAGTCGTGTCTGACTCTGTGCGACCCCATAGACAGCAGCCCACCAGGCTCCTCTGTCCCTGGGATTCTCCAGGCAAGAATACTGGAGTGGGTTGCCATTGCCTTCTCCATCTCATTATATAGTGTATCTTTAAATTCATGCTTTTCTTTTGCTTAGTTCTGTCATATGATATTACTATCTTTCTAAATTCCGTATATATTAGAAAGATGGTAACAATAACCCTGTATACGAGACAGCAAAAGAGACACTGATGTATAGAACAGTCTTATGGACTCTGTGGGAGAGGGAGAGGGTGGGGAGATTTGGGAGAATGGCATTGAAACATGTAAAATATCATGTATGAAACGAGATGCCAGTCCAGGTTTGATGCATGATACTGGATGCTTGGGGCTAGTGCACTGGGACGACCCAGAGGGATGGTATGGGGAGGGAGGAGGGAGGAGGGTTCAGGATGGGGAACACATGTATACCTGTGGCGGATTCATTTGGATATTTGGCAAAACTAATACAATTATGTAAAGTTTAAAAATAAAATAAAATTAAAAAAAAAAAAAAGAAATTACTAGGAATCTTGACCAACTTAGTAGAAATAAGTACCTCAAGTGCCCAGATTGTGATTTGTAAGTACTATTTCCCATTAAAAGTACCAGAAATACTTGAAGAAGTAGCTGTTTCTAGGTTCACAGCAAAAAAATATTCAGAATGACCTTGGAATATTTTATCATTAAGAAGACAGAGAAAGCATCAGAGTTAAAGTTAAGGACATGACAAAAGGATTTAAAAGTCAAGCTAAATAAACTTCTACTGACTAAAGGAGGAAAAATGTGTCCTTCCAAAGAGTAATAACAGCAGTGGTAAATGACATTAAATATATTTGAATCCATGAGTTTATAATGATAATATTAATGATAATGACAATGATAAAATTGATAAAGTAGTTGTTGATCTCTTCAAGATGGCAGAGAACTATCCATTATTTTGAAAATTGATAATTAAAGAAGAAACTTTGTTTTGTCTTTCCAGTAAGAGTTCCAATACCTCAAGATGACAAAATCGCTAACGAGAAAATTTTTCTTTGAAATTTTCAGCTAACTAATGAAGAAGGCATAATAAAATTACAATATCACCATTTTGTAACCCCTAATGAATGAATGGTTTCAGGCATTGACCGTCAGTGAGTGCTACCACCAAAAAAAGTAGCTGTACATTATGTGCTTCCTGGCGGAAGTTCACAATCACTTGCAGACCGACAGCCACAAACATGAAAAACTCAAACCCGAATCTGATCAAACCTCTAGGTCTAATTACTAATGAATAGGAAGATAGAACTGTAATAGAATGACTATTTAGTAAGTTTGGTAGTCAGTTTAACTCAGAAAGTGTTAGTTGCTTGGTCCTATGCGATTCTACGATGCTGGATTGTTGCCTGCCAGGCTCCTCTGTGCATGGTATTCTCCATGCAAGAATACTGGAGTGGGCTAACATTTCCTCCTCCAGGGGGATCCTCCTGACTCAGGGATTGAACCCAGGTCTTCTGCATTGCAGACAGATTCTTTACCATCTGAGCCACCAGGGAAGCCCCTAGTCTGAATATGGCATTAACGTATAATTGGAGGATAAATACAGAAACCATAGATCTTCTTGCCTTCAAGATCTCCGAAACATGTGTGAGTGGGTTGTGTGAGTGAAAGAGAGAGAGACACACACAGACAGAAAACTATCACTGAATTAGTAATTTGCAATTTTCCAGGTATTCTAATAAATACCTTATGTATTTTTTTTATTATTTAATCCTTGTAACAATTCTGTGAATTATTTTACAGATTGTACTTTAAAAAGCTAAGAAATTTGCTTTAGGTGATAATTACTCAATTCCAAAGCCTCTGGTCTTATCTGTTACAATGTAATTACTTCTTTATCTAAATGACTTTAAAAAGAGTTTAAAAACTGATGACCTGTGAGATCAACATAGCATGCAGATGCGTTTCATTTGGTTTCCACACTATAGACTCAGATAAAGGTCAGTTTTCATTCCAATCCCAAAGAAAGGCAATGCCAAAGAATGCTCAAACTACCGCACAGTTGCACTCAACTCACACGCCAGTAAAGTAATGCTCAAAATTCTCCAAACCAGGCTTCAGCAATACGTGAACCGTGAACTTCCAGTTGCTCAAGCTCGTTTTAGAAAAGGCAGAGGAAGCAGAGATCAAATTGACAACATCCGCTGGATCATGGAAAAAGCAAGAGAGTTCCAGAAAAACATCTATTTCTGCTTTATTGACTATGCCAAAGCCTTTGACTGTGTGGATCACAATCAACTGTGGAAAATTCTGAAAGAGATGGGAATACCAGACCTGACCTCTTGAGAAATCTGTATGCAGGTCAGGAAGCAACAGTTAGAACTGGACATGGAACAACAGACTGGTTCCAAATAGGAAAAGGAGTATGTCAAGGCTGTATATTGTCACCCTGCTTATTTAAGTTATGTGTAGAGTGCATCATGAGAAACGCTGGGCTGGATGAAGCACAAGCTGGAATCAAGATTGCCGGGAGAAATATCAATAACCTCAGATATGCAGATGACACCCTTATGGCAGAAAGTGAAGAGGAACTAAAAAGCCTCTTGTTGAAAGTGAAGGAGGAGAGTGAACAAGTTGGCGTAAAACTCAACATCCAGAAAACGAAGATCATGGCATCCGGTCCCATCACTTCATGGGAAATAGATGGGGAAACAGTGGAAACAGTGTCAGACTTTATTTTTTGGGGCTCCCAAATCACTGCAGTTGGTGACTGCAGCCATGAAATTAAAAGACGCTCACTCCTTGGAAGAAAATTTATGACCAACCTAGATAGCATATTGAAAAGCAGAGACATTACTTTGCCAACAAAGGTCCGTCTAGTCAAGGGTATGGTTTTTCCAATGGTCATGTATGGATGTGAGAGTTGGACTGTGAAGAAAGCTGAGCACCAAAGAATTGACGCCTTTGAACTGTGGTGTTGGAGAAGACTCTTGAGAGTCCCTTGGACTACAAGGAGATCCAACCAATCCATTCTGAAGGAGATCAGCCCTGGGATTTCTTTGGAAGGAATGATGCTAAAGCTGAAACTCCAGTAGTCTGGCCACCTCATGTGAAGAGTTGACTCATTGGAAAAGACTCTGATGTTGGGAGGGATTGGAGGCAGGAGGAGAAGGGGACGGCAGAGGATGAGATGGCTGGATGGCATCACAGACTCAATGGACAGTGAGTCTGAGTGAACTCCAGGAGTTGGTGATGGACAGGGAGGCCTGGCGTGCTGCAATTCATGGGGTCACAAAGAGTCGGACATGACTGAGCGAGTGAACTGAACTGAGGGTTATTTATTCTTTTTTTTAATTTTTATATTTTTTCAGATATTTTGATAATCCAGATCATTGAATCTTTCTGGAAAATAATAGGATTGGCAGAAGATGGCCCCTAATCTTGCCTGAAAGCTTGACAGCTCAAATGAGTAGAAACTTCCCACTTTAAGCAGTGTAAGTACTCCATAATTTGCCATAATCCCCACCAATTGCTTCTTTCACAGACCAGCTTTACCTAGGCTTCATTTTCTGCTGGATTCCCTAGGCATTTGTGTTTGCAATTTCTGATCTATATCATATTAAATTATTCATTAACTTATACTCTTTTCTGTCTTTATTCTGTGTGTCTTATGTCTTTAATTGCACTATAAACTTTTAAAAAGCAGAATTTACATCTCATTATTATTTTATATTTTCCATAGCATAAGATTTGTATTCATTCATCAAATAAATAAATTTAATCAGTTCAGTGAAAATTAGAGTATGACCTACCCTATGTTATTGTATTTTGTTTTATTAAACTTCACAGATACTGCATATTTTACAAATTGAAGGTTTATGGGAACCCTCTGTTGTAAGATGATGTTTAGCAGTTTTTAGCAATGAAGTGTTTTTAAATTAAGATATGTGCATTGTTTTCTTATACATAATGCTGTTGCACATTTCATAGACTACAACACAGTATAAGCACAACTTTAACATGCACTGGAGAACCAAAAAATTTGTGTAACTCACTTTTTGGGGAATATTTTCTTTATTTAGGGGTCTTTACACAACCCTGCCATATCTCCAAGGTAAGCCTGCAGTTGTTATTTTAGCTTGTGATTACAGTATTAGTTGATTTAAGAAGACTTCCAAAAGCTCAGGCACAATGAACTGTCATGTCTGCTACCAGGAAAAGTAACTTGCTAAAAACATGATTTAGATAATGAGGTTTTCCTTTGTTGCACAGTGGAAAAAGTTAGACCAAAAATACAGACTTTTTATCTTTGAAAACACCATCTTATTCTCAAAATCATCACTCTGCATGGAACTTGTATTTTACAGCTGAAATAATCAGTTTCTGTGGGGTGTTATTACTCACACTATCTTTTCTGTTGAGAGAAAACGTGTTTTCAAAGCACAAGTTCCCAGTCTTTCAAAATAAGGCACCTTGCAAGAAAATGAAATGTAACTTTAGTATGTCCAGACGCTACCATGTGAAAGGTACCTTCTCCAACCATAGCCAACTGTGGGGAGCAATTGTGGATATTTCTGTAGACTGGCAGCCCATAGGGATTGTAGAAGAGACAAAAGCTCTGAATGACAGAACACTAAGGAGTGATATAACTAAAAAAAGAAAGAAAGAAAGAAACCCAGTAAAGGAATCCTTCCACTTGTCTACATTTTGTTCTTCTTTCCCTCCCTGCAACATACAGAAAATATAATTTTTCTATCTTTCAAAAAATTTCTAAACATTTCCTTCTGCATAATATACTGTGGTTGTAAAAATACTAGAATTAAAAACCCAGTGTATCTTCTGGCTAGAAGTGTTTAAGGCCTCCCCTCTGTCTTGCAGGAATGTTTTATTTTTTTTTTTAAATCTTTATGAAGTTTATTGTAAGAATATTACTTGTAGACTTTTTTTTTAAATTTAATTTTATTTTTAAACCTTACATAATTGTATTAGTTTTGCCAAATATCAAAATGAAGCTTTGCGGCTCAATTTTGAGATCCCAATAGAGCAGGGAACTAAGGGGCTAACCTTAAGTCATCCTCAGTGTTCAGAGTCAGAGGTAAGAGGGGACAGGCTAGCTGTACAGCCCCAGACCTGGCTAGGAATGAGATAGTCATGAAACACAGGACCAAGAGCCCAGCTTTGGCTTAGAGTGACTATCCTTTTTGAATAAACCAGGAGGGTCTCATGATTACAGGCCTGAACAATATAGTCTTCTTTGTTAAAATCACCTGTATTGGAAGGTGGGACCCTGAGGAAACGGTGCCCCAGAAAGCAAGCAGGCATTTCCTAGGGACCAATGGATGAGTTAGATAGTATCACTGACTCAGTGGGCATGAATTTGAGCAAACTCTAGTAAAGGAGAGGGAAGCCAGGCATGCTGCTGTCCATGGGGTCACAAAGAGTCAGACACAACTTAGTGATGCAACAACAATGAGATTCATAGGACATTTTCACAACAGAAAATGGTACAAGGACTTAGCCAATTTTGAGTTGTCCTTCTGACCATATCTTCTCTCATCCTTATATTGTACCTTATTTGCCATGGCATTCAGGACCATTTATGCTCTGACTCCAAGCTACCTTTCTTGGTTTGTTACTGATTTCTTCAGTCTACCACCTATGCATGTGAAGCCATACACACAAGCTACATACACTTGCCCATATTTTTGTTTATGCTTTCTCTTTGGGAAGGTCCTTCTCCCCATGAAGCATTCTGGAATTTGTCTTTCCCTTCTGTATGTCCATACTCTCCTATTTTTTCCCCCTTATCTGCTGGTTCCTATAAGGAAAGCTAAGCTTGATTTCATGTTCCCTACAGGCCAGGCATGTGTGTTGAGTGCAATAGCCACTCAAGGAAGAGAGAGAGGTCTAGTCAGAATCAGGCTGCCTCTGTGGATCACCTTACTTAAGTACAATAGTTTGAAATCAAATGAGTCTGAAGAAATCTTCCACTATGTCAGTTCCCACTGTTCTTATATATTAAACAGGTTAGGTTCTTTGGCCTTCACCTTTTTCTTGGATCTCTAGTTTTCATGCTGTGGTCACAGAGCTCTTAACAGTCTAAGGTAGTCTGCAGAAGCCAGCAAAGAAGGTATGACATGATAAAACTTCCATCTTGGTATCAAGGTGTTGTTTAGACCTCTCCCATACCCAATGTCAATAAAATCAGACAGATGCAAGAATTATATGAATCCTCCATATTCAGAAAATGGTTTGCAGGGCTCATCTTTAAATTTATGAAACACTTTATTAAAATCATACAAAATGTGAAATCTCGACATGTGGAAAAGACAAATGTGGGCCTCCATGTAAGATTTGCTGAATGTTCATATTGGGATTATGAGAGAACTCAGACCTCTATTACTGATTAATCTAGAACTGCTTGTCAATGGGCATGAGTTATTAAGGTGATGGATCAAAGAAGCCAATCTGGGAAGAAATCATTTGATAAAAAGAGGGAAATAAGCCTTTGTAAAAGTACTCATCATTAGGTAGGACATCAGACTCTAACGTCTGCTTTAGTTTAAGAGAAACAGTCTTAATCTGATAAATTGTCACTTTGCTTAAACTTATCCTTGCTTTAAGATGTTCCTGTGGGCTATATCTTAATAATAATCTGTAAAAATGAGAACTTTATACATTCATTTTTGCTTAGCTACATTTAGAAATAAATAGAAACGATACAAGGCTTATGTAAAGAAGGAAGTAATATAATTTAAAAAAGCACAAACATCAGAGTTCTGCAGATCTGGGTATTGCCTACAGATTTACCACTTCAGATGTGTGATGGTTTAGTTGCTAAGTCATGACCAACTCTTTTGCAAGCCCATGGACCATAGCCAGGCTCTTCTCTCCATGAAATTTCTCAGGCAAGAGTACTAGAGTGGGTTGCCATTTTCTTCTCCAGGGGATCTTCCCAACCCAGAGATTGAACCCAGGTCTCCTGCATTGCAGGTGGATTCTTTATCAATTGAGCCCACAGAAGTCCTACACTTTCAAAGAGGAATGTCAAATCAGCAGAGTTACTAAATCAAAAGCAATGTGAAGTGAGAACTGCCCCCTTTTTTTTTAGATTTTGATTAAAAATATCAAGAAATCACCTTTGTTTCATCTCATGCATTAGTTTACTACTGTGGAAAGTAAAAAATGCATTTAACTTTCCCTCCATTCCCATTTCCAGTCTATGGGTCTCCCCTGGTCCAACCTCCTGTGAAATTCTGGGCTCTGCATTCTCGTCTCAGCAAAGGGAATTCAGGTGACCAAGTGAGAGTCTGCACAGCAGCTTCAGCGATCCCAGGAGCTGAAATGCTTTGGATTCTGGGAAAACCTTGGCCCAACAAAATGTGAATCTGGGGTTGACAGAGAGGTATTTCCAGTGTTCTTAGCTGTCAATAAGTTAAAGGGAAGTTGAGCAACTGGGTCAGCCATCTGCACTCCTGAGGCTGGGAGAGTTCAAGGAGATGGAAGACATAACAGTCCACAGAGCACAAAATATTTTATATCCCATCCCTTTCTAGATTGCTACCACAACTTGAGACCTAACAGTAAAAATAGTAACTCAGCTATGAGGACTCAGGAGTCAGAGAAAGGAAGATCAAGCAAAGAGATGTCCAGCAATATAGAACTACTGAACAATAAGAACAAAACCAAAATTAGAATATTTAAGAAGTGTCAGGTACAGCAAAATACAATGAATTCATGATTATTAAACTAAAACTTTCAAAATATGAACTGAATTACTGACAATGACAAAAGAAGTAGAAAACTTGTAGATTAGTCGTCACTGAGATTGCTAAGGTATGCACAGATCTACCATTTAAAAGGTACCAAGACCAGCACATTCAAAAGTGAGCATTCTCTAATTTAAAAAAGAAGTAATTCCAACATTATTTAAGCTATTCTTTTATTAAAATGTATAACCTTTCCCATTTTATTTCATGAAACTGACATATTCATCTTGTTGGATGTTAGTACAAAAGAAAACTACAGACCAATTTCAACCATGATTTAAAATGTAACAATTCTAAATAAGCTATTAGCAATTGGAATCCAAAAATATATCAAAAGAATACTATGATATGACTAAGAAGGTTTATTTGGAGAAATGTGTGAATAGTTCAAGCCAGAAAAGTCTCTCAATATATTCCAGAGTATCAATTAATAAAGGAGAAAATACATATGAACTTACCAATATCAGATGCAAACAACACATTTCATAAAATACAGAGTCATTTCAAAAAATTGCCAAGTAAAATAGAAAATACTTAATGAAGTTACTTAAATATAATATTTCCTAAAATCTGATCACATATAAAAGTTTAAAGAGTAAAACAATAGACCATTTATAATAATAACAGAAAAATAATAGAATGCCTTCTATCAAGATTATTAATCAATGTTGCCTTGGCAATGTATTGAAATAAGAAAGGACTTTCCAGGTGGCTCAATGGTAAAGAATCCACTTTCCAATACAGGAGCTACAGAGACACAGTTTCAATCCCTGGGTCAGGAAGATCCCCTGGAGCAGGAAATGGCAACGCACTCCAATATTCTTGCCAGGACAGAGGAGCCTGGTGGACTACAGTCCATGAGGTCGCAAAGAGTTGAACACAACTGAGCATGCACACAAGATAAGAAAATAAGGTAATTGGTATAAACAGTGGAAGAGGTATAGCTATATTTTTTACTGATAACATGGTTTGTATACCCAGAAAACCCCAGAGACTAAAATACTCAAACTCAAATTAAGAAGATCATATGGTAGATACCTGGATACAAGATAAGTATATTTATAATAATACACTCAAGCTTACACACTGATATGTGAATATGTATGTATTTTTATATATTCATATATATACATATATACTCATAACCCTCATGAAATATTTTATAGAGCAACACTAGCTGATGTAACAGATAAATCTAGGAACTCAGTGGCCCATCATAGTTGAAGTCAACGTTTCCCTTCATGGATTGAGGCAGTGGGTGTTGTGGGGTGAAAAAGAAGTTTATTCCATAGTCATCCAAGGAGTGCAGCTGACAGAGGCTCTGTCATCTTTATTGCAAGGCTCCTAAAGTTGCCCTGAAAGATGATGCTGTGAAAGTGCTGCACTCAATATGCCAGCAAATTTGGAAAACTCAGCAGTTGCCACAGGACTGGAAAAGGTCAGTTTGCATTCCAATCCCAAAGAAAGGCAATGCCAAAGAATTATCAAACTACCGCACAATTGCACTCATCTCACATGCTAGTAAAGTAATGCTCAAAATTCTCCAAGCCAGGCTTCAGCAATATGTGAACCGTGAACTTCCAGATGTTCAAGCTGGTTTTAGAAAAGGCGGAGGAACCAGAGATCAAATTGCCAACCTCTGCTGGATCATGGAAAAAGCAAGAGAGTTCCAGAAAAACATCTATTTCTGCTTTATTGACTATGCCAAAGCCTTTGACTGTGTGGATCACAATCAACTGTGGAAAATTCTGAAAGAGATGGGAATACCAAACCACCTGATCTGCCTCTTGAGAAATCTGTATGCAGGTCAGGAAGCAACAGTTAGAACTGGACATGGAACAATAGACTGGTTCCAAATAGGAAAAGGAGTATGTCAAGGCTGTATATTGTCACCCTGCTTATTTAACTTCTATGCAGAGTACATCATGAGAAATGCTGGACTGGAAGAAACACAAGCTGGAATCAAGATTGCTGGGAGAAATCTCAATAACCTCAGATATGCAGATGACACCACCCTTATGGCAGAAAGTGAAGAGGAACTATAAAGCCTCTTGATGAAGGTAAAAGTGGAGAGTGAAAAAGTTGGCTTAAAGCTCAACATTCAGAAAACGAAGATCATGGCATCTGGTCCCATCACTTCATGGGAAATAGATGGAGAAACAGTGTCAGACTTTATTTTTCTGGGCTCCAAAATCACTGCAGATGGTGGCTGCAGCCATGAAATTAAAAGACACTTACTCCTTGGAAGAAAAGTTGTGACCAACCTAGATAGCATATTCAAAAGTCCACTGAGTCAGTGATGCCATCCAACCATCTCATCCTCTATTGTCCCCTTCTCCTCCTGCCCTCAATCTTTCCCAGCATCAGGGTCTTTTCCAATGAGTCAACTCTTCACATCAGGTGGCCAAAGTTTTGGAGTTTCAGCTTTAACATCAGTCCTTCCAATGAACACCCAGGACTGATCTCCTTTAGGATGGACTGGTTGGGTCTCTTTGCAATCCAAGGGACTCTCAAGAGTCTTCTCCAACACCACAGTTCAAAAGCATCAATTCTTTGGCATTCAGCTTTCTTTATAGTCCAACTCTCATATCCATACATGACCACTGGAAAAACCGTAGCCTTGACTCTAAATTTATTAGGCATAGATTGAATGAGAAAGATATAGATTCTATGTGAAGAAATCTTGAAGGACATAAAAATAAATATGCACAAATGAAAAAACACTGTTTATTCTTGGATAAAACTTAACAGCATAAAAGTGTTGGATTCTTCAAAAACTAGTAACCCCAAAGAGTTCATTTTTTAGAATTAGACATTTATGTGAAATGTCTTTTTAAGCTGCCCAACATTTATCTATAAAAACAGAATATTAGGGGGATTGCCCTGCTAGATATTGGCATATGTTACAACCAAATTAAATGGAAATACCAAAAAAAATAGAGAATAGAAAAAAGATCCCAGCACACATTAAAATTTAAAAGATGAAAAATGTGATTTTAATTCAGTCAGAAAAGGGTGAGTATTAAACAAATGGCGGTAGTACTATCATGCTTATCCATGGTGAAGAAAGTAACATTGGACTTCTATATTGCATCACCTACAAAAATACATTCCAAATGGATTAAAGACTCAAATACAAATAACTAAAATGTAAAGCAATCTTGGCAAAAATCAAGGAGATTACACATACAATCTAAAGCCAAGAGAAACCTTATTAACCAAGACAGGGAGACCAGAAACCATTTCAAAAACAGCACATTTGGTTATATAAAAATAATTTTAAAAATGTTTCCTGAATAGTAAAAAGTAAATCAATAAGCTAGATATTGGGAGAAAATTGCAGCACAGCCAACAAAAAATTAACAATTTTAATTATATGCAAAAAGGTCTTATAAATTGACAAGGATAACAACTGAACAGAAAAATGAGCCCCCTAAATATGAATAAGCAGCTCAAAAAAATATCCAAATGGCTAGCATACATATTTAAAACTTCTCCAACTCACTAGTGGTCAGGGAAATACAAATTAAGGTAATAATGAAATATCACATACCTATAAAACTAACAAAAGTTGTAAAAGCTGCTATTACTTATTCCTGATGGAGAATTTAAGTATGCGTTCACACATTGCTAGTAGAAATCTGAATTGTTATGTGTTTTGGAGAAAGCAATCTGGAAATATCTATTTAAAACTATATCATTTGACCCAGCAATCTCAAAGAAATAAGCAAACCACGTCTCAAGCTATAAGTGGTTCAATCCTTCATGAAAACAAAGTAGACTTGCAATCTATGATATTCTTCAAGAATAAAAAATAAAAGATCTGCAGCTCATCAGCACTACCCTGATTTGACTTTGAAATATCAAAAGCAGAATATCTCTGGTTTCAGTGGTTGATGCTCAGTTAAGAATAATTTAGGAAGAACTTCCATGTTTGACTTAATGTCAAGGTATCTGAAAGAAAGTGTTAGTCATTCAGTCATGTCTGACTCTCTGCAACTCCTTGGACTGTAACCTTCCAGGCTCTTCTGACCATGGAATTCTCCAGGCAAGAATACTGGAGTGGGTTACTATTCCCTTCTCCAGGGGATCTTCCTGACCCAGGGATCAAACCTGAGGTTCTGATCAAAGTTCAGATCTGATCTGATCTGATCTGATCTGAGTTCAGATCAAACTCCTGCCTTTCAGTCAGATTCTTTACTATCTAAGCCACTTAGGCTCACATAATGAGAGAAAGAGGCCTTATTCAGTTTGGGGCAGAATGGAACGGTGTGTGTAAGAACTTTCTTCTGAAATCTCTCCAAGAAAGGTGCGACAGAGGGGTCCATTCAAGAGGAAAGAACGATGTAGGAATGTTGCTTGGGCCAGGTGGTTAAAATGATGGCCCACAGTTTATACACATCTCCTCTAGGCGGTCTTCTCCCACACTGAATCTGGGCTTGGTCATGAGGCTTATTTTGGTCAAGCAAGGAGAGGCTTGAAAAATGCGTACACATCCGAGCCTGCTTTCTCTCAGTGCCATTGGGAACCTGGAGATTATCACAGTGTGAACAAGCTTGATCTAGCCTACTGGATGATGAGTTTTATTTGGCCCAGTTATCCTACCAGCCAGCCAACTAACTGCCCAACATATGAACGAGGCCATCAACCACTAGCCAATGGAAGATGCCTGAGTGAGCACAGCTGAGATGGTCAGAACCACCCAGCCCAAAATGTCAATTCACTAAATCTTGACTAATAGTCATCGACTAAATAGTCGATGGCTATTACTTTAAGATTCAAAGTTTTGGGATGGTTTCTTACACAGCTAAAGCTGCTATACTACTAAAAGACCAGGGGACCAAAATGTCATAAAACTTCAGAATCTTTTGAACATTCATGCTTTAAAGCAGGGAGCTTATATGAATATAACCAACTGTCAATTTATAAAAATGCATATGAATAGAGATGTGTTATACGAGGACAAGCATTGAAAAGAAAGGCAAAGCTTATGCTGAACAATAAGAATACCTAATCAAGTTGATTCAGCCCTTAAAACCAAACAAACTGAAGTATGAAATAAAAGCACTGAAAAGTGTGAATGCTTAAATCGTATGAATAATGCAGTTTGATTATAAGCATATCTAATTCCTCTAATATTAAATTAAAGTAATTCTAAAGACACATGGTACACTAAATATAAAAACAGACTCAGAGAACTGAATCATTCTTTGTAAAAAAAAGAAATATCTAGTTAGTTTGAACTAGTGCTTATGATGTATAGCTTGAGAAGAATTGTTGTTTTAGATATGGGAAAAACAGTAAAGCACTGAGAATTATGGTCAGTGTTCAGTTCATTTCAGTCGCTCAGTCGTGTTCGACTCTTGGTGACCCCATGAATCGCAGCACGCCAGGCCTCCCTGTCCATCACCAACTCCCAAAGTTCACTCAGATTCAGATCCATCGAGTCAGTGATGCCATCCAGCCATCTCATCCTCTGTCGTCCCCTTCTCCTCCTGCCCCCAATCACTCCCAGCATCAGAGTCTTTTCCAATGAGTCAACTCTTGGCATGAGGTGGCCAAAGTACTGGAGTTTCAGCTTTAGCATCATTCCTTCCAAAGAAATCCCAGGGCTGATCTCCTTCAGAATGGACTGGTTAGATTAATTCAGATAAAACCCACTGCCTAGTAAAATTTATAGAAATTATGAACTTGTCCTGAGCTTAGTTTTCCATTACTATCATCAATGAGAAATAATTTACTTCTTTGTCCAACTCCTCTTCTTGTTCCCAAAGGATCAGTTCAGCAAGCCTTATTAAGTGTAGGGTTGACTCAGAAAAATGTGAACTTTAGTTGAAAGAATAGTGTCCAACACGTGGTGTATGGGGAGTTGCATTCTGTCCCTGTGGTATTTCTCAGGGACAATGCCACTGTACAGGGATTGTTAGGTATTACAAAATGCCTTTAAGTGAGATTTCTCTTGAAATCTCATCACTGTCCTTGGAAATTTGGTGTTATCCCCTTTGTGCAGATGAGAAAGTTTAGATCAGGCAAGTTGGACGGCAGCCAGGCTCTTGTCTCCTAGGTATTAGTAGTTTAGCTTCTACAGCCAATTACCTTGTACTCCTAAATGCCTAGAAAAGCCTCTCTACTACTACTTCTTTTTTTTTTTATCTGTGGCTCTGCTGCGTCTTCGTTGCTGTGTGCGGGCTTTCTCTAGCTGCAGTGAGCGGTGGCTACTCTCTAGGTGCGGTGCAAGGCCTTCTCATTGCGGTGACTTCTCCTGTTGCGAAACATAGACCGGAGGGTGAGTGGGCTTTAGTAGTTGTGGTGCCCAGGCCGAGTTGCCTATGGCATCTTCCTAGACCAGGGATCAAACTTGTGCATTGGCAGGTGGATTCTTAACCATGGACCACCCCAGAAGTCCTCTCCTGCTACTTCTTGATTCTTCACTAAAGCATTAGTTTGAAAAGCTCAGGTACGAGCCCTGTAGTACTGCTAGAAATTACTCATCCCAGATGTCACCTTTCAAGCCCTTTGGTCGATGTGTCACTGCCCTTTTACCTGTGTCTCGAGTGCTGTCTCCAGGGTGGAGATGCCCCCGCTTGCCCTCACTGTTAACTGACGGTCACTTCCACTTTAATCCAGCGTCTTCTCCTTGGTGCCCTGCACTTCTTATAGCTCCAGGACAATTAAGTCAAACATGAAGTGTTGTAAATATGGCAGCACTCATTTTGCTAAATTAATTTGCTCTGCATTTGCAAACCTAAAAGTTTCTTTGAAGGAAAACAAAAGAGCACAAAGAGTTGGATTTCAATTTTTGGACACACAGACCATGTTTGCCCAGAAACTAATTTTCTAGATTAATGAATCATATCGGATATTGTAAATTAAAAATTACTTTTAGAGAATGGGAACAGTGCAAATAAATGGAAGCCACTTATTGAAGAAGACATTGTGGTACCCACGTATCATACACATTGAAACACAACTTTGTGGTTGTTAAGCTCAGTTGAATGGGTTCTTTGCAATCAGAAATCCACTCTTTGGCTTTCCTTTAGATGGGTTTCTCTAAAAGGATGAGGGTTTCCTCCATTCCTTCCATTTTTCTGGACTTTTGAAAAGGATCTGAACTATATGGAATTGCTAAAATATCAAAACTCTCAGTCCAGCAGCCCATTTAAGCAGTAACACTAGTAGTTTTCATTCATTATCACATCATTATTTCCAGAGTATGACTATACATGTAATTTCATTTGATTCACAAAGATTTCTAAAGCATTTACAGGGAACAAGACTGTTTGATAGGGAGAAATTGGTAATTTTATCTCTATTTTGTGAGCAGAGGCCTTCAAGAAAGCCTGGGGAGGCGAGGGAATTTGCTGGCCGCTAATGAAGGAATTGCTGGGGCAGGCTGCTTGCTCCTAACCAGTTCTCTCTCCTGCTCAATCCGCAAATAGGGCTTATTAGAATTACTGTCCCATTGCAGGAAGAAGAACCTTCTTTGCCCATTGAGAAGCCACTACCGCTCCATCTTAGAGAGATGGTGGGAAGGGTCAATGGCAGGATTTCAGCAGATCTGGTTCCTCCATCATGCTGCCCAGAACTACCTACATTCATTTCTTAGATCCCAGTGTCTTAAAATGGTAAAAAAGACATCCACTGTATTCACTGGCTTGTGATGATGATAAATTTAAATAATGAATATGACTATGTTTTTGAACTATAATCATTCCATAAATGTCAAGGTGAGACAAGAAATCTGAAAGCAAAGGAGCTTCTTTGAGGCCTGAGTCTAGCCCCTGGAACTAGGCATTGGGCAAGATGGATTAGACATATTATTTCATTTAATTCTCAAATCAGCCCAGGGAGCTGAATATTTATTATTATTAGACCCCCTTAGTTTTTTCCAATTATTATAAGTGATGAACTAATTTGAATATTTTATAGCAGGAAACACACTAATACAGAAAATAATAAAACACAAGCATCTTTCACCTCTAAATATTCTGCAGAAGTCTCTTTTTCCCCCAAGAAATAAAATGTCATAGTTAAGCCAAAGCCCTACCCTGACTTCACCTCACCTTTCTCATGTCCCTGTACTTCATGTGCATTCCTCCAAAGGATGTGTTTATAATTTTACTATGTCTATGGACATCCATAGAAGTCAGTTCAGTTGTTCAGTCATGTCTAATCTTTGAGACCCCATGAACTGCAGCACGCCAGGCTTCCTTGTCCATCACCAACTTCCGGAGCTTGCTCAACTCATGTGCATCAAGTCGGTGATGCCATCCAACCATCTCATCCTCTCTCGTCCCTTTCTCCTCCTGCCTTCAATCTTTCCCAGCATCAGGGTCTTTTCCAATGAGTCAGTTCTATGCATCACGTGGCCAAAGTATTGGAGGTTCAGCTACGGCATCAGTCCTTCCAATGAATATTAAGGACTGATCTCATTTAGGATAGACTGGCTTAATCTCTTTGCAGTCCAAGGGGCTCTCAAGAGTCTTATCCAACACCACAGATCAAAAGCATCCATTCTTCAAAGCTTAGCTTTCTTCATGATCCAACTCTCATATCCATACATGACTACTGGAAAAACCATATCGTTGACTAGACAGATAAAAAGAAGAAAAAAGATGTCCTTTTTACTATAGAGGACTGGAATGCAAAAGTAGGAAGTCAAGGAATACCTGGAGTAACAGGCAAATTTGGCCTTGGAGTACAGAATGAAGCAGGGCAAAGGCTAATAGAGTTCTGCCAAGAGAATGCACTGGTCATAGCAAACACCCTCTTCCAAAAACACAAGAGAAGACTCTACAGATGGACATCACCAATGGTTGACACCGAAATCAGATTGATTACATTGTTTGCAGCCAAAGATGGAGAAACTCCAAAGATGGAGAAACACAGTCAGCAAAAACAAGACCAGGAGATGACTGTGGCTCAGATCATGAACTCCTCATTGCCAAATTCAGACTGAAATTGAAGAAAGTGGAGAAAACCATTAAACCATTCAGGTATGATGTAAATCAAATCCCTTATGACTATAAAGTGGAAGTGAGAAATAGATTTAAGGGACTAGATCTGATAGAGTGCCTGATAAACTATGGATGGAGGTTCTTGACATTGTACAGGAGACAGAAATCAAGACCATTCCCAAGAAAAAGAAATGCAAAAAAGCAAAATGGCTGTCTGAGGAGGTCTTACAAATAGCTGTGAAAAGACAGGAAGTGAAAAGCAAAGGAGAAAAGGAAAGATATACCCATTTGAATGCAGAGTTCCAAAGAATAGCAAGGAGAGATAAGAAAGCCTTCCTCAGTGATCAGTGCAAAGAAATAGGGGAAAACAACAGAATGGGAAAGACTAGAGATCTCAAGAAAATTAGAGATACCAAGGGAACATTTCATGCACAGATGGGCTCAATAAAGGACAGAAATGGTATGGATCTAACAGAAGCAGAAGATACTAAGAAGAGGTGGCAAGAATACACAGAAGAACTGTACAAAAAAGATCTTCACAACCTAGATA
Organism: Bos grunniens; assembly: GCF_055505025.1. NCBI lineage: Eukaryota > Metazoa > Chordata > Mammalia > Artiodactyla > Bovidae > Bos > Bos grunniens. Next base: position 32,017,343 of record NC_141190.1, on the reverse strand, counting down.
ATCACGATGGTGTGATCACTGACCTAGAGCCAGACAACCTGGAATGTGAAGTCAAGTGGCCTTAGGAAGCATCACTATGAAGAAAGCTAGTGGAGGTGATGGAATTCCAGTTGAGCTATTTCAAATCCTGGAAGATGATGCTGTGAAAGTGCTGCACTCAATATGCCAGCAAATTTGGAAAACTCAGCAGTGGCCACAGGACTGGAAAAGGTCAGTTTTCATTCCAATTCCAAAGAAAGGCAATGCCAAAGAATGCTCAAACTACTGCACAATTGCACTCATCTCACATGCTAGTAAAGTAATGCTTAAAATTCTCCAAGCCAGGCTTCAGCAATACATGATCCGTGAACTTCCAGATGTTCAAGCTGGTTTTAGAAAAGGCAGAGGAACCAGAGATCAAATTGCCAACATCTGTTGGATCATCAAGAAAGCAAGAGAGTTCCAGAGGAAGCATTAGCTGGAATCAAGATTGCCGGGAGAAATATCAATAACCTCAGATATGCCGATGACACCACCGTTATGGCAGAAAGTGAAGAAGAACTAACCAGCCTCTTGATGAAAGTGAAAGAGGAGAGTGAAAAAGTTGGCTTAAAGCTCAACATTCAGAAAACGAAGATCAAGGCAACTGGTCCCATCACTTCATGGGAAATAGATGGGGAAACAGTGGAAACAGTGTCAGACTTTATTTTTCTGGGCTCCAAAATCACTGCAGATGGTGACTGCAACCATGAAATTAAAAGACACTTAGTCCTTGGAAGGAAAGTTATAACCAACCTAGACAGCATATTAAAAAGCAGAGACATTACTTTGTCAACAAAGGTCCGTCTAGTCAAGGCTATGGTTTTTCCAGTGGTCATGTATGGGTGTGAGAGTTGAACTATAAAGAGAGCTGAGTAGCGAAGAATTGATGCTTTTGAACTGTGGTGTTGGAGAAGACTCTTGAGAGTCCCTTAGACTGCAAGGAGATCCAACTAGTCCATTCTAAAGGAGATCAGTCCTGGGTGTTCATTGGAAGGACTGATCTTGAAGCTGAAACTCCAATACTTTGGCCACCTCATGCGACGAGGTGACTCATTGGAAAAGACCCTGATGCTGGGCAAGATTGAGGGCAGGAGGAGAAGGGGACAACAGAGAATGAGATGGCTGGATGGCATCATCGACTCGATGGACATGGGTTTGGGCAGAGTCCGGGAGTTGGTGATGGACAGGGAGGCCTGGCGTGCTGTGGTTCATGGGGTTGCAAAGAATCAGTTATGACTGAGCGACTCAACTGAACTGCACTGACTAAACAGACCTTTGTCACCAAAGTACTGTCTCTACTTTTTAATATTCTGTCTAGGTTTCTCATAGCTTTTCTTTCAAGGAGCAAGCGTCTTTTAATTTCATGGCTTCAGTTATCATCTGCAGTGTTTTGGAGCCCATGAATATAAAGTCTGTCACTGTTTGCATTGTTTTCCCATCTATTTGCCGTGAAGTGATGAACCAGATGCCATGATCCTAGTTTTTTTGAATGTTGAGTTTAAGCCAACTTTTTTGCTCTCCTCTTCCACTTTCATCGAGATGCTCTTTGTTCCTTTTCACTTTCTGCCATAAGGATGGTGTCATCTGCATATCTGAGGTTATTGATATTTCTCCTGGCAATCTTGATTCCAGCTAATGCTTCCTCCAGCCCAGTGTTTCTCATGATGTACTCTGCATATAAGTTAAATAAGCAGGGTGACAATATACAGCCTTGACGTACTCCTTCCCCAACTTGGAACCAGTCCTTTGTTTCATGTCCAGTTCTAACTGTTGCTTCTTAACCTGAATACAGATTTCTCAAGAAGCAGGATAGGTGGTTTGGTATTCCCATCTGTTGAAGAATTTTCCAGTTTATTGTGATCCACACAGTCAAAGGCTTTGGCATAGTCAATAAAGCAGAAAAAGATGTTTTTCTGGAACTCTATTGCTTTTTCTATGATGCAACAGATGTTGGCAATTTGATCTCTGGTTCATCTGCCTTTTATAAATCCAACTTGAACATCTGGAAGTTCTTGGTTCACATACTGTTGAAATCTCGCTTGGAGAATTTTAAGCATTACTTTGCTAGTGTGTGAGATGAGTGCAATTGTGCAGTAGTTTGAACCAACTTTGGCATTGCATTTCATTGGGATTCGAATGAAAACTGACCTTTCCCAGTCCTGTGGCCACTGCTGCATTTTCCAAATTTGCTGGCATATTGAGTGAAGCCCTTTAACAGCATCATCTTTTAGGACTGGAAATAGTTCAGCTGGAAATCTACTAGCTTTGTTGGTAGTGATCCTTCCTAAGGCCCACTTGACTGCAGGCTCTAAGATTTCTGGCTCTAGGTGAGTGATCACACCATTACAGTTATCTGGGTCATGAAGATCTTTCTTGTATAGTTATTCTGTGTATTCTTGCCTTTTCTTAATATCTTCTGCTTCTGTTAGGTCTATGCTGTTTCTGTCCTTTATTTGTACCCACCTTTGCATGAAATGTTCCCATGGTATCTCTAATTTTCTTGAAGAGATCTCAAGTCTTTCCCATTCTATTGTTTTCCGCTATTTCTTTCCATTGATCACTGAGGAAGGCTTTCTTATCTCTCCTTGCCATTCTTTGGAACTTTGCATTCACATGGATATATATTTCCTTTTCTCCTTTGCCTTTTGCTTCTCTTCTTTTCTCAGATATTTGTAAGGCCTCCTCAGACAACCATTTTGTCTTTTTGCATTTCTTTTTCTTGGAGATGTTCTTGACCGCCGCATCCTACACAATATCATGAACCTCTGTCCATAGTTCTTTAGGTATTGTGTTTATCAGATCTAATCCCTTGAATCTATTTGTTACTTCCACCGTATAATCGGAAGGGATTTGATTTAGGTCATACTTGAATGGTCTAGTGGTTTTCCCTACTTTCTTCAATTTAAGTCTGAATTTGGCAATAAGGAGTTCATGATCTGAGCCACAGTCAGCTCCTGGTCTTGTTTTTGCTGACTGTATAGAGCTTCTCCATCTTTGGCTGCAAAGAGTATAATCAATCTGATTTCAGTATTGACCATCTGGTGATGTCCATGTGTAGAGTCTTCTCTTGTGTTGTTGGAAGAGGGTGTTTGCTATGACCAGTGTGTTCTCTTGGCAAAACTCTATTAGCCTTTGCCCAGCTTCATTTTGTACCCCAAGGCCAAACTTGCCTATTATTTGAGGTAACTCTTGACTTTCTACTTTTGTATTCCAGTCCCCTATGATGAAAAGGACATCTTTTTCTTTTTTTGGTGTTTGTTTAGAAGGTATTGTAAGTGTTCATAGAACCAGTCAATGTCAGCTTCTTCTGCATTAGTGGTTGGGGCATAGACTAGGATTACTGTGATAGTGAATGGTTTGTCTTGGAAATGAGCAGATTATTCTATAGATTGCACCCAAGTACTGCATTTCAGACTCCTTTGCTGCCTATGAGGGCTACTCCATTCTTTTCTAAGGAATCTTGCCCTAAGTAGTAGATATAATAGTCATCTGAGTTAAACTCATCCATTCCAGTCCATTTTAGTTTGCTGATTCCTAAAATGTTGATGTTCACTCTTGCCATCCATAGAAAATACATACTAATTTTTGGTGTTTTTAAAATTTACATGCATTTTAGCCAATATAGTATGCCTTGCTTTACATTTTTCATTCAGCATTATGGTTTTGAAATTTATCTGTGTTGACAGATGTTATTATTGTTTAGCCACTCAGTTGTGTACGAGTCTTTGTGACCCTATGGACTGTAGCCCACTAGGCTCCTCTGTCCATGGGATCCCCCAGGCAAGAATACTGGAGTGGATTGCCATTTCCCTTTCCAGGTGTTGACAGATGAGTTCCAGTTTATTCTTTTTAGCTGTTGAATGCTATTCTAGTGTTGGACAAAACCATCAATTATTTATCTGCCTGTCTACTAATAGGCAGCTTGCTTGTTCTCAGTGTTTTGCTGTCATCCACAGCAAAATATATTTACAATAAACACATTCATAAGTGTCTTCTTATATAATTGGAACTGAGTTCTTCTGTTAATGTATTACGAAGTGGAACTGCCAGTTTTGGGGTATATAAGCATCTTCACCTTTGCGAAGCATTGCCAATTTGTTTTCCACAATGTAGCAATTATTCTCCTCTCACCAGGTAGAAGTTTCCATGTATCCTATCTGCCCCACAGTTGGTATTATCAGAGGTTTATTATGATGATGATGATGATGATGATGATGATTAAATTAGGTTTACTGTACTGATTGTTTCTTCATTTACTTTTTGGCCATGCCTCTTGGGATGTGGAGGGCTACCCAGATGATTCAGAGGTAAAGAATCCACCTGCAATGCAGGAGATGCAGGAGACATGAGTTTGATCCCTGGGTCAGGAAGATCTCCTGGAAGAGGAAGTGGCAACCCACTCCAGTATTCTTGCCTGGTGAATCCCATGGAAAGAGGAGCCTGGCAGGCTATAGTCCATGAGATCGCAAAGACTTAGACATGGTAGAGAGGCTAAACACGCAAGCATTCCTGGTTTGCTTTTGCTTTGCCCAATATTACCTTTCTTCTTTGGGTTCTACTTTTGCCTTTGGGCTCTTGACCATTGAAATTCCCCAACTATGACTTATATTTGGCCCATGGGTTCCTCCAGCTTTAAGGAACTCTGACCCTCACCAATATTACAAGATCCAAGGCTGGGCAATTAGAGGAGAGGGACTGGACTTTGGTTTCAATGGAGTCTGTTTCCACTCATAATTCCTAATTAGCATGTATGCATGGCATGTGGGATCTTTGTTTCCCAGCCAGGAATCAAACCCAGTCTGCCTACATTGGGAGTGTGGAGTCTTAACCACTGGACCACCAGGGAAGTCCCGATCAGAGTTTTATATTTGCAGTCATCTGATGGTAGTAAAACGACACTTCATTTCTTTTTCTGTCCGTGAAAATGCACAGTTAACATTTCCAAAGTTTGTCTATGGGGATTTTAATATATGTAAGGATTTGAGGAGGCCAGTTCTGGTCTCATCTAGGTCTCCCATGGATTGGGCACTCACTTAGGGGGGTACTATGGACTGAATAGTGTTGCTCCACAGATTCATGTGTGGATCTCTAGCTTGATGGTATTTGGAGACAAGGCCTTTGGAAGACAATAAGTTTTAGATGAGGACATGAGGATGGGACCCTCATGATGGAATTAGTGCCCTTATAAGAGACACCAGAGAGCTCTCTCCTGCCATATGAGGACACAGTGAAAAGACCCATCTGCAAACCAGGAAGAGAGTTCTCACTAGAAGCCAAATCAGCCAGAACCTTAATCTTGGACTTTCCATCCTCCAGAACAATGAGAAAATCAATTTTTCTTGTTTAAGTCACCCAAGCTATGGTATTGGTTATGGCAATCCATGCAGATTAAGGCAGAGTTAAGAACTCAGACTCCAGAGTCAGATTAGTTGGTTTAAATGGCAGGTCCCTGACTTAGCAAACAAATGGCCTTGGGAAAGGTTCTAAGCCTCTCTTGGCCTCACTTTCCTCACTGCAAAATGGAAATCTTAATGGGTCCCATCTCACAGGATTGTCATGTAGGTTAATGAGCTATAGAACATGAAATATTTAACCCAATGCATAGCAGTTGAAAGTAAATCTTAGCTATTGTCATTATTTACATGATTAAACAGAAGTTTTTTTTTTTTTTTTTTTTACATCATTCCCTTCTTCAATAACCTTTCAAGTTTTCTCATTAACTATAACATTAACTACAAAATCAATGCTTTCCAGCATCTGGGCCACACCTACCTTTCTAGATTGATGTTTTACAATGGCCCTAATGAGCCATTTGCCAGTCACAACCATTTATACACTGTCCTCCACCAGACTGTGTGCTTCTCGGCCACTGTGCCTTTGCACTTGTCAATTCCCAAGCCTAGAGTACTCTGCTATTCATTCTCTTCTCTACTCATCTCAATCCTATGCATCCTTTGAGAATCTGGCACAAATCTCTTGTTATATGTGGAATAATGGCCCTTGTATATGTGCACACCCTCATTCCTGAAACCTGTGAATATGTTACCATACATGGTAAAATGGATACATTTTATATCATCCACCTCCAGAACTGTAAGAGAATGCATTGTATTGTTTTAAGCCACTAAGTTTATGATTATTTGTTGCAGCAGCAACAGGAAACTAATACATCTCTCCTTGACCATACAGTCTGTCTTAATTGCTTCTCTAAGTTCCCTTGGCAAGTGCTGTCCTAACTGCTCTATGGAATCCATGCCAGCCATTTGCCTTTAACCCTCCTCCTACCCTCCACGCCGGACCTTTATGAATAGCAAACAACTGTTCACATCCCTGACTCCCTTGTTTCTGCCAGTGGGGGCCATAGGTGTGAGGTTGGAAGGGGGCATTTGGTAATGTCTTTTTGTTTGTTTGTTTTTGGTAGTGTCTTGAAGCAGCTTCAGGAATCCCAGTGGTAACAGAAGGTGTGTTGATGGCAGTGATAGTAATAGCAGTGGTTCAGGACTGGCAGCTATAGCAGAAGCAGGAGGAGCCTGGGAGTACAGACTTCCGGGTCACGCTTAGGCAGCTGGGCTTCAGCAACAGGATCTTTAGCAGCACAGCACACTGGCTTACAGGTAGATTTTTGCTCTGAGATCCAGAAACTGTACTTGTTTCCTACACTACTTTAACTCTGTTTTCCTCTCTGTTAATAACTTCAGCCCTTTCAATACTCTCTCTTATAATCAATTCCTGTATTAAATATCCTCTGTTTAATACACCTGGAGTGGTAAATTTTTTCAGTCTGGATTCTGAGGGATATATAGTCCCAGCATATTTTTCAGTATTAAAGATATATCTTCATGGGTTCTGGCTTATATCCCAAAATACTTGGTAAATTCTTTGAGATCAGGTCCAGTATCTTAAGTATAATGGGAAGAGCATGATGTTTTGAGATAATCATTGCAAGATGTCATGACAAGTCACAAAATCCTAGTGACTTAATGCAATAAAAGGTACTACTTTACTTAATGATTCAAGTGAGGATATTATTCCACTTAGTGACTCAGGGATTTAGCCTCCCTCAATCTATGACACATCATATTGGCATATGCACTTTCTAGTTATGCCATGGCAGGGAAGAAAGAAATGAGAGGATCTCACCAAAGCATACATGTTCTGGTCCAGAAATGACTCATTATTTTCTATTTACCAGACTCCTTCATTTCACCCAATCCAATGGCAAGGATGTTGGGTAACATAGAGATCCTATGGATTTTTAAAAACACTAATGTCTCAGTCATCTGGAGATCAAGTCAGATAGATTGAGTTCTGTGTGGTCTCAGACAAACTGGCTAACCCCTCTGAGCCTTAATTTTCCATCCGTAATAATTCTCAACTTGCAGGATTGTTGTGAATATTCATTGAGATGATGGCTGTGGTGATAAAAATGATGATGGTAATAGCAGTTGATGTTTAAGAGTGCTTACAACATGCAGGCAAACAGTGCTAAGAGCCTTACATACATAACCTCACCTTGTTCAGTTCTCAAAATATTTCTACAAGGTACTAAGATATTCCCATTTTGCAGAGGAGAAAATGAGGTACAGAAGTAAACTTTCTCAAGAGTACACAGCTATAAAATGAGAGCTGATATTGGGAACCATGGCTGTCTGACTTTAAAGCTTATTCTCTTTCCACTATGTTTCAAATATACTTCATAAACTCTTAATCCATGGAAATCCAGGATTCTGCAACAAAGATCATAACAACAGCAATAATCACTATTGCTTATATAGTACTTACTGTACTATGACAGGGAAAACAGGGGAGTCTAACGTGCTTCAGTCCATAAGGTCACGAAGAGTCAGACACGACTTAGCAAATGAACAGCCACAGTGTTTGCCTTATTCTTAGTTCTTTACATATATTAACTTATTTAATCAGTGTAATTTTTCCAGTTTGAAAATAGAGAATACCATTAAGTAACTTGCCTTAAGGTCACACAGCTAGTAAATGACTCTTCTGAAAGAGCAAGATGGTCAACTATGTTTGAGAGCCGCTGTCTATTGTATCCCCCCTTTCAGAGATCCCCAATTTAAATTTCCTATTTGGGGCTCTTAGACACACTGTACTAATGAAATACAATTATTTCCTAAACATATTTTCCCATGGAAGTCTTTGTCTTTTCTTCCGGCATGGGAAGAGACTACTTCCTTGCCCCTCGGCTGAGAGGGGCGCATTGTCCAAGTCAGAGGAAAGAGACTGGAGTTTGCTTTTCCACAAAGGCCTCAGCCACAGTGGACCATGGAACTGTGGACTGGCTACCATTCAGTCTGACTGCCCTTTCTTCTGAACAAAACATTTACCTTCCCCTCTTTTCCAATGGCCACATCCCTGCCCTTCTACAAAAACTTGATCAATCTCCCTGTCAGGAAAATTCCCTGAAACAAGCATGCAGTAAGATGCTATTAAGAGGAGCTTCCTCGGTGAAGTGGAGATTTGGGGCAGATCCTGGCAGGGTGCATCATCCTTCTAGGCGTCCTGCAGAGCACTCGTGACTCCTAGGTTCTGTTCTGGATGAGGTGAGGCGTGAACTACCAGTCATTTCTTACTGGGCCCTCCAACCAGCTGAGAATGAGGCTAAGGAAGAGAAAGTTTGCTCAGGATCTTGATCAAATGGAAGGGGAGGAACTGTGGAAATAATAAATACCCACTCATTATTTATCACTATTATTGCTTGGCATAAACAGCTTCATTCCACTGACTTCTCACTTTGAAATGAGCTGGAAAGAGGCCCAAGTTGTTTTTGTTTTTAAACTTCCCTGAGAGAATATGAGTGAGTCCATGGCATTCGTGTATTATTGACTCATAAAGTTTTTGTTGTTGGTGTTGTTGTTTGTTTCTTCTAAATGATACAGGTTGAAATGGGACTCTATCTTGAGTTTAGTGAAGATTTTCCAGTAGACCCTTAGCTATCCACTATTTCTTTCAATACAGAAACATAGGATCCCTTGAAATCAAATATTCAGAGCAGTGGGATAGCAGAAAATAAAATATTACCTTCCAAATACCCACTGGAAGCCAAACCAAATAAGTAAAGGTAGTAGCATTAAACATTGAAGGGAAATTTGTCCTCAGAGTGGGCACAATTCTATTGTTTCTAGGTATCTTTTGAGGGGAGGGATGCCAAAGAGCAGGTTATTTACACAACTCCAACATTGTTTTATGATGATTATCTGAATCTACAAAATATAGATTTTGAATATACACTAGAGATACCTTTTGTGTAGTCTGATAGCCAGGCTAAGATGTGTAAAGCAGATCAGCCTAATGCTCAAAAACGTTAGTCTTAATTAGCTGAGAAATAAACCAAGCCTGTATTTTGCAAGGTAGCTATTTGCAGATCAGACAAAGAAGGCGGCTTGTGGTCTAAATCAGTGGGACAAAATTACTGGAGTGGGAGTCTCATAACACACATGGCAGAAGGTCAGAAATATATGTGATAAATGAGATGGGAGAGAGAAGGAAAGAAAGAGAACTGGAGGGAGGGTTGTCCAAAAAGAGAATTGTGATAGATAAAAGTGACAAATTTCTCATCAGTTTCAGGGTATCTCATTCTCTTGGCACACTCAAAAGAGTCTCCATGCTTTCTTAGTCACTCAGTGCCTACTTTCAGCAACCAAACTGAAAGGATGCTGTTGAGAGTACACATCTTTCCAGCATCAAATCAAGAGCCATCTAGGGCATCTCAACATGTGAGGATCAGGGGCCTCCAGAAGGCTCATGGACCAGCATCTCAAGTAAGGCTACACTATGAACCCCTTACTCCTGACTGTATTCTAACCACACCAGACAGGCTGAGAATGTGGGAAGACACGTGAAAAGAACTAAATTTCCTTCATTTTTTAAAAAAGAAACTCCATACTGTTCTGCATAGTGGTTGTACCAGTATATATTCCCACCAGCAGCGTAGGAGAGTTTCCTTTTCTCCACACTCTCTCCAGCATTTATCATTTCTAGACTTTTTGATGATGGCCATTCTGATTGGTGTGAGGTGATACCTCATTGTAGTTTTGATTTGCATTTCTCTGATAACTAGTGATGTTGAATATCTTTTCATGTGTTTTTTGGCCATCTATAGGACTTCTTCAGACATTTCTTTGGAAAAATATCTATTTAGATCTTCTGTCCATTTTTTGATTGCATTGTTTGATTTTTTTGACATAGAGCTGCATGAGATTGTGTAATTTTAAGATTAATCCCTTGTTAGTTTCTTCATTTGCAAATATTTCCCCCCATTATATGGGTTGTTTTTTCATTTTGTTTATAGTTTTGTTTGCTAGGCAGAAGTTTTTAAGTTTAATTAGGTCCCATTTGTTTGTTTTTGTTTTCATTATGCTAGAAAATGGATCAAAAAAGATATTGCTGCAATATAAGTCAAAGAGTGTTCTGCCTATGTTTTCCTCTATGAGTTTTACAGTGTCAGGCCTTACATTAAGGTCTTTGGTCTATTTTGAGTTTATTTTCATGTATGATGTTAGAGAATGTTATAATTTATTATTATTATTTTTACATGTAGCTGCCCAGTTTTTCCAGCACCACTTCTGGAAGAAACTGTCTTTTCTCCATTGTATAGTCTTGCCTCCTTTGTTATAGATTAATTGACCACCGGTACATGGGTTTATTTCTGAGCCTTCTATCCTATTCCATTGATCTATATTTCTGTTTTTGTGCCAGCACCATGCTGTTTTAATTAGTGTAGCTTTGTAGTCTGAAGTCAGGGTGTCTGATTCCTCCAGCTCTGTTTTTCTTTAACAGGATAGCTTTGGCTATTCAAGGTCTTTGATTTCTCCATACAAATTTAAATGTTTTTCCTCTAGTTCTGTTGGAAAGATTTAGATAAATCTGATTTTTAGGGTTGAATAGCCTTTTACCATCTTTGTAAATCCTAGGAGTTTCCTTGTCTGTCATGTGGAGGTTAATAATAATGCCTAGTTCATAATGTTGTCACAATGATTTAACTCAGATTGTTCCCGCCGTGTAGTACATGTTTGACAACTGATAATCATCATTTCACAGTGTGGATTCCTTGCCATAACCTACCTCCATCTACATCAAATATCATTGCCCAGCAATTTTTATGTAAAAATCAGGCTTCAAGGTGAATGCCTGTTGCCTTCCTCATAAACTAAACTTCTACTCCCTCCCAGATACATCAAGGGCTGTCTTGAAATGAGCTATTATCATCCTTCCTGCAGAATCTCTGCAAAGTTCCTGAAACAGTGGATCAGAAGCTTCATATTGAAACATTCAGAATCTAAATCTCCATACTATTAAAGGAAGACACAAAACCCTGTAAAAACAGGAAATAGAGCAGCAAATTTTCTTCTAGTGAAAGATCCCATGGCTCTCCAGAGATATTAACATGGTAGACAATAAGAGGTAGTGTTTTGGCCTCTTCCTCTCCCAGAGAAAAGAGAAGCATCAGTGAGCCAACAGTGCATAAAAGCAGTTTTTCTCCAAGCCTAACTATGTTCAGCAGATGGGAACATAACCCAGTGGTATAGGTGGGTATCTCATGAAGGCTCACAGAAGCAAACTGTGAATCTTCCCAAATTTTTGTTCAATGGCACAATGCAGGGTCTTTTGATAGAGTGGCATTTGTCCTTCTATGTCTCAAATAAATGTTCTTGTAAGAATTCTTTACTCATTTAACAAAATAGAGATTCCAAATTCTATTTTTTTCCAATACATAAGGTATCATGTTCTGTGACATGATATCAGTAGCTTGAAATTGGCCATCAAGGGAGTGTTTACATCATCAATCAGTCAGTCAGCTCAGTCGTGTCTGACTCTTTGTGACCCCATGGACTGCAGCACTCCAGGCTTCCCTGTTCATCACCAACTCCCAGAGCTTATTCAGATTCATGTCCATCAAGTCGGTGATGCCATCCAACCATCTCATCCTCTCTCGTCCCCTTCTCCTGCCTTCAATCTTTCCCAGCATCAGGGTCTTTTCCAGTGAGTCAGTTATTCACATTAGGTGGTCAAAGTATTGGAGGTTCAGCTTCAGCATCAGTCCTTCCAATGAATATTCACGACTGACTTCCTTTAGGATGGACTGGTTGGATCTCCTTTTAGTCCAAGGAACTCTCAAGAGTCTTCTCCAACACCACATTTCAAAACCATTAATTCTTCAATGCTCAGCCTTCTTTATGGTCCAACTCTCACATCCACATATGACTACTGGAAAACCATAGCTTGGACTAGATGGAGTACATCAAGGCTTTATATTGTCACCCTGCTTATTTAACTTATATTCAGAGTACACCATGAGAAATGCTGGGCTGGAGGAAGCATAAGCTGGAATCAAGACTGCCAGGAGAAATATCAATAACCTCAGATATGCAGATGATACTACCCTTATGGCAGAAAGTGAAGAGGAACTAAAGAGACTCTTGATGAAATTGAAAGAGGAGAGTGAAGAAGTTGGCATAAAGCTCAACATTCAGAAAACGAAGATCATGGCATCTGGTCCCATCACTTCATGGGAAATAGATGGGGAAACAGTGGAAACTGTGGCTGACTTTATTTTTCTGGGCTCCAAAATCACTGCAGATGGTGATTGCAGCCATGAAATTAAAAGATGTTTACTCCTTGGAAGGAAAGTTTTGACCAACCTAGATAGCATATTCAAAAGCAGAATATTACTTTGTCAACAAAGGTCCAAAACAGTGGAAACAGTGTCAGACTTTATTTTTTGGGGCTCCAAAATCACTATAGATGGTGACTGCAGCCATGAAATTAAAAGACGCTTACTCCTTGGAAGGAAAGTTATGACCAACCTACAGAGCATATTCAAAAGCAGAGACATTACTTTGCCAACAAAGGTTCATCTAGTCAAGGCTATGGTTTTTCCTGTGATCATGTATGGATGTGAGAGTTGGACTGTGAAGAAGGCTGAGCGCCGAAGAATTGATGCTTTTGAACTGTGGTGTTGGAGAAGACTCTTGCGAGTCCCTTGGACTGCAAGGAGATCCAACCAGTCCATCCTGAAGGAGATCAGCCCTGGGATTTCTTTGGAAGGAATGATGCTAAAGCTGAAACTCCAGTACTTTGGCCACCTCATGCGAAGAGTTGACTCATTGGAAAAGACTCTGATGCTGGGAGGGATTGGGTGCAGGAGGAGAAGGGGACGACAGAGGATGAGATGGCTGGATGGCATCACTGACTCGATGGATGTGAGTCTGAGTGAACTCCGGGAGTTGGTGATGGACAGGGAGGCCTGGCATGCTGCGATTCATGGGGTCGCAAAGAGTCGGACACGACTGAGCGACTGATCTGATCTGATCTGATGGTTTTTCCAGTAGTCATGTATGGATGTGAGAGTTGGACTATAAAGAAAGCTGAGAGCTGAAGAATTGATGCTTTTGAACGATGGTGTTGGAGAAGACTTTTTAGAGTCCCTTGGACTGCTAGGAGGTCCAACCAGTCCATCCTAAAGGAGATTAGTCCTAGGTGTTTATTGGAAGGACTGATGTTGAAGCTGAAACTCCAATACTTTGGTCACCTGATGCAAAGAGCTGACTCATTTGAAAAGACCCTGATGCTGGGAAAGATTGAGGGCAGGAGGAGAAGGGGATGACAGAGGATAAGATGGTTAGATGGCATCACCAACTCAATGGACATGGGTTTGGGTGGACTCCAGGAGTTGCTGATGGACAGGGAGGTCTGGCATGCTGCGGTTCATGGGGTCACAAAGAGTCGGACACGACCGAGCAACTGAACTGAACTGAACTGACTAGATGGACCTTTGTCAGCAAAGTAATGTCTCTGCCTTTTGCTATGCTGCCTGAGGTGGTCATCACTTTTCTTCATAGGAGCACCGTCTTTTAATTTCATGGCAGAAGTCACCACTTGCAGTGATTTTGGAGCCCCCCCAAAATAAAGTCTGTCACTGTTTCCATAGTTTCTCCCACTGTTTGCCATGCAGTGAATGGGACTGGATGCCATGATCTTAATTTTCTGAATGTTGAGTTTTAAACCAGCTTTTTCACTCTTCTCTTTCACTTTCTTTAATTCCTCTTTGCTTTCTGCCATAAGGGTGGTGTCATCTGAGTATCTGAGGTTAGTGACATTTCTCCCAGTAACAGGCAAACACTAAAAATTTGGGCTTTGTGGTGGGGTGGGGATAGGGAAGCAGGTTAGAAGGGCACTTATTAATTAACATATAACCCATGTAATGTTCTATGAAAACTGCACACATGTAATGAGGATATAGCCCAATAGTCAAAGGGATTTCAAAATTTTTGGTGAAAACAAGGCTGATATATCTATGGATAATTAGTTATTTTTTACCATGTGTGAACTGTAAATTTTATTGTTTATATCTTCTTTTGTGCAAAACACTACATCTTTATTACATTAAAGAAGAAAATAAGAATCACCATAAGTCTACCACCCAGAGATAACCTCTGTTAATATTTTGATTTCTTTTATTTATATGTAAACAATATAATAATAGTATCATAACACATGCTTTAATCATGTTTCAGTAATTACATATTCTTCTACAACACTATTTTTAGTGGTTGTTTGGCATGATTAGTTTTTTTCTGAAAGGGGCTTTGCTGGTTGCTCAGGGGGTAAAGAATCTGCCTGCAATGCAGGAGACCTGAGTTCGATCCCTGGGTTGAGAAGATCTCCTGGAGAAGGGAATGGCTACCCACTCCAATATTCTTGCCTGGAGAACCCCATGGCATCATTAGGGCATGAGTTAATTCCAAGCATTATGCATAGTGTCATCTTCTCATTGGATGAGGTGTCCCCATTAAGTACTGAGTGGAGGAAAATTTCCCATGAGTTCTGCCACCTGCATATGGGCAGCTCGGTGTTAATACATACCATGGTGCTACTTTAGCCATCTGGCTGCGCTCTCTCCTCTAATTCTTGGTTGATAATTTTGAGGTTTCTCACAGTTATTTTCAACTGCTCACCAGGAGAGAATAAGTGGGAAGATATTTCTAAGTAAAGAGATTGGCTTATGATTACCTGGAAGAGTTCCCTTGCATCCAGACAAGAGACATGAATAATGGAAAATCCATTTCAATAAATGAAAGTGAACATCCCTGAGCACAGACACATGTTCCTACCCCCCCAGTAAGTTCATTGCCTCTCTGATACTCAAACATCAATTAAAATAATTATTCATGAATTATCATTTTAATCCACTTTTCACACAAAACAGCACTAATCATCCGCAGATTCAGCTCAGAGCTATTTTCTCTGAGGTGATATTCATTATATGCCAGATGGGTGAGGCTTTCTGGAAACCAGCTTAAAAGCTGTCACAATCTATCCCACCCCCCACGTTCCCAATCAGATTTTGCTCTTCTTTCTTTTTTCTTTTTTTTTGTACAACACTTTGATTATTTTCTCACATACCGTATAATTTATTTATTTATTCTATTTCTTATCTTTCACCCTGCTAAATAGTAAGCTCCCTGAGTGCAGAGATCTTTATCTGTCTCACTTACTGATGTGAATTCACACTGAAAAGAGTGCCCGGCACATAGAAGGTGCTCCCTAAAAACACTTTGTAATGAATCTCATGGCCCTGCTGTAAACTTAGAGGCTTCATATCATGACTTCTTTTTTCTTTCTATACCTGCAAGAACAGCTGTGAGTTGGACATGAACAGCAGTCTTTACATACGAAGGCTGGAGAACTGAATTGAAGGCTCTTTTTCTTTCAGGAACAACTCTGCAATTTATCTGCTTTAAGAGGATTAAAGGCAGGGGAGCAGGAGATGATATTAGAATTTTCACAGAAGCCCATCCAGGCCAATATTATTTCCCTGAGTCTGTGTCCAGATCCCGGTGTTTTCAGTGGACCCTGTCATCTGACCCATTTTGACATCAAATTGTGGTCTGTGTCCTCATGGGTACCGTTTACACCACCAGCTAAGTGCCAGGATCTAACGTGGACACTTAACACACAGTAGTTCTTTTATTTTAGTACTGAAAGGTATGTGTTGTTATGCCCCTTTTACAGATGAGAACACTGAGATTGAGAGGTGCTGAGCAGCTTATTTAAGGCAGCCCTGGCCAGGACACGTATCAGTTGAGTTGATCTGAATCCAAGCCTGTGTTCTTACTACCAAGTGACTCTGCCTTGCTACAAAACTCTGGGTTCCAGATTCCATTATCTTCAGTTCCATGACCTGTAAATGAAGATAAGACTGGGTTCTTCAGAAATCTGGGGTAAAGATTAAATGAGATGGTATATACAGAATGTGTTTATCACTGTGCCTGACATTCAGGAAGTGGAAGTTTCTTCCCATCTTTCCCATTTGATAAATGGGAAAACTGAGACTTAGCCAGATGAAGTAACTTAAAGTACCACGTACAATGGTGAGCAAAATGGACATGAATTCAGGTTCCACATTCTCCATCTGTGCTGCTTCCTGGCTCATTCATAAGCGCTCCCTTTCACAGCTACACTTGCTCATGAATTCACCCAGGGTAGGAGACACATTTTCACTGAATATACCTTCATGACTAAGGAGGGCAAATACAAGAAAATATAAAAATAGTAGTAAAAAACAAATTCAAAGATTCCTGTTTTATTTTTCTAGTGCTGATTTAAATTGGAAAAGGGAGTAGCTACCATCTATGGTGTTCCTACTCCTGAACAGGCTCTGCTAAAGCCTCCCAGGCACATATGTATTATTCATCCTATTTTATAGATTTGGAAACTGAGGCAAAAGGAAGTTGAGCTAAGTATTCAACATCACCCAGTGAGTGTTAGAGGTGGAAACTGAGCCTAGATCACTTTTTAAAAATTTTTTTAAATTATTTATTCATTTATTTTATTATTTATTTTTGGCTGCACTGAGTCTTCCTTGCTGTGCATGAGCTGTCTTCAGTTGCGGCAAGTGGGAAGCTAGTCTTCATTGCTGTGCTTGGGCTACTCATTGCGGTTGCTTCTCCTGATGCAGAGCACAGGCTCTAGGATTTGGGCTTCAGTAGTTGCAGCTTGGGGGCTCAGTAGTTATGGCATACAGGCTTCGTTGCTCCACAGCATATGGAATCTTCCTGCAAATCTCATTTTTAAACTGTATGTTGAGTTGCTGATGGGCTGACTTCTGGTCTCAGGACATTGATTCTCATGTGACACTTTGCTTCCTTGTGAGGTTACTCATCTTAGTCAGGAAGATCACTGTGAGGATTACCTCCCAGCAAAAATAGAAGCTTTTTAAAGACAAGGGCTGACAGAGAAAGACAAATATGGTATGGCTTGTGTGTGGAATTTAAAAAAATGAAACAAATGAACTTATTTACAAAACAGAAACAGACTCACAGAGAAAACAAACATAATTATCACGAGAAGGCAGTGTGCAATGAATTAGGCATTGGGATTAACATATATGTTGTTGTTCAGTTACTAAGTCGTGTCTGACTCTTTGTGATCCCATCAACTGCAGCACACCAGTCCTCCCTGTTCTTCAGCATCTCCTGGAGCTTACACCATCTTCCTGTAGCACAAGGAACTATGTTTAGTATCTTGTAATAATCTATAAGGGAAAAATCTGAAAAAGAACTTATATATACATAAAAAGATATATATAAAAGGATTTATATATACACACACACATATACATGTATGCATAACTGAATCAACTTTGCTATACACTTGAAAATAACATTGTAAACCGACTGTAATTCAATTTTTAAAGTGAAAAAAACGCTAAGATACTGATTATGTCACAGATCTGTTCTGAACATTACTAGTAAATAATAAAAAAAAGACAATAGCTTAAACATATTACTACACACATCACTTATTATATTTAGCAAAAACTTTTACTATTTATAAATACTGAATAAATATTTTTGGTTGATCCATCCATAGAAGACCATGATTTGAATTCCTTGGGGAAAACTTGATTTTCACCACCTCCCCCCTCCAGGGCTAACTCCACAGGATATGAAACTCTCTATTATGAGATGAATAGAGATGAAAATCTTTGGATCACATGTGAAATATCCTTGCATTTTGGAGTTGATTCTCAGTAGCAGTAGTCTCTTACTCTGCACAAGTTTATTCTAACATTCACCCACTCATTTACTCTCTGACCAACGTCCCTCTGCTGTTTACACAAAGACTCAAACTGTTCTTTAAGCTCTGTGGCCACCTCAGGAATGTGCTGTGGTGTTATTTGTACCCATAACTTGGGAGCATCTGCGTAGGCAGTGACTTTCTGCTTCTGATGGAGATGCATTTGTCTTTGTTCTACACTTTTATCTAATAACTGATCCTTCTTAATCATGTTAGAAGACAGACAAAGTTTAATCACAGTTTTCATCATGATCAGGACACAGTGTGCTAAGAAAGGCACTTTATTTATTGCATTGTCCAAACTGAGTTTTAATACGAATTATTATGACAATGAAGAGATGCTATTATTTATCCAATCAAGACATTGCTACAAGTACAAATTTGTTTTTTGTTCTGAAGTGAGAGCATCAAAATGAGTCCTACTTAGTCTCACGACAGCTTTCTTGAGCCTTTGAGAAGTTTCTTAGTTTTGACAGCCAGGACTGTATATGAATTCCTTTCTTGTCTTTTGAGCTCACCCTAGATGGAAAACTGAGCACAAGCTGTGTCTATATTGTCCACCCAGGGAAGCTGTTGGCATGCTGTTGCTATATAATGAATCATCTTTGTCTCACCTATTTTATTGCAAAAGAGACTGATACTAGGGAAATCCTTGTCTACTCCCCTCTCCATGCTTGGACTGTGGATCTCAGTAATTCACCCTATGGGGGAATGGATACTTGCTCTGTTCTTTCCTGTCTCCACAAATCAGGGAGCATTAAGAAAAAATAACTTTATGTATGGGCCCCAGTATTGACTTTTAGAGGGGCTTGAAGTTCAGTTGAACTTAGTAATCATTTCCTGATTATGTCGATTTTAAGCAGGGGAAAAATTCTGGGTAGAATAACTCTGGGATAACACAGAACAGCCTGTCAGGAGAACTACTAGCTTCTTGGCTTTTATTTGATTCCAGTATATTCCCTTTGATCATGATGATGGTGATGATGTTGATAATACCACCATACATAGTGTTGAGACATGAAAGAATTAAAGTTGCAGGGACCGAATACTAGACATTAAGATTAGACTTATTTCCTACTGTTCACACGTCCTACAGGGGAAACAATGTCACCTCCAGCTCCTCCTCTCCACTCATAACTCACTATTCATTTCCAAGGTATTGGAAGGGGTGCATTCAATCAGTAAAACTGGGAAGCAGGATTGAGCAGCCCAGCAGAAACGATTCTCTCTCTCAGAGCTGAATATTGGGAGACCTTTGCATCTAACTTTGCTCCTAACGTCTCTGCACCAAGGCCAAGTCAGGGTCTAGGCTGCCCTTGACAGAGAGATCCTGTGATCTTTCTCCTTTTCTCTCTCCCGTGGAAATAAACAAAGACTGACTAAATGGGAATGATAAAGGCTACTTTTTCAGAACTTGCCATAGAAAGGAAGTCAGCCCCCATCAGTTGGTGTTTTGGCAGAGGTGTGAAGTAGAAAAAAGAGAAGACTTCAGGTGTGCCCTGACTCGAGGCTGTTGGCCTAGGGGAGCTGTGAGCGAATCAAGAAATGGAGCATCCAAGGCACTGATTGGGGCTGCAGGTTTGGCTGTCTCCCTAGTGGCTCTGACAGTAAAAAATCTGCAATGCAGGAGACCAGAGTTTGATTCCTGGTTCAGGAAGATCGCCTGGAGAAGAGAATGGGCTTCCCAGGTGGTGCTGCTGGTAAAGAACCCACCTGCTGATGCAGGAGGAGTAAGAGACTTGGGTTCAATCCTTGGGTCAGGAAGATCTCCTGGAGGAAGAAATCGCAACCCACTCCAGTATTCTTGCCTGGAGAATCCCATGGACAAAGGAGCCTGGCAGGCTACAGTCCGTAGAGTCACAAAATGCTAGACATGACTGAAGCGACTTAGTATGCACGCACAGTAGGTCCTACACTGGAAGTAGGAATAAACATTAGGGGAACTGTCAACTGTTAAACAAGTTGTGGCCACTTTGGGCTGATCATTGCAGGCATTATTGTTTAGCTTCCTGGACCAGTTACTAGAGAGCATTCTGACTTTGTGAAGTCTGACTTGCAGATAGTAGGCTGGCTTCCTGGGCTTGGTGCTGCAGGTTCTGGATCAGAGTTCTGTCTTTACATATGGTCTGGCTGTTATCCATTTGTATATTCAGTCCTTCACTCTGTACTGCAGAAGTGAGGAACTTTGATATAGAATGCATCATATTTTTTGTTTGTTTTGTTTTTTTAATTTATTTTTAATTGAAGGATAATTACAATAGTGTGTTGGTTTCTGTCATACATCAACATGGATCAGCCATAGTTATACATATGTCCCTTCCTTTTGAACCTCCCTCCCACCTCTCACCCCATCCCACCCCTCTAGGTTATCACAGAGTCCCTGGTTTGAGTTCCCTGAGTCATACAGCAAATTCCTACTGGCTCTCTATTTCACATATGTTAGTGTATGTGTCTCCATTTGTCCCAGCCTCTCCTTCCTACCCACGCTTCATGCCCATAAGTCTGTTCTCTTTATCTGCATCCCCACTGCTGCCCTGCAAATAGGTTCATCAATACCATAATTCTAGATTCCATATATATGCTTTCAGTTCAGTTCAGTTCAGTCGCTCAGTCTTTGCAACCCCATGGACTGCGGCACGCCAGGCCTCCCTGTCCATCACTAACTTCCGAAGCTTACTCAAACTCATGTCCATTGAGTTGGTGATGCCATCCAACCATCTCATCCTCTGTCATCCCCTTCTTCTCCTGGCTTCAATCTTTCCCAGCATCAGAGTCTTTTCAAATGAATCAGTTCGTCACATCAGGTAGCCAAAGTATTGGAGTTTCAGCTTCAGCATCAGTCCTTCCAATGAATATTTAGGATTGATTTCCTTTAGGATGGACTGATTGGATCTTCTTGCAGTCCAAGGGACTCTCAAGAGTCTTCTCCATACCACAGTTCAAAAACATCAATTCCTCGCCACTCAGCTTTCTTTATAGTTCAACTCTCACATCCATACATGACTACTGGAAAAACCATAGCTTTGACTAAACAGACCTTTGTTGGCAAAGTAATGCATTATTATATGCTTTGATATATATATATATATATATGCAAAATATATGCATTAATATGTGATATTTGTTTTTCTCTTTCTGACTTATTTCACTCTGTATGATAGGCTCTAGGTTCATCCACCTCTTTAGCACTGACTCAGATACATAGAATACATCATCTTTTATGGCCACACTCTCCCTCAGCAGATTAGAAAGACCAATATTACAAAACCCATCCGAGCCACATCTTGCAATCAGCTTTGTCAGTAATAAGGCTGATATGTTGATTTCTGTCTGTCTGGCCCCTGAGCTTTTCAATGTTGATACTGAACTCAGGCATATAGATGGGGTGAAGTCAGTTATCACACCATTAGGCCCTACCAGGTGAAGGCTAATATTCAGACAGAATTAAGGAATCATCTTAATGGGCAGAATACTTTAAAATCAGCTCCCTCTTCTATTTTTAGTATCTAAATTGTATATTAACACCCTTTATTTCAAATTTAAGTCCCTTTGTATTTATATAATAGCTTTCCTTTTGTTTCCTTTATGGTTCCAAATTATTATTTTAGAGTGCTTTAGATTTCCATTTTCCCCATTTTATATCCCTCTTGATGGGAGGCTGTGGTTCTTTTCAATCTAATATATAAAATATATGTTACTTGGTACTTTGGTTATATGGATGCAGACATTAAGAAAACATATGTCCTTAGTCACTCAGTCAGACTCTCTGCAACCCCATGGACTGTAGCCCACCAGGCTTCTCTGTCCATGGGGATTCTTTAGGCAAGAATACTGGAGTGGGTTTTATCCCCTTGTCCAGGGAATCTTCCCAATCCAGGGATCGAACCCAGGTCTACTGCATTGCAGGCAGATTCTTTACCATCTGAACCACCAGGGAAGCTCAGGTTGTAAAATATTATGGGCACAAAGGAACCTGGGTGGGGTAATGAGTCTGAGCTCTCTCTGCATTTTTCCTAGCTTAACTGACATAAAAATATGACATATGTAAGTTTAAGGTGTACAATGTAATGATTTGATTTGATAAGGTATATATTGCAAAATCAAGGAGGATATGGCAACCCACTCTAGTGTTTATGCCTGGACAGAGAAGCCTAGCAGGCTACAGTCCGTAGGTTCATAGGGTTGCAAAGAGTTGGACATGGCTAAAGTGACTTAGCACATATTGCAAAATGACTACAATAAAATTAGCTAACACTTCTATCTCCTCCTATAAGGACCATTTGTGTGTGGTGATAACATTTAAGATTTACTCTTTTAATGGCTTTCAAGTATACAATACAGTACTGTTAATTACATTAATAGTCAATATGCTCTGCATTAGATACCCAGAACTTATTCATCTTACATCTGGAAGTTTGTACCCTTTAACCAATATGCTAGTAAATTTGTCTATTTCTCCTCACAGCTTTATCAATTTTTCCCTTATTTATTTTGATGTTCTGTTATTAAGTCTATACGTTTGTAAGATTATGATGTCTTCTTAGAGAATTGATCCTTATGTAAAACTCCTCTTTATTTCTGGTAAGTTTTCTTGTTCTGTAGCCTGCTTTGTCTGAAATTAATACAACTATTTCAGTTTTCTTTTGATTGTTAACATGGTATATCTTTCACCATCCCTTTTTCATTTATCTATTTTTATTTCAAAAGTGATTTTCTTTATATGATTTTCTTTTTTAAAAAACACACTTTGAAACTCTGCCTTTTAATTGCTGTAGTTAGGCCATTTGCATTTAAAGTGGTTATTTATAGTGAGGTTATATTTACTATATGTGTACAACTGCTTTTTATTTATTGCATTTGTTCTTTGTTTCTTTTTACTCCTTTTTTTGCCTTTTTGCTTTTAATTGAGAATGTTGAATAATTCCAATACCTCTCTTGGTTAACACTTTTGAATAACACTATACCACTTCACTTGCAATGCAGTTAATGCATTACAGAATATTCCCATTTCCTGTGACATTGCTGTCATTCATTTGACTTATTCATATGCTGAGATCACCCAATACAAGATTACTGTCATTACTTTAAACAGTGGTTATTGTTTACACAGACTAGTAGAAAAATAGGGAATTTCCTGGCAGTCCAGTGGTTAGGACTCTGCACTCTCACTACCAAAGACCTGGATTCAATCCCTGGTCAGGGAATTAAAATCCCATAAGCTGTGATACCAAAATATATATATAGAGAGAGAAAAATAAAATAATTTTTTCATTATTAGTTTTTCCTCCAATACTCTTCCTTTTTCTGTAGATTCAAGCTTCTGACCTATACCATTTTCCTACTCCCTAAAAAATGCCTTTTAATGTTTCTTGTATGGGAAGATTACTGGTGATGAATTCCCTCAATTTTTGTTCTGAGAAAGTCTATCCTTCACCTTTGAAGGTTAATCTCACTTTATACAGGATTCTAGATTGGTGGATTTTTTTTTTTCTTTTAATACTAAAGAAGGGAATGGAATGAAATATTTATGTGATTTCTGATGAGACATCTGCTATAATTCTTACTCTTGTTCTTCTACAGGAAAGGTGTTTTTATTCTCCATACCTTTCATGATTTTCTCTATATCTTTTGTTTCTTGCAGTTCAAATATGATATGCCTAGATATAGATATTTTGGTCTTTATCCTGCTTGGTATTATCAGTGATTATCTGGCTTCCTGGATCTGTGGTTTGGTGTCAGTCATCGATTTTAGAAAATTCTTCGCCATTATTATTTCAGCATTTCTTCCTTTCTTTCTCTCTTACTTTTGGTATTCTAATTATGCATATGTTACAACTTTTGAAATTGTTTCACAGCTCTTGTAGATTCTGCTTTTTTCCCCACCTATTATTTTTACTCTTTGTATTCCAGTGTGGAAAATTTATATTTACATCTTCACATTCATTGATTTGTTTTCCTTGGCCATGTCCCGTTAATTAACAAGCTCATCAAAGGCATTCTTTATTTTTATTACAACATTTTTTATTTCTAGCATTTCCTTTGAACCTTTCTTAAAGTTTCGATCTTTATTTACATTACCCATCTATCCTTATGTGTTGTCTATTTTTTGCCATGGGTTCTTAGTATATTGATCGTAGTTATTTTCCATTTATTATCTGAGCATTCCAAAGTTTGTGTTATATATGAATCCGGTCCTCTTGCTTGCTCTGTATTTTCAGATTGTTTTCCTGTGTATTAGCATGTCTTTTATTTTTTTGAAGAAACCTGAACATGATGTATCAGGTAATAGGAACTGAGATAAAGGGAAGAAGAATCTGACACTGATACCTAAAACTGACACAATATTGTAAATAAACTGTAGTTCAATAAAGTAAACACACAGAGGGAAAGAGAGGTGCAGCCATCCGCAGCTGAGTCCTGCTCCTAGTCACTCTCCAGCTGCCTTCAGCCACATGAATGAAGCCAGGGAACCCATTGGAAAATCAGCTAGGGAAGCCACAGTAACTGAGAACAGGTATTCTTTTAAGCCACTTGTTTTGAGACTGTTGATTACATTTAAATAGATAGCTGGGTTCTTTCCTGGTGTCTCAGTCCATTAAGAGACTGCCCACAATGAGGGAGACCCAGGTTCAATCCCTGGGTCAGGAATATCTCCTGGAGAAGCAAATGCAAACCCACTCTAATATTCTTGCCTGGAGAATTCCATGGACAGAGGAGCCTGGGAGGCTATAGTCCATGGGGTCCCAAAGAGTCGGACAAGACTGAGTGACTAGCACTTTCACTGTAACTTTGGGCTAATT
This sequence comes from Bos grunniens, assembly GCF_055505025.1. NCBI lineage: Eukaryota > Metazoa > Chordata > Mammalia > Artiodactyla > Bovidae > Bos > Bos grunniens. The sequence continues at coordinate 31,992,423 of NC_141190.1, read as the reverse complement.
CCATTAAGTTCAAAAGCCTGAATTCTCTCTTCTATCAAGTGGGAATAAAGGCATTCACACTCCCAAGATACTGTGAAGATTGACTATAAGGATGAATTTGTTGTTCAGTTGCTAAGTCACATCCACTCTTTGTGACCCCATGAACTATAGCACACCAGGCTTCCCTCCTTCAAATGATGAATTTGGATATTCCCAATTCTGAGCCTGGTCCATAGTAGACTCTTGGATTTTAACAAGCTACATATTTTTACTACTATTTTTGCTGCCTCTGCATCTATGGGGAAAAAAAGAAGTGAATCTGTTTTTGTCCTGAAAATCTAGTGGATTGTTTTATAGGGATGAGTAATCAGGATGTGAAAAGCTTTCTTTCTCATGGGATACTTTTGGAAGTTGTTCTGTATAACGAAAAAATTACATTTGTCAGAGCAATAATATTTGCCTAACTAATGTTAGCTTGTTTTCAAGTAATTCAATGGACTGTGCATTTTGACTGGACAGTGACTACAAGGAGCGAGTCTATAATGATGCTAGCTAAAAAGGCATGTAACAAATGCAGAACATAATTGAGGACACAGCTTACTCATTTTTGAGACCCAGAATATCACCCTTCACATGCCTCAAAGCTGACTCAAGCCAAAATATGGCACAAATGATTTAATACAAATATACATTTGTATAAAATTATGTCTAATGCTCTAATTATGAAGAAAATCCAGTCCTATTTACCAGGCATCCTAAAAAGAAGTGCAATGGTAGATCAGTGTATTTGAAACTATGATGTACTTTGAAGTAACTGAAAGATCCAGAGTGGTTCAGTCCATTGAAAACAGATTTGCTGAGTAGAGGACATCATTATGCTCACAGCACATTCAAGATGAGATAAATGAAACGGGACAAATATAGGATGATGAAATTACTCTGGCCTTTTTCAATATATTGTGCAACGGCATTCTTAAGCAATTATTGACTAAACTGGTAAAAGCTAGAAAATGTGCAAAATTACAGGAGAAATTATCAGTATAAAAATACAAAGCCATCCAGAAGCTAATTTGGTACAGACTTCCAGAGAGGTTAGAAATGATTTTAACTATTTTTTGATTTGAGGTTTATTTGGCTAAGTTTGGCAAAATTTTGTAACTTTCTTATACGAACAAAAATAAAAATGTATGGTAATTTGGATTATGGATTACACTTTAAAATGCAACAGGAACATGGCAGACTATCAAAAGGCCTTGAGTCTTGGACTCAAAAGGCCTTATTTCTAGTTATGGCTATGTGACCTTGAATAAGCCACCTCATCAGGTCTTTGTTTCTACATCTTTGAAATGAAGGTATTGGAGATTTTCAGATATTTTTAAGATCTTAAATGTGCCTAATTTTCCATTTGCCCTACAAGGGGTTAATATCCAAAATATATGTGGAATTCATATATCTCAACAACAACAATTAAAAAATAGGCAGAAGATCTGAAAAGACATCTTTCTAAAGACATACAGATGTCTAACAGGCACATGAAAAGATGTTCAACATCACTAATTATTAGGGAAATGCAAATCAAAACTGCAATGAGCTATTACCTCACACTTGTTAGAATCAGTTCAGTTCAGTTCAGTCGCTCAGTCATGTCCGACTCTTTGCGACCCCATGAATTGCAGCACACCAGGCCTCCCTGTCCATCACCAACTCCCAGAGTTCACTCAAACTCATGTCCATCAAGTCGGTGATGCCATCCAGCCATCTCATCCTCTGTCGTCCCCTTCTCCTCCTGCCCCCAGTCCCTCCCAGCATCAGAGTCTTTTCCAATGAGTCAACTCTTCGCATGAGGTGGCCAAAGTACTGGAGTTTCAGCTTTAGCATCATTCCTTCCAAAGAACACCCAGGGCTGATCTCCTTTAGAATGGACTGGTTGGATCTCCTTGCAGTCCAAGGGACTGTTAGAATAGCTGTTATCAAAAGATAAGAAAAAAAGGTTGGAGAAGATATGGACAAAGAGAACTTCTTAGACACTGATGGTGAGGGTGTACATTGTTGCAGCCACTATGGAGATCCCTCAAAAAAGTAAGAGTAGAACTAAAGTATGATCCTGTTATTCCACTTCTGGGTGTTATCCAGAGAACATGAAAAGACTTTGTCTACTGCAGCATTATTTACAATAGCCAAGATATGGAAACAACCCAAGTGTCCATTGATGGGTTAATAGATAAAGAAGATATGGTGCATATATGGAATGGAATACTATTCAACCATAAAAAATAATGAAACACTGTCATTTCTGACAACATGTACAGAATTTGAAGGTATTATGCTGCATGAAATAAGTCAAATGGAGGAAGTCAAATGCTTTGGGAATTCACTTATGTATGGAATAAAAACAAAAAAATAAACAAAAAAATTTTAATGCCTAATTTTCACTAATTTTTTCAAATTTAAAGTCAGGCGATTATGAGAGGTTAAACAATGACCCCCAGAGATAGCCAAGTCCTAATCCTTGGAACCCCTGAATGCTATATTATTTGGATATGAGGGTTTTGCAGATGTCATCAGGGCAAGGGTCTTGAGAAGGAATGATTATTCTGGATTACCTGCTTTCCTGAGTGCATGTGCTCAGTCGCTAAGTTGTGCAACACCATGGACTGTAGCCCACCAGGCTCCTCTGTCTGTGGGATTTCCTAGGCAAGAATACTGGAGTGGGTTGCCATGTCCTTCTCCGGGGGATCTGCCTAACTCAGGGATTGAATCCCCATCTCCTGCATTAGCAGACAGATTCTTTACCACTGGGCCATCAGGGAAGTTCCCTGGATTATCCAGGTGAGACCTAAATGTGATCACAGGCATCCTTATAAGAGAGAATCAGGGGATATTTGACTAGAGAAGAAATAGGAAATGTCACAAAAGAAGCAAGAGGTTACAGGGATCATAAATCAAGGAATGCAGGCAGCTTCCAGGAGCTAGAAAAGGCAAGGAAACAGATCATTCCAAAGAGCCTCCAGAAGGCATCAATTCTGCTGACACCTTGACTTTAGCCCAGGGAAACTGATTCAGACTTCTGGCCTCTAGACTGTAAGAGAATAAATGTATGTTGCTTTAAATCACCAAGTTTGTGGTAATTTGTGATAGCAATAACAGGAAATTAATACTGCAGTCAAAACCCTTGAGACCAACTGAGATATAAATGACCTAAATCATGGAATAGTAACTCTGAATCAATCATCTATGAAGGTATCTATTGGGCACTGACCATAGAACATATATAAAACCTGGTGCTGGAGCTGTGATTTAAGTCCCCTATACTAGGTAGAAAGTTTGACTCAGAAACAGAAAACTCAACCCAGACATGCTTAAACACTAAAGTGGATGTGTAAGCTCATGTAACTGAAAAAATTAAGATACATGGCATAGGTTAGGAAGGAACTGGTGCTTTTCCAAACTGGGAAATGGATTTAGGAAAGCAACTAGAACTTTCTAGTGCAATTATTGTTGCTTAGTTGCTAAGTCATGTCCGACTGTTTGTGATCTCATGGACTGCAACTCACCAGGCTTCCCTGTCCTCCACTGTCTCCCAGAGTTTACTCAACCACATGTACATGGAGTCAGTGATGCTGTGAAATCATCTGATCTTCTGTTACCCCCTTTTCCTCCTGCCTTCAATCCTTCCCAGCATCAGGTTCTTTTCCAATGAGTCGGCTCTTCGCATCAGGTGGCCAAAGTATTGGAGCTTCAACATCAGTCCTTCTAATGAATATTTAGGGTTGATTTCCTTTGGGCTTGATTGGTTTGATTTCCTTGCTGTCCAAGAGACTCTCAAGAGTCTTCTCCAGCACCACAATTCAAAAGCATCAATTCTTTGGCATGCAGCCTTCTTTATGGTCCAACTCCTGCTTGGCTCAGAGCTTCACTGAGTTATGCAAGCCCCTTTGCCACTACAAAGCTGTGATCCAGGAAGGGATCACATATGAATGGTAGATGTGGTCATTATGAACTACCCTCTATCTGTATATACCAACCACTGAAAACTCTATTTTCCCTTTCCTGTTTCTTTTTTTATACCAGGTTCTCTCGCTAAGTCTAAAATTCTGCTCACTGATGATGTCTGTTTGTTTCTGTTTTGGTCAAGGCTAAAAGTGTCATTACTTACAAGGGTCATTCCTCAGTACATATGTTCAAGCATTCTTTCTACAAGGCCTTGAAACAATTACTTGATCAATATTAAAGACAGATGGAACATTCTTTTCATTGAAAGACAATATATCAGAGCTATCAAGCACTTGGACAATGGAATCAAGCTTAACTAGATTCAGATCCCAAATCCACCTGTGTGATTAGTTAACTTTACCTTTTTTCTATGATAGAATCTATCTAATATCATCCTTTTGATATAGATGTTTGAAAATGTTTTAGCTTCAAATTTTTTGTTCTTTTTTTCCTAGCATTGTCTCGTAAGCATTTCCTTGTCCCATTAAAAATTTCTTGACAATCTTTAATTTAATGGATGTAGATTATTTTGCTTAGGGATCATTTCTTTTTAACTTATATTGTTGTACATTTCCTTCCCCTTCCCCTATTATTAGTAAGCCTGCTGTGAATATCTTTGGAGATACATCTTTACCTGTACTTCTGATCATTTTTTCAGATTCATCTCCTAGAAGTGCTCAAGCTCTGGGTCAAAGGGCACGAGGACTTTAAAGTTGGTCAAATTGCTTTCCAAATGGTATTCATTTACAATTCCACCAGCATGTAGGAGAATGCTAATGACTAGTTTTGTGAGGTTCCCCAGACAAATAGAAGCAGCTTCTTCTCTAAAGAAAAGATATTTCTTTAGAGTGGTATGTGAAATAGTGAGTGATATGTGGCAGAGTTTTTAGATTGTGTGTGAAGCAGTGTGTGAGTGTGTGTACGTATGTTTTTTTGTGTTTGCATCTGCACATGCATTTGCTCAGTTGTGTCGAATTCTTTGTAACCCCAGGGACAGTAGCCCTTTTCTGTCCATGGAATTTCCCAGACAAGAATACTGGAGTTGATTGCTATTTCCTCCTCTAGGGGGAATCTTCCTGACCCAGGGACTAAACCCGTGTCTCTTGCATCTTCTGCCTTGGCAGGAGGGTTCTTTACCAGCTGAGCCACTAGAGAAGCCCAGATTAGGAAGCAGAGTTCTAGAGAAAGAATTCTTAAGAAACATTAGCAGCTAGCTCAGTGAAGTTAAATGCAGATGTTCACCTTTCTGCTTTTACTATACAGCTGAAGGGGCAATCGCTTGTGTCTCATACCACCTCACTGATCCACCAGCTCCATGTCTGAAAATATTTGTTCATTTCAAATCGAGTTGATCTTAAACAGGTGGAATTTTCCAAAAGCTGTCTTCATAATGCTATCCAGTTACTCATGCTGGGTCAGGGGCAAGCTAAGTTCATGAAGAAAGAGCCAAATCAAGCCAAAGGCATTAGTGATGGAACTCATAATTCTCAAACCAGACATTATTCTCATTGGTAGTGTCTATAAATTATTCTTTCTTCAGTGTCTTTAAATAATGGGCTTATTGCAGATGAATAAGGAAAGTTTCTTGAGGCCGTAGAGGTGCTTAATAAAGCAGTAGGGAATGTATGAGTACTGCCAAATGGAAAAACCAGCAAAATGGTTTGACCTCAGGTTTACATCAGATGGGGAGATGGAGACAACTGCAGGGGAGAAGGGGGAGGGAACATCAACTTGAGGGACTATGGGAGCCGAGAAAGCTGAGCATCACTTTGAATTTAAAAGAAAATTAAGACACACTTGTGTATATCAGGACTCCTTTTAAGGGTGATCACTAAAGGGAAAGATCTAGATCAAAAATCTAGATTAAAGAGTGGAAAGGGAACAGAATACGGAAAAATATCAGGAAGCAAGGTGACTAAGGAGTCACATTAAAACTCTGAATTTCTTTGATTTGAGATTATATCCAACCTCTTCCTGAAAAGATAGCTACAGATCAAAATCCTAACGTGGGATGAGACATGTAAGGTCTTTGAGCAAAGTAGAAAATATGTATTTTTAGGCTATATGGCATGAGACACTCCAGCTGGTGGTGTCCAGATAGAACTTCTCTTCACCACGACCACCACAGTGACCAGAGCATTTAGCTGAACTCACTTTTCAGCCTCTTTGTGTTTTCAGCAAGATGTGATTATTTAAGGTTTATACCAAATTCTTATGGATCTCATGAGTTTCACAAATGGATACAGTCTATTGTCAGGAAAAGAATAGAATTCTTGTCCACCATACTTTTTTGGGGGTACTTACCTTGGCTTTCTTGGTGACTCAGAGGGTAAAGAATCTGCCTGCAATGCAGGAAACCCAGGTTCGATCCCTGGGTTGGGAAGATCCCCTGGAGAAAGGAATATTCACTCTGGATTCTTGCCTGGAGAATTCCATGGACAGAGAAGCCTGGTGGGCCATAGCCCAGGGGGTCACAAAGAGTCAGACACCACTGACTAACTAACGCTTTCATTTTTTTCACTTTACCTCGGCTTCCAAGCTTTCGTGCTGTAGATACTTCATAGGAGACCTTGAGCTTTACTCCAAAAGCACTGAGTGCATTCCAAGTGAGAGGCAGTAGATACTGTAGCTCCCCATTTCAGATTCTCTTTATTCCCTTTAACTGGGTCCCTGTACCCACCCCATAGCTGCTCTGGAGTATTTTTGGCTAAGGGATTCATGACTATCCATCTTCTCCACAGAATTGTCCCCTGTAAAGGGAGTCTCCTACCCTGGGAGAGGAGACCTGACACCCATCTAGGCTGCCCATAGCCCATACCTGACTAATAAGGGGATAAATAAGCAGCCCCTCTGCCTCTAGAAGGGATGTATCTGTGGTGGGGATTATGCTCCAGAGCCCACCAACATCACCCTTGTCCCCCAGTAGATTGGACCAGGACCAGTTTGTAGCTGAAACCACATGAATTTTTTGTTGTTGCTATTGACAAAAGTAAAGGAAGTCAATTTGAGCTAGCTTAAGCAACAAGGAAAATTTTGGGAAGGATGTGAGAGTGTCTTAGCATTCAAAGAAGAATGCTATGGTCTCTTTGTTTCCTTATCTTCTTGTCCTCCTGGCTTAGGTTATCCTCAGAACATTCCATCATTACATTACATGCCCAAATCTCTGTCTCAGAACCTGCTTCTAGACCTAAGACTGGAGAAGTGATTTTATCATAATTATGTATCTTGCAGTGTCAAAAGAGATTGTAAACTGCTTAAAAGCAAGGTCTCTCCCTTTCCCCATCTGGTACCTCTCTATTTCCTTCCACATTTTAGGTCCTCAAATATTAAACTAAAGTAACAATTGATATCCAGAAATATGCAACAACTCAGATTTTAGAAGACCACACACTATTTATAAGAAATTCAAATATACCATGATTCCTCTTTGAATTACTGGGAGACCCCAAAAACATATCCAAAGGCCAAAATGACTTTATCTCCCCCTGACTCCCAAATTTGAATATTCTCAAATCTCTTGGTACATTTTCTTATTTTTTTCATCACTACCAACAACCTCTACTCAATCCTATCATTCTTTATTCAATAGATTTTGAACCGCTACAATAAGAGCTAAATATACTAGTGAATTTTTTGTTGTTGCTGTTGACAAAAGTAAAGGAAGTCAATTTGAGCTAGCTTAAGCAACAAGGAAAATTTTTGGAAGGATATGAGAGTGTCTTCATAGCATTCAAAGAAGAGTAAAATAATGTGTCATTAGAGTGGACAAAACAGGATATATTTGGCAACTTGGGTACAGAAGTTTACAAACCGTCTCTTTAGGGAACCACCATTAATAAGACTTAGTCACCATCAGACTCTAATTCTTATGTCTCTTGGTTAAAATTCTAAGATATACAAGATCAAATACATGGTTTAGGTGTCAACCAAAACAAATAATCAGTTATGGCCAGAAGATATCATGAATCACCCACATGGTTATCAGGATCCACCCTAGAAAAGTTGGAATTTTATGAACCGACATCTCCCTGGAAGGGACATAACCCAGAAAAGGTAGCATCCTGGACCTTTTAGGTCATTTTACTTACAGTTATCAGAGGAGAGCCTCAAAGGGGCTGAAAAATCTAGTGGAGGAGCTAAAATGCTTGCTCAAATAGTTATCAACTAACACAAGTAAAACTGGCAAATATGGAGAGAATAAAAGCAAAACATTTTGGGGGATCCAAAGAAGGAAAAACTTGGGACTTCCCTGGCAGTCCAGTGGTTAAGACTCCACACTTTCAATGCAGGGTGCATCAGCTCGATCCCTGGTCAGGAAACTAAGGTCCACATGCTGCACAGTGCAGTGAAAAAATTTTAAAAAAAGGAAAACTCTTTTCAATAGGCATGAACACAGTAAAAGCAAGGGTGGGAAAAGGGGATTTTAGAGCCAGAAGAGCACAAGCGAAGCATAAACAAAGTGTACTGACTGGAGATGGCTGGTTTTTTTTTTGGAAGCCAGAGAGCATTTTGGACAGCTGTTAGAAAACAGGTACGAAAGGCGAGACTTGGATAGCTGAGGAAGGAGCAGAAACAAGATTTATTAGATAATGGGGAGGTGGAAGGTTTCTGAGCAAAGGAATGAGGTGATCAAAACTGAGCTTTTAGAAGATCAATCTGTTTACACCCACGTGCCCCAAAGGCTGCTCTTAGGAGGCACAAAGTCCCAATTTCCTGTACTTGATATTTGTTGATGCGGAGGCAGCCAATGTAAATGATTTCACCTCCTTTAGGGAACCCGTGTGGGAAGGTGTTGCATAGCTGAGGCTTCTTGCATTGTGCATATGCATGCAGAGTGAAGAATTATGGCAATTAGCCTCAAAATCTTGACTGTAAAACTCACATTCACTTGACAAATCCCAATTGTTCATGGAAACAGTGTGTGGGGGATTTTTTACCCCTTAGTTTGGTTTGATTTGAGGTTGTTTACTTGAATCATCTGGATAATTGCTTCATCTTCCCACCTTTCCTGTTTCCGCCCTCGAGGCCTTCAGGTGTCAGAGTTCTCAGGGGCCTGAAGAAGCCCTCCTCCCAAGATGTGTTAGAAGCTCCTTTCTCAAGGTGGACCCATTTCTGTTTCCCTGTCTACACTTAATTCTCAAGAGAGGAACTCAAGTCTAGAGCTCGGTTCACATTGAAATTCAGCCTTTTTTTTCCTTCTTTCTTCTTCAGAGAAGTTTTGGAATTATTTCCCTTGGTAGGTAGGGGTAGGAACAAACAAAAGTCAGCAGGAACCCACAGGATCATAGCCAGGAAAGTTGCCTTGCTTACCTGAATGTCACCTTCTCATGAGGTGGCAGTCAGTCAGTAGAGATGTGGATGCTCGAGGTCATTCTTTTTAATGTTTCTAAGTTCCTTTTAGGAGTGGGGGAAGACAAGGGAGGATATTGGTGACTTCTGTCTCTCCACAGGAGTTAGATGCATCATTCCTGAGTGTAGTTAATTAAAGAAACAATATCATTATTTTCCTTAATAAGACCTACCCTGAGTTCCCATCCACTAGAACCTTCAAAAGTTTCTATGTCTGCTGTGTTTTGGGTATCCGCTGTAATTGATGCTTTTGAACTGTGGTGTTGGAGAAGACTCTTGAGAGTCCCTTGGACTGCAAGGAGATCCAACCAGTCCATTCTAAAGGAGATCAGCCCTGGGATTTCTTTGGAAGGAATGATGCTAAAGCTGAAACTCCAGTACTTTGGCCACCTCATGGGAAGAGTTGACTCATTGGAAAAGACTCTGATGCTGGGAGGGATTGGGGGCAAGAAGAGAAGGGGACGACAGAGGATGAGATGGCTGGATGGCATCACTGACTCGATGGACATGAGTCTGAGTGAACTCCGGGAGTTGGTGATGGACAGGGAGGCCTGGCGTGCTGCAATTCATGGGGTTGCAAAGAGTCAGACATGACTGAGCGACTGAACTGAACTGTGTTTAGAGAAGTTGTGTTTGTGTTTTGGGAAGTTTAGTTTCTTGGCTATGACAATTCTGAGGGGCTTACACAGTGCTCAGAAAAGATAGGATGTGCCTGGGCCTTAGTTTACAGTGGATGTCAATGCAGTATGGTCAGGTGACCCCATTATGCTCATGTGCCTTTTGTGAGGTCCTTAACACAGAGAATCTGTCTCTTGGTGTTGCTTTTACAACCTGACATTTAAAGCTCATCATCCAAAGGCACCCCACACTTAAGCCCAATCTGGGAAATTGCTGGTTGGCCCTTCGTTTCTGCTGCCATTCTCAGAAATATTCAAACTTCCATTCCTTTCTCAGTGTCTCTTCGTTGTCTGAATCAAGGCTCCTCTTTGTAACATTTCCTTTTCAGTGGCCTTGCAAGAAACAAAAAATACCTGTTTGCTTTTCCAGGTGTTTGTGAGAAAGAGAGAGATAGAGCAAGCCAGAGATGAGTTAGTTTTGGATTTTTATGAAGAAGAAAGATTGATTAGACCTTGTAGAAATACAATGCTTACCACTCATTCCTGTGGTGAACATTGTGATGTGAATATAAAACGAGGTTTCATCATTCCTTAGTGAGTTCACAGAAGCTTCCCTCAAAGCTCCAAAACACTTCTAGCAGGGTTTCTTTTGCTGGGAGAAGGGTGATGGGAGGGGCTGGGGGTGGAGAGGTTGTCTGGTACTCTGAGGGGTTCTTCATAATACTTTACTATTTATATGTATGTTTGTTAAAAACAGTAATAAGTAAGGAACCAGGGCAAGAGAAAGGGTAGAAACATGAGACAAATATTTAGGATTGTGGGCCCCAGGGTCGCTCCTGCATTTCTTGTTCCTTCCTTGGCTGCTGAATGTGATATTTCTAATTCTTGTTTCAGGAATAGGAGTAGGCTAGCTCTTCAAGGCTCCAAGCCTTAGGGAGGGAATTCATCGTCAGTCTACCATGAACTTGAGATCTGTCTCTCATACTCTCCTTCCAAGTTCAGTACCTAATCAACAATGGAGGTTTTTTGCAGGAAGTTAAGACCTCCATCTGGCTCCCATAACCCCTGACTTCCTTGCCTGTCAATACTCTGAAATTCCTCTTCATATTGAAGAGGAGAATCTTCAATCTCTCAAGAGATTCTCACCTTGAGAATCTCTTCCTGATTTCAAGCTGGCTTACATATTCAACCATTATTTTTTGTTGATCCAATACTTCCAAGTGTTTGAAAGGCCTGTTTATTGTGGCAAGTTCTTTGATTACAGATTCAAATGCTTTAATAGATATAGGGTTATTCAGATATTGTTTCTTGTGTCAGGTTTTGTAAGTCATTTAAAAGAATTTTTCCATTTAAGTTAAATTTATTAGCATATCAGTTCAGTTCAGTTCAGTCGCCCAGTCATGTCCAACTCTTTGCAACCACATGAATCGTAGCATGCCAGGCCTCCCTGTCCATCACCAGCTCCCAGAGTTCACTCAAACTCATGCCCATCGAGTCAGTGATGCCATCCAGCCATCTCATCCTCTGTCGTCCCCTTCTCCTCCTGCCCCCAATCCCTCCCAGCATCAGGGTCTTTTCCAATGAGTCAACACTTCCCATGAGGTAGCCAAAGTATTGGAGTTTCAGCTTCAACATCAGTCCTTCCAATGAACACCCAGGACTGATGTCCTTTAGAATAGATTGGTTGGATCTCCTTGCAGTCCAAGGGACTCTCAAGAGTCTTCTCCAACACCACAGTTCAAAACCATCAATTCTTCAGCGCTCAGCCTTCTTCACAGTCCAACTCTCACAACCATACATGACCACAGGAAAAACCATAGCCTTGACTAGATGGACCTTTGTTGGCAAAGTAATGTCTCTGCTTTTGAATATGCTATCTAGGTTGGTCATAACTTTCCTTCCAAGGAGTAAGTGTCTTTTAAGTTCATAGCTGCAATCACCATCTGTAGTGATTTTGGAGCCCCCAAAAATAAAGTCTGACACTGTTTCCACTGTTTCCCCATCTATTTCCCATGAAGTGATGGGACCAGATGCCATGATCTTCGTTTTCTGAATGTTGAGCTTTAAGCCAACTTTTTCACTCTCCACTTTCACTTTCAACAAGAGGCTTTTGAGTTCCTCTTCACTTTCTGCCATAAGGGTGGTGTCATCTGCATATCTGAGGTTATTGAGATGTCTCCCGGCAATCATGATTCCAGCTTGTGCTTCTTCCAGCCCAGCATTTCTCATGATGTACTCTGCATAGAAGTTAAAGAAGCAGGGTGACAATATACAGCCTTGACAAACTCCTTTTCCTATTTGGAACCAGTCTGTTGTTCCATGTCCAGTTCTAACTGTTGCTTCCTGACCTGCATACAGGTTTCTCAAGAGGCAGGCATAGTTTCCCTAGTTTTATATTACTATATTTTGGTATCTGTACGATCTGTAGTGCTGTCCCCATTTTCATTTCTGACATTGGCAATTTGTGTTCTCTATTTTTCAAAAAGTGTTCTTGCTAGATATCTCTGAATTTTTAGAGTAATTTTAAGAAGGAAAAATTGACTTTGTTAATTTCCTTTATTATTTGTCTATTTTATATTTTATTGATTTCTGCTCTTATTGTTTGTTTTCCCCTTCTGCTTATTGTAAGTTTGCTCTAGTTTTTACAGCTCTTGAGGTAGAAACTTAAATAGTTGATTTTTAAGCCTTTTTTCTCTTCCGATATATTTCAAGCTATAAATTCCCTCTAAGCATTGTGCAGTATTGTTCATCCCATGATTTTTGTCACTGTTTGAAATATTTTCTAATTTCTCTTATTTTTTCTTCTTTGTCCTATATATTACTTATAAATATGTTCCTTGATTTTTAAACATTAGAAGCTTTTATAAGATTATTACTAGTTACTAGTAGTTACTAGTTTCTAATTTAATCTTGTTTTGGTCATAGAATATATTATCTAAGGTTTTGACCTTTGATATTATTGAGATTTATTTTATGGCCCAGAACATGGTCTGTCATGGTGAATGTTCGTGTATGTTTGAAAAGAATGTGTATTCTGCAGTTGTTGAGTGTGTTCCCCATGACTAGCAGCAAAAGTACAGAAGATCCTTTAGCTTAGGAAGATTGTTATGAGTACTTTTTCATGTAATTAATTATTAATTAAAATATCCAAAATAGTTTGATACTGATCTGGATCCTAGAACTCTTAAATTGATAGGAATTGATAAGAGGCCAGATGAGAAATTCAGACAAAGCTTTAGTGGGACGTGTGCTGCAGCACAAGGGAGCAAAAACAAGTAACAGGTGCCCTTGTTCACTCTTCAGAGAAGGGCCGGCTGGTTCCTTAAATGGCATCATGATAGGGGTGGATCTTTGAACCAGGCCACCCTCTTGGTCGAGCTGTGTGCAGGGATCGAGCACCATACCCGCTTTTGCTCTCAGCACCTCAGAAATGACAAATGATTTGTGGGCTTTCTGTATCTTTCTGTTCGTAACTGCCCCAACTGCATGTGCCTGTAGTTTTCAGTCCTTTATAGCTTCTCTGTGGTCTGTTGCTTAAGGAGATGTCTGTCCAGGGGCAAGTAGAAGGTTCTAAGTCCTAGGTCCCAGCCTGTCTCAGTTTATCACGACTTTTATTTACCTATATTAATTTCATAAATATTGCCAAGTTGATCTTTTGTGCAATTCTACCAGTTTGACTTCGGATTAGCAGGATATCAAAAGACCATTACTCACACCCACATCAATATTTACTGTTGTTAAACTTAATATTGACATTCTGATGAGTGACATGAACATATTATTATTCTTTTAATTTCATTTCCCTGGTTATTGGTGAAGCTTAGCACCTTTTCATAGCTTATTAGATACTCAGTTTCTGTGAATTGCTTGTTCATATTCCTTGCCCATATTTATTTTGAGCTATTTGATTATATTCTTAATAATTTCTAAAATTTCCTTAGCTCTTCTAGGTATTCTTATAGATACTGCAAAATTTTCTGTTGTTCTGTTGCTTGGCACTTAATTCAGTTAAAGGTGAACTTTTTCAAACTGACAGTTTTAATTTTGATGTGGTCATTTTCATCTGTTTCCTTCTCTGGTAAGTACTTAGTGTTTTTCAAGAATTAAGTAACTACCAGAAATTATTTGAGTGGTCTATATTGTCCTCTATAAAAGTTTTAAAGGATTACTTTTATGTTATAATGTATCTGTACATTATTTTTTTATTTACTCTAAGCGGGATTCTTACTTTTTTTTTTTTCTACTAGAAAGCCATTAAGTAGCCTCTCCATTCCTAATGACCCTCTTTGATTTATGATAGCATCTCTATTATATACTATGATAGATTTCATAAATGTATAAGTCTGTTCCTAAATTCTTTGTATTCATTTATCATCTAATTTCCATAAGTCTCACATACTTTTCATAATATTGGCATTATAACAACACTTGATATCTGGTAGAGAAACATCTTTCTCCTTGTCATTCTTTTATGAAATTGTTTTGGCTAATCCATTCCTCTATTCATATGAAACTTAAAATTTGCATATCATATTTTGTATCGTACTGATTTCAAAGATTAAATGGAGATTAAAAGACAAGTTTAGCATGTAGTGTCTTCATCTTTATAACACACTGTATCTCTTATTTTATTAAAGTTTTCTTTTTATGTCCTTCTGTAAGGTTCAGTATGTGGCAACCCACTCCAGTATTCTTGCCTGGAGGATCCCAGGGACGGGGAAGCCTGGTGGGCTGCCGTCTATGGGGTCGCACAGTTGGACACGATGGAAGCGACTTAGCAGCAGCATAATGTTCAGTAAATTTCCGCATAAAGTTTCTAATTTTTTATTGAATTTATTACTAATTATCTTAAAGGTTTTGAATGAAATATTTTCTTCTTTAGCATATTATTGAATTTGGTTATCCCTGGTATAGTGGAATGCTAACAATTTCAGTTAATCCCAATGTTTTGAATATTAAAATATAATGTCAAATTATAATAATATAAATGAATAACAACTCTTTACCTTCTCTATGATCGTGAGTTTTCAGTATTAGGCCCATAGCTTTTTTGAGGAGTGTATTGGTCATAAAAATGAACTATGTCAGAGAGGAACTAGATGGTCACTAATATTTTCTCCTCCTATGTACATGTGTTAGCCTTTTTGCAATTTGGTTGAGGTCATGTGACTCCTTCTGGCCAGTAGAATATGAGCAGATGTAATTAATGGAGGCCATTTCCAGGCCTGGCCATAAAGTCACCTTCAGGGTCCTCCTCACTTCCTTTCTCCCTTGCTTATTGGCTGAATACAGAAAATCCAACCAAGCACTTTGAGAAAATCCTATGGGGAGCATAGAGCCACATGAGGCTAGGGACTTAGTTTCCTGTTTATTTTTCAAACCAGAGCCACCAAGGAGAGTTGCCCAATCTGAGGATTACGATAGTTTTTCTTTGGTAAGCCACTGGGATTCTGAGATTGTTTCAGCAATTGGAGACAACTGTCCTAACTGATATGAAAGCTTTTGACAAACAATTTATCAGAAAACTATATTAAGGGATTCAGAGTCTGTCCATGATTAATAGCCCAAACATGAAGAAGAGGGATAAGCTGAATAATGAGCTTGGGTTCAGACTCTGGGATGAGAATTGAACCAGAGTACAGTTGCTAAAAAACAGGGCATTCTGAGCTCTCTGGTCTGGTGGATCATCACAGCAATTAGAAAAGGAGAATGATCTTTGCTGTAGTAGTTCTTCTCCCCAAAAACCTGGAACTTTGAGGGAGAGGGCATGGCCTAAGAACCATCCTATTACTCTATACCAAGCAGAAAGAAAAACCCCTTTTCTGTATGGAGCATCCCTGGTGGCTCAGATGGTATAAAATCTGCCTGCAGAGCAAGAGATCAGGTTCAACCTCTGGATTGGGAAGATCCCCTGGAATCGGAAATGGCAATCCACTCCAGTATTCTTGCCTGGAGAATCCCATGGACAGAGGAGCCTGGTGGGCTGCAGTCCATAGACTCTCAAAAAGTCAGACACAACTCAGCAACTGACACTTTCATTGTAAGTTAAAATATTGCATTCCATTCAGCAAACATGCACTGACCACCTCTTGTTGTATCACTTTACACACACACACACACACACACACACACACACACCCCAGAATTATTTTCTTTCTCAGAGCTTCAGTTAAATCTTTCTAAAACCCTAGGGAAGATACTCCCGGAGTGTGGTTTTCCTAAAATTGATTTTCTAGACTCTAGTTGTGTAATGAAGAACACATCAGGCCCTGGAGACATTCTTGTCTATATCAGCCAGTACCAAAGCTAATTAATACACTGGAGAGCATTTCTTCTTTAGGAAAATATCAGCCCATTAGTGCAGATAAGAATAGTGATCTTATGTGTGTAAATTCTAGTCCCATGGAAATACTTAACCTTTCATGGTAAAATTGTTACAAGGAACATTAAGAAGACTGTGTTTTCTCTATCTAAATTCTTTAAGTGTACATTTGGGTAGAAGAGAAATTGAGAAGAGGATGTGACCTTAGCTAGGCAATGAAGTCATGTCTCATGAGGAGAAAATATGCTTTATTCATACTAATTAACCTGTCTTTGAAAGTCTTGCATCACAAGTAAAAGCCAAATGAATGTTCTGTCTCCTGTAATACTCAGGATTGGCAGTAAAGCAAACATTTTGGTTTCCACAGCATTCTGTTCAGTGCTTTAGAGGTCATTAGGGAGCACATATTATGTAGACAAGACTGAATGATGATGTCCCTATGCCTCAGAGGTGAAAAGAAACAAATTAGTTATTTGGAAAAAAAACTTTCACCATACTGAGTATATGTGTACTAACCTATTGTGTGTACTGTGCGTCTTTCTGAAAAGCATTAATAATAAAGCCGTGTGTATAATTAGAGACGCTACACTGTTTATACCTGAATTGAGCAATCCAATCTATCCTGAAGCAATGATCCAGAGGGAAAAAAACCTTCCATACACAATATCACCCATTGTAATTGACGTATTTGTGCTCCACGTGTTTATGTACTGTCTGCTTTCACGCTGTGCACCGTACCAGGTGCTTGGATTCCATAGTGAGCAAGCAAACTAATGCTGAAGGCTTCCATGCTGGAAATGCGACAGTTCCAGAGACCCAGACACTCTCCTCTTACAAAGTAACCAAAAAAGTGCCACATAAAGTTACATTTTAAGGTAACTGTTTAAATAAATGAGTGAGCCTGGCAGAAAAGTCAGGAAAGGAATGAGATCATCACTTGGTAGAGGTGAGAAAGCAGCAAGTCTGCAGGCTGCCCCGAGGTATATACCAATGCATGTGATAGGTTTTTATTTTTGGTTTTAACAATCTTATTAGCAAGAAACAGGTAACCAAAAAATTGGTCCAGTAAAGGGCATGGGGTCAGATTGGGTATCTTCCTCCATAGGTAAAGTCTGAAACCACAAGAGATGCATGGAAAAACCTAGTTTTTTAAAACCTCTGCCCAACAGAGGCAGAAAGAAGAAATACAGCATTTCCTGTTTTAGCATTAATTTTGACTGGAGGTGAAGAAAAAGTTTTCTTTGAGAATCTGTGGCCTTTGTGTCAGCCCTCATGTGGGAATGGGGAATGAATTCATCCATTTGGGGCCTGAAAAGCCATAACCTGAGAATTATACTTTATAATAGATGAACATCATACTGTTCCCAGCCATCTGGCAGAAATAAATGTAGATAATCCCTGAAAGAACTAAGAATCCATGAAGTTCTTAAAGATTTCTGTAAGTAGAGTTCCAAAAGTAGGAGTTAATAATAATAATACTAAATCCTACACAAAAGGAAACAAGATATCATGATTGAAAATAATGAAAAGAACTATAACTAGACCCATAAAATTTAATTATTTGGCACAGAAAGTAAAATAAGTGTTTTTAATCTGTTACAGATAAAAATAAAAGAGCAAATAAAAAAAAAAATAAGATCAGGAACTAGATGTTATTCTTTTGGGACCAGAAAGATTGGGAAAAAAGAACTAACTAGGACTTCTAAAAATAAATGTATGACACTAAAGTGCAATGGTTAAACATCAGATCATACAAAGCTGAAACAAGTCAACTACAGAAGGATATGAAAATCATATAGAATAGAATGTAGATGAAGGAAAAAAACTAAGAAAAATAGATTAAAATATAAGGTGAGTAGAGGGAATAGGTTCAATATACATTCATTAAGGAATCTAGAAAGAGATTACAGACATAATAAAAGGTCAAAATTTGATAAATAATGGCTATGAACTTTCCTGAATTATTTAAAGACATAAATACTCAACTTCAGGAATCCCAGTGGATCCCAAGCAGAATAATTAAAACCATGTCCACTTGTAAGCACATCATCTTTGAGAATTTTGCAACTTAATTATAAAAATAAAAACACATTATAAATGTAGCTTGAGAAAAAGATTAAATATCTATTAGACTGACAACTAGCTTCAAAGTACTGAGAAAAAAGTAGTGAAAGTGAAAATTTATGATTCTATCCTTGATTGTATCCTTTCCAAGCCAGGCTTTAACAGCATGTGAACCGAGAAATTCCAGATGTTCAAGCTCTATTTAGAAAAGACAGAGGAACTGGAGATCAAATTGCCAACATCCACTGGATCATAGAAAAAGCAAGAGAATTCCAGAAGAATATTTATGCTAAAGCCTTTGACTGTGTGGATCACAACAAACTGGAAAATTCTAAAAGAGATAGGAATACCAGACCATCTTACCGGCCTCCTGGGAAACCTGTGTGCAGGTCAAGAAGCATAATTAGAACTGGACATGGAACGATGGACTGGTTCAAAATTGGGAAAGGAGTATATCAAGACTGTATATTGTTACCCTGCTTATTTAACTTATATGCAGAGTGCATCATGAGAACTCCTGGCCTAGATGAAACACAAGTTGAAATCAAGATTGCCAGGAGAAATATCAATAACCTCAGATATGTGAATGACACCACCCATATGGCAGAAAGCAAAGAGGAACTAAAGAGCCTCTTAATGAAAGTGAAAGAGTAGAGTGAAAAAGCTGGCATAAAACTGAACATTCAAAAAAGGAAGATCATGGCATCCAGTCCCATCATTGCATGGCAAATAGATGGGGAAACAGTGCAAATAGTGACAGACTCTATTTGGGCTCTAAAATCACTGCAGATGGTGACTGAAGCCATGAAATTAAAAGATGCTTGCTCCTTGGAAGAAAAGCTATGACAAACATAGACAACTTATTAAAAATCAAAGACATTACTTTGGCAACAAAGATCTGTCTAGTCTAAGCTATGGTTTTTCCACTAGTAATGTATGGATGTGAGTGTTGGACCATAAAGAAGGCTGAGCACTGAAGAATTGATGCTTTTGAACTGTGGTGTTGGGGAAGACTCTTAAGAGTCCCTTGGACTGCAAGGAGATAAAACCAGTCCATCCTAAAGGAAATCAATCCTGAGTATTGGTTGGAAGGATTGATGCTAACGTTGAAGCTTCAATATTTTGGCCACCTGATGGGAAGAGCAGACTATTGGAAAAGACCCTGATGCTAGAAACTTTGAAGGCAGGAGGAGAAGAGGATGACAGAGGACAGGACAGTTGGTGACATCACTGACTCAATGGACATGAGTTTGAGCAAGTTCTGGGAGATGGTGAAGGACAGGGCAGCCTGGAGGGCTATAGTCCATGGTGTCACAAAAGTCAGATAGGACTGAGCAACTCAACAATGACAGTAATCCTTTTAGAATCAATAATACAATCAAGAAATTTATACAAAAACTAAAACTGAACTCATAATAGAACTTTGCCAAAAGGAACCTAGTTCATGTACTTCACAAAGAAGGAAATGATCCCAAACAGAAGGTCTAAGATATAAGGAATGTTGACTGTATTAGAGGATAAACATTCTAATAAACAAAGGAAACACTAAGAATTAAATAATTCTAATGTTAAATACTGAGAGTTAAGTAAAACAAGCAAAATTAGCATGGTATAGTTTGTGTGACATATGATTGGATTTATGTATTCTAAGATTCTTTTATTGTTCAACAGTAAAATGAAGACTTTAAACTTTTAAAAGTTTACAGGACAAAATGAAATTTCTGAGTCGTCAAACTCATGCCTTCACAAACAAAACAAGGAAAACAGGAAGAAAAAAAGAAGAGTGAAGGAGCAGGGCAAATAACACAAAGCAAATGGCAGAAAACATCTGAATGTAAGACTATAATAAGTGAATATAAATTGAACTCTTCAGTAAGAACACAGAGATTCTCAGAGAAGATGAAAAAATATGGGAATCAATTACATGTTTACAGGAGAAGTAAGGTACATTGAACATCAAACATAAAAAGTACATCAAACACAAAATGGTTGACCACAGAATGTAAAGAGAGATAATAGGCCAATACTACTGGAAGGTTACTGTGTCCGTTACTAACAGACAAAATAAACTTCAAAGCAAAAAGCATTGCTATAGATAAAGATAGTCACTATACAATAACAAAAATGTCAATTTACCAGATGCTTTTGAACTGGTGTTGGACAAGACTCTTGAGAGTCCCTTGGACTGCGAGGAGGTCCAACCAGTCCATCCTAAAGGAGATCAGTCCTGGGTGTTCATTGGAAGGACTGATGCTGAAGCTTAAACTCCAATACTTTGGCCACCTCATGCGAAGAGTTGACTCATTGGAAAAGACCCTGATGCTGGGAGGGATTGGGGGTAGGAGGAGAAGGGGATGACAGAGGATGAGACGGCTGGATGGCATCACTGACTCGATGGACATGAGTTTGAGTTGGGAGTTGGTGATGGACAGGGAGGCCTGGTGTGCTCTGATTCATGGGGTCACAAAGAGTCAGACATGACTGAGCGACTGAACTGAACTGAACCAGGAGGCAATACAAGCTAACAACATGGCTTATGTACCTCTTTCTCTCAATAATTGATGTATCAAGTACAAAAAATTAGGAAGGATATGGGAGATTTGAATTATATAGTTACTAAGTTTGATCTGATGGACATTTGTAACATATCCACAACAATCAGAGAATGCGATGTTTTTAGCACATAGGAAAGATGTATGAAATTAACAGCAAATTCCAAAAATGGTGTTCGGGGTACAGTAAGATTCGTTTATTTATTAATGATGCCAAAAATCAAAAATAAAATAGCATCACTTGGAGATATTAAAAAGAACAAGCTCTAAAAATGCTCATGGGTCAAAGCAGCAATCAGCATGGAAATAGGATCCTGAATGATGTAAAATTTAGTTTGAGAGTTCAGGGAAGAGTTCCTGGAGGAAGTGCTTATGTTAGAAAATAAAAAGGCTAATGAGTAACATGCTAAAGATTCGGGTTACAAAATTAGAAAAAGAACAATAAAATAAGCCTGAAAACATAGACAAGTAAAAAATATAAAATTGAAAACAAGTAGAATTAATAAAGCTAACAGTCATTTTTCAAATTTAAGACTAATGAAATCAACACATATCTAACAAGACTGACCAAGGTAATAACAAAAAAGACATAAAGACTGTTGGGGATGAAAATGAAGACATGACTATGGATAAAGCAGTGATTTAAAAAGATAATAAAAGTATTGTGGAAAATTTTATGCTGATAAATTTGAAAATTTAAATGGAATGAACAAATACCTAGAAAGATATTTAACCATTTGAAATAGTAATTGAGTCTTCTCTTAAAGAAAATAGTAGTCGCAAATGCGTTCTGTTAAACATTTGAAGGAATTTTATATCAATTGTACTTAAATTCTTCCAAAGATTGGAATGCATTAGGGAGCATTCGTTCTTTTTCTATGAGGTGACCATGACCTCAATACCAAAACTAGAAATAGTTGATAGGAAAGGAAAAGAAAATTACAGGCTCATTTAGCTTATGAACATGCATGAAGTATTTTAAACAAAATATTAGCATCCTGAATGTAGCAGCGTACTGAGAAAAATAACAAATGTTAAACACATTGGTCAAATCTTAGAAATGCAAGATTATTTTAATATTAGAGTCTATTAAGATGTGAATTGCTAAATTAACAGATTAAAGGAAAAAGCCTGTATATTCATCTGAGTAGATATAGCTAAACCATGTGATAATTTCAATATCTGTTTATGATAAAAAATTCTCTGGGAAAACTAAGTGAAAAAGAAAATTCCTTAATCTAAAATGTTACTGCCAAAAACCTGCTAGAAGCATCATACTTAATGGTAAACTTTAAAAGCCTTCCCTTGAAAATTAGGAACAAGAAAAGAATACTTACCATCACTGTTTCTATTTAAAATATTGCTATAGATCCAATCAATGCAAAAATGCAAGACAACTTGGTAGTGGGTACATGAACATTCATTTATTATTATATTTTACTATTTACATCTATGGTGTATGTGCTATTTTCAGTGCATAGAAATGCATTGATTGCATTTATATAAAAATAAATGCAAGTGCTTGATAAAGAACAGAAAGGAAGGAAAAGTAAGTGGAAGGAAAGATGTTATCACTCACGGAAATTCTAATACTCTAGCAGGGGATATCAGTGAGTCATTTAGGCACTTGGAATACTGTATAATATATGCCATGACTGGTGGGTTGGTGAATGGGAGCTGATACCTAAGCTCCAATCTGAATATGCCAAAAAAGCTTCCTGCAGGAAGTGATTATCTAAGTTGAGGCTTAGAAGATAAATAAGAATTTGCCAGGCAAAGAGGGAGGAAGATTGAGAAATCAGGAGCTAGTAGGTGGGTTAAAACAATCTGTAAAGGGAGAGAGAATAGAGAATTGGGATCCTCCATGTACATCCTAGCACACCCTGAGCATAGCATTTCAGGTCAGGGCAAGCAAGAGAAGAATCTGGAGATGTCAACAAGGGCCATCTTGCAAGAAGCTAGATTCATTGACTCTTGTAATATTATCCATATTATAAAATAAAAAGAAAAAATATGAAAATAATCCAACTATCTAGAGATTAGAGATGAACAAATAAAGAATGGGAAATTTGGTTGACTCTAGCAAGTATTTTTTTAAAAATGATCATTATGAAGACTTTGTAGGAAACTGAAAGCATCTTTATGATTCTGGTGAAAAAATTCAGAACACTAAATCGTACTTTACCACTCACACTGTAATTATAAGTTTATAAAATATGCATGCATGAAGACAAAGATAGGAGGGAAACATATCAAAAAGAACATTGTGTTAGGAGATGGTAGCGTGTGGCTGAGTTTTATTTTCTGTTTTCAAAAATGCTGTTTAATATCTTCTCATTTAAAAAAAAAAAAACAGTAGTTAAACAGAGGGACAATATCAGTAACTTCAGTGAGCCCAGGGAACGAGGTTTCGCTCATTATGGAATCTGCAGTGCCTGGCACATAGTGAAGGCTGAATAAATACTTTTCAGATGAATGGAAGATGGACATTGTTCTGAAGTATTTTGAAAGAATTGCTGGTAGTATTCAAACACAGTGTCAGGTGGGTCAGAACTGGACTACAGTACCACACCAAAGACAGGTAGCAAAAACTGCTTGAATTTGAGTATCTTCAGGATGAACTGAGCTGTTTGACCTTGTGTAACCCAAGGCAGATTTGTGAGAAAGAGGAGGCAATGCTTTTCCAACATAAGGTCTAGAAATAAGAGTTGAGGTTTCTTCCTTTCTTTTGGGAGGAGGGTAGGAAAGAAATGTTGCTTTAGTTGATCATTTTTTTTTTATTAGTATCAGTTCAGTTCAGTCCCTCAGTCATGTCCGACTCTTCGTGACCCCATGAATCGCAGCACGCCAGGTCTCCCTGGCCATCACCAACTCCCAGAGTTCACTCAGACTCACGTCCATCGAGTCAGTGATGCCATCCAGCCATCTCATCCTCTGTCGTCCCCTTCTCCTCCTGTCCCCAATCCCTCACAACATCAGAGTCTTTTCCAGTGACTCAACTCTTCGCATGAGGTGGCCAAAGTACTGGAGTTTCACCTTCAGCATTATTCCCTCCAAAGAAATCCCAGGGCTGATCTCCTTCAGAATGGACTGGTTGGATCTCCTTGCAGTCCAAGGGACTCTCAAGAGTCTTCTCCAACACCACAGTTCAAAAGCATCAATTCTTCGGTGCTCAGCCTTCTTCACAGTCCAACTCTCACATCCATACATGACCACAGGAAAAACCATAGCCTTGACTAGATGGACCTTTGTTGGCAAAGTAATGTCTGTGCTTTTGAATATGCTATCTAGGTTGGTCATAACTTTCCTTCCAAGAAGTAAGCATCTTTTAATTTCATGGCTGCAGTCACCATCTGCAGTGATTTTGGAGCCCAAAAAAATAAAGTCTGACACAGTTTCCACTGTTTCCCCATCTATTTCCCATGAAGTGGCGGGACCGGATGCCATGATCTTCGTTTTCTGAATGTTGAGCCTTAAGCCAACTTTTTTACTCTCCACTTTCACTTTCATCAAGAGGCTTTTGAGTTCCTCTTCACTTTCTGCCATAAGGGTGGTGTCATCTGGCATATCTGAGGTTATTGAGATTTCTCCCGGCAATCTTCATTCCAGCTTGTGTTTCTTCCAGTCCAGAGTTTCTCATGATGTACTCTGCATATAAGTTAAATAAGCAGGGTGATAATATACAGCCTGGACGTACTCCTTTTCCTATTTGGAACCAGTCTGTTGTTCCATGTCCAGTTCTAACTGTTGCTTCCTGACCTGCATACACATTTCTCAAAAGGCAGGTCAGGTGGTCTGGTATTCCCATCTCTTTCAGAATTTTCCACAGTTTATTGTGATCCACACAGTCAAAGGCTTTGGCATAGTCAATAAAGCAGAAATAGATGTTTTTATGAAACTTTCTTGCTTTTTCCATGATCCAGCAGATGTTGGCAATTTCATCTCTGGTTCCTCTGCCTTTTCTAAAACCAGCTTGAACATCAGGAAGTTCACGGTTCACGTATTGCTGAAGCCTGGCTTGGAGAATTTTTAGCATTACTTTACTAGTGTGTGAGATGAGTGCAATTGTGCAGTAGTTTGAGCATTCTTTGGCATTGCCTTTCTTTGAGATCGGAATGAAAACTGACCTTTTCCAGTCCTGTGGTCACTGCCGAGTTTTCCAAATTTGCTGGCATATTGAGTGCAGCACTTTCATAGCATCATCTTTCAGGATTTAAAATAGTTCAACTGGAATTCTATCACCTCCACTGGCTTTGTTCGTAGTGATGCTTTCTAAGGCCCACTTAACTTCACATTCCAGGATGTCTGGCTCTAGGTCAGTGATCACATCATCGTGATTATCTTGGTCATGAAGATCTTTTTTGTACAGTTCTTCTGTGTATTCTTGCCATCTCTTCTTAATATCTTCTGTTTCTGTTAGGTCCATACCATTTCTGTCCTTTATCAAGCTCATCTTTGCATGAAATGTTCCCTTGGTATCTCTAATTTTCTTGAAGAGATCTCTAGTCTTTCCCATTCTGTTGTTTTCCTCTATTTCTTTGCACTGATAGCTGAAGAAGGCTTTCTTATCTCTTCTTGCTATTCTTTGGAATTCTGCATTCAGATGCTTATATCTTTCCTTTTCTCCTTTGCTTTTCGCTTCTCTTCTTTTCATAGCTATTTATAAGGCCTCCCCAGACAGCCGTTTTGCTTTTTTGCATTTCTTTTCCATGGGGGATGGTCTTGATCCCTGTCTCCTGCACAATGTCACGAACCTCAGTCCATAGTTCATCAGGCACTCTATCTATCAGATCTAGTCCCTTAAATCTATTTCTCACTTCCACTGTATAATCATAAGGGATTTGATTTAGGTCATACTTGAATGTTCTAGTGGTTTTCCCCACTTTCTTCAATTTAAGTCTGAATTCGGCAATAAGGAGTTCACGATCTGAGCCACAGTCAGCTCCCAGTCTTGTTTTTGCTGGCTGTATAGAGCTTCTCCACCTTTGGCTGCAAAGAATATAATCAATCTGATTTCGGTGTTGACCATCTGGTGATGTCCATGTGTAGAGTCTTCTCTTGTGTTGTTGGAAGAGGGTGTTTGCTATGACCAGTGCATTTTCTTGGCAAAACTCTATTAGCCTTTGCCCTGCTTCATTCCGTATTCCAAGGCCAAATTTGCCTGTTACTCCAGGTGTTTCTTGACTTCCTACTTTTGCATTCCAGTCCCCTATAATGAAAAGGGTATCTTTTTGGGTGTTATTCTAAAAGGTCTTGTAGGTCTTCATAGAACCATTCAACTTCAGCTTCTTCAGCGTTACTGGTTGGGGTATAGACTTGGATTACTGTGATATGGAATGGTTTGCCTTGGAAACAAACAGAGATCATTCTGTTGTTTTTGAGATTGCATCAAGTACTGCATTTCGGACTCTTTTGTTGACCATGATGGCTACTCCATTTCTTCTGAGGGATTCCTGCCCACAATAGTAGATATAATGGTCATCTGAGTTAAATTCACCCATTCCAGTCTTAAAAAAATGTACTACATTTTCAAGAGAGTGTCTTTAAATAGAGAAAAATCCGCAAAACTACAAGAGATTTTATGTGTTGTGGGTTCTTTTCCAATTTTTTCCACACATATATCATTATCATTATGTGCCATGTGCTCAGTCGTGCCTGACTCTTTGTGATCCCATGGACCATAGCCCACCTGTCTCCCCTGTCCATGGGATTCTCCAGGCAAGAATACTGGAGTGGGTTGCCATTTCCTTCTCTATCATCGCATATATTTTATTTTTTATTCTACTTTCCCTACTTAATATTATTTTGTTAAATTCCTTTAATATTTTAAGGTCCAATTTTCACTTAATAATTTCATAAGTTTCAGCATTTTAAACTTACAATTGTCTTAACCCTCAGTCCTTTGCTGCACATGGAAGTTTTGGCTTTATTGTTTGGAGTTTTCTCTTTTACTACATTTGTTCTTTTCTTCCTTTGAATGATTTTCTTGAGACAGAATTTTAGAGAAGGAAGTTCTAGGTCAATATTTAGAAATACTGTTGTGATTTTCATACGTGTATCTAAATTCTCCTGCAAAAGAATAATAGGGAAAAAAATAAATCTGTTTTCTTGTATATATTGCTAGAATGGAATGGACTCCCTCAGTCAGGATTCTAGGATGAGGTGGTCATTCTCAGCACTTTGAGATCTAAATTTTATAGATAAAATCTGATGAAAACTTTTGGGAATAGGTGAAGATAGGTAAAATAATAGCTGTGATAATCTATATTGTTTTTTCATTCATTTGCTATAAAATATAGTCTGTTAGTATTATACCCATTTTTTCAGCCAGTAAACTGAGGCTCATTGAGATTAAATAACTTTCCAAAGAACTAGTAGTGAGGCACAGCTGGAATTTAAGTCTTCTAATTTCTGGAGCACCATGTCAAGGTAGCCATCTTTGCAAATCCAATAGTTAGACTTTTGTCAAGAAGTTAGAGGTTAAGAGGACCAAGAATAGACTATTTTCTAGTGATATTATCTTGATCCAGTCCCATAAACATTCTGACCTTTAGTTTCTTGAACTGGAAGATGGGGGTGATAATGGGCTGCCCTGGTAGCTCAGATGGTAAAGAATCTGCCTACAATACAGGAGACACAGGTTCAATCTCTGGGTTGGGAAGATCTGCTTTATAATGTCATGAAAAGTAAATGAAGTGATGTATGCATTTGTGTAGTACCTGAACACAGCAACATCTAATGAGTGTTTCCGATACACTCAAGGTCCAGACTCTAAACGTGGGTAGTTAAGTTAGCTTGACTAACCATTAACTGTCATCAATGCTTTATTTCAAGTCAACTTTAGGACTTAGGATATACCTTGGAGATTTTTGCAATTATAAATTTCTATATCTAGAGTCTGCAAATTTTGCATATGTAGTACTTGTCTTCCTTCTGCTCCAACAATATTCTAATTTATTAGAGAACAAACCGTCTCTTTGTGGGGAGCCACAGCTTTTATGCTAGTGGCGTGTATTGTTCCTGACCACCGTTTTCGTTCTTTATTTGAGATGCCAACAAGATTTCATTGTTCCCTGTACTTGGCCATCCTGCCTTGTCTATGGCTTCCAGACCTTTGCTGTGTTATGTCACTCTGTGACTGTGGACCAGATATGAGTCATAAAAGCAGGATTGTACTGGAGCTATTCTTCAGCATTTCAGGCTTATTGCTCTGTTTTGGACAGTGATATACTTTGTTTTACAGAGTTCCAATGAATGATTGTGTAAACAGATAATGTTGGTAAAATGAGCTTATAAGAACCATTCATTAAGTTACACCCTGCAGTTGGGGAGAGCTAAGATTTTCAAATGAAAGAAGTAATCTATTTCTGTGTATAATCTATGTTTACACGGCTTTGTACCTATGATTCAGAAAACTGTCCCAGATGAAAAAGCTATGATGATTTATTTATTAAGCTAACTGTATTTTTGTTAACCTTTAATATATTCAGGAACAGAGTGAACTGGATGCTTGAAGTATTTTTCTTTTTGAGTTTAGAGTTTTATTGCTATAACTGTCTTTTCTATCATGCACATTTCATTCGTAATTGATTTAGCTGGCTACTTTTAAAAATGTCATGTTCAAGTTTGAATTTCAGAGCAAATGAACAACCATTCATTTCTTCCATCATTCATTCCTCTCTTCCTGCCATCATCTTCACACCCACTGCAAGTGCTTTTTATTCCTCCCACTCCATTGAAAAGTTTCAAGATCAAGGTCAACCATTGTCTATATGTTGACAAAATTAACAGTCAAGTCTTTGACTTTATCCTACTTGACCTCTAGGCAGCATTACACATGCCTAGTCCTGTCCACCTACTTGAAACATGTTCTTTTCTAGACTTCAAGATACCATTCTTACCTGTGTTTTCTTGTATTTTCACTGTCATCTCTCAGTCTACTTGCTTGGCTACACAGTCTTTGCTGGTTACCAGACATTTGAATAGCAGTACCCAAGGACTTGCTGTGACTGTCTTCTCTCTCTGTTTACAGCCACTCCCTAGACATCTCAACTTCTTTTACAGCTTAATACCATCTGTTACTGACTCAAAATTCTGTCCAATCTAGTCCTCTCCCTATGAGCTTGAGCCTTATGGATGCACAAAGCTACTTAATTCCTCTATTTAATACTACAAATAGAATTTTGTTGTCTCTCCATCAAATTTACTACCCTGTTCAGTCTTATAAGCCTTACAAACTCATTAAGTGGTATTACCATTCATATTATTCCTTATACCAAACAAACAGAAATTCAGCCTTGGATAATCTCCTTCCCTATAATAACATAACATGATTAATTACTTACTTAATTTTAAATCTGCTGCTGCTGCTGCTAAGTCATTTCAGTCGTGTCTGACTCTGTGTGACCCCATAGACGGCAGCCCACCAGGCTCCCCTGTCCCTGGGATTCTCCAGGCAAAAACACTTGAGTGGGTTGCCATTTCCTTCTCCAATGCATGAAAGTGAAAAGTGAAAGTGAAGTCATTCAGTCATGTCCAACTCCTAATGACCCCATGGACTGCAGCCTACCACGCTCCTCCATCCATGGGATATTCCAGGCAAGAGTACTGGAGTGGGGTGCCATTGCCTTCTCCAATTTTAAATCTACCATCTCACTATTCACTTATATCTGTCCCTATCCATTCATTGTATTTGCTCCATCTTTTCTCATTTTATACCTTATTTTGGATAAATTGAATATTTTTTTGTGATTCAGTTTTACCTGTTTTATTGGCTTATTACTATTAAGTCTAGCCTCTTATAGTGCTGACTGCATTTACAGTATACATCTTTAATTGACTTCCCCAATGTCTCAGCGGGTAAAAAATCTTCCTGAAATGCAGGGGACATAGAAGATGCAGGTTCCCAGGTTTAGGAAGATCCCCTGGAGGAGGAAATGGTGGCAACCCTCTCTAGTATTCTTGCCTGAAATATCCCATGGACAAAGCAGCCTGGCAGGCTATAGTCCAAAGGGTCTCAAAGAATTGGACAGAACTGAATGACTAAGCACCACCTCTCTTTAACTTATCATTTTACTTTCAAGTAATATTGTACCACTTCATCTATAAGAACTTTATATTAGTCTACTTCCATTTTCCCTTTCTTGCTTTTATGCTGCTGTTGCCACAAATTTTATTCTAATATGTTATGAACTCCATGCTATATTAATATTTCAAGTAAACTATTATTTTTATTTTTAAATAAGAAAAACTCCTATATTTACCCATGTAGTTGTCATTTCTAATGCTCTTTAATCCTTGGTTTTTGTCCAGATTTCCTCTGATATCATTTTCCTTCTGGCTCAAGGACTTTTAAAATCATTCTTATATATACACCTGCTGGTATTAAATATTTTGATTTTTATGTATAAAAAAGCCTTTATTTTGACTTTGGTTTTGAAAGAATTTTTGCTGGATGTAGAATTCTAGATTGACAGATTGCCCCCCTCCCCATACTTTAAAGATGGCATTCCACTGTCCTTCTAATTATTGCCAAAGGGAAATCTGTCGTCATTATCTTCATTCCTCTGCAGGTAACATGCTTTTTTTTTCTTTGTATCTTTCAAGATTTTCTATTCATTAATAGTTTTGAGCAATGTAATTATGATGTGCCTAAGTGTAATTTTCTTTTGTATTTCTAATCCTTAGGCTTTGTTGCAGATCTGTGAGTTTATTGTTTTCATCAAAATTAGAAAGTTTTCAGCAAATATTTCTTTAAATATTTGACTTTTTTCTTTTGGGGGCATCCAATTGCATGTACATTTTAGGTTGCCTGAAATTGTCCCACTGCTCACTAATTCTCTTGTTTGTGGGTTTTTTTCCCCCCAGCATTTTTCCCTTCTGTGTTTCATTATAAATGATCTTTATTACTAAATCCTAAAATTCACTCATCTTTTTTTTCTAACGTCTGTGTGCCATTAATTCTATCCAGTGTATTTTTCCCTCAATGTAATATTTATTGTTAGAAATTTTATTCCAAATCTTGTATCATCCAAGTTTCCACTCAGTATATTAAATCTTTTCTGTTAACTTTTCCAAACATATGGAATGTTTGTGATGTATTGATTTTTCTTCTTATTATGGGTCATATTTTCTGGCTTCTTTGCCTGTTTGGTGTGCTAGAGTATGAATTTTAAGTTATTTAATGCTGAATATTTTTGTGTTACTCTCAATATTCTTGCACTTGTTTTGGGGTGTACTTAATTTACATAGAAAGTTTAGTCCTTTTGAGTTTCCCTTTACAATTTGCTGTCCATGGAATTTTCCAGGCAAGAATACTGTGATGGGTAGCCCATTCCCTTCTCCCATTCCCTGCTAGCAGGACAGAAATAAAAGTTGTTTCTATGGCTAATTCATCCTGAACCCTGAGGCAAAATATTTTTGAGTACTCCACCCTATGATTTCTGGGGTTTTCCAGTTTGGCTGCTGAGAATAAGAGCTATTCCCAGCTCTATGGCAGCATCAGTTACTATTCCCTCTCCCCTCTGATGGCTCATCTAATTCAGCACTCATGATGCTGCCTTTTGGAGTAACAACCCCATGATAGTTTGGTCTACCAGCTCCTAATCCCACCCCTCTGGACTTCATTTCAACTCTTGTTACCCAGTTTCATTTTATCTGAAGTAAGTTTCTTGTAGCTAGCACATAGATGGGTTGTATTTAATACATTTCGCTTACTCTGTATTTTTACATATATTAAATACATATATTTAATACATAAATTAAATACATATTTTACAATATGTTTACATCTTTGATTTTTATAATTAAACTTATTTATTTTTAATTGAAGGATAATTGCTCTACAATATTGTGTTGCTTTCTGCCAAACATCATCATACATCATTTATTTTAAGTAATTAATTAGTATGCTGGAGCTTAGGCCTGCTATCTTATTATGTATTTGCTTTATTTGTCATTCCTGTTTATCTTCTCTCATCCTCCTTTGGTTGTTTAAACATCTTCTAGGATTTCATTTTGATTTATGTATAATGTCATAGAGTATATTGTTTTATATCTTTTTTATTTATTGCATATATATATATGTGTGTGTGTGTGTGTGTGTGTGTGTATGAATTATCACTTCCTCCTAGTAGCCATGTTATTCTACTTCATAAAAACTACAGAAACCTCATTTATACATGTTTCTTTACCTACTTTTTAAGTAAAATTTACTTGAGTATTTTCTCCATGTTTATAATACATCCTGTCAAATGATGTTCTAATTTTTGCTTCAACTATCAGACATTTTAAAATCTCATAGTAAGATTGTTTACCTATATTTTACTTATTGCATTATTTTTCCTTCATTTCTGGAGCCATCTTCTTTTAGGCATTCTTTAAAGATATATCTACTGACACAAATTCTATCTTCTTTTTCCCTTTCTTTCAGGTTATCTTTCCTGGAGTAGGAAATGGCAACCCACTCCAGTATTCTTGCCTGGAAAATCTAGTGGACAGAGGAGCCACGTGGTCTACAGTCCATGTGGTCACAAATTCTATCTTCTTTTTCCCATTATTTCAGGTTATCTTTCAGTGCAGTTCAGTAGCTCAGTTGTGTCCAACTCTTTGCGACCCCATGAATTGCAGCACGCCAGGCCTCCCAACCCATCACCAGCTCCCAGAGTTCACTCAAACTCACGTCCATCAACGTGAGTGCATCAACGGTGGTGCCATCCAGCCATCTCATCCTCTGTCATTCCCTTTTCCTCCTGCCCCCAACCCCTCCCAGTGTCAGAGTCTTTTCCAATGAGTCAACTCTTTGCATGAGGTGGCGTAAGTACTGGAGTTTCAGCTGTAACATCATTCCTTCCAAAGAACACCCAGGACTGATCTCCTTTAGAATGGACTGGTTGGATCTCCTTGCAGTCCAAGGGACACTCAAGATTCTTCTCCAACACCACTGTTCAAAAGCATCAATTCTTTGGCACTCAGCTTTCTTCATAGTCCAACTCTCAGGTTATCTTTATTGCCTTTTAATTCATGAACAGTATTTTATTAGCTATAGGGTTCAAGGTTGAAAGTTCTCTTTCAGTCCTTTTGGCCTCCAAGATTTTAGATGAGAAATCTGTTGTCATTTGAATTGGTTTTCCGGTGTACAGAAGGTGTCTTTTCTCTCCAACTGTTTTCAGTATTTTTTCTTTACCTAGATTTCAGCAGTTTCATTACAATGTGTACAAGTTTGGATTTCTTTGGGTTTATTCTGTTTTTTGTTCACTTAGCTTACTGAACCTATAGGTTTATGCCTCATCCTAAATTTGGGAAATGTTTAGCTTTTAATATTTCAAGTGTTTTTCAGCCTCAATTTGGTTATATCCTCTGGTGTTCCAATGACATGAAAGTTGGATTTGTATTATTGTTTCACAGATCCATGAAGCCGTGTTTATATTTTTTACAATTTCTTTTCTCTTTGCCATTCACGTGAGTGATTTCTATTGTCCTATTGTATTAGTTTGGGCTGCATAATAGCACACAATGGGTGACTTAAACAAAAGAAACATATTGTTTCACATATCTGGAGGCTAGAATTCTGGAAATCTAAGTGTTGATAGGGTTGGTTCCTTTTGAGGACTATGAGTTTTTTATAGTGCTTTTTTTTTTTTTTCATGTTAGAGTTGCTTGGGAACAAAGGTTGTAGATTTGCATGATGTTTTAATGAATGGGCTTCCCTCAGGACTCAGATGGTAAAGAATCTGCCTACAATGCAAGAGACCCAAGTTTGATCCCTGGGTCAGTAAGTTCCCCTTGAGAAGGAAATGACTACTCACTCCAGTATTCTTTTGCCTAGAGAACAGCATGGGCAAAGGAGCCTGGCAGGCTATGGGGGTTGCAGAGTTGGACACAACTGAGTGACTAACACTCTCACTCTTTAATGAATAGTTTTTATTGTCGTAGAGTATAAGGTGTCTTTCCCTTCTTCATGCATGAGATACATTAATCATTTTATTAAAATGTAGAAATTTTTCTTGATTAGACAGTGCTGGTGACAAGGCTATTTCTTGTTAGTTCAGAAATGTTTAATTTCTTCTAAACCAAATGCAATTATCAACAAGTTCCTGTTCACACTAATCAATGTGAAAAAAAATTTTAAATAAGTCCTAAGGCACTAATTAGGTATAAAAATCTCTGCCCTGACAACCCCCAACACAAATGGTTCTTGTTTTTAATTTTAACATCATGGAATTGCCCCATCTGCCACTATTTGGAATCTGATCAGGGAGAATGGAATTTGTTTCAAAGGTTATTATTAAAATCACGAGTTTCTAAGATAATAGTTACATGGGTTTTATTTGAAAAAGCAACATGCCAATTTCAAGTGGTATACTTTAATTCCAAGTAAGATGGTAGGTGTTGCAAGAGGGCATCAGAGGGCAAACACACTGAAACCATACTCACAGAAAACTAGTCAATCTAATCTATGCCCCAACCAGTAACACTGAAGAAGCTGAAGTTGAATGGTTCTATGAAGACCTACAAGACCTTTTAGAACTAACGCCCAAAAAAGATGTCCTTTTCATTATAGGGGACTGGAATGCAAAAGTAGGAAGTCAAGAAACACCTGGAGTAACAGGCAAATTTGGCCTTGGAATACGGAATGAAGCAGGGCAAAGACTGATAGAGTTTTGCCAAGAAAATGCACTGGTCATGACAAACACCCTCTTCCAACAACACAAGAGAAGACTCTATACATGGACATCACCAGATGGTCAACACCGAAATCAGATTGATTATATTCTTTGCAGCCAAAGATGGAGAAGCTCTATACAGCCAGCAAAAACAAGACCAGGAGCTGACTGTGGCTCAGACCGTGAACTCCTTATTGCCAAATTCAGACTTAAATTGAAGAAAGTGGGGAAAACCACTAGACCATTCAAGTATGACCTAAAATCCCTTATGATTTGATTTAGTGGAAGTGAGAAATAGATTTAAGGGACTAGATCTGATAGATAGAGTGCCTGATGAACTATGGAATGAGGTTTGTGACACTGTACAGGAGACAGGGATCAAGACCATCCCCATGGAAAAGAAATGCAAAAAAGCAAAATGGCTGTCTGGGGAGGCCTTACAAATAGCTGTGAAAAGAAGAAAAGCGAAAAGCAGAGGAGAAAAGGAAAGATTTAAACATCTGAATGCAGAGTTCCAAAGAATAGCAAGAAGAGATAAGAGCCTTCTTCAGTGATCAATGCAAAGAAATAGAGGAAAACAACAGAATGGGAAAGACTAGGGATCTCTTCAAGAAAATCAGAGATACTAAAGGAACATTTCATGCAAAGATGAGCTCGATAAGGGACAGAAATTGTATGGACCTAACAGAAGCAGAAGATATTAAAAAGAGATGGCAAGAAAACACAGAAGAACTGTACAAAAAAGATCTTCACGACCCAGATAATCACGATGGTGTGATCACTGACCTAAAGCCAGACATCCTGGAATGTGAAGTCAAGTGGGCCTTAGAAAGCATCACTACGAACAAAGCCAGTGGAGGTGATGGAATTCCAGTTGAGCTATTCCAAATCCTGAAAGATGATGCTGTGAAAGTGCTGCACTCAATATGCCAGCAAATTTGGAAAACTCAGCAGTGACCACAGGACTGGAAAAGGTCAGTTTTCATTCCAATACTAAAGAAAGGCAATGCTAAAGAATGCTCAAACTACCGCACAATTGCACTCATCTCACACGCTAGTAAAGTAATGCTCAAAATTCTCCAAGCCAGGCTACAGCAATATGTGAACCGTGAACTTCCTGATGTTCAAGCTGGTTTTAGAAAAGGCAGAGGAACCAGAGATCAAATCAGCAACATCCGCTGGATCATGGAAAAAGCAAGAGAGTTCCAGAAAAACATCTATTTCTGTTTTATTGACTATGCCAAAGCCTTTGACTATGTGGATCACAATAAACTGTGGAAAATTCTGAAAGAGATGGGAATACCAGAACACCTGACCTGCCTCTTGAGAAATTTGTATGCAGGTCAGGAAGCAACAGTTAGAACTGGACATGGAACAACAGACTGGTTCCAAATAGGAAAAGGAGTACGTCCAGGCTGTATATTGTCACCCTGTTTATTTAACTTATATGCAGAGTATATCATGAGAAACTCTGGACTGGAAGAAACAAGCTGGAATCAAGATTGCCAGGAAAAATATCAATAACCTCAGATATGCAGATGACACCACCCTTATGGCAGAAAGTGAAGAGGAACTCAAAAGCCTCTTGATGAAAGTGAAAGTGGAGAGTGAAAAAGTTGGCTTAAAGCTCAACATTCAGAAAATGAAGATCATGGCATCCGGTCCCACCACTTCATGGGAAATAGATGGGGAGACTGTGGAAACCGTGTCAGACTTTATTTTTCTGGGCTCCAAAATCACTGCAGATGGTGACTGCAGCCATGAAATTAAAAGACGCTTACTCCTTGGAAGGAAAGTTATGACCAACCTAGATAGCAGAGACATTACTTTGCCAACAAAGGTTCGTCTAGTCAAGGCTATGGTTTTTCCTGTGGTCATGTATGGATGTGAGAGTTGGACTGTGCAGAAGGCTGAGCGCCGAAGAATTGATGCTTTTGAACTGTGGTGTTGGAGAAGACTCTTGAGAGTCCCTTGGACTGTAAGGAGATCCAGCAAGTCCATTCTGAAGGACATCAGCCCTGGGATTTCTTTGGAAGGAATGATGCTAAAGCTGAAACTCCAGTACTTTGGCCACCTCATGCAAAGAGTTGACTCATTGGAAAAGAGTCTGATGCTGGGAGGGATTGGGGGCAGGAGGAGAAGGGGACGACAGAGGATGAGATGGCTGGATGGCATCACTGACTCTATGGATGTGAGTCTGAGTGAACTCCGGGAGTTGGTGATGAACAGGGAGGCCTGGCGTGCTGTGATTCCTGGGGTTGCAAAGAGTCGGACACAACTGAGCAACTGATCTGATTTGATCTGATCTGATACTTTAAGTAGCAAAAATAAAATTTTATATAAAACAATTAACAGACACGTGAGTCCTCTTTCTGTGCCTGCGTTCTGATGATCTGTGTGAAACGTGCATAAGGTGAGGTATGTTCCATTGCTCACACCCTGAGTTTGGAGATAAAGAATACACACATGAAATGATTGAGAATTCAGGACGCTGATCAGCAGTAAAAAATAGTCCAGCCATGACTTTCCTGGCAGTCCAGTGGTTAAGAATCCACTTTCCAATGCAGGGAACATGAGTCCGATCTCTGTTTGCAGAACTAAGATTCCACATGCCTTGGGGCAACTAAGCTCATATGCCACCACAAAGACCCCATGTGCTACAACTAAGACCTGGCCCAGCAAAAATGAATAAATATATATATTTTTTAAGTCCAGAGAAGAAATTGCCAAGCCTGTTGCCTGGAGTAGTTGAGAAACACTTTTTAAATACTTTTTTTATCATTATTATTTTATTTTGGCTGCACTGTGTCTTCTCTGCAGTGCCTGGACTGTCTAGTTGCTGCCCATGGGCTTAGCTGCCCTGTGTCATGTGGGATTCTAGTTCCCAGACCAGGGATCAAACCCCTGTCCCTTGCATTGAAAGGTGGACTCCCAACCACTAGACCACCACAGAAGTCCCAAGAAAGACTTTTAAGAGTAAAAGAAATATGAGCTGGAATTTGCTAGAAAATGAAATTTGGAATAGCATAAGGAAGAGAAGGAACACCCAGAGGGAAAGATGATAGACCAGACCCAGAAGTGAGAAGGAATTTGGTCAGTGTTTACTAAATAGAGAAGACCAACATGCTAAGGAAGGGATGGGGGTTTAGGGAATAAAGGTAGAGCCAGATCACCAGGATAACACCAGTGGGAAACCTCCTGATATCCTAAAAGAAACTAATAATCATGCTTATCAATGGGTATGTGAGTTCTTTCAGGACAAGAGTTGACTTTTGGATTCAGTATCCCCACATCTAGCCCTCAAAACTTGTGCTGAATGAAGGGATAAATTTAAAGAACAATGGAAAATTTAAGTTTAGTCATTTCTTCATGATCATCATTGTCCTCTTCCACCTCCTCCTC
The DNA here is from genome assembly GCF_055505025.1 of Bos grunniens. NCBI lineage: Eukaryota > Metazoa > Chordata > Mammalia > Artiodactyla > Bovidae > Bos > Bos grunniens. The sequence goes on along the minus strand of NC_141190.1, from coordinate 31,954,481 downwards.
TATCTTTTCTACGTGTTCTATTTCTAACTGCGTGGAGGCCAACCTTCCCCACACTTACATTGTGCTGTGTGTGCAAAGCTCCTGTTAAGTGAGCCAAGCTCATTCATGTGAGGATTTTGAGTCAAAAGTTTTCTTTTACAATTCTAAAATGAGTTAATATTTTTCTTCCCTATGACTCATTTCCATGGTAATTTTCATTTTGTCTCATTGTTTTATGGAAAATCTTTGCTCTGAAAACCCTGTTCTGAAATCGATTTTTTTTTTAATTATAAGGTTATTACTTAGAGTTTTAGGTTCACAGAAAGCTGAGTGGAAAGTACAGAGTGTCCACATATATCCCCTCCCACACACACTCAAAACTTCCCCCACCATCAGTATCCCACATCTGAGTGGGATATATCTGTTACAACGGATGAATATTCATTAACATAGCCTAAACACCCAGAGCCCACTTTGGGTTCAGTCTTGGTGTTGTATTTCTCTGTGTTATGAGAAATGAACAATGACATGTAGTCTTTATTTTGGAATCATACCAAACAATTTCGCTGCCCTAAAAAACCACCACCACCAATTCTTTCTTCTCTCCCCAAGCACCTGGCAGCCATTGATCTTTTTTACTGCCTCTGTAATTTTGCCTTTTCCAGAATGTCATATCGTTGGAAGCATATGGAATGTAGCCATTTCACTTAGTAATATCCATTTAAGCTTCTTTCATGTCTTTCTGTGGCTTCCTAGCTCATATCTTCTTAACACTAAATAATATTTCATTGTCAGGCTATGCCAAAGTGTATTTATCCATTCACCTTTGAAAACCATTTACTTCCAACTTTTGATCATTATGAATAAAGCTACTAACACCTAGGTGTAAAGACTTTTGTGTGGACATGTTTTCAACTCCTCTGGGTAAATAGAGTGTGATTGCTGGATTGTATAGTAAGAGTGTGTTCAGTTTTATAAGAAAATGCCAAACTATCTTCCAAAGTAGATGTACCATATTGCATTCCCTCCATCAATAAATGAGAATCTTTTTCATCAAAATATTTTAGTATTTAAAAAAACTGAGGGAGGACAGGGAACCCCTTCTTTAAAAAAAAAATCACTTTTAAAAGCTAAAAGTTACTTGAAGTTAAAGACAAGGCATAATTTATCTTCCTGACCTTACACCCTGCCAAGCTCTTGGTGGTTGATTGATGAGATTTACCTATTTGAATTCTTTTATTTCCTTTGTAGTATTTTTTTTCCCTTAGGCAGTATTGCCAGTTGATTGGCTCAGTGTTCAGTGCTGCTAAGTCATAAATGCCTGTTTGTTTTTCCTTCAGCTATGTTACCTCCTTGCTGGTTCTACCTATCTGAATAAGAAGTTGATTCAGTCAGTGTAGTCAACTCCCACTCAAATTAATTAATTGGAATTTGCATCAATAAAACATGTATTAGGCAGCAACAGCCAGATCCAGCCACGGATAGGAACCTGAGATGAAAGGAATAATGGTATTTCTCTTAGTTCAGTGTAGAGCTAGCATGATGCTGTGGAAGATGAAAGCCATTATCACACCATTATTAATATCAATCATTGTTTTGGAAGTAAATCTAATATTCACTTTTAATTCAAAATAATTGGTTTCGGCAAGTTTATTTTCCACTTAACCACATAGGCTCAGCTTGTTTCATCTGCTGCTGCCATAGGAGCAAATAGATTAATACAGTTGTCTGGGCATGGTGCAAATGATTTCTTTGATGTATTGTTTTTCACTTGAGAATGGAAAATTTGTCAAATTAAAGGATGAGAATTCTCCAACCAACTTTAAATATTATAATTTTGACACTACACAATCCATCATTATTTTTAGAGATATTTGGAAATTTTAACCTTGATTCATGGACAAGCAGCCAGAGCTGTGTGCATAGAGCATTTATGTTTTATTTTCTTTCTCATGAATCTCATGGTAATCAGATGACTTCTCTAGATAAGATGCATTTTAAGCACTACATACAAGTACAAAAAAACATAGGAGCTTCTCAGCAAAATCTCAGGGGATCTCTAACATACTGGTAAAGCTTTTCCAATTAACTTAGTGGGATAAATAAACACTTGTCTAAAGTTCAAGTAAAAATTCAAGCCAAAGGACTTGAAAGAACTACTTCTACACATGCCTGTGGATTGAGGAGAGTGCCAAAGTCTGGTCCCCTCTTTGTGAATCTTGTAATTAAGTTGAGTAGCCCAGGGTTGTGGAGAAGGAAATGGCAACCCACTCCAGTGTTCTTGCCTGGAGAATCCCAGGGATGGGGGAGCCTGGTGGGCTGCCGTCTATGGGGTCGCACAGAGTCGGACACGACTGAAGAGACTTAGCAGCAGCAGCCCAGGGTTGAAAGCAAGATCAATCACCCAAGGGTACGAAAACCCTCATGAACTCTTGACCTGTCTTCAAAGATAATAACTTGGAGGGAGTGGGGAGGATCAATAATGTTAAGGTTATTTTAAATTATATTTCATCAGTCTTCATTTTTCTGCCTTTGGTACATGACAAGAGAGTTTCTTAAAAATCTACAAAATACAAAAAGAATTTTGTTTTCTTAGAATTCATGATCTGGATACATTGCATTTCCTATAACAGATCTCAAAGGATTACATTTTTGGCCCAAAAAAGGAGAGAGATGATAAAGGGTCTTTTTCCACCTTTTTTTTCTGCTGTAAAATCACATACTAATCTTAAAAATAAGTCAGCAGAAAAACAATTCAGAGTGAAGACAGGCATCAATACTGGGCTGAATCCAAATTTGGCCTGGAAAAGATATGAATATGTTTATTATAGCGGATGCTTCCAGTACAGCAGAATTTTAGAATGGCCAGAAAAATAGTATCTTGCTTTTACTTCCTCTACCTTCTTCTTTTCTTTAGGACAGTATAGCATTCCTTTCTCCTCCTGCCTCTCAACACAATCTGTTCTTGCTTTTCTTACTCCTTCTTTCCAGTTTTACACAGCTGCTCCTTTCTCCTGGTGCTCCTGAAAAGCCTCTATAATTTTATAACCAGTTTGGAATTACTGTTTTTTATTGTTGTTATTGTTTAGTCACTTTAAGTCGTGTCCGACTCTTTTTCAACCCCATGGACTGTAGTCTGCCAAGCTCCTCTGTCCGTGGGATTTTCCAGGCAAATACTATTGTGGGTTGCCATTCCTTCTCCGGAGGATCTTCCTGACCCAGGGATCAAACCTTGGTCTCCTGCATTGGCAGGCAGATTTTTTACCACTGAGCCACCAGGGAAGCCCCATTTTTTAAATTAATACTAGTTTAATATTCACAGTTTAATGATGCAAGGCAATTATAGAATAATTACTCAAAAGTTTGAGAGTGGATATTTATTATTGTGTTTTCTAGTGAAGAATTAATAAATACTTATGGAGCCTTAAAAAAATAAATAAATAAAAATAAAAAATAAATAAATAAATAAAATTATTTAAAAATCAAATGGACCTACTTATAAAACATCTGCAAGACCAGAAACTATATGTGGAGTGATTAAAAGTGCAGAATCAGGTTACTCTACCTGAATATGCATCCCAGATTCACCCTTTGTTACCTGTGGGAATTTGGACAACTTACATAGCCTCTCCAAGTCTCAGTTGCCTCTTAGAAAGTGGGATGTTTCCTAGAGTGAGGAGGATTAAGTGAAAGTGAAATGAAATGCACAGAATGTGTTTAGCATGGTGTCTGATTTACAGCAAGTATTCAACCAAGTTAGTGATGACTAGTACTATTTAAACAGACTGTCACATTTATGTGTTGTTCACTATCATTCCATCAGCTTTGTATGATAACACTGATAATCCTTTTCTGATCAGCCGTGGCTAGCAATTAAAGGTGACTTCAATTAAAATGGGAAAATTAACTCATGTCTCAATAAGTGCTGTGTAGTTGATGGGAAATGCCAAAATTCAATATTCAAAAATAAAAATGACAGAGGCAAAAAGAAAAAAAGGTGAGGGAGATTCTTGGTGACGAGAAGGTTGAAGATGTCCAAGGCAGAACCTGAGTGCAGGAGGGGGTGTGAAAAAAGGACAAGGAGCAAGACAGTCATGGTCATGGCCTCGCTGCTCGCCGTAATCCTTCTCATTCTCTGCCTTCTAGCCACACTGGCGTTGTTTCAGTTCTTCACATCCTCATTCCCCAGTTAAGGCCTTTGCACTTTCTTTCCACCCTCCCTGGAACAGTCTCCCTACCACTCTTCATCTAACTAATATTCTATCCTCAGGTATCAATTAAAACATCACTTTCTTCTAGAAACATTCCTGATGCCCGGAACTAGGTCAGGTCTCATTGCTGAGTTCTGCCAGAGCACTGGGCACTGACTCTGTCATCCCACGTCGTTGTATCCACTTGCTCAGTTGTTAATACCTGTCTTCTCTACTCTATGAGCTCCCTGAGAATGGAGACAGTGCTGATGCCTCTGGCAGAGGGCCTAACACATAGATGAGCTGTGCTTAGTTGCTTAGTCATGTCTGACTCTTTGTGACCCCATGCACTGCAGCCTGCCAAGCTCCTCTGCCCATGGGGATTCTCGAGGCAAGGATACTGGAATGAGTTGCCTTGGCCTCCTCCAAGGGATCTTCCCAACCCAGAGATTGAACCTGGGTCTCCCACATTGCAGGCGGATTCTTTACCATCTGAGTGGTGTTCAATAATTACAGGTTGGCTCATTGGTGAGGACCGGGGAACTCCAGGTCCTTCCTTATTCTTCTCTATCCCCCTCTTCCCATCTCCGGTGGTGACAGCAGTGCTCAGAACAATCCTTCTGTCTTGTAGGATGGAGAATAAAGGTCAGTGCCCACACGGCAGAGAATGGATGCGATTTTCCCTTTTTGTGTTTTCTATGTTTTTCTCGCCTACTCATATCGGAAGCCTATCAGTGACTTCTAGATTTCCCATTTGTGATTCTGAAGCTTTCTCCATTGGATTCCATCAGCCCTGGAGGCTATGGTAAGAGAAGCTCTTGAGAACTCTGTGGTTAAGGCAGGAAACCAGGGACTTGGGAAATCAATCTCTAAGGATGTTCATTCAACAGTAATTTAATAATAATAAAAATAACTGACATCTATTGAGTGCTTGAGTCATATCACTTAATTTTCACTATGAGCTTATGAAGTAGTTACTATTAATATGCTCTCATACAGTTGAGAAAACCGAGGCACAGTACAGTGAAGCAACTTTGCCAACATCATAGGGAGCTGTGAAGTCGTGGTTCGAACATGAACTCTTAACCAGGTTGCAGTTTTGCATCTCATGGGTCTTCGTATAGGCAACCTTGTACCAAACATGAGATGAGATGCTGAGGGTTCCAAAACAACCAAGTCTCAAACTCTGGTCTTTCAGAGCCTCTCCTTAGCTCAGCTGGTAAAGAATCTGCCTGCAATGCAGGAGACCCTCGTTTGATTCCTGGGTCAGAAAGGTTCACTGGAGAAGGGATAGGCTACCCACTCCAGTATCTTGGGCTTCCCTGGTGGCTCAGCTGGTAAAAAATCTGCTTGCAATGCAGGAGACCTGGGTTCGATCCTTGGGTTGGGAAGGGTCCCTGGGGAAAGTAATGGCTACCCACTTCAGTATTCTGGCCTGTAGAATTCCATGGACTGTATAGTCCATGGGGTTGCAAAGAGTCAGATACAACTGAGCAACTTTCACAATTGGATGGGGAGTTCAGGCAAAAACCTTATCAGGCCCTAAACTGAAGATTGAGATGGGATTTATTGCCTGATGGGATGTACAACAGGCCAGCAGGAGGGTATATGTCCTGCTATGGGAGAATGTCACCTGGCAGACATTCTAATCCAGTTTGCCACTGCACAGGCAGCCAGGTAAGGGCTCGTGGTACTTGGGCAATTTTGTGTTCTTGAGGCACCAGGAGGAAAATTAATCCTCAGGACTCCAGGAGTCTTTTTTCCTTTGGCCAATTGCCAGCTTCTTCTTGGACAAGAGTGTATTTCTTGACTTAAAAGGGAAAAAAAAAATGGACTTCAGCTTTGGAAGCATATGGTGTAATTTTATGTTATTAGACTATTATTAATGTTCACAGGAACAGATCCAAACTGTTTCTCTAGGCCTTTGAATCAAAGAAAAACTATTGTATTAACCTGTTTTGCATTTTCTACTTAAAATTGACTAATTTGTGCAGCTTACAGTTTAACACTTTCAAAAACTCAAGAAAAGGAGATATTATTACCCACATTTTGCTAAATACATTAATGCTGTCCTTCTCTCTTCCTTTCATGAGATTCCAGAAATGTTTTCTACATAACCCTATGGCATATCATGTGATAACAGCAGAATGACTGTAATTCCTTTGCCTTCTCTCAGGGTTCACTAAATACATATGGGTTTATGGATGTCCATGATAACCAATAGATTTCATCATTTAGAAATTAAAGTTTTTAATTAGATATTGATTGACCAAACAATATAGAATAATGAATAGAGCATGAAAAGATACAGGTTTGAGCTCTTGACTGTCACTTACTAGCTACTGAACAAGTATTTATTGAGTATCTGCTATGCACCAAGCACTATGCTAAGCTCTACCAACACAAAAGGATACAGGATGACATGGTCCCTGCCTTTTATGGAACTTGCATTCCACACTATGGGAAAAAGCTTAATATTTTAGAGAACGAAAAAAATTAAACTGGCTGTAATGGAGTGAAAAGGTTGGGAAATAGCACAAGATGAAGTTGTAGTAAAAATCTGGAATGAGAGGTGCTTTGGGCATTTTTGTTGTTATTTTTTAATTAAAATAGAGTTGAAATAAAATATTAGTTTCAGGTGTATATCATAATAATTTGATATTAACATATGTTATGAGATGATCCACCAAGATAATTCCTATTACAGTGTATCACCATTTAAAATGAGTACACTATTGATTCTGTCCCCACGACTTATTTATTTGATATTGTTAACTGGAAGTTTGTGACTGTTAATCCCCTTCATCTGTTTTGCCCACCTCAATTCCTCTCTTCTCTTGCAACCACAAGTTTGCTCTCTGAATTTATGAATTGGTTTTGTTTTGTATTTTAATTTCCACATATGAGATCATGCAGTATTTATCTCTTTGTCTGTTATTTCATTTGGTATGACCTCTGAGTTTATCCATGTGGTCACATATGACAAGATTTCATTCTTTTATATTGGCTGAGTAATATCCCATCATGTATGTGTATGTATCATATCTTCTTTATTTACTCAACTATTGGAATCTTTGGTTGCTTTCATATCTTGGCTATTGTAAAAAGTGCTGTAATGCATGAGTGCATATATCTTTTCCAAATTAGTGTTTTTGATTTCTCTGTGTTATTGCCCAGAAGTACAATTGCTAGATTACATGGCATTTATGTTTTCTAATTTTTGAGGAACCTCTACATTATTTCCATACTGGCTGCACCAGTTTACATTTCCAACATATTGCACAAGATTTCCTTTTTATCCACATCACTAATACTTGTTATTTGTTGTTTTTTTTGATAATAGCCTTGCTGACAGGTATACGGTAGTATCTTTTTGTGGTTTTGATTTGTATTTCCTTTATGATTAGTGACGTTGAACATTTTTTCATGTCCTTGTTGGCCATCTGTATGTCTTTTGGAAAAGGTCTATTCAGATCCTCTGCCTATTTATTTTTGCTTTTTTTTGCACTTGCCTGGGGAGACAGACAGAGAAGGCAATGGCACCCCACTCCAGTACTCTTGCCTGGAAAATCCCATGGACGGAGGAGCCTGGTTGGCTGCAGTCCATTGGGTCGCGAAGAGTCGGACACGAATGAGCGACTTCCCTTTCACTTTTCACTTTCATGCATTGGAGAAGGAAATGGCAACCCACTCCAGTGTTCTTGCCTGGAGAATCCCAAGGACGGGGGAGCCTGGTGGGCTTCCGACTATGGGGTCGCACAGAGTCGGACACGACTGAAGCGACTTAGCAGTAGCAGCAGGGGAAACAGATCCCCAAAATATCTCTAAGACCAACTTTAAAGAGCTAATGTGCTATGCTTTCTTCTGGGATTTTTATGGTTTCAGGTTTTATTTCAAGTCTTTAATCTATTTTTGAGTTTATTTTTGCATGTGGTATAAGATTGTGATCCAGATTCACTCTTTTGCACGTAGTTCTCTAGTTTTCCCAACATTATTTATTAAAGAGACTGTCTTTGCCCACTATATATTCTTGTTTCCTTTGCTGTGGGTTGATTGACCATATATTCCTGAGTTTGTTTCTGGGCTCTCTGTTCTCTTCCTTTAATCTGTGTGTCTGTTTCTGTGTCATTGCCACTCTGTTTAAACTCCATAACTTTGTAACAGAATTTGGAGTCAGGCAGCATGATATCTCCAGTTTTGTTTTTCTTTCTCAAGAGGGCATTGGCTACTTAAGGACTGCTGTGGTTCCATACAAATTTTCAAATTGTTGTTTCAAGGTCTGTGAAAACTGCTATTGGTATGTGTTTGGGATTACATTGAATTTGTATATTGCTTTACAGAGTATGGACATTTTGACAATATTAATTCTTCCAGTATGTGAGCGTGGTATGTCTTCCCATTTATTTGTGTCAACTTTAATTTTTTCATCAATGTCTTATAGTTTTCAGACTACAAGTCTTTCACTTTCTTGATTAAATTTATTCCTAGGTATTTTATTATTTTTGATGCAACAGTAAATGGGATTTTCTTTACTTTCTCTTTCAGATTAGTAAATAGAAATGCAACATATTTCTGTTTATTAATTCGGCACCCTGAAATTTTATTGAGTTCATTCATTTGTTCTAAGTTTTTTGGTGGCATTTTTAGGGTTTCCTATATACAATATCATGCCACTTGCAAATAGTGACAGTTTTAATTCTTCCTTTTCAATTCAGATGCCTTTTACTTCCTGTCTGATTGCTGTGGCTAGGACTTTTAATAGTGTGGTAAATAAAGGTGACAAGAGTGGGCTTCCTTATCTTATTCTTAACCTTAGAGGTAAAATTTACAGTTTTCATCATTGAGTATGATGTTGATTGTGGATTTGTTATAAATAGCTTTTATTATGTTGAGACGCATTTCCTCTATACTCACTTTGTTGACGTTTTTTATCATAAATGTATGTTGAATTTTGTCAAATGCTTTTTCTGCATCTATTGAGATGATTGTATGATTTTTCCCTTCCTTTCATTACGTTATCAGGGGTCTCCAACTTCCGGGATCTAATGCCTGATGATCTGAAGTGGAGCTGATGTAACAGTGCTAGAAATACAGTACACAATAAGTGCAACGTGCTTGAGTCATTCTCAAACCAACCCTCCGACCCTGGAGAACTGTCTTCCATAAAGCTGGTCACTGGTGCCAAAAACGCTGGGGACCACCGTGGTACACATCACAGTGACTGCTTTGTGTGTGTTGAACCATTCTTATGTCCCTGGAATAAATCCCACTTGATCATTTTGTATGATCCTTTTAATGTACTGTTGAATTTGGTATCATATTTTGTTGAGGGTTTTTGCATCTATATTCATCAGGGATATTGACCTGCAATTTTGTTTTTAGTGTCTTTACCTCATTTTGGTATCAATGTTCTGTGGGCCTTGTACAATGAGATTAGAAGCTTTCTTCTAGTTTTTTGAAATAGTTTGAGAAGGATAGGTACGAAGTCTTCTTTAAATGTTTGGTACAATTCACCTGGGAAGCTGTAGGGTCATGTACTTCTATTTGTTGGCAGTTTTTTGATTATTGATTCAATATCATTACTAGCAATTGATTTATTCAAATATTCTATTTTTTTTTTTCTGATTCAGTCTGGAAGCTGATATGTTTCTATGAATTCTGTTTCTTCTAAGTTATACAATTCTTTGACATATAATTATCTGTAGTAGTATCATAAGATATTTTGTATCTGTAGTGTTGCATGTAATTTCTCCATATATCTATGATTTTATTTGAGCCCTTTCTCTTTTTTTATTGATGAGTTTGTGTCAGTTTTGTTTGCTTTTTCAAAGCACCAGCTCTTAGTTTCACTGATCTTTTCTGTTAATTTATTAGTCTCAATTTCATTTATCTCTACTATTGTCTTTATTATTTGTTTCCTACTACTAACTCTGGGATTTATTTGTCCTTCTTTTTCTAGTTCCTTTAAGTATAATATTAGGTTGCTTATTTTTTTTCTTGATACAGGCCCATATTGCTATAAACTTTCTTCTTATAACTCCTTTTGCTGTGTCTTATCTATTTTGGAATGTGGTATTTCCATTTTCATTTGTCTCAAGGTATTTTTTATTTCTTCTTTGATTTCTTTGACACATTGGTTCTTTAGTAGCATGCCATTTACTCTTCATGTGTTTGTGCTTTTCAGTTTTTTTCTGTGATTTCTAGTTTCACACCGAAGTGGCTAAAAAAAGACACTTGATATGATTTCAATATTTTTACATTTATTGAGACTTCTTTTGTGACCTGACCTGGAGAATGTCCCATATGCACTTGAAAAGAATATATTCTGTTTGGTGATTAAATGCTCTGTATATATCTAAGTCAATCTCACCTAATGTATCACTTAAGGCCAGTGTTATTTATTTTCTGTCTAGATAATTATCCATTGCTGCAAGTTTAACCAGCCCCAGATGCAACAGTTTTGGGTGTGCTGGTGGGAAAGGTTGGTTCCTTGGGGTAGGAGCCACTTGGGTGGGGTGTGGACACCAGTTCAGGCCAAGGTCACCCACCTAGTGTGGCAGGACAGGCCATTTTGGAGGGGCACCGTTAGGGGTGGGCACGTTGGGTAGGGCAGGTAAATGCCTGGCAGGAGGAGCAGTGCTAGCAAGTAGATGGTGAATATCAGAAATGGTGCTCACCAGTGCCAGGCCAGTTGGATAGAGGGAGAGTTAAAATAATGGTCCCTGCCAGTGCTTGAGTCTCCAAAGACAGTTCCAATCCCTGCCCCTTCAGTGTTCATCCTAAATCAAATCAGTGCATCTCCTTTTATGACCAGACACTTTCCAAATTGCTGCCTCTGCCCTGGTACTCAGAGTGAGTCAGTTTGTGTGGAAGCCCTTTAGGAGCAGAGTCCAAGTTTCCCGCAGTCCTCTGGCTCTCCTGGATGTAAGCCCCACTGGGATCTAAAGCCAGATGTTATAGGGATTGGTCTTTCTAGTGCAGGCGCCCAGATCTGAGGTGCTCCCTGTGGGGCTCAAACCCTTCACTCCTTAGGAAGGACCTCAACATTTGTGATCTCTCTTCTTGCTTCCGATCAGATCAGATCAGATCAGTCGCTCAGTCGTGTCCGACTCTTTGCGACCCCATGAATCGCAACACACCAGGCCTCCCTGTCCATCACCAACTCCTGGAGTTCACTCAGACTCATGTCCATCGAGTCAGTGATGCCATCCAGCCATCTCATCCTCTGTCATCCCCTTCTCCTCTTGCCCCAGTCCCTCCCAGCATCAGAGTCTTTTCCAATGAGTCAACTCTTCGCATGAGGTGGCCAAAGTACTGGAGTTTCAGCTTTAGCATCATTCCTTCTAAAGAAATCCCAGGGCTGATCTCCTTCAGAATGGACTGGTTGGATCTCCTTGCAGTCCAAGGGACTCTCAAGAGTCTTCTCCAACACCACAGTTCAAAAGCATCAATTCTTCGGCGCTCAGCCTTCTTCACAGTCCAACTCTCACATCCATACATGACCACAGGAAAAACCATAGCCTTGACTAGCCGGACCTTTGTTGGCAAAGTAATGTCTCTGCTTTTGAATATGCTATCTAGGTTGGTCATAACTTTCCTTCCAAGGAGTAAGTGTCTTTTAATTTCATGGCTGCAGTCACCATCTGCAATGATTTTGGAGCCCAGAAAAATAAAGTCTGACACTGTTTCCACTGTTTCCCCATCTATTTCCCATGAAGTGATGGGACCGGATGCCATGATCTTCGTTTTCTGAATGTTGAGCTTTAAGCTAACTTTTTCACTCTCCACTTTCACCTTCATCAAGAGGCTTTTTAGTTCCTCTTCACTTTCTGCCATAAGGGTGGTGTCATCTGCATATCTGAGGTTATTGATATTTCTCCCGGCAATCTTGATTCCAGCTTGTGTTTCTTCCAGTCCAGCGTTTCTCATGATGTACTCTGCATATAAGTTAAATAAACAGGGTGCTTGGGGGTCACTATACCAAGATTGTGGATCCTGACTGCATCTCTGCACCTCTTGCCTGCTGTGAGGCATCTTCCCTTATACATACTTAGTTGTAGAACAGCTATTCTGCTAGTCTCGTTGTTCTCAGATAGAGTTGTTCAATGTGTAGTTGTAATTTTGGTGTGTCTGTGGGAGGAGATGAGCTCAGGATCTTCTATCCCCATCATCTTGATCCCTCTCCAAGATTCTATTGAGAGGTGCTTCAACTATGATAAAAACTTTGGCTTCTATTCCTTGTGCAGTTAGGAAGAAGCTGTCAGTAATATGGATTGTTCCAATTCAGATTCTGCTGGTTTCAAGTAATAGTAATTCATAGGAACTAGCTCAAGGAAAGATGAGGCAAAAGAGGTGTCTTTTGCAGCTCTGTTAATGATCTTGAATACAACTGGTTAAAGTGATCTTGAATAATTTAATTTCCAAACTCTAGTTATAACTAATTATTTAGATAAACATTATGTTCCTTTCAAAATCCTGTATCACCATTTGGGCATTTGGGACAATTCAATAAGAGGAGGAATACCTAAAATCTGATTTAGTAACTAGAATATGCCTTTACAAAAATGAGGATGAGAAGTCAATGTTAAAAGAATATAGGAAATTTTTCTTTTGTTCGTGAAAGATATCACTCCCAACAAGTGGGTAGCAGTAGCTATTATTCTGTTACAGCGAGTGGTTCTAGGAATCGAAGTATCTGTTTAGTGATTCATTAAACCCTTTACAAGAATACTTCAGAGATTTGTTTTTTAATGCTCTCATCAAAGCAGAGAAATTGGGAACACAGTTTGTGTAACACAGAACCACCTATTGTTAAGGGTTCTTGGAAAACTGAGGGTAAGTGTAATCACTGAGGTAATCAACATAGGTGTTGCTTACTTTAATTGTTTGCTTGTTTGTTTGAGTCATCCCTTAGGATTCCAGCATAGGAAGAAATATTGTATAGTAATATATGTTATGTTGTATATATTACATATATACAATATATGTATATGTAAATATATATTGTATAATAAAACTAGGTTCAAAGTTCCACAGCCTCTTATCTATGGGACCTTGATGTGATGACTATTAATCTCTTCACTGTAACTCCTGGGAAGTTAAGCTTATCTTTCCTATTGTCATGACATTTTGGCTGAGGTCCAGTAGCTGGGACACAAAAAATATGAAATGCTTATGCATATTAAAAAATTAAGCCCAGAGTATATATTTAGAATTTGCTAAGGAATGATTTTTTAAAATTAGTAGTTCATCTGCATTTTCCAAGTCTCTTGTAAACGTGTTAGCATACTTCCATAATTGAAAAAAACAAAAATTAAAAAAAATTAGTAGTTCATCATCTGCTTTAAATATATATAACAGAATATGCAAGATAAATAGAATTTCTTTGAAAAAAGCGGAGCAGAAGAGTAGTTTTCTCCCCACCTCAAGCCCACTGCTTGTAGAAAAAAATATGTTTCCAAGAGGGAGATTAAGCCCTCACCCCACCTAGACGCAGTGGAGACGGGGCCCAGCGTCACAGGGATACGAGTGCCGGATGTGGGGAGAGAGTCTCGGTCCAGTATGCCTGTCTCCTCCTGGCGTTCTTGGTGACACTCTCCTGACTGTCGAACGTTGCGGTTCCCTTTCAGTGATCTCCATTCCCCTGCTTCATTTTTCTCTGTAGCATTCATCATTGTCTAATATATTCCATAACTTATTAGTTCTTTAGTTAATTGTCTGTCTCACTACTCAAGAATGCAAATTCCCTGCAGACAGGGGCCCTTATTTTTTTCACTGCTCTCATCTGAGTCCTTTGAACAGTGCCTGGCAAGTGGGAGGGGCTCCATATATTCTTAAGGTGAATTAAATTGTGAGGACCTCCGGGAATCCCTCAGAGTTTGGGTGATGAAGGGAGCCTCTCTCAAGGGGACAAGCCAGTATGAGAGGCTCTGAGGATGGGCGGTGCATAGGGCAGTCAGGACAGGCATGTAGGCTGTGTGTGTGCAGAAGGCAGTAACTGGCTTGGGTGGTCACAGAAGTTGTCCCACCAGGAGGACAGCCTCTGGAGTGAGAGTGCAGTCAGAGGGGCCTAGGAGTGGTCAGTGACCAGGAAAAGGGACATCATAGTACCAGGCTGGATTATAACTACATTTTCCTGTGAGACCTCCTTCTCCTCCTCTGGCTCCAGCTGAGGAAAGGGAGCTGGTTAATGACCATGAAAGAGGGTGGAAGAGAAGGTGAGGACACTGACCTCACCACTACCTTCCCACTGTGGGTTCCAAGCTTGAGTCCAGTGCAAGGTCAGAGCAGGGAATTTAAATCTATTGAGGGAACTATATTCCATATCCTATGATAAACCACAATGGGAAAGAATATGAAAAAAATATATATATATGTATATCTATCACTTTGCTGTACAGTAGAAATTAATACAACATTGCAAATCAGCTAACCTTCAATAAAATTATTTTAAAAGAATATCATAACTCTACTGAGAAAACAATAGTTTGATCTTAGAAAACAAGGAATTTGTTGAAAGCCTCCTTTACATGAGACTCATTCTGTGTGAGGGTAACAAGAGAAGATGAGGAATCCACTTGAGATTGTGTTGAAGCTTAATTCTAATGGGCAGGTTTAAAGGACAATGACGAGGGGAAATTTTTTTCTTTCTATTTGTACCCTGTTGAGTCAGCCCTTCCATTGAGCCTGGCACGTGTAAAATCAGTGAGGTGGGTGTACCTGGCCCAGCACACTGCCAGGCACGTAGGAGACCCTCAGTACATGTTTATAGTTAGTGTAATGTCCTTCCATGCAAGAGACATCCTCACTTAAGCTTCCAGCTTCAGCCTCATTTCCCTACTCAGTGTGTCTTTTTTTTCTATACTTACTTGTCTTTTCCATGGAAATTTCTCTGGGTCTCCATTAATTCACCCTAGGTAGAAACTATAGATTTATCTTCATCTGTAGTCTCACAATTCCTAGTGATGATAATGATGATTTTTAAGATAGCCACAACTACTGAGAACTTATTAAAATACCAGGCACCCTTCCAAACACTTTGCATTCATTATTTTGTGTAATCCTCCTCACAACCCTAAGAGGTCATTAGAGACTGCGAAAATGAGGCTTTTCAGAGTCTCTAAATCATTCAGCTGGTGTCAGATGTGGTATTTGAACACAGCACTAAACAACAAGCAAAGGAAATTAGCCAGGGCTGCCCTGCTTCCTGCCAGGTGACCCTAAACCCTGTTGGAACAGGTGTTCATCCCAGACTGCACACCTCATCCAGAGAGTCTTTCTCTGTTGTGAGACCAGGAGGGCTAATTCAGTCCCCAGCACTGTGTTCCTTGCACAGAAAGTCTGTTTTGTAATCACATCACACGTCTGCAGGATGAAAAGCAGCTTTCCTGGTTCAGCAGGTAAAATCAATGCTTCCAATAAAAATCTTGAGCCTCAATTATTGAATGCAATGGTCCAAACACAAATGCTGGTTGTCCAGGCAAAGATATTACCAAGAGTCCCTTTGTCTGTTTCTGCTGCTGCTGCTAAGTCACTTTAGTCGTGTCCGACTCTGTACAACACTTCAGTCGTGTCCGACTCTGTGCAACCCCATAGATGGCAGCCCACCAGGCTCCCCCATCCCTGGGATTATCCAGGCAAGAACACTGGAATGGGTTGCCATTTCCTTCTCCAATGCATGAAAGTGAAAAGTGAAAGTGAAGTCACCGATTTGTGTCCGACCCTCAGCGACCCCATGGACTGCAGCCTTCCAGGCTCCTCTGTCCACAGGATTTTCCAGGCAAGAGTACTGGAGTGGGTTGCCATCACCTTCTAATTAAGCATATTTCCAGACCCTCTGCCCTATTCATCCCACTTGGATGTGTGTTTATATAATGAATCAGCAGGTACCATTCAGTTGCTTTTGTTTAGTTAATTTCTCCACTATCTTATGTTCCCAGAGGCAGACCAGAACCCTGAGACTGATGGCCACCAGGTTGGTAACTCCCAGAAGTGCAGATTATGTGATTTAGCTGTTGGTAAATGCAGGGCTTGCTAGAACTCTTAACACACCTTAGATATGGTATTGTACATATCTCTCTATTGAAACTCTTACTAAGGCATCTTCCCAGTTAGTGCCATCTGATTTAATGAGGGGCTAGTCAAGAGTGTAATCTCACCCAGAGAATGAGAAAGTACTTCTGGAGAACTATTTTCATGGCTTTTACTGGAGTGGTAGCACTTTCTTGCTTAGAGTGCTGCATTCTACCCAGCTGATAAAAAGATTCTGTTTTGATTTTCCAGTTGTGGGTATGTGGAATTTTATTTGCTCTTCATTTGCAAGTGATTCCCTGGAACACAGGTGCAGTAATACATGCAATAGGCATATCCTCAGGAAGAATATGAATAACAATTCAGATTTTTATCTGCTTATTGTTTGTGGATCTGCTCACATTGTCAGGAAGATTCTGGACCACAGTCTGATTTGGATCTGCCAGTATATGGGACCATATTTTTCAAATTCCTCCTCTGGCCCGGAGCATGGAGATTAGACTGGGTTTCATAAACTACTGCTACTTATCCCTCCCTGCCTGAAACCAGGATACTCATCAGGCAGCAGAAGAGGCCTGGCAATAGATATCCATAGTTTTGGCTGCAAAATGGGGATGGGATGATGTAGCCTTTGCTTTGCTTTGGCTTTTGTGCAGACTGCCATGGTGATTAGGAAGAGAAAACTACTAATCCTCTGGAAATGACCCATGCTACGTTTTCCTATAAACACCCAAGTGATCATGTTCTGAACATGAGTACATTTCAGGGAAAATACAGGGAATTATTCTCTGGCTTTCGACAAACATCCCATCTTAATCCCTTTGAAAATTCCTCTTGGATCTACTCTTCTGAATATTTCATGGTTGTACATATTCCTTTAATTTATACTGCCTTTCTGGCATTATTAGTAATGCATTTGTGATATTTATTGTGTTAGGTATCTTGGTTAATGATATCAGGGGCAGACTCAAGGCCTGCTGGAAGGCTGTATTCGATTTGGCTAATGATGAGAGCTACTCCGTGCTGAGACGCCAACCCCGTGAGACACAGAGCTAGGCAATATAGTGTGTTACATCTGTTGCTTATCACAATCAGGCCAAATGTATACGATCATCCACAGTTGTAGAAGAAGGAACTGTGACTCAGATCATGCAAATTCTTTAGCACAGTCATCCACTGGCAAACTGGCAAAGCTAGAATTCCAGCCCACGTGTGTCCTTCTAAGTCTTACCATGGAGTTGTGTGTGTGCGCATGCTCAGTCATGCCCAGCTCTTTGCAACCCCATGGACTGTAGCCCACCAGACTCCTCTGTCCATGAAATTTTCCAGGCAAGAATACTAGAGCAGGTTGCCATTTCCTACTCCAGGGGAACCATGGAATTGACACCTGTCAAACTCCAGAAAGATTTCTGAATCTCTGAGCCTCAATTTTTCCATCTGTACAAATGGGGAAAGAAGACTTGTGCTGTTTATTTTCCTGGGTAAACACAGAAAGCAATTGAAATGAGGAATCACTTTCTAATTTCATGGTACTATAGACTGGGAGGTATTACTAGAATGGAAGTATCAAAGGCATACATAATCTCCAGGCAAGATAGATTCCAGAATCTTTATAACCACCCAAAGCAGATACCACCAACAGGATAACTAAACATTATATCTCCTTCTGCAGAGAGTGCTTATACCCTGGCTGAAATGAAATGTTTTTCTTGCATAGCGTAGGAATTAAACATTTTAGAGTTAATGTTGCTGACTCTGTTGGTGACCTTCTAACTGATTTTCTGCAGGGGTCTTCCTTTCTACATATACAGACAGAGGTCTTTCAGTATTCTACTTGTGCAAATAAACCAATTTCTCCTTTAATTTTTGTAACAAAAGGTAAGATTAATTGAAAATATTATCCATGTATGCAACACAGGTTAGGGACACTTTAACACACCCTCCTCCCCAAGCCAAAAAAAATAATGTCAAAGCAGCTGGTGATTTTCAGACTATTATCATTCAGAAGAGCACGGTTTCTGCCCATCCCCCACTCCATCAGCATCCATAAAACATGAGCGGCTGCATAATTCTCTCCTTAACTCCCTCACTTCTCTAATCATATTTCCCTTTAACACATTCATCAGGATACTCCGCAGAGCTCTGGGTATCTCTGTGGCCTTTGATTTGCACATTAAACTTTCCAGCTTTTGCATTTTTGAAATAAGTGGTAATGCTAGCAGGGAGGATGAAGGAGGAAGAGCAGGCATGGTTTCAGCATACACCCCTCACTAGATTTCCATGGCGTGTGCTGCTATCTGAAGCCCCTTCGAACTGATAACAGTAAACAGCCTCAATGAGAACCTACCATAGGTGTGAGAGATGGCGTGTTTGAGAACAGCTTACTGCCTGGACTTCCCTGGTGGCGCAGATGGTGAAGAGTCTGCCTGCAGTGCAGGGGACTCAGGATCCATCCCTGGGTCTGGAATATCCCCTAGAGAAGGGAATGGCAACCCACTCTGGTATTCTTGCCTGGAGAATTCCACGGACAGAGAAGCTGGCAGACTACAGTCCATGGGGTCGACTGAGTGACTAACACTGCTGCCTGGGAGAGAACAGGTGCCTTCCTGGACCCACTTTCTCCCTCTACTCATCTTGTTACTTTTAGTCTGTGTTGGCCTTGGGGTGTTGCCCTCACGTGGCTTATCAAGAAACAACTAATGCAGCAAAGAAAATGGATCATGAAAAAGGAAGATGTAATTTTAATGAAGGAGATATTTTAGAATAATATATTTTTTTAAATTAGACCTATCAATTTTAAAAATTAAGATGAAGTGGACAATTTCCTAAAAGAAATGAACTACCAACTAAGTCAGAAAAAATAGACAACCTGGTAGACCGATAAATATTAGGAAAATTTATGTGGAGGGTGACTCTAAAGCTCATCTCCAACATTTGTAGTGTTAGTTGCTCAATCGTGTCTGATGCTTTGTGATCCCACAAATTGTAGCCCACCAGGCACCTCTGTCTATGGAATTCTCCAGGCAAGAATGCTGGAGTGGGTAGCCATGTCCTTCTCCAGGGGATCTTCCCAACCCAGCGATCAAACCTGGGTCTCCTGAATTGCAGGTGGATTCTTTACTATCTGAGGCAGTGCCCTGTTCAAAGAGCTTGGGCGCAAAAAGACATCCATAGTGTGGTCCCTGTACCACAGGGAACTGACGTCACAGGAGACAGTAGATGGTACACATGTCCTGACATGAAAGGTGAGCCATTGCCTGAAACCATCTCCACGTAAACCTGAGAGTATCAGCATCAATAATAACAGTAAAATGTTACTGCTAAAACATAATAGCAGTAAAATGACTGTTACGATCATAGTATCAATTATCAGTATCAGCTATTGAGCACTTGGCCATGATTTGGGCACTTTGCATACATTATTTTGTTTCATTTATTACACATATTAAGCCTATGAAAAAGACAATTTTATAGATGGAGAACTGGTGCTATGAAGGGATTTACCTCAGATCTTCGTGCTCATGGTTAGAAGATCTGCATCTGGACCCAGACTTGACCTCAACTTGGAGTTTGGGACTGGATGATCGGATTTAGGAGCTGTGTTCATTCTCTTCAGGACCCAAGAAGGCAGAGTAGAGTACACCATAAAAGCTCTGATTTGGGACAGCTGACAGAAAGTGCATTTAATCAGTTTTCGTGACTGAGAAATTTTTCTCTTGATTCCACTGAGGATTGTGATGAATCACATTGCTCTTATACCTGGAAATACTATCATTTCTATATGATTACAGTGACATTTTGCACACGGCACTGGGTAAAACTGCTTTTGTTCTCCCTCCAGTGTCAATTAATATAGACGTAATTGCTTTCCTCCAGGTTTCTGTTACTAGGCTCTTAGCATGCCTCATCACCTGGAGTATGCAAACCTTAAAGCTTGAGATAGCACCTATCTGTTTTGACTGAATGATAACTGTTTCATTATTTCATTACTACTGTGTGTCCCAGAAATACAGGGGCTGTATTTCAGTGCCTGCCACCAGGCCCGGAATACAGTAGGTGCACAATAAATGTGCAATGAGGCATACAGTAGGTGTACAGCAAATGTGGAATGAAAGTATACAGTGCCTCATATGATGCTGAGCTCAATGAATACAACTGACATGTTTGCTCAGAGTGAGACTGAAGTCCTAAAACAAAAGGGCTGTCTCGGTCCCTATCACCTCATTTGATTTCTCCAAAGACAGAGTCACCTAAGAGAGTGCAAGTAAGTCCCAGCATTGTGGTTGAAGGTGTGGGGAAATTGCCTGGGGAGGAGTCCTGATAAGAAATGAAGTTCAGTGTTGCCCTTGAAGACAAAGGAGAGCAAGGAGAGAGTGTTGATTGTTTTTTAGTATTTTGTAGCATTTTTTTTTATGGGTTAGCCTCCACGAGATTGTGAACTCCTTAAAGATGGGGATCATGCAGCAAGTGCAGTGCGTTGCCTTAAGGGTGTACTAAGTAAATGTTTGTTCAAAGGACATGAGAATATCCACCCAATATTTTCTGAGCACTCACTCTGGACTGGCCTGGTCTCTGCCGTGGCCACTGCCACCAGGAAGTCATTGCCCACAAAGGAGCTAATTGGTACTATGTATTAGAACTGATTGCAAATACTGATGGAACAGTTTTTAGATGGAACAGAGATTGGGACCAAATGTTTTTAAATTAAGTATGGTTAGGAAGTTTTGGAAAGTAAGTCAAATAAAGATGCTAAGATGACACACCTCCTACGACTTGGAATGCAAAGTCTAGCGTGGTCTTGAGTCTTTGCCCTCCTCCCCTTCTCCTGTCTGCTTGTCTTCCTTTTTTTCCCTCCAGGACATCACAGAGCCTAATGGGTTGTTAAACATTTGAATTTCTTGGAAAAAGAATCTCAGCA
The DNA here is from genome assembly GCF_055505025.1 of Bos grunniens. Lineage (NCBI taxonomy): Eukaryota > Metazoa > Chordata > Mammalia > Artiodactyla > Bovidae > Bos > Bos grunniens. The sequence goes on along the minus strand of NC_141190.1, from coordinate 31,933,364 downwards.
TTTTTAAATGTCTTTTTTTTTGTTGTTGTTCAAAGAACATGACAGAATTGCAAATGAGCCTATAGAAGCAAGAAAATGAGATGCAAGAATGAAATAGGAGAAAAGAATGGAAGGCTCCAGAACAAAGAGTTAGAGACCTTGTCTTCAGCAGAAGGGCCACTAACAAAACTGAAAGGAAACAAGCGTGAAAGACCGTTTTCTGTGGTCCTGAATCCCTTACACAGTGTTTTTCCTTTTTCACTCTGTAGAGTACTCTTCCTCTGTAGACGCTCTGTGCATATACACACAGGCACATCACCCTAACCCGGGCCAGATGAAAACCTTTAAAGACTCTGAGTACAACAAAGACGGCTGTGCATAGCCATGGGATACAGAAATTAAAAATAGTATGAAGTGACAGAACAGTTTTTAAGTGTAATTTTTCAGAATTTCACTAAATGCATATGTAAGTCAACATTAAAATATTTTTCTATTCTTTCGTCTTCTATTTTTGGAACTCCTGCCTTTCTGAGACCCTAAGCACATGTTCAATTTGCCAGTTGAGTATTCCTTTTGTTTTCTCTTCTGTGTTCTCCACTCTACTTTCCTACTTTACTTAAAACAAGGCATCCATGCAAATCACCCCCATTCCTTTATTTACTGATGGGTTCCTCTCATTTCTCTAGCCCACATTTTATTTCCCTCTATTGCAAAAGACAGATGAATCTGGTGCCCTGTGAGTTAGGTTATTGTTTTATTTGAAAGGTATGTTTTATGCCTTCTATCTATAAGCCTTCTCAACTACAAAGATAAATCTCTTTCAGAGTTTTTTATTTCTTGGAGAATCCTTGGAGCACACATAGAATCAATTTCCTCTTCTTGAGTTCATGTGCATGCATGTGATTGAAACAGATGTAATTTTAGATAAAGACCATCTAATAAAGTTCTGTACCATTAGGATATTCATGTGAAAGGAAGTTAATAGGGAGCTGGAGAAGATCAAAGAGCCTTCAGACTGCTATAGGAGTATGACCCTTAGCGAAGGAGAGAAGAAGAGGAGGTGGGATACAAGTGTCTTAAACGGCTCTGCAGTTTAAGGAGAGAGTGACAGAGTCATGGGGGTATCTTCCAGCCAGCGCTGGCAAACAAAGACAACTCCCTGTCCTGCAGGCTGGAGCCTGCCTTAGTATCATCCCCACCTTCAGTCTTTCGTAAATGCCACAGTGAGTTTCTTTTTTCTATTTTAATTAATTATTTTAATTGGAGGCTAATTACTTTACAATATTGTGGTGGTTTTTGCCATACATTGACAATGAGTTTCAAAGTGAAGCATCCAGAGTGCTCAGAGACCACACTTCCTGGGCATTAGACATACTTGCTTGACTTCCACAATCTTCCCTTGTCCCTCAAAGTTGTGCTTCTCCATACAGGCTCAGGGAGCAACTGCTCCATGATTTTATGGGCCTTTCTTCCCAAGGGAATCTCAGGAGGTGGTTAGCAGGATGAACTATAGACCCCATGGCTGCTGTGTACCTTGGGGCTACAGTTCTTCCTCATCCTCTCCCTTACCTACTTACTGCTCATTCTAAACTCCCGTCATCCTGATCTATAGTCCCAGCAGTTGATTGTGGTTTATCTGGTGGTATGATCCAAATCATTATACCCAAACCATTTGAAAACTTGATAGTCACATCCTTCTTGTCTGGGGACATTGCACACGTTGGTCCACAGTTACCAGGCAACACCAGGAGACACCCACATAGATTACTTGGGTTTCTTATGTATCTTCTCAGCATCATTTCTGTAAAAGCAAACTTCCTTCCTCCTGCTGATCCGTATCTATTACTCCTGTCAGTATGGTGACTCTTCTTCATGTCCTCGTTCCTGAGCACAAAAGTACCCTGTGACAGCCAGAATCTGTAGTTCACTGGACCCTTCACTCCTTTCTAGAGTGCCCCTCTTATAGGACTTCTCCTCCAACCCTGAGAACCCCTCGTGGCCATTGTGGAGACATATGTGGGGCCACTTCTGCTTTCATCCTTTGGTCCTGAACCTACGTGTCCTTCCTGTTTTTTTAATAAATGTTCTATATCCTGAGGGCTTCCAAGGTGGTGCTAGTGGTAAAGAACCTGCCTGCTAACGCAGGAGACAAAAGATATTTGGGTTTGACCCCTGGATCAGGAAGATCCCCTGGAGGAGGGCATCACAAACTACACCAGTATTCTTGCCTGGAAAATCCCATGGACAGAGGAGCCTGGTGGGCTACAGTCCATAGGGTTGCAAAGAGTCAGACACGACTGAAGTGACTTAGTATGCACACACATACTGTATCTTGAAGGACATTCCCCATCCTCTCAGAATATTTCCTCTGAGCTGGCATTTCAGTTGTACCTCCTAAAAATCTGCTCCACTGATTTTTGGTGGTATATATTCAGTGGATATGGTGTGTTGGTGGTATATGATGTGTTCAGTGGATCTGAGGGTCATGAGTCCATTCTTGTGTCTTCTTCCATGTAAAATGTGTGCCTTAGTCAGATGCTATGCTATTGAGGATTTTATTTCCTAAGCCCAGGACAGTGATTCTGGCTGAGGCTGTGTGAGCATGAAAGGCAAACCCAGACCTAGGAAAGATCTCTGTCCCTGTGATGATGAATCACTGAACTTTCCATCTTTCATACAGGTGATGAGGGACTCTCTAGTACCATGGAAGCCATCTGGTTCTCACTTTGGCTATTAATGGCTTATTAACAGCTCTCCAACTCTCATTATCTTTATTTAGGTTACTGACACAATTTAGCAACAATCAGCCAACCTCTCTATCTTTGAGAGCATTTTTCTCTCCATATTTCAAATGCCTGCACCATCATACCTGCCCCAGCACTTCCCTCCACTGGGAAATGTTCCCAGCTCAACACAGGTGAAATATTTAGCAATTGTATGATCCTTGTCCCAAGATATATCCATGCCCCACCTACCATTCAGGACAGCACCCTCTTGACCTGCTGAGTGGAAAGCGAGTAGGACCAAATCCCATTTTAACTCTCAGTGCTATGTGAGTTAGTGTGGGCCCTCTGAGAACCAGATGCCAAGATGGGATTGAACATGCAAGAATGTTCTTAAGGGAAAGAGCAAGAAAAATGAAGGGAGGAGTCAGGACTGGGAGAGCCCTCAGAACCTTGTTCAAAACGTATCTGGATGTAGGTAAAAGAGACTTCATTCAACAGGAAGAGGTGCCAATCACCAGATCTTTAAGGACTTGTCTTTTGCAGGGAAAAGAAAACAAGGCTAGAAAGATGGAGTGTGGAGAGCGGGATGAGTGAGGGCTTGCTGGAATCATTGACAGGGGACGTTCCTTTCTGAGGTGAGTAGATTCTTAGGAGGGGCAGTTAAGGAGAAGTTGTTCTGTTTCCCAATGCTCAGTTAACGTTAGTCGCTCAGTCATGTTCGACTCTTTGTGACCCCCACGGACTGTAGCCCACCAGGCTCCTCTGTCCATGGGATTTCCCAAACAAGAATACTGGAGTGAGTAGCCATTCCATTCTCCAGGGAATCTTCCTGACCCAAGAATTGAGCCCAGGTCTCCTGCATTGCAGTCAGATTCTTTACCGTCTGAGCCACCAGCATTTGTTCAGGTGGGCCAAATTTCAGGATCCTATGGGAAGGAAAAATGCTTCATAAAAGTTGGGTCAAATTAAGGTATCAGGCATGACATTCAGATTGGTTAGTAAGGATAAACTGTTCGGCTAACCGTATATGAAACAAGATCTGAGAAGTCTGTGTCTGGTCTTGTCATCGGTAAACAAGGCGGTCACCCATAAGTCTTGTCTAAGTTATGTTGTTGTTCAATTGCTCAGTCACGTCCGACTCTTTGTGACCCCATGCCATGCAAGGCTTCCCTGTCCTTCACCATTTCCTGGAGTTTGCTCAAACTCATGTCTATTGAGTCAATGATGCCATCCAACCATCTCATCCTCTGTCATCCCATTCTCCTCCTGCCTTCTATAGGGGAAGGGTGACTCTCTGCAGTAAGCTGTTTCACAGAACACTAAAGGGTAGGGAGTAGATTTCTTAACTGTTGCTGGTTTCTAGGAGCACAGGGCTCAGGTGAGATTCAGCATTGTCACTGTGATGCAAGTCTGACCCTGGAGAGGGGGAGAGGGTGGGGGGGAAGCATCCTAGATCACATGCAGACTAAGGAAGTTTCAGCAAAGCAATCAGGGAGTCCTTGAGTCAAAACTAGCCCACAGTGGAGTTTCTCTGCATTTTCCAGGAATGGGTCTGCCCGTGTATTCCACCCACAAACTCTGATATTGGCAAGGAGGAGCCTGTGGGAGGTTTGACACATGGAGATGGATTTCAGAACATAGCAGCTGGGGTCCTTGATCAATTACACTTCCTGTGGAAGAAGGTCTGCCAGGTACATACTCATGGTTGCAGAGCTGGGATTCTGGATGCTGTTTTATAGTCAGAGATTTACAAGCCTGGCTTTCCGAAGCCTTCATTAGTGATGCCTCTGCCTCAAACTGGTCAAATATCTGTGGAAATTGGAAAAGTATGAGCTCCTGGTAAACAGACACAGACTTCCTTAACACTCATAAAGCTCCTCATCATTTGGAATGATTTGCTATGTGTTCCTGCTTTATCCAAAACAATTGGAGTCACTTAGACAATGTTGGAGAATAATGAATCACTATCAACATAAATACATTACAAATAAATAATGCTTTGCAGCAAAGGTCATTCAACCACTGCTCATAGAACACTTTAAATACCTTACAATTTTATTTGTCAATTATACCTCAATAAAGCTTAAAAAAAAATTCCAGGAAGCCCAGCGGGAATGTTGTCCACTGCTCTACTGAAAACTAAACAAAACACAGCTACTACTAAATCTGGCTCTTCACCTACATCTGAAAATAACATTCTTTGGAACACGTCGTCATCCATTCACATGTAGTTGCTTTTGCGTTATAGCAGCAGGACTGAGTGAGTGGCGTAACTACGGTAAGCCCTGCAAAGCCTATAATACTTACTGTCTGGCCCTTTGTAGGAAATATCTGCCTGTCCTTGCTTTACAGCAAGATCACAAAGAAATAGACCCATCTCATATCCCAACCATGCTTTCTTCTTTTTGAAGTATGTTTACATGTATTATTTGATTCTCGTGATAATTATGAACCGCTTGGCCTAACTTGACACTTTTGCATGAATTTTTAATGTCGTTGTTTGATCCAGTCCCACGTTGCCCTCCAGTTTATCCGGAGCTCTGCCTAAGTCTCAAGGGTTCTTCAGGGAAAAGGTGCTGATGCTTCAGGGAGCTTCATTGTGTAAAGTGCTAGCTGCCAGGTTCTAGGTACACTCCATTGTTTTTTCACTATACTTTTAATCTTCATGTTGGGCCCTTCAAAAGTTTATCCTAAGACAAGATTTGGGTTTAGACAGCTGAATTGAGAGGTAATCTCAGGAAGCACTGGGAGAGAGCGGGAAAGTGAGTCAGAGACAATGACAAAGCTTTTGTGATGAAGAGCAGTTATCACTTTGTAATAGGGACTCAGTCCAGTTCCTTCAGACACTGCCCCAGTACTAGCCTGACATTCCAGTGGTTATGCACTCCAAATGTAGGGGACATGGGTTGGATCCCTGGTTGGGGAACTAAGATCCTGCATGTCACAAAATGTGGCCTAAGAACTTTTAAAACTTTAAAAATTGAAAAGACTGTCCCACTGAGAATAAAGAGCCTGAGATATTATTTATCCTCTACATTCTGGCCCTTGTCATTTGTGAATCATCCCTGAGACTTTAATTCCCTTTCTGACTTTTTGCAGGTGAAGAAAGCCTTCAGACAGAGTAAAACTGGTGCTTGAGGTAGGAAGCCATCAGTCTATACAGGAATGGTCTGTCAAGCTGCCGCTGACATTCAGGGTGAACCCAGAGGAAGGACGCTGCGCTGGCTCTTGACATTACTGCTCAGTTTCTTGAGAATCTACGTTCCAAGGATCTCCCTATAAATACAGGAAAATTCATGATGTAGCTTCATATTGCTTGCCTTTTAAAAATAATTTTTATTTTTTCAATTGGCATTCTCCTTGTAGTCAGCTTCTAACTAATTCTAAATCTCTCTCTCTCTCGTCAGAGCCTTAGAATTGTAGCACCATAGAATTTCCAAGCTAAAATGGACTCCCCCAGTTTTATTGTTTTTTTCATTAGCAGATACAGCTAACGTTAAGTTTTACAGCTTCTTTTTTTTTGTCACAGAAACCCCACTTAGAAAGGGAAATTGATTTAAAATTTGGAGAACATGAAAGTAAAACAGTCCACTCTTGAAACAATGGCTGCATTATGTGGTTAGAGATCCTATTGTCTGCCTTGCTCTGGGTATCGAGCTGTAAGTTATGCAAGGAATTTTGCTGATCAGAGGAAAGAGAAGGGGAGAGAGCAGGTATGAAAATATACCTTCCCAGTGATTTTAACATCAGGATCTGGATATTTCTTGACCAATACATATCGAGAGTCCCAGAAACTTCCTCACACTGAAAGAAGGAATTAGATGTCCAGTGATGTGTAATGATGTATTGGGCACGGCTGTCAGAGCTCATGATTAATCTACATTCTGTACTGCAAGGCTGCCCAACTGGTCCCTTTAGCCAGCCCGCACCAACCAGAGTCAGTAGATAGAGGAAAGCACACATTCTTGCAAAGGCAGGGACCCCATTGGCTTGATTTATCTCCCAAAGGAGAAAAGGAGTAATTTAAATGGTGGATTTTCTTGTCTTACATGTGTTCCTATAACATCAGTGAATTTAGGTCCCAAGAGGGTTCCTACAGGGTGCAGGCTCTGAAGATCTGAGGTTCAATTTTGTCTTATTTAAGAAGCCCAGGATCCACTTAGTAGATGAAATCAATAACAAGGGAGGTGCTTTCTGCTCTCAGATTGGAAGGTACTGGGGGACAAGATTCATAGTTCCATTTTCAGGAGACTTTTCTTTTTATGTATATTGAAAAACTGAGCACATATATTTTCCTGGCTGCAGAAATTGGATCCATGTTCCTTTAGGTAAAAGGAAAATTGTTTCTCAGTCTTTTTTCCGGCCTGAATTATCAAGTATAGCTCCATGAGCATAGCTTCTGGGTCACCCAGTAACTGAATCACCATTTATAATGAGAAGTTAAATTACTAAAAAGTTGCCAGATTCCCTTTTTAAAATTTAATCTGCTTATTTATGTTTTATAAATTATATGAAGTGTATGGATAGATTACACTTATGTTACTAAGTAATGGTAGATACATGATTAATACATAGAACTGTGGAAAATTCTGAAAGAGATGGGAATACCAGACTACCTGACCTGCCTCTTGAGAAACTTATTTGCAGGTCAGGAAGCAACAGTTAGAACTGGACATGGAACAACAGACTGGTTCCAAATAGGAAAAGGAGTACATCAAGGCTGTATATTGTCACCCTGCTTATTTAATTTATATTCAGAGTACATCATGAAAAAAGCTGGGCTGGCAGAAGCACAAGCTAGAATCAAGATTGCCAGGAGAAATATCAATAACCTCAGATATGCAGATGACACCACCATTATGGCAGAAAGTGAAGAGGAACTAAAAAGCCTCTTGATGAAAGTGAAAGAGGAGAGTGAAAAAGTTGGCTTAAAGCTCAACATTCAGAAAATGAAGATCATGGCATCTGGTCCCAACACTTCATGGGAGATAGATGGGGAAACAGTGGAAACAGTGGCTGACTTCATTTTTGGGGGCTCCAAAATCACTGCAGATGGTGACTGCAGCCATGAAATTAAAAGACACTTACTCCTTGGAAGAAAAGTTATGACCAACCTAGATAGCATATTCAAAAGCAGAGACATTACTTTGCCAACAAAGGTTTGTCTAGTCAAGGCTATGGTTTTTCCAGTGGTCATGTATGGATGTGAGAGTTGGACTGTGAAGAAGGCTGAGCACCGAAGAATTGATGCTTTTGAATTGTGGTGTTGGAGAAGACTCTTGAGAGTCCTTTGGTCTGCAAGGAGATCCAACCAGTCCATTCTAAAGGAGTTCAGCCCTGGGTGTTCTTTGGAAGGAATGATGCTAAAACTGAAACTCCAATACTTTGGCCACCTCATGTGAAGAGTTGACTCATTGGAAAAGACTCTGATGCTGGGAGGGATTGAGGGCAGGAGGAGAAGGGGACGACAGAGGATGAGATGGCTGGATGGCATCACAGACTGGACGGACATGAGTTTGAGTGAACTCCGGGAGTTGGTGATGGACAGGGAGGCCTGGCGTGCTGTGATTCATGGGGTCGCAAAGAGTCAGACCCGACTGAGCGACTGAACTGAACTGAACTGATGAACACTATTTTGTTCCCAAGTTATTGATGAAGTGAATAACTGAGACATGGAACAATTAAGTAATTTGTGTGAGGTCACGTGACAAACTGCTTGCGCAGCTGGGAGGGAAATCAGAGTCTGTACTTTAACCACTACACCACATGCCCTTTGTCTGTTAGAAACTATAAGGGCAACACGCAAGGCTATACTCCATACTGTCAACATTTATAATTTACCTGTCACCCAATCAGAAAAGAAATTATCTACCTTTATAAATCACTAAAGTCAGACTCAAAATGGCTTCAGCTGGCTTCCTAATCCCCCTTGAGTGGTGGTTGCTGCCTGGCAGGCTGGTGGAGAACTGCTTCCAGTTGTTACAGGAAAGGCCACAGTGGCCAACCCTGCCAATTCCTCACCATAGCCCGTCAGCTCTCTATCTGTAGATTCCAAATGCAGATGGTTTTCTGTGGCCTCTAGTGCTTGGTAGTTGGTGGGGGCCAGGCAAGAAGAGAAGGCAGAGAGTGCTTGGCCCTTATTACCCCTAGAAACAAAGGAGAATCGGTGGGGAGTTGGTGCAAGTACCCTCATAGAGGACAACTCTGCAGCCTTCTCCACGTGCCCTCCCCGAGGGGTCAAGCCTGACCTGGCCACCGAGCTAAACTGCTTATGAATGCTGCATGCCTTGGCTGCCTTTGGGCTTCCAAGGTGGCACAGTGGTAAAGAACCTGCTTGCCAATGCAGGAGTTACAGGTTTGATCCCTGGAACAGGAAGATCCCCTGAAGTAGGAAATGGCAACCCCCTTCGGTATTCTTACCTGGAAAATTCCATAGACAGAGGAGCCTAGTGAGTTACAGTCCATGGGGTCACAAAGAGTCGGGCACAAAATACTGGCTGCCTTCACTTCTCTGCCTGGACTGCCGATTTCCTTTCCCACAATGGGATCAACTCCAGATCAATTTCTTGTACTCTTATCTTCTTCTCACTGTTTGTTTTTGGGGGAGAAGATATTCTCCTAACCTAAGACAAATATCATTAGTGGTGCTTGACATGAACACAAAGCAGAGAAGTGGCTACAGGCCACCAGGTGCCTGCAGTCCTAAATTCACATCAAGAGGAGAAGTCTTAGGTGCATGGCTGTGCAGCATGATGCTGTTATTTGTAAAATCAGGTGATAATAGCTATGTCACAGGTTTGCTGAAAGATTTACATGACTCTCATGCATGGGTTTTCTTGTCAGCAACATCAGATTGTGTTTATAAGTAAAGTTAATAAATCCAGTCGATCCCTCTGTCCAATGACTGAAATCTGTTATCGTTTACTTGCTAAGTTGTGTCCAGCTCTTCACAATTTCAAGCCTGCAACACTGCCAGGCTTTCCTGTCCTTCACTATATCCCGAAATTTGCTCAAACTCATGTCCATTGAGTCAGCAATGCCATCCAACCAACTCATCCTCTGTTGTCCCCTTCTCCTCCAGCAGGAAGTTGATCCTTCTCAAAAAATGGTCAACAGGCCCAGTCAATCTTGGTGGCTCTAAGTCCTCAGGCCTCCAGGGAAAATTATTGCCATCGTGAGATGGTTAGAACAAACGAAGATGGATTAAGTTATAGCGTGTGTTCCAAGTCATCCTAGATGAGAAAATATTAATGATTTTCCAAACGTGAAGGATATAGGCAGCTTATTATTGGCAAAGTATCAATATTTAAGTCTCTTGATCAGTCCAGTGACAGAGGGGAAGCAACATACAAAAGTGCTAAGGGATCCTAGGAGGTGGGGAGACTGGAAAAAGAGGAGAGACAGAGATTAAGATCTGGCTATCGAGGCTCACTGAGCCTCAGTTTGACCATCTGTAAAACTGAGATAGCATGTGACTCCTAAGGTTGTAGCAAGGAATAAATGTTAATGCAGTTCCAGACACATGGTATTCACTCCATGCATGTAAGTTGTATTATTGACATTATTAATATTGAGCTTTTTCCATATTTTTCATGGGGCCCTCAAATCAAGAATACTGAAGTGATTTGCCTCTCCCTCTCCAGTGGACCAAGTTTTGCCAGAACACACTGGAAAAGATGCTGATGCTGAGAAAGACTGAGGGTATGAGGAAAAAGAGGTGACAGAGGATGAGATGGTTGGATGGCATCATCATAATGGACATGAATTTGAGCAAACTCCAGGAGATAGTGAAGGACAGGGAAGTCTGATGTGCTGCAGTCCATGGGGTCACAAAGAGTTGGACATGACTGAGCGACTGAACACAACTATTTGGCTAAACCTACATAAACTAGCCTTCTATCATCCACAGGTTGTACTTTAGTTTGCATAAATACATCAGTTTATTTGCATGGACAACTGGAGTCTCATGCTCAGGAGCTCACCAACTGCGTCTCACTGCTCTGAAGTTTCCTTAGTTATGGCTGCAAGATTTACTCCCTAGTGATCCAGTGTGTTTTCTCCAACAAAGGACTCTCGTGAGAAGTTTATTCATTCCTACTGCTCCTGCAGGATGACATTGTTTGGAGAGGAGGATGTTTTCAAGGGGATGGCAGTACCAATTCATCCTCCAGGCCTCTGGAAATCAATTAAATTGGTCTTCTTTGTAGAATCTGAGGAGCACCTGTGGTTAATGGGGTGGCTGTGGCAGAGTAAAGAGGTGAATGTTTGTACCCCTCCTTCCTAGAATTCATTGACTTAAAATGGTTTTCTTGAAGCAAAGAAGATGAAAGAACCTGAGGAGGAGGCTGGAGCTTTTGATGGTCTGCAGAGGCCAGCCCAGTTCTCTGCTTTTCAGGATGAGGATGGCATGGCTCGTGAGTTGAGCCAGGGAAAGCTTTGCTGCAAAACCATCTGTCACTGTGCAGAAGCCACTGCCTCCTGAGAGCTTGCTGTGTGTATCACAGAGGTGTAATATCTCTCACAGCACTGCAGTTCACAGGGATTTCTTGCAGGATGGCTCTCAGTGGTTTCGTTTTTAAATAACATTTCTATAAATATACACATTTTTATATATCTATTTTAAATTACAGTATAATTATTTTCTTTCTGTTCTCTCCCTGTCTCTATACAATCAGACACATGCACACACACACACACACACACACACACACACACACCTTTTTATAAAATAGAAATATTTGGAAAATAAGAGGAATAAATGTCCCAAATCCCATGACTCTAATACTCTAATACAGTATTTTTCAGTGTTCACCCTGACTCTTTGTGACCCCATGGACTATAGCCCGCCAGGCTCCTCTGCCCATGGAATTTCCCAGGCAAAAATATTGGAGTGGGTTTCTATTTCCTTTTCCAGGGGATCTTCCTGACCCAGGGATTAAACCCGCATATCTTATGTCTCCTGCATTGGCAGGTGGGTTATTTACTGCTAGTGCCACCTCGGAAGTCCCAATGTTCACCAGATCTTTTTTAAAGTAAATTTTTACAGTTATAAGCGTGATTTCATGTACCCTAACTTTCAGAGAACATTCCGTTGTAAAAAGTTGTCATGTTTCCAGACAGGTGGTATAGTTCTTAGTTTGTCAGCCACATAACCCACGAAGTGGATGTCGTCGCCGTTTTCTGCACTGTTCACTAGGATTGGACACTGAAGTTGCTTCCAAATTGCTTGTTGTTGTAACTACTGTGGCAATGGGCATCTTTCTCAATGTCATTTTTCTAGACTTTAGGCTCTTTCTTTGGGAGAGATTTCATCAGTTGGATGATAAGACAGAATATAGGACGATTTAGAAGGATGGAAACAAAGATGGAATCAGTGAAGGAGGTGGAAACACAGCAGCTGAGAGCGGGGAGTGGGGGTTAGCCTGAGAGTATGGAAGCCCAGAAGTGGAGTTACACAGGGTGTCATGTACAGAGTGGTCACCTGTGTCAAATGCTGCTGAGCGGAAAGGGAGGAGGATAGAACTGACCACTGGGAATTTCAGATGCTGCGGTAGGCACCGAGGTGGGCGACAGGGAGCTCAGAGCCACGTTCCTACTTTCCTGGAATAGACTCTCTGGTGGAAGACACAGAACCACCAGTGAGCATTTAATGATGATATGAGACAAATGCCTTGATGGAAAGGCATAGAGTTCTATGAGAGTATATGACAAAAAGAACTGGACCTAGACTTGAAATGCAAAGAACATTCTAGGCAAAAGAGTCAGCATATGCAAAGGCCCTGAGGACGAAGAGAGTGTGACACATTGGAGAACAGAAGCTCAGTGAATCTGGAGCCAGGCAGAGGGGAGAACTGTCCTAGGCAGGACTGGAGGGGCAGGTGGGGGCCAGACTGCGCACAGGCTCACCGACCCTATTAAGGAATTTGACCTTTACCCTGGAGAGAGCCAGGGTCAGAAGTGTACTTTGAAAAGATATTGATTATAAGGTGGTAGGTGACAGGAAGTTGGTCTCAGGACACTGTAGTATTCCGATAGTAATCATGGAAGAACCTGTGTAAAGTTAATGCCATGTATATGTCCCAAAGACTAAAGCTAAGGCCACTGGTTGCTTCAGTACTATAAGGATCATACAACTGTAGTTACCGGGCAGCATGGGAGAACTGTGTGCAGAGTGATGTACTGAGAAATATGCTCACATATGCTCACAATGTTCTTTATTTCATCTCAAACTCTGAAGCAAGCCTTGCAGTTTTTTACCAGCAATTTGCAGCATGTTGATTTGAAAACAGTATTTTTTTCTGTCTTTAAGTTTCCATTTAAGTTCAAGAAATTTGGAAACACAAGCCTTATGTAAATTTTTCTCAATTAGGATCCGTTGACTGCAAGGACGTGGTCAGGCTGAAATAATGAAAAGAATGTTAGGGATGCCCTGGAGGAGACTGATAGAGATGCTTGACCACTTGGACTTCTCAAATGTCCTTTTACTTAATATTTCACTTTATATTCAGCAAGAGAAAACCCAACAGAAATATTAGTACTTGGGGTGGAATAATAGACAGAAGTTCATCTGTTGCAAATAACTTAAGTCAACAGCACAGTCCATAAGCCAACTGGTTTGATTTTTAGGTGGATTCAGGAACTCACATGAGATAATTGGATAGCATCCCCACTCAATGGATAAGAACTTGGACAAACTCTGGGAAATAGTGAGGAACAGGGAGGCCTGGTGCACTGCAGGCCATGGGGTCGGAAAGAGTCGGACATGACTTAGCAACTGAACAACGAAAAGGAACATAAAGAATGTTGCATTGAGATATGTGTGTTATTTTTTTCAAAAATGTTCATTTCACATGAAGTGGCAAATGGAACATATAATGACTGCTGCGTTCCCATTAAAACCTTCTGTCCAAAGCGTGTCCCCTTTGCTTTTCCATCTTGCTGCTCATTCTTAGTCTCTCAGGCTCATGATTCAGCTTCACTGCTCCTCCTGAGACATCAGAATTGGGTCCAAGACAGAGAAGGGAGTGGCCTCTGATTTAGGTAAGACCTAAACCTGTGTGCTTTTTGCTATTGATCTGTGGGTGGAGTATTTGTTTAGAGTCACCGACTGGATGGTGCATTTACTTTTTCTAGCAGCTTGTTTAGAAAAATCATCAAAGTCCCTCAAAAGAAACCTCTTCCTTCACTGATCACATTAGCTGAAACAGCATTTGTTTGTTCACCACTCACAAATCAAGCCCAACAGAAAGTGACAGATGTCAATTAAGTGGGAGCACCTTTACACTGTGCTTTGCTCTTCTTGGCTTGTCTTTCTTGCGTGCCTGTGTAACCAGCTCAGTCATTCTGACCCAAGATAGTTCTGCTGCCAAAACCATTCTTGTTCTTGTTCTGGCTAGTTTGCTGCTACCAAGCAAACTAGAGATTAAATTGAAGGTAATGGAAGAGATGAGAAATAATCATACCCTTGATGTTCCAGCTTTTGTCTGACTTTTCTTAGTAATTTACTTGGCTGAGCATTTCATCGCTGGTCACGGGTAAAATTATGCCCCAGCTTCTTCTTATCCATCTTCAGGAACATCTGAAGGAAAGCCTTAGTCTTTGCTTTGCTCAAGAAGTGACTTTGCCATCCTGATGTTTTGCAGACTTGCAAGGCAATCACTTTAGATGAAGTAAGGTCTGCTCAAAGTTTGAATAGAAAAGGAACGGGGAATTGATTAATTGGTCCAGGAGTATCTCTGCAGCCAAATAAATGGGATGGTCATTTAAAAGCAACCGGCTTGCACCCAGCTTCTCATTCCTTGTGGATCCTCGCCCAGGAAACTGCTTTAATTAATGACTGATCTCCCTTTTCCAGATCTTTTCATGTCTTTAAAATACCCTAAGTCCAACTGCTGAAGGCTAAGGTTCTGCATTTTTCTCATTTGTGTAATCTGTCCAACCAAGGAGCTTTGGGGTGGGAGGGAGGACGTGAATGGGTAGCTGTGTTTTCTGAGGGTCACATGACCTTGGGTGCACCTTTGCTCTTGTGAAGACTGTTTTTGTGCCTCAAAAATGGAGATGATAGTAATTTCTTGTTCTGACCTGTCACCATGACCCTGAAATAATCATGGGTGCTTTAATCTTCTCAAAAACTGCTTGTATGATTCTAGCCATTGGTGTCTTTCATGGTAGTTTTTCAGATTCAGATGGACTGCCTATTTTATGGATGAGTTTTTCAAAGGTCTCTATGATGACCGATGATTACATGTCAAGGGAATTTTCTGGTGATCCAGTGGTTAGGACTCAGTACTTCCACTGCTGTGGGCCCCAGTTGATGGTTAGGAAACTAAGATCTCAGAAGCAGCATGTTATGGCCAGAAAAAGGCATGTTGAGTTGAAATGAAATCATACAATTTATTGAGACTCATCTTTCTCTAACACATTGTCTTTGATCTATTGATACTTCAATCATTTCTTTTTTTGTTGTTGTTTCTTTTTTTTTTTTTTTTAATTTTACTGTGCTTTGCTTTAGTGAACTTTATAGATACACGTTTTTTTTTTTTTTCCTTGTTAATTTTCTGTTTAGTTGATCTATCCATAGGTATGAGTGGGGTATTAAAGTCTCCCACTATTATTGTGTTATTGTTAATTTCTCCTTTCATACTTGTTAGCATTTGTCTTACATACTGTGGTGCTCCCATGTTGGGTGGATATATATTTATAATTGTTATATCTTCTTCTTGGATTGATCCTTTGATCATTATGTAGTGACCTTCTTTGTCTCTTTTCACAGCCTTTGTTTTAAAGTCTAATTTATCTGATACGAGTATTGTGACTCCTGCTTTCTTTTGGTCCCTATTTGCTTGGAAAATCTTTTTCCAGCCCTTCACTTTCAGTCTGTATGTGTCCCCTGTTTTGAGGTGGGTCTCTTGTAGACAACATATGTAGGGGTCTTGTTTTTGTATCCATTCAGCCAGTCTTTGTCTTTTGGTTGGGGCATTCAACCCATTTACGTTTAAGGTAATTACTGATAAGTATGATCCCGTTGCCATTTACTTTATTGTTTTGGGTTCGAGTTTATACACCATTTTTGTGTTTCCTGTCTAGAGAATATCCTTTAGTATTTGTTGGAGAGCCGGTTTGGTGGTGCAGAATTCTCTCAGCTTTTGCTTGTCTGAAAAGCTTTTGATTTCTCCTTCATACTTAAATGAGATCCTTGCTGGGTACAATAATCTGGGCTGTAGGTTATTTTCTTTCATCATTTTAAGTATGTCTTGCCATTCCCTCCTGGCTTGAAGAGTTTCTATTGAAAGATCAGCTGTTATCCTAATGGGAATTCCCTTGTGTGTTATTTATTGTTTTTCCCTTGCTGCTTTTAATATTTGTTCTTTGTGTTTGATCTTTGTTAATTTGATTAATATGTGTCTTGGGGTGTTTCTCCTTGGGTTTATCCTGTTTGGGACTCTCTGGGTTTCTTGGACTTGGGTGATTATTTCCTTCCCCATTTTAGGGAGGTTTTCAACTATTATCTCCTCAAGTATTTTCTCATGGTCTTTCTTTTTGTCTTCTTCTTCTGGAACCCCTATGATTCGAATGTTGTAGCGTTTAATATTGTCCTGGAGGTCTCTGAGATTGTCCTCATTTCTTTTAATTCGTTTTTCTTTTATGCTCTCTGATTCATTTATTTCTACCATTCTATCTTCTAATTCACTAATCCTATCTTCTGCCTCTGTTATTCCACTATTTGTTGCCTCCAGAGTGTTTTTAATTTCATTTATTGCATTATTCATTATATATTGACTCTTTTTTATTTCTTCTAGGTCCTTGTTAAACCTTTCTTGCATCTTCTCAATCCTTGTCTCCAGGCTATTTATCTGTGATTCCATTTTAATTTCAAGATTTTGGATCAATTTCACTATCATTATTTGGAATTCTTTATCAGGTAGATTCCCTATCTCTTCCTCTTTTGTTTGGTTTGGTGGGCATTTATCCTGTTCCTTTATCTGCTGGGTATTCCTCTGTCTCTTCATCTTGTTTAAATTGCTGAGTTTGGGAGTCCTTTCTGTATTCTGGCAGTTTGTGGAGTTCTCTTTATTGTGGCATTTCCTCGCTGTGTGTGGGTATGTAGAGGTGGCTTGTCAAGGTTTCCTGGTTAGGGAAGCTTGTGTCGGTGTTCTGGTGGGTGGAGCTGTATTTCTTCTCTTTGTTCAGTCGCGCTGTGGGGAGGGAGGGAGGGATGCTGCAAACAAATGACACTGGCGTGCGCTCGCAGTGCCTCAGCCACACTGGGTCTGCCCCCGCTCACGGCGCGTGTAGCCTCCCTGCCCACACTGCTCGGGCTCTAGGTTGTTCCGCCGGGAACAATCCGAGGCTGGCCCTGGGTTGCATGCACCTCCCAGGTCCAAGCCACTCAGGTTCAGGCACTCAGGTAGTCCTCAGAGGCGGAGACTCAGTTGGGCCTGCGTTTTGTGCTCTTCCCAGGTCCGAGCAGCTCAGGTGATGAGGTGTTTGGTGA
This sequence comes from Bos grunniens, assembly GCF_055505025.1. Lineage (NCBI taxonomy): Eukaryota > Metazoa > Chordata > Mammalia > Artiodactyla > Bovidae > Bos > Bos grunniens. Next base: position 31,916,165 of record NC_141190.1, on the reverse strand, counting down.
GCGCCAATGCTGCGACTTATCGCCTCCCCACCACTCGGTTATCTGGGTGTACAACCGGCACACCTTCTCAGGCAGATGTTGACCGTCCAGACCCCCAATAAGTTTTAGTTAGCAAAGAAGCCAGTTTTATAGATAATGTCTCTCTGGGGCTGTGATTGCCCCCTTCCGGCTCTGGCTGCCTGTCACTGGAGGGGGAAGGTCTGCCGCCGGCTATCTCTGTTTAGTCCTTTGTTTCGTGAGCGGGCTGGCGGTGTCTTAGGTTAGGGCTGGCTTTTCGCATGGTAGATATCCCACAGTCTGGTTTGCTAGCCCAAACTATTTCGCTCAGATAGTGCTCAGGGTATTCAGGCCAGATTCTTACTCTCAGCGATGCAGCCCGCGCCGCGCCCCCCTGCCCAGCCCCCGCTTGCTAATGGCGGATGCAGGCGTCTGCGCTGCTTCTCCGCTGGGGGAGTTACCATAGGGCTCGCAATCTGCGAGTTTTAATTGTTTATTTATTTTTTCTCCCTGTTATGTTGCCCTCTGTGCTTCCAAAGCTCGGCACGGATTCGGCAGTGAGAAGGTTTCCTGGTGTTTGGAAACTTCTCTCTTTTTAAGATTCCCTTCCCGGGACGGAACTCCGTCCCTCCCTCTTTTGTCTCTTTTATTGTCTTTAATATTTTTTCCTACCTCCTTTCAAGGAGTTGGGTTGCTTTTCTGGGTGCCTGATGTCCTCTGCTGGCATTCAGAAGTTGTTTTGTGGAATTTACTCGACGTTTAAATGCTCTTTTGATGAATTTGTGGGGGAGAAAGTGTTTTCCCCGTCCTACTCCTCCGCCATCTTGGCGCCTTCCCCTTTTTCTTTTTTTGAAAGAAAAATTTGCTCTATTTTGGGTGCCAGCAAGATGGGGGAGGGCAGCTGTTTTGTCGCTCAGTTATGTCCAACTCTTGTGACCCCATGGACTGTAGCCTTCCAGGCTCCTCTGTCCGTGGAATTTCCCAGGCAAGAATACTCGAGTGAGTTGCAATTTCATTCTCCAGGGGATCTTCCCAACCCAGGGATCAAACTTGCATCTCCTGCATTACGGGCAGATTCTTTACCACTGAGCCACCAGGGAAGCCCTGTTCAATCATTTCCTGAAAATCATTTTTAACCCACATGCATTTCTTCCTTCTTCTGGCATCCTTTCTCCATTAAGTGCTTAAAAATGTACTTTTGTGCCGCTTTTAGTAAACGATAGTACTTATTGCTGTGGTAATTTCTGTTCATTTACTTAATTTTGCCAATTAGTTGTTAGCTCCCAGACAGTATTTTATAGCTACCACTAGGTGGTCCTGGCTAGGTATGCTGAAGGCTAAAAACTTTCATGATATAAAACAGGCTTTGAAGGCTTTATTTAATGGTGCTTTTTCTTTTTTTCCTCTTTTATTTTTTCTTCTCAGTCCAAGATAAAGTAGTGAAAGTTTATGTTTTCATGCTATTTATCTTTTATCTCTTACCTTGCTCCAGCTCAAAGACAGTCCATGATAATTCTACTGAAAGCTGACAGTCTTCAGAGTCAGGCAGACTTGGTGTGAAATCTCAGCTCTGACATTTTCTTCCTTTGAAATATTGAGCAAGTTGCTCAGCCTCTCAAGAACTAATCATTTCTTCATCTAAGAGCTGTTTTCAAAAAATAAATCAAGCACCAGACATAAAATACATGCATCTCATAAATGGTTACATTATATTGGTTTCTTGTGAAACTTTTCTTGGGGAAAGTTGAAGGTATTTGACTGAATTGATATTTATGGCTTTTGAGGGGTTGCTTAAGACATGAAGATTAAATGACAGAATTTTTTAGTTAGAATTTCTTCAACCTCTAAGTTTTGCTTATGGAGGACTTATTTTACTTTTTAAAGAAAAGTCTCTTTAGAAAGCTCAAGTATCTTTAGCAATGATTCTGAAAACTCTGAATTGAATTTTCCTTAAAACATACATGTGTTTAAAATTTGAAAAGAAGGAGAGGCTCTTTGGCAATAATGCGTTTAGAGATTTGATCAAAACCTCAAATATTTTGAAACCTAATGCAACCCATACCTAGATTATTTTTAGCTGTCCAAAGTCCAGTTATTTAATCTCTTAATCAAACTGCTTGAAGTTTCCATTTTCTAAATAAATGAAATGATAATAAATAATGAGCCAAAAAATAAAATACACCCATTTAAGGGAAAAAATGGAAATTTGATGGAAAATGAATGTGCATTTGAATAACATGAAAATATCATCTCCTTTGATTTTTCAGCTCCAAGTAAGTGAAGGATTGAAGTAGGAGCCAGCAAAAGTGCCTTTTGTCAAATTCTTCAGTGTAGAGTTCTTCAGTTATGTCAAGTAGATTACATTTGTTCAGGGATTAAGGGAGACCTGGAGAATTTAAGGTCTGTTAACCTGACCATGACTGCCTAGATTGGCATAAACTCTACTCCCAAGAGTCATCCCTTTTTATTCCATGCTGCCATTATTTCTTCCTTACATGGCCTGATAAAATGGAATCTGGATAGAGTGTAGAGTACTTGTGGTTAATTGAATCAGCTGGAGGGTGACTATGGAAAAGCCCATGAGTGTCAGGCCCCAAGTCAGGTTAAGGTGTAATCTCTGATCTGGAGAAGACTGTGTTGCAGAGTGAAAAGTAAAGTTTTAATAGGAGTGAACAGCAAATAGTGGAAATTAACAACTGTTACAAGATCATGGAGAAACCCAGTGCAGTGAAGAGAGCACACACTAGCAATCACAAGAATTGGGTTACTGTCTGAGTTACTGTCAATAATTAGCTCTATGGATTTGATACATTATCTTCCTTTTTTGCTTCTTCCTTTTGCTTTTGCTCCTCTTTCACCCTGTCTCAAAAAGTGAATAGCCAGAGAAATGAAATGAAAGACCAGGCAATCGCTAAGAGTTTTCCAAGTGTATTCTGTCTATTTATCCTCTATATAACTTTTTTATTGATGGAAAGAGTCCTGTCATAGCCTGGGAGAGTCAGTACAAGTGATATTGAAACTTCTCAAAGGATGGAATAACAAGAAGGGAAAATTGTACAGGTGTGCCCTGCTAGGATAGAGACAAGCCTTCTCAAGTGGTCAGTTTTGATCCTAGCCAAGGCAATCAATCACTGCCCTCATAGACATGGTGCAAATGAATTGAAACCCATGAAGTAATGCTCCACTAAAGGGAAACACAGTATACTGCCTTCCCTTTTGATCCAGGTACTTAATCCACTGAACTCACTCACTAATCTTAACACTTAGCAGGACACAAGACCGTAGATAGAGATATAATCTGCCCTTCAAGAGTCTTAATTTTTTTGAGATAAATGATAATTTACTTATCCATAGGGTCCTAATACTTTGTGTTTATACCTTTTTATAATAAACATACTGAAAAGCACACAAATCATGTGCATACTTCAGTGAATTTTCATAAAGTGTGCACATCCATGCAACCAGCACATAGATAAAACACAGGCTATTGCCAGCACCCCCAGAGTTTTCTCTGGTCCCTCTCAATCTCTGACCTCCACCCAATATCCTGACTTAACATTTGTCTGTTTGGGAAGTTTCGTATAAATAGAATCATGTGGTATATATTCTCTGGGTCTGCCATCTTCTTCTTGTGTTCATGAAACTCATTCATGTTGTGGCCTATGGCAGTAGTTTGTTGCAGATATATATACTGGTTTCTGTTGGCGTATACACTGAAATGGAATTGATGGGCCATAGGGTTCAACCTTAGTAGCTGCTGAACCCCAACCAGTCTCCCAAAGACAGGTATTAGTATAAATAAGGAACAGTTAGAAATTCCTCGTGCCACTGATAGGAGGTAAACCAGTTGCTCCATGTTAACAATTTGTCTTTTCACTTTAGCTCTTCAAGTGCGTATGTCATGGTACTGAGTTGTGATGTTAATTTGCATTTCTCTGAAGACTAAACAAGATATGTGTATTGGCCTTTGGGAATCCTCCTTATTGAAATATCTTGAGGCATCTTTTACTCATCCCTCTCCCATTGGGTTAACTGTATTTTCCTACTTGCTTTGGTGGAGTTTATTACAAATATTTTATTTCACTTTCTCCTTTGCCTATTTATACTTTTAATGGTATCTTTTGAAGAACAGATTTCTTAATTTTAATGTAATCAGATTAATATTTCTTTCCTTTATTATTGGTGCTATTTTATCCAACTTAAAAATTCTTTCTCTAGCCATAGATCATATTATATTCTTTCATATTTTGCTTTTCAATCTGCTCAGGATTGATTTTTGTGTATCATGTAAGGTAAGGGTCAGATTTTTTTTTCCTTGGGTATATTCAATTGACTTATTAATTGAAAAGACCATGCTTTCCCCACTACACTGAAGTATCATCTTTGTCATCATTGTTCTGTTTCTGGACTCTTATTTCAGTCCATTGGTCTAGTTGTCTATGATTATGCCATGAAGCTTGATAATAAACAGTGGTACCCATTTCAGAGGTCACTATTGTAATATAGTAAAACAGTTTATTAAGTGCTTAGTGTAAGACCTGGCAGGTTAGACTGTTGGCTCAGTTAATGTAAACCATTAAATACAAAACAAAAGGTCGTCTGACATCTTACCACACTAGGCCTCTGTGCCCTCCTGTTGGCTACACCATACTACTTCCTTTAAAGCGTTTCTGATGTTATAGGGTCAACCAAGCAATAAAACGCACTTAGGTCATGAAAATTTTCCAACCATACACCCATTCTGAGACTAGGTCTGTTGTGAGAAAGAGAAAAGAAAATCTATCTACAAAGTACTATAACCTACCTCTATTGGCTTCTTGCCCCTCAAGTTTGTGAAGGAAAGAGAAAAATGTTTTTTTCATATGACTTCTATCTCCTTAGACTTCAGGGAATTCTTGTCTCATTGTGGCCCTATTTCCTTCAGTACAGAACTGAGACTTCTTGGCTTTTAATTTCCACTATATTTAAATGACAGATACAAGAATCCCCATCAAGAGAGGAGCCTGCAGGTCCCCTAGGGCTCAATTCTCTAGTAACCTAATTACTCCCAGCATCAAACGTCTTCCTTCTTCAACTTTACTCACCTGAACAGTGTAAAACCAAAAGTAAATCATATCTAGAGTGTAGCACATCAGAGTTAAATTGTTTCTTAACTGTTACCAATTTAAGTTTATCACAGGTTCTGATCTGTGGGTGTGCAATGGGGTTGGGGGGCCAACAACGTATGTAGTATTCAGTTCAGTTCAGTCACTCAGTCCTGACCGACTCTTTGCAACCCCATAGACTGCAGCACCCAGGCTTCCCAGTCCATTTCCAACTCCCGGAGCTTGCTCAAACTCATGTCCATTGAGTCAGTGACACCATCCAGCCATCTCATCCTCTATTGTCCCCTTCTCCTCCTGCCTTTGATCTTTCCTAGCATCAGCGTCTTTTCCAATGAAGTCAGTTCTTTGAAACAGGCGGGCAAATTATTGGAGTTTCAGCTTCAGCATCAGTCCTTCCAATGAGTATTCAGGATTGATTTCCTTTAGGATTGACTGGTTTGATCTCCTTGCAGTCCAAGGGACTCTCAAGAGTCTTCTCCAACACCACAGTTCAAAAGCATCAATTTTTTGGCACTCAGCTTTCTTTATAGTCCAACTCTTACATCCATACATGACTACTGGAAAACCATAGCTTTAACTAACAGACCTTGGTCAGTAAAGCAATGTCTCTGCTGTTTAATATGCTGTCTAGGTTTGTCATAGCTTTTCTTCCAAGGAGCAAGCATCTTTTAATTTCATGGCTGCAATCACCATCTGTAGTGATTTTGAGGCCAAGAAAATAAGGTCTCTCACTATTTCCAATGTTTCTCCATCTATTTGCCATGAAGTAATGGGACTGGATGCCATGATCTTCATTTTTTAAATGTTGAGTTTTAATCCAGTTTCCTCATTCTCTTCTTTGACTTTCATCAAGAGGCTCTTCAGTTCCCCTTCACTTCCTGCCATAAGGGTGGTGTCATCTGCATATCTGAGGTTACTGATATTTCTCCCAGCAGTCTTGTTTCCAGCTTGTGGTTTATCCAGTCTGGCATTTTGCATGATATACTTTGCATATAAGTTAAATAAGCAGGGTGACAGTATACAGCCTTGACGTATGCCTTTCCCAAACTGGAACTAGTCCATTGTTCCATGACAAGTTTTAACTATTGCTTCTTGACTTATATATATATATATATATATATATATATATATATATATATATATATTTCTCAAAGGTCAGTTAAGGTGGTCTGGTATTCCCATCTCTTTAAGAATATTCCACAGTTTGTTGTGATCCACATAGTCAAAGGCTTTAGCATCGTCAGTGAAGCAGAGGTAGATGTTTTTCTGGAACTCTATGATTTTTCTGTGATCCAACAGATGTTGGCAATTTGATCTCAGGTTCCTTTGCCTTTTCTGAATCCAGATTGAACACCTGGAAGTTCTTGGTTTACATACTATTAAAGCCTCTCTTAGAGAATACTGAGCATTACTTTGCTATTGTGTGAGATGAGCACAATTATGTGGTAGTTTGAACATTCATTGGCATTGCCTTTCTTTGGGATTGGAATGAAACTGATCTTTTCCAGTTATGTGGCCACTGCTGAGTTTTCCAAATTTGCTGGCATATTGAGTGTAGCACTTTCACAGCATCATCTTTTAGGATTTGAAATAGCTTAGCTGGAATTCCATCACCTCCTCTAGCTTTGTTCGTAGTGACGCTGCCTAAGGCCCACTTGACTTCACACTACAGGATGTCTGGCTCTCAGTGAGTGATCACACCATGGTTATCTGGATCATTAAGATCTTTTTTGTGTAGTTCTTCTGTGTATTCTTGCCACCTCTTGTTAATATCTTCTGTTTCCGTTAGGTCTATATCGTTTCTGTCCTTCATTGAGCCCATCTTGCGTGAAATGTTCCCTTGGTATCTCTAATTTTCTTGAAGAGATCTCCAATCTTTCCCATTCTATTGTTTTCCTCTGTTTCTTTGCATTGATCGCTGAGGAAGGCTTTCTTATCTCTCCTTGCTATCCAATGGAACTCAACATTGAGATGTGTATATTTTTACTTTTCTCTTTGCCTTCAGCTTCTCTCCTTTTCTCAACTATTTGTAAGGTCTCCTCAGACAACCATATTGCCTCTTTGCTTTTCTTTTTCTTGGGAACGTGTTGGGGGCCAGAGTGAGGTACTCCGCCCATGGCAAAGGTCATGAGGAAGGAGGCTCGACATACGCAAAGGCGGGATCGAGCCTCAGGAGTCCCCCTGGAAATCCCCGAGCGTCTACCCCCATAACCAGAGCCTGCCTACTTTACTACTTTGTGCTCTTACCTACACCTCTGACTTTACGGGGGGCTGTCCCCCACCACCTCTTTCGGAGAAGGAGTTAACCTAGAGCTCCAGTCAATAAAAACTCTTGGGTGTGACAAGAGTGTTTTAACCTACAAACTCCTCTGAAGGTTCTCTAGCCTGCCTGACAGGCTCGTCCGGCCACATGTGATTGCTCACAGCCTCCCAACCGTGAGAGGCACGAGATGCTTTAAACCTTCTAAAAACAGGTTCCTTAGAAAAGTTAGAAAACTATTAGTATAAGTATAATGGGCTAATTAGAAATTGTGTTGGTGAAGGGTTTTTCATTTGTTGAGCCAATGTTTGTTGCTAAGTCTCCACATCCCCTGCCCTTACACACATTAATGAATATGTAGAAGAAATAAGTATTAACCTTTGATATTAATCACGTTAGACCTTAGGCTAAGTAAATTCTTTCCTTAACTAAAATCCACTACACCCTCACCCTGTAGGAATGTAACTTTATTTGGGTGGCGTCTGTTTTGAGAATAATCAGCCCTGGAGAAATAAGTGTCCTGATTGACTGACCGCTGTCACAAGGAGAGGGTCGTAAATTGTCAGCAGGCCCCCCTGGCCAGAAGATGATGTAACACCCCTAAGACCTCTGTATACATTTGTATGAAGCACCTGACTTTGATAAAAGTCAGGACTGCTGTCCCCACGTGACTTTTGTATAACATCTTAGTGTATAAAAACAGACTCTGGAAAATAAAGAATTGGGATCAGTTTCTCGAAATACTGGTCTCCCCATGTCGCTCTCTCTCTCACTCTGGCTGAGTCTCCATCTGGAGCGCGGAACCCACCATGCTTACTAATTATGCCTGGGCTTCTAAGATCCGACCGGGGAGGCCTCAGTGTCTCCTCTCCTTCGGGAGAACAGAAGGACGCCTGCGGCCTACGTAAGTGGTGCTAACTTCTTGTCTTGAAGTTTTATTGGTCTCCCGCGTAAACCAAGCTACTCAGCCTCTTTTCTCCACTGAATTTTCCTACTGAGCTATCCTTATTCTATTACTCTTTATATCTTTAATTAATATCTAATTGAAGCTATTGTATCCTGATCCTCGCCTACGCCGTCTCTCCTTCGAATACCCTGGATCAGCCGGGGCTGGTCCCCGGCAGGAACGACTTTGATCATGGCCTCCTGTACAATGTTATGAACCTCCATCCATAGTAGACAGGTACTCTGTCTATCAGATCTAACCCCTTGAATCTATTTGTCACTTCCACTGTATAATCATAAGGGACTTGATTTAGGTCATATCTGAATGGTCTAGTGGTTTTCCCTACCTTCTTCAGTTATATCTGAATTTTCCAATAAGAAGTTCATGATCTGAGCCACAGTCAGCTCCTGGTCTTGTGTTTGCTGACTGTATAGAGCTTCTCCATTTTAATCTGCAAAGAATATAATCATCTGATTTTGGTATTGACCATCTGGTGATGTCCATGTGTAGAGTCTTCTCTTGTGTTGTTTGAAGAGGGTGTTTGCTATGACCAGTGTGTTCTCTTGGCAAAACACTGTTAGCCTTTGCCCTGCTTCATTCTGTACTCTAAGGCCAAACTTGCCTGTTACTCCAGGTATCTCTTCACTTCCTACTTTGGCATTCCAGTCCCTGTGATGAAAAGGACATCTTTTTTTGGTGTTAGTTCTAGAAGGTCTTGTAGGTCATCATAGAACCATTCAACCTCAACTTCTTCAGCATTAGTGTTGGGACATAGACTTGGATTACTGTGATATTGAATGGTTTGCCTTATAAATGAACAGAGATCATTCTGTCATTTTTGAGATTGCTCCCAAACACTCTATTTTGGACTCTTTTGTTGATTATGAGGGCTACTACATTTCTTCTAAGGGATTCTTGCCCACAGTGGTAGATATAATGGTTATCTGAATTAAATCCACGCTTTCTGGTCCATTTTAGTTCACTGATTCCTAAAATCTCAGTGTTCACTCTTGCCATCTCCTGTTTGACCACTTATAATTTACCGTGATTCATGGACCTAACATTTCAGGTTCCTATGCAGTATTGTTCTTTACAGTCTCAGACTTTACTTTAATCAACAGTCAAATCCACAACCTGGTGTTGTTTTTGCTTTGGCTCAGTCTCTTCATTCTTTCCAGAGCTATTTCTCCTCTCTCCTCCAGTAGCATATTGGGCACCTACTGACCTGGGGAGTTCATCTTTTAGTGTCATATATTTTTGCCTTTTCATAATGTTCATGCGGTTCTCAAGGCAAGAACACTGAAGTGGTTTGCCATTCCCCTCCGCAGTGGACCACATTTTGTTAGAACTCTCTACCATGATCCATCCATCTTGGGTGGCCCTACACAGCATGGCTCACAGGTTCATTGAGTTAGACAAGGCTGTGATCCAAGTGATTGGTTTGGTTTGTTTGTGCTTAGTCGCTCAGTCATGTCTGACTCTTTGCAACCCCATGAACTGTAGCCCACCAGGCTCCTCTGCCCATGAGAATTCTCCAGATAAGAATACTGGAATGGGTTGCTATACCCTCCTCCAGGGGACCTTTCCAACCCAGGGATTAAACCCAGGTCTCCTGCATTGCAGGCAGTTTCTTTACTATCTAAGCTACTAAGGAAGCCTAAGAATACTGGAGTGGGTAGCTCCAGGGGTTCTTCCTGACCCAGGAGTCAAACTGGGGTCTCCTTCATTGCAAGCGGATTCTTAATCAGCTGGTTAGTTTTCTGTAATTGTTGTTTCTATTGTGCCTGCCCTCAGATGGATAAGGATAAGAGGTTTATGGAAGCTTCCTGATGGGTGTGACTGGCTGTGGGGGAATCTGGGTCTTGCTTTGATGGGCAGGGCCATGCTCAGTAAAGTTTTATTCCAATTTTCTGTTGATGGGTAGGGCTGTGTTCCCTCCCTGTAGTTTCTTTCATTTAGCATGTTTTGAAGGTTCATTCAAGTTTAGCATACATCAGTACTTCATTCCTTTCTATTACTTAATAATATTGCATTATTTAGATACTCCATGTTTTGTTTGTCCTTCCATCCACAGACAGATATCTGCATTGTTTCTACCTTTGGCTGTCATGAGTAATGCTGCACTAAACTTTCAAGTGCAGGTTTTTGTGTGGACATATGTTTTCATTTCTCTTGGACATATAACTAGGAGTTGGATCAGTGGGGCACGTGGCGGCAGTGGTGTTTGTTGTTCAGTGGTATCTAACTCTTTGCAACCCAACAGCAGCCCTCCAGGCTCCTCTGTCCTCCACTATCTCCTGGAGTTTACTCAAATTCATGTCCACAGAGTCAATGATGCTATCTAACCATCTCTTCCTCTGCCACCCCTTTCTCCTTTTGCCTTCAATCTTTCCCAGTGTAAGGGTCTTTTTTAATGAGTGGGCTCTTCGCATCAGGTTACTCTACATTTAATTATTTGAGGGACTGCTGGACTGTTTTCCAAAGTCACTGAACTATCTTACAATGCTAGAGGTTTACTATTAAAAAGATCTCAGCACTTTTCTTTCAAAACCTATAAAAAACATAAAACCCAATGTAGCTGACAATATACAGCCTTGATGTACTCCTTTTCCTATTTGGAACCAGTCTGTTGTTCCATGTCCAGTTCTAACTGTTGCTTCCTGACCTGCATATAGGTTTCTCAAGAGGCAGGTCAGGTGGTCTGGTATTCCCATCTCTTTCAGAATTTTCCACAGTTTATTGGGATCCACACAGTCAAAGGCTTTGGCATAGTCAATAAAGCAGAAATAGATGTTTTTCTGGAACTCTCTTGCTTTTTCCATGATCCAGTGGATGTTGGCAATTTGATCTCTGGGTTCTCTGCCTTTTCTAAAACCCGCTTATACATCTGGAAGTTCATGGTTGACGTATTGCTGAAGCCTGGCTTGGAGAATTTTGAACATTACTTTACTAGCATGTGAGACGAGTGCAATTGTGTGGTAGTTTGAGCATTCTTTGGCATTGCCTTGCTTTGGGATCATCATCATGAGAAACATCATGAGAAATGTTGGGCTGGAGGAAGCACAAGCTGGAATCAAGGTTGCCGGGAGAAATATCAATAACCTCAGATATGCAGATGACACCACCATTATGGCAGAAAGTGAAGAAGAACTAAAGAGCCTCTTGATGAAAGTGAAAGTGGAGAGTGAAAAAGTTGGCTTAAAGCTCAACATTCAGAAAACAAAGATCATGGCATCTGGTCCCATCACTTCATGGGAAATAGATGGGGAAACAGTGGAAACAGTGTCAGACTTTATTTTTCTGGGCTCCAAAATCACTGCAGATGGTGATTGCAGCCATGAAATTAAAAGATGCTTACTCCTTGGAAGGAAAGTTATGACCAACCTAGACAGCATATTAAAAAGCAGAGACATTAATTTGCCAACAAATGTCCATCTAGTCAAGGCTATGATTTTTCCAGCGGTCATGTATGGATGTGAGAGTTGGACTATAAAGAAAGCTGAGCTCCGAAGAATTGATGTTTTTGAACTGTGGTGTTGGAGAAGACTGTTGAGAGTCCCTTGGACTGCAAGGAGATCCAACCGGTCCATTCTGAAGGAGATCAGTCCTGGGTGTTCATTGGATGAACTGGTGTTGAGGCTGAAACTCCAATACTTTGGCCACCTCATGGAAAGAACTGAGTCATTGGAAAAGACCTTGATGCTGGGAAAGATTGAGGGCAGGAGGAGAAGGGGACAACAGAGGATTAGATGGTTGGATGGCATCATCGACTCGATGGACATAGATTTGGGTGGACTCCAGGAGTTGGTGATGGACAGGGAGGCCTGGCATGCTGCAATTCATGGGTCGCAAAGAGTCGGACACAACTAAGTGTGTGAACTGAACTGAATGTAGCTGAAATACACTCTGAAGCTTAGAATCAGCCAATCACCGTTTAAATATTATACCTATGAGGAAAGATAAACTGAGAGACAAAGGGCTGACACATTGACTTCTGGAATATAGCTTATCTTTCAGTGGGGACTCCCTGTCTAAGAGTGATATACTTTTCCAAAAACACCATCTGAGGAAAGCACTCATGGCTAAAATTAGCTCAGAATGTTCCTGAATGAATGAATTTTAGGACATGAACTCCTCATTTCATATGGGCCTTGGCAGGGGGGAAGCTAACATCTTTTTCAGAGAAATAAACTTTTGAGATGAATTGGGGAAACTCTGGGCAAAATGTTGGCCCCATATGAAGGTTCCACATCCACTCAGCATTTTTTGAAGTGTGCTTTGGAAGCACAATTTCCTTTGTGTGTAAAGGAAGTAATTAAATGTTAAAAGTGTGCAGTGGAAAGAAGGTCCAGTACAGAATATTTCCAGCAGAAGGGACCATTACAGCTCAAATTGAGGCTACAACCCTTTCAATAATCTATGCTCTTTCTGTTTGACTGAGAGGAGAGTATTGCCTTACCTTTCCAAGGCACAAGCAAAGGAAAGTTTGAGATCAAAGTTATTTGTATTGTGCTTCTCTTTTTACACTTTTTTTTAAAAGTCACAATAATTTGTTCTAGGATATTTTCATGTCCTACAAAAGGTAAATGAATTATTCCTTTTTCTTATATAAATCATTATCTCCAAAGATAAGAAAATTGGTTTCCCTCCTGTTTCTTGTTTGGGTTAGAGATGTAAATGCGGTAAATTATTTGAGTCTTTTTTTTTTTCTTTTGTGTGAAGAGCAAATTATGCTCCCAATAAACATCTTTTCACTATTACTTCAGACTGATTGGAAGTGAAATGCTGCAAGAGATTTACTCCCATTGCTATATTAAGTATAATTTCACTGTTCTCTAAAGCAATTGTTTCTGTCATATTTCTTGAAGAAGCAAGTTGAAAATTGAGTCTGTAAAAAAATATGGAAACCTTTGCAGATGTCAAGTATTGGATTTCTTCTACCTATTCTAAACAGATACGTTTTAAAGGATATATTGTCTCACTGTCTAACACCTTCAAGTCTTTTAGTGCAGAAATCTGCATTTTTAGTCAATGTTGTACTAAGACTAAACTTTTTCTTTTTTTTTAAACTAAGATCTTCAAACACTTTGGTGCTTTAACCAGGGTCCCTGGAGGGGAAAAGGAGTTTAAGCTGAACTGTACTTATTCAGAGTCAGCAGGATAATTTTAATGCCTAGCATATGGAAACAGGCTGGTCTCCGGACAGATTTCCCAGGTACTTCTAAAGGGTTCATGTGTCAAACTCACTAACCTGAGGTCAGTTTCTGGGTGGTGAGGAGAAAACCGGAAAGCTTTCTTTTCTTTTCTTTTTTCTTTTTTTTTTTACTAATACATACTTTATGAAAGAAGACTTCCCTGGTGGCTCAGACGGTAAAAGCGTCTGCCTACAAAGCGGGAGACCTGGGTTCAACCCCTGGGTCGGGAAGATCCCCTGGAGAAGGCAATGGCACCCCACTCTAGTACTCTTGCCTGGAAAATCCCATGGATGGAGGAGCCTGGTATGCTGCAGTCCATGGGGTCGCTAAGAGTCTGACACGACTGAGTGACTTCACTTTCACTTTCCACTTTCATGCATTGGAGAAGGAAATGGCAACGCACTCCAGGGTCCTTGCTTGGAGAATCCCAGGGACGGGGGAGCCTGGTGGGCTGCCGTCTATGGGATCGCACAGAGTCGGACACGACTGAAGTGACCTAGCAGCAGTATGTCTTTAGGGACCTTTATAAAAATATGTCAGTGATAGTAGCAATTGTTAGTTTGTTTAATTTGTGATGTGATTAAACTCTATGTTTATAATCTTACTGAATTCCTACAATAGTTCGAAAATATCAATTCTTTATTTCCCCCAACTTCTAGATTATGAAACAGATGATGAGAGGAGTAGAGCTCTTATTTAAAGTAACACAGCAGTGAATTACTGTGAGAATCCGGGATTATGACTCTGAGTTGCATTATCTCCGTAATTCTAACGTACTATTCTTAGATAAAAGTGAAAACGAAGTTGCTCAGTCGTGTCCGACTCTTGGCGACCCCACGGACTGTAGCCTACCAGGCCTTTCGGTACATGGGATTGTCCAGGCAAGAGTACTGGAGTGGGTTGTCATTTCCTTCTCCAGGGGATCTTCCTGACCCAGTCATCGAACCTGGGTCTCCTGCATTGCAGGCAGACGCTTTACCGTATGAACCACTACGGAAGGCCCCATTATTAGTTAGGTAGCTACCAAAGAAAAAAATAGTCCAGCTCCTTTATTCTGTCAGACATAAAGTCCACAGATACAGTAGAGACTAGAATCCAGAGATGGCAAGGTAATATATCTAGTGAGAAGTGAAATTCAGCCCAGAATCAGGCTTTCCCATCTCAAGATTTATGCCCTTCCCACCCCCAAATCATTTCTGTATCTTTATCCTTTGCTTGGAGATGTTTGATATTAATCCTCTCATTTAAAATCTATAATTGGTATGAATAAAACAATGCCAAAACTTTGGGGGTCTTGAGCCATCAATTCTTTATTTTAAAAACTCTCTCTGGGTTTAATCAGTGGGATGAAGGTAAATTGATTTCAAAGCCTTTACAGTTCTGGGAATAGTTGAGTCAGCTCATTCCCAGTATGGACACCAAGGTCTGCTGATTACTCTCTTCAAGAATCAGAAGGACTGCAGCCTCTTCACCCAGACTTCATAATGAAGCAAGGGATGAGGCAGAGCTGAGAGGCATGCTTGTTCAAGCAAGTTTTCTCAGAATATATTGTGAGCATGGGAAACTTGGTTCAAAATAAAAGCTTGCCTGTGATTCCCCTACAGCTACAGCCTTCAGAATTCTTGTAATCAGTGCATCTCACCTTTATTAGGGTCACCCTGACTTTCACAGTTAAAGGACTGTGAAAGAGTTAGTGATGTATTAATCAGAATCTTCTCAGCTGCAGGTGATGGAAAATGCTAATAAATGGAAAAAACTCATTTATACAAAAAGAGATTTCAGGGATCACTTAGGAGATATCTTCTAGGATTGGGGCATGCCGGATGGCTCAGATGGTAAAGAATCTGCCTGCAATGCTGGAGACAAAGTTTTGATCCCTGGGTCGGGAAGATCCCCTGGAGGAGGGCATGGCAACCCACTCCAATATTCTTGCCTGGAGAATCCCATGGACAGAGGAGACTGGTGGGCTATAGTCCATGGAGTTGACTCTGTGCAGCTCCATGGACGAGTCAGACACAACTGGGTGATAACACCTTCACCTTCAAGGATAGGGCTCATTACAGGGCATGGCTTGGCAAGTTTATGTCTTTCTGCCTTTTTTCCTTTATCTTTCACTGTGTTAACTGCATTTTCAGATGAATTCTTCCCTTTCAACACTAAAGGGATGGTAGCAGCTCTAGTTGAAAAACAATGGGAGAAAGGAGTGTGTTCCCCCAGAAGCACAAATAAAATTCTGGAACTGAGTCTCATGTCCTTATAATCTAAATCAAGTCTTCGCTTCTGGAAGACCAGGGGTGAAACACAGTGAGGAAATAGAGCATTTACTAGAAGGCAACCGAGTTTTTGACTAGAGTTACTTGATAGGAGTATATCCAATTAACAATGTTTTGATAATTCAGGTGCACAGCAGATGACTTGGCCATTCGTACACATGTATCCGTTCTCCCCTAAACTCCCCCTCCCATCCAGGCTGCCACGTAACATTGACCCACATGCTATGCAGTAGGTCCTTTTTGGTTATCTATTTTAAACACAGCAGTGTGTACATGTTGATCCCAAACTCCTTAACTATCCCTTCCCTCCTCCTTTCCCTCTGGTAATCGTAAATTCATTCTCTAAGTCTGTGAGTCTGTTTCTGTTTTGTAAATAACTTTGTTTGTATCATTTCTTTTTTAGATTCCCCATGTAAGCAATATCATATGGTATTTCTCTTTCTCTGTCTTCCTTCACTCAGTATGATAATCTCTAGGTTCATCTGTGTTGCTGCAAATGGCATTACATTCTTTCTATGGCTGAGTAATATTCCATTATATATATGTATCACATCTTCTTTATTCTTTCCTCTGTTGATGGACATTTAGGTTGCTTCCATGTCTTGGCTACAGTAAATAGTGCTGCAATGAATATTGGGGTGCATGCATCCTTGTGAACCATGTTTTTCTCTGGATATATGCCCAGGAGTGGATTGCAAAATAATCTAAGAAGGGTTATAGGCAGAAGTTACAGATTTTATCATGGGACCATAGGACCCAAAAGAGGGAAGGGAAGGGCAGCTTGACCAAAAGGACTTGAAATTAGGGAAAGTTATCAGACCAAATTAGAAACTGTGGACAGAAGTTTGATGAATAAATCCTGGACAGCTTAAATATAGTAAAAATTCACTAAAAACAAAACAAACCAGAGGCCAGTATGTACCAGTGACCATGATTAAAACCGATATTACACTGCTATACATTGTCATAAAGGAATTGGGTTACAAAACATTAGGACTTCATATTTCACCTAAACTTTTGTTAACTGAACAATGATTTTTCATCAAGGATTAACTCATATCCCACCTCTTCTTTTCAACTTTTAACTGAATAGTGTTCTGCATTTTGTCACTACAGGCACTGCCTTTACTATGTAATTCAGTCTTTCACAATATAAAATCTTTCTCTTCTTTGAGAGGGTGTATTATGTATGCCTGTTGGTACAGTCATTCTTGACTTGACCACAGAGCATCATCACCCCTACAGATTATGCCTTCATTTTAAAAATAGTCTCTTCTCTTAACCACCTTGTTCTCCTTATTGTCCTTTATGCTTCTGGATATTTTCTCCCATCCCTTTTCTATACTCCTCTTCATCTACTTCTTTAAATGTTGCTGTTCATCAGACTACTGTCCTAGCCTCACCTCTCACCTCGGTTCTCACACTGTCCCTATATAACTACACTCATGCCTCTGTTTTTAATTATCATTCATTTTCTGGGGGTTCCTAAAACTACGTTTCTGATCCTACTTTAATCTTTTCCCCAAAGACTAAATGTATGTATGTATGTGTATATGTGTGTGTGTGTGTATATATATATATATATATATATTTTTTTTTTTTTTTTTTTAACCAGATTTCTCTACTTGGATCTTTGGTCACCAGTTCAAACTCCAAATATCCAAAATTAAATGAACAAATTCTCACCATCTCTGCAAAACCACACCAACCTATTTCTCTTCATCCTGGTTATCCTGTCTAAGTAAAGGTCATCACATCCTGTTGCCCAAGTGAAAAACCTGAAAGTCATTTCTTACTGCTGCTTTTTCTACAACATCCAATCAGTCACCAAGTTATGTGAGTTCTACTTTCTATATTTCACTTCAAGTTATGCATGTCTGCATTCTACTACCAATACATTACTCCAAAGCCATCATCTTCTCTGTCCTGTGGCTCTTCAGGATCCTACCCCTGTTACCACTTCTCAGGGTTATCATTCCTTCCTGTCCCCAGTTCTAACTATACTCTTTGCTGCTTCCAGATAAAGCTTTCACAAATGCAGGAAGGAAAGTAGACTCCTCCTTGCCCCTGCTTAAAAGTGATTGGTGACATCCCATTTTTTAAGAAAAATATTTATTTATTTATGGCTGTGCTGGTTCTTCACTGTCATGCGGGCTTTTCTCTGTGAGAGTGGCGGCTACTCCCTAGCTGTGGTGTGCCTGGTTCTCCCTGCAGTGGCTCCTCTCATTGCAGAGCATGGGCGATAGGTGTGAGGACTCAGTAGTTGGGGTTCTCAGGTTCTAGAGCTTAGGTTCAGTAGTTGTGATGCTTGGGCTTAGTTACTCTGCGGCACGTGGGATCTTCTTAGATCAGGGATCGAACCCCTGTCTCTTGCATTAGCAGATGGATTCTTAACCACTGAGCCCCCTGGGAAGCCCTGATCAAAGTTTACAGCACATTAAAAAAAAACATATTTTAATCAAATTTTATTAAACTATAGCATTTTAAGAGCTATTGTTCCTCAAGCCATTGAAGGAGTCCTCTGACCTGGAAAAGAACATAAAGACCTCAAAGGCCTTGGCCCTCGGGCCTGGAAACAGAAGATAACGACCATAAGGGCCCTTGCTGAACCACTTGACTTTGGGGATAACAAAACTGAACTTTAAACCCCAGCCCAATGCTCTGGGCAGATTGCATCAGCCAGGGACCCTCTACCCTCTGCCCAACCTTCCTGCCCCCTGCTCAACCGCAACTGCCATCTCAGCTAAAGATTACCCAAAACACCCCACTTGACTAAAAACCATCACTTCTACAAACCTCCCCTTAAATATGAAGCCTCCCTGATCCCTCTCAGCCTGGTCTTTAGACCAACTGTCCCCCACCATGGCTGAATAAAGGTAACCTGTCTCCATTGAGGTTGTCGTCCTTTCTTCTTTGCCTCGTCTCACATTATACCTTACAGCCATAGTCTTATGGCAAGGCACCCTTCTGGACTTGACAATGATTCCCAAAATTTAAGGTATGAAAAAAATCAGAAGGTTTCTAAAAATAAAAAAATAAAATACAAACCCTAATATCTAGTCTTATAGATTCTTATTCAGTAGGTCTTGGGTAAGGCCTAAGAGTCTGCATTTTATTAAGCTCCCAAAGAAACTCTGATTCAGGAGCTGCAAAGATCCCAGTCTGAGACAGTTTTAAAGAAGCTGGCATTGTCCTGCTATTTGCAGATGGGTGCTTGCATCCTGACAATGCAGGGAGTCACTGAAAAAAAAAATGTGCTTTAAGATTCACTTTTTCCAACCCTTGCATGCGTATTTTAACTAGTTTTCCTGGACAAGGAGTAAACTTCTTACAGGCCTAGCTCCATTCTTGTCTCTTGTTCCAGGGTGGTATTTGATTAATATTTGCTGCCCCTGTAAACCATGGCCCCTGTAAACTATGGGCTCCTACCCTTCACTTGTTTTCTTTCTTCAGGATGAAGAAGGTTTTATAAAATATACTTATATATGCATATGGGTTTCCCAGGTGGCTCTAGTGGTAAAGAACCCGCATGCCAATGCAGGAGACGTAAGAGATGCAGGTTCGATCACTGGGTGGAGAAGATCCCGTCGGTCACTACTGAAGTGACTTAGCACACACACACTATATATGTGTATAAAATACATGCACTGTGAATGTGTGTGTGTATATATATATGTACATGTAATTTGTAATATATTAAAGTTTCTAATCATATTCTCAACCATTTTTGAAATGGGCTTCTCCTCCATCTTTCCCACTGTCTCTTTCCCTCAGTCATTCATTTAGCAAACATTTAACAAGGGCCTGGTCTAGTGCTTCCAGCTCTATGATGAGCACAGGGAGATGTGAGAGTGAAGAAGTCAAACTTCACCCCCAGTTTGCACAGAGCTGCCAGTCCATCGGCAGAGGAAAGAAGAGCATTTCACAGCACATACTATAATTACAGTTATGGAAGTGCTGTGAAGAGGAAAATGTGGTGTTCAATAGCAGTGAATACCAAAGGGGTCATGCACAAATAAACACAACCACACGCTGATGTAACCATCTCCTTCTCCAGTTTCTGTAGCCTTGTAGGGAGAAGAGGATCTCTTTGATATAAACACTGGATGATGTTAGATTATGTAGTTAATAAAGGAATATTGTCAGCTGCATGGGGTTGTCCTGGGTCCTAAAATACCTTCTTTCAATGTTTAGGGAGAAGTTGAAAATGGTGCTATTATTTTTTTCACATTTGCTTTAAAGGAGATTGTTGTTCAGTCGCTAAGTTGTGTCTGACTCTTTGCACCCCCATGGACTGTATCACGCCAGGTTTCCCTGTCCTTCACTATCTCCCGGAGTTTGCTCAAACTCATGTCCATTGATTTGGTGATGCTTTCCAGCCATCCCATTCTCTGTTGCCCCCTTTTCCTTCTCTCGATCTTTCCTAGCATCAGGGTCTTTTCCAATTAGTTGGCTCTTTGCATCAAGTGACCAAAGTATTGAAGCTTCAGCTTCAGCATCAATCCTTCCAATGAATATTCAGGACTGATTTCCTTTAGGATTGACTGGTTTGACTTCCTTGCTGTCCAATACCCAATAAAACAACTTGACTGTTAGAAAACTTTGTGAGACAATGAAAAGAACTTAAACCTATGGTAGGTATGTGTGCCATTTACTCAGCCTAGAAAAGAACATTTGTTATCTGCTGTGGAATCAAACTCTTTACAGTATAAAGATAGAAAAATGACTCAAAAGGGTAGATGGAGTGAATGTGTTGCACATTTGGAGGGTGATGTGGATGGTGTGAATCTGCCTGTGATGCAGGAGACTTGGCTTCAATCCTTAGGTTGGGAAGATCCCCTGGAGGAGGGCATGGCAACCCACTCCAGTATTCTTGCCTGGAGAATCCCCATGGGCAGAGGAGCCTGGTGGGCTACATTGATGTTTGGGACCCCATGCAGTCCATCGGGTCGCAAAGAGTCGCACGTGACTGAAGTGACTAAGCACAGTGGATGGTGTGATGTTTTGATTCCTTTTGGGTGTCTCAGTTTTCAGGTTTCATGATTCATGATGAGGTCTCCTAGAGTTGACCCTTCTTCCTCTACTACCCCTGGAGGGAAGGGAGGTCTATTCTGGGGGTGGGTAACTTAATATTTGAAACTTTGCAACTGTAAAATAATAATAATGCTGACAGTGATAGGGAAAATGCTATTGTGTCTGAATATAGCTTTTGATGAGCATTTTTTACTATGCTGAAGCCTTTGTGCATTCCATACACACATGCTTCTGCTGAGCAGTGCGGTTCCAGCTGTGGCTGCAGAGAGAAGGGCACACCAGCCCTTGTTCTGTGGCCTTGTCCAGAGCAACTGCTCGTTCTTGTTAGCTGGCTGGCTGCCAGACTCAACAAGAAGGCGTGCTGATTTCCCAAATACAATGCTTTGCTGGGGCTGGAATCAAAGCTGTCAGTAGTAAAGAGCTCTTTCATCTTTCTTTTCTCTCTTCTTGTACATTCAGTGGGGATTCAGCCATGAAAACAGGACCAACAAAAGGCAGAAGCCCTATACCAGTCTTTACAACTCAGAAAGATGGCTTTCAGGTCTTAATTGTCTGAAGATGCCATGCATTATTGATTTAAATATTGGCTTCAGGGCTGCAAGTTAGTTATAAGAACATTCTTACCTATCTGTTGAGTCTGCTGGTCTCTCCCTCTGCAGGCTTACAAGTTTTGAGCTGAAAGACTTATTTCAGCTTGGAACACAAGAGGAAACCCTAGTTTTTCTGTGAAATGTGTTAATAGTTTCTAGAAGTTATGAGTCAATTATAAAGAGGTAGCCCTATGAGTTATAAAATGCAAACACTTGAAAACAAAAATCAAGCCAGCAGTATTTTGTTGGTCAGGAATCTGTTGGTTGAAAGTGACAGCCAATAAATGTGGCCTAATCTCTATACAGTCAGCAAAAACAAGACCGGGAGCTGACTGTGGCTCAGACCATGAACTCCTTATTGCCAAATTCAGATTTAAATTGAAGAAAGTAGGGAAAACCACTAGACCATTCAGGTATGACCTAAATCAAATCCCTTTTGATTATACAGTGGAAGTGAGAAATAGATTTAAGGGCCTAGATCTGATAGACAGAGTTCCTGATGAACAATGGAATGAGGTTCGTGACATTGTACAGGAGACAGGGATCAAGACCATTCCCATAGAAAAGAAATGCAAAAAAGCAAAATGGCTGTCTGGGGAGGCCTTACAAATAGCTGTGAAAAGAAGAGAAGTGAAAAGCAAAGGAGAAAAGGACAGATATAAACACCTGAATGCAGAGTTCCAAAGAATAGCAAGAAGAGAAAAGAAAGCCTTCTTCAGTGATCAATGCAAAGAAATAGAGGAAAACAACAGAATGGGAAAGACTAGGGATCTCTTCAAGAAAATCAGAGATACCAAAGGAACATTTCATACAAAGATGAGCTCGATAAAGGACAGAAATGGTATGGACCTAACAGAAGCAGAAGATATTAAGAAGAGATGGCAAGAATACACAGAAGAACTGTATAAAAAAGATCTTCACGACCCAGATAATCATGATGGTGTGATCACTGACCTAGAGCCAGACATCCTGGAATGTGAAGTCAAGTGGGCCTTAGAAAGCATCACTATGAACAAAGCTAGTGGAGGTGATGGAATTCCAGTTGAGCTATTCCAAATCCTGAAAGATGATGCTGTGAAAGTGCTGCACTCAATATGCCAGCAAATTTGGAAAACTCAGCAGTGGCCACAGGACTGGAAGAGGTCAGTTTTCATTCCAATCCCAAAGAAAGGCAATGCCAAAGAATGCTCAAAATACCTCACAATTGCACTCATCTCACATGCTAGTAAAGTAATGCTCAAAATTCTCCAAGCCAGGCTTCAGCAATATGTGAACCGTGAACTTCCTGATGTTCAAGCTGGTTTTAGAAAAGGCAGAGGAACCAGAGATCAAATTGCCAACATCCACTGGATCATGGAAAAAGCAAGAGAGTTCCAGAAAAACATCTATTTCTGTTTTATTGACTATGCCAAAGCCTTTGACTATGTGGATCACAATAAACTGTGGAAAATTCTGAAAGAGATGGGAATACCAGACCACCTGATCTGCCTCTTTAGAAATTTGTATGCAGGTCAGGAAGCAACAGTTCGAACTGGACATGGAACAACAGACTGGTTCCAAATAGGAAAAGGAGTTCGTCGAGGCTGTATATTGTCACCCTGTTTATTTAACTTATGTGCAGAGTACATCATGAGAAACGCTGGACTGGAAGAAGCACAAGCTGGAATAAAAATTGCCAGGAGATGACACCACCCTTATGGCAGAAAGTGAAGAGGAACTCAAAAGCCTCTTGATGAAAGTGAAAGTGGAGAGTGAAAAAGTTAGCTTAAAGCTCAACATTCAGAAAACGAAGATCATGGCATCCGGTCCCACCACTTCATGGGAAATAGATGGGGAAACAGTGGAAACAGTGTCAGACTTTATTTTTGGGGGCTCCAAAATCACTGCAGATGGTGACTGCAGCCATGAAATTAAAAGACGCTTACTCCTTGGAAAGCAAGTTATGACCAACCTAGATAGCATATTCAGAAGCAGAGACATTACTTTGCCAACAAAGGTTTGTCTAGTCAAGGCTATGGTTTTTCCAGTGGTCATGTATGGATGTGAGAGTTGGACTGTGAAGAAGGCTGAGCCCCGAAGAATTGATGGTTTTGAACTGTGGTGTTGGAGAAGACTCTTGAGAGTCCCTTGGACTGCAAGGAGATCCAACCAGTCCATTCTGAAGGAGATCAGCCCTGGGATTTCTTTGGAAGGAATGATGCTAAAGCTGAAACTCCAGTACTTTGGCCACCTCATGCGAAGAGTTGACTCATTGGAAAAGACTCTGATGCTGGAGGGATTGGGGGCAGGAGGAGAAGGGGACGACAGAGGATGAGATGGCTGGATGGCATCACTGACTCGATGGACATGAGTCTGAGTGAACTCCGGGAGTTGGTGATGGACAGGGAGGCCTGGCGTGCTGAGATTTATGGGGTCGCAAAGAGTCGGACACGACTGAACAACTCAACTGATCTGAACATTTGAGGAAACTTAAGCCTCATCGAAGTTAAGACACTTGCCCATAATTACCCAGATAATAAGTGGTGAAGCTGGAATTTTAACCGATATCTGCTTGATTCCAAAGTCTGAGGTGTTTTTCACCGTGCAAACTGTCTCTTAGCCTTAGCCTTAAATGGTGTTTGCAAATGGGTGACTGCTCAGATATCAATGAATGCCCCAAAGATTTACCACTCTCCCCCTCTTACCCTCACCCTACCACCCCATTCTGTCCCTACTGGCAACAGACTCTGCTTTGGGATACAGCAATAGATTAAGAGTTGAGGTATCTTCTGTGCCATTTTTTTAAGCATCCTTATTTCCTATTTTGCAACTGATCCATCCACGAGAACCCTGTCCTAATGGACTGGAATATTATTTCTATAATAAAAGTTCACACTATAATTGACATTATTTTTCAAAATGCGTGTCATTCATGGAGATCATGTTGGCTCTTTCTTACATTAACTTGGCAGTCTGACTTGTATCCAGCAGGTGTCACTAGACTTTCCTCTCCCGGGTGTGGCTGAAAAGGACTATGGAGTTGTTCCCTTACTAAGCAGCTGCTGTTGCATTGCTTCCTGAAAGCTGAATCATCCTGGATACAGCAGGACTCTTCCTTGACTTGCACTCACCTTTCTCCCTGTCATAGAGTGTGGTCCTACAGATGCAGTACCCATACCTGGGTGCACAAGAGGGATGCGTTGGCAGTTCCCACAGCCCACTCCTCCGGCTGCTGGCTTGCTAGCACTGGGTGTTACTTAAAGCTGATGCTGGGGAGGTGAGATACAAGTGCATTTCAAGGCATTAGGAGCAAAATTACCTCAAACTCAGAAAAATCTGTGTTGGAGAGGTAGACTATGCCAGGAAATGTTTTTCTCTGCATAGTGAAGGCAGCAGAAGGGCTTGATTAGAGATAGTGTCTAGCCATTCAACCAACATTTCCTGAATCTCTTCTAAGAACCCAAATGTTTGAAGAAGCTAAACAAGTGATAAATGTGGATATAACATGGTTCCTGTATGTCAGGAGTTTAGCAGCACTAATGCCCGTTGATTCAGCCAGTACTGATTAGGCACTTCTGAATAACTGGGAGTAGAGCTCTAGACTACACAGATACGATTCCTGCCCTGATGGAGCCCACAGCCTGGGAGAGAATACAAACATTATGCAAGTAATGACACAACACTGGCGGGTACTAGTAGAACAGCAAATTAACAAACGTTATGGGAACATATCGGAGAAGGCCATGGCACCCCACTCCAGTACTCTTGCCTGGAAAATCCCATGGATGGAGGAGCCTGGTGGGCTTCAGTCCATGGGGTCGTGAAGAGTCGGACATGACTCAATGACTTCACTTTCACTTTTCACTTTCATGCACTGGAGAAGGAAATGGTAACCCACTCCAGTGTTCTTGCCTGGAGAATCCCAGGGAAGGGGGAGCCTGGTGGGCTGCCGTCTATGGGGTCGCACAGAGTCGGACACGACTGAAACGACTTAGCAGCAGCATGGGAACATATAGCAAGGAACTCCAGTGGATAGTGTGCCATGCAAGGTCTCCTAGGTGAGGTTACTTTAAGAGGGGATCCAAAGATAAGTTGGAGTTGATAGAAAGAATGGAGAAGGGGAGAAGGAAGAGATCATATGAGATAAGAGTCTGTTGGAAAGTCCAAAGGCAGGATGGATAAGGTGCCTTGAAAGAAAGGAAGGAGGAAGGAAAGTCTTTCAGGGGCTAGAGCTAAGTGGTCAGGGAGAAAAGTGGCAGAAGACAGAGCTGAAAAGCTTGATGGTTGGGGCCAGATGACACGGGACCTTGTGGACCACTTTAAGGAATTTAAAATGCATTCAAGAGCAATGGGAGCCATTTATGAATGTTTTAATTGACTTATATTAGAATATAGTTGACTTACAGTGTTGTGTTAGTTTTTACTATACAGCAAAGTGAATAGGGGGCTTCCCTGGTGGTTCAGTGGTAAAGAATCTGCCTGCAATGCAGGAGACTCAGGTTCAATCCCTGGGTTGGGCAGATCCCCTGGAGAAGGAAATGGCTACACACTCCAGTATTCCTGCCCAGAGAATCCCATGGACCAGAAGAGCCTGGCCGGCTACAGTCCACAGAGTCACAAAGAATTGGACACGACTGAGCAATTAACAATTGCACTTTCAAAAAAACTGCATTCGTGACATGTTTACTTATATCCCCTCTTTTCTGGATTTCCTTCCCATTTAGGTCACCACAGAGCACTGAGTATGTTCCCTGTGCTGTCCAGTAGGTTCTCATTAGTTATCTAGTTTATACAGAGTATCAATAGTGTATATATGTCAATCCCAATCTCCCAGTTCATCCCACATCTCTCTTTCCCCCTTGGTATCTATACGTTTATTCTCTACGTCTGTGTCTCTGTTTCTGCTTTGCATATAAGATCATCTATACCATTTTCTAGATTCCATATATATGCATTAATATATGATATTTGTTTTTCTCTTTTTGATTTAACCATGCTGCATGACAGTCTGTAAGTTCATCCATGTTGCTGCAAATGACACAATTTCTTTCCTTTTTATGGTTGGGTAATATTGTATGCAGGTCAGGAAGCAACAGTTAGAACTGGACATGGAACAACAGACTGGTTCCAAATAGGAAAAGGAGTTCGTCAAGGCTGTATATTGTCACCCTGTTTATTTAACTTATATGCAGAGTACATCATGAGAAACGCTGGACTGGAAGAAACACAAGCTAGAATCAAGATTGCCAGGAGAAATATCAATAACCTCAGATATGCAGATGACACCACCCTTATGGCAGAAAGTGAAGAGGAACTCAAAAGCCTCTTGATGAAAGTGAAAGTAGAGAGTGAAAAAGTTGGCTTAAAGCTCAACATTCAGAAAATGAAGATCATGGCATCTGGTCCCAACACTTCATGGGAAATAGATGAGGAAACAGTGTCAGACTTTATTTTTCTGGGCTCCAAAATCACTGCAGATGGTGACTGCAGCCATGAAATTAAAAGACGCTTACTCCTTGGAAGGAAAGTTATGACCAACCTAGATAGCATATTGAAAAGCAGAGACATTACTTTGCCAACAAAGGTTCATGTAGTCAAGGCTATGGTTTTACCTGTGGTCATGTACGGATGTGAGAGTTGGATTGTGAAGAAGGCTGAGCGCCGAAGAATTGATGGTTTTGAACTGTGGTGTTGGAGAAGACTCTTGAGAGTCCCTTGGACTGCAAGGAGATCCAACCAGTCCATTCTGAAGAAGATGAGCCCTGGGATTTCTTTGGAGGGAATGATGCTGAAGCTGAAACTCCAGGACTTTGGCCACCTCATGTGAAGAGTTGACTCATTGGAAAAGACTCTGATGTTGTGAGGGATTGAGGGCGGGAGGAGAAGGGACTACAGAGGATGAGATGGCTGGATGGCATCACTGACTCGATGGACATGAGTCTGAGTGAACTCCGGGAGTTGGTGATGGACAGGGAGGCCTGGCGTGCTGCGATTCATGGGGTTGCAAAGTGTCAGACACGACTGAACGACTGATCTGATCTGATCTGATCTGAATATTTCATTGTATGTATGTTCCACATCTTCTTTATTCATTCCTCTGTCAGTGGGCATTTAAGCTGTATCCATATCCTGGCTATTGTAAATAGTGCTGCAGTGTACATTGGAGTGCATGTATCTTTCTGAATTATGGTTTTCTCTGCCCAGGAGTGGTATTGCTGAGTCATATGGTAGTTCTGTTTTTAGTTTTTTAAGGAACCTCCCTACTGTTATCCAAAGTGAGTGTATCAGTTTACATCCGCACGAATAATGTAAGAGGGATTCCTTGTTTCCACACCCTCTCTAGCACATATTGTTTGTAAATTTTTTTGATGATTTCCATTTTGAATAGTGTGAGGTGATACCTCCCTTGCAGTTTTGATTTGCATTTCTCTAATAATTAGTTATATTGAGCATCTTTTCATGTGTTTGTTGGCCATCTGTATGTCTTCTTTGAATAAATGTTCCTCTAAGTCTTCCACCCATTTTTTATTGGGTTGTTTGGTTTTTGATATTGAACTGCATATTTTAGAGATTAATCCCTTGTCAGTTGCTTCATCTGTAAATATTTTCTCCCGTTCTGTAGGTTGTCTACCCATCATTTTTATGGTTTCCTTTGCTCTGCAAAAGCTTTTACGTTTAATTCGGTCCCATTTGTTTATTTTTATTTTCATTATTCTGGGAGTTGGGTCCAAAAGAGCTTGCTATGATTTATGCCAGAAAGTTCTGCCTATGTTCTGCTCCAAGAGTTTTATAGTGTATGTCCTTATATTTAGGCTTATAATTTGTTTTGCGTTTATTTTTATGTACAGTGTTAGGAGTATTCTAATTTCATTCTCTTACATGTGGCTTTCCAGTTTCCCATCACTGAGCTCAGTAAAGCAAATGATGCATTTTTAAAAGAAGAGTGTTATAGTATTACGTATTCATTTGCTTACTCAGCAGTATTTATTGCATACCTATATGTGCCAGTATGCCAGGTGCCAGAAATTAATAGAGAGATAAATCACAATGAAAAGTATAAAAAGTAATCCTGGTTCAGGAAAGAAGGGGATGGGAAAGTCATCTGAGAATTAACAAAGCTATTCATGCAATAAAAATGTATTGGCACCCTGGCCTGCCTTAGAATCTGTTCTAAACCTTGGAGATTCAGTAGCAAATCAGACTGTCATCATCATAAGGAATATTCATAGTATGCATTGAAGATCAGGGCAGAAGATACAGCAAATCAGAGAAAAAAAACTTTTTTCCAGTCAGTGGAAAGACATGTTCTAGTAGACAGAGTATGCCGTGGTAGAAGCAAATATCAACAAGGATTCAGGCACTCTCATGATAAGTTTTCATTCATAATTCTGTTTTGTAAAAACTGACTGTGCCCCATTAAAAGGAACCACAACTCCGTGGCTGCTGCTGCTGCTGCTAAGTCGTTTCAGTAATGTCCAACTCTGTGCGACCCCATAGATGGCAGCCAACCAGGCTTCCCCGTCCCTGGGGTTCTCCAGGCAAGAACACTGGAGTGGGTTGCCATTTCCTTCTCCAATGCATGAAAGTGAAAAGTGAAAGTGAAGTCAGAATGGCTAATACCAGGTCTGGGGCAGGAAATGTACAAGATGAGCCTGGGCCACTTTTCTTGTACCAGACAGCAAAAAGCCATCAAAGAGTAATGGAGTCAGAACAAAAGGACCCAGAAACCAGGAACCAGCCTCAGTGGTCTCTTGCTGAGACAATCTGAACATCAAACAAATAAACCTCGATAAATTTATAAAAATCTAAAGGTTTTTTAAAATGTTTAGCTCTCCCCACCAAAAACATCCTAAAAGCCTCATTGGTCAACTTTGAAGTAACTCGTCATTCTGAAAATCACTAAGTAAGGGGAAATAATTAAACATTTATTCTGTATTTCTGGATAAACAGTATTTCAGGGTCATTAAGTAGCCTTCATTGAACAAGAAAGTACTTTTGTAGAAGAAAATTCCAGCTAATGAATCTGAAAAGACTGGGGAAAAAATGACAAAATTAAGAAATCAACATTCAAAAAATTCTAATGAAATGATTTATTTAGGTAAAGAATATCAATAAGCAAAAATATTTTAAAAATATACAGAGAATTTTGTGAAAGAGGTATCAGGCTCTTAACCACTTGAACCCATGATTCATTAAAGCATTACTCCTAGCAGCAAAATAAGACAGTCTTACCTCCCGAGGCAAGACGAAATACACAGTACCAGCCATGAGATATTAGTTGAAAAAAATGTCAAATCTGAATATAGTTGACCCTTAGAGCTAAATTTTTGTTTACAAAAATATGAGATTTAGAGAAACAAATGTCACTATGAAGAAACAAGCAGAAAAATGGATACTGTGATAGTTTCTAAATCATTTTCTTCAGTAAGACAGTAGAATTAAAAATTAGAATGATGGAGGGGACAGTGCTTTGGATTAAAAGATTCTGAGAGACATAACCAAATGCATTGTGTAGATCTTTTTTGGCCATTGTTTTGAACAATTAAACTATCAAAAGACATTTTTTATATAATCATGAATTATGAATATAATGGATCATAAAAGAAATCAAAGAATTATTATTAATTTTGTTAGGATTGTTAATGTCATTCAAGTTACATAAGAAAAAAAATTTTAATGTATACTGAAGTATATAACGGAGAAGGCAATGGCACCCCATTCCAGTACTCTTGCCTGGAAAATCCCATGGACAGAGGAGCCTGGTGGGCTGCAGTCCATGGGGTCGCTAAGAGTTGGACACGACTGAGTGACTTCACTTTCACTTTTCACTTTCATGCATTGGAGAAGGAAATGGCAACCCACTCCAGTGTTCTTGCCTGGAGAATCCCAGGAACGGCGGAGCCTGGTGGGCTGCCGTCTATGGGGTCACACAGAGTCAGACACAACTGAAGCGACTTAGCAGCTGCAGCAGGTAATAAGGAGGCCTTCCCAGGTGGCACTAGTTGGTAAAGAACCCGCCTCCCAATGCAGGAGATGTAAGAGATGCGAGTTCAATCCCTGGGTCAGGAAGATTCCCTGGAAGAGGGCATGGCAACCCACTCCAGTATTCTTCCCTGGAGAATCCCATGGAGAGAGAAGCTTGGTGGGCTATAGTCCATCAGGTTGCAAAGAGTCAGACATGACTGAAACGATTTAGCACAACACAGCTAATAAGGAACAGAGCTATAATTAGAATCCTAATTCCAAATCTAATGTTCTTCCCATAATATCTCCCACTGTGTTTTTCTAGAATCTGTTCAAGAGCCACTGACTTTGGCTGAGGATTTTATGTTGGAAGCAAACAGCCACCACTTTGTTCATAAATCTTGCCTTTTTCTTTTGAACTGGAAAATAAAGCTGTGGTTTAACAGTAGGTGTCTGGGGGGAAGTGGTTTCCGGCCACCAAGTGAATGAATGATCAAGCATTATTAGTAATGAATTTATTCACTGGTTAAAAGTATACAAGACTCGGGTTTCTGGCCTTTCTCAAGTCACAGCCAAATCTCAGGGATCTCATCAGATGCAAACATGTTTCTACTTGTTCTCAGTTCTGCTTTGAACATCAACTACCTTGTCTCAAGTATGAAAATATGAAATTCTTTAATGTGGGTTAAAAGAAAGTCACCTAGTCACATATAAGCAAATCCATGGGGAAAAGTTCACATTCAGATAGTGTCTATAATATTCTTTCCCTCCATAATTTGGAGAGGTCCCCTCTGGATCAGCAAAGAGTTGGGAGTACTAACATTGCTGAAATGGAACTATCTCTATTTTCAGTAAAATGGCACTAACTGGCCTTACTGCCTACTGCATGGGAGGCACCTTGTGAGTGACTTTCCAAAATTTAATGTATTCAGTTCAACCTAAGTTTTAATTAAAAATAAAACAGTCTAGAGAAATAATTTTAGAAAACTCAAGGTCTAAGAGAACACCGAATGTCTATTGTTTACTTTCCCTTCTCCAGAAACTCAGGGAGAATGGCTGCAGAAACACCATGTACTTGTGATTCTATAACAATAAATTAAATTTCTAGGCTGGCACCCGAGAGTTTGAATGTTATAGAGTAGACATAAGGGCGAAATCTCTGTTTGCATTGGATAAGAGGGTCTATGCATAACTTGTGAGGAAATTTGTTAGGATGTGGTTTTACAGGCGGTACATGTCACCAAGAAGAAAACACAGGGTGCGTTAGTTGAAGATGTTGAAAAATTATCACTGCACTGTAAGCTTCAAGACAAGCCATGTCTACCTTACTTATAATTGTTAGTAGCACCTAATACAAGTTCTGGCCTAGAGCAGATGAGCAAATGAATGAGTGCTATAAATACATTGGTCTTTCCCAAATTTTGGCAAAAGTGGCTAAAATCTATGCATCATTCCTCTCATTCATCCTCTGATTCAATTATTGTACAGGTTTGCCCCTTCTTTCAGAATCATTCCATTTCTAATCCAGATGCTTACCGGCTGAGCTTGGGCTTTTGAGATCTCCTCTTCCCAATCTAGTCCCAACAGATACCTCTGCCCCAACCAAAGTAATGATCAATAGTTAGCCTTGCTCCTAGTAGGCCACAACCATCAGCAAACACATATAGAAGGAATGAGGCAGCTGTACTTATTACCTTCATTTTCCCAAATGCTTAGGAATTCTGTTTAGCCAGAAACTCCATTTGTGATGATTCATACTTATACATACTTTATATATAAAGTCGACTACTGACATTCTTTGCTAACATATCCATACTCATGTGAATGGGTATGTTCTTAAAAGGAGAATCTGACTTTATTAATCCCTTCATTTTCCAGCTGCCCTCCTGTATTAATTACCTCAACTGCCATAAATACCATCATACTCTGGGTGGCTTCAACAATAGAAATTTATTTTCTTAAGATTCTGAAGACAGGAAGTCTGAGATCAGGGTACCAGCATAGTTGGGTCTCAGTGAGGACTCTCTTCCTGCCTTTGCAGGCAGGCACATTCTCACTGTGTCCTCACGTGGTGGGAAGAGAGCTCTGTTGAATGAAGGTGCTATGTTTATGACCTCACTCCATCTTAATTATTTCCTAAGTTCCCTGCCTCCCAATATGGTCACATTAGGGATGAGAGCCTTAACATATGCATCTGGGGGGACAGCGCCTCTGTATCATTTCTACCACCCATCATTCTAGTCATTTGAGTGTCTTTTTTGAGTACCAAATCTTAAGCTACAATACGCTTCATGTATTATCATAATTGGTCTAAAACCAGAATGCTCAATATTGGAGATTTCCAATGACTTTAATTTTTAAGTCTTTTACATTTGTTTCACAAGGACTCAGAGAGATCCGACATATCTTTAATTCACAGAAATGTTGTCCTACCAGAGCAGCAATTGAGTCAGTGATTTGAGGAACCAACTGTATCATTAGCATGCATGTTCAGTCATCGCCAACTCTTTCAACCCCATTAGACTCAGGTTCAAATCATGGCTTATGACTTTGAGGACTTTATTTAGGATCTTTGAAGTCCATTTTTCTTATCTGAAAGTGGGGATAATAATACCTAACTCACTGGACTGTTATGAGAATTGAAAATAGACATGGTATAAAGTGCTTGGCATGATGCTCAG
Organism: Bos grunniens; assembly: GCF_055505025.1. NCBI lineage: Eukaryota > Metazoa > Chordata > Mammalia > Artiodactyla > Bovidae > Bos > Bos grunniens. Next base: position 31,883,141 of record NC_141190.1, on the reverse strand, counting down.
TACATAAGAAATAATAATAACTTGGTAGGTATTAAAAAGTCAACACTTATTGACAATTTACTGTAATTGACATTCTGCTAAACTCCTTATTTACATTACTTAATGTATTCTTATAGTATATCCCAAGGAGGTAAGGTGAGGTATACCCTATATTCTAAAGAGTATATCCCTATTAATTCCATTTTACAGAATAGAATTGAGCCCAATATATATATTTTTATCACTCTGTTGTTCTACCTCTCAAGGCACATGGCAGTATAGTTCTTGGGGACTATGTGATGTTTGGACTCCATTTGAGGAAATGTGTAGATGTTAACGATCAAGTATTGTTTCTGCCCCTTTCTCTCTCCTCTCTTCTGGGTCTCCCATTATGTATAAGGTGATACACTTTATGGATTTCCCAAAGATTCCTGAGAATCTGTTAAATTTTTTTTTTTTTTCCTTACTGGAATAACTTTTCTCCCCCCCCCCTTTTTTTTAAATTTTATTTTATTTTTAAACTTTACAATATTGTATTGGTTTTGCCCGAAATGAATCCGCCACAGGTATACATGTGTTCCCCATCCAGAACCCTCCTCCCTCCTCCCTCCCCATACCATCCCTCTGGGTCGTCCCAGTGCACCAGCCCCAAGCATCCAGTATCGTGCATCGAACCTGGACTGGCGACTCGTTCCATATATGATATTATATGTATTTTAATGCCATTCTCCCAAATCATCCCACCCTCTCCCTCTCCCACAGAGTCCAAAAGACTGTTCTATACATCAGTGTCTCTTTTGCTGTCTCATATACAGGGTTATTGTTATCATCTTTCTAAATTCCATATATATGTGTTAGTATACTGTATTGGTGTTTTTCTTTCTGGCTTACTTCACTGTTTAATAGGCTCCAGTTTCATCCATCTCATTAGAACTGATTCAAATGTATTCTTTTTAATGGCTGAGTAATACTCCATTGTGTATATGTACCACAGCTTTCTTATCCATTCATCTGCTGATGGACATCTAGGTTGCTTCCATGTCCTGGCTATTGTAAACAGTGCTGCGATGAACATTGGGGTACACATGTCTCTTTCAATTCTAGTTTCCTCAGTGTGTATGCCCAGCAGTGGGATTGCTGGATCATAAGGCAGTTCTATTTCCAGTTTTTTAAGGAATCTCCACACTGTTCTCCATAGTGGCTGTACTAGTTTGCATTCCCACCAACAGTGTAAGAGGGGTCCCTTTTCTCCACACCCTCTCCAGCACGTATTGCTTGTAGACTTTTGGATCGCAGCCATTCTGACTGGCGTGAAATGGTACCTCATAGTGGTTTTGATTTGCATTTCTCTGATGATGAGTGATGTTGAGCATCTTTTCATGTGTTTGTTAGCCATCTGTATGTCTTCTTTGGAGAAAAGTCTATTTAGTTCTTTGGCCCATTTTTTGATTGGGTTATTTATTTTTCTGGAATTGAGCTGTAGGAGTTGCTTGTATATTTTAAAATAATTCCCTTTTTATTTTTCAGAATAGATATCTCAATGGGCCTATCTTCAAGTGTGCCAATTTTTAATCATGCCTGCTCAAATTTGCTGTTGAATCTGTCTAGCAATTTTTAAAATTTCAATTGTTATACTTTTCAACTTCAGAATTTCTATTTGACTTATTTTCTTCCTAAAATTTGCATCACTTACTTGCTATTAGCAGAATAATTCCTCTTCCCCCCAGTGATGTTCATGTCCTATTTTATTGTACTTTATATGGCAAAAGAGACTTTGGCAGGTATGATTAAGGATTTTGTGATAGGGAGAATATCCTGGATTATCCAAGTGGGTCCAATGAAGTCACAAGAGTCCTTATCAGAAGGAGGTAGGAGGTCACAGTCAGAGATGGAGATGGGACTATGGAAAGAAAGGTCAGATGCTAGATACAAGGCCACGAGCCAAAGAATGTGGGCAGCCTCTAGAAGCTGGAAAAGACAAAGATTCTCCCCTACCACCTTTAGAAGTTCTGTTGACCTGTTTTAGATTTCTGACTTCTAGTGCTGTAAAATGATGTTTTTCTTGTTTTAAGCCTCTAAGATTTTGATAATTTGTTATAGAAGCAGTAGGAAACAAATACATTATTGATATTCTCTATTTGGTTGGATATCATCCTTATACTTTGATCATTAGAGATAATAAAAATTTGTTCTATGAACATATTTATAATAGGGATTTAAAGTCTATGTAAGCCCAGCATCTGGCTTTTCTTCAAGGTAATGTCTATTGACTGCTTTTGTTCCTGTGTTTAAAAATATTTTTCTGTTTCTTTGCACATTTCATAATTATTTTGTTGAAAACTTGACATTTTAAATAATGTGCAACCCTAGAAATTATATTTCCCCCCATTTCATTGTTATTGTTCTCGCTGATGTTTGTTTTGTGTGCTTATTTAGTGACATCCTTGGACTAATTCTGGGAAGTCTGTTTTCTTTACATGTGTGGCCACTGAAGTCTCTGCTTAGTGACTGGCTAATGACTGGACAGAGATTTCCTTAAATGCCTTTAACCAATAAGTCTGCCATCTTCCATCCTCTTTTGCGTGTGTGTGTGTATGTGAGAGAGAGAGAGAGAGATGTGTGATGTGCTGAGATGTGTCTTCACTGCTCTGGCAGTTTACAACTCTGCCTCAGCCTTCACTTCTGCTTACACTGGGACAGAGAGGGTAGATCTCTCTCCACTGTTTCCTGGGCATGCAGACAGCCCAGCTCATGTGCATAGCCTTCCAGATCCTAAGATTTTTCAGAGCTTTTTCAAATCCCTCTAGGGACATCTCATTCCTCCAATTTTCCTTTTAAGTTTTTTCACCACCTCTTGTTTATCCCAAGCTGATATTGACTCCTCATGTAGATTCCAGTGTTAAGCCATTGATGCTGACCATTTTTGACAAACACCCTGAGATTGAAAAGCTTTCCTCACTAAATGACCTCTGATTCAAATCACATAAAAATTAGCCCGTGGCATGGGACTTTCCTGAAGAGCTGCCAGATAGGTCAAGTAGTGACAGTGCTGTGAGGATGGACTTTTTGAGGGGCCCTATTCAGCCCTGGGATTTCTTTGGAAGGACTGATGCTAAAGCTGAAACTCCAGTACTTTGGCCACCTCATGCGAAGAGTTGACTCATTGGAAAAGACTCTGATGCTGGGAGGGATTGGGGGCAGGAGGAGAAGGGGACGACAGAGGATGAGATGGCTGGATGGCATCACTGACTCAATGGACGTGAGTCTGGGTGAACTCCAGGAGTTGGTGATGGACAGGGAGGCCTGGCGTGCTGCGATTCATGGGGTCACAAAGAGTCGGACACAACTGAGCGATTGAACTGAACTGAACTGAACTGAACTGAAACCTGATATGCCTCCTCCTATGGTTACAAGGCTATTGGTCTTCAAGGCTAACATGGAACTGGGGAGAGAGAGAGAGAGGTGGAAATAAGGTAAGGTAAAATGTCACAAAGCTCATTGTTCTTAATGAGATCCAGTCATTTTTCTTAGATGAACATTCCTTGTATGTTTGAAAGTCCTTTATTAATTTCCAGAGTTCTGAACATTTTGATCTTGACCATTTTTGTCAGTGTTCCTATTGCTTTGTGGAAGAGCCAATTTCTGGAGTTCCTTACTCTGCCAGATTCCAAAAGAGCTTCTCAAGGCTTTATTTTGGTAACAGATTTTTCCCTCCCTATTCCTGATGAGAGTTTAATCTAGACCCTTTAATTTCATTGTAAAAAATGCCTCACTAGATATATAAAACTGCATATAATTAGAGATAATCTATTCCCTATCCAAGCCAATTTTTTTTTATTCTTTATAGAATAATGCTATATGTATTTGATCACCAAAGTGAGACAATTTGAGACCATAGATGGTTTTGCAATCACCTAAGTGAGACTATAGATGATGTTCTATCCCCAAAACAGTCTATTCCTGGGACCTAATATTCTGTTCCTATTTGTTTTGATTAAATATTGTTGAATCTTCCCCTCAATCTAATATAGAAATAAAAACTTCCCTAAAAGGCCGCATTTAAAACTGAATAGATTTGGGGGAATGATCTCTGAACTATAAGAAGATACAAATTGGGACTCTAGATGAACAAAGTGGTTGGAAGAACTTAAGAGAGGCTAAAGGAACAGAAACCAGTGTACTTACTTCACAAATTTGATTGGGTATACACTTTGCAATTTTACTGGGACCATGGATCTAACAGAAAATATGGTTCTTGGATCCCATTTTTTCTTTCCTGTTTTCCATTTCAATCTGAGACCATATTATTTCTTTGGGGACAACAACTTACATTTTAATAAAAAACAACGTGGCCTGAAGCAATACTTTGACAATCAAGGTCTAAGAGGGCATTGAAAATCCATCATTCACTTTTCCTTATCCAGAAACCTGCCTTTTTCTCAGAAATTCAGAGAAAATGATTAAGGAATGCCATGTACTTCATATTCTTTAAATGTTGATGAAACTATCACCTCTCATTTTCCTGCCTGCCCTCCCCACCCCTCATCCACCCCCTCCACTTCCGTTTAACAGTTCAGTCAACACACTGCTGTCACGGTCAGTCAGTCAGTCAGTTCAGTCGCTCAGTCGAGTCCAATTTTTTGCGACCCCATGAATCGCAGCACGCCAGGCCTCCCTGTCCGTCACCAACTCCTGGAGTCCCCTCAAACTCATGTCCATCGAGTCAGTGATGCCATCCAGCCATCTCATCCTCTGTCGTCCCCTTCTCCTCTTGCCCCCAATCCCTCTCAGCATCAGAGTCTTTTCCAGTGAGTCAACTCTTCACATGAGGTGGCCAAAGTATTGGAGTTTCAGCTTTAGCATCAGTCCTTCCAAAGAACACCCAGGACTGATCTCCTTTAGAATGGACTGGTTGGATCTCCTTGCAGTCCAAGGGACTCTCAAGAGTCTTCTCCAACACCACAGTTCAAAACCATCAATTCGTCGGCCCTCAGCTTTCTTCACAGTCCAACTCTCACATCCATACATGACCACTGGAAAAACCATAGCCTTGACTAGACAGACCTCTGTTGGCAAAGTAATGTCTGTGCTTTTGAATATGCTGTCTAGGTTGGTCATAACTTTCCTTCCAAGGAGTAAGCATCTTTTAATTTCATGGCTGCAATCACCATCTGCAGTGATTTTGGAGCCCCCAAAAATAAAGTCTGACACTGTTTCCACTGTTTCCCCATCTATTTCCCATGAAGTGGTGGGACCAGATGCCATGATCTTGGTTTTCTGAATGTTGAGCTTTAAGCCAACTTTTTCACTCTCCACTTTCACTTTCATCAAGAGGTTGGTTAGTTCTTCTTCACTTTCTGCCATAAGGGTGGTGTCATCTGCATATCTGAGGTTATTATTTCTCCTGACAATCTTGATTCCAGCTTGTGCTTCTTCCAGCCCAGAGTTTCTCATGATGTACTCTGCATAGAAGTTAAATAAGCAGGGTGACAATATACAGCCTTGACGTACTCCTTTTCCTATTTGGAACCAGTCTGTTGTTCCATGTCCAGTTCGAACTGTTGCTTCCTGACCTGCATACAAATTTCTAAAGAGGCAGGTCAGGTGGTCTGGTATTTCCATCTCTTTCAGAATTTTCCACAGTTTAGTGTGATCCACACAGTCAAAGGCTTTGGCATAGTCAATAAAGCAGAAATAGATGTTTTTCTGGAACTCTCTTGCTTTTTCCATGATACAGAGGATGTTGGCAATTTGATCTCTGGTTCCTCTGCCTTTTCTAAAACCAGCTTGAACATCTGGATGTTCATGGTTCACATACTGCTGAAGCCTGGCTTGGAGAATTTTGAGCATTACTTTACTAGCGTGTGAGATAAGTGCAATTGTGAGGTATTTTGAGCATCCTTTGGCATTGCCTTTCTTTGGGATTGGAATGAAAACTGACCTCTTCCAGTCCTGTGGCCACTGCTGAGTTTTCCAAATTTGCTGGCATATTGAGTGCAGCACTTTCACAGCATCATCTTTCAGGATTTGAAATAGCTCAACTGGAATTCCATCACCTCCACTAGCTTTGTTCGTAGTGATGCTTTCTAAGGCCCACTTGACTTCACATTCCAGGATGTCTGGCTCTAGGTCAGTGATCACAACATCATGATTATGTTGGTCATGAAGATCTATTTTGTACAGTTCTGTGTATTCTTGCCACCTCTCTTAATATCTTCTGCTTCTGTTAGGTCCATACAATTTCTGTCCTTTATCAAGCCCATCTTTGCATGAAATGTTCCGTAGGTATCTCTAATTTTCTTGAAGAGATCTCTAGTCTTTCCCATTCTGTTGTTTTCCTCTATTTCTTTGCACCGATCACTGAAGAAGGCTTTTTTATTGCTCCTTGCTATTCTTTGGAACTCTGCATTCAGATGCTTATATCTTTTCTTTTCTCCTTTGCTTTTCGCTTCTCTTCTTTTCACAGCTATTTGTAAAGCCTCCCCAGACAGCCATTTTGCTTTTTTGCATTTCCTTTCCATGGGGATAGTCCTGATCCCTGTCTCCTGTATAATGTCATGAACCTCAGTCCATAGTTCATCAGGCACTCTATCTATCAGATCTAGTCTCTTAAATCTATTTCTCATTTCCACTGTATAATCATAAGGGATTTGATTTAGGTCATACTTGAATGGTCTAGTGGTTTCCCCTACTTTCTTCAATTTAAGTCTGAATTTGGCAATAAGCTAATGATCTGAGCCACAGTCAGCTGCCAGTCTTGTTTTTGCTGACTGTATAGAGCTTCTCCATCTTTGCCTGCAAAGAATATAATCAATCTGATTTCTGTGTTGACCATCTGGTGATGTCCATGTGCAGAGTCTTCTCTTGTGTTGTTGGAAGAGAGTGTTTGCTATGACCAGTGCGTTCTCTTGGCAAAACTCTATTAGCTTTTGCCCTGCTTCATTCTGTATTCCAAGGCCAGATTTGCCTGTTACCCCAGGTATTTCTTGACTTCCTACTTTTGCATTCCAGTCCCCTATAATGAAAAGGACATCTTTTTTGGGTGTTAGTTCCAAATGGTCTTGTAGGTCTTCATAGAACCATTCAACTTCAGCTTCTTCAGCTTTACTGGTTGGGGCATAGACTTGGATTACTGTGATATTGAATGATTTGCCGTGGAAATGAGGCTGAGATTGTCTTACACTTACCATACCATAACAGAATTCTATGCATGGAAGGGGCTTAATAGAATTAACAGATAAAGTGATTTCTGGTTGTTGATCACAATTCATGAACAGTGGGGAGGCCCTTGTGACAACTGCCATGAGTTTACCATTCAACTCCAATTCTAGACCAAGTCAAGCAGCATAGAAGCTTCCCAGACTGTCACAACTTATGAATATCTTGAATCTGTGGACAGAATAGGTATGATGGACTCTGGTCTCTCTTCTATTATTCTCCCCTCACTGCCTCTGTTCCAGGCACACTCACCTCCTTAAGTGAAAAAAGTGAAAGTGTGCTCACTCCTGTCCGACTCTTATGGCTCCATGGACTGTGGCCCGCCAGGCTCCTCTGTCTATGAGATTTCCCAGGCAAGAATACTGGAGTGAGTAACCATTCCCCTTTCCAGGGGATCTTCCAGACCCAGGGAGCAAACCTGGGTCTCCTACATTGCAGGCAGATTGTTTACCTTCTGAGACATTAGGAAACATTCTTAACTCTTCATGTAAAACTGCTTCTGGGTTTATGCTGTTCCTTCTGCCTGGAATGCTCTTCCTCACACATCCATATAGCTCCCTCCCTTTCTTTATTCAAGTCTTTGATCAAATTTCACCTTCTCCCTGACTGTCCTATTTAAAATGGTGAGCCTTTCTCCTCCCCTTATCAGCATTTTCAAGCTCTAATTTTGGTTCTCCCAACTCTATTTTTTTCCTATTACTTTTATTGCCTTCTAACATGTAATATAATTGGTATATTTAAAATGTCTTTTTTCTTTCCTGCCCCACTAGAAGGTAAATACCAACAGCACAAACATCTTTTCAGATTTTATTCACTGATATATCCTCCATAATTAAACAATGCTTGGCACATAGTAAGTAATCAGTAAATTTTTGATGAATGGAGAAACTTTGAATGAGGGCTCTGTGACAGTTAATTTTACCTGTTAACTTGGATACCTGGACATTTGGTGAAATATTATTCTGGCTGTGCCAATGAGGGTGTTTCTGGGTAAGGTTCACGTTTGAATCAGTAGATTGAGTAAAACAGATTTCCCTCCCTATCATGAGTGAACTCCATCCAACCCATTGAAGTAATGGACTAAGACATTAATTTCCTTTTGTCTCAAAGTCCTCATCTGTAAAATGGAGACAGTGAAATCATAGCACCAACTGTTAGGATATTGTGAAGATTAAATGAGTTATTGTAGGAACTGAAGTATCAATATTAAATGATGTATGATTATATGCAGAATGGTATGAATAGGGCCCAGAATATAATGAGCCCTTCATTTTAGCTTCTATTATTCCAGTCTCATCACTTCAGTTTCCTGGACCATATATGGGAAAGTTGGACTACAAGAGCTCTGGGTGTCCCACCCACTTTGAACACTCTAGGATTCAATGACTCCATTTTTTCTTGGTATATCTCCTGCAGAATTGGCTGTGCCCTGTCTCCCTAGAAAGCCGTCCATTTCCACCAAGGCAGGCAGCCTTTCTGAGCCCTCTGTTCTCACTGGTATTTCCTTCCCAGGTGCTGACTCACTACATTGATTAAACAGGCCGCCACAGCTCAGTCCTTCCCTGGGACTGGATGTCCTAGTGGAAGGTATCTTTGTTCTCTTGGGCTACAAGCCCCCCTTTCTCTCTTTTCACCAGGAGAGATTTTAATATAAAGTATAATGCATGCTGTTTATGCTTTCATTGATGCGTGCATTTATTCCAAGATGATGCTTCCTTTGGTTAACGGTTGCAAAACCGTGATGTTATAGAAGGTGATTTTTTGACTGTGCCTACTTAAAGGTACAGAAAAGCCACTCTCCATAATTACCTTCAAATTCAGAAGAGAATTCTACCTTATGAAAAACTGAAAAAAGTGAGTGCCTTTATTTATCTCCATCTGGCTTTGAATGGGCTCTATAAAAATTGTATTGGTTCATGCTCAGAACCAAAAGGAACAAAACGGTTCCTCATGGGCTTCCTACTTTTCTTTTTTTTTAGAACATGCAATACAGTTCTACCTCTAGATGTACTCCCTTTGTTCAGCATTATTGCCTCTGCCACCTGCCTTGAAATGGCTCTTCAAGGGTTTTGATAAATCAGTTGCAAAGGTGTCTGATTTCACTGGAACATCTATAAGTGCCTTTTCTGAAAGGCTCCTTTTATGCCACCTAGAGAAATTCACCTCTGTGAGTCCTAGGAGAACCCTCAAATCAGTTATAATATATCAGAAAGAAGAGAAAATTATTTTTCTCTATCTATGCTTTGGAAAGACATTGAGGGCATTTCCAAGGAAGGAAAGCAAGTAATGAAAGGAAAAATGATCATTTTGAGAGAGACTTCTGCAAATGCCTTTTTCTTTTCTTTTCGATACTGTGAAGCTAAGAAATTTACATGGGACCTTGGGGACCTAGCCCAGCATTCATTCATTCAACCCTGCTGAAGCGTTTCCCCTTTTCACTTAAGACAGCTGAGTGAGGAGACTGAACAGACACTGATCCCCCAACCCCAGTAACTGATGCTGACATTTCTTCTTTGTGAGGTCACCTCCAGGAGCACAGGGCAGAGCTACCGGATAGATGCCCCTGGCAAGGTTGGAAGGAACTAAGGGCACCATCTTACTCTCTAGGGTTCTCAGGGCATAATGGTATGCATAGGTCCACCAGATCATTCAGATCAACTTACAGATTACTGGTATCCAGCAGAGACCCACAGAACTTTAACCAAGTGGCTGTTTGTTATTGTTCAGTTGCTCAGTCATATCAGACTTTTTGCGACCCCATGAACTACAGCATGCCAAGCTTCCCTGTCCCTCACCATCTCCCGGAGCTTGCTCAAACTCATCTCCATTGAGCCAGTGATGTCAGCCAACCATTTCATCCTCTGTCATTCCCTTCTCCTCCTGCCCTCAATCTTTCCCAGCATCAGGGTCTTTTCTAATGAGTCCAGCTCTTTCCATCAGGTGGCCAAAGTATTGGATCTTCAGCTTCAGCATCAGCCCTTCCGATGAATGTTCAGGATTGAATTCCTTGATTGATTGATTTCCAGGATTGACTTGTTTGATCTCCTTGCAGTCCAAGGGACTCTCAAGAGTCTTCTCCAACACCACAGTTCAAAAGCATCAGTTCTTCAGTTCTCAGCCTTTGGTCCAACTCTCACATCCATAGGTGACTATTAAAAAAACCATAGCTTTGATTAGATGGACTTTTATTGACAAAGTCATGTCTCTGCTTTTTAATATGCTGTCTAGGTTTGTCATAGCTTTTCTTCCAAGGAGCAAGTGTCTTTTTAATTTTATGGCTACAGTCACCATCTGCAGTGATTTTGGAGCCCAAGAAAATAAAAGTCCGTCACTGTTTCTGTTGTTTCCCCATCTATTTGCCATGAAGTGATGGGACCAGATGCCATGATCTTCCTTTTTTGAATGTTGAGTTTTAAACCAGTTTTTTCACTCTCCTCTTTAACTTTCTACTATAAGGGTGGTGTCATCTGCATATCTGAGGTTATTGATATTTCTCCCGGCAATCTTGATTCCAGCTTGTGCTTCATCTGGCCTGGCATTTCTCATGATGTACTCTACAAGGATTATACCAAACTATCTAGACATTAAAAAACCAGCTAATCCTGGCTGGTCTGTGATTTTCCAACTGATGAGTCCCTGAGGGTAAGACCAGAAAAATAGGGAGAGATGGCATTTTCTCCCTGAAGGAAACAGAGATCAACTATACTAAAAAGCTAATAATTTAGGGCCAGGAAATTAGGCAGTCCATGAGACTAGAATATGGAGAGACTGTCTTCTTTCTCAGCCCGGGCTTCTGAGGTGGGGAGAGAGCTAGGCCACATAGGCACATCACGGCCTTCATACACAAAGTAAAACTAGATAGCACCTCAGCACTAAGCTTGTGTTAAGCTTCATTCATTGATTAACCAAATAGCTAATCTATTTGTCAGGAATTAGCACAGCATTTGGAGAAGGCAATGGCACCCCACTCCAGTACTCTTGCCTGGAAAATCCCATGGACAGAGGAGCCTGGAAGGCTGCAGTCCATGGAGTCGCTGAGGGTCGGACATGACTGAGCGACTTCACTTTCACTTTTCACTTTCATGCATTGGAGAAGGAAATGGCAACCCACTCCAGTGTTCTTGCCTGGAGAATCCTAGGGACAGGGGAGCCTGGTGGGCTGCCGTCTATGGGGTCGCACAGGGTCGGACACAACTGAAGCGACTTAGCAGAAGCACAGCATTAATGAAGTAAAGGTATAAGATGGTTGTGCACATACATACACATATATATATATGTATATATACACACACATATACATATCAGATTATAATCTGAAAAAATAAATTAATACTTAATGAATCTAAATTTTAATAGTAAAAATTCTAATGAAAAGAGGAAATAGCCCTTGAGTTAAAGAAGCCACAGAGACAAATTAGAAGTCAATGGATAAGAACGTATAAAAAGGCAACACTGTGGCTCTACTATGTAGGCTTGACTTAAATAGCTGTGGTAGGAGTTGTACAATCAGGCAGATATCCCCAGGGAATGTTCCTCCACCACCACCACCACCCCCTCCCCCCCCCTCCCCGCCACCCCGCCCCTGCTCCACCTAGCAGAAAGTCACACTGTCCTTTACATCTACCCACACTGTATTTCTTCATGGGCCAGAGGATCAAAATTTGGACTCACCACAAAGAATATGTTCAAATACTTGAGAATAATCACAGCTCTTTTCCAAGAAAAAGATACACTTTTTTCCAGCAAGTCTGTGCTGAAATAAGACGGTCTCTGGACAAGACAACAATTCCACATCTTAACCTCCTACCCTAGAGGGCCAACCCAGCCTCTTTCATGACTGGCCATTCAGAGTACATTTTGACTAATAGTCTCCACTCTGCGTTCTCTGAGATTTGTACTTTCTGAAATTGACTGCAAGTCAATGCCTACCAAAAGCTCGCTTTAAGGAGTTGTAATTTGCTAGAAAGGATCTAATGGGCATAAGAAATGTCTTCTTTCTTCCAAGTGCTTTAAGTGGATTCCCTATCATAAAGCAAAGTACGTTCCCTATCATAAAGCAAAGTACGGGGACCACAATACCTCGGCTTCCTACAAAAATGGCATTGTGGATTTATACAACTCTTAACTTCTGCAGATAGCAGGCCCAAGAAACATTTCTTAAACTACATTTCTGTCTTTCCTTTAATATTTTTACAGATCACATTGTCCATTAGATAACCAATGTCTTTTATACAAAAATCTACAGTATAAATTCCTCTTTCAGTGGGGTTCAAAGCAAAAGGTTTGTCTCTACAGAGTGATTCTGATATTTTCTTGTTATCAGATAATAAGCATCACACCACTCCCCTTCTTTCCTCAGTTCCCAGGAAATTCAGGGACAGAATTCAGTCAATGAATTTGTCTATTGTAAAGTCATTTCCTTCTGAGGGATAAAGAGATTTGTACCCTCTTTTCCCTTCCCTTTATTGCTTTATTTTGTGCAGTATTTAATTTTTGAAGTGGTCTCAAATGCCTCTGTAATATGTGGGGGATAAACTTTAAACCAAAACAGATACAATTTCTGATCCTTCTTGCATTAATTCAAGCTTCTGTAAAGATCCAACATCAGGGATAATATCTCCTTGAGTGCTTATTCAAACACTATTTGGCACTGGGGAAAAGTAAACTGTGTTTTACTTTCTTGGAGATGCAGCCAATAAAACCATTTGTGCATCAATAACAATTAGATCTTAACTGTAAAGATATGTGCCAAGAAACCTTCTGCTCCCAAAGGACAAGATTTGGGTAATTTAAACCTCAGATTCATTTTGTCATTTTCCATGAAAGTCACGCTGAAATGGATTCTAACATTCAAAGTGATGAGGCAAACGTATGGATCCTGAGCTTATGTCAATCCATTGAAGGCTCTTTCCATTAATTAGAACCAGACATACAGAACAGAAATGTTATGTACTTCCTGTTTTATTATATTCTTTTTGCATGTAATTATATGTGTAATTCAGAATTATAGAATAATTATTCTGTAAGATTAGCCATTTCGTGTAACTCAAACAATTTCAGGCTCTTTGCTCATCTCTCTTGACACTTAGAATAAAATCTGAATGAACTCTCTGTCATGGCTGACAAGTCCGTGGGACCCTAGCCCCTGCCTGGCTCTCCAATGTCAGTTCTTTCCACTACCTCTGACTCACTTGGTTTATTCATACTGCAATCCCTTTCTGTTTCTTTAATTTTGTAATCTCTTTCCCATCTCAGATCCTTGTGTGTTTACTGTTCCCTGTGTTCTCAGTTGCTTATTATGTCCGACTCTTTGCGATTCCTTGGACTGTAGCCTGCCAGGCTCCTCTGTCTGTGGGATTCTCCAGGCAAGAATACTGGAGTAGGTTGCCGTGCCCTCCTCCAGGAGATCTTTCCAATGCAGAGATCAAACCTGGATCTCCTGCATTGCAGGCAGATTGTTTACTGTCTAAGCCACTAGGGAAGCCCTTACCGTTCCCTAGTCTTTCGTTTATTCTCCTATCTCTCTCTTTCAATCTCAGCTGAAACAACATTGCTGCTTCTGAGAAGATGCCTGATCATTACCTATCACAACACTGTCTTATTTCCATCCCAGCTCTCATTGCATCTGTTAATTCATCATCTCTCACTCCCAGCAGACAGTAAGCTCCATGAAGACAGTGCCTTATATACACGTATATCCTTGCACCAAGCTCAGAGCCTTGTTCCTCTCCTTTGTTTACTTTGTGGAGTGATACAATTTGATCTCTCCAACTCTCCAAGACAGAACAACCCACAAATCAGAAATTATATTAGCACTAGAACATCTCTTAGAGTAATCAGGTCCCTCACCTCAGAGGGAGAGAAATTTAGGCATCAAGAGGTGATGTCACAATGATGAAACTAGATCAGGCTCTACTTACCTTTCAATAACGTATCTATTTCCTTACTACATGCCCCCTTTGGTCTTTCAATAGGTGAAACGTGGCCCATTTAGGGTGATCTGCTTGTACCAGTTGCCCAGAGCTTTCCTGGTTTTAGCTCTATGTTTCAGGACAACCCTGAGTCCTGGGCAAATTACATGCTTGGCCACCCTAAAGAGGCCAGGGTGTGTGTTGATATATCCTCCCTTCTCCCAGGTGTATGTGTTACTACAAGTAGGATAATAAAAAGCCTAAGACATATGTGCTCAAATTGACTGAGATGGATATGTCCTTGAGAGACATAACTAGCAACTGATCATTGACAGATAATCAACACGTCCAGTGTCAGCAGACAAGCTTTGAATTCAAAAACGTCCCCTTTCTTATCAAGATTCTAGTTTCCAATAGTCCATTCTCCTTGGACAAATATGTCTTAGTCTGCTTAGACTGCTATAACAAAATATCATAGATTTTGTGATTTAAGCAACAAAAATTAATTTCCTTAGTGTTTTGGAGGCTGGAAGTCCAAGATCAAGGTTCAGTGGGATCAGGTTCTAGTGAGCACTCTATTCCTGGCTTGCAGATAGCTGCCTTCTCACTGAGTCCTCACCTGCCTTTGCTCAGTGCACATGTGTGCTGCTGCTAAGTCGCTTCAGTCATGTTCGACTCTGTGAGACCCCATAGACGGCAACCCACTAGGCTCCTCCGTCCCTGGGATTCTCCAGGCAAGAACACTGGAGTGGGTTGCCATTTTCTTCTCCAATGCATGAAAGTGAAAAGTGAAAGTGAAATTGTTCAGTCGTGCCCCGACTCTTAGCAACCCCATGGACTACAGCCTACCAGGCTCCTCCGTCCATGGGATTTTCCAGGCAAGAGTACTGGAGTGGGTTGCCGTTGCCTTCTCCATTGCCGTTGCCTTCTCCACACATGTGTAGAGAGATCCATCTCTCTCTTCCTCTTCTTATAAAGCCACCAATCCTATCAGATTAAGACCCCATCCTTATGACTTCATTTAACCTTAATTATCTCCTTAAAGATCTGATCTCCAAATACAGTTACATGGGGGTGAGTAGGGCTTCAACATACAGCAAAACGCTACCATATTTCTAAGTGGTGATCACATCAAGTCTGCAGCCTGTGAGTTTATGTGGCAGTGTTAGCTTCTGGCTTCAGGTTCCCCAGCACCAGGAATGGTTGCCCTGCAGCAGTGGGTTGGAGCCCACCTCTTACAGGCCAGAGAAGTCGGACGAACAGCGTTGGAAGGGAGAACAGGGAACTTCAATGGAGCCTGCCCCAGAGTGGCATATTTCTGACAATAGCAGCAGTGGCAGCCCTGGCAACCTTTTCCACCTGCAGTCCAGACACAGTTTACAACCACAGTGGGTACTGTCTACTGTTGCTAGTGAAGGGTGAGGGTGAGGTCTGTGACAAGCCCAAACCTCTTTCTGTTCTCTGTATCCTTTCCCCTTGGCTTTATTATTCATGAGGGAAATGAAGCCCCAAGTGTAGACTCAAGCCCTGGCACAATGTTTTCATCCTTCTTAAACATCCATCTGGCTTAAGCAATGTTTATGAGAAGCACATCTCAAAATTTCTTGGGCATGGAAATTACCTGGGGGTCTTGTTAAGATGTAGCTTCTGATTCATTGAGTCTGGATGTCTGATGAGCTCCCAGGTTTGCTGATGCTGCTGGTCTGAGACCCCACTCTGAGTGGCAGGGCTTCCAAAGATGTTAACAAATCGCCGCACAGACTCTCCCTAGATTGGTTTCTGGAGCTGGAAGTGGCCTGATAATTGTGCGCATAGATTTCTCTTCCCTGCAAGCCTTGCTACTGTTCTTTGCTTACTCTTAAGATGACCTTCACCTGCAAACCCAACTTCTCTTCCCTAGATAGCCCCTGACCCTTTCTCCGCCTCCCTGTCTGATTCTCCAGGGAAGAGCATATTTTTGGAATTCAATTATGACTCATAGGATTTGGGCAGGACTCTGGGAAAAAACGTGAAAACAGTTAATCCCAAGCCGATCCCAGATTGCTGCCCAGGCTCCAGAAGGACCCAAGGGCAATGCCAATCCCAGAATATCTTCAGAGTGTTTTGCCCAAAACCAATCACACAGCAGCTCTTGGGATCCCACACTGGAATGGCATACCTGAGCACGTGGGGCTTATTTGAACTTCATTTTAATGTCTTCAATGAAACAATACACCCATAATTAAACTGACACAGAATTCTTAGGTCTTGATGAGTCAGGGACTTTAAGGAAATGCATCCAAATTAGACAGTTTTAATAATTTCCTAAGCACAGTGGTCTGGAGAAACATTCAAAAATTAGATTTTCCAGCTTCTATATATGGCATTGGATATTTTCTGAAAATCAGATTTTAAGAGGAAATAAATCTTTCAGCAGGACTTCAGCCAACCAAGTCTCAAAATTTGGAAAACATCACCTTCAGTGCCCCAGGTCCCTCCCCCGACCATACACCTCTTCAGAATCCCTTCTGTTACCAACACTCAGTTCCTCATTCTTTTTCCCATTGCTTACAGCTTGCTCTCAAGAAAATCATTTATACCTGCATATGAATTTGAACTATTGCTCTTTGTTTTTCTCCTGCGGGTGTGTGTTTAAACCTCACCTCTGACTATAGAAAGGACATGATTCCCAGAGATTATCATACTGAGTGAAATCAGACAAAGAAGGAGAAATATTGTATGATACTCCTTATCTGCAGAATCTAAAAAGAAATGATATAAATGAACTTATTTACAAATCAGAATTAGACTTACAGACTTAGAGAACAAATTTATGGCTCCAGGGGGGAAGATTGGGGGAAAGGGACAGTTAGGGAGTCTGGGATGGGTATTTAAAATGGATAACAAGGACCTACTGTGTAGTACAGGGAACTCTTCTCAATGCTGGGGATGGGGGGAGGTGTGGAGTTTAGGGGAGAATGGATACTTGTGTATGTATGGCTGAGTCCTTTTGCTGTCCACCTGAAA
Source organism: Bos grunniens (assembly GCF_055505025.1). NCBI lineage: Eukaryota > Metazoa > Chordata > Mammalia > Artiodactyla > Bovidae > Bos > Bos grunniens. The sequence continues at coordinate 31,866,027 of NC_141190.1, read as the reverse complement.
CAATCACAACACTGTTAATAGGCCATACTCCAATATAAAACAAAAAAAAGTTTGTTTTAAAAAGGACTTGGTTGCTTAGCAAATAATTTCAGGGAGTAGGCAGCTCATAGCAGGTGACCTCTTGGCCCTGTCTTTGAAAGCAGCAATGAGCATTGATTCTTATTTGATATATTGTGTTGGTGCCTTGGAGTAGTGTTCTCAGGCTGCCATAACAAAATGCCACAGACCAGGTGGCTTAAACAACAGCAGCTTATTTTCTCACAGTTCTGGAGGCTCAAAGTCCAAGACCAAGGTGTGGGCAGGTTTGTTTCTCTCGAGGCATCGCTCCTTGGCTTGCAGATGGCCCCCTTCTGTGTCCTCACATGGCCTTTTCTCTGTGTACAGGCATCCCAGGCACCTCTTCCTTCTCTTATAAAAACACCAGACATATTGGATGAGGCCTTCATACTTATGACCTCACATAAAGGGCTGGGGTTTCAATATATAAATTCTGGAGACACAACTCAGTACACAATATGATTCTGTTCATGCCCTCGTCACTCATATGACTGGTTAGTGTTTCCTTTTGGAAAATAACTGTCTACTGCCTATTGTTTCCCAAACTTCTGAATTTGTTGGCTTGTGGACTCCTGGATGAGTTGGTTGATAGATTCCACCTCAATTAAATCATCAAAAGATAAGCACCAGCTTGTTTCTATTGCTTTGACTCAAACCTCCTTTTCTCTTTAGGATAAAGAGAAGGGACAGAGAAAACACTGGAAACAGCAATGTGGTATATCACTCCCCTCAGAGAGTCTTCCTGCCAGTTGCCTCTGTTTGTTAGGGACCTGTTGAGTTGAGAGGCACAAAACCAAAGAAGTTGGTAAAGATAATTGTATAGGTCAGTGCCTGTCTGTCCTTAAATCCATTCTCTATGCTTCATCTGCCCTGTGTTTCAGGGAATCTTATTTCCCAGGGTCCCTTGCTCCCTAGGCTCCTAGGTAATGAGATGCACTGGTGGGAGGCTGGATGGTGGGGGCTGGAGAGATGTCAAGGTATTCTCCCCCTTCTGTCTCTCCACTTCCTGTCAGATCTCTGGAAATAGCAGTATCTCTTCCAGTGTCAGTTCATAGAGGGCCCCTTCCTCTCAGAGGGCCCCACTTTTGAACTCAGTGACACCACCTTCTCTTATGCCTCCAGCCCCACAGGGAGTGGAGAAGCAGCTTCCTGTTGTTGATAATCTCTTGAGTTGACTTCCTGCCCCCTTATTACTTTCTTAGCTCTCCCACTCTGATAGAACCAATTTTCCCAGTCAAATTCCTTCTGCTCAGAATCTTACAGTGGTTCCTGTTTCCTAGCTGATATAATGTTCATTGTACCTACTTTACATTGTAAGAGTTAAATGAGAGAGAGAGCGCTCGGCATATAAGTGCTTAAAACACAGAAAATGCTAAAAGAAACTGCAGAGCCATTAATGAAATTTGTCATTTTAGAAGAGTAATTTTAAAAATAATGAATTTCATCTATAAAATATTATTCGGAAATAGAACCATTAAATATAATTCTATGTATAATTCACCAATAATTCAAATCACCTCTGAAATAGTTTCATGCTTCTGAGTTTTGTCATTTCTAGAAAGAGAAGAATATAATACAAAAGACCCTGGATTTGGGGTTTCAAGGTGTATGATTTTGAGTTTCTCATTTTGTTTAATGGGCCTCAACCTTTACATCTGTAGACTGAGATGGTTCAGTGTGACAGTTTTTTAAGCTCCTGGAGCCCTAACTACTTATGATTCTGTAACTGGTGTGAGTTACTATTCATCTTTGGGGAGAGTGCAGAGTGAAATAACATTTTTCCTTTACAAATAAAATGGCAGAGACTCTGAAGATTCACATGGCTAGGCTGGTAAGAAATCCAGATTTTTTCTGAGGATCTACTCATCAAATATTTCTAAGGATGACCCCCCATTCTCTAGCAGGGTTGGCTAAACTGGTCCATGCATTAATCCAGAATAGCACAAGATGTGAATTGGCAGAGAGGTAAAGGCTGAGTTGGGGAGAGGCATTCCCGACAAATGACTGTGCAATGAGGTGAATGAGAAATCAGTACATCTTCTGCTTCTGATGGGAGGACCTCAGCCTGTTAGTCCAAATGATGTATGTGGGGAAGGGAAGAAGTCAAGTTTGAATATGCAATAAAGAATATTAATTCAAGAGTTTAAAGACAAGCAAATCTAGGCTGATATCTTCACACTGTCCTTTACCAGCAAAGTACCTTTGGGCTAGTAATTGACTTCTTCAAACCTTGGGCCCCTTATCTGTAAATTCTGTCTAATGCAACAGTGTTCAACTGGGTACAATAATGAAGCCCATCCACTCTAGGGACAGTGTCTGAAAACACTTTTGATTGTCATAACTGAGGGTAGTGGGAAGTTACTGGCATATCTGGGATGCTGCTAACCAGTCTAATGAAGAACTATCTAGCCCCCAAATGTTAATAGTACCAAGGCTAAGGCTAAGAAACCCTAGTCTAATGGTAGCACCTACTTTTTTTAATTGCGGTATAGTTGCCATACAATATTATAGAGTTTCCGGTGTACAACATACTGGTTTGACATTTATTACAAATTATTACAAATATTACAAATATTATATATTAAAAATATTATGAGGTGGATGAAACTGGAGCCTATTATACAGAGTGAAGTAAGCCAGAAGGAAAAACATAAATACAGTATACTAACGCATATATATGGAATTTAGAAAGATGGTAACAATAACCCGGTGTACGAGACAGCAAAAGAGACACTGATGTATAGAACAGTCTTATGGACTCTGTGGGAGAGGGAGAGGGTGGGAAGATTTGGGAGAATGGCAATGAAACATGTAAAATATCATGTAGGAAACGAGTTGCCAGTCCAGGTTCGATGCATAATGCTGGATGCTTGGGGCTGGTGCACTGGGACGGCCCAGAGGGATGGTATGGGGAGGGAGGAGGGAGGAGGGTTGGGGATGGGGAACACATGTATACCTGTGGCGGATTCATTTTGATATTTGGCAAAACTAATACAATTATGTAAAGTTTAAAAATAAAATAAAATTAGAGAAAAAAAAAAAAAAGAAAAAAAAATTACAAATTGATCATCATGGTTTGATAACCATCTGTCATCGTACAAAGTTATTACAATATTATTGACTGTATGCCCTATGCTATTTATTACATCCTCATGAATTATTCATTTTGTAACTAGAACTTTGTACCTCTTATTCTCCTTCACCTATTTTTTCCAACCCCATACTCCGCTCCCCTCTGGCAACCACTAGTTTGCTTTCTGCATGTAAGAGTCTATTTCTGTTTTGGTTTTTAGATCCCACATATAGGTGAAATCATATGGTCTTTTCTTTCTCTGACTTATTTCAATTGGAGTAATACCCTTTAGGTCCATCCCTTGCTGTCATAAATGGCAAAATTTTCTTCTTTTTATGGCTGAGTAATATTCCATATATAGGGCTTCCTTGGTGCTTGGTGGCTCAGTTGGTAAAGAATCTGCCTGCAAAGAAAGAGATGCAAGTCCCATCCCTGGATTGGGAAGATCCCCTGGAGAAGGAAACAGCAACCCTCTCTAATATAAATATGTGTGTGTGTGAGAGAGTTTGTGTGTGTGTGTTGAGCTTAGTCACTCAGTTGTGTCCAATTTGCTGCCAATGCGGGAGACCTAGGTTCAATCCATGGGTTGGGAAGATCCCCTAGAGAAGGGAAAGTCTACCCACTCCAGTATTCTGGCTTGGAGAATTCCATGGACTGAATAGTCCATGGGGTCGCAAAGAGTTGGACACGACTGACCAACTTTCACTTCACTTCATATATATGTGTGTATATATATATATATATATATATATATCTCCAACCAGCCCATTCTGAAGGAGATCAGCCCTGGGATTTCTTTGGAAGGAATGATGCTAAAGCTGAAACTCCAGTAATTTGGCCACCTCATGCGAAGAGTTGACTCACTGGAAAAGACTCTGATGCTGGGAGGGATTGGGGGCAGGAGGAGAAGGAGACGACAGAGGATGAGATGGCTGGATGGCATCACTGACTTGATGGATATGAGTCTGACTGAACTCCGGGAGTTGGTGATGGACAGAGAGGCCTGGCGTGCTGTGATTCATGGGGTCGCAAAGAGTCGGACATGACTGAGCGACTGATCTGATCTGATCTGATATATATATGGATAAAGAAGATGTGGTATGTGTATATATAATATATATATATAAAAGATGTGGTATGGGTATATATATAATATATAATTATCTATATTATACTATGCATTATATATTATATATACACCCATACTGCATCTTCTTTATCAATTTATCTACCAATGGATACTTAGGTTGGTTCCATATCTTGGCTATTAAAAATAATCCTGCAAAGAACATAGGGTGCGCATACTTTTTAAATTAGTGTTTTCGTATTATTTGGATAATTACCCAGAAGTGGAATTGCTGGATCATATATTAGTGCTAATTTTATTTAAAATGGAACCTCCATACTGTTTTCCATAGTGACTCTATCAGTTTACATTACCACCAACATTGCACAAGGGTTCCCTTTTCTCTGCATCCTCCCCAATACATTATTTGTGATCATTTTGATGACAGCAATTCTGACAGGTGTGAGGTGATACCTCATCGTGGTTTTAGAATGCATATCTCTGATGATTAGTGATGTTGAACATCTTTTCATGTGTCTGGCCATCTGTATGTCTTTCTAGGAAAAATGTTTATTCAAGTCCTCTGCCCATTTTTTAAATTGAATTGTTTCCTTTGATAATAAGTTGCATGACTCCTTTATATATATTTTAGACATTAGCCTCTTTTAGATATATTATTTGCAAATGTATTCTCTCATTCAGTAGGTTGTCTTTTCATTTTGTTAATGATTTCCTTTACTAGGTAAAAGCTTTTCAGTTTAAAGTCATCTAGTTTGCTTATTTTTGCTTTTCTTGCCTTTGGAGACAGATCCGAAAAAATATTGTTAAGCCCAATGTCAAAGAGCTCAAAGAACCCAATAGCAAAGAGCTACCTACTATTTCATGTAGTTGGAGGATTAGATAATGGGTATAATAAGCATCAGCATGTTCTTGGCAAGAAAGCAATTCATAAGATGCCACTAGTAAGTCCTTCAGTTCAGTTCAGTTCAGTTCAGTCGCTCAGTCGTGTCTGACTCTTTGCAACCCCATAAATTGCAGCATGCCAGACCTCCCTGTCCATCACCAACTCCCAGAGTTCACTCAGACTCACGTCCATCGAGTCAGTGATGCCATCCAGCCATCTCATCCTCTGTCGTCCCCTTCTCGTCCTGCCTCCAATCCCTTCCAGCACCAGAGTCTTTTCCAATGAGTCAACTCTTCGCATGAGGTGGCCAAAGTACTGGAGTTCCAGCTTTAGCATCATTTCTTCCAAAGAAATCCCAGGGCTGATCTCCTTCAGAATGGACTGGTTGGATCTCCTTGCAGTCCAAGGGACTCTCAAGACTCTTCTCCAACACCACAGTTCAAAAGCATCAATTCTTTGGCGTTCAGCCTTCTTTTACCTGACAATAATTACTCTAAATTAACATTTCTAATCAAAAGATGCAGAGTGAACAGATGGGTAAAAAATAAGAAACAACTAAATGCTGCCTATAATAGACTCACTTCAGCTTTAAAAATACACACAGGCTCAAAATGAAGAAATGGGAAAAGGTATTCCATGCAAGTGGAGACCAAAAGAAAGCAGTCGTAGGTATACTTATATCTGACAAAAGAGGCTTTAAGCCAAACATGGTAACAAGAAACCATTGTTGTATTAAAGGGGTCAGTTCATCAAGAAGATGTAACAATCATAAATATATAAACACGCAACATCAGAGTACGTGAATATATTAAGCCAAACTAATAGATCTGAGGGAGGAGACATACACAAATAAAATAAGAGTAGAAGACTTCAACAGGCTTCCCTGGTAGCTCAACTGGTAAAGAATCCTTCTGCAATGCAGGAGATCCCGGTTCAATTCCTATTCCTAGGTCAGGAAATTCCTCTGGAGAAGGGCTAGGAAACCCACTCCAGTAGTCTGGGGCTTCCCTGGTGGCTCAGATGGTAAAGAATCCACTTGCAATGTGGGAGACCTGGGTTGGATCCCTAGGTTGGGAAGATCTCCTGGAAAAGGGCATGGCAACACACTCCAGTATTCTTGCCTGGAGAAGAGGAGCCTGGTGTGCTACAGTCCATGGGGTCACAAAGAGTCAGACATGACTAAGTGACTAAGAACAAGTAGAGGACTTCAACACCCTATTTTCAAGAGTAGACCATTCAGACTGAAAATCTATAGCAAATGTTGGACTTGAACCATTTTTTGGACCTAACAGACATGTATAGAACATTCCACTAAATAGTACCAGAATTCACATTCTTCTCAAGTGCACACAGAAGATTCTCCAGGATAGATCACACAAAGGTAACAAAACAAGTCTTAGCAACTTTAAGATTGAAACCCTACCAAGTATCAAAAGGAAAATCAACAAATAAATGAAAATAAAAGCACAACTTACCAAAACTTATGGGATGCTACAGAACAGTTCTAAAAGGGAAGTTTACAGCAGTAAATGCCTGAAATAAGGAAAAAGATCTCAAATAAACAACTTAACTTTACACTTTAAAAAACTAGAAAAAGAAGAACAAACTGAACCAGTTAGTAGAAGGAGGGAAATAACAAAGATTAGCGCAGAAATAAATGCAATAGAGACCAGGAAAAAAATAGAAATGGCCAATGAAACTAAGAGCTGATTATTTGAAAAGATAAATGAAATTCAGAAATCTTTAGCTAGACTAAGAAATAAAGAGAGAAGACTCAAATAAAATCAAAACTCAAAGAGGATGCATTACAACTGATACCATGGAAATACAAAGGATTGTAAAAGACTGTTATAAACGATTATACACCAACAAGTTAAATAACCTAAAAGAAGTAGACAAATTCCTTGAAGAAAAAAAAATACAATACACCATGACTAAATCACTAAGTAGAAAATCTGAACACATTGGCAACAAGTAAAGAGACTGAACTGATAATCAAAAACCTCACAGCAAAGAAAGCCCAGGACCAGATGGTTTTGCTGGTGAATTTTACTAAACATTTAATGGAGAATGAATGCCAGTACTTACTAAACCCTTCCAGAATTCTGAACAGGAAGGAACACTCCTAAACTCATTTTACAAGGCCAATGTCACCCTGATACCAAAACCAAACAGGGACATCACAAGTAAATAAAATTACAGGCCAATACTTCTGATGAACATATATTCATCTTTCATGTGAAACTGCTGCTGTTGCTGCTAAGTCGCTTCAGTCATGTCTGACTGTGTGCGACCCCATAGACGGCAGCCTACCAGGCTCCCCCGTTCCTGGGATTCTCCAGGCAAGAACACTGGAGTGGGTTGCCATTTCCTTCTCCAGTGCATGAAAGTGAAAAGTGAAAGTGAAGTCACTCAGTCACATCCGACTCTTAGTGACCCCATGGACTGCAGCCTACCAGGCTCCTCTGTCCATGGGATTTTCCAGGCAAGAGTACTGGAGTGAGGTGCCATTGCCTTCTCCACATGTGAAACTGATTATCTTCAAAAGGATTGTAATAGAGGTCCAGTTGTTCTCTATCCTCTCCAACACTTGGTACTGTCAGTTCTTCTAATTGTAACCATTCTTAAATGTGTGTCCTGTGTCTGTTTGCCTTAGGAGGATAAAACTGTTTCCAGAGACCTCCTAGCAGACTTGCTTGTATAGACCATGGCTAAGTCTCATGCTTACACCTTAGCAAGTCATGGTACTTTCAGTCTCTGCAGTGGGAGAGGCTTCTCCAGCAAAAGAGAAGGGGAATGGAATGAGTGTTAGTTGGACAACCAGTAACACTTCCCTGTTATACCGTGGTTCACTGGGTTAGCTCTATTGCAAGCTGCTGAATGCAATGATAAGGACTTCATAACTAAGTTCCTTTGAAGAAAATAGGAAAAATGAAAGCAGACCTAAGTTTTGAGCTTGAGTTATTAGAGACAGGTGACACTGGTGGGAAAGGTATGGAGCCAGGTTTGTTTCTGCAAACACTCTTTGCAGAACCTGACCTCTTTGATCCACTGCCTTTTCAGTGTTTCCTAGGATTTTGAAATAGTAATACAATTCAGTCTTCCTGGGTCTTTCAAGAACTTTGCAAGTCATCTGGAGGGGACAAAATGACCCCTACCTTGGAAAAACTGGAGAAAATGTGTGGACCAGAATTGGTAGTGAAAGTGTTAGTCATTCAGTCACATCTGACTCTTTGCGACTCCGTGGACTGTAGCCCACCAATCTCCTCTGTCCATGGAATTCTCCAGGCAATACTGGGGTGGGTAGTCATTCCCTTATCCAGGGGATTTCCTGACCTAGGGACCAATCCCAGGTCTCCTGTATTGCAGGCAGATTCTTTACCATCTGAGCCACCAAGGGAGTGATCACTGTGTTAATTCAAGCAAGAGATACAGCAAGATTTCATGCCCTCCCTCCCAAACCCTTTGAGTCCTGACGAACACTAGGCCTCTTTCATATAAAAGCACTGACATTTGAATGAAAACCTCAGGAAAAGCTAAGCTGAAATTCTTTCAACAATTTCCTGTGTGTTCCCCAAGTTTTAAGCCAAGGATTTGCAGAGAAAGACTGCACCTACCTTGCTACTACATTTCAAGTCAATCATCTCTCTCTTTTCAGGATGTTTCAAATGACGGTGACAGTGTAATGTAAAAAGCAATCATTACAGTTCATATCACATTAAAACTATGAACATAAGAGTAAATGATCTCTATTAACCAGAGTTCGATCTCTAGTTCTATTTATGCAAATACAAAGGGCTATTTGGATTAGTAATTATGTTTTTGGCATTTCTTGGTGTTTCAGATTACTTACTGGAAACAGCCTGCTAATTCAGATACTGGATTCTAAATCCCTTATTCTTCTATAAGCCATTGCTCAACATGGATAATAGAAATGCTGTTACCAGTAAGTAGCGACTTGGAATGGAAAGAGGTTCGTTGGAATTCAGCATGGATTTTAGGATTTTGGTAATAGCTTCTTGAAAAACTTAAGTGGACGTTCCCTGTGACTGAGATGGACTTGGAAGTTTTAGTTTATTTAGTTTATTTTTTCCTTCTTTTTCACTTCTGTTATTATGAAATTATTTCTGGGGAAAATCCAGGATTTTTTTTCAAGTCTTGCCAAGGATATATTTACTGTATTTAACTTACTGCAGTATGCCCCAGTTCAGTTTTCAAGTCTCCCATCGTGCATAGTGCCCTGTCAGCTGTGTGTGTGTGCATGTGTGTGCAGAGAGAGTTTCAAAATTGCCTCGAGAAGATGCTTAATATCCAGCCAGAAATGAAGGATGAAAGCCAATTTCTTGACAGGGAAATAGATAATTATGAACATACCTATAGCACTGTGGGACTTCCTTCTCTCAAATCCCCTGGAAACTTGTTCTCAGAGCCCAGAGGGAGATTTTTGTCCCCCACTCAGCATGCCCTCTACTAACAGGCAGACTCTGGGATAAGGAAAAACATCCTTCCTCAAGCGGTCCTCTCTCTACCTCCTGTTTATGATAATGGCAGCTTGGACTCACTTTAATAATCTACTTTGAGAGGCATGTGTGTGTGACTAGCCTCTGCACAAAATGAAAAACTGTAATGTCGCTCCTTTCCTCCCATTACAACTGGGTCCAGTTTCCCGGGTGAGAGAGAGGGAGGCTTCTTAATCATTGGAGCATCAGCTCTAGGCAAAATATTAATGCCATTGCATTTTAATTGTTGTCCCTTTTTTCTGCTCCTTTCTCTTCTCCAGTGTTCTGAGCATACACATCCTCATTCTCCTTTCCCCTATTACTAGGGGTCTATTCAAGTACCCTTTCCTGTCATAGGTCCCAGTGATGACATTCCCAGATCAGACACATCCTGCTGAGGATAAGAAGGGCTATACATAATCCCCAGCCCACTAGGGAGCTGTAAGTCCTCCCTTTTATCTCAGAAGCATAAAAGAAAATCTAAATGAAAGTGAATAAGAGAAAACTATTGCAGGGGTAATGTTGAATCTGCTTTAATTTACAAAAGAAAGTAATTTGCAAACTGCTTTACTTTAAATGTGATTAGCGACAAATTACTCCTGACTCAGCCCTCCTGCTGACTAAGTCCATCTGCCTTTCCAGATCCTCTGTCCACTCTTCCCTGTCCTGTTCTGTGCTCTGGGAAGGGGCACTTTTGCATTACTTCACCCATGTAACCTTGACCTCTGGCCAATGGAGACATCAGGGTACTGGAGGGCAGGAGGAAAGAGAATGTATTTGTTGTCATTCTTTCTTTGCTGCCTGAGCTCCTCTTCCCAAAGCCTCCCAACTTCTGGCAGGCAGTCCTCTTCCATATCTGCAGCCTGAGTTGCAGCTATAACTCTCTCAGGGATCCAGGCATGGTTTCCTCCCTCCTCATTCCAGGGGAGCAAAGGGAGAACATGGAAAAGAGACCTCCCTCTTACTAAGCCCAGGGTACTTAACCAACCCTTATCATTTCCTCTTAGCTTTGCTCACACCTTTGTAATAACTCCCAGTTGAGTGTGCCATCATACTATCACTCTCTGGTCAGAATCCTCACAAACCATGTGGTTAAGAACTCATTCAATAAATTTGTTACTACTCCTAAGATTTCAGACACTTACTAGGACATTCTTGTTGATAGCATAAAGACCAAAAACCCTTGATGACCAAATGGAATAGCTTTCAAATGGAGGATCTCAGCTTTTTGCAACTAAAAGTGAGCTGCTGCTGCTGTTGCTGCTGAGGCTGCTTCAGTTGTGTCCAACTCTGTGCGACCCCATAGACAGCAGCCCACCAGGCCCTGTCCCTGGGATTCTCCAGGCAAGAACACTGGAGTGGGTTGCCATTTCCTTCTCCAATGCATGAAAGTGAAAAGTAAAAGTGAAGTCGCCCAGTCGTGTCCGACTCCCAGCGACCCCAGGGACTTCAGCCCACCAGGTTCCTCCACCCATGGGACCTTCCAGGCAAGAGTACCAGAGTGGGTTGCCATTGCCTTCTCCAAAAGTGAGCTATTTGGGTGCAAGATACACATTCTTCACTAATACTGCCTATATGGCACACTTCTTCATAAACTCTCAAGACACTCCAAGGAACACATACAAACACATAATGATTATAATTTTCACATTCTAAAAATATAACTATCACTATTTGCCAGACTTTAGGACAAGAACAGTCATGGTCTAAATTTGTATCTTATGTAAACTAGTTTCATAATCTAAAATTTAAAAGCGTGATGTGAAAGTCACTCAGTCGTGTCTGACTCTTTGCAACCCCATGGACTATATACAGTCCATGGAATTCCCTGGGCCAGAATACTGGAGTGGGTAGCTTTTTCCTTCTCCAGGGACTGAACCCATGTCTCTCACATTGGGCACAAGGGAAGCCAAAGAATACTGAAGTGGGTAGCCTATCCCTTCTCCAGTGGATCTTCCAGACCCAGGAAGTCTAGGGTCTCCTGCATCACAGATTCTTTACCAACTGAGTTATCAGGGAAGCCCCTGACAAAAGCATGATACTGACCTTAAAGTCACATGGACTTCATTCGAGGCTTAGATCTGCTGCTAGCTACTGTATATGTACACACTAGTATAGAATTTTTCCATACCTTAGTTTCCTGAAAGGAAAATGATACAGTGTTCTCATAGAACAGTTGTAAAAACTAAATGAGATATTTGTCCTGCTGTTTAAGCATGTGGTGGTGGTTTAGTTGCTAAATCATGTCATACTTTTGGCAACCGCATGGACTATAACCCGTCAGTCTCCTCTGTCCTTGGGTTTCCCAGACAAGTATACTGGAGTGGGTTGCCATTTTCTTCTCTGTGAGATCTTCCCAATCTAGGGATTGAACCTAGGTTTCCTGCATTGCAGGTGGATTCTTTACCAACTAAGCCACTAGGGAAGAGTGCCTGTTGCATAGTTAATGCTAAGCATTGGGTTGGCCACAAAGTCCATTTGGCTTTTTCTGTTCCCTCTTATGTAAAAATCCAAATGAACATTTTGGCCATCCCAATAAATATTAGCTAAAACAAACCTACAAAGACCAGACTGTGGTGCTTCCATTAAGCTTCTTGAAGGTAACAGCCTGTCTTGACATCTTTGTATTCTCCTCAGTAGATGTCCAGTATATATTGAGATGGATGGATGATGGATGATGGCTAGATGGATAGGGGGATGATGGATGAATGGTGGATGGATGATGGATGAGTGGATGAGACTGACCTCAAATGAAAGTTTCTTCAGGCTACTTAGAGTTTACTTGGAAGAGAGACATTAAGATTTCCAACGAGTCCTTTGGATCTCTGGATGTGAGGGTTTTTTTCAGCTTAATTCATTCAAATCATGGAAGTACATCCCTGTGTTTGCAGATTATTTTTTCATTTTTCTTTCAGTAAGAAGTTTAAAATCTCTCCTCCACATTGTGCAATCTTCATTTTAGTTCTTTGGGCGCTTCCACAGGTATTTGTTCCCCTTGAGAATTATTTTGTGTTCCTTTCAGAACAAGGGTTGCAGTTTCTGCCAAAGCTAACAGCAGGAGGAGATCATTAGTTGACTAAATATGTCCACAACAAAAGTTGGGAAATTTAACCTTGAGGGTATTGGTATTTCCAACCATTCTCTATGGATCAACAATTAGGCCAAGTTCATCTATCAGTTATGAAACAGCCCAGGAAGAATTTGGACTTTTATTTTTGCCATGCAGCAAAATAAATAGAAAAGTATCAAAAATACCACACAAAAGCCCAGATTGTCTGTTCCTACATCTATTACCCTCTTAACCAGTCAGAAGTTACTTAATCCAATTACATTTTTTGTTAACCACAATGTGATAGGCATGCTGTATACCTGTTAAAATAATTCTTTTGCAACAAAATTTGGTTTTAATTAAAACAATCCCTATGACTCATTTGAATTATTTGACATATGTAATTACTTTTTCCTTTTTTGACCAGAATGACATGACTGACAAAGGCTTAATCTCCAAAATATACAAACAACCTATACAACTCAACAACAAAAAATCGAATCAAAACACTGGCAGAAGACCTTAATAGACATTTCTCCAAAGAACATATACAGATGGCCAGTAGGAACATGAAAAGATACTCAACATCACTAATTATTAACATCACTAATTATTAGGGAAATGCAATCAAAACTAAATGAGATAATCACCTCATACAAGTCAAAATGATTATCATCAAAAAATCGAGTATGAAGAGAAGGAAACCCTCCTACACTGTTGGTGAGAATGCAAGGTGCTGCAGCCCCCGTGGAGAGCAGGATGGAGGTTCCTCAGAAAACTAAACATATAGAGTTTCCATGTGATCCAGAAAATCCACTCCTGGGCAAATATGTGGAGAAAACTATAATTGAAAAAGATACATGCACCCTTATGTTTATAGTGGCACTATTTACAAAAGCCAAGACATGGAAACAACCGAAATATCCATCGGCAGATGAATGGATAAAGAAGATGTGGTGCATATATACAATGGGATACTCAGCCATATAGTACTATGGCCATAAAAAAAGAATGAAATAATGCCATTTTCAGCAACATGGATGCAAGTAGAGATTATCATACTAAGTGAAGTAAGTCAGAAAGAAAAAGACAAATACCATATGATTTCATTTATATGTGGAATCTAACATATGGCACAAATGAATCTATTTATGAAATAGAATCATGAACATAGCAGACTTGTCATTAAGGTGAAGTGGGGAGGGAGAGGAATGGACTGGGAGTTTGGGGTTGGTAGATGCAAACTATTGCATTTAGAATGGATAAACAACAAGGTCTACTGTATAACACAAGGAACTATATCCAATCTCCTGGGATAAACCACAAGAGAATATTTTTTTAAAGAAGAATGTATATATGTTTATAACTGAGTCACTTTCACTTTGCTGCACAGCAGAGATTGGCACTACAATGTAAATTAACTACTTCAATAAAAAATGAAATTAAAATATGGCACAAATGAAACTATACAAAACAGAAGCAGATTCACAGACATAGAGATCAGATTTGTGATTGTAAAGTGGGAGAGGGGTGGTATGTAAGGGATAGATTAGGAGTTTGAGGTTGGAAGATGCAAACTGTTGTATTTAGAATGCGTAAACAATGGTCTTACTGTGTAGCACAGGGAATTATATTCAATCATAATAGAAAAGAATATTTTAAGAAAGAATGTATATATGTGTATAACTGAGTCACTGCTGTACAGCTGAAATTAGCATAACATTGTAGATCAACTATAGTTCCATTAAAAAAAAAAACACTTATACAACCATACAGTGGATTTCTATTCAAGAATAAAAAGAAATGAGCTACTTTACCTGCTCCAACATGGGTGGGTGAACATTAAGAACATTATTCTAAGTGAAAGAAACCAGATACAAAATTGCATTTATACGAAATTTTTTAAATGACAAAATTACAAAGGCAGAATCGAAGGAGAGGATACAGGATTGAGCACAAAGGTGCACATGGAAATATTTCAGGGTGATGTTAGTTACATAAGTGATTGTCAGAGCTTATGTAACTGCACACCCCAAATTTTGAATTTTGCCTTTGTAAGTTTCATTTCAATAAATTTGACTTTATGTAAATAAAGTAAAAAAAGATAATGTGTCCCTAAAAGTGAATAGTTACGAGGTTTAGAGATCATCTATTTAAAGCATTCAGCCACACTCTTGCTCTGCTTGGTCCTCTCTGCTCCTCCTCACTCATAGAAGAAAAGAGAGAAGTCAGGATAGTTACTCAAGCACAAAGCAGGAAGTTACAAGAAGCAGTTTAAGTTAAAAGTTAGCTCTCAATGGTGAAAGAAAACATCAATGTCAAGAGGAAAGGGCAGAACTCAAGCAGAGAGGAGGCAGAGGTGTGGTATCAGCAAAATTTCTGTATTGATACTAAAGCCATTTAGCATTGGAGCCATGGGAGAGGCTAGGAAAGGGATCAAAGGCAAGAGAAGTCACTTTTTACAGCACACACACTGTGCTCTAAGCTGGATGCTTTACTCACATTATCACACTTAAACTATACAACCATCCCATGAGGTAGGGATTTATTCAGCTATTTCTTCCACTATTACCCTCACTGTGTGGAGAGTGAAACTGAGGCACAGAGAGGCAGTGAGCAGGTTTCTTCTGACCGCAATTCCTTTGCTTTCTGGATTAGGTGGCAGAAAATTACTTCATCCATCATCCCCAGAGTATATACTTCTTTCACTCAAGAAAGCAACTAGGGACTTCCCTGTGGTCCAGTGGCTAAGACTCCTCAATCCCAACGCAGGGGGCCCAAGTTCCATCCCTGGCTAAGGAATTAGATCCCACACGCCCCAGTTAAAGATCCCACATGATGCAACTAAGACCAGTACAGCCAAATAAATAAAAGCAACCAGCCTTGGATAAGAATTATTTACTTCCATTTCAGATTTTGAGTTTGGGTCAGGTGCCAACCATGGTCCAGACAATACTGATGAGGACAGGGAGGGAGAGAATGTGGTCCATCTGAATAAACATAAATGCTCTGCTGAATCCATATAGGTGGTTGAGGGGTGGGGTGCAGCAGCAATTTCAGGAGGCCCCATTCAATTTGATTCTGTTAAGAAAAATGAACCAAAATTATTAATAGATAACTTCATGTGCCCTCAGTGTCACACTTAGGCATTGTTTCCCTGGCTATTTAATCATCTGGGTAGGAGTTGGCAAGCTATGAACATCAGCCATATGTATGTGTACATAAAATTTTACTGGAACAACCACATCCATTTGGTTATTACCTAAGGTAGTTTGGGGGCTACAGTATCCAAGGTAGTAGCTTCAGTAGAGGTTGTATGATCTAGAAAGCCAAAAATACTTGCTATCTAGACCTTTAAAATATTTGCTACATCTGTGACCTGGGAGAATCTGCCTGTGTTTGAATTTTCTATTTACTAGTATTTGATTGACTTCCCTGGTGGCTCAGACAGTAAAGCGTCTGCCTACAATGCGAGAGACCTGGGTTTACTGACTGGTCAATTTCTATAAGATAGAAAACCAGAAGGCTATAGTTTTATTGCTCTGTAAGTCATTAACCAGTTTTATAATTTATTAACAAACTCATTTCAGTATCTCCTTGACTGAGTGACTGTATAAATTCCCTTCCTGATTCTCATCTGAACCAGATTTGCCATCCTAATGATCTCCTCATGAATTAATAAGCTGAATAGATTTTTGATTCAGATTCATTCCATTTGGTGTGAGTCATGTTTTTAACTTTTGTAACATTATACTTTGACAACTCCAAGGGACACCATTGAATACAATATGAATGGTGATAATTCTCAATACAGGAATGGTAGTACCACACAGACAACTCTATTTGTACCCACTACAATAAGCTGAAGCTCCAATACTTTGACCACCTGATACTAAGAGTTGATTCATTGGGAAAGACCTTGATGCTGGGAAAGACTGAGGGCAAGAGGAGAAGGGGGCAACAGAGGATGAGTTGGTTAAATGGCATGACCAACTCAGTGGACATGAGTTTGAGCAAGCTCCAGGAGATAGTGAAAGACAGGAAAGCTTGGTGGGGTAGCAAAGAGTCATATATGACTTAACAACTGAACAACAATAACAATATTGTAGCTCATTTAATCCACACAACAGTCCAAAAAAGTATGTTACCTTACAACATGGAGAAATTAAGGCAAATAACAAAGGAGAAGAAAGTAATTGGAATAAACATCTTGAACACACAGAATCAAAAGAATAGCTAAGCAGCTGATCCCCAGGGCTCTGTCCTGTCCACAGGGACTGAGGCTCAGACATGAAAGAGCCTACCATGTCTAAATATACAAGCACCTTGGTTTTGGAGGACTGTAAACCTTGATCAGGCAGGGAGCTGGCCTCATTTCTTCTACCCTGTAAAGTGAAGCAGAGACTTCAATGTCCTCACCTTTGTGTCCCCGTGTTTCTCAGCACAGTGCCTGCTACATGGTACACGCTCGATAAAAGTTTATTGAGCTAAATTACCAGCAGGTTGATGGGGATGATAAGGAGATATGACTGGCAAAAAAAAAGTCGAGATTGTCCACAGAAATAGTAATATATCTGATCTGCTAGGCCAGTTGGAGGCCAGGTTAGGAGGGAGGGGGCTTCAGTGGTAGCCTAAGGCTACATTTCCTCTTCACCAACTATAAAATAAAATGAGGATAACATTTGCCATAGTCTGAGCATGCAGAAGTCATTTTGCGCTCTCTTCTTTGTCAATGGAATCTTCCTCTGCTTCTGGGAGGAGCTGGGAGATAAGACCTGTTCCCCTAAGCCCCTCGGGGCACAAAGCCGGCCAGCTTTATTGAGTTACAGGAGCTGTCTACCTCCATTGCACTGACAAGCCGTGCCAGGCCTGTGCACACATCCTGAGCCTTCTAATCCCTTTAGTTCCATCACCTGGACATTTTATTTGAAATTGATTTTTAAATGTCTGAGTAATTGAGGTTTATGTGTAGTTGCCTCTCTGCCACAGAGGTAAGTGGAGGCCGCTTATATCCTCATTAAAGGCTGATTAAAAGTAATTGCATTACTGGAGGCCCCAACTGATGCCATTCCTCAGGGCTCCCACCCGAGAACAGCTTCTGTACTTGGCAGGTATGACAGTCTGGAGAGCAGAACTTTGCACCCCCTGTGTGTCTTCAGTAGACGACCAGCTCTAACAGGTGGAGTTTCCCCAGTGGCTGAGTACAAAAGAATCTGCCTGTCAATGCAGGAGACCTGGATTCAATCCCTGGATGGGGAAGATCCCCTGGAAGAGGAAATGCCACCCACTCCAGTATTCTTGCCTGGAAAGGTCCTTGGACAGAGGAGTCCAATGGGCTACAATCCATGGGGTCACAAAGAATCGGAAATTACTGAGCATGTAGAGAGCTCTAACAGGAGGTTATTTTCCAGACCTCCCATGGGTTCCATCTCTGTTGTTTAATTGCAAAGACATGCCTGACTCCTCTGCAACCCATGAACTATAGCCCACCAGGCTCCCCTGTCCATGGGATTATCCAGGTGAGAATACTGGAGTGGGATGTCATTTCCTTCACCATCTTGCAGACCTCCCATGGGTTCCATCTCTGGGACACATATAAACCATCAGGTTCTGGGGCAGCCAAAATATCCACTTTTCCCCAGAAACATGGGACTCTCACTGAAGTCAATCTTACAAGCAAATTTTTGAAGTAGGAAATCTAATATCCTTCGATGCTGATCTTTTAACCTTAGACAAGTCCTGGAGCCTTCTTTTCTCTCTTTCCCTCTTTCCTGTTCCATCCATCCCCCACCCCAACCAGTGTCCTACTCACCGTGTGTGTGTGTGTGTGTGTGTGTGTGTGTGTGTGTGTGTGACAATAGACTTGTTCTTTACCAAAAATATTGGCCTTCATTTTTGGCACAGACCAAGGAACAAAAGAGACTAATAGGAAGGGTTGTGATCTTAAAAATGTCCTCTGTCTTCCATGCTCTTGAGAGTAGCTTTGCCACTGACCATTCCAGGAGAAATAGAGTGCTAGGGTGGAGGTGATGACAAGCTCTGATGCCGAAGTCAGAAAGACCTGGATTTGGGACTTCCCTGGTATTCTATTCCAGTGGGTAAGACTCCACACTGTCAATGTAGATGGTCCAGGTTCAATCCCTAGTCAGAGAACTAGATCCCAAATGCTGCAACTACAGGCTGGCACAGCCAAATCAATAAATAATATTTTTTTTTAAATAGAAATACTGGGTTTGAATCTTGGCTCAAACCATTAAAACATAGGTAATCGTGGGCAAAATCCTGAATCTCTCTTGGTTCATTTTCTTCATCTGTGAAATGGGTATATCAAAACCAACTTCCTAGAGTAAGCATGAAGACATAATGAAATAGTGTACAAAGGAATGGGCATAAGAAAAGAGTTCACTCAGTGTGAGTTTCTTTTTCCCTGAAGGGATTGTTCAGTTCAGTTCAGTTCAGTCGCTCAGTCGTGTCCAGCTCTTTGTGACACCATGATTTGCAGCACGCCAGGCCTCCCTGTCCTTCACCAACTCCCGGAGTTCACTCAAACTCATGTCCATCGAGTCGGTGATGCCATCCAGCCATCTCATCCTCTGTTGTCCCTTTCTCCTCCTGCCCCCAATTCCTCCCAGCATCAGACTCTTTTCCAATGAGTCAACTCTTCACATGAGGTGGCCAAAGTACTGGAGTTTCAGCTTTAGCATCATTCCTTCCAAAGAACATCCAGGGCTGATCTCCTTTAGAATGGACTGGTTGGATCTCCTTGCAGTCCAAGGGACTCTCAAGAGTCTTCTCCAACACCACAGTTCAAAAGCATCAATTCTTCAGTGCTCAGCTTTCTTCACAGTCCAACTCTCACATCCATACATGACCAATGGAAAAACCATAGCCTTGACTAGACGGACCTTTGTTGGCAAAGTAATGTCTCTGCTTTTGAATATGCTGTCTAGGTTGGTCATAACTTTCCTTCCAAGGAGCAAGTGTCTTTTAATTTCATGGCTACAGTCACCATCTGCAGTGATTTTGGAGCCCCCCCAAAAAATAAAGTCTGACACTGTTTCCACTGTTTCCCCATCTATTTCCCATGAAGTGATGGGACCAGATGCCATGATCTTAGTTTTCTGAATGTTGAGCTTTAAGCCAACTTTTTCACTCTCCTCTTCCACTTTCATCAAGAGGCTTTTTAGTTCCTCTTCACTTTCTGCCATAAGGGTGGTATCATCTGCATATCTGAGGTTATTGATATTTCTCCTGGCAATCTTGATTCCAGCTTGTGCATCTTCCAGCCCAGCATTTCTCATGATGTACCCTGCATATAAGTTAAATAAGCAGGGTGACAATATATAGCCTTGATGTACTCCCTTTCCTATTTGGAACCAGTCTGTTGTTCCACATCCAGTTCTAACTGTTGCTTCCTGACCTGTATATAGGTTTCTCAAGAGGCAGATCAGGTGGTCTGGTGTTCCCATTTCTTTCAGAACTTTCCACAGTTTATTGTGATCCACACAGTCCAAGGCTTTGGCATAGTCAATAAAGCAGAAATAAATGTTTTTCTGGAACTCTCTTGCTTTTTTGATGATCCAGCAGATGTTGGCAATTTGATCTCTGGTTCCTCTGCCTTTTCTAAAACCAGCTTGAACATCTGGAAGTTCACAGTTCGTGTATTGCTGAAGCCTGGCTTGGAGAATTTTAAGCATTACTTCACTAGTGTGTGAGATGAGTGCAATTGTGCAGTAGTTTGAGCATTCTTTGGCATTGCCTTTCTTTGGGAGTGGAATGCAAACTGACCTTTTCCAGTCCTGTGGCCACTGCTGAGTTTTCCAAATTTGCTGGCATATTGAGTGCAGCACTTTCACAGCATCATCTTCCAGGATTTGAAATAGCTCAACTAGAAGTCATCTAGAAAAATAATAACAACCCACCACCTGGCCTTGAAGACTTTTTAAATCTTACATTTTCCACTATGGATCATGACCTCTAAATTTTATGAAAGGACATTAACAAAATTCTGAAAGAAAAAGGAGGATGAAGAGTCAGGACTCTGATATCTCCAACCTTTCCTAGAACATACACTCTCTGGAGCTGCTCACTCTTTATCCATTTATATACCAAGGTTCTATGTAACTCTTACTTCGAAAAATTCACACTACTTTGAAAAGAACTGACTATGATTATTCTATTAGAAAATTCATGAAGTCCACAAGATTCAAGTAAAATCCCCATTTCCCATCACACTGCAATATACTCTGACCATACCAGCAGGCAGAAGCTCCTCAGCATGTGTGCAGGGAAATCTCACAACCTGTCTGGACTATTGTATTACTAAAGCTTTTGCAATAGAAAAAGGAAGATGCATACAGATCCAGATAATAAGGGCTAAATCTCTAGGACTTGAAGGTCCCCCTCTTCTTTTAAGCCAAAACCTAGAGCAGCAGAGTTCTCATTGTGTTTGGTCTTTTCGAAGTTGTTCCTAACACATTGTTAGTGTCTATTCCAGCACTTTGCACTGAGCTAGGCATTTGGTAGGAATTTGAAACATGTTAGTCAAAAGACCAGTCAATCCTAAAGGAAATCAACCCTGAACATTCACTGGAAAGACTGATGCTGAAGCTCCAATATTTTGGCCACCTGACGCAAAGAGCTGACTCACTGGAAAAGACCCTGATGCTGGGAAAGACTGAGGGCAGGAGGAGAAGTGGGTGACAGAGGATGAGATGGTTGGATATCATCACCAACTCAATGGATATGAGTTTGAGCAAACTCCAGGAGATAGTAAAGGACAGGGAAGTCTGGTGTTCTCCAGTTCATGGGTCACAAAGAGTTGGACATGACTGAGTGACTGAATAACAACAAAAGTCAATAGAAGAATCTCCAGTCCAAGTAGATCAGACCTATGTCCTCATGGCCTGTGCTGCTCTGCCCTGAAGGATCCAGGAAGTGTATGGTCTGCACTGAATGTATGCCAAAAGAACAAAATAAGTCAAGGAAATCTGCCAGAGGTGGGAAGTAGCAGGCAGGACCTCACAGAGGGGATGAGATTGAAATGGGCCCTGCCAGAGGGTTAGGTAGGACCTGGGAGGCCAGATAGAAGGTAAATGATTCTTAGTTGGATGCAGAGTCAGAGCAAAAGTAAGGAGCAGGACTAAACAGAGTATGTAAGAAAAAGATGACCAGGCTATGAGTGAATGGGATTCAAGAGAAATAGAAATATGTATCTCCCTAAATGATGCTAGAAAATATTGGGTCCCTGTCCTCACTTCTGATCAGAGAATTCATAGTTACCATTAAGAAGTGCAAATATGGATCTCCTCCTCCAGTATTTAGCCACAATCTGTGCCCCTTCCCCAGTTGAAAAGAAAGAAGTGGGCACAGACATTTAGTCCAATAAATTTTTTGGACCTTTGTATGTAGACACTTTAAAGTGGGCTCATTGAGCCCAAAGAACAATCCTATTTATCAGTTCAGTTCAGTCACTCAGTAGGGTCCAATCTTTGCAATCCCATGCGACGCCAGGCTCCCCTGTCCATCACCAACTCCTGGAGCCTACTCAAACTCACGTCCATTGAGTCGGTGATGCCCACTAACCATCTCATTCTCTGTCATTCCCTACTCCTCATGCCTTCAATCTTTCCCAGAATCAGGGTCTTCTCAAAAGAGTCAGTTCTTCGTATCAGGGGGCCAAAGTATTGGAGTTTAAGCTTCAGCATCAGTCCTTCCAATGAATACTCAGGATTGATCTCCTTTAGGATGGACATGTTGGATCTCCTTGCAGTCCAAGGGACTCTCAAGAGTCTTTCCCAACACCACAGTTCAAAAGCATCAATTCTTCGGTGCTCAGCTTTCTTTATAGACCAACTCTCACATACATACATGAATATTGGAAAAACCATTGCTTTGACTAGACAGACCTTTGTTGGCAAAGTAATGTCTCTGCTTTTTAATATGCTGTCTAGGTTGGTCATAGCTTTTCTTCCAAGGAGCAAGCGTCTTTTAATTTCATGGCTGCAGTCACCGTCTGCAGTGATTTGGGAGTCCAAAAAAATAAAGTCTGTCACTGTTTCCATTGTTTCCCCATCTATTTGCCATGAAGTGATGGGACCAGATGCCATGACCTTAGTGTTCTGAATGTTGAGTTTTAAGCCAACTGTTTTGCTTTCTTTTCTCATTTTCATCAAGTGGTTCTTTAGTTCTTCTTCACTTTCTGCCATAAGGGTGGTGTCATCTGCATATCTGAGATTATTCATATTTTTTTTAATTAATTTTATTCTGTTCTCAAACTTTACATAATTGTATTAGTTCTGCCAAACATCAAAATGAATCCACCACGGGTATACATGTGTTCCCCATCCTGAACCCCCCCTCCCTCCTCCCTCCCCACACCATCCCTCTGGGTCGTCCCAGTGCACCAGCCCCAAGCCTCCAGTATCGTGCATTGAACCTGGACTGGCATCTCTTTTCATACATGATATTTTACATGTTTCAATGCCATTCTCCCAAATCTTCCCACCCTCTCCCTCTCCCACAGAGTCCATAAGACTGTTCTATACGTCAGTGTCTCTTTTGCTGTCTCGTATACAGGGTTATCGTTACCATCTTTCTAAATTCCATATATATGATTATTCATATTTCTCCTGGCTTTTCTCCTGGCAAACTTGATTCCAGCTTGAGCTTCATCCATCCAGCATTTTTCATGATGTACTCTGCATACAAGTTAAATAAGCAGGGTGACAAAACACAGCCTTGACATATTACTTTCCCAATTTGGAACCAGTCTGTTGTTCCATGTCTGGTTATAACTGTTGCCTCTTGGCCTGAATACAGATTTCTCAGGAAGCAGGTCAGGTGGTTTGGCATTCTCATCTCTCTAAGAATTTTCCACAGTTTGTTGTGATAACCCTATTTATACATTTATTTATTCATTCAACATAACTATAGGCAATGTTAAATTGTTCTGGGCTGTGGTGATACAACACTGCATAAATCACTCCAAGTCCCTGTCCTTGTGAAGCTTATATTTACAAGGGGCGAAAAATAAATAAAACTTTATAGCATTAAGACTTGCGAGGTCAGCATGTTTCTCCTTTCCTTGGGGATAGGAGACTGAGGCATGGAGCATTTATACAAAATACCCAGGGACACCCACCATCCACAGCACACCCAGATATAGATGCCTTTCAATTCTGTACTTTTAAACACATGCCTTCTCATAACTAGAAAATTTCTAGCCTTCTCCCTTGAAGGAGAGGATGAATGAATGAATGAGGAGGAATGGATGAATCCTTTCATCCATTAAGCCAAAAGAACTAGCCAACATCCACCTAACACCTGTGAGAAACATGTCAGACCCATGCCTGCCCCTAGGATGATTTTGAGTCTAGAGGTCTTACTTCTTCCTGAAGTCCTGAACACGACTTCATTTTCCCACGTTAGATCAGATCACATCAATGCTTTTAACCCATCTCAGCTCAACTCCAGGTATTAATTTACAAAATTGCTGCTTCTGGCCTGCTGTGGTGTCACAGTGACTTAATGACCTGATTTCATGGTGATTCTGGTTCAGTCACTTATTTGAGCTTTTCAGTGTTCTATGCCTGACCCTCTTCTTAAAGGAACATGCTCATATTCCAATACAGAAATAAACACTTTAGAGTTGAAATCTAGACAATTAGGGGATCAAGGGTTCCCCTTTGCAGGCTCTGTCCTGGGAGTGAGCTTTCCACTCAAGTATCTTTAATGAGAGTTTGATTTGACTGAACTAAACTGAACTTCCAGAAAAGAGATCTTTAAAATAAACAAGAGAGCAAATCTACCCTTCTCCTTCAGTTCAGTTGATCAGTCATGTCTGACTCTTCATGACCCCATGGACTGCAGCATGCCAGGCTTCCCTGTCCATCACCAACTCCTGGAGCCTATTCAAACTCATGGCCATTGTATCACTGATGCCAGCCAACCATCTCATCCTCTGTCATTCCCTTCTTCTCCCACCTTCAATCTTCCCAGCGTCAGAGTCTTTTCCAATGAGTCAGTTCTTCCCATCAGGTGGCCAAAGTATTGGAGTTTCAGCTTCAGCATCGGTCCTTCCAATGAGCACCCAAGACTGATCTCCTTTAGGATGGACTGGTTGGATCTCCTTGAAGTCCAAGGGACTCTCAAGAGTCTTCTCCAACACCACAGTTCAAAAGCATCAATTCTTCAGCGGTTAGCTTTCTTTATGGTCCAACTCTCACATCCATATATGACCACTGGAAAAACCATAGCTTTGCCTAGATGGAACTTTGTTGGCAAAATAATGCCTCTGTTTTTTAATATGCTGTCAGGTTGGTTATAGCTTATTTTCCAAGGAGCAAGTGTCTTTTAATTCCATGCTTTCAGTCACCATCTGCAGTGATTTTGGAGCTCAAGAAAATAAAGCCTCTCACTGTTTCCACTGTTTCCCCATCTATTTGCCATGAAGTGATGGGAACAGATGCCATGATCTTCATTTTCTGAATGTTAAGCTTTAAGCCAACTTTTTCACTCTCTTCTTTCACATTCATCAAGAGGCTCTTTAGTTCTTCTTCACTTTCTGCCATAAGGGTGGTGTCATCTGCATATCTGAGGTTATTGATATTTCTCCTGGCAATCTTGATTCCAGCTTGTGCTTCATCCAGCCCAGCATTTCTCATGATGTACTCTGCATATATGTTAAATAAGCAGGGTAACAGTATACAGCCTTGACGTACTCCTTTCCCGATTTGGAACCAGTCTGTTGTTCCATGTCCAGTTCTAACTGTTGCTTCTTGACCTGCATACAGATTTCTCAGGAAGCAAGTAAGTATTCTCATCTCTTTCAGAATTTTCCACAGTGTGTTGTGATCCACACAGTCAAAGGCTTTGGCGTAGTCAATAAAGCAGAAGTAGGTATTTTTCCGGAACTCTTTGACTTTTTCAATGATCCAGTGGATTTTGGCAATTTGATCTCTGGTTCCTCTGCCTTTTCAAAATCCAGCTTGAACATGTGGAAGTTCATGGTTCATGTACTGTTGAAGCCTGACTTGGAGAATTTTGAGCATTACTTTGCTAGCGTGTGCAATGAGTGCAAGTGTGCAGTAGTTTGAACATTCTTTGGCATTGCCTTTCTTTGGGATTGGAATGAGAACTGACCTTTTCCAGTCCTGGGGCCACTGCTGAGCTTTCCAAATTTGCTGGCATACTGAGTGCACCACTTTAACAGCATCATGTTTTTTAGGGAAATTTTTTTTTTTTTTTAGTTAGGCAAAAATTCACAAATTTTCTAATATATATATTATACATACCAAATATGTGTATATAAAAGCTTTTGTATTATGCTTGAGAAACTCTTGAGAAAGAACATAAAAAGATAGAGAAATTGGAAAGCATAACCTAAATGAAATGGGAAAATATATTGATAAAAGACATTGTAAGGGGCTTTCCTGATGGCTCAGTGGTAAAGAATCCATCTGCCAATGCAGGAGACATGAGTTCAATCCCTGATCTGGGAAGAAGCCACATGCCGCGGGACAACTAAGTCCAAGTACTGCAACTAATGAGCCTCTTTTCTGGAGCCCAGGAGCCACACCTACTGAGCCCATGACTACTGATGCCTGCTCACCCTAGAGCCCATGGTCCACAACAAGAGAAGCCACAGTGACAAGCCCGAGCACTGCAACTCAAGATTAGCCCCTACCATCTGCAACTAGAGAAAACCCCATGCAGCAATGACAACCCAGCACAGCCAAAAATAAATGAATAAAATTTTTTTAAAAACAAGGCATGCTAAGATGTGCAGTATTTTAAGAGAAAAAAACCTTGTGTTAGACTTAATGTAGAACATTCAAAAATCATTGTCTCTTTCTACAAAGACTGGCCACCTAGCAGACCAGCAAATTCTATAGAAAGTATCAAGGAAGATACTTGGGTAAAGAAACTAAAAGCATTTATTATGTTGAGGTATGTTCCTTCTATTCCTGCTTTCTGGAGAGTTTTTTATCATAAATGGATGTTGAATTTTGTCAAAGACTTTCTCTGCAACTATTGAGATAATCATATGACTTTTATTTTTAAATTTGTTAATGTGGTGTATTACATTGATTGATTTGCGGATATTGAAGAATCCTTGCATTCCTGTGATGACAAACCCACAGCAAACATTATCCTAAATGGTGAAAAATTGAAGGCATTTCCCCTAAAGTCAGGAATAAGACAAGGGTGCCCACTTTCACCACTACTATTCAACATAGTTTGGGAAGTTTTGGCCACAGCAGTCAGAGCAGAAAAAAAAAAATAAAAGGAATCCAAATTGGAAAAGAAGAAATAAAACTCTCACTGTTTGCAGATGACATGATCCTCTACGTAGAAAACCCCAAAGACTCCACCAGAAAATTACTGGAGCTAATCAATGAATATAGTAAAGTTGGAGGATAAAAAATCAACACACAGAAATCCCTTGCATTCCTATACACTAATAATGAGAAAATAGAAAGAGAAATTAAGGAAACAATTCCATTCACCATTGCAATGAAAAGAATAAAATACTTAGGAATATATCTACCTAAAGAAACTAAAGATGTATATATATAGAAAACTATAAAACACTGGTGAAAGAAATCAAAGAGGACACTAATACATGGAGAAATATACCATGTTCATGGATCGGAAGAATCAATATAGTGAAAATGAGTATACTACCCAAAGCAATCTATAGATTCAATGCAATCCCTATCAAGCTACCAACGGTATTTTTCACAGAGCTAGAACAAATAATTTCACAATTTGTATGGAAATACAAAAAACCTCGAATAGCCAAAGCAATCTTGAGAAAGAAGAATGGAACTGGAGGAATCAACCTGCCTGACTTCAGGCTCTACTACAAAGCCACAGTCATCAAGACAGTATGGTACTGGCACAAAGACAGAAATATAGATCAATGGAACAAAATAGAAAGCCCAGAGATAAATCCATGCACCTATAGACATCTTATCTTTGACAAAGGAGGCAAGAATATACAATGGATTAAAGACAATCTCTTTAACAAGTGGTGCTGGGAAAACTGGTCAACCACTTGTAAAAGAATGAAACCAGAACACTTTCTAACACCATACACAAAAATAAACTCAAAATGGATTAAAGATCTAAACGTAAGACCAGAAACTATAAAACTCCTAGAGGAGAACATAGGCAAAACACTCTCTAACATACATCACAGCAGGATCCTCTATGACCCACCTCCCAGGATATTGGAAATAAAAGCAAAAATAAACAAATGGGACCTAATTAAACTTAAAAGCTTCTGCACGACAAAGGAAACTCTAAGCAAGGTGAAAAGACAGCCTTCAGAATAGGAGAAAATAATAGCAAATGAAGCAACTGACAAACAACTAATCTCAAAAATATACAAGCAACTCCTGCAGCTCAATTCCAGAAAAATAAATGACCTAATGAAAAAATGGGCCAAAGAACTAAATAGACATTTCTCCAAAGAAGACATACAGATGGCTAACAAACACATGAAAAGATGCTCAACATCACTCATTATCAGAGAAATGCAAAGCAAAACCACAATAAGGTACCATTTCGTGCCAGTCAGAATGGCTGTTATCCAAAAGGCTACAAGCAATAAATGCTGGAGAGGGTGTGGAGAAAAGGGAACCCTCTTACACTGTTGGTGGGAATGCAAACTAGTACAGCCACTATGGAGAACAGTGTGGAGATTCCTTAAAAAACTGGAAATAGAATTGCCTTATGACCCAGCAATCCCACTGCTGGGCATACACACCGAGGAAACCAGAAGGGAAAGAGACACGTGTACCCCAATGTTCATTGCAGCAGTTTATAATAGCCAGGACATGGAAGCAACCTAGATGTCCATCAGCAGATGAATGGATAAGAAAGCTGTGGTACATATACACAATGGAGTATTACTCAGCCATTAAAAAGAATACATTTGAATCAGTTCTAATGAGGTGGATGAAACTGGAGCCTATTATACACAGTGAAGTAAACCAGAAAAAAAAAAAAAAAAACACCAATACAGTATACTAACAAATATATATGGAATTTAGAAAGATGGTAACGATAACCCTGTATGCGAGACAGCAAAAGAGACACAGATGTATAGAACAGTCTTTTGGACTCTGTGGGAGAGGGAGAGGGTGGAATGATTTGGGAGAATGGCATTGAAATATGTGTAATATCATATATGAAATGAATTGCCAGTCCAAGTTCAATGCATGATACTTGTTGCTTGGGGCTGGTGCACTGGGACGACCCAGAGGGATGGTATGAGGAGGGAGGAGGGAGGGGGGTTCAGGATGGGGAACACATGTATACCTGTAGCAGATTCATGTTGATATATGGCAAAACCAATACAATATTGTAAAGTAATTAACCTCCAATTAAAATAAATAAATTTATATTAAAAAATAAAAAAAAAAAGAAACTAAAAGCAAAACAAATATCCACAGCATCTCCCAGCTACTATACACACTTGTCTTAGCATAACTGTAAGAGGTCCCAAAGAGGATATGGTCCCATCAAGACCTCCCCCTTCAAGCACCACACAGATGCACCTGGAGAGCCTTCAAAGTGGTCAACTCTGTGCCCTATAGTGATTCTCAACTGTAAATGGAATAAAAGCTCAACTCTTCCTCCCAACCTGTAAAGTTTTCAAGGTTGAAATCCTACCTCTCTTCCTCCTTAATAAACTTCTCCTTCCTGAACTGCACCTTCTGTCTATCCTGTGACTCAGGCTTCAACCACCCCACTCCCTTACCTGCCCCGAGGATATCACTGTCTTGCAGATTCTCTGTAGCTTTTCCTACCTCTACTCTACATTATTCCCACTCATGAAATACTTTCTCTCTTCAACTGTCCCCTTTTCCCACCAAACAAGTTCATACACATTCACCTTGATCCATCATTCAAACTGCCTGGAACTTTAAATAAAATCTCTCTTATTCCCCTCTGTCTGACTCTACTGTGAGGTGCCTCTGCAGCATTTAGCAAATTCTGCTCTCTCAGACTCTTATCTCCAGGGTGTGAACCCTCAAAGGACAGTCACATTTCTTACACCTCTTGACATCTCCCATAGAATCTAGCACATTTCTCACTACCTAGAAACCTAAAAGAAATTGGCTTCACTGAATTCTGGAGGCCAAGGACAAGCTCAAAAGGATAGCTGTATAATATTATTGACCCAAATGTCCATTAGCAGAAGAACAGATGAATAAACATCCTATAACCACTCAATGAAATATAATACAGCCTTGAAAAGAATGGCAATACAAAAGATTGGAAGCAGTTTGACACACTTTCTATAAACTTAAAAACCAATCAAATAAAATACATGCTTTTATGCATGCCTAAGGATTTAATAGACTGATACAGAAAGGAAAGCAAAAGAAAGGTGAACACAAAATTTGGACTACAGTGAGCCTGGCATGAACCAACCATGAGAGGGTGTCATTAGCCACAGATTCTGATGACTCCAATGAACCCAAGGTCTGTTTAAACAGTGACAACAACTGTTTAAAACTTTTTTAAACCAGAAAAACTCCTGGCTCTTAGCCGCCTATGACCATTTGGAATAGACATTTCTATCCACTTGTAGAACATCTTCGTATTTTCTCAGGAGAAAAGGAAAAGCAGATGTAGTCTTTCTCAGATTTTCTCCTAAAATGATCTCCGCTGATCCTCATATGGCATACACATACCATCCCTTCATCTACTTCAGATTTGTACATGTTCTTAAAGAACACATGGGCACAGGATTCTCAATAAGAGCAAAGAAATCAATTGAGTCACACAGGACGATATTCGTGCATTTTTTCATTCAAAAATATTTATGTATCAGGCACAGTTACTCACTGCAAGCATATGGTGTTCAGAATGGATATGAACCCTCTCTCCCAGAGCTTAGAGACCAATGGAGAAGAAGGAGGCGCACATAGAAACACACAAAATGATGACATAATTACATAATAACAGGTTCAAGAGTTCAGTAAAAAAAAAGAAGAAGAAGAAGAGAACTGGGAGCCAAGGAGAAGGCAATGGCAACCCACTCCAGTGTTCTTGCCTGGAAAATCCCAGGGACGGCGGAGCCTGGTGGGCTGCCATCTGTGGGGTCGCACAGAGTCGGACACGACAGAAGCGACTTAGCAGCAGCAGCAGCAGCAGGGAGCCAAGAGAGAACAAGAGCATTGTCTTTTTTGCTGTTTGAAACAATGCCTTTAAGAAAGGATAAAGAGAAAGATTGATGTTGCTGTGGTGACCTGCAGTTGACGATCTGTGCCCCTGCATGAATACACACATCTGTCAATTTAAAGAGTGTGTATCAGAAGGGGCTTAGCTGAAGCATCATGGTAACCTTGTGAAGTTCTCTCACCACCCTCGCCAATGCAGTTGATTTTCCTATTCTCCAATATTCTGATTCCTGCTTAGTTTGGCTGGGGAAGAGAATGATAGAATACAGGATACAAAAGTAGGTCAGAGTAATGAAAGTGAAAGTGAAGTCACTCAGTCGTGTCTGACTCTTTGCAACCCCGTGGACTGTAGCCCACCAGGCTCCTCCGTCCATGGGATTCTCCAGGCAAGAATACTGGAGTGGGTTACCATTTCCTTCTCCAGGGGATCTTCCCGACCCAGGGATCGAACCCAGGTCTCCCGCATTGCGGGCAGAGCTTTAACCTCTGAGCCACCAGAGGAGCCATTATGGGGGCGGGGAGTGAGAGGATAAGCAAGAAGATAACATGTTCTCATTTACATCCTTAAGATTTTTACCCTAGATGTTGTTGGAAAGATGGAGTGAATGGAAGAAGAAATAGAAGCAGGAAAGCCAATTGAGAATGCAGAGATAAATCTAGAGAAGAAGGGCTGGGGTATCTGTGGAAAGAGAAAAAGGAGGGCAGGGTTGGGGTATGTTTTGAAGTCAATAAATCTTACTAAAGGATTAAAAGTGAGAGTTAAGGAAAAAAAGAGAAACCAACAATGATTCCTAAAATCAAGGCTTAAGAAATTGGATAGTTTATGGTAGTAAGTACTGAAATTTGAAAGAACTGGGTGAAAGGAGGATTCATGATCAGAGAATGCTGGAAAGATGTATTCTGCTTTTGAGAAGTTAAATTGTGAGATACTTGTTAAACATTCAAATGTAAGTTCAGGCAAGAAGGTAAAATTTTAACTTGCTAACTTTGAAGAAATTAGGCCAGAAGACATAGATTTGAGAGCTAACTATGCATTTTCATTGTTGTTCAGTCACTGAGCCATGTCCGACTCTTTGCAATCCAATGGACTGCAGCATACCAGGCTCCCCTGTCCTTCACTATCTCCCTGAGTATGCATGATATTTAAAACTTGCACCTTGGAGAAAAAGTTATGACAAACCTAGACAGTGTATCAAAAAGCAGAGACATCACTTTGCTGACAAAGTTCTGTCTAGTCAAAGCTATGATTTTTCCACTAGTCATGTACAGATGTGAAAGTTGGAGCATAAAGAAGGCTGAGCACTGAAGAATTGACACTTTTGAACTATGGTATTGGAGAAGACTCATGAGAGTCCCTTGGACTGCAAGGAGATCCAACTAGTCCATCCTAAAGGAAATCAGTCCTGAATATTCATTGGAAGAACTGATGCTGAAGCTGAAGCTCCAATATGTTGGCCACCTGATGCAAAGAGCTGACTCATTGAAAAGACCCTGATGCTGGGAAGGATTGAAGGTAGGAGGAGAAGGGGATGACAGAGGATGAGATAGTTGGATGGTAACACTGATTCAATGGACATGAGTCAAGCTCTGAGAGGTGGCAAGGACAGGGAAGCCTGGTGTGCTACAGTTCATGGGGTTACAAAGAGCCAGACATGACTGAGAAACTGAACAGCAACAAGAGATTAGGTAAGCACACAGGGAAGCAGAAGAGACCCAAGCTGAAGCTCTAAATAGTGGCCACTCCAATATGTGGAGGTCAGTCATAGCAAAAATAAAAAAGAGAGAGAGACTGAGGAAGAGCTAGGCCTGAAAGGAGAGGAAATATAGAATATGGATCTCAGAGGCCAAGAGAAGACAGAATTTTAAGAAGCAGGGAAGGTCAGCTGTCAAATGATGCTGAGACACCAAGAAAAGTGAGAAAAGAGACATGCCGGTTGGCAGTGGTAACATGTACATCACAGAGTTGTTGTCACAGGATGTGGGAGCAGAAAACCCAACCAGGAGAGTTGGAGGGAAAAAGGCAGATGAGGAAGTGGGGTTATCTTAGGAATTACACTGCATGGGGCTGGAGAATCCCAAGGACAGGGGATCCTGGCATGCTATGGTCCATAGGGTCACAAAGAGTCAGACCCAACTGAAGAGACTTAGCATGCACACATGCATGGGGCATTTTACAGGACAACCAACCATAGCATAGAAAAACAATATATGTTTTAGATTGAGCTTTTTTAAGACTGAATTCTATTTAAAAGATAAAGATCAAATGCATTGTAGGAAACTTGCTTGGGTTGCTTTTCAACTAAACCAACATAAGCTATTTGGGGAATAATTGAGGAAATATGAATCTAAGCCGGATATTAGTTGACAGTAAAGAATTTTTGTTCATTCTGTTAGGTATGGTTATGTAAGAAAATGCACTTAAGAGATGCACTAAAATATTTATAAGTGAAATGTCATAAGGTCTGATATTTGCTTTAAAGTGTTAAAGCAAAAAATAATGAAGAAAATATGACCAAAAGTTTAAAATTTTTAAATATGTATGGAGAGTACACACAGGTTCATTTTGTAGTTCTTTTATATATATGTATCTGAAAGTTTTCATAATACAAGTTGCAAAACAGTTGTACTGTGAAAGAAAGCAAATAGACAGTAGCTAGCAGAAAATGTAGGTCAAGGAAGTTTGGGGTTTTTTTAAATGACTTTTTTACAGAGAAATTTTTGATTCACAATAAAATTAAGAAGAAGGTACAGAGGTTTTCCAAATACACCTATCCCCTCACATGCATAGCCTCCCCCATCTTCAACACTCCACCCGCCCCCCTCCCCCACTGCCAGAGTAATGCATTTGTTACAAGTGATAAGCATACAATGACATATCATAAGTGTCCAAAGCCCATAGTTTACCGTAGCGTTCACTTTTGATGTTGTACCTTCTGTAGGTGTGGACAAGTATATGACATGTCTATCATCATATCATACGGAGTTTACCGTAAAAGTCCTATGTGTTCTCTGTCCTTCATCCCCCACCACCCCTTCCCAACTATGGAAACCCCTGATCTTTTTACTGCCTCCATAGTTTTGCTTTGGAATAGTATTGTATGTAGCCTTTTCAGGTTGGCTTCTTCCACTTAGTAACAAGATCCTTCCAGGTCTATTCATGTTTTGATGAGCTCACTTCTTTCTAATGCTAAACCCATTTCTGGATAAATGAGTTATACCAGTTTTTGGTACAACCAAAAACTGATGTACCAGTTTTTATTTATCCATTCACCTACTGAAGGGTATCTTGGTTGCTTCCACTTTTTTTGCCAATTATGAATAAAGCTACTATAAATATCTATGTGTAGGTTTCTTGTTTGGACATACATTTTCAACCCCTTTAGGTAAATACAAGCAGCACAATTTGCTGGATCCTATGGTAGATGTTTATTTTTCTAAGAAACCCCACACTATCTTCTACAGTGGCTTTACTAGTTTGCATTTCCACCAGCCGTGAATGAGAGTTCATGCTAATCCCTACCTTGTCAGCATTTGCTGGTGTTGGTATTTGAATTTTGGCCATGCTAATAGGTATGTAATGATATATTATTGTTGTTTCTTTTCTTCCTTTGCTTTTTTGTCATGTCTGATTGCATTAGCAAGGGCTTCCAATATGATTTAGGGGACAAGCTTGCTTTGTACCAGATCTTAATGGGAAATCTTCAAGATTTTCACCATTAAGTATGTTGTTAGCTGTAGATTTTTTTGTAGATACTCTTTATCAGTTTGAATTTCATCCCTATTCCTAATTTACTGAACGCCTTTTTTAATATTTTAATTTTATTCAAGTATAGTTGATCTGAAAGTGTTTATCATGAATAGGTCTGGATTTTATTTAAATACTTTTTCTGCATCTATTGATATGGCCATGTGATTCTTTGTCATTAGTCTGTTGATATGATTGGATACATTAACTGATTTTTCCAAAGTTGAAAGTCTTGTATCCCTGGGATAAATTCTACTTGGTTGTGGTGTATAATTCTTTTTACACATTGTTGGATAGGATTTGCTAATATTTTGTTGAGGATCTTTGCATCTATGTTATTGAGAGATATTAGACTATAGTTTATTTTCTTTTAATGTCTTTTTCCAGTTTTAATATTAGTGTAATGCTGGCCTCTTAGAATGAGTTAGGAAGTGTTCCCTGTGTTCCCTGTCCTACTATCTTCTGAAAGAGAATTAGCATAATTTCTTCCTTTAATATTTAGTAGAAGTCACCAGGAAATCCATCTGGGGCTTTGAAAGAAGTTTTTTTTAATTGTTCATTACAGAAGAAACACTAGACTATTTCCATGATGACAATGATCTGAGAGGGAGAAAGAGAAATTGATGATATAGGAAAGACAGGGAACTGTTATGGTCCCAAGTGCCTAAGGAGACTAGAGGGGATTCAATCAGGCTGACGCACCTAATTGGCCTCTGAATCTTGAGAACAGAAAAGAGTCAGTGTAAGCACAGAGGCAAGTGAAGCAGGGGATTTGGTGGTGGAAAAGAAGATAAAATTCCTCCTTGTTGATTCTGCTTTCTCAGTGATCCATGAAGTGAAGTCATCAGCTAAGGAATAGTCCATGATGGCAGTGGAGGGTAAGAGGAGAAAAGAGCATGTATGAAACAGATAATTTGGAAACAAGAAAGTGCAGTTAGATTGCCAAGTGGTGTTATGGATTTGTTAGAGATGTTGATTCATGAACTGCAGCTGAATAGAGTCAGCACTCTCGGTGGTTTCCACCTGCAGTCTTCCTTGTTCACGTGAAGTCATAAAGCTGGTGTTTGGTTCTAATCAGTTTGGAGCTTTGCTACATATGTACACATATATATTAGGGATAATAGAACGAAGGGATTAAGGTGTTTGGAAAGAAATAATTATAAAGATGGACAATGCAATTTATACTATTTAAGAAGTAAACTATGGACATACAAGAGTGAGGCTGTGGAGAGTGAGAAGTATTAGCTCCCTCCGTGAACTGGAGAACTTGAGGTGGCCTCTGCATTTACTGAGCAGATGACACATGCCTGGCACTGTTTGAAGCGTTTTATATGAATTAACATATTGAATTGTTTCAGTAACCCTGAGAGGTAGTTGTTATTATTGTTTACCTCTTGAAAATGAAAGTGAAAATCTCTCAGTCAGGTCCAACACTTTGCAACCTCATGGATAAACAATCCATGGAATTTTCCAGGCCAGAATACTGGACTGGGTAGCCTTTCCCTTCTCCAGGGCATCTTCCCAACCCAGGGATTGAACCCAGATCTCCCACACTGCAGGCAGATTCTTTACCAACTGAGCCACCAGGGAAGCCCAAGAATACTGGAGTGGGTAGCCTATCCCTTCTCCAGTGGATCTTCCCAACCCAGGAATCAAACCGGGGTATCCTGCATTGCAAGTGGATTCTTTACCAACTGAGCTATCAGGGAGTAAACTGAAGGAAAGAGAGACTAAGAACTTGTATACACAACCACTGCTGTTCAATGCTGGAATTTGAAGCCTAACAGACCAGGTCTCAAGCCCCCATTGTACTACTAATAATACAGCCTCATTCACAATTTTTGGAGTCAAAGCTCTGAAGCAGGCAAGTTGGGAGGCTAGGAGGTGATGGTCAGAGAACAACATGCTTGAAATAGGGAATGAAAGAGTTTAGACATAAGAAGATGAGGACAAACAGAAAAAAAAGATCACTAGAGATTGGACGGTTAAGAAACTAAAGAGCACAGATGTTTAGGTGAACAAGCATCAGAGATACTGGGGCCTTCAGGAAGGGTGATAAGGGTTAAGGAAACAGATTTCTCTACTGCGGGACTTTTGAAAGAGAGTCTTCTTACCAACTTATTTTACAACAGGCCAAAAAAGAGGAGCACAAGTTGGCTTTCTCATATTTATTCACCCTGATAGCCTTCCTCTCAAAACACATAATAATATATTCATAGGAATCTGGTCCAAGAGACAATGTAGAGAAACAAGCTCCAGGGCAAAGCTCAGATCACATCTCCATACACCTAACCTTTATCCCCCTGAAAATTGACCAAGAAACAGTTATGAAAATATTCATACCCCACTGAAGGGCAAGCATGTGCCTTTGAAGAATTATTCATTACAAGACTGCATTTTTTCATCTTCCTTCATCTGAGCAGCTTCTCTGTCCACATTCAGCTTTAGTCCAAATGGTGACATGAACTGCAATTCTGATTGCCAGAAAAATCTCAGCTGCAAGCCGTTCTTCTAAAGCAATCCTGGCCAGCTTTCTGGGCTTCAGAGTTTGAGATGAGGCAAATAATCTGCAAAGTCAACATCTGACATTCTCCCTTACTGAAGCCAACCCGAATCCGTGCTTTCTGAGATTCACTCAGCACCAGTCATTTATAGCTACAGAACTCTACACTGTCTTATACTTGGGAGACCCAACCACACGTCAAATAATAAACAAAAACAACCTGCTTTTTTCTCCCCTTTCCTCTGTGAATGGACACCTTTCAAACTGAACATTTATTGGCTATTTGTTACTGTCATTTGCCATTGTCTGTTCCCAAGATGATGCATCTGTCACTAAATCCACATCTCCCTAAGCCTTGGTGGGAATTGAATTGACATTCAAGTGCAAATGGCCCAGCCGCTGACCACAGGACAATTTCAGTCACCATGATCCCACGTCCAGATTCATTTCAGTCATTTGGAAACAATAGGTGAGTGGTAAAGTTGAAGTCACTGAACAAAGAGGATAATATTGACACTATCCGGAATTGATCATTCCCTCAAGCCACTCCCAATCTGCTCCTCTTCCTTGCTACATATCATATCACGAACTAGAATGCATTTTGCCTCCACAGTTTCTTGTGGTATCAAATTAGCTTTGAATGGCCATTCTTCATACTGCTGTATATAACTCTATGTTATGGCTACATTTTTATTGGAATTTCTAAAACATAATTCTCTCTCTTTTATGTTTCCACCAAAGAGGAGCCATAGAAAACCTCTAATAAAAAGTATTGAACTGCATTTCATAGAACTGGGTCCACAGAAATGTCTATCAATAATTTCTAGCAAATAAATCCAATGCCGCTGGTTTCTTCACAATGTTTTTTTTCTAACAGCAAACCACTGTGAATCAGTCTATGTATCTTCCTATCTATCATTTTGTTAACAGTCATTGACAGTATATTGGGAAAACTACACTGAACACAGAATTCAGCTCAATGATCTCAATGAATTCTGCTGTCAATATAGGATGGACTTCAGTTCAGTTCAGTCGCTCAGTTGTGTCTGACTCTTTGTGATCCCATGAATCACAGCACGCCAGGCCTCCCTGTCCATCATCAACTCCCGGAGTTCACTCAAACTCATGTCCATCGAGTCAGTGATGCCATCCAGCCATCTCATCCTCTGTCGTCCCCTTCTCCTCCTGCCCCCAATCCCTCCCAGCATCAGACTCTTTTCCAATGAGTCAACTCTTCGCATGAGGTGGCCAAAGTACTGGAGTTTCAGCTTTAGCATCATTCCTTCCAAAGAAATCCCAGGGCTGATCTCCTTCAGAATGGACTTAGAATTGTCAAAAAAGCTTTGTGGAAAGAAAGTCCTCTAATATTCCTCCACAGGAAACATTCTAAATCATATTTTGAAATCAACATTGAAAGTGTTAAGTCACTCTGTCCTAACTCTTAGCAACCCCGTGCACTGTAGTCCACCAGGCTTCTCTGTCCATGGAATTCTCCAGACAAAAATATAGGAGTGGTAGCCAATCCCTTCTCCAGGGGATCTTTCCAACCCAGGGATCAAACCCAGGTCTCCTGAATTGAAAGCAGATTTTTTACCATCTATGCCACCAATTAACACTATTGAGATGCAATTGACAAATAATAAAAAGCCTATATTTGAAATATTCAATTTAGTGAGCTTTGAAAAATATGTAAATCTAAGCAACCACCAGCAAAATCAGGATAAAAATATTTCCTATCATCTCAGAAAATCCCGATGTCCTTTTCCAGTCAATGTCTACCCCCAAAGGCAACTGCTACTCTAAATTCTGTCTCCATTGAATATTTAGCCTGTTGTTTTGCCTGTGGCCCATTTTATATAAATGAAATCATATAATATATACTGTCTTATATCATGACTCACCATGATGCTTGATATTGTTGCTTAGCTTTGACTTTAAGTCCATGTTCTATTCTGAATTAATCTTTTTATATGGTGTGAGGGCATGGTTAAGGTTCATTTTCTTCCCATAGGAATAAACATTTTCCTTCTGTGTAGAATTATGTTAGTACCTTTGCTGAAAATCCATTAACTACATGTGTGGGTCTATTTCTGGAATATCTATTATGTTCCACTGATATAAATGTGTATTTTTTTTGTAGATCATTGCAATAATGGTTTTATTGACTTTTATAATACAAACCATTCTTTTATATTTTGTTCTGCTTTTAAAGTGCTAAAATCACAGTGGAACTTTTTTTCCTTCTTCCCTACCCATTGGTCACTCTTCTAACTTGGCTTTGCTTCGTCTCAACCCGAAAAGAGCAATCTTTTATTTCAATGATTTAACATATGGAATGCAAACCATACATTGTTAGAATTCACAAATTCTAAATATGTTCATGACATATTAGAGGATTTTCTAGATTTCTACTTATGTCTCATGAGTTGCTTGATTATCTATTTTATACTATTTTTTAAACTAAATATGTATATTTACAGAATATCACACTGCCTTGATTACTATAGATCTCTGCTGCTGCTAAGTCATTTCAGTCTTGTCTGACTCTGTGCCACCCCACAGACAGCAGCCCACCAGGCTCCCCCGTCCCTGGGATTCTCCAGGCAAGAACAGTGGAGTGGGTTGCCATTTCCTTCTCCAATGCATGAAAGTGAAAAGTGAAAACGAAGTCACTCAATCATGTATGACTCTTTGCCACCCCATGGACTAGCCTACCAGTCTCCTCCATCCATGAGATTTTCCAGGCAAGTGTACTGGAGTTGGTTGCCATTTCCTTCTCCAATAGATCTCTGCTGCTGCTGCTGCTGCTGCTAAGTCACTTCAGTCGTGTCCAACTCTGTGCGACCCCATAGACGGCAGCCCACCAGGCTCCCCCATCCCTGGGATTCTCCAGGCATCTTAAAATCAGATAACATAGGCACTCCAACTTACTTCTCAAGGTCATTTTAGCTATTCTAGATCTTTTGCATTGCTATGTAAATTAACTTGTCAATTTTAAAAAAGCTGATAGAATCACGATTGTGATTTTGTTGAATCTACATGTCACTTTGTTAAAAAAAAAGAAAATATCTACTTCTCCTTTAATTTTGAAGGATGATTGACAATTTTGAAGCAA
This sequence comes from Bos grunniens, assembly GCF_055505025.1. Taxonomy (NCBI): domain Eukaryota; kingdom Metazoa; phylum Chordata; class Mammalia; order Artiodactyla; family Bovidae; genus Bos; species Bos grunniens. The sequence goes on along the minus strand of NC_141190.1, from coordinate 31,825,816 downwards.
AATTGACAATAATATTGTATTGTCCAATCCATGAATATGATATAATCCTCCATTTATTTACTCTTCTTTAATTTCTTTCAGCAATCTATTATATTTTTTTACTATAGGGTTTTTGTACATATTGGGATATTTTTATGATACAATTTTTAAATTTAAAAAATTGTTATTTTGTTTATTGTGAATATATAGAAATACAGTTCATTTTTGTATTATGACTTTATGTCCTGTGGTGTCATTGAATTCCTTCATTCACATAGCTTATTTTTTTTTTTTTTAGATTATTTAGGAAGATAGTGGAATGACAGCCTGAAGAGTATCTTTCAGGTTTGATGATGATCAATTCTCACAGCCTTTATTTTTGTGAAAATATCTATAGTTCACTCTTATTTATGAAGGACATTTTCTCCATATATAGAATATGTGATGTCAGGTTTTTCTATTTTCACCTTTAAAATGTGATTCATCTTCTACTTCTATTTTTCTAACGTTATCAGCTTTCATTTATTCTTATCATTCTCCTGTATGTATTTTGCTTTGTCTCCTCTCAAGATATTTTGGTTCTTTACTTTTAATTTCAGCTGTTTGAGTCTGAGTGCTTACGTGTCACTTTCTATTTCTCTTGTTGTGAGTCCATCAAGCATCATAGATCTGTAACCAGTGTTTTTCAACAAATATAGAAAATCTTTGGCCATTAATTTTCAAAGTTTCTGTGCTGCTGAGGTGTTAATTACATGTTTGAAAAAGTGTCTAATATTATTCCAAAAGTTCCTAATGTTCTATTAATTTTGTTTTAGTCTATCCTTTTAGATTCTGCGAAGGCAGATCTAGAGTGAACCTTATTTTAAAATACAACCCTTACTTGTAAGGGAAGACTTTTCTGATGTCTTAACCAGATGCTAGAGTGTTAACAAGACTTCTGCACTCTAACTGGGCTGAAACTCCAATGTTACCCAGCACTGCTTGATATCTAGAATCTCTATTCTTTTCTCAATGCCATTAACATCCAGTTTTACATATGCCCCACCATGTAATCTCACCCTGTCTTCAATCGAGGATTCATAAGGAATGCCTATGCAAACAAACTTTCACCCCCAGCCCACACACCCACCAAGGTGCAGCTTTCTTCTCTATGATGAATACCCTGGAGAATACGGCTCTTTTAGCTGCCCTGAATTCTCACCTTAGCAGTTTCATTTTTCTCAGGGATTGTGGTTTTCCATGCCTGGCATCCAATGCTTAAAAACAATTGCCTTGTATATGTTATTCAAATTTTTTGTGTGTATCTGTGTGTGTGTGTGTGTGTGCTGGTTGTTTATGCGGACTAATCTGGTATCAAATTAGCCCATCATAGCCAAGTGTTAAGTTTCTCTCTGTGTGTATGTGTGTGTGTGGTTTTAAATCAAACTGCCTAGAGAAGAGGTCCCAAATAAAAATCTTTATTCATTTGCTATCTAGTTCTTCAAATCATCTTCATGTAAACTCAAAAGTATAAGATAAGATGGCCAAAGTGTTCTTATCACGAGAAGAGAAAAGGAAAACCAAGAAATGTTTTTAGCTTATACCCTCAAAATGACTATGTTTCTATATGTATTCTCCATCCTCTGCAGCAAAAGAATGTGTAAGTTTTCCATACAGTGACTCATTTTTTAAATTTTTGGTTGTCAGTTTTCTCTAGAAATTCTAAGAGTCTATTGGTCTAAGCAGGACAGATTTACTGCTTTTGTAGTTTCTTTTAGATTTTCAGTAGCATTTTCCCTTTTTGATAGTTCAGGGCCCTCTTCCTCGAGATGTCAGTGCTCCTTCCTAAACCTTATCCAGAATGTTGTAGGAAAAGGAATGAGTGGCTATTTCTTTTGAGCATTTTTTTTGAATAAAAAAAAAAAAAAACAATATTCTTGAGGTATCTCTTCAAACAATAAGAATAAGGACAACATTCTTGACTAATTGGAGTCCTTTCTCTTGTGGTGTTTTGTTTTGATCACGGTATCATTGGATAGATATCAGGACATTTAAGCAGGTTTCAAGTAGGAGCTAATTATGCTGACAGTCACCTACTCATCAATAGACAGTGGAGCGAAAGCCACCAAAAGACAAGACTCACTGAGTATCTTCATCAGGCCAGATGGTCAAAGCGGAAGGTTGAGCCACCTGAACACACTGTATTATTTTATTGCCCATTAAGCAAAGTGAAATTTTGCAGTAATATTTAACAATGTGTGTGTGTGTGTGTGTGTGTTTTCTCTCTCATTTAAAACCACCAGGCCTAAAATGTGTCAAATGAGATTTCAACGCAGTGTAGTCTGTGTTCCAGGAAATGTCACTAAGGGTTTTGAAACAGCTGTCACTGTCACTGCAGTTTTACAAGAGCAAGATTCTAGAATTCAAGGATTCCCTGCCTGATCAGATGAGATGCATATATGTGAAATCTCCAGTGTTGATTTTATTATTACTTCATCTCCAAGAAGGAGACCATGAAAGTACCCCCTAACATCACCCTTACTAGAAAAAGACACAAACAGAAATTCTAAGACTTTGTATCACTTGAGAATGAAATAGAACCCAAACTTCAGGCATTCCCTTTGTGCAGCTACTGCTCTCTGCCTGCACCCAAATGACAATCATGGGATTTATGTTATATATCCCAGACTTCCCTAAAGTCTCTTTCACCAGAATAGAGAATGTTTGTGTCCTTTTCATGTTGATGTTGTCAAAAGGATTGTTCCCAAGACGATGCTTGAATTGGCTTCAGAACTACCATGAAATATCAAGAGGGCTGCTAGGATCTGGATATTCTGTTTCCTGCCACTCTCCATGCCATGTGTTTTGATCGTTCTTCTTGTGCTACCGCTTCTCTGCTTCCCCTCTTCCTCTCTGGGACGTCAGGGTCCTCACCAGCTGGTCCTCATGGTCACTTCTATCTTCAGCATGAATCCCCTTAGTCATCTTTAAGCAGCTTCAGATACTGCCTTCAGGTAAACGTCTAATGTGTATGAAAGATGGGAAAGTTTTCTATCTTTATACTTTCAGTTTATTGAGTTGGAAATTTAAATTTCTAGCCAAAGACCAAGAGGCTCCAAGTGTCAAACAATGATATGAAAAAAAAGAAAAAAACTTTTCTGAAATTTCACCCAGTTCTCCTGCCCAGAGAATGTACCCAGATTCTGTATTCCTGGGTTTGGATTCTGGATAGCATCCATTCTGGCTAGCATCCATTCTGGCTAGCCCATTATCAGGGGCTATTTTTTCTCCTACCTCATCCTCATCTGTAGAATTCCAGGCTGAAAAGAGAATAAGGAAATGAATGCCTAAGTATGAATTTTATGTGCCATGTTTAAATGCAGAACCTGATTATTCATACTGATGATAACTTCACTGACTGCATTCAAGTTTCTGGTGCAATTTCAATAAACATTCTAGCACCAGCCAGCCAGTGTGATGCTGGTGCTAGGGACACCAAGATGAATGGGATGGAGTCCTTGCCTGTAGAGTGTCCACACATAACTCACCCATTCCCTGTTTGACAATAAAAGTTCTAAAACTTTTTATTAAGTCTGTTTGAGTGTACAAGAGATAGGAATCTGCAGAAAGAAAAGCCCTCTGCTGGATCACATTATTTTTATACTGTCAGATGCCTCATGCCTCCTGCCTCCATCCTAAGAGCTTCTAGGTTCAAATTTGATATGCTACATTTGCCCTATCTCAGTTTTCCAGAGTGAAATTGCACTCATCTTTGTCATCTAATACTCAGCCAATGTTGTGCTACCCGACCACTCTGCTCCAGAGCAGAAAATTGCTTCTGCTTTCTTAGAAAATATAGAGACTAACATGGCATGCTCTGAAACCATCTTAGGATTTCATAGGTTCTTTGAATAAGGAAAGCAATGCAACTTAAATGGCTGTGTAATGCCTGTGGCTGGTTAGCCAGACACCAGTGCTAGGCACCAGAGTGGATGAGGGCATGAATTTCCCATGAAGCTCATGAGGTTTACACCTCAGCAGCCCTCACTTGAGTAGTCTTGGCAGAAGTCCTAATAATATCTCAAGGTCACTATGTAATTTTCTCTCTAAAATAAGGCTATCCACAAATGTGTTTCTGTTCCCACAAAACCTGTGTCTATGATTAGGTATGTGTAAAATCAAATCAATAAGAAGTAGTCTCCATTCTTAAGGAGACTTTTTACTTTTAGCAAGTGAAAAATAAAAACATGAATGCAACAAAATAAGGGGACCCCAAGTATAAGGCAATGCTTCCATTTTCCCACTGACAGTGTTTGATGAATTTTAATCTTTAAATGCTTAGAGGGTGGTTGAAATGATCAATATTTCATTTCTAATTTTACTTACAATAGATATTTAAATTCATGTTACCTAATACAGTGATACAGAAATAGTACTTTTTCTATGCTCAAACTTCATGGAACAATTCTATTCAAACTTTTCATATGCACCTTTGACATCACTGTCCTAATCATCACTAGTATCCCTTTTGAATCACCTAATGAAGGTTTCTCGCATGTCATACTCACTGCTGCCTAAGTTGTTCCAACTATGGCACTTTCTGATTCCATGCATAATTCTGCCACTGGAGATTTATCCTATGCCACCAAAACCATCTAGCATAATATAAGAATGTACTTTTCATTTATCCTGCGGATGTATGTTTGAGCTTTGTACAACTTATAATAATGATATTTCTTATCAAACTGATTTTTTTTAAAGCTTTTTTTTTAAAGAAATAAGTAATGATAGCCACCATTGGCAATGATGGAGACTTTCTCCTCAGGAATACTCACTAAACCTGTGTTGAATCCCTGCTTCCATCCGATGACCTTTATAAACATCAAGCTCCAGCACTAAGTTTGTTTCAGGTTAACAGTAATTTTCAGAATTACTGCTACTGAATCACCTGCAGAGCATTTAAAAAACACTAATACCAGCCCCAGGCTTCCCAGGTAGCACAGTGGTAAAGTACCCACCTGCCAATGCAGGAGACGTGCGTTTGACCCCTGGGTCAAGAAGATATCCCTGGAGAAGGAAATGGCAACCTGCTCCAGTATTCTTGCCTGGAAAATCACATGGACAGAGGAGCCTGGAGGGCTATCATCCATGGAGTCACAAAAGAGCCGGACACGACTTAGCGAATAAAAAACAACGATGCCAGTACCATGCTGTCTTAATTACTGTAGCCCCGGCATTAGTGTTTTTTAAATGCTCTGCAGATGAAAAGACAACCCTCAAAATGGGAGAAAATGTTTGCAAATGGAGCAACTGACAAAGGATTAATCTCCAAAATATACAAATAGCTCATGCAGCTCTATTAAAAACAAACAAACAAAAAAAAAACAACAATCAAAAAATGGGCAGAAGACCTAAATAGACATTTCTTCAAAGAAGACATAGAGATGGCAAAACAAAGCAAACAGAGGAAAGGATACTCAATATCACTAATTATTATAAAAGTCCAAATCAAAGCTACAATCTCCTCACACCAGTCAGAATGGCCAGCATCACAAAATCTACAAACGATAAATGCTGGAGAGGGTAGGGAGAAAAGGGAACCCTCTTGCTCTGATGGTGGGAGTATAAATTGGTATAGCTGCTACAGAGAACAGTATGGGGGTTCCTTAAAAAACTAAAAATAGAACTACCACATGACCCAGCAATCCCACTACGGGACATATACCCAGAGAAAATAATTCAAAAAGACACATGCACCCCAGTGTTCATTGTAGCACTATTTCCAATAGCCTGGACATGGAAATAACCTAAACGGCCATCAATAGAAGGATGGATGAAGAAGATGTGGTGCATATACATACAATGGAATATTACTCAGCCATAAAAAGAAATGAAATTCGGTCATTTGTAGAGACCTGAATGGATCTAAGATTGTTATACAGAGTGAAGAAAGTCAAAGGGAAAAACAAATACCATATATTAATGCATATATGTGGAATCTGAAAAAAAATTAGTGTAGATGATATCTACAAAGCAAAAATAGAGACACAGATATAAAGAACAAATGTTTGAATACCAAGAAGAGGGAGGTGGGATGAATTGGGAGATTAGGATCGACATATATACACTATTGATACTCTGTATAAAATAGATTGCTAATGACAATCTGTTATATATAGCACACAGGACTCTACTCAGTGCTCTGTGGTGATCTAAATGGGAAGAGAATCCAAAACAGAGGGGATATATGAATATGCATGGCTGATGCACTTTATGTTAGCAGAAACAAACATAACACTATATGCCTATAAAAATTTAAAAACAACAACAAAACCCACTAATGCCAGGACACACTTCCATAGATTCTGATTCAATAGCTTGCGATGCAGCCTGGACACTGCAATTTTTAAGTCCTCTGAGTGATCTGAATATGCAGCCAAGGTTGAGATGCCTTGTCTTCCCCAAACAATCCTTTGTTATTCAAAATAAAATAACTGGGAGAAGGACAAACATTCTAACATGAGACTTCATGAGGACTCAAATAGGAAATAGCCATCTCTTTTCTAAGTGATAATTCAAAGAAATATGTCACATAAAGACAAATATGTATAATATATAGAGACATATAAATATATTATGCATATACATGTATATATTATACCTTTACAGTATACACAATACTTAGGTACAATGTTTTTATATATGTGTATATATATACACAGAAATTATTTTTTAATATAGTAAAATTTTAATATTTTAAAAGTTACACATTTTCTAAATAAAATTCAGAAAAAGTCAGACTGGGAGGTGGGTCATAGAGGATCCTGCTGTGATTTATGTCAGAGAGTGTTTTGCCTGTGTTCTCCTCTAGGAGTTTTATAGTTTCTGGTCTTACGTTATGACCCACCTCCCAGAATATTGGAAATAAAAGCAAAAATAAACAAATGGGACCTAATTAAACTTAAAAGCTTCTGCACAACAAAGGAAACTATTAGCAAGGTGAAAAGGCAGCCTTCAGAATAGGAGAAAATAATAGCAAATGAAGCAACTGACAAACAACTAATCTCAAAAATATGCAAGCAACTCCTGCAGCTCAATTCCAGAAAAATAAATGACCCAATCAAAAAATGGGCCAAAGAACTAAATAGACATTTCTCCAAAGAAGACATACAGATGGCTAACAAACAATGAAAAGATGCTCAACATCACTCATTATCAGAGAAATGCAAAGCAAAACCACTATGAGGTACCATTTCACGCCAGTCAGAATGGCTGCGATCCAAAAGTCTACAAGCAATAAATGCTGGAGAGGGTGTGGAGAAAAGGGAACCCTTTTACACTGTTGGTGGGAACGCAAACTAGTACAGCCACTATGGAGAACAGTGTGGAGATTCCTCAAAAAACTGGAAATAGAACTGCCTTATGACCCAGCAATCCCACTGCTGGGCATACACACCGAGGAAACCAGAATTGAAAGAGACACGTGAACCCCAATGTGCATTGCAGCACTGTTTATAATAGCCAGGACATGGAAGCAACCTAGATGTCCATCAGCAGACGAGTGGATAAGAAAGCTGTGGTACATATACACAATGGAGTATTACTCAGCCATTAAAAAGAATACATTTGAATCAGTTCTAATGAGGTGGATGAAACTGGAGCCTATTATACAGAGTGAATAAGCCAGAAAGAAAAACACCAATACAGTATACTAACGCATATATATGGAATTTAGAAAGATGGTAACGATAACCCTGTATGCGAGACGGCAAAAGAGACACAGAGGTACAGAACAGTTTTTGGACTCTGTGGGAGAGGGAGAGGGTGGGATGATTTGGGAGAATGGCATTGAAACATGTATAATATCATATATGAAACGAATCGCCAGTCCAAGTTCGGTGCATGATACTGGTTTCTTGGGGCTGGTGCACTGGGACGACCCAGAGGGATGGTATGGGGAGGGTGGAGGGAGGGGGGTTTGGGATGGGGAACACGTGTATACCTGTGGCGGATTCATGTTGATATATGGCAAAACCAATGCAATATTGTAAAGTAATTAATCTCCAATTAAAATAAATAAATTTATATTAAAAAAAAAGAAAAAGTCAGAGTGCCTCAGTTGAGGATTCAAAGATGGAGGCAAGTATGATTTCAGTTAAAAGAATCTGACATCAGTAAATTCACCTGGATAAAGCATTAGGATTCATATAGGCAGAGATATTAAGGGGAGGCAGTTGTACCAGGCAGAGGAAATAAAAATATAATACTCAAAGTCCCCCAAACTGCAGTAGCTTTGAGGTGGTAATGAGAATTCCTTTAAAAGAATAAAGACATATGTTTTATTTATGAACAAAGTTACGTGCCAGCTTATGGAGATGACCATCACTCCAAAATGACTAATAAGTGTGGGCAAACTAACATAACATCTGGAAATGATCAACCAATCATCAAGGGTGCTATTTACTGCTTTACCCATGACATAAATGCAGTTTCCTGCCTGGACAGCTCTGAGTTCATGGGTAATGTCATCCTTTGGCCATTAGAGTATTAGAAATTTGTCTCCTTTCCTGCCTCTTTGCTTTGGTTTGTAAGACCAGTTGACAGCAAATGATAAAAAAGCGAGAACTGATCAGCCTAAATATCTAAATTGAGAAAAGTCATATCAAGCTTAGTCACTCCTAACATGACAGCAGATGTTCCCAGTTGAAATTCATTTAGAAAGAAAAAAAAAGGAGAAAATAAATGCTATGGGAGATCTATATATTGATTTTCTTTGTAAAGAGTAGAGACAAATAAGAAATAAGGATGAAAAGGGTTATAGTTCACAATGAATCAGTGTCCAACTCAATTGGCTTCATCTTCAAGAAGGAGTTAAAAGGGACAGTTTAAGCTTTAAAAAGGTAAAAACTTGAAACAGAAAGGTAATGTATGTTTGTAAATCACTTTATCATTTTCAAAGTCTTTATTCAATCTTACATGATGTACTTATTAGTTAATGAGGTGATCTGTCAAATATTGCTCTTGCCATTTCCAGGAAGAAACAAGAGATCAAAGAAGTTGAGTGAGTTTTCCAAGGTCACAGGGAAGGAGGAGACCCAAATCCCCCAACTCTCAGTTCTGTGCCTTTTCTACCACCCATAACAGATTTGTACAGTTTTTATTCTACCAGTGGGACTAATTTAATGAATACCCAGAGAGGTAACCTGTAAAAAGGATGAGAAAATGTAGGAATAATCATTTTCAATAAACTAAATGGTTTGTCTTTATTGTTAAAATTTTTTATACTTATTAAAGAAATATTAATGGACTGAGAGAAAATATCTGCAAATGATGTGACCAACAAGGGCCTAATTTCCAAAATACATGAAGAGTTCCTACAATTCAATAACCAAAAACAGATAACCCAATCAAAAAATGGACAGAAGACCTGAATAGACATTTATTGAAAGAAAGAAATGAAGACATTTCTCTATGAAAAGATGCTTATCATCGCTAATTATCAGAGAAGTCCAAATCAAAGTGCAATAATGTACCACCTATGCCTTTCAGGATGGCCATCACTAAAATGTCTACAAATGATACATGCTGGACAGGGTGTGGAGAAAAGGGGATCTTCCTACAATGTTAGTGGAAACGTAAATTGATTCAGTGACTAGGGAAAACGGTATGAAAGTTCCTCAAATAACTAGAGTTGCCATACAATCCAGCAATCTCATTCCTAGGCACACACCCAGACAAAACTGTAACTCAAAAAGATACTTGCACCCGTATGTTCATAGCAGTAATATTTAAAAAAAAAAACCAAGACATGAAAGCAATTTAATCTGTCAATTCACTGAATAAAGAAGATTGATAAAGAAGATGTGGTACATCTATACAAGAGAATATTACACAGCCATTAAAAAGAATAAAAGAATGCCATTTGCAGCAATATGGATGGACCTAGAGATTATCACACTAACCAAAATAAGTCAAAGACAAATACCATATGACATCATTTACATGTGGAATCTAAAATATGACACAAATGAGCATATCTATAAAACAAAAACAACTCACAGATACAGAGGACAGACTTGGGACTACCAAGGGGGCTGAGGATGGCAGAGGGAAGGATTGGGAGTTTGGGATTGGCAGATGCAAACTATTACATACAGGATGGATAAACAATAAAGTCTTACTGCATAGTCATCAGGGAAGCCCATTGTACAGCACAGGGAACTATATTCAATATCCTGTAATAAACCATAATGGAAAAGAATAGGAAAAAATACATATATATATATATATATGTATATATGTGTATATCTAAGTCATTTTTTTGTACAGTAGAAATTAAACAGCACTGTAAATCGACTATAGCTCAATAAAATTGTAAAATTATTAGATAATATGAGAGACAAATACAAATCAGTACTACTACTACTACTAAGTCGCTTCAGTCATGTCCGACTCTGTGCGACCCCAGAGACAGCAGCCCACCAGACTCCCCCATCCCCGGGATTCTCCAGGCAAGAACACTGGAGTGAATTGCCATTTCCTTCTCCAATGCATGAAAGTGAAAAGTGAAAGGGAAGTCGCTCAGTAGTGTCCGACTCCTAGAGACCCCATGGACTGCAGCCTACCAGGCTCCTCCGTCCATGGGATTCTCCAGGCAAGAGTACTGGAGTGGGGTGCCATTGCCTTCTCCAATACAAACCACTATAGTTCTTTTAATAATACATTTTCATTTTGCATTTTTTACATATCCTTCAGTCCATTTTTCTATTTACAACTTTTTTTTTTTTTTTAAGTGAAATCCTGGGCTTCCCAGGTGGCTAAGTGTTGTGAAGAATCTACCTGCCAATGCAAGAGACCTGGGTTCGATCTCTGGGTCGGGAAGATGCCCTGGAGAAGGAAATGACAACCCAATCCAGTATTCTTGCCTGGAGAATTCCATGGACAGAGGAGCCTGGAGGGTTACAGTCCATGGGGTTGCAAAGAATCAGACACAACTTAGCAACTTAACAACAACAACAAAAGTGAAATACAATATTATTTCACTTTTACCATAGCATAAACACTTCTCCTTGCTTTTATACAGATTTCACAAATATTAATGGCACCTTACTAGCACTCATTTTTGAAATGTCCACCATATTCCAGGCACAATGCTATAGCCACAGATAGAAACTACAATGACCTAATTAGGCAAGAGTTGTCCCATTAAAGAAATTAGACAGTCACCTCCCTGAAGGAGAGGTGTTGTAGAATTTATCCTCCAGGGTTTTGCTAACCTCACTCTCCTACATAATATAGAATCATGAGGATATTCTCTGGTCTATTCAAACATTCCCACAGAGTTTAACATTCAGATTGTTTCTAATATTACTTATTACAAATGATAGTGAAATAAATATTTTAGGACTGGTAATATTTTCTCAGTAAAGCTGAAGAAGCTGAAGTTGAACGGTTCTATGAAGACCTATAAGACCTTTTAGAACTAACACCCAAAAAAGATGTCCTTTTCATTATAGGGGACTGGAATGCAAAAGTAGGAAGTCAAGAAACACCTGGAGTAACAGACAAATTTGACCTTGGAATATGGAATGAAGCAGGGCAAAAGCTAATAGAGTTTTGCCAAGAAAATGCACTGGTAATAGCAAACACCCTCTTCCAACAACACAAGAGAAGACTCTACACATGGACATCACCAGATGGTCAACACCGAAATCAGATTGATTATATTCTTTGCAGCTAAAGATGGAGAAGCTCTATACAGTCAACAAAAACAAGACCAGGAGCTGTAAGAAGAGGTGGAAAGAATACACAGAAGAACTGTATAAAAAAGATCTTCACAACATAAAAAAGATAATCACAATGGTGTGATCACTGACCTAGAGCCAGACATCCTGGAATGTGAAATGAAGTGGGCCTTTGAAAGCATCACTACGAACAAAGCTAGTGGAGGTGATGGAATTCCAGTTGAGCTATTTCAAATCCTGAAAGATGATGCTATGAAAGTGCTGCACTCAATATGCCAGCAAATTTGGAAAACTCAGCAGTGGCCACAGGACTGGAAAAGGTCAGTTTTCCTTCCAATCCCAAAGAAAGGCAATGCCAAAGAATGCTCAAACTACCGCACAATTGCACTCATCTCACATGCTAGTAAAGTAATGCTCAAAATTCTCCAAGCCAGGCTTCAGCAATACGTGAACCGTGAACTTCCTGATGTTCAAGCTGGTTTTAGAAAAGGCAGAGGAACCAGAGATCAAATTGCCAACATCCGCTGGATCATGGAAAAAGCAAGAGAGTTCCAGAAAAACATCTATTTCTGCTTTATTGACTATGCCAAAGCCTTTGACTGTGTGGATCACACTAAACTGTGGAAAATTCTGAAAGAGATGGGAATACCAGACCACCTGACCTGCCTCTTGAGAAATCTGCATGCAGGTCAGGAAGCAACAGTTAGAACTGGACATGGAACAACAGACTGGTTCCAAATAGGAAAAGGAGTACATCAAGGCTGTATATTATCACCCTGCTTATTTAACTTATATGCAGGGTACATCATGAGAAACGCTGGACTGGAAGAAACACAAGCTGGAATGAAGATTGCCGGGAGAAATCTCAATAACCTCATATATACAGATGATACCACCCTTATGGCAGAAAGTGAAGAGGAACTCAAAAGCCTCTTGATGAAAGTGAAAGTGGAGAGTGAAAAGTTGGCTTAAAGGTCAACATTCAGAAAACAAAGATCAGGGCATCCGGTCCCATCACTCCATGGGAAATAGATGGGGAAACAGTGGAAACAGTGTCAGACTTTATTTTTTGGGGCTCCAAAATCACTGCAGATGGTGACTGCAGCCATGAAATTAAAAGACGCTTACTCCTTGGAAGGAAAGTTATGACCAACCTAGATAGCATATTCAAAAGCAGAGATATTACTTTGCCAACAAAGGTCCGCCTAGTCAAGGCCATGGTTTTTCCAGTGGTCATGTATGGATGTGAGAGTTGGACTATGAAGAAGGCTGAGCGCCGAAGAATTGATGCTTTTGAACTGTGGTGTTGGAGAAGACCCTTGAGAGTCCCTTGGACTGCAAGGAGATCCAACCAGTCCATTCTGAAGGAGATCAGCCCTGGGATTTCTTTGGAGGGAATGATGCTGAAGCTGAAACTCCAGTACTTTGGCCACCTCATGCGAAGAGTTGACTCATTGGAAAAGACTCTGATGCTGGGAGGGATTGGGGGCAGGAGGAGAAGGGGACAACAGAGGATGAGATAGCTGGATGGCATCACTGACTCAATGGACGTGAGTCTGAGTGAACTCCGGGAGTTGGTGATGGACAGGGAGGCCTGGCGTGCTGTGATTCATGGGGTCTCGAAGAGTTGGACATGGCTGAGCAACTGAACTGAACTAAACTGAACTGAACTGAATATTTTCTCAATATGAATACTAACCAAGCATTTCCATAGGATAAATCATAGAAATAGAATTCTATGGAGATTAAAGACATAAAAAATGTAATGTGATTTGCCATTTGCTTCCGAAGCGTTAAAATAATACCCGTTTATATTGCCAGCTAAGAATCAGAATGCCCATTTCACAGAATGTGTGTCTACATCAGAGTTTAGGTTAATATTTCCTTACTTTTTCCCATCTGTTAAATTACTGGTTGAAAAAAAAGTAACTTTATTTATTTATTTTTTTACAGTGGAGAGTCAACTCACTGGATAAGATCATAATGCTGGGAAAGATTGAAAGCAAAAGGAGAAGAGAGCTGCAGAGGGTGAGATGATTAAATAGCATCATCGCCTCAATGGACATGAGTCTGAGCAAAGTCCAGGAGACAGTGAAGGACAGGGAAGCCTGGCATGCTGCAGTCCATGGGATCACGAAGAGTCAGACATGACTTAGTGATTGAACAACAATGAGGAATAACTGATATACAAAATATGCACATATTTTAGGTATGCAGTTTTATAAATTGGACATACACATAATCCCCATGATACCCTCACTAAAATCAAAGTAATAAACCTATACATTACCTCCAAAAATGTCCCTGCATACTTTTGCTTTTTGTGGGTTGTAAGAATACTTTCCTTGTGGTTCAGCTGGTAAAGAATCCACCTGCAATGCAGGAGACCTGGCTTCGATCCCTGGGTTGGGAAGATCCCCTGGAGAAGAGAAAGGCTACCCACTCCAATATTCTGGCCTGGAGAATTCCATGGACTGTACAGTCCATAGGGTCACAGAGTCGGACACAACTGAGTGACTTTCACTTTCAAGAATACTTACCCTAAGATCTACTCCCTTAAATTTTTAAATGCCATACTGTTAACTAGAGGCATGATGTTGGACAGCAAATCTCTAGAACTTTATTCATCTTGTAAAACTATAATTTTATACCCACAGAACAACAGTTCTCCATTTCTTGCTCCCTCCATCGCCTGGCAACCACCATTAGATTTTTTGATTCCATTTGTTTGACTATTTGAACTGCATATACGGAATCATGCAGTGTTTGTCCTTCTGTGATGGATTATTTCACTTAGCATATCTCCCAGGTTTGGTCACATTATTGCAAATGGGAGATTTCCGTCTTTGTTTAAGGTTGAATAATATTCCATTGTGTGAATATACCATATTTTATCTATTAACTTGTCAATGGAGGAAGAGAATGTGACATATACATACACTAGAATATTTCTTGGATTGTTTCTTTATCTTTGACTATTGTGAATAATGTTATAATGAACCTTGAAGGGCAAGTATCTCTTTGAGATCCTGATTTTGACACTTTTGACTATATACCCAGAAGACAATCACATGAAAGACAATAAAATGAGACCCCGTATCTTAAACCACACACAAAAATCAACTCAAAATGGATTAAAGACTTAAACACAAGATCCCAACATATAAAATTCCTAGAAGAGAACCTAGAGGAATATCTACATGACATGAGTCTTGGTAATAATTTCATGAAAATGACACCAAAAACACAGGCAACCCAAACGAAAATAGATAAGTAGGACCACATCAAGCTAAAAACTTTCTGCACAGCAAAGGAAACAATCAATAGAGTGAAAAGGCAACCTGTGCAATGGGAGAAAATAACTGCAAATCATATTCTGATAAGCGGTTAATTTCCAAAATATATAAGGAAGTTCTACAACTCAATAGCAAAAAAAAAAAAAAAAAATCAAACAACTTTATCTTACAATGGGCAAAGGACTTGAAGAGACTTTTCTCTAAAGACACACAAATGTCCAACAAACCTATAAAAAGGTGCTCAACATTACAAATTATCAGGGGAGTACAAATCGAAACCACAAGGAGGACTTCCCTGGTGGTCCAGTGGTCAAGAATCTGCCTGCCAATGCAGGAGACAAGGATCAGGAAAATTCCACATGTTACGGGGCAACTAAGCCCATGTGCCATAATTGCTGAGCCCTGATGCCTCAAGCCTGAACTCTGCAACGAGAGAGAAGCCACCACAATAAGAAAGCTGCACACAGCAGCAAAGAGTAGCCTCTGCTGCACCAACTAGAGAAAGTCTGTGTGCAGCAAGGAAGACCCAGTGCGGCCAAAAAAAGGAAAAAGAGACTACAGTGAGATACACCTCATACTTGTTAGGATGGCTATTATAGGGGAGGAAATATCTTTTTCCTCTACCCTTCTAAATTCTTGACTGGGACCCCTGTAAAAAAAGACAGATTAACAAGAGAAAACTGTACCACTTTATAGTAAGCTTTATGTGACATGGGAAATTTCATAAAGAAATGAAGACCTAAAGAAATGGTTAAAGGTGAGTGTTTTTCTGCTTAGGTTTGGTGAAGAGCTGTGGAAACAGATGATAAAGGATAAAGGTGAGCTCAGTATAGTAAACTCAGGAAAATTTAGCAAAGACCATTCACTCAGATTCCTCTCTGTGTCCCTTTATCTTGGAAGATAAGGATGCTGCTTCTCTGAATATAGGAGGGCAGCTGTCACATGAGGACTTTACCACCTGCTTCAGGGGAAGGTCAGAAAATCCTTTCTGTCCATACCATTTCTCACATTCTTTCAGCCTGAAATACTGACTCTGCCAAGGTACCATATGTTGGGGTAGTGTGTCCCGAACCCCATCACTATTAAAAACAAAAGATTCCAGTGACTGATTCATGTTGATGTTTGGCAGAAATCAACACAATTCAGTAAAGCAATTATCCTTCAATTAAAAAATAAATAAACTTTTAAAAAAAGATAGCAAGTGAGGATGTGAAGAGGCAATGTTTGTGCACTGTTGGTGGGAATGTAAATTGGTGCAGCCACTGAGGGGAAAAAAAGTTATCGAGATTATACAAATAATTAAAAATAGAACAACCATATCAACCCACAACCCCACTTCTGGGTATTGCTATTTATTTAAAATACATATATTCTGACCTAAGTTGCCAGCATCAGCACTTGCCTTTTCCTCCCACACATACTTTTATCTCTTTTACTTAGGATTTTTTTTTCTCTACTCTTCTTATCATTGGGAACAAAAATCGTTTGCTAATCTACTATTTGCAAGGTTTTATAGACGATGCAATTTGAGGACAGTTCGATATATAATGCAGCCACCAGCCTGGAAGAACTTAATGTTTAGTTGACATAAAGGAAGAAAACTGGGGAAATGATTGCCCAGAGAACTCATACTGCTCCTCACTCCTCCTCTCCCTCTCTTCTCTTCTGTCAAGGGCAAATTTCCTCCCCTCCCCTCCTCCAACCTCCTTCCAAACTGCTGAGTCATGTTCCTAAATAATTATGAAGCAGATGCCAAATGCCAGGAGATTATGTATATATATATGATTACGTATTTTTCTAATTGGGAGAGGGTGAGTGTGAGAAGGGTGATTGGGAGGTCTGCTCATCATCTAAGTAAAGGTTCTGGAAAACTCCTTAGTATAATAGATGCTATTCATAATAAGAGGTTATTAGAATAAGCTCAGAAGCTTTCCCTAGTGAAGTATAGCCCTTAAGAAGTACAGATTATGCCAAACTCAATTGCAAATTGGAAAGTGTCTATAAGGCCACAGGAGAAAAGATGTTGCTGGGGGTAGGGAAAGGTTTTCCTAACTGTCTTCATTACAGAGAGCAAGGACAGTAAGTGGGGCTATTATGATGATTTAGCATCCCAGAGCAGCCTGGGGAAGATAAGCACCCTTGCTGTTACAAGGGCATGGATTGGCACACAGGAATCAGCCACTGTAAAAGAAATTACCTAAATATGGAGTGACGTCACTTATTTCGCTCTCTTTGGATGGTGATGGGATGTGAAAGGAGGAGCAAGTCATTTAGAGTAGAAATGGGGAGACAGCAGAGTCCAGGGTCTGTGGCTGTACTGGACGAGGGAGGGAGCCTCTAGGGAACAGGCGAAGGAGTCAGGGGTGATGGTCAGAGGCAAAGGAAGGAGAACAGGCTGACGAATTCTGGTCTGAGTGGGGAACAGATGAAGACAGGGATGCACGCCTTTGTGAGGGCGGGTCTCCCAGGGGCCCATCACAGTGCTGGGCACAAGGTCATCCCCACCATAATCCCTTGTCTCCCTCCCCTGTCTCTTGGTTTACAAACTTTTACTCATCTTTCAAGTATCTGGTTGCATGTTTTAATTCTCTTTTCCTTAAAGAAGCCTTTTCTGACCCCCAGGAATAGGCTTGTTACCCCCTTAGGATCCTACCCCCATAGGATGCTGTATGTCCAGCGCCATGACAGCATGTTTCACACAGTATCTTCACGCTTTCATTGCCCTTCATCCTCTCTAGACTGTGAACTCATAAGAGTATGAGGGTCTTGTACATGTGTCCCCTAGGGCTTAGCACATTGCCTGACACATAAGGGCTTAAGAAATACGTGTTGACTAAGTGGAGTGGTTTATGCAGCTCAGTTGTTCTCTCTATATCCCACTTCTGTGACCACAAGGGTGTGAGCAGCCCAAGGGGGAGGTCTTATGGGACTCATATTCACCCCCGAGTTCCTGCTGTTCTTCCTGGGACCTGGCAGGCACTCAGCGATGTTGCTGAACCAAACTGAACTTGTGGCAGCTCAAGGATGTGATGGGGCAAACTACGACAGTTGACTACCTACTTTACTTTTCCTTTTAAAATTCAAACGCCAGATTTTCCAAAGATTACAAAGCAAAGTTCTCTGGACAGTTTGCACCTGGTTCGGCAGGTCTGGTGAAGCCCACAGAAACGGAGTGAGGAGGTGCTTTAAAAGAGACAGCCATACTAAAGTGCCTCTTCCCACAGATAAGTTTTGCCATTATTGATTTTGCACAACGTTTTTGTTTTGCAAAGAAAGTGCTGAGCAAAACCAGTTTTTAGGTATGGTCATTCTGGCTTATTTGACTGTATAATTAAAAGTCCAATTATTTTGGCTGAAGGCTAGATTCTATTCAGTGATGTGATCAATATTAGAGAACTCAGGATAATGTAAAAAATCTGGTAAAAAATTAGTGTGAAATAGTAAATTCAAATCTCTGAAGAGCTGAAATTTTTTAGTAATTTTAGGAGACCTAAAAATCTTTTAAAAGATTAAAAAAAATTTTTTTTAACTTAAAAAAGATAAGAAGAACTCTCCTATATCTTCATAAAAATGAATGTGAGTCAGACCTGAGTTAATGATCTACACATTAGCCAAGGTCTGGATGTGAGATGCAACATCTGCTATCCTTTCAAGTAATTGTATACTCAGAAATGTACCTAATTAACTAACAGATCAGTCTCTGGCATTGACATTTCCAAGGATAAATCCTAAAAGGGGAATAAGAAGATTGCTGGAAAGGAGGAATGCACAATTATATAATGTTAAAAAAAATGCTTAGATCAAGCTCTTTGTAGGCATGAGCCATAATCTTGTATACTTGTGTGCTTAGATTTTTTACTTACTTCTTAAGCAATTTATTATTGTTAATCATACAAGTGGGCTTTCCTGGTGGCTCCGACAATAAAGATGCTGCCTTCAATATGGGAGACTGGGTCAATTTTCTTACAAAAATCAAACAAATAATTCTACCAAAAGATCGTCTTTGCTACTCCAATCTCACAGTCTTCTTCAGAAATAATTTTATGCACTTTGGTGTGTGTGTATATATATATATATACACACACATATATACACACACATATATATACATACATACATACATAGGAGAAGGAAATTGCAACCCACTCCAGTATTCTTGCCTGGAAAATTCCATGGACATAAGAGCTTGGCAGGCTACAGTCCATGGGGTTACAAGAGTCAGACACTATTTAGAGACTAAACATCACCACATATATATACACATATATATGAACACCTTGTTCTACACATTCATATGTAGATACGCTTCAACTTAGAATTAGGTATTTTCATTTGCTTTTTATATAAACAGCATTATATTGTGAATTGTTTTATGAACTGCTTTTTATTTCAAATGACTATGTGTATTAAGAGATCTTTCTATGATGGTATACATAGATACCCCATTCTTTTTCATTACTGTACAATGGTTCATAGAATGGATGTGTTATATTTCATATATTACTGTACCTACCTGATGGGACAGTTAATCATACACAATTTGTCACTATAATAAGGAATATTGCAATGTATACCTTGCATTGTGTACATGTGGAAATATATTTCTAGGAAAATCCTTAGATTTAAAATTGCCAAATAAGAGGAAATACATATTAAGTTTTGAAAAACATTGTGAACTCTATCTCCAACAGAGGCTATGTCAATCAATATCAACACCAACAACAGTGTATACAAAAATCTTCATGGTCTTCTTTTCTCCCTATCTTACTTTTTTTCCTCCTTGTTTTCCAAATTGGTGAGGTAAAATTGACATTTCATTGCTGTGTAATTTGTATTTTTCTAGTGATAAGTGAAGTTTTCTATCTTTTCATGTTTCTGGTCATTGAATTTCTTTTTCTATGTACTACCTGCTCATATTTCTTGGCCTCTTCATCAATTTTTCTTATTAATAGAAATTCTTTATATATTTCAAGTATTTACCCACAACCCTGAAAGAAAATGTTTGCAACATATACGGTATTGAATTTTGTTTAGTTAATCCACATAAAGTCAAATTAATGAACTTCTGTGTTTACCTTAAAATCTTCCATGTCCCAATATTTATTTTTAACTCTTCCCTATATTTTCTTAAATGATGCTTATAAATTTTTATTTTCAATTTATCTGGAATTAATTTTGCACACTGTTTTAGATATGGATCTAATTTTCTTTTTTCTCAGATGGCTAGCCAGTTGCCCCAAAGTCTTTTCTCAGTTATGTGAAGCATTATCTCTAGAATATCTTTATCCCTAGTTTAATTTATCTCTGGATCCTTATGTATTCCACTGAACTTTTTAAAAAGTCTACCTCCATCCCAATATCATATTTTATTCATTATTATAGTTTGATAGCATATTTTGATGTCTAACAAGACATATCGCCGTCACCGTTTTCCTTTTTCAAAAAAAAATAACTCATACATTTTCTATTCCACAAAGATGTTAGAATTAATTAGTTGAGTTCTATAGAAATTTGATTGGGAATGTACTAAATGTTTAATTTGTGAAGAATTTATTTAGTCTTCCTAAGCACAAACATGGCATATTTCTCTTTCATCAAGTCTTCTTTTCCATCCTTCAATAAGTTTTATAATTTCCCTCATGTTCATATTAGAAAAGTATTCTTTATAACTATTACCAATGTATAGAAATAGATAGATGATAGATGAACAGTATCCACTGAACTTGCTAAATTTTCCTGAGTTCTAATGGAAGATTCAAAATTACCTAACAACTACTTAGATTTTCACGTAAATTCCAGATAGTATCAGTTGTATCTCTTTCTTTTTAGTAATTATTACCTATTTTCCATGTCTTATTGTATTGTGTAGAACTTCCATTATAATGTTGAATAGTAGCAATCATAATGGCCAAACTTCTCTTATTTCTGATTTTAATAAGAATGCTTCTAATATTTCAATATTAAGTGATATGTGTGCTAAAGTACACATACACTTTAAGTGTATGAGTGTACACTTCATATTGTACACTTCATATTGTACACTTCATATTGTACACTTCATATTGTACACTTCATATTGTACACTTCATATTGTGTACACTTTACACAATAGTAAGTATATTAAGTGATATGTAGTGCTAAACTACACTAGTCTTTGTGTAGTTTATGTCCCACAAAGGAAGGCAACCCTGTGCTGGGGGGGGCGAGGGGTAGGGCAGAGGGAAAGAGGAAGTTTGACTTCAGTCTCACAGGCAATATTGGAAAATAATTAATTTTGAAAAGTTTCCCAATCTTCAGCCACATCCTTTCAGCACTCTGTGAAGACAGCCCTCTTTAACAAATTCTACCACTTCTTAATGTTCTAAATTCTTTTCCCATGAACCCATGGACAAATAAGCATCATTCCCCTTTGATTAAAATCACCAGAATTGACCTCATATGTTGTTCCGTCTATATTTCAGATCTGTTAGCACTTCAACTTAATGCTTTAAAGCACTCTGATGGCATCATTGCAGGAGCCCTCCAGACACCATTCCCAGTCTCCAAAGAATCCCTCCTCCACCACTGTTATGACTCTTGAATTTTTTAAAGAACTCTCCAAGCTATGTCTGGATAGACCTGATGGTTATCTCCCTGACTCTGGAGAATCTCTGTTCTTCACATCTCACCATTCTAGGCAGCTAGCTTTGATGTATACATGACCTATTGTTTCAAGTTATCTATCAGGGAGATTCATTCTGCATGCGTATCTCATCACTCACTGTATGCCTGATACTACACTAGAATATTTAGTGGATAACAAAGACATAAAAGACATTGCCCTTTTTCTACAACTTTTTCTACAACTGCTTAAAAAATGCAAATAAGACCTGTTTCTGTGGCTAGAAAATTCTTCTTGGAAGAGGGGCATTCTTGAATTAGGTCCTAAAGAGCCAAACCAACCTAGTTCAGTACAAAAGGTCTGGAAATGTGTTGATTTTTTATCTTAATTAGTGTGTCTTGGCTACAATCTGACTGGGATACACATTACTATATACGTGTCTCTCCATATTGAAGCCCTCTCTGTAAACCACTTCCACATAATCAGACACTCAGTCCCATACTCTTATCTCCTTTGCATTCATATTCTGACAGGCACCCATCCAGCCTGCTTAGGGCATCGCAATAGAAAATTTATTTCTATAATAACATTTATCCTCACCTGAATTGTTTCAGTGCCCATCTAAGTGGCCTCTCCACCTCCAATTTCTCATCTCTCCAAGCCATCAAACACAGCTAGCATCTCAATGTTAGACAGAAACTACAAGCATCCCAATCCACTCCTCAGAACCTTAATGGTTCCCCACTGTCTTCAGTATCACACTAATTTTTAAAATCTTGGGTGGCTTTTCCACCTCCTTACTAAGAGCTAGTTTTCTATGATCCAACCACATGTAACTTTTCAACTAAGTCCTATCTTTTGGAGTAGCCTCCTCTCTTATCATTCTAATGACTAATCTAATATCAAAGTATTTTCTGTATTATTTCCATCTCTTAGTAATTCCACCTTTCACTGGATTTTACAGCCCACTCTAACTATGTATGGCAATTAAATTATTAACTGCATCACTACTATATTTTTAGAATGATCACAGTACCTAGAACACAAAGTAATAAATTCCTTCTGAATTGAATTAATCATGCTAAAGAATAACTGAGACGATAAGTGGTCATAAGTCTACCTTGTTCTGGGTAAATTTCCGTTCATAAGATGTTGTGTTTGTGCTCCAGAAGAGTATGTATAAGCCAGTTTTAGACACTGAGTAATTCAAAATCAGAATTGTCAACTTTTCCTACAATGTGCCTAGACCAATCCTTGTTTATTTCTTTTTCCTTTATTTTTCCCTAGAATATCTACAACATTGTCCTTCCCTCATCTTTAGGGAATGCCACAGCTTCTTTCACTAGCATTCTAATTTTAATTTAAAAAAACCAACTATTCATTTGGAGAATCAGTTGCATTTCTTTTCTTTTCAAATTTTAATAATACTCAGTACAATACACAGTTCTAAAAACAAGACAAACATCCTAAACCCAGAAGGAATCAGAGAGAACACCTTGCACCTATTTAAATGTCATTCTGGGTGTTATTCAGACATGCTACACAGAGGATGGACACCCCAGACCATGCCAACGACACTGGCTTTTACCCTCTTCCTTCTAACTGTGCCTCAATCCCAGAGAATCCCATAGCCACACATTTGTGTTGTTCAATACAAATGAGAAGGAAATGGTTAAAAGGGACTTCTGAGTTCATTGCTTCTCTTCAAGTATTTATGAACAAAAAGTTGAAAAAAATTCACAGCATAAGTGTGTTTAGAGAAGACTAAGAGCAGCAGAAAACCAGATGACACATTCTGGAATGGTAGCAATCAAGGTTCTATTCAATCCTTCCCCCCAACCTCATGCATCAGAATATTTTCGTCTTTGAAACTTCTTGCACAGTTGCACAGGTGTATTGAATTCACACTGATCCACCAAAAAAAAGGCAAGAAAATTGTTCGTATGTCAACAGCATCTAGAAATTTCAGCAAAGTCTTTAAAATGCAAAGATTAAAAATAATCCACTAAGGATTATTTCCTACTATCATAACAATGGTGATGCTTTTCAGCTGTGAATAATCTGTTGCTCTAACCTTAAAGTATTTGTAGAGTGGGGCAAAAACTATGGCTTTTCCTTCACCAGGTACTGGGAAGGTACATGACTAGGCCGGAAGTCAGCAAACTTTCTATAAAAGGCTATAGGTAAATATTATGGGCTTGGCAAGATATACAATCTCTCTTGCAGCTACCCAACTCTGTCTTGTAGCTTGAAAGCAGTCATAGACATAGTAAATAAATGGGCATGTCTGTGTGCCAATAAAACTTTATTAACAAAATAGCCAGACAGCCAACAGTCAAAGTTTGCCTTGGGTTAAACTGTATATTCTTTAACTATAGTGATATCTTTCTTTATGATATGTAACCATTGCATCTCCAGTGTCTGGCACACAGCAGTTGCCAAATAAATACTTGTAAATATGAAAATGAATTAATTTGTAAAACATATTTCTTGTCCTCAAAAAGCTTACTATCTAGTTTTTTATTGAGAACAAAAGCAAGAAAATACAGAAGAAGAAGAAGAAAAAGATGACTGTAAATTTAAGCTGCTTGACTCACCAATTCTACCAACTATAATGACAGTTTATATTTTAACTGATCGTGTCTTCATATCTTAAGGACTCAGTTTTCCTAACTACTAAGGTTAGGTTTAGGGTTAGGTTATAAAGTCACAGTACTTGATAGCTTTTCAGGTTGCTTTTGTAAATTTCTGTCAGAAACTGAAAAGAAGCCCCATGAAATTTACAAGATAAAAAGGAAGAGAAAGAGAGAGAGAGAGAGAGAGAGAGAGAGAGACTGAGGTTGACCAGATAACCAAATCCCCCACTCTATTCACCTCATCTGTCATTTCTGATATCATGTACTTTTCCCACAGCATGGAAGATAAATAAGACACCATTCCAATCATCAACAAATCTCTCTAGCCAGAATACTAAAAGGGCTAAGTAAGGGAGATACAGCAAGAAAGAAGGCATATTCAGAAAGACAGTGTTACTTTATACAGGATTTTCTTCCTAATCAACACAGTTTACCTCTAGCTAGATCTTGGTTTGACACAAGGTGATGACCAGTGTATCAGTTAGAGTCCCAAAATAAAGTACATGGCACACTCAGGATAATTCCAAAGATAGTTCATTTACAAAGGGAGTATTTACAAAGATGTGGACAGGATCTAGGAAACCCACAAAGGATGTTATAACACCCCAAGGTAAAAAGAAAAGAGTCCAAAGGGGAGAGGGAAGGAAGGGCTGTGTTGGCTCCAAAGGACAGAGTCATCTAGAACAGGTCACCTTGTGGGGAGCAGTCACCTTGTGTTGAGCCACATGGCTAGATGGAGGCGACCTCACATAGAGAGAAACCACTCACTATTTCCACTTTTCCTTCTTCTCTCTGATTTCCCCCTGGGGCTCTTGATTGGTTGAACTGAACCATAAGCCAAAGGGCAAGGAAGCCTACTGGTGTGGTCTACACTTCAGCTTCTAGGTCAAAGAGCAGAGTGGGGATGAAAGATACCAGATCTGGAGGGACAAAGAGAAGATGACCAGCACAAATCGAGCCCAAAGGAGTTGAAAGCTCATTACACTGAGGCTGTCCTCTACGAGGACTAACATCAGGGTGGCACCAGATTGATCACCCACACACTCCCATTTTTCTCCTGAATGAGATTTTCACCACTGTCTATGAGGAAATGAATTGAGCAATTTTCTGTTCCCTGCAGCATAAGGAGAATCTCTTGCCAACCACTCTTACTTAGCAGATGGTAGGTGATACCGTGAGGCCTGTTTGGCTCCTTGTAAGGCAAACAGCCAGGCAGAGAGCTCTGGAGATGGGAGTCCCAGTTCCCAGCTCTGGCTCTGCTCCTAAGTGACTAAGTGACCATAAGGGGGTAACTTCTCTTGGGGCTTAGTCCCATTTTCCTAAGCTAAAAAAAAAAAAAAAAGTCATTGGATATAATGACCTGTACGTAAGCATCTTAACCTAGAGTTTTCATGAAATTATGTAAAATTTTTGAAAAAACTGTGCATATGAACATTTTCCACTAGAAAAACACTATCAATTAGGCACTCAGGTGTTGTGCTCAGTTTGTTCATTCTTTCTCCCACTCTCTCTTTAGAAAAATCTCATTGACCTCACAACAGCCTAGGAAATTCAAGACTCTTTTTCTATTGTATCATTGAGCGATTTGCCCAAGACACCCAGTTAGGAAGTGGCAGAGCAGGGATTCTCACCATGCTCTCTAAACACCAAGATCATGCCCCACCCTCTCGCCTGAGGTCAGACGCACATGGTTAAGGATGTCAACAAGCTCTTTTATTATTAACTGCTCTTACAGGACCAGGGCATCATGAGAGGGCTTTGTCCAAGAGTGAGAAGGCTTGAGAGTTTGGGTGCTGAGGTTCTCACCTGTGCCTCATAGTATGGGAAAGGTTAGGGAATGGAAAATTTGGACTAAGGGAGTCAAGTCCTGAGAAGAGTTCTGAGGGTAAGACAGACACCACAGACAGTAGACTCAAAGGCCAAGAAGGCCTTGAAGCTGAGCAGGAGTGCTCCCTCTCTCATTGAACATGATCACCCCATCCTCTCTGTAGTAGCCTCAGAAGGCTCCAGAGGAGAAGCTCCTCTATCCTGAAGGGAAAACTCATCCAGACTTTCAAGAGAGCAGAGGCAGCAGAAGGTTGGGGTTCTTGGTGCCCTGTGATCTGGCGTGTCCAAGCTTCTTGAACGACCAGAGTCCCATGCCTGGAGCACTCCTGGCTTTTTTTCCACCATCTGGAGAGCCTCTCCACCAGGTCTGGCTGCCCTTTGAAAGCCAAGCTGCTCTATTGTTTATTCCAAATGGGGAGAATGCTTAAACAGCAACTGTGGGCCAAGATGTCCCATCTGGTCCCAAGACACTTTGAGACCAAGAAGGGCTCTTCTGACCTATCCTCTAAGCTCTGAAGTGGGAACAATCCCTCTGTTCAACATGCCAATATGCAGCCTTCTTGCTAGCCTGGTCAGTGAACATCACCTTCTGTGAGACACCAGGGACACAATTCCCCTGAAGAAATCTCATTCCAGGGAGGAAAGGATTTACTGGCCTCCCTGAAAGGGCAACGAAGACCTTAGAGTTGATCAGCCCCGCACGTTGGGAGTGGGTACTCCACTGGGCGCAGGCAGCCAGCAAGCCAGGCTCATTTCCTCTGTGCTGGCACAGCCAGGACAACAGCGAACCTTGGCAGCCCTGTCTGACCTGGATCACAGATGTGAAATGCTCTGCATGACCTGGCAAGGCCTCTAGATCCCACTTTGTTCTGCCAGAGGCCTTCTCTGCACAGCTCATCAAGCCCTGTAATCCCTCCCTTGTTGCCTGGCTGCACGGATGGCTTCGGTTGCCTCTGAGCTGCCTGAAGCCTGCAGTCTGCTTCCAGAACTGGTGCCAGAAGCCTCAGTCTAGTACCCAGGGGATGAGAGACTCTGAGGCTCTCCATCTGCATGCCAGGATGGGAAAGAGATTCCTGGCATTGCCCTTCTTGACCTAGAGAAAAATGAAGATCTTTTTGAATAGCCCAACAGTAAGGAATCAGTTGATGTATCAATATATATACTGGCGCCTGATAGCCTGCACTGATGTGGAAGCGAGAAAAAGATTTTCTTTCAGCTCTTTGGCTGATTCCCACAGCTTCCTCCCAACAACAGTGACTTTGAGATATTTGGGGACTTAATTTCATCTGTAAACTTCAGCACCAGGCTACTCAAATTCTAGTTGACCCTTGAACAATTCCAGGTTTGAACTACATGGATCCACTTATCCATGTCCTTTAAGCCAACTCTGACCATCCTATCTGTGAGAGGCAGCAATAAGGACCCAAAGGAAGAGGCTACATCCTCTAGACGTTTTCAAGTAGCTGAAAAAACACCCAGAATTTCCACTCCCGTAGGAACTCTTACATGTGGGAAGCAGGAGACAATTTCAAGAATTGCCAGTGGAGCATGAAAGTGATGTTTTTAAATGAAATAGCCCAAATATACCAATAATAGAATGTACACATTCAGTGCAAGAAAACAATACATGTAACATGACCCAGCTGTGACAGCTGAGTTAACTACAACCCTAGGGATCAGTGAAGATCATCTCTGAAGCCATAATGTCGAGTGCAAGGAGTCAGAGAAAATATATAGATAATACATCCATATTACATTGAAAGTATGGTGTTGAAATAGACAACTGAATTGAAATAGGATCAAGTCCAATATGTAGATGGTAAAACTGTAAGGAAAAGCAGACACATGATTAGCATACTGGCTAGGATGACTGGTCCCTCTGGGCTTGGGGGAACTGGAGCAGGTGTGACTGAGAAGGCACACTGAGGTCCTTCTAAGGGAAAAACGTTCTACCTCTCTTCACTTGAGAGGTAGGTACCAAGTTGTCTGTCATATTCTCTCTCTCTCTGTTTATTGAAGTATAGTTGATTTACAGTATTATGTTAGTTTCAGGTGTGCAGCAGTGACTCAGTATTTTTATAAAGTATATTCCAGTAAAAGTTTCAGGTAACGGATATAATTCCCATCGCTGCATAATACATTCTTGTTACAGATCCATTCTATGCCTAGCAGTTTGTATCTCTTAATCCTATACCCCTATCCTGCCCCTCCACACTGCCCTCCACTTCTGGTAACCACTAGTTCATTTTCTATATCTGAATGTGTTTCTATTCTGCTATATACATTAGTTTGTACTGTGTTTTAGACTCTGCATATAAGTGATATCACATTTGTATTTCTCTGTTTGACTTATTTCACAAAACATAATATTCTCTAGGTCTATCCATGTTGCTGCAAAAGGCATGATCTCAGTCGTTTTTATGACTAATAGTCCATTGTGTAAATATACCACATCTTTACCCGTTCGTCTGTTGATGGACATGTGGGTTGCTTCCATATCTTGGCTATGGTAAATAGTGCAGTGAACAGAGGGGTGCAGGTATCTTTTCAAGTTAGTGGTCTGCCTTATTCTTTAAACTTCACACCTATTTTTGCACACATTTTTATGTGTGTACATGTATCTACCTCATCCTCTATAGCAAGTACCATGAAGGCAGTGTTTTACCTGTTACCTCTTTTGTCTATTGCCGGATCATCAGCATATATGGAAGTGTTCATATACAGCTGATATTTAAATACATATCTTTGAATAAATGAATAAATTCATTACTTAATGAATATTTTCACGATGCAAATTTTAATAATGTTTGACATAATAAAGTTCGTAGACAAGAGCACTTTTGCCATAAGGTCTGCACATGCTGATGAGAAACATAAAGAAAATGGAATGAAGTGAGGGGAGAGGTGTTCACTGTGACCAGGGCCATCCAGGGAGGACAAGCCAGGCAAGGAGGATGGGGAGAGGGGAGGTGAGGGGGAGTTCTAAGTCAAAGGACCAACACAATAATTATTATTATTAACTGAATTTTTACATTGGGCCAAGATCTTATTTGCTATTCATTACAAGCCATTAAGGTAAATGCCATTATTACCTTCATTTCACAGACGAGCTCATGACTTTCAAAGATCTAGGAAGTAGACTCCTGGCTTTGGCTGACTGTCTGACTCAAGGGTAGACACAAGCAGGGGCAGGACGTCACTCCGAGAACTCAGCTGGAAGGTAAGGAGTGGCTCTTCCTAGGCTGGGCTTCAGCGTTCAGCTCTAACCCCACTCTAACCTCCCTCCCCAGCGAGGCCCCATGGCTCCGTGCTCAGAGCCCACTGTGTGTGGGATGCCTGGCTCCTCTGTAGTGAAAGTGAGTAAGTAGCGGATGCTTGGTGGTGAATCACCTGCCTCTCATCCGGTGGCACTATTATTTCAGCAGAGATCCTCTTCCTGCAAAAGGCAGATGCAGACTGAGGCACTGGGGTTTTGCAGCTCAGATTTCCAGTGATGCATGAGCACCAGCTGAGGTAAATGGAATTGCAAGCCAAGTCCATACTTAGAAATAGTCATGGAAACTTCCACTCTTCGAAGAGAAATCCTCTTATGTGTCCCAGGGAAAATTAACAATAATAACGAAAATAATAATGGCAGCAGTTACCCAGTACCAGGCTCTATACTAAGTGCTTTATATTCTCAGAAGAATGGTGCGCAGTATTTAAAAGCTCCATTTTTCCAACGACTCACCCAAGCTGATATGACCTGTAATCTATATGCAGAACTCAAATCCTGGTTGATGGCCTACATAACCTGAGTTTTAACCACATCCTTGTACTGCCTCTTGCCATGAAAGGGTCAGTAGATCCCTGGGAAATTGTCAAATTAAAGATGGATGGTATTGCCCTTTACATTAAGGACCCTGGATAGGGATTAGTTTGGTGTCCTTAGATCACTTTACCAAGAACTATTTCTCTATCTTCATCCCCTCCATCTGCTCCTACCTACTTGCCAGACCTCTAGAAAATGTACCTCTCTAAGTTCACCAGATTAGCAGAGACCAGCCTTAAGGTTGGGCCTCTCCTTGCAGAATTAACAAGGATGCATGTTAAATTCCTCCCGAGGAGCTCACTATGTTTCCCTTTTGCATTAAGTTAAAATGCAGACACATTTTCATCTTCATTTCACCTTGAGCTTTACTGGCAGTGGTTCCCACTGCCTTAGCTTTCAGTTTCTCTGTTCTTTCTCTGTTCACATCACCCCAACTCCTGTAAGACTTGAGCAGAAAGTTAATGCTCCGAGACGGATACGCAGGGCACCCAGGAGAATTCACAACTTTAAAAGCTACTTTTAAAAATCGAGAATAAAATGAAGAAGCAAATCAACACTTTCTGATTGCATCTTATTTGTAAGTTTGGATTTTCTTAACTCGGGACTCCTTTAGAAATCAGATCACATTTGTGTTATGAGAAAAATATAATTGGAAAAAGAGATCCTATAGGTAAAGAAAAAGGATATTCCAGGCTTATAATGCAAAAACCCTAGTCCCTCTCCAGACTGTATCTTATATCCCTGAAATGCTAAATTTTATTAAATTGCTTCCATTTTATACATTGGAAACAGAGTCCAGACAGACTCAATTATAGTCCTTTCCAAATTAGGATTCATCTAGTCACCCTGGGCTCAGATGAAATTAGGTCTCTTAGCCCTGCCCCCACCCCCGTCCCCCCATGCTCACAGCATTCACTCCAGTTCTCTGGTGGGCTTCACGGCTGTGGTCGGAGGATACCGCACCTGGGCAGTTACCTGAGGAGCAGCAATTATCTCTGTGCAGTTTACCCCATGCCCTGTCATTGCTGGAGTTTGTGAAACAAACTCCAGGTAAAAAGAAAAGACTGAACTGGCCTCAACCTGCCTATCCTCAATGCCAAAGAGGGCTTAAAAAAGATGTTTTTGGTACCATGTAGCAAGAAAATTGCCAAGAGGAGACCTTCAGAAGAGTCTCTGAGAGACTTAACACTGATCAGTGGGAAAGCTATAAAAATGAAAGAAGAAAATCAAAAGAGAAGGTCAGACAGTACAAGCAGGGAGTCTCAAGGTGGTGTTAGATGAAATTTTAAAACACTTGAACGTGGCTGGTCCAAAAAAGCAGCATCATTGTAAGAATATACTGAAAATATGTATTGCAAAGAGACTGCATTGCAAAGAGAAGGGAATTCTCTAATAAATACATGTTTATAATACTTCGTGTGTCATTGACAGGTACAGGGTTCTGTAATGAAATTTCCACCTTTCCCCACCTCCCCCAGTTCATCACTCTCCTGTATGCCTATGAAATAGAGAGAGACTTGATCCTGTCTACTAAAATTCATTCCTTCCCTTTGCTATCTCTAGAGTTTCCTTTCTAGTCTCTTGATTCTCAGATACTTACTGCATACAATTAGGAATTAGATGATGTTACTACTATTGCTGCCCATAATAACAACAGAAGCAACTAAGAATATTGAGTGTTTACTGTGTACCATGCACTGTTTTTTTTTTTTTTTTTTGGTCTCTCATCTTGTTGAAGCATAGTTGGTTTCCGATGCTATGTTTCAGGTGTACAGCAAAGTGATTCATATATATAGTTAGATAAATTTTTTCTTCTCAGATTCTTTCCCATTATAGGTTATTACAAGATATCAAATACAGTTCCTTGTGCTATAAAGTCGGAGAAGGCGATGGCACCCCACTCCAGTACTCTTGCCTGGAAAATCCCATGGATGGAGGAGCCTGGTAGGCTGCAGTCCATGGGGTCGCTAGGAGTCGGACACGACTGAGCAACTTCACTTTCCCTTTTCACTTTCATGCATTGGAGAAGGAAATGGCAACCCACTCCAGTGTTCTTGCCTGGAGAATCCCAGGGACAGGGGAGCCTGGTGGGCTGCCGTCTATGGGGTCACACGGAGTCAGACACGACTGAAGCAACTTAGCAGCAGCAGCAGCAGTGCTATAAAGTAGAACCTTGTTGTTTATCTACTTTATATTTAGTAGTGTGTGTCTGTTAGTCCCAAACTCTCAATTTATCCCTCCCGCCTTTTACCCTTTGTAACCATAAGGAAGAAAAAAAAAAGCCAGATGGGTTAAACATTAAGAAAGACTTTGGTATAACCAGAGAAATAGCAAGTGGGAAGGAATTAAAGAAAGAGAAGATACTTTCCAGAAACATTGTTATAGATTATTAATTGGATGAAATTTAATGTTCTTCAAGGGACACAAGTAAAAATTGAGCTTTTTTTTTATAATACTCAGTGCTTTGGACTGGGTTCTCAGATCACAGCTACATAGAGCATGGGACATATAAGGACTCCACTTTTATAAGGATTACACATCTAAAGTGCTTTATGGCTTCACGTATGAGACCTAACCAGTTAAGTACAATAATCTCATGAGGATAAAGTATAGTAATGTATATTTGCAGGAAGAGAAGAGGGAGGAGGGAGGTGCTTCCAGTTAGCTTAGAAACAAGATGGTATCTCTGATAATTAAGCTATGAAATCAACAGTGAATTTATTCATTGAGCAAATATTTATGGAGCACCTACTGTGTAGCAGCAACTGTTCTACACAAGGGATATAGTAGTGAATGCTATAAACATTTTCTGGAGCATACATTCTAGTAAGGAGAGCTTGAGAAATTTGTATGCAGGTCAGGAAGCAACAGTTAGAACTGGACATGAAACAACAGACTGGTTCCAAATAGGAAAAGGAGTTGGTCAAGGCTGTATATTGTCACCCTGTTTATTTAATTATATGCAGAGTACATCATGAGAAATCCTGGGCTGGAGGAAGCACAAGCTGGAATCAAGATTGCTTGGAGAAATCTCAATAACCTCAGATATGCAGATGACACCACCCTTATGGCAGAAAGTGAAGAGGAACTCAAAAGCCTCTTGAGGAAAGTGAAAGTGGAGAGTGAAAAAGTTGGCTTAAAGCTCAACATTCAGAAAACGAAGATCATAGAATCCGGTCCCACCACTTCATGGGAAATAGATGGAGAAACAGTGGAAACAGTGTCAGGCTTTATTTTGGGGGGCTCCAAAATCACTACAGATGGTGACTGCAGCTATGAAATTAAAAGATGTTTACTCCTTGGAAGGAAAGTTATGACCAACCTAGATAGCATATTGACAAGCAGAGACATTACTTTGCCAACAAAGGTCCGTCTAGTCAAGACTATGGTTTTTCCTGTGGTTGTGTATAGATGTGAGAGTTGGACTGTGAAGAAGGCTGAGCACTGAAGAATTGATGCTTTTGAACTGTGGTGTTGGAGAAGACTCTTGAGAGTCCCTTGGACTGCAAGGAGATCCAACCAGTCCATTCTGAAGGAGATCAGCCCTGGGATTTCTTTGGAAGGAATGATGCTAAAGCTGAAACTCCAGTACTTTGTCCACCTCATGCGAAGAGTTGACTCATTGGAAAAGACTCTGATGCTGGGAGGGATTGAGGGCAGGAGGAGAAGAGGACGACAGAGGATGAGATGGCTGGATGGCATCACTGACTCGATGGACGTGAGTCTCAGTGAACTCCGGGAGTTGGTGATGGACAGGGAGGCTTGGCGTGCTGAGATTCATGGGGTCGAAAAGAGTCGGACACGACTGAGCGACTGATCTGATCTGATCTGATTTACCATAAAGTCAATTAGTAGCTGACCCAGTGGTTCTGAGCCAAGATCTGCAAGGTCATCCTATGAAGACTGGATATAAACCAGCTCCACAAGCTCACATTTTCACCTATAGGATTTAATGTGTCATCCAACAGGAAGGGAGGAGGTTGGAGAGCTATAGAAGAATGGAAAGTTATAAAAGCCCAATATGAACAGAGCCAACAAAGAAAGAAAGAAAGAAACCTGCAAATGAAACATATTTCAAGTTCTACCCCCTCCTAGCTGTGTGATTTTGGGCCAGGTATTTACCCTCTCTGTACCTCAGCTACCTCAACTATAATCATTCCACCTGTATCTTAGAATTTGGGTCTGCATTAAGCAAGCCACTGTTGGGACATCCTTGGTGGTCCAGTGGTTAAGAATCTGCCTTCCAATGCTGGGGACACAGGTTCAAACCCTGATTGGAGACCTAAGATCCCACATACCAGGGGGCAACGAAGCCCACACATCACAACTATAGAAGCCTGCATGCCTCAACAAAGAAATGAAGACCCAGTGCAGCCAAAAAAAAAAAAAAAATTTTTAAGAGGACAGGGTGGTTAAAAAAAAAAAAAAGATACTATAAAATATTTACCATGGTGAGCCAATGTTGCTTGCTATCAGTCTTATTGTGTCCCTACTGATGAGGCTACTGCCTCTAGGAGAATCATGGAAACTCATTGATTTGATGGCAAAGACTGGCTAACACTTATGACAAAAGTCCAGCTTGGTGACAGTGGTCCTTCCTGCTGATCACAAGCCCCAAACACTTAGGTTGGGGGTTTGTACGGAGCTCAGCTTATACAGGCACTGATAGAAAATGTCCTCTAAAGATACCAGAATTGGGTTGTCTGTACATTTCTCTATATTCAAAATGCTTCTCGTTTAATTTTCTTACTAACAGAAAACATCAGAAGTCATTATCAAACACTAACCAGTTGCCAGCACCAACCCCATGTTCTAGAGAATGCAAGGACAACAATAACAAAAGGCTAAACTCTGCTTCCTGCTTCAAGATGCTCACCTCTTAGATAGGAAATGAGATCTATATGAACTCTTAGGTCAAAAATCCCAAAGCAGCACAGAATCAGGGCGAGCCTTGGGTCCCCCTTTAAGCACCACCGGGGGTTTAGTTGCTAAGTCATGTCCAACTATTGCAATCCCATGGACTGTAGCCTATCAGGCTCTTCTGTCCATGGGATTCTCCAGGTGAGAATACTGGAGTGGGTTGCCATTTCCTTATCCAGGGGATCTTCCCGACCCAGGAATTGAACCTGGGTCTCCTGCATTGCAGGCAGATTCTTTACTGACTGAGCTATGAGGGAAGCCCTAAGCATCATGGAGGAGATTAAGAAAGCTGTTTCCTCAAGAGAAGACTGGGCCATAACAAGAAGAAGAGCGGATACTTTTGCGGAGTGCCTCCTAAGTGCCAGCCACCAAAACGCACATGCCCCATTGGGATACTTTCTTCAGTCCCTTTTAGAGATGAGAAAACTAAGTTTCAGAGAAGTTGAATGACTGGATCAAAGTCATCAGATACTCAGAGAGTGCCCCAGGATACCAGTTCGCATCTGACCTATAACTTTTTGTTATTCTCCCTATTATAGGAGGCAATATATGGTAGCACTGAGAATGTGGAGGGGTCTGCAGACAGAGCTGGGATTTTAATTCATCTAAATGTGTGATTTGTGCAAATTATTTTATCTTCTTATGCCTGTTTTCTCAGATACAAAATATATCTCCTGACGGAAGCCATTGGTAACATTTCCAGAGCCCTTGTAATGGAGAAGAGGTGTTGAATATCACATTATAGTGGGTTGAAAGGTGATTTGAAGTGTGTAGACTGGGGGTTAGCAAACTACAGCCAAATCTGGCCCACTACCTGTGTCTGTAAATAAAGTCTTATTGGAACACACAGACGCTAATATGTCTCATGACAACATTTGTCTCATGATGTTTTGAGAATTAAATGACCTAATCCTTGCTTAGCACACAGGTGGCACTCATAAGTGTTGGCCATGATATTGAATATGATGATGCCAGGGCATCCCCCTTCGTGCCAGTGTACTCTCCTCTGCGCTGCCACCTTAAGACAGCTCTGAGACCTGAAGACTAGAACCCTGAGGCCAAAGCGGCACCTGAGAAGGAAGGCTTAGTGGCCTTGGGGGCAGGGGGGAGATTGGGGCAAAAGCTTGGACGAACACTTCCCAGGGCCAGCACATCCCACCCACCAGCTTGTCGGTTTCCCTGCTCAGAATGGACTCTTAGAAACAATTGTCCTTATAGCCGAGCTCACCATATTCAGCCCCATCATGCTCTGCCTAAGGGCTTATTCTGGCTGGAGGGGCAGGGGAGGCTCCTACACTGAGGAGCCTGAAGCAGGTAGATGTCGCCTCCAGCTTCCTCGCTTCCTGGAGCAGGGCAGGTCTGAAGCACGGATGGCCTCTACTATGCACCAGAGGTCTCCGCAGGACTGAATTCCAGGTGCCCACAGGTAATCAGCTAACATGTCCTTCCTTATTCCCTTTCCTCTCTCACGCCCCCACTTTCCTACTTGTGCTTCCTGAGATCACGTGAATCCCAGTTTCCAGGTCTGCTTCAGTGGGAACCCAGCTCACTAGCTCAGCACACATATCTAGGTTAGGTCACCACATTATCCATCTCTTAGTCTTATAATGACAGCCCTGGGACTTTTGAATTGACCATAAAGAAGGCTGAGTGCTAACAACTGTTACTTTTGAACTCTTGAGAGTCCCTTGGACAGCAAGGAGATCAACCCAGTCAATCCTAAAGGAACTCAATGCTGAATATTCATTGGAAGGACTGATGCTGAAGCTCCAACACTTTGCCCACCTAATGCGAAGAGTGGAATTGTTGGAAAAGACCCTGATGATGGGAAAGATTGAGGGCAGGAGGAGAAGGGGGCACAGAGGATGAGATGGTTGGATCGCATCAGTGATTCAATGGACGTGACTTGGAGCAAACTCCAGGAGATGGTGAAGGACAGGGAAGCCTGGCATGCTGCAGTCCACAGAGTTACAAAGAATCAGACATGACTTAGCAACTGAGCAGCTTGTTACTCAAACCCCCAGTCTGCTGATAACAGGGACTGGAGCTACATCAGCATCACCAGCCAGTTCACTGGTTTTTCAGCATCACCTTGTTCTCCACTGGTCCCAGCTCCACCATCAACCTGACCACCTGCTCAGGTCGGTGTCCTCACACCCTCAGTTACCTGGATGCTCTTCTCAGCAGAAGACTGAAGGAAGCAGTCAATTTCTCTAATAACTCTGAACTAAGGAATGTTTAATCTGAGGATGTGAAAAGAAAATGGATTTCCTGAATCAGCAAAGATTTATGCTAAACAACCTTTTTACGAAATGACCTACCAAGAAAGGAGTCTCCCTGTAGCACTTTAAGAGGTTTCTTGAGGGAGGAGAGAAGAGTCATATTCTGTCTCATTAGCTAACTCTAAATACTGAGGAAAGTGTCCCAAGCTGCCAGCTGGACTCTAAGTAAAGTGCAAAACAGCTCTTTGTAAAGTCCTATCACATATCACTGACCCATTTAGAAAATATTTATTGAGCACCTACCGCAAGCCTGGACAGGCTCTGAACTAGGTAACAGGGAGAGGGTACTGAAAAAATGACCAGAACAACAATAAGACCACAAAGTCTCTGCCCTTATGAAGCTTTACATTCTGTGTTGTTTATTGCTTCATAACAAGTGGCACCAAAACTTCATGGCTTAAAGCAATAACCATTTTCCCTAAATTCTGCAGGTTAGCAATTTGGGTAGGGCTCACTTGGCCTGTTCTACCTTTCTCATCTGGGGTCACTCATACAACTGTAATCATTAGGGACCTCAATTAGGACTAAGCTGGCTTGACTCCCATCTGGAAGGTGGTGCTAGCTACCAGCTGCTTTGTCTAGAGGGCTTCAGTGGGAATGACTTCTGTCTGTTCTACCTGTCCACTCTTCCTCCACTAGACTAGCCTTTGAAGGTCCACAGTGTGGTGTCTGTAACATCTGTGGATCGAAGTCAGTCACAAGGCCAGCCCAGAGATAAGGATTACTCCATCTCTGGATGGAAGATGCTTCAAAGATACAATGGCATGGATACAGTTTGAGGAAGAATGTGTGGCCATTTTATTGCAATCTACTGGGTACTGGAATGGGTGAGACAATATATAACAATGCTCATCATAATAGACACTCTGTGATCATTTCACAATATATACAAATATCAAAACATTATGTTGTACACCTGAAGCTAAGATGTCAACTATATCTAAAAATAATAATAACAAGAACCCACAGTGCTTAGAAGTTCTCAATGTTATCTCCACATAAGAATTACCCGGAGAGCTTTTCAAAAAACTACCAGACCCTCCAGCATAGACCCATTAAGTCAAGGATTAAAACTTGGGATTCCACATGATTAGCCAGCTTCCCAAATGAGAGTTAGACTATAAAGAAGGCTGAGCACTGAAGAATTGATGCTTTCAAACTGTGGTGCTGGAGAAGACTCTTCAGAGTCCCTTGGACTGCAAGAAGATCAAACCAGCCAATCCCAAAGGAAATCAACACTGAATATTCATTGGGAGGACTGATGCTAAAGCTGAAGCTCCAATACTTTGGTCACCTGATGTGCAGTGCCAAATCATTGGAAAAGACTCTGATGCTGGGAAAGATTGAGGGCAGGAAGAGAAGGGGCTGACAGAGGATGAGATGGTTGGACGGCATCACCGACTCAATGCACATGAATTTGAGTGATCTCTGGGAGATAGTGAAGGACAGGGAAGCCTGGTGTGCAGCAGTTCATGGGGTCTCAAAGAGCCAGACACGACTTAGTGAATGAATGACAAGAGGAACCTAGAGCAGTGAGAGAATGGTTAAGATGTAGACACTGAGGAAAGACTCTCTCTAAAGAGGAAACCGAGCTAAGACCCAACTGAATCAAGAAAAGCCCCTGAACCTTGGTGCCATTTAAACAGGAGAGGGAAGCAAGTGAAAAGACTCTTGAGGCCAGAGGCAGGGAGGAGGCTGTGGTGGCAGGAGCAGATGTGGAGGAAGACACATTGCAGGAATGGTCCAGACCATGCAGGCAGTGCCTGGAAAGAATGTTCTGTTCACTTTCCCAGAGTCAAGGTCTTACGGTTGATCTGGTTTATCTGTCATCTCGCTTGGGTTTTGTAGAGAGGCAAAGCAATAAATAACTGATTGAATATTCTGCTTACAGAAGGGCACACAACTTTTAAAAAGTCTTTTTTAAAAAGAACTCACTAATTCTCCTGCAGTTTTTAGGAAAATAGGAAACAAAGCTGGAGAGGTAGGGAATGTGGGATGGGAGAAAACAACCACACACACACAAAAAGCATTGCTTCAGAGAAGACAAGTGTGGGGAATAAAGGAACTCAACAGTGAGCACTCACCGGCAGCAGGTTCTTCATTTGCAGGAGTAAATGACAGCCGTGGTCCCAAGTCCCACAGCTGATTAAGAGCTGAGAGAGATAAGGACACAGGGTCCCAGATCCTGCTTTCCTCCTCCGTCCTTGCTTGCCACTCCCCTTCCTCTCAGTCTGTCCTGGCTGGTGCACATTTAGGAACCACCAGAGGGGTCTTCAGCCTCTTACCTCCACCCTCTTCTCCAATAAAGCATCTAAGTAGCTACGAGTCCTTGGGAGAAACCGGCTTAGTGTGGAGTTGTTACTTCACACACCTCCATGTGCCTGTACAGGAGACAGCTGCATCTGACCCCACCGTGGAGCCACCTTAGGGCATAAGGGGAAACTTCCCTGGTGGTCCAGTGGTGCAGAATCCCCCTGCCAATACAGGGGACATGGGCTTGACCCCTGGTCCAGGAAGACCCCAAATGGCTCAGGGCAACTAAGCCTATGTGTTACAACCAGTGGAGCCCACACACTCTAGAGCCCATGTTTGCAGCAACAGAAGCCAACAAAATGAAAACGCTGCACACCACAACTAGAGAAAGCTCGCTCACAGCAACAAAGACTCAGCACAGCCAATGAGTAAATAGATGATATGAAAGAAAAAAAAAATGTAAGGGGGATGTGGTGTGGCCAGTGTCAGTGTTTCCAGCAAGAAGGAAGAGTCCCAGGGAAAAGGAAACTCAGGTGCAAACAGAATTTTAACCCACTAAGTGAAAAATGGTCAGTGTCCCCCCACTCCCCAGAAGCTATGTGGCTGGAGATTCCACCAACCCTTTTCCTGCTCCTACAGGATCCAAGTCAGCCACCGAGTTTTCCCTGCACTGAGAGCTGCCAGCCCACAGCCTTCCCCAGGCCAGGCCCTCCCTGAGGCTCTGAAGGAGAATTAAGCAGGAGGAAGAGGGCTGTTCAATAGGCAGAATCGCAGAGACCCCTCCAAACCCAGTGAATCAGAGTCCATGGAGCCAGGACCTTGACCTGCTCATTTTTAAACCAGCTCCCCAGGTAATGCTGTTGCCAGTTAATAGTCACAAGTTTAAATGAAAACTTAAATGAAATTCTCAACCCTCCCAGCAAGCAAGTGAATTTCTCTCTTATCAGCCTGAAAGGAGACCCCTGACCCCAAACCCTTTTCCAAAAACCCCTCCCTTTTCCACTAAATAGGAGGCCCCAGAGCAAGACTGTGAGGCTCAACTTAGGCAGAAAGAGGATATTTCCCCAAGGAGGTGCCTTCAATAAGCTTGAAAAACAATTTACTTTGCAGCCCACACAGCCTGCAGGAATCTCCTAGCTCTCTGTGGATTAAAAGGATCTTGCGAAACTCAAATAAGGAGCCCCCCCACGACCCGGGGTCTTAGCTGGCTCAAACCCACTGCCATCAGTCTGGACGTTGACACTGTTGCTGGAAATCCTAGGTCACAGTTCTGCGAGAGGAGAGAAGCAGGGCCCAGGCTTGGCACATTTCTTGTAGATGAGGAGGTTTGGCCCAAGCTAGTTCTGTTGGAGACAGAATTTAATTAAACGGGGTGTCGTGTCGTGATGGGGGGAAGAAGGGGTGAAGGAAGAGAAGGACATTGAGACAGGCAGCCAGCGGGGCTGCCCTGATCCACTTCCTGGGCAACCCAGCTCTGTTCAGTCTTTCTGTCTCTCCACTTCTCCCTTCTCTTTCTCCCCCTCTCCTTTGCCCTCTTCTCTTTTTACTTCTCTCTTCTTGTCTCTCCCCCCTTTCCCTTTCCCTTCAATTTTCAGCAAACATTTACCAGGTGCTCCCTCTGTGAGCAGCCCTGTGGATAGCCCTGAAGTGATGCAACCACACCATCAGGGGTCTCTAAAAGCTCCCAGCTCACAGGGAAGATCCAAAGAATAGGCAAATGTGTTCAGTTACAAGTGGTAAGGCAGGGACACCTAAACCAGGCACCTATCCAGGCTGCAACTTAAGAAAGTGATGTCTGAGCAGACATTGAAGTGAAAGTGAAGTCGCTCAGTCATGTCTGACTCTGCAACCCTGTGGGTTATAGCCTACCATGCTCCTCCGTCCATGGGATTTTCCAGGCAAGAGTACTGGAGTGGGTTGCCATTTCCTTAATGTCTGAGCAGACATTAGGGAGGTGAATGTGCAGCAGGGTAGCAAAGTGCAGGAGTGGGTGGGTGGAGAGTGCTCCAGGCTAGGATAAGTTCCTGATTCAAGAGAAACATGTCAGGGACTTCCCTGGTGATCCAGGGCCTAAGATTCTGTATTCCCAAAGCAGGGCGCCCCAGTTCAATCCCTGGTCAGGGAACTAGATCCCAAGTGCTAAAACTAAGACCTAACACAGTCAAATAAATAAGTAAAGAAATAGCATCCCTGAGGGGCTGTGAGGAGCCAGGACTGCCATGCGTGGTTGTGCAGGTTGCATTCTGCACAGGACACCAGGTCCCAGAGCCACCCTGGAGCAAGGACCTTTCTTTCTCACAGTGAGCCTCCTGTGTTTGTCTCCTATATTGACAGAAATGGCGTGCCAGATTCGTCCACTGT
This sequence comes from Bos grunniens, assembly GCF_055505025.1. Classification (NCBI taxonomy): domain Eukaryota; kingdom Metazoa; phylum Chordata; class Mammalia; order Artiodactyla; family Bovidae; genus Bos; species Bos grunniens. The sequence continues at coordinate 31,784,127 of NC_141190.1, read as the reverse complement.
TACTCTTCTCCATGATATGCTGGCAAAAGATTGGGACAAGACCAGTAAAGCAGGAGAGTCGAGCATCTTTCTCTGCTTGTTCTGGGAAGTGCATGATATCCTTGGCCTCTACCCAGCCTGAGGCTCACCAGATCTGACCAGGTCTGGAATTTCTTCCCCAGCACTTTGTCTCTACTGCTGTATCTGGTTCCTCCCTTTTCTTCAGATGAGTCTCTCTTCCCTGAGGTCACCCATGCCCTTGGATTGGACTGCATGGAAATGTTTTATTTCCCAATGATTCCCAGCCAACGTTTACCTAGTGATGCCTCATTACCATTTAGAGAACAACCTTCATGATGTGCATCAGGAATCATCAGTTATTCTCTCCCTTCAGGAAAAAGAGGCATTTAATATATTAGTCTTTTCCAGAGTTTGGCTCCATCTCTGATCAAAAGCTCTTTAAACAGATGCACTTAAGAAATGTTTGCATACATTCCTAGTAATTAAAGCTCATTTAACAGGTCAGGGAGTTGACTCTCATCTGGGACAAAGATGGCTTCAAGATACCAACAATAACTTCCTTCACCCTCAGAAATAAAATAAAATCCTTTACCTTTCCTTTAGAGGAAAACTAAAGGTTGCCTCTGAACATCATTTCCCTCACAGTTGAACCCCAGAACAGACTTTATTCTGACTGAAGTAGTATTGACTCCATCTTGCCCATTAGAGTTCTTTGAAGGAAGGGTTACTTGGCAGTAACCTTCAGAATCTCACTCAGAAATAGGATTCTGAAAAATTTAGGAATAGTAATATGTATTACTATCTTTGGGGAAGATGGCAAAGGTCATGAGGAAGGAGGCTTGGCATACGCAAAGGCGGGATCAAGCCTCAGGAGTCCCCCTGGAAATTCTTGAGCATCTACCCCCAAAACCAGAGTCTGCCTACTTTCTGCTTTGTGCTTTCACCTACACCTCTGACTTTACGGGGGGCTGTCCCCCACTACCTCTCTCTGAAAAAAGAGTTAGCTTACAGCTCCAGTTAATAATTCCTGGGTGTGACAGTGCTTCAACCTACAAACTCCTTTGGAAATCCTCTAGCCTGCCTGAATAGGTTTTTCCAGCCACATGTGATTGTTCAGAGCCTCCCAACTGTGAGAGGCAGGAGATGTTCTAAACTGTCTAAACACAGATTTCTTTGAGTAGTTAAAAGATTGATTAGAAATTGTATTGGTGAAAGGTTTTTCACTTGTTGGGCCAATGTTTGCTGCTAAGTCTCCATATCCCTTACCTACTGTGTCCCTGGCGTGTATTGATTAATATAATTGGTGTAAGTAGTAGCGTTAATGTTTGTAACCTTGGACCCTTGAGTTAATTCTTTTTTGTTGTAGCCCACCACACCTTTGCCCTATAGGAATTCAACTTTAATGCTTTTGGAGGGTGGCACCTGCCTAATCACCTTTAGAGAAAAATAAGTTTTCTGAAGAAAGGGTCTTAAAATGTTAACAGGCCTCTGGGCCAGAAGATGATGCAAATCACCTAAACTTTTGCATATGATAAGTTTGCAGGAAGAAAGCCTGGCTTACTGCATGACTCTACCCCTTCCCCCATTATCCTCTATGCATAACTTAAGGTATAAAAACTATTTTGAAAAATAAAGTGCGGGCCTTGTTAACGGAAACTTGGTCTCCCCATGTTGTTCTTTCTCTCACCTTCTGGCTGAATTATTCAGCCTCTCTCTTCCACTGAATTTCCTCACTGAGCTATCCTTATTTCAGCCTCTTTTTTCCACTGAATTTCCTCACTGAGCTATCCTTATTCTATTACTCTCTATATCCTTAATTAACGTTTAATTAAGCAGTTGTTTCCTGATCCTCACCAACGACGTCCCCGCTTCGAATTCCCTGGATCCATCGGGGCTGGACCCCGGCAAGGAGACTTCATCTTCTTTGTATAGAAGAACCTATTTCTTTGCAAAAAGAATAAATGGGAGAAGAGACTCCTTTAGATTTTAAAATCTGCACTATCAGAAATGGCAGAAAATAAAAGGTGCCTTTGCCCTGCAATGGGGATGTCTAATGAGAGAGGCATACTAATGCCAAGAGCCTGTCCCCAAGCATGGAGACATGCTAGAAGATACCATAGTCTCAAAGGCATGGCTGAAGGCCATAGACCCAGAGACTGCAAGACCTGGAGGGCTGTCCTGCTCAACTTCTCATTCTAGAGGTGAGGAAACTGGGGCTCAGTAAAGCTAAGTCACATAAGTACTCAATGGTAGTGCTGAGATGAGTCCCTAACCTGCTGCGAAGAACCTTCTCAGCACCGGTATGCTCCCTAATTTGTTGCATTTTATCTCATTAATTTGTGAGGGCACAGCTCTTTGGGGATCCAGAGAAAGTAAATGGCATGGTCCCCATTCACAAATAGAAATAGCTTTTGATTCTTCTAATCATACTAAATTAATGTCATTACTGTTTTTGAGATAGGCCACTGACCTGATCTCTTTAGACTGTGTTGAACACAAAACCTTTCTTGTCTACAAAGAAATAAAATTAACTCACAACTACTGCTTCCTGAGCATTTACTAGAATTAGTGGGAGATGGTGGACATGGAGGACGTGAGCTGACAGAGAAAAGAGGTTCTTTCTTCTCCACACAATAGATCAGACACAGGATGTAGTAAATTGTGGGTGCAGACCTGTGTGTGTGTGTGATTTTAGGCTGGATTTTTATATCAGACAGACTGGACTCAAAGATTAACTCTGGTAAAATTTACTGTGTGATCTTGGCCAAAGTAAGTAACCTCTCTCAGCACCAACTTCTTCACATCTAAAGTGGGAATACCCTCATCACAGCTGACTTGGAACCTTGGTGTGAAGATGGAACAAGGCAGAGAATGTGAAGTTGCTGCATCTGAGGATAAAGGAGAGGTCAGTTCCTCATTTAGGAAGTAATTTTGATTGGAGAATGTGGAGAAAGGAGCTCTCTACTTTCTATTTTTCCATATTCTTTCAATTCTCCAGGATTAAGATGTTAGCAACTGTGAAACAGAAGGGAGAGACAGGAAGGAGACTTTATTAAGGATGAAAAATGGCTGCGATTTTGAAAACAGTCTTGTTGACAGAATGTGAGTACATTTTCAGAATAATTAACAGGAAAACCAGGACTGAGGAAATTAACTGCTGTTGATACAACTGAGGCTTCCTTCCCTGGTGGCTAAACTGGTAAAGAATCTGCCTACAATGCAAGAGACCTGGATTTGATCCGTGGGTTGGGAAGATCCCCCAGAGAAGGGAATGGCAACCCACTCCAATATCCTTGGCTGGAGAATGCCATGGACAGTGAAGCCTTGTGGGCTACAGTCCATGGGGCTGCAAAGAGTCAGACACGATTGACCAACTCACACACATTGATACAACTGCCTTCCAAGTGGCAACCTCAAAGCTGACACACGGTGAGGCCTCAATTTCTCAGATTCACAGAAGCACTTTGTCATGGAAGGCCTCTGTTGATAAGCTGCTCACTGCCTTGGGAGATGGAGGAGGTAGATCTGTCCATCATAACAAACTCTCCCAAAGATGGGAATGAATATTTCTAAGCCCCTAACACCCATTCAGCCTGTACTAGCTCCCTTTGCATGCACAAATTTAAATATTTTGTCAATTTTATAGATTAGGTATAATTAACTCTCTTTACTGATATTCAGAGAGCTTAACTTGCCTAAGGACACATGTGTGGAAATTGACATTTAGAACCCAAGTCTGCCTAACTCCAGAGCTTATGCTTTTTCCTCTCTGTAAGACTGCATTCCGTGAAGTGAAGGGGATGTGAAGGGAGGTAGGCTTATGACAGTAGGTGCTAGGGTGACTTTTTTAATGTTATTTCAATTGTGCTAAATTTTAGAACCACCACTGATTGAGTAGTTCAGTGAATGGCAAGTTACTTAATGTGTCTAATGTGTACTTCAGTTTCTCCATCTGTAACTATTTTTGTGATTCTGAAAACATCATTTCCATCCTACAGGGTTGCTGAGAGATTTAGAACCAATAGACCCTATAGAACCACCTATCTTTATCCATGATGCTGCCAGATCTTACCTTCACTGAGTCAAGAATGAGCAGAGATGTCTATAGGATGGATATGTGTGTGTTGGAACAGACAGTATAAAACTCAAGTTCTATATTACTTCCTCTCCTTAGTGTCAACTCAGTCCTCATCACTAATCTGAGTTAAACCAGTGGAAGCAGTGACAGATTTTATTTTCTTGGGCTCCAAAGTCACTGCAGATGCTGACTGCAGCCATGAAATTAAAAGACGCTTGTTCCTTGGAAGGAAAGCTATGACAAACCTAGAAAGCATATTAAAAAGCAAAGACACCACCCCACTTACAAAGGTCCATATAGTCAAAGCTATGGTTTTTCTGGCAGTTTTGTATGGACATGAGAGTCGGACCATAAAGAAGGCCAAGCACCAAAGAACTGATGCTTTTGAACTCTGGTGCTGGGAAGACCCTTGAGAATCCCTTGGACAGCAAGGAGATCAAATCAGTCAATCCTAAAGGAAATCAACCCTCACTATTCATTGGAGGGGCTGATGCTGAAGCTCCAATACGTCAGCCACCTGGTAAGAAGAAATAACTCATTGGAAAAGAACCTGATGTTGTGGAAGATTGAAGTCAGAAGAAGAGGGCAGCAGAGGATGAAGTGATTAGATACCATCACCGACTCAATGGACATGAATTTGAGCAAACTCAGGGAGATAGTGCAGGACAGTGGAGGCTGGCATCCTGCAATCCATGGGGTCACAAAGTGTTGGCTAGGACTTAGCAACTAAACAACATGCTCCTCAGTCTTTTTTATCCAAGTTTTCTAGAGTCTCCTGACAGCAGGGGAACAGAAGAGCTGAATATGTGATGAGAGTTGGTTAAGACACAAGATCCAGGAGTTGTGAACTTGAAAAAAAATACAACCTTGAGTCTAGTTCTATGGAAACCACAGAGAGAAGCCCCAAATGGCAGGGGACTGCCAGTTCTAACTAGTGGAAGAAAGCTTACAGCAGCTATGGTGGAATGAGAACAGCACGCACTCTGGATACTCCAAGTTCAAATCTCAACTTCAAGGTCATTGGCTGCATGGCCTTAGGCAAGGATTCTTCCAATGGGTAACCTTGCTCAGGGACTCCTTAATGGTCTGGCCAGAACTTCACTGTTGGTACTCTTTAGCCTTAATCCTCTTTTCTACCCTCTTCTTTCTCAGATGTCAGCCCTGTATTGAGGTCTGAGGTCTCAATCTGCTCTCTGCTGCTCCTTCGTTCTTTATCCTTCCCAGTTGTTTCTTCCAACAAATCTCTTGTGTACATCTAATCCCATCTTGGTGTCTTATTCTCAGAGAACCTGAACTGACCCAGGTGGTGCCGGAAGTGATCTGAGAAAGCTGGGGATGGGCACAATCACTACCTAGCTGATAATGGGAATCTCATCCTGAGTGGGACATGAGATGTGAATAGTCCCTGGCAGAAGCTGGTGGCCCAACTGTTGAAGATTCATCGTGGTAACCTGAGAAAATGTCTTGATGGAGAAGGATGCCCTTGCTAGTGTAATAATCCAGGCACTTCAAAGATATGGGGGAACCAATACCTACAAGGACAGCAGAGTTGGCTAGATACCAACAAGTTGTACTGATATCCTGCTGGGGATGAAGAGAAACTAAAAGTGGCCAACAAATAGCTAAAGTTGAGTGTGAGAGTCAGAGGGACTATATGCAGAGGAAAAATAGACAATGATACTCAGAGTTTTGCCCTAAGCCTATATTAACTCTTTCCCTCTGTAATAATACAGTCTAAGGAGAGCTGGACTCTGGGGATATCCTACTGAATGTTACGCTGATCCATTACATTGATGTCATCACATTGACTGAGCAGTACAAGCAAGAAGTGATAGCAGTGCTAGAGGTGGTGGCAAGATATATTGCTAGGGATGATGGGAGATAAACCCTATGAATTTCAAAGATCTCCCATTTCAGAAAGGTTTCTAGGTGTCTAATGATCAAAAGTATACTTTTGGATTTCCCCTCAAAGTAAAAGACAAATGGCTTCATCTTGCATCCCCTACCACAAAGAAGCACAGCATCTGGTAGACCTCTTTGATTTCTAGAGAAAGTACATTCCACACCAAGCATATTGCTCCACCTGTAGACTGGATGACATGGAAAGATGCCAACTTTAAGTACAGCCAAAACAGGAAAGAGCCCTGCAGCACATCTAGGCTGCAATAAAAACATCCCTGTAAATTGAACCATATGGCCCCATGGACCCTGAGGGAATCAGATGTATCTATGTAGAGGGAAACATGCTGTGTGGATTTTATAGAAGGTATCAGTGGGAAAACCACAATCCAGGCCCTGGGGTTTGGGAACATGACATCCACAGGGAAACATACACATTAGGATAAACTATTCTCACATTATTGGGTCCTGGTAGAGATGGAATGTTTGACCATGGGGCACCAAATGACCATGTGTCCATAACTGCCCACTATGAGCTTATTATGCTAGTCCAATAAGTCATAGAGTCAGATAGATGCAGCAGCAGCCCATCCATAATACAGGAGTGATACGTCTTGGACTAAATCAGACAGAGCAGGACAAGCAGCACAAATAATCTGCATAGGCAGGTAGTCCAAAGTCCCACGTTACCTACCACAATTGGATAAGTGGCACCTCTAGTTGCACATATGGCCACAGAGAAGGTCCTATATAGCCAGCAAAAACCCAAGCTTAGATTCTAAGTGGGTCAACTTGGTATGTGGGTGCGTGCTAACAACGGGCAATTGCTACACTACAGGAGTGGCCTTGACAGACAGAAAAGAGTGAAAACTTTCTCATTGGGTGAAACTGTGATCAATGTACTTGGTTATCCACTTTGTGTGGAAAAAGAAGCAGCTCAAGATTAGGACATATTTCTTGGATGGCTGCTCAGAAACACAGAAGGGAAAAAATTGGAAAGATTGATAATAAGGATATCCATAGTAGAGATATGTGGATGGACCTCTTGGTGTGGAACCAAAGAAACCTGCATGTCACATTGAAGCCAAATAGAAAGCATTCACCATGGAAGAGGCACCGAGCATCCAAGTAGACAAATGACTCAGCCATTGACATCAGCCAGACCTCCACTCCAACCACCCCAGACCTGGGATGATGGGCACATGAACAGAGTGGCCTTGAGAGCAGAGCTGGAGGTCACACATGGGCCCAACATGAGAGTCTCCCACTAAGGCATCCCTTTTTTGTAGCTTTTTCTTTGGCTGGGGTATGCAGGATTGGCATCAGCATGCAGGGTCTTAGCTCCCCAGCCAGGGATGGAAGCCAGGCCCCCTGCAGCGGAAGCACGGAGTTCTAACCAGTGGACCACCAGGGAAGTCCCAGTGTAGCCCTTTTAATTCACTCCCATGACACTTCATATGTCGCCTGTGCTGCACTTACCACAGTCATAACTAAACCGTCCCCAAATGGAGACTGGGGTGGAGGATCCCCTTCTGGACTAGACATTTCACAGCGTTTCTTTGTGCAACTGAGAAAGCCTTTATGCAGAGGCATTTGTTATTTTCCTTATTCCAGCAGGCCCCAAAGGTTTCCATCTGAAAGGAGGAAAGAATCATAATTGGATTTACTAACTGCAGGAAAGGAAGGACTGTGCAGCTTACAGGTACTGCCGAAGTTACTTTTTTCCTTTCATAACTTGAGAATGTACAGTCCTTGAGAACTAATAATGTCCTCAGAGATGGAGGTATGCATGTGGATCCACACCTATGAAGTTAATTAAGCAGATGTATTTGCAAACCATCCTGCCAGGAAAAGCATGAAGGAAGATATCATCTGTCCCCACCCAAGCCTGTGAGTCCAAGAGCCTCTAGTTTCCTTCCCTTCCCATTCCATCCTGGAATGCCAGCAGGTATCTCCATTTGTCCCACCAAGTTTCTAGCAAACCATTCCTGATACAAGGACTCAGGCTTTGGAAATTCTACCATAAGACAGAGGCAACTAAGTTGCCAATCACCTAACATTAAGAGGAGTGGAGTTCCTCATAGGAAAAGATAGAGAAAGAGTAGGAATCCAAGAGCAGAGAAACAGAGGGAAGAACCGGAACCCCTTTAGGAAGGGGCTTCCCTAGTGGCTCAGACAGTAAAGAATCCACCTGCAGTGCAGGAGACTTGTTTCAATCCCTGGATCAGGAAGATCCCCTGGAGGAGGAAATAGTGACCCACTCCAGTATTCTTGCCTGGAGAATTCCTTGGACAGAGGAGCCTGGTGGTCCATGGGGTCACAAAGAGTTGGACATGACTGAGTGACTAACACTTTCACTTCACTTGCCTTTAAAGCTACTTTTCATTGGAGTTTTGAAAACCTATTCAGCACATAACTTATTTTTTTCCTTCTGTGTATTGTTTTGTTTTAAATACATATTTTATTGGAAATATACATGCCAGAACATATTTCCCTAATTATACAACACAATTAATTTTATTACAATGAATAGACCTCTGTAACTCCAACTCCCGTGTTAAAGTCAGACACTCTTCCCATATCACCTATCAGTCACAACCCATCCCTCCCCTTGAAAGTAACCACTGATCTGGCCTCCTGAAAGCATAGAAGAATTCATACAAGCCCTCAATCCCATGGAAAATAAGAAAAACTTGACAGGCTTGTTGCAAAAGTCATACATTTAAAGGCATTCAAGAACTGCAGAAACCATGAAGACTTGAAGGAGTGAAATTCAAAGGGGTCATACATGGCAGAGTTGAGCTAGGTTTTGCAGCTGCCCCTGAGGACACTGGCAAATTCTGGGTGTTGGCCAGAGGCTGATAACTTGGATTTGACCCAGGAAGAGGGCTGATGCTGAGACAAGTGCAGGAAAACTGGTGAGACAGAGCCTGGGGCAGACATACAAGGAGGGAGTGACAGAAATGGAACACCGAGGGGCTTCAAACACATGACATTTTTCTACTGAAACATCTACTGAATTTTGAAGATGAATAAAGCAGGGATAGAAAGACCTGAACCTCAAATCAGAAAAGCACAGTGGAATTCGCCATAGCCTGTCACTGCCTGGGAGACAAAAAGTCACTCTGGGGAAGGGTCCTGAGAAATATGGACAGGAGTAGAAAGTCCTTGTTATGGGCTGAATTAGTCTCAGCCGTTCAGTCATGTCTGACTCTTTGCGATCCCATGGACTATAGCCCGTCAGGTTCCTCTGTCATCAATGATAGAGTGGACTGGGTTGCCACCTCCTGCTCCAGGGGATCTTCCTGACCCAGTGATCGAACATGAGTCTCTTTCATCTCCTGTATTGGCAGGTAGATTCTCTACCACCAGTGTAATCTGGAAAACCCCATGGGCTGAATTACACCCTCCTAAAATTCATATGTTCAAGTCGTAGCCTCTAGTACCATAGAATGCGACTGTATTTGGATATGGGGTCTTTGAATAGGTAATTAAGTTAAAATAAGGTCATTTGGGGAGCCCTAACTGAATGTGACTGGTGTTTAATTTTTTTTTCTTTTTTTTGCCATGCCTTGAAGCAAGGCGGATCTTCATTCCCCAACCAGGGATCGAACCCATGCCCCCTGCATTCGCAGTGTGGAATCTTAACCACTGGGCTACCAGGAAAGTCCTGTAACTGGTGTTTTTATAAGTAGAGGAAATTAGGAGACAGACATATTCAGAGGGAAGACCATGTGAAGAAACAGTGAGAAAGCAGCCATTTATGTGCCAAGGAGAGTGGCCTCAGAAGAAACCAACACTGCTAACACATTCATCTGAGACTCACAGACGCCAGAATTGTGACCAAAAAAGTGATTTCTTATTTAAGTCACCCAGTCTGCGGTACTCTGTTATGGCAGCCTTGGCAAGGCGACACTGATTATCTGCAACTGCTTTTCCCAGAGTACTTACTTATCTGGACACCTCTACAGTCTGCAAATCCAGCCTTGGTATCTGGCAGAGGGACACTTCTGTGGGACAGATAAACTAGTAGAATAAGTCTTGGTGGTCATTATTAGGCCAAAGTGACAAAGTCTAAGACTCAAGGAGCCTCAAACTACTACCAGTCTACTTGTTAGTAGACATGCCAAGTCTGAAGCTTCAAAGGTGGGGAATCAAAATGCCAAGCCACAAATCTCCAGAGAGTGGAGTAAAATTTTCTGCCATTAATGAGTTGAAGAAAAGTTAGGCTCTTGATTGAAATTCCTGATAGGAAGAAATCAGACTGAGGCTTAGACTTAACAAAACTAACCCAGCTTGAACTCTGTGACCTGTGGCTAAATTAAGTAGATTAGCACCCCGCTATTTGCCTATCAAAGGAAAGGGTAAATTTACCTGTCAAAGACAATGTCATCTAGAATTATACAGTATTTTAAGATATTTAATTAAAATTTACTATGGATGTAGAAATAGAATCATGTAACCAATAGCGAAGGGGAAAAATAAATTATAAAAGTAGATCCATAGATGATTCAGAAACATTCAGTCCTCATTATTTGTCATAGTTCTGTTCTATAAATCTGCCATGAACACTGAGTGCTGAATACTAAACTGTTTCTCCAAGTGAAAACATGCAGATAGGTTCTTTTCCAGCCTCTGGTAATTTTTTTCAATCAAAAATGCCTTTTACATTATTTGGTTTGATGGACAATAGTCCTATAAAAAGAGCCAGCCTCAGGGGCATTGAAAACTTGCTCTTCCATGGAACTCTTTTCCTGTATAAGATTTAGCAAGTGTCTTAAAATTCTTTCACAGCCTCATTATCTACAGAACTTCTTCGCCTACAAATTTGACATTTTTCATGCCACATTGCCTTTTGAAAGGTGTGAGCCACCAGGAGCAGCCAAGTGTTTCATATCTAGCTAATTGTTACTCCCTGAGTAACATGATGGTAAATTTCATTGGTATCTAGCATCACAATAGTGCTATACTTTTTCACTACACTTTTGAATACACAATTTTAGCTGCTTTTCCATCATGTACTACACATATTATGCCCAAAGTTTGTACCACACACCTATTTTTTCCATGAGGTACATCACAGCCTTTTTTCACTTAGAAACACTGGACAGCACCTTAGCATTATGCTTGGGGATCATTTGAAACTGCTAAGTCACCAAATAAAGCACAAAAGCACAAAAATAAATGTAGCAAGTAAATCACAAAAAGTACACTTGCTTACAGTATGAGAGATAAAACAAAAAGTCAGAGCACTACCTTTTTCTACTTTATCTGGGAGTATGTGCACCAAATGACTCAAACATTTCACCCCTCTGCACATAGCCACAAATGACTATGAAAGTGCTGTGAGTATTGATTGGTGGGTTACAAATAAAGTTTAGAAAGTAAGCAGGTTCACAGAAGAAATCCACAAATAATGAGATGTACTTTCTGGGTGTGAGCAAAGACTTCAAAATAACTATCATTAATATGTTCAAAAGTATAAAGAAAAAAAGAACAGAAAAGGAATATAATTTCATCAGAGAATAGGAATCAATTAAAAAAAGAACCAAGTGTACATAAAATTGGAAACTTGAGGAATAGATTTAACAGAATACTGGATCCAGAGAAGATAGACTCATTTAACTGGAAGAAAGAAAAAAACAGGACAAATACCAAGCATAGTGGACATGTGAGGAACCTCAAAGTCAGATTGACAAAAGTGAAAGACAAAGAGAAAATCTTGAACGTAGAAAGAGAAAAAAGCATTACCTCCAAAGGAGTATTAAATTTTACAGCTGCCTATGTAATGGCAACTATGGAAATCATGATTCAATTGAATAATATGTTTAAAGTTCTGAAACATGATGATAATAATCCTGACTTCTACTACCATAGATTTTTTTTTTTTGGTCGCTTCCAGCTTGTAGTTAATATGCAAATTACTGCCATGAACACACTTAACTGTGTCTTTTGGTGCCACATTTACACGGAGTACGTTTGAGCAGTGGAATTGCTAAATCATGAAATAGGCAGATGCTGTGAACTAAAATGCGTGCCCCTCAAATTCATGTGTTGAAGCTACTGTACTGAAGATGCAGCCATTAAAGAGCTAATTAAGGTTAAGTGAGTTTATAAGATGTGTTCTGATAGAACTGGTGCCATTATATGAAGAGCAAGAGATAGCCAAGTTCTCTCTCCACCCTGTGAGGACACAGCAAGAAGGCAGCCATCAACAAGCCAGGAAAATCTATTATCAAAACTGAAAACAGAACGGCCCTCACAAAATCCAGCTTTGAATCAACCTAATTTCTGACTGAATTAAGATGATCTGCTCTGATGTTAACTATCAGTCTGAGGGAAATCAAATTCTTTCTGGAGGAAGATATCTAGAGTCGCAGAATATCCCCACAATTTTTCACACAAAATGTCTGACAAAAAAAATTACTAACACCAAGAGACTAAACCAAATGACCAAAAAAAAGCCCAAATGACCAAAACCTAAGAGAAAAAAAATAATATAAGTTTACCATGAGATCCAAATATTAGAATTATCATAGTATTTGAACCAATCCTGATTAATATGTTCAAAACTTAGATGAAAAGATAAAATTTTATAATTTCTAATCTATAAAGAACTAGAAAATTTTTAAAGAATCAGATGGAAATTCTGAAACTGGAAAATACAATAACTGAAATTAAGAACTCAGCAGATACAGCGAGAATATAAATTAGCACAGTCACTATAGAAAATAGTATGGAAGTACCTCAAAAAATTAAAAGTAGAACTATTATGTCACCCAGCAATTCTACTTCTAGCTATCGGAAAAAACAAAAACTCTATCGTGAACAGATACCTGCACCACCATGATCACTGCGGCCTTGTTTACAATACTGACGTGAAAACAACATAAATGTCCATTAACAGATGAATGGATAAAGACAATTTGGCATTCATATACAATTGAATATTACTGAGCCATTAAAAAGAAAAGGAATTCTGCCATTTGAGACAATATGGACCTTGACAGCATTATGCTAAGTGAAATAAGTCAGACACAGGAAGCCAAACACTGTATGATCTCACTTATATGTCAACTCTAAAAAAAAAAAAGTTACATGATACAGTAAGTATATAATTACTGATATTTCTGGATTTATATTTACCTTTCCCACCTATTTCAAGTCTCTTTTCCTTTCCTATCTTACATTGTTTAGGATTAACCAAGTGTTCATTCACAATTCTGTTTCCCTTCTTTATTAGCTTCTTAGTTGTGCCTTCTTTTGTCAATTTTGAGTGGTTATTCTGTCCAGATATTCTAATTATCCTTGGCTTCTTACATTCCAAGTTGTTCTTTTTATCACTTTCTAGGTGATGATGTATATATATATGGTGTGTGTGTGTGTGTACAATCTCCACAGTACATTATTATTGTATTGTAGTTAGCACTCATTTAGATTTACTACTTTCCTGATAGCTCAGTTGGTAAAGAATCTGCCTGCAATGCTGGAGACTTGGGTTTGATCCCTGGGTTGGGAAGATCCCCTGGAGAAGGGAAAGGCTACCCACTCCAGTATTCTGGCCTGGAGAATTCCATGGACAGTATAGTCCATGGGGTCACAAAGAGTCGGACACAACTGAGCAAATTTCACTTCATGTCACCAACCATTTTTAGGGATATTTTTTCTGGTTGTTGAATTTTAGGTTGGCAGTTATTATCCCTTAGCACTATGAAAATATTATTCTGGTCTCAATGAGGCAGGAAACACAGCGCAGACCCAAAGACCACTTCCTCATACATAGACATTATGCAAAAGGCACCTTCCTGTTTTGCACTTAATGAGATCGTGAACTTGGAGAAAAGGCATCAGCAACAAGAACATAAATTAAACTCTGGTTAAACTTTGTGACACCTGAAAAGGGGAACCCTACCCATTAAACCCCCGCATAGCACTGCTGAGCACGGCAGAGCACGGCAGTAGAAGCAACCAGGCTGCGGATGCCTGCTGAACAACTTCCGTACCTGGTACTTGACTAGGAGAGGAAAACTGAAGGGAAAATGGCTTTTAGAGCACATGTACTATGGTTTCAGGAGCCCAATGCTCAAGAAAGAAGGCTGATATAAACAGGTGAAATCATAGTCCTGCCTCCACTTTCCAATTAAGGAATATTCTACCCCTAATCTAAGAAACCCCCACCCAATCAAGGAATTGAAATAAAAAGGGGCTCAGAAAACACATAAGGATGTGTCTCACTGAGAAAGATCCTCACTCTTCTCTGAGTGCATTCTTTGAGAAGTTTTGGCCTTTTAATAAACTGCTTGTTTCTCTCTATGCCTTCCTCTCTGTATCTTACTCCTTTGTGTAGAGCAAGAACTTTGACCTTTAATTTAGATTTAGCCTGCCCAGCATCACTAGGTCCCTCAAGCAGGCTCCCCCACTACCCCCACCATGGGCACACACCCACGTGTTGTTCCTGCCCCTTGCTCTCATCCTCTGCCTTTCATTTCCCAGCTGCCAAGATCCTGGAAGCTTTGCAGCCCAGCAAAGAAGGGCAATCCATTGAGAACAGTCTGTAGAGTATCAAGCGATATCCAGATTACCTGTGAAACAGGACAGAAGGGGGAGGGCACAACCTTTAAAAGAGTGGCATAGCATTGAGGATATGACATAACGGGTTAGAATGAATTAGGCTCAAAATGGTGAAAGATTCATCTTCCAGTAGACCTTAATTTAAGCCTCATTATGCTCTGTACTCAGTTGCTCAGTCATGTCTGACTCTTTGTGGTTCCACGGACTGTAGCCCGCAAGACTCCACTGCCCATGGAATTTTCCAGGCAAAAATACTGGAGTGGGGTTCCATTTCCTATTCCAGGGAATCTTCCTTACCCAGGGCTCAAACTTGCCTCTCTTGCATCTCCTGTATTGGCAGGCAGATTCTGTACCACCTGGGAAGTCCAAGCCTCATTATACACACATTGTAATAGATTAGCATGCTAAACAACACACTCACAGGGGCCATGATAGCTTCAAGGCTAACCAAAAAAGGCCAAGAAGCAGGCAGTAGCCCAATTCCTGGAAATCCCCATCCCTTCCCCAAGGTAGTTGGAATAATCCTCCCCCTCATTAACCTATGAAATTACCCAGCCCACAAAAACTAACCGCCCTGTATTTTGAGGACTCTCACATTTTGAGATAGCCCACACTCTGTCTGTGGAGTGTGTTCCTCTCCAAGCCCTCTTGTCTTTTGAGACAGACTGCATTCTGTCTCTGGAGAGTATACCACTCTAAATAAATCCACTTCTTACCCATTACTTTTGTTCTTACAGACTTCTTTCTGCAACAAGACATACAGAACCTGAGCTTCATTAAGTCCTGGATTCAGGTGTGTGATTTCAATTAAAAGACAGTGAGTTCAAGTCCCAATCTGAGTTAGGCAGTTTCACCTGCAGTCTGCCTGTCCCGTATCTTAACCTCGGGTTCCTCCATAGGGACAAGATGGCAAAGTAGAAGGATTGAGCTCAATCCTCATGAGCACACCAAAAGTACAACTAATTGCCGAACAACCATCAATAAAAAGACCAGAACCTACCAAAAATATATTCTACATCCAAAGACATAAAGAAGAAACCCAATGAAATGGTAAGAGGAATGCACGCAGGATATAATCAAACCTTATGCTCCCCAGGTGGGCAACCCACATACTGGAAAACAATTACATCACAGAAGTTCTCCCACAAGAGAGTTCTGAACCTCACAGCAGGTTCCCCAACCTGGAGGGTCTGATATCAGGAAGAGGAACCCCCAGAACATGTGGCTCTGAAGCCAATGGGGCTTGAGCACAGGAGCTCCACTGGACTGGGGGAAACAGACTCTACTCTTGGAGGGTGTATGCAAGGTCTTGGGTGCACTGAGACCCACGGCAAAAGCACTGACCTCAGGAAAGCCTGGGCCAGACTTACCTGCTGGTCTTGGAGCGTCTTCTGGAAGGCAGGGTGGCTGTGGCTCACTGTGGGGACAGTGACACTGGCAGCAGAGGTCCTGGGTGATAGTCATCAGCTTTAGCTTTCCAGGAGGCTCCAGTGCTGGGACACCTTGGGCCAAACAACAAACAAGACAGGAATACAGCCTCACCCAGCAGCAGACAGCTTGCCCAAAGACTCTCTGAGATAGCCCTCTAGAAATGCCCCTTGACCTGGCTGGCCCTGCTCACCAGATAGCCAAGACACTGCTCCACCCACCAATGGGTGATATTGGTCACTCCCACCGGGAAGCCCACACAAGCCTCTAGACCAGCCTTCCCAACCAGGGGGCCTACATCAGCAGGAAGGAAATTACAATCTGGGCAGCCCAATGAACTGAGTCCACAAAAGCAGATCAGAACCTTCCTGGGGAGTGTACAGCTGGGACACATAGGTCATCCCCCACAGAGAGCCAGTTCTCCAGGGTCAAGAAACATAACTAACCTTCTATGTACATAAAAATACAGAAATTAGAAAAAAGATAACACAGCAGAAGAATATGTTTCAGAAGAATGATCAAGATGAAAATATTATTCTGTTTTGGGGAGACTTTCATTGTTTCAGTAGAGACATTTGCTGTCATGCTTTGTTGATCCTAAAAGGTGACTTTTTCCTGATCACATTTAATATTTTCTGTTTCCTTTAGTCTTCAGTGGTTTTTCACTGTCTTGTATCTATAACATGTGGTTTCACTTAATTTTATCCTGCTTAGGGTTAGTAGAGATTCTTGAAACTATGGCTTGCTGTCTTTCATCAACTTTGATCAATTATCCTTCATTCTCTCTTTAAATAAGGCTTCTGCCCCCATTTCCTCCTTTCTGCCCTTTGGTGCCTTGAGTTACATGAGTGTTAAACTATATGCCATGCCCTTGATGTCTCTTATTCCATTTTTATGCTCTATGTTTTATTTTTCTATAGCCTGAAAGGATGCTTTCTATTAAAATTCCTTCCAGTTCACTAATTACTAATATATTCACCCTTTCCTCTTGGCAGGTAACTGGAGCGGTGGCATAAAACCTCAATCCAGTGAGGGGAATTTATTAACACTTCTGTAAGGCTCAGTTTTAGACTTTGTAAGGCTTGGTCTAGCTTTAATTAAATGCTACTTTTATCTTGCAGTTCTTGAAGAGTCCTACCTAAAGACCTTGGGTACTTTGCATGATGCCTCACCTTTAGAGGGTCCTGAACTTCATTTTTTAAAATCTCTTTTGTAATGTTAGATTGTTGAAAGTGCCACTTCACTTTTCAACTGCACTGCGCTGTGTCCCTAAAGCACTCTCTCTCTAGCTTTAAAAAAAAGAAAAAAGGGAAGTGCCTCAGGGGAAAAACTATGTCAGATTCACATTCCTACGTCTTGACCTCTCAAGTTCTTATAACCTTAGAATATCCCCAGTGCTTTCAATAGATTATATTTTAAAATATTATACAACTTTCCCCACCATTCTTGGTGAGAGTATTGATCTGTCACAAGTCATATAAATAGCCATCATACCACATTTTTTAAATCATCTAAAAAGTAGATGTTCAGCAAAATCTTCAGTAAAAATTCCATACCTATGTAAACTGGAAGATTTAAAAGACTGAGCAACAAAGCTAAAGGATACTGTGGTCTCCAGTACATTTGAAGAGGGCATAGCCTCCTATTGAGGAGGTATTTCTCCAAAGTTCTAAGTTCAGTTCAGTTCAGTCGCTCAGTCGTGTCCAACTCTTTGCGACCCCATGAATCGCAGCACACCAGGCCTCCCTGTCCATCACCAACTCCCGGAGTTCACACAGACTCACATCCATCGAGTCAGTGATGCCATCCAGCCATCTCATCCTCGGGGTCACACAACAGACATGGGAGAAACCAAGCACAATTTCTTATGTTAAAAAGAACAACAACTTTCATGTGCACCGCACAGAAGAGATGTAATATCAAAACCTCTCTGGGAATTCCCTGGTGGTCCAGTGGTTAAGACTCCTCACTTTCACTGCGGAGGGCTCAGGGCACGTCCCACAGGCTGTATGGCACAGCGAAATGGTTCACACTATATCCTGAGGCTCTGATTTCTGATGGTCAGAAAAGTAGATGTTTAGCATAAAGGGCTTCCCAAGTGGCGCTAGTGGTAAAGAACCCACCTGCCAATGCAGGAGACACAAGAGAAAGGGGTTCTATCCCTGGGTTGGGAAGATCCCCTGGAGGAGGAAATGGCAACCCACTCCGGTATGTTTGCCTGGAGAATCCCAGGGACAGAGGAGCCTAGAGAGCTACACTTCATGAGGTCACACTGAGCCGGACATTACTGAAGCCACTTAGAACACAGCACATTAGCACAATGAATTAAATGTGTGATTCTTTCTTGCTATCAATTTGTCTGACAATAATATAACCTCCCTGAGGGCTGGGACAAGGTTGCCTTTTGCACTACCGTAATCTGCTTAAATATTAATAGTTAAGTGCTTAGCATAGAGTAGGCATTCAGCAAATTTTAGCTAGTTTTTTGGAAACAAAGGAAAGAAGAGAAGAGGCACCTTTTAGAGAAAGCACCCCGTAGAGAAGCAACAGCGAAAAACAAACCACAATTATCAAAGATTCTGGAAGCTGAATGTGCTTGACTTGTGTGTCACTGTCAGACTGCCCTGGAGCAGGAATCAAGCCTTTCTGAAACTTATTGGGTTGCTCATTCTCCACCTTCCATATCCCTCTGTTCCAGGGGAAAGAGGAAGGTAAATTTTCTCATATCAGAGGCTCCTGGCCTCGATGAGTTCCATGTGGTACTGAGTGGGTTGTTAAAATAAAAATCCAGAGAGACCAAAGTAATGGTTTATGTGAAGTAACTGTAATATTCAAATGAAAGCTATAAATCAACTATGCAAATGAGCCTATGCCCAGGGCAGAATTGCAATCAAACAGCCTGCGGAAGGAAACTTAATAAGCCCTGCCTCTCCCTCTATTACCTTGTGAGTAAGTTTCCTGAGAGTCCGGGTCTTATGGGGACATGGAGAGTGTAGCTTCAGGCAGTCCGGTAGTTCTCACAGCAACTGTACTGGGACCTGGCAGCATTCGAAAGCTCCAGGAAGGCTTGAGCAGTTTGCATCTGTGTCTCCATCACAAGGCATTAAATATGCATCTGATCAAGACAGTAGTTAGGAATATGAAGTGCCTGTGGGGGAAATTGCTGGAAATGATGGCCATATGTACATGCTTTCCCTCTGAAATGATTCTGGGACTAAAATTCTCACAGGAGAGTTGATTAGAGAACTAGAGATTATTCCAAAGAGATTGATAGTCAACAGTTTTGGAGAGGGGTAGACCAAAAGTCAAGGTTAGTCACCAAAGATAGGATCCAGTCTTACCCATGGAATTTAATGTGCACCATTTTCTGAATCATAGAAGCCAAGAGAGACCATCCATCCTGGTCTGTCCAAGAGTTGCTTTTAAAACTATTGTCCAGCATAATTGTTACTATTTCTCCCTTTCACTCTTAACATTTCCTGGTTAGGATGATAAATTATATGGTCAACAAAATAAGGATCTTTAAAATGGTGACCTAAAAGGTCACCTTTCAGGTAAGCCAAGCACTCAGTCCAATAACACAGGAAGTCTCATATAGCCCAGATTTATGATTATCACTAATGATGAGGCTGGTAAATTTCTTGTCTCTAAAACTTTTCAGGCACAAGCCGGATAAGGAGATGAGGTAAAGGAGATTCAGAGGGCAAGCAGGAGCCTAAGATAATGATTAAGGGGTTCTTTCTTTGCCTGAAATTCAGCAAGAATCAGAGGTTTAGCAAGAAATATGCTCAGAGGAAAAATGGTCTCTCAGGTTTCTGCAAGGAGATGGCAGCTGAGGAAGGGTTCTAAGCACAAGTTCCTCACTTACTTGATTACACCCTGATCAGGGGAGAAGTGAGACAGAGGAAAAAGTCAGTGTGGTTATAGGTACTGCTTGCCTTCCCTCTCTGCCAACTGAAACCTGGACTCAGTCTCTAGTTTGGACTGAAGGACAGAAAATTCTTGCTCTATGTGTCAGCACCTAGAGATTTGTCTCAATCAGGATAAGGTAGGTTTTGCTGGAGTATTAAAATTGTCATGACTTAAAACAACAAAGTTGTTTGTTTGTTTGTTTTTTTCCTCTGCCACACTTTACATCATGTATTGGCTGGGAGCTCACTCATGTCATACTTACTCTAGAACTCCCAAGATCGTTGAAGCAGGAAAAAGGGGATATGGCGACTCACTCACTAGCTCTGAAAGTTTCTTCCTGCTCTGACACTCATTACTTCTACTTACATTTCATTGGCCACAGAAAATCACATTCACATGGCTCCACCTGATTTCTTATGGATACACCTAATTTCTTACCTTGTTCATGGAAGGCAGGGAAGAAGAACTATCTGGAGAATAGCACCAACTACAGGTTTCTGGAAGGGAGCCCATAGCCGGCATGTCCAAGTGCTTGGTACATAGCAGAAGCCTTGCGTATGCCAGCTCCCCCCAGAGAAATGTCACCTTCTTTTGAAGTCCTTCCCTCCCAGCTCCATTGTTCTTTCCTTTCCAGAAGACTCCAGCACTGGAGACTGTTTAGCCTGGGGACTCAGGAGGGGAATAAACCTGAACAGTAGTCCTCAAACAGGTGAAGAAGTATAACATGAATCATGGGCAAGGACTTGCTTGCTACATTCTGGCCCCAGTACATCAAACATCAGCCGTGGCAGAAGAAGTAGCTGCAGTGGAACTAGTGTTTACTTATATGACATTTACTAAGGGCCAGGTACTGTTGAAAGGGCTTCATGACATATTTAATCCTCACAACAGTTATTTAAGGTACACTTTGAATGTCCTTTTTTTTTATGATGAGAAAACTGTGGCTAAAGTGGTAAAGTCACATCCCCAAGGTCAGTGGTGGTTGTGTGTCAGTCACTCAGTCACGTTCAACTCTTATGACCCCATGGATTGTACCCCACCCAGCTCCTCTGTCCGTGGAATTCTCCAAACAAGAATGCTGGAGTGGGTTGCTGTTTCCTTCTCCAGGAGAACTTCCCGACCCAGGGATTGAACCTGGGTCTCCCACATTGCAGGCAGATGCTTTACCATCTGAGGTACTAGGGAAGTCTGAGGGATGCAAAACCAGGCAGTTTGCTCCAGAGTCCATGGTCCTTTACTTGTATCTAGACTAACTGACTGGGAAATCAAGACATTCCTCTCTAGATCCCATTGGATGCTACTGGATAACAAGAGATGCTGTTGGGTCTCTGTCGTCACACAGTTGTGTCCGACTCTTTGCAACTCCATGGGCTGTAGCCCAGCAGGCTCCTCTGTCCATGGGATTTTTCAGGCAAGAATACTGGAATGGGTTGTCATTTCCTCCTCCAGGGGATCTTCCTGACCCAGGAATCGAACCCACATCCCCCGTATTGGCAGCAAATTCTTTACCACTGAGCCATCTGGATGTCCCTTGCTATTGAGTAACCATAGCATCTAATGGCATAACATGTAATAAAATGGTGTTCCCAGGTAATGGAACTCCTGGGGGCATATGAAATGATTTACTGATACCTTGAGAGCATTAAGGGACTTCCCTGGTGGCTCAGACGGTAAAGCGTCTGTCTACAATGCGGGAGACCAGGGTTCGATCCCTGGGTTGGGAAGATCCCCTGGAGAAGGAAATGGCAATCCACTTCAGTACTATTGCCTGGAAAATCCCATGGACAGAGGAGCCTAGTAGGCTACAGTCCATGGGGTCGCAAAGAGTGGGACACGACTGAGCGACTTCACTCATGCACTGAGAGCATTAAAATGCACTGAATCACATGGTTATAAGTGCATTTCTCTTTCATGGCTTTGTTCTTTGTTTCCCAATCCTCCTAATTATGTCAAAAAGCAGACTCAGATGTCGAGGACATGCTGGCACCAACCATCACTTGTTAATCTCACTTTGGAGGAAAACAGCAAAGGTCTCCCTTGGGCACAGTCTTCTGTGAGCAACAGCATCTGCCTAGAATTTAAAGAACCCTGTTTTGTTTGCCTTGTATGTATTATTGTTATTTTCTATGATTGAAAAGGCTTACCTGATAGGTCAGTTGGTAAAGAATCTGCCTGCAATGCAGAAGACCCTAGTTCAATTCCTGAGTCAGGAAGATTGCTGGAGAAGGGATAGGCTACACACTTCAGTATTCTTGGGCTTCCTTTATGGATCAACTGGTAAAGAATCCACCTGCAATGTGGGAGACCTGAGTTTGATCCCTGGGTTGAGAAGATCCCCTGGAGAAGGGAAAGGCTACCCACTCCAGTATTCTGCCCTGGAGAATTGCACAGACTACATAGTCAAAGTAATGCTAGATTTCCATTGTTTTATTTTTAAAATACATTCAAGTAAAAAAGTGAGTTGATGTGGTAAAATAGAAAATAGCCTGGGTGGTATTCAAATGGGTGCAAGCAGTGGGTCAAAGACTAGAATTTGGGAAACAATAGTCTATGCAGATAAGTTTTCAAGGTAGCAAGTGGGACATGGATTGATGATAAATTATTTTTCTTAAAGAACTGGGGTTTCCCTGGTAGCTCAGCCAGTATAGAATCTGCCCACAATGTGGGAGATCTGGGTTTGATCCCTGGATCAGGAAGATCCCCTGGAGAAAAAAAATGGCAACTCCCTCCAGTATTCTTGGCTGGAGAATTCCATGGACAAGGAGCCTGGCGGGATACAGTCTGTGAGAGGAGTCTGGTGGGTTACAGTTCATGGAGTCGCAGAGTCAGACACAACTGAGTGACTTTCACTTTCCTTAAAGAATTAAGGGGAACAAGTGGCCTAAGATGGTAACTAGCTGTGTGACCGCGGGCAAATTTCCTTCCATCCCAGTCTCCATCATCCACAAGCTAGGAGAAAAAAAACTTGGCTCTCAGAGTTCTTGTGATTATTAAGGCATATCCTGGGGAAAATAGTGCTTGGCTTACCTTCCTAGGTGTTGTGAAGATCAAACTTTCATTCTGTTTTAAGAAATCTACTACTGCTGGTAAGAAACTGGTGGGCAGTTAGAAGAAAACCTCAGCTTTCACCCTTGCAGAGTTTGGTCTTGTGAGAATCTACACAAAAAATAGCAACAAGAGAAACAAAATCATGGAACTGCCATTTATCAAGGATTCACCCAAGGCCAGGTGTTGAGCTAAGTGTTCAGTTCAGTTCAGTTCAGTCGTTCAGTCATGTCCGACTCTTTGTGACCCCATGAATCATAGCATGCCAGGCCTCCCTGTCCATCACCAACTCCTGGAGTTCACTCAGACTCACGTCCATCGAGTCAGTGACGCCATCCAGCCATCTCATTCTCTGTCATCCCCTTCTCCTCCTGTCCCCAATCCCTCCCAGCATCAGGGTTTTTTCCAATGAGTCAACTCTTCGAATGAGGTGGCCAAAGTATTGGAGTTTCAGCTTTAGCATCAGTCCTTCCAATGAACACCCAGGACTAATCTCCTTTAGAATGGACTGGTTGGATCTCCTTGCAGTCCAAGGGACTCTCAAGAGTCTTCTCCAACACCACAGTTCAAAAGCATCAATTCTTTGGCACTCAGCTTTCTTCATAGTCCAGCTCTCCCATCCCTACATGACCACTGGAAAAACCATAGCCTTGACTAGATAGATCTTTGTTGGCAAAGTAATGTCTCTGCTTTTCAATATGCTATCTAGGTTGGTCATAACTTTCCTTCCAAGGAGTAAGTATCTTTTAATTTCACGGCTGCAGTCACCATCTGCAGTGATTTTCGAGCCCAGAAAAATAAAGTCTGACACTGTTTCCCCATCTATTTCCCATGAAGTGATGGGACCAGATGCCACGATCTTCGTTTTCTGAATGTTGAGCTTTAAGCCAACTTTTTCACTCTCCTCTTCCAGTTTCATCAAGAGGCTTTTTAGTTCCTCTTCACTTTTTGCCATAAGGATGGTGTCATCTGCATATCTGAGGTTATTGATATTTCTCCTGGCAATCCTGATTCCAGCTTGTGCTTCTTCCAGCCCAGTGTTTCTCATTATATACTCTGCATAGAAGTTAAATAAGCAGGGTGACAATATACAGCCTTGATGTACTCCTTTTCCTATTTGGAACCAGTCTGTTGTTCCATGTCCAGTTCTAACTGTTGCTTCCTGACCTGCATACAGGTTTCTCAAGAGGCAGGTCAGATGGTCTGATATTCCCATCTCTTTCAGAATTTTCCACAGTTTATTGTGATCCACACAGTCAAAGGTTTGGCATAGTCAATAAAGCAGAAATACATGTTTTTCTGGAACTCTCTTGCTTTTTCGATGATCCAGCAGATGTTGGCAATTTGATCTCTGGTTCCTCTGCCTTTAAAACCAGCTTGAACATCAGGAAGTTCACGGTTCACGTATTGCTGAAGCCTGGCTTGGAGAATTTTGAGCATTACTTTACTAGCGTGTGACATGAGTGCAATTGTGTGGTAGTTTGAGCATTCTTTGGCATTGTCTTTCTTTGGGATTGGAAGAAAACTGACCTTTTCCAGTCCTGTGGCCACTGCTGCGTTTTCCAAATTTGCTGGCATATTGAATGCAGCACTTTCACAGCATCATCTTTCAGGATTTGAAATAGCTCAGCTGGAATTCCATCACCTCCACTAGCTTTGTTCGTAGTGATGCTTTCTAAGGCCCACTTGACTTCACATTCCAGAATGTCTGGCTCTAGGTGAGTAATCACACCATTCTGATTATCTGGGTCATGAAGCTCTTTTTTTGCACAGTTCTTCTGTGTATTCTTGCCACCTCTTCTTAATATCTTCTGCTTCTGTTAGGTCCATACCATTTCTGTCCTTTATCGAGCCCATCTTTGCATGAAATGTTCCCTTGGTATCTCTAATTTTCTTGATATGCATTATCCAATTTCATCCTAACAATAGTTCCAAGAGAAAGAAGATAGTTAACATCATTCCCATTATAGATAAGAATCTGGAAACTTAGCGGGATAAGGAGCTTACAAAAGGTTATGAAATTGGTGAATGATAGAGCTGGGATTCAAACCCACAACTGTTTTCTTCTTAAAACAGATGTCATCCAGGAAAATAGAGGTGGGATGGATTTTAGCAAGGAGGATGGAGCTGCAATAGAATCATGTAACAGACTCTGTCCTGCTTCCGCCCGAGCACTTTGTGGATAGCGAAGCATTAATACGCGAAATGCGTTGGGCCTCATTACTCCTACTGCATTATTTTTAGAGTCAAATCCTCCCCAAGGGACATTTGAAGTTCTCTGAACTCCACGGCAAGCGTGTGGGGGACTTCCATTATTAGATCATTGCTTCTCCACCCTTCCCAAGCTTTCCGGCACACAGGAATCACCCCAGGGATCTTCTTAGATGCAAATTCTAAGTCTGGAGGGGGACCCAAGATTCTGCATTTTTAATAAGCACCCCCCAGGAATCAAAGCCAGGTCCCCTGCATTGCAGGCAATTCTTTATCAGCTGAGCCACAAGTGAAGCCCTGCTAACTCACAGACCACAGTTTTTCTAGCAAGGTATTAGAGCTCTCAGAGCTCACGGCTGGGGGTGGGGGGTGAGTCTATCCCCCATCCTCCCATGCAAAGTGCCCTCTTAGGCTCTAAATCAAGGTGTGGTCCACGCAGCAGGGTGGGCAGCCTCCCTGCCTGAGGGGAAATGGGCAAGACCGCATAGGGTTGAAAGCCCAGCTTCAGCTGGGAGCTTCAGCTCTGTCCTAATAGGAGGGTGGGGAACCTGCTGGCTCATCCATCCCCACCAGCAATTAGCCAGAGGCAAGCTGGTCTGAGGAGCCATTAACATTTACAAGTCGCTCCAATAGCCCTTCCCACACTCACTCAAGGGCACCACAAAGTGTGTGTTATTGAGGGTAATGAAAAAGCCTATAAAATGAGCAGTTAAATGGCACTTACTCAGGGCCTGGGAGCTCATTTGGGCATGGGCGTCTCACTCCCCTTGGCTTAGTTCTTCGGTTGTTTTCCTGTCTGGCTGTCCTGGTGCTGGGCTGGCGCACACTGAGCAGCTAGGCACATCTTCTCGGGGGTCACCTCCTTCTACCCAGGTTGATAGAAGAGGTTGCTGCACCTCAGACAAGTTAAGCAGGCAATAACTCAGAGTCAACCACATGCCTGTGTCCAAATCCTGATCTGGAAATGGCCTGGGGAATGTGAGGAGAGAGGATATCTGTGAATTTACTGAAATCGTATACAAAGCTGTGCGTGGGTGTGTGCATATAGCCTTTTTGTGTGTGGAGAGAATAACTATATTTCCTCAGCTTCTCAAAGGCCCCTGTGATTCTCCCAGAAGGTAACAGCTCCCCGGCTAGATCCTTCACCTGAAAAAGAAGTGCCCTGGGGCAGTGGTTCTCAGTCTTTTTTAGGTTTTAATGTCAAAATTTTCAACCATCCCCTCATGAGATAGTTGGGGTTTTAGAGTCTATTACTTGAAAAACACATAACAACAAAAGGAACTCTGAATTCAGGCCTGTTTTCAAGTGAATCTGTATTTTAATCATTATACAGTCTTCCCTCCACAGCCATGGGGGACAGGTCCCAGGACCCAGCCCAGACACCAAAATCTGCTGATGTTCAAGTCTCTTATATAAAAAGTCTAGCATTTGCATATAACCTACAATATACTTTATCCCTTGATTACTTATAATACCTAATACAATGTAAATGCTATGTAAATAATTGTAAATATAATGTAAATACTATGTAAATAGTTGCCAAAGTGCAGTAAATTCAAGTTCAGCTTTTTGGAACTTTCTGGACTTTTGTTTTTTAATATTTTCAATCCACGGTTCATTGAATCCGTGGATTCAGAACCCTGCAGATACGACGGACCAATTGTACCAGCATCAGCATGCTTTTGGTAAATAGGAGTAAGTGAATGTGGCAAATATTGCTCTTTTCCTTCACCCTCTATTCCCAACCAGTATACTTTAATTGGGCAGGAATGAGTCTCAATGTCAAAGATCCCTCTCTCTAGCCCAAATCACGCCACAGAGTTGTACACCTATAAAAAGCACAGGAGGACAGCCCCTGTCTTAATCACAAGAAGCCTCAACAGCCCCAGATGTGTTTGGAGGCAAAATGCAGTGGTATAACCATTGGCCAATCAATTCAGCTTATCAGTCTATAAAGTGGGGATGAGAATAGTATTTACCGCATAAAGAGTGCTGTAAGGATGAAAGAGATGATGTACATAAAACATTGCTACCATAAATTAAGCACTTTCAAGGTTCAGGCCACTTTACATTATCTCATTTAATAGTAAGGTTTTGAATGTTTAAGTAGCTTGTTCAAAGTCCCCAGAAGAGCTGTGATTTGAGTCAGGTCCGTCCAGAATCTAAATCCATAGGTGATATGCATTCTACTCTCTGAACCCTGAATGCCACCATATAGCCAGGCTAGACACACATAAGGCACTTAGATATTTGTTCATTTAAATTGGCCTAGGTTTCTAACCTAATCTAAACATGAAGAATTAGCTGGAGGCCTTCTATGAATATTGGCTTGAGGCACACACACTGTGGGCTGCTACGAAACAACGCGCTGTTTTCAAACCAAGGTGTTGACTGGTATAGCAGTAAAAAAATCTGGGGATGGCATCCGATCTTGCAAACCCTGTCTTAAACTAGTTGATATGGCTGTGATTTCACCTCTCTGAGCTCAGCTGCAATAGAAGAGTATCAGTAGCTGCCTTGTGTGCCTTTCAGAGCTGGCTATAAGGAGTGAATGAGATCACTTACATGAACCTGTCTGACACTGTAGTCATGGTACATACCAAGGTTTTCTCATCATTGGTATCACAGTCATAGTGACAGGTAGAAAAGACCTAAGAGAACTCCAAATAATTCTGCTTTGGAGGAAAGAGCATGGGACAAGAAGGAGCTGGGGCTATGGAATGACTTTTTGTCTTCAATGAAAATCTAAAATTAACCGATTTTAGGTCTTAAGGCTACTGTGGGAGAAAGAAAAAAGAAGTGACTAAAATATTGGCCTTTCCAAATTCATCTTGTAGGAAGAATTAAAAGTGATTTAAATAATATACTTACCAACATATACCTTTAACCATCAAACTGACCTAGTTTTCCTTACAGCATTTGTAGTCTAGCATAGAGAATAGACTTTTAGACACAATGGGGGAAGGAAAGGGAGAGACAAATTGAAAAAGTAACATTACATATATACACTATCATATGTAAAATAGATAACCAGTGGGAATTTGCCTTATGATACAGGAAGCTCAAACCTAGAGCTCTGTGACAACCTAGAGGGGTGGGATGGGGTGGAAGGTGGGAGGGAGGTTCAAGAGGGAGGAGACATATGCATGCTGCTGCTGCTGCTGCTGCTAAGTCGCTTCAGTCGTGTCTGACTCTGTGCGACCCCATAGACGGCAGCCCACCAGGCTCCCCCGTCCCTGGGATTCTCCAGGCAAGAACACTGGAGTGGGTTGCCATTTCCTTCTCCAATGCATGAAAATGAAAACTGAAAGGGAAGTCTCTCAGTCGTGTCCAACTCTTAGCGACCCCATGGACTACAGCCTACCAGGCTCCTCTATCCATGGGATTTTCCAGGCAAGAGTACTGGAGTGGGGTGCCATTGCTTTCTCCGCATATGTATACCTATGGCTAATTCGTGGTGGGCAGAAACTAATGCAATATTGTAAAGCAATTATCTTCCAATTAAAAATTTTGAAAATAAATTTTTAAAAAGCTCTGAATTGGATTTATACAGTTCAAGAGGTAACGGAGATAAGTAAATGATTTCCAACAGAAGACATCAGAGTCCGCCTTTTAAGCTGACTGAGCAAAGTCCTCCTAAAATGTCCATGACAGCTGGGTAAATGTTCCCAGAGAGAAGAAACAGGAGGCTGAACCCAGGCCAGAAGTCAGCCTCCTGGAACACCCACGTATGTCCCCAGGGTTGGCCAGGCCACCAACTCTGGTAATCAGACTGCGAAGACTGCAAAGCCCCTCCCTTGGGAGGCTTCCCCAGCAGGCAGTTACGAAGCAATGTCTTATGAAGAGCTAATGGAATGAACCACTGACTTGCCTGGTAATTCATTTTCCAAGCCATGCTTAGGTATCAGAACAAGCAGATCTGCATCCAATTTGTCCCTCTGTTTTCCAAGCGGAGCTCTCCTTGGAATTAAAGAAGCTATAATTAAAGTACCTTATTTGGGCATGCTGTAATTAGTCACCAATTCAGTGTGCCATCAAATGTAATCCAAATACAAACACCAGGACTGTAGGTGCCAATCCCCTGGTGAGTTCGGGGAACTAGGGAGCCCAGCCTGTCTTTCTCATAAGACCTCATCACTCCAGAGTGACTCACTTGGTGGGGCCAGTAAGAATGAGCCCCAAGGCAGGCTGTCTTTCCAAAGTTTCCTAAGACTTGTGCATTGGATTTCTAGAGAGCAGATTTTATCTCATTACCACAGAGAGAAACTTGGGGTGAAGGCAGTTTTTCGATCTACACTTCAAAGGGAACAGTGTGGCTTTGTGATTAAACACCAGCTTTGGGGCCACTATTTATCCAATCAACAAATGTTCACTGAGCCCCTGCTGTGTGTAAGCCAGTGGGGATTCAATAAGGAATGAGACAGGATGATCTGCTCTAAACTCCATGAGAGCAGAAACCATGCACTCAAGCTGTGTGACCTTGGATAAATGAGCTGACCTCTCTGAGGCTTAGAGCATTTATTAATAAAATGGGAATAACAATCTCACAGTGTTGTGGTGAAGATTAAATGTGAGAAAAGACGTAAACATCTACTACTTTTGCCCAGCACAGAGCTGAGCTGGGACTGGAAAGTCAGTCTCTCCAGATGAGTCCAGCCCCTGATTCTAATCTGCCCCCACTGACAGCTCTATTGCATCTCAAAGCAGGGTAAAGATGAAAAAAGGACCTAGAGCTATGAGCCAGAGTCACGTGACTGCTCTCTTCCATTTGGAACTCAGCATTTTTCTGTCCCCACTAAAAGGGTGTGGAGTTGGCCGTACAGGGGCAGATGTCTGCTTTGTACTGGAAAAACCTCCACCTGACATTATTTATGTGCATAGCTATGTTCCACTGCACCCTTAGCTCCAGAAATCCCCCTGCCTGTCCTGCTTTTCACTGATTAGGGCATCTCCTGATTCCCCATAGAATTTTGCCCAGTGTCCTGTGCTGCAGGGAATCAAGCCAGGCTGCAGAAATAAGTGGACATCTTCAGCTAGCCGAAGGCAGCATCTCTCCATGTATTTTCATGCACCTGGGTACCTTTTCCTTTCAGGTTTGTCTGGTCTCCTCCCTACCCCAATACTCACCCCACTCACTCAGTCCATATTAACTGAGGCACTATGTCACACATTCTCAGGACGGCTTTTACATACATTATTTTTGTTCCTCCTCAACACATGAAATTGTCAACTGTCGATTGTTTAAACTGAAAAGAAACCTCAGATTCCATCTTTGATTTCTCTGCCTTCAGCCATCACACGCAATCCATCAGCATGTCCTGGGGACTTCACCTTCAAAACATGATCTGTCCATCTGTCTTCACAATCACAACCAAGTCACCTTGCAGTCGCCTCCCAGCCAGGCTCTCTGCTTCATCTGATCTGTTGTCCACACAGGGGTCAGAGAGATCTTTTAAAAAACGCAAATGAGATCAGGTTACTCTCCTAGTCAAGACACTCCAACAGCTCCCCTCACATTTAGAATCTAGTCCAAACCCCTTGCTCTGACCTCATGTTCCAACGTCCTGCTTGTGCCGCCCCCTACCCCACACCCCCTTCTGAAGCCCCAGGGCTTCAGGGCTTTTGCATTAGCTGTGGACTCTGCCTAGCACCTACTCCATAGCTCTCAGCATGACTAGAAGCTTTCTTAATGTCAGCTCTTCAGAAAAGCCTTTCTTGACCAATATAACCCAAGCTCCTCTCAGCCGTTCTCTATCACATCAGCTTTTTAACTTTAGTATCCCATCAATGTCTGATAATTTCCTGTGTTTCTTTAGTCTGTCTCTCCTGCCTAGAATAGAAGCTCTCTGAAGGAGGTATCTTCTCTGTATTTCACTTCTTGGAGCAGAGTTTGGCACGTTATGGACGCTCAATGTATTTGTTGAGTGATTCATAACAATTATCTGTAAAACAAGAATAAACCAAGAAAGGTCAGGTGACTTGTTGTTGCTGTTCAGTTGCTCAGTCATTTCTGACCCTCTGTGACCCCATGGACTGCAGCACACCAGGCTTGCCTTCATTATCTCCCAGAGTTTGCTCAAACTCATGTTCACTGAATCAGTGATGCCATCCTACCATCTCACCCTCTGTCACCTCCTTCTCCTCCTGCCCTCAATCTTTCCCAGCAACAGGGTCTTTTCCAATGAGTCAGCTCTTCACATCAGGCAACCAAAGTTTTGGAGCATCAGCTTCAACATCAGTTCTTCCGGATTGTTTTTTTCAAGTGACTTGAATGATAGCCAATGTGCCACAGAGCCTCAACTCAAACCTTAGACTCTGCTACTCTAAAGCGAATGCTTTTTCTACCCTCATAGTCATGATTCATTGCTTTTTCCCTCCCTCTGCCCTCAGCAGTTAATGCAGTCTTACTTGACATTGCATGTTTGTGATAAATGCCTGGATATGACCTCAAGCCTTAGCCTCCTTTTTTCTTCAGAGGTTTATTGATCACACCCCAAATATTTGCATTTTCAGCCCCTGCTGCTTTTTTTTTTCCTTTTCCTTTTTTTAAAAAGTATTTATTTATTTATTTAGGCTGTGCCAGGTCTTTGTTGCAGCACGTGGGATCTCGATCTTCGTTGCGGCATGTGAGGTCTTTAGTCGCAGCATATGAGCTCAGTTGCAGCATGTGGGATCTAGTTCCCTGACTAGGGATCGAACCCTGGACCTTGCATTAGGAGTGCAGAGTCTCAGCCCCTGGACCACCAGGGAAGTCCCCCCTTCACTGCTGCTTTTCTAAACTAACACTTACGCGTGCTTAGTCGCTGAGCGTGTCCAACACTTTGCAACCCCATGGACTGCAGCCTGCCAGGCTTCTCTGCCCGTGGGTTTCTCCAGGTGAGAATACTGGAGTGGGTTCCCACTTCCTCCTCCAGGGGATCTTCCCGAGCCAGGGATCGAACCTGCATCTCCTGCACTGGCAGTTGGATTCTTTACCACTGAGCCACCTCAGAAGCCTCTTCTAAATCAATAGGAAACACTTATTCAAAGCAGATCCAGCCATCATCCTTTATCTTTTATAAGAGATGCCCATCGCTCATCAAGCATCTGGCATTTCTGTCCACCATCCCTGCAGAAAAGTGGTGTCTGATGCACTATAGATTAGAACATGGGTGGGGAATTTCTCTCCAGGAAAGATTCAGCGAAGATTGCCACCCAGGGCTGGTTGACCAAACTGTCTGGAATGGAGGCACCAAAACAGCTTCAAAGTCCATGAGTGGGGCTGGGAGCTAGAAACGGGGGCCTGATTTGGGGTGAGAGCCTGGTGCCCTTTGCACAGAGAACTCCTGAAGAGGAGATGAACATGCCTGTGAGGAGTGCCCGGTGTCTCTGTAGTGCAGACTGAGTGTGTGACTTGAGACAATCGGCACATGTATACAAACCATACTCACCTTTTCGACGTAGAAATGAATAGCACTGAACTGGGAGTTCGAGTACTTACCTTTGAGCCTTGTCTGCGGTTTGCTTGCTGAAAGGTCCTGTCCTTCGGAATCTTCATCTCATGTGGTTGTGGGCTCAGCACCCCAACCCTGCTCACCCCAGAGCTTTTGTGGTTGATAGAACAGGATCTGTGCAAGAGAAACCAATTGTTATTGTGATTCTTAAAGTATACCACACATTGCAATTCAACCCATAGGATGCAGAGAACAGGTAGGCAGAGGGGGAGCCAGCAAAGATGGGGACTTTGGATTTTCAACACCATCTCACTGTTCATGACTTTCTATCACTCATCCTCTAAAGGCCCTGGGCCTTACCTTCTGCCCCACCCGTTCTACAAACGTCCCTCAGCCTCTTCATTCATCTGGAATCTGGATAATTACAGTACTGTTCCTCAGGGGAGAAGACCTCCTTGGGCTGCTGAAATCACAGAGGCCAGAAATCAATCCAGTATGGAAGCAATGAAGATGGCTCTTCTGCAAAAGGAAAAAACACGTCTACCCAGAAAGGCCACACAAATCAGGTGCATTTTTCTCAATGACCAAAAAGCTAACCCATCCCACGTGAGACCAAGGCTGACGTCTGTGGAGGCAAACGGGAGAAGACCACCATCATCACACATCTCATCGCCTTAGGAGCTGGGCTAATGATGGATATAAATCCAGGCTCGCATCTGGGTGATTTTCTTGGCATTATACTTCACAGTCCTCAAGTGATTTGGTTGAGAAAGGGCAAGGGCTTACATTTTTCATATAGTTATAAAACTAGTAACAGTAACACTTCTGCCCTTACTAACATGTTTAAACCTCTGTGGGAGGTCTGGGCATGCAGCCCTCTGGACCACCTGCACCTGAGTTTGTGAAGTCATTTGAGCAACTGGTCTTCACGGGGCCAACACCAGATTCTCTGCAAAGAAATACCCAGCTTCTCTGCAAAGAAAACACCCAGTGAAGGGCTGTTAAAGCACTCTTTTATGTCAGTCTCATCCTGATGCAAAAAGACGACTCATTGGAAAAGAACTTGATGTTGGGAAAGATTGAAGGCAAAAGAAGAGGGAGGCAGAGGATGAGATGGTTAGGTAGCATCACCAACTCGATGGCATGAACTTGATCAAACTCTGGGAGATAGTGGAGGGGGACAAAGGAGCCTGGTGTGCTGCAGCTCATGGAGTTGCAAAGAGTCAGACACGACTTAGCAATTGAACAACAGTAACAGCCTATTGATAAGTGATGCAATCAACTAGAAATGCCTGTGGGTGCTCACCAGGGCTCCATACTACTTGAGGGAGCCCCTAAAGACCCTTCTCCAGCCAGAGCCAGCATTGTGGCTAGACCAGCCTTTGTGGATCTTATTATGATTGTAAGATACAGCTCAGCAACAACCATTGGGAAACTTTGAAAAGATAAGGTTTTCTAGGCCTGGAGGGTACATGACATGCCCAGGGCCATACAGGGAGGTTGTAGGTAGAGAGAGAAAAGGTGTGGACCTGTGGTCCTACTTTTATTGAAGTCAAAGGTGGGGTGCCTAGGGTTTTGTGTGTTCACTCTGTTGGTGAATTTAAAATGTGAGAGTGGGAATTGAAGCACAGGAAGGGAAAAGCAGGTGGTCAAAAGGTCACTTATGTAGGTCTCTAAAAGGGGAACTTCAGAGATGGGGCA
This sequence comes from Bos grunniens, assembly GCF_055505025.1. Taxonomy (NCBI): domain Eukaryota; kingdom Metazoa; phylum Chordata; class Mammalia; order Artiodactyla; family Bovidae; genus Bos; species Bos grunniens. The sequence continues at coordinate 31,749,849 of NC_141190.1, read as the reverse complement.
GCTTGGCTTTTTATTTAGTTGTATAGATGCAAATATATTTTTTCCAGATGGATGTCTTTGAGTGGTTGCTTAGCAATCAAAGGCTTGATATCAGGCACTTACATTACAATAGAAAAAGCTAATTATTAGGTGTTTACACCACAAGTACACTATATTCAATGCAATTCAACATGTATTTATTGAGTACCTACTAGATGCAGGCTTGATGCTAGGAGAATGATCTTACAGATCTGTGGTCAAGAGTTTGTTCTGTTGCCTATTATACTAGCACGGGATCACGATCATGTATGTGACTTAACTTCTCCAAGCCTTAGCTTCTTCATCTGTAAAATGAAGAAAATGATAACATTTAATTCATAGGATTTAGATGGCGTTCCAAGAAAAATGTGTATGAAAGTGACTTTAAATAAAAATGCATTAGTTTGTTAAATAACCCCATATATGTCAGCAGCAGGAGTTGGAAGAGTATATTGATAGGGGAGAAGACAGTCTCTTCCTCAGCTGGCCAGAATGACAGAGTGTCTTGAGAAACCTCCATGATATCAGTAAAATTAAATGCTTCCAATTTCATTCTTTTTCATGTAGCTGTCTAGTTTTTCCCAGCATCATTGATTAAAGAGACTGTCTTTTTATTCATTGTATATTCTTGCCTCCTTTGTCACAGATTAATTGATGATAAATGTGTTACTCTATTTCTAGGTTTTCTATTTTGTTCCATTGATCTGCATGTCTGCTTTTTGCTGGTATCATAGCTTTGCTTACTGTAGCTTTGAAGGATAGTCTGAAGTCAGGGAGTCTGATACTTCCAGCTCTATTTTTTCCCTCAAGATTGTTTTGCCTATTTGGAGTCATTTGTTTTTCTACACGAGCTTCCCTGAAGACTCAGTGGTAAAAAATCCACCTGCAAAGCAGGAGTTGTATGTTCAATCCCTGAGTAAGGAAGATTCACCAGGAGGAAGGCATGGCAACCCACGCCAGTATTCTTGCCTGGAGAATCCCATGGACAGAGGAGCCTGATGGGATACTGTCCATTGGGTTGGAAAGAGTCAAACATGACTGAAGCGACACAATGTTCAATTCTTTACGATGCTATGGACTGTAGCCCACCAGGCTCCCCTGTCCATGGGCTTCTCCAGGCAAGAACACTGGAGTGTGTTGCCATGCCCTCCTCCAGGGGATCTTCCTGATCCAGGGATCAAACCTGAATCTCTTATGTCCCTGTATTGCAGGCAGATTTTTTACCACTAGTGCCATATGGAAAGCCTCATGCATACACGTATTTCCATATAAATTTTGAAATTATTTGTTCTACTTCTGTGAAAAATAACATTGGTATTATGATAGAGATTGCATTGAATCTGTAATATGCCTTGGGTAATATGGTTATTTTAACAGTATGAATTCTTCCAGTACAAGAGTACAGTATATCTTTCCATCTCTTTGTGTCATCTTCGGTTTCTTTCATCAGTGTCTTATAGTTTTCCAAGTATAGGTATTATACCTCATTAGGCAGGTTAATTCCTAAAATGTTTTCTAATACCCTATATAAAAATAAATTCAAAATGGATTAAAGGCCTAAATATAAGCCCAGAAAACATAAATACCTTAAAAGAAAAGATAGGCAGAACACTCCTTGACATGAATTGTAGCATTATTTTTTTGGATCTGCCTTCTAAGGCAAAAAAGAAACAAAAGCAAAAATAAGCAAGAGGGACCTAATTAAACTGAAAGCTCTTGCACAACCAAGGAAATGATTGACAAAGCAAAAAGACTACTTACTGAAGGGAAAAAATATTCACAAATGATATGACTGATAAATATCAAAAATACATAAACAGCTCATACAACTCAACATCCAAAAAACAAACACCAGATTAAAAAATGGGCAGAAGACCTGCACAGACATTTTTGTGATGAAGACTTACAAATGACCTACAAGTATATGAAAAAGTTTGACATCACTAATCATCAGAGAGTAGGGCTTCCCTGATGGCTCAGCCTGTAAAGAATCTGCCAGCAATGCAGGAGACACAGGAGATGTGGGCTCAACCCCTGGGTCTGAAAGATGCCCTGGAAGAGGAAAATGGCAACCTGCTCCAGTATTCTTGCCTGAAAGGTCCCATGGACAGAGGAGCTTGAAGGGCTACAGTCCAAAAAATCACCAACAGTCATATATGACTGAGTGATTACATACTCAAAAAAAAAAGAAAAAATCAGAGATATGCAAATCAAAACCACATAATATCTTATATTTGTCAGGATGGCCATCATCAAAAAGATCACAATTGTCAGTGAGAATGTGAAAGAAAGGGTGACTTCTGTTGGTGGGAATGTAAATTGGTACAACCACTGTGGAAAACAGTATGGAGGTTCTTCAAAAAACTAAAAATAAAACACTCAAAAGATATAGCAATACTACTCCTGGGTATATATCCACAGAAAAAGAAAACACTAATTTTTTAAAGATCCACACACCCCATGTTCGTAGGAGCATTATTTACAATAGCCAATATATAGAAGCGCCCAGCAACAGATGAATGGACATATGACATATATATGAATGACCTATATATGAACTTTAAGGCTATTAGGCTTAGTGAAATAAGTCAGGGAGAGAAAGACAAATACTGTGTGACATAACTTATATGTGGAACCTAAAAGATAAAATAAACTAGTGAATATAGCAGAAAGGAATCAGATTCACAAACTAATGGTTACCAGTGGGGACAGTGGCAAGGGTAGGAAAGGTTGGTGGTAGCAGATAAAGTGCAATCTATTATGTATAAAATAAACAAGTTATAAGGATGTATTATTGCACAGCATAGGCACTATAGCCAATACTTTATAATGAGTATATATAGAGTTTAAAAATCATGAATCACTATGTTGCATACCGGAAACTTACATAATACTATAATCAACTATACTAAAAAAATTTTCAGAGACAATAGCATTATAGCTAAATTGTCACAAAAAGAAAGAAAGACATGCTCTCAATGGTGGACTTACTAAAGTGATTTTGGGTGAGTTGGTTACCCTGTCTGTTCCTCAGTTTTCTTATCTGTTAAATGGTGGTGTGAAAATTAGCTAAGGTAATAATATGTAAATACCTAGAGCAGTGCCTGACACAAGCAAGTTCTATATTTGGTTTGTTATTTGTTATTATCACACAGACATTTAAAATGCAAGTCGCTCCCAACTTGAAAAGGTCTTGGAAGACAGACTTTCCCAGACAATCCTATTTCATGTTGCACTCACTCACTACCCACTCTGTGGGTTACCAGATAAAATATAAGATGCTTAGTTAAATTAAAATTTCAGATAGATAATGAATCATTTTTAGTGCAAGTATATCCCATGCAATATTTGGGATATACTTTTACTGAAAAAAATTTTCTGTTTATCTGAAATTCAAATTTGACTGGTATCCTATATTTTTATTTGGTAAATCTAATAAACCTGCTGCTGCTAAGTTGCTTCAGTTGTGTCCCTCTGTGCGACCCCATAGACGGCAGCCCACCAGGCTCCCCCATCCCTGGGATTCTCCAGGCAAGAACACTGGAGTGGGTTGCCATTTCCTTCTCCAATGCATGAAAGTGAAAAGTCAAAGTGAAGTCGCTCTCCCTTATCTTGCTAAATAATTCCAGGCAGTGAAAAGTATTTTAAAAGTGTCATTTTAAACTTGTTTATCCTAATGTCTTTCTCATTAGGATGTAAGCTCCGGGAGAGCAGAATCTTGTCTATCTTTTATCTATCTGTATTGCCAGGGCTCAGCAGAGTACATGGCCCATGGTAAGAATGGAACGTAACTGAAGATGTTTTTAGAATAACTGAATAAGGGATCCTTGCAGAGCAAGGGAGAGGCTATTGGAAGCATCCAGCTTTCTGCTTTTCTGGTCTTTCTCAAATGCTACTTTTGAAAAAAATCTTCTGAAGCAACATTCCAGTCCACGTACCTCAGTCTGAGCGCTCCGTGTTCACAGCCTGGGGATCACGAGCCTTCTCAGAGCTTGGACTTCAGTGTAGGCTTCGGCATGGAGTTAGGAAACACAGTACATTTTTTCTTTGAACTGTGAACAATCAATTCTCTGCATTCCAATTCTGTCACAGTCCTGGGCTCCACAGACTACAAGAAATGGACTTGCCTTATGCTAATGGCATTTCATTTATCATTATGGTGCCGAATGAGGGGAGACCATTAAGCAGAGTATGATGTTTTATTAGTGTGTTTTTCTGAAGTCTGTGACTCTGCATAGCACAATGAATAAAAATGACCTAAATTGTGTTTCGTGAGACATTTTCAGGCTGTACTTGCTCAGTTGCCCAAGCCTGGTGATGTCTTTGGTAAATAGCATCAGACTCCATCTTCCCTTTTAAAGCATTATTGCAGGTGTGGCTGAAATTTAATTTAAATTGAATTTTTTTGCATTTGTAATAACTCTCATTTCCCGTAAAAGATGAAAACCATTGAACCCTTTATGAAGTTTAGTTTAAAACAATACAGACTTTAAGGACTTATCTACCCTGGGCCTGAAATTGGCAACACTTGCCACAGTGTTAAAAATGATGTTTCTAAATGCGGTTGAAGTTGTTCATAGTCCTTTCTGATTTGGTGTCCTATTTGGTGCCTGATGTTCTGCATTTAAACAGAAATGGCGCTTTCTGGTTTGCAATTGAGTTTTAAATTGAATGGGTGGTTATTTAAGCAGCACTATTATAGGAAAACACTGGCTTGTAAAGGATTGATGTGGGAAAGGGGGGGTCACTCTATCTTGCCTCCAGAATCTGGCATTATAAGGACTTAATTATATAAAAGCTAGCTACTTTGCCCTCAAACTCCTGTAACAATGTTTAAAAGAAAATAAAGAGGAACGCTAATATATGGGCTTGCCCAAGTGCCACTGTGCACTGAGGATGAGATGGTCGGATGGCATCACCGACTCAATGGACATTTTGAGCAAACTGTGGGAGATAATGAAGGATAAGGAAGCCTGGTGCTGCAGTTCATGGAGTCATGAAGAGTCGGGCACGACTTAGCAACTGAACAGCAAGTGCCACTGGACAGTTTTCACAGGTCTCTCCAAAAGGGACAGCAGATAAGAACTGGGTCCCAAGTCTTCCTTTCTAGCTGGAAACCAGAGAGAACTCTGCAGCTTACACATAGCCATATTTCAAAGGATGTAAATATTGTTTCATGGACTCCAGCAGTCAGTTTCAAAACATATGATGGCTCCTTTTCCTCCCGTAAGAGTCAATAACTCATTAGAGGGGGAAAAAAGCAGTATGCATAAGCATGTTAATTAACAGCATTATCAATATCAGCAAGAAAAAAATTGGAAGCAATGTCTATGTGCAGCACTCTGGAAATTGTTAAGTAAATTATGGTGTATGAACCATGATGAAAGATAATTCATTCATTGAAATGATAATTAGAAAGATTTGGATACATGGAAGATGTTTAAACTAAAGTATAAAGTGAGAAAATAATATGGGAATTGTGATTGCAACCATATCAGTATGACTATGTAGATGAATACAAATTGAAAGAGGAGGCAAAAATGAAAATAATAGTTGCATAGAGTTCGTTAAAGGTAATTAGTTACCATTTTAAGAAATAATTTTGAAAAGCTATAAATTCTTTTTAAAATAATGATTTTTAAAAAAGCAATGGCAGAAATGTGCAATGAGCTTCAATCTTTAAATGCAGAGACTACGTTTTCTTAGTTCACGAGACCACTGACCTAATTAGTGGCAGGCCCTGGTCTAAAAACCAGGTTTGTCCAATTGTAAAGCCCATATTCTCTTTCAAAAAATTTTTATTGAAGGGTAATTGCTTTACATGGTGTTAGTTTCTGCTGTACAGCAATGTGAATCAGCTATAAGTGTGCATATTTCCCTTCTCTCTTGAGCCTCCTTCCCATAACCCCTATCTCTAGGTCATCACAGAGCACCCAGCTGAGCTCCCTGTTTTATATAAAGCTTCTCACTAGCTGTCTAATTTTACACAGGGTAGTGTATAAGTGTCAGTAGCGTATATGTGTATATGTGACATAAATGTCAGCACGGCTCTCTTAATTCGTCCCACCCTCTCCTTCCCCCACTGTGTCCACAGTCTGTTTTCTGTCTGTGTCTCTATTCCTGCCCTGCAAATAGGTTCATCAGTACTGTTTTTCTGGATTTCATATATATATGTTAATATGTGATACTTATTTTTCTTTTTCTGATTTACTGCACTCTGTATAACAGGCTCTAGGATCATCCATCTCACTATAATCAACTCAAATTCATTCTTTTTTATGACTGAGTAATATTCCATTGTGTATATGTACCACAACTCCTTTATGCATTCATCTGTCTACAGATTGACAGCTAGGTTGCTTCCATTATCCTGGCTCTTGTAAATGGTGCTAAAGCCTGTATTCTTAACCACTAATCTGTAATACCTTTTTGCTATCAGTCGAATACTCAGTCCTGCCATATGTTATTAAAAAATGTGTCAGTTACACAAAATGTGTTTAATTCAGCATACCAAAAATTTGTTTTTTTTATTATGTGGGGTTTTCTTGGTTTTTTTTTGTTTGTTTGTTTTTGTTTTTTTGTTTGATTTGCTTTGCTTTACCTCTTTATCTTGAAATAGAGCATGCATGCAAGTGTATGTGGCCGGACAGAGATGGGAATGGCCTAGGAGATGGGAGAGTTTCCAGATCATAGAAGGCCCTGGTATTTAGATCTTCTGTGGCTGATGATTACTACAGATTCTGTAATCAAGATTTCTGGGACCAGGGAGCCTGTGGCTACCTGCCTCCTTTGAGGAAAGATTTGGTATTAAAGCATCCTTGCAAGGCTGTTTGACCTGGTTGTTTTGCCCTAAAGGGACAAAGACCATGATGACCTTAAACCCTTCTTCCCCTAAGCCTGACCTGATAAGAATTATCAGCCCTCTAAATCAGATTCAGAGCCTGTCAGTCATTCTGGATTCAGTTTTGGAGATCTTATTAATGCAAATTTTATTTTAAGAATTGGAACAGAGGAAAATAACATATGCTTGTATTAATGGGAGAAAACAATAGCAATTGCTTCTGCATATTATGGCTGGGTCTCAGATTCAATGAACTCTGGAATGAGATGAAAAATATAATAAGCATGATTCTGAAAATTGAATAATCGGCATTCCACAGGGATCCAATTGTGATGGATGGCAAGACAAAAGTAAAATAAAAGTATTGTTTGCTCTTAAACTTTTCTGAGACTGCCACCATAAAAGTGGGCTTCTCTCTCCAAAGAGCTGCCAGTTGAGCTATGGAATAAGGAACACAACTCCCCAATTTGAAGTATCACATTTTAAGTCAAGTTTTGAAAAAAAAATACATCCAGACACTTTTAAATTTATAAGATTAAGCTTCGATCTTTCCTCTAATGACAAGTAAATTGAATCTGCAAAATTATGTCCAGTATATGATTTTCAACTGTGTAATTACTGTTTAAAGATACATGTCTTCAATTTCTTCTGTTTCCTTTCGAAACTCAAGTCCATTTCAAATCTTTTAATAAGCAATTTGGTTCTCAGAGAATAGTTTCTTTGTGTTTATAATTAAGTGTTATATTTACACAAAGGAAATAGTGAAATACAAGCTCTTCCAAAAGGAACATTCTAAAACATTCCAGTGAGTACAAAAGCATGACCCTGCAGTGTCAGAATTTCTTCTGGCAATGCCAACAAAAACTCCTTGAGCTATTTTACAAAGAACTAAAGAGAAAGTCTGATTCCTCTGAATGATACGCCCTGCCCCTTTTAAGTGTGATCCTTGAGGAAATATTCAAACAACTCAACAACAATTGTGAAAGTGAATATACAGCAAGTATAATTTTTAGTACTTTATACTTTGACTTGAGGTCTTGCCACCATGGCATGAGTTTATTTCTTAGGCAACAAATACCTGCAGGAAAAGTATGTTTTCTGATCATTTGATAGAGTTACCTATGTAAATTCTTTCCCAAGGTGAAAAGTGGACATTAATTAATAAACCAACAAACATGTATCAGTCACCCCTCGACCAGGTGACAGGCACTCAGCCAAGTGCTGCAGGAGACACAAGTCTGAAACACAAGCCCCACCCTCACTAGTATCCAGTCTGATCAGGGAATGAGATGAATAAGACTTAGATAAGCAAAAGGAGGGGGAATAAGAGATTCCAGTGGAGGACAATGGGACTATAGGGGGAAGGAGGGGACTGTCAACTACAAATTGACACTTACCAAGAACATTGCCAATGACTGAACAACAAAGGCATTTGCCATCTGCCTCTGCGGAGACTGAACCCCATGCTGCCATAGCTGTTGACCTTCAACAACCCCCAAGGGAGTTCAGGGTAGAGTGTGGCTCTTTGTGCTCCAGGGAATCTGGTGGGACAGGTCTTTAGATAGTTCGATGTTTCTAGGAACAGATTTTATGATCTCAATCCTTGCATCTCCTCATATCTAGAGAAGCACTGAATTCCTTCATGGTGATATCAGATCCTCATGACTAACAAAAAGCCTTTTGTAAAATGAGTGCTTCATGGTATTGAACTCCCCCTTCACCAAAACCTTATATATTATCTTTCCCCCACTGCCACTTTGGAGCAGTCTCTGAGAGCTATCTGAGATGTTGTCTCCTGGGCTGCAGTCCTCATTTTGCCCCAAATAAAACTTAACTCACAACTCTCAAGTTTTACATCTTTTTTTAGTCAATAAGACAAAGGCTTGGAGAGTAGGAATATAGGCATGTTTAGAAAAGAAGTGAAAGTGAGTCTCTGTCATATCTGACTCTTTGCAACCCCATGGACCATACCGTCCATGGAATTCTCCAGGGCAGAATTGTGGAGTGGGTAGCCTTTCCCTTCTCCAGGGGATCTTCCTAACCCAGGGATCGAACCAGGGTTTCCTGTATTGCAGGAGGATTCTTTACCAACTGAGCCGCAAGGGAAGCCCTAGAAAAGAAGAAGTAAATATAAATAATGATTGCTAGTCTCACCGGAGTGTATGTTCCTCGGTTCTTTGTCTTGTCACAACAAAAATTGGAGCGACGGACATCAAAGCCCTTGGCGCGTCACAGCTCTTGGGTCTTGGACAAACCGTGTTATAGCTCTTAGGCAAATCAGTGTTACAGCTCTATTTTATTTAGAAGATAGCAGGAGAATCCATCCTCGAAATGTGAGGACATGCCAACCTAAAGACTTGAAGAGAGTGGAGGAGTGTGCGGGGAGAGAGAGAGAGGAGAGAGAGAGTGAGAGTGGGGGGGGGGGGGGAGGGTTGGAGAGAGAAAGTGAGAGAGAGAGAGGAGAGAGAGAGGAGAGAGAGAGCTCGCGCATGCACGTGGCGGGGGGTGGGGGGCAGGGGAGAGAGAGAGCGATAGAGCGCATGCATGCAGGAGAGAGAGAGTGAGAGAGAGAGAGAGAGCACTTTGGCTCCTCCTTTTATACGTCTTTTCCTCCACCTGGGCCTGCCCTATGCAAATTGGGCTTAGCCAGGAGTGCTGTTTGTTCTGCCTGAAGTCTTCACTCTGGTCCTCGGACCTTCCTTTGACCTTCCTTGTCGTTTAGCCACCGCCATTTTGGACTCCTTTTCCCTATTCTACCTACCTAACACTAGCATCACATTTATTAAGTGCCAAACGTGGTGCTAAAGGTTTCACATGCAATGCATTGTGTAAAATGACCAACTCATCCTAGTGGGGTGGGGGGCATTTTTCTTTCCTGTCTGAGCCCTGAGTCCTGCATACTAGGATGCCTCTTAGACCTGGACTGCTGCTGCTGCTGCTAAGTCGCTGCAGTCGTGTCCGACTCTGTAAGACCGCATAGACGGCAACCCACCAGGCTCCCCCGTCCCCGGGATTCTCTAGGCAAGAACACAGGAGTGGGTTGCCATTTCCTTCTCCAATGCATGAAAGTGAAAAGTGAAAGTGAAGTCGCTCAGTCATGTCCAACTCCTAGCGATCCCATGGACTGCAGCCTACCAGGGTCCTCAGTCCATGGGATTTTCCAGGCAAGAGTACTGGAGTGGGTTGCCATTGCCTTCTCCCTGGACAGACTGGGCCTATTGGTAATCTGTATGCATTCCTTACAATGACTTTATGAGATCCACCTTACTATCATTCTCAGTTTCCAGAGGAAGGGATGGATGGTCAGGAGGCAGAGGAACTTATCCAAGATGGTGAAGTTGCTATTATATGGGGAGCTGAGATTTGACAAAAAGTGCTCTTAATTATTAGTGCAAGACATGAACCATTGTTGTTCAATCACTAAGTCATGTCAAGTCCAACTCTTTGCAACCCCATGGACTACAACACATCAGGCCTCCCTGGACATGAGTCCTTAAGCTAAAATGGAACATTTTCATGGCATAGGTCTAGATGACCAAAACCAAAAAAGGAAATTGGTACATAATTGTGGTGGGATCCAAATTCAAGGATTTTTCCTGTTGGTACTAAAGAATCATGGAAGGCTTCTGAGAAGCAAAACATGATAGAAGCTTTCATGAATAATTTTATGTTTATGTCACCATAGCAATAGTTACTAAACAAACTGATGTCATAAAACAAACATACAAACTCAATCATCTGTTCAACCACTCTTCCCATCTCCAGAAATCGAAGCCTCATTCCTCTTAAGGCTACTTCTCCCAAACCATAAACAAACCAAAGAAAGCTTTTTGAAGATCAAAAAAAGAGAGAGAGAGAGTCCTCTTATCCCCAATTCATTTCAAGATGTTTTTCCTTTATTGGTTAGTGTTTCCTCCACATTTATCTATATAGCAGAAGCTAGACATACTTGAAAAGTTGTAAGTAGTTTTGCTTAAACATCCTTTTCTTATAGCCCATTATGCCTCAAAAATCTCATTTCCTTAGAGAAATAACAGGTAGAACAGGTGTTGCATCCAGGCTTCTCCCTGAGAGATGAGAGCAGAAGTCAGGCGAAGATATGGATCATGCGGCGTGATTTAAAGTCTCTCTGTGTGCGCATCTTTTGTCATCTTACCAATTTCCTGTGAGCCTGTTTATTCCCTTTCACTGTGTTTTATTCTGAACTGATATGTGGTTATTTGAGAAGGGGTGAGGCGGGGTTATACTCTTCCTATCTATTGAGATGTATGCCATCTGAGATCAGCGTCATTCCACAGTCTAGTGCAAGACAGCCAAGCAGAGGAAAGTCCATTCAGAGCAAAGGTGGTAATTTCCACGAGGCGCTTCTCCCTGTCTGATTCAAGGAGATGCATTATGCAGAAACCCCAAACAGGGAGCCTCTGTGCTGGGAACGTTCATTTAACTGCATTCCATAATGTTTCCTGCCACGTCACCAAGTCCATACATTCTCAAGCTTCTGTTTTCTCACGATTGAAATCATTCCCTTAGCAGAAACAACCTATCCTTCTCTGTGAGGTCCCATCCAGTTGGTCAGAACGCCTTTCCAGGAGTTAATTTGGCGATGAATTATATAAAGAAATTAAACAGAAACCCCATTAGTAATGTTGACAATATTCCCCACATACATGAAATATTTAATGAAAATCAAAAGCTAGGGAGTTGACTTTGCACACAAAGAACCTGTGTAAGTTGGATATTCTCTGAATGCTAATGCAAGTGTGTTGCTATTTTTTCTAAAGACCTTCTCTTTTTAAAAGGTTACTTTCCATTTACAATTATTATAAAATATTGGCTATATTCCCCATGTTGTACAATATGTTCTTGTAGCTTAGTTTATACTTAATAGGTTATACTTCTTACTGCCCACCCCTATATTGCCCCCCCACTGGTAACCACTAGTTTGTTCTCTGTATCTGTGAGTCTGCTTTTCTGTTATCTTCACTAGTTTGTTTTTTTATTTTTTATTCCACATGTAAGTGATGTCATATGGTATTTCGCTTGAACTGTCTGACTTATTTCCCTTCGCATAATGCCCTCTAAGTCCATTCATCTTGCTGCAAATGGCAAGATTTCTTTCCTTTTATGGCCAAGTAGTATTCCATTGTATATATATACATACACACACGCACAACATATCTTCTGTATTCATTCATCTATCAATGGATACTTAGCTGTTTAGTCACTAAGTCATGGCTGACTCTTTTGTGACACTTTGAACTGTAGCCTTCCAGGGTCCTCTGTCCATGGGATTCCCCAGACAATACTGGAGTGGGTTACCATTTCCTTCATCAGGGGATCTTTCCTGATCCAGAAATCGAACCCACAGCCCTAATTGCATCTCCTACATTGCAGGCTGGGTCTTTACTACTGAGCCACTGGGGAAGCCCGATGAATACTTAGGCTGCATCCGTATCTTATCAATTGTAAATTATGCTGCTGTGAACATTGGAAACTTTGCAAATACCCAAGAGCTGTCCCTTGTTTTACTTCTAGTGAAAGAGAAACATCCATTTAGTAATGTTCCACCTCAGTTGGGAATCAGATATCCAGAGCTATTTTGAAAGTCTGCTGCTGCTGCTGCTAAGTCACTTCAGTTGTGTCCGACTCTGTGCGACCCCATAGACGGCAGCCCACCACGCTTCCCCGTCCCTGGGATTCTCCAGGCAAGAACACTGGAGTGGGTTGCCATTTCCTTCTCCAATGCGTGAAAGTGAAAAGTGAAAGTGAAGTCGCTCAGTCGTGTCCGACTCTAGCGACCCCATGGACTGCAGCCTACCAGGCTCCTCCGTCCATGGGATTTTCTAGGCAAAAGTACTGGAGTGGGGTGCCATTTCCTTCTCCGTTTGAAAGTCTGGGGACATTCTAAATATGGAAGCCAAAGGGTGGAATCAGCCCAAATGGTAGGCATCACCTGCCAAGGAATTGGAAGCATGCTTTGGATGCTCTATCTTTAAGTCAGTTGGGTCATTCCATAAGAAAGCTCTAGTATAGTGGTTCTCTACTCTGGCCATCCATTAAAATCATCTGTAGACTTTTTAAGGTGCCCTGTGTCCGATATCAGTGAACCAAATAAATCAAAACTTGGTTATGGGAGAATCCAGACAGCTGTATAGTTCTTACTTCAAATCTACCCTTTTATGGGATTTCCCTGGTGGCTCAGATGGCAAAGAATCTCCTTGCAATTCAGGAGACCCTGGACTTTGGTTTCCACGGAGTCTTTTTCTGCTCATAATTCAGGGACCATATTTCCCCGGAAGGATCTAGCTCTGGTGGTCCATTACCATTTTCTGTTAATGGTCAGTCCCAACAATGGTCTGTTGCCTTTGGCTTTGATGAGAACCCAGGTAGGAAATGCCAGTTGTCCTGTGCATTGTGACTGGGTGAAACATCAGCTTTCATTTCTCTGCTTTTGTTCTCTAGAGAGCTTGACTGAGTTCTTTCAGTTAGTTGTGGGATTCATTACTTACAAAACATCCGATCAGTTGGTTCAGAAGAGAAATAAAGCTAGTCCCTCCCACATACATAGAGACATGATAAATCTTCATTCAAATCACTAGAATGAGTGGCAGTAGCTTCTAATCATTGATTTAACACATGTAAACTCTTCATCTACTATGATCAGGGTCAAGTTCCAGGCACTAGAGATATAGCAGTGAACAAACCAAAGTGATTGTCCTTATTTAGGTCACAGCCTACAGAGGACCACAGCCTTGTCTAACTCAATGAAACTATGAACCATGCTGTGTAGGGCCACCCAAGATGTATGGGACATGGTGGAGAGTTCTGACAAAATGTGGTCCACTGGAGGGGGGAATGGCAAATCAATTCAGTATTCTTGCCTTGAGAACCTCATGAACAGAATGAAAAGGGAGAAAGATAGGACACTGAAAGATGAACTCCCCAGGTTGGCAGGTGCCCAATATGCTACTGGAGATCAGTAGAGAAATAACTCCAGAAAGAGTAAAGAAATGGAGCCAAAGCAAAAATAACACCCAGTTCTGGATGTGACTGGTGATAGAAGTAAAGTCTCATGCTGTAAAAGGCAATATAGCATAGGAACCTGGAATGTTATATCCATGAATCAAGGCAAATTGGAAGTGGTCAAACAAGAGATGGCAAAAGTGAATGTCAACATTTTAGGAACCAGTGTACATGGAATGGGGTGAATTTAACTCAGATGACCACTATATCTACTATTGTAGGCAAGAATCCCTTAGAAGAAATGGAGTAGCCATCATAGTCAGCAAAAGACTCTGAAATGCAGAACTTGGATGCAATCTCAAAAATGACAGATTGATCTCTGTTTGTTTCCAAGGCAAACCATTCAATAGCACAGTAATCCAAGTCTATGCCTGAAGGTGAAAGAGGAGAGTGAAAAAGTTGGCTTAAAACTCAACATTCAGAAAATGAAGATCATGGCATCTGGTCCCATCACTTCATGGGAAATAGATGGGGAAACAGTGGAAACAGTGTCAGACTTTATTTTGGGGGGCTCCAAAATCACTGCAGATGGTGACTGTAGCCATGAAATTAAAAGACGCTTACTCCTTGGAAGGAAAGTTATGACCAACCTAGATAGCATATTCAAAAGCAGAGACATTACTTTGCCAACAAAGGTCCGTCTAGTCAAGGTTATGGTTTTTCCAGTGGTCATGTATGGATGTGAGAGTTGGACTGTGAAGAAAGCTGAGTGCCAAAGAATAGATGCTTTTGAACTATGGTGTTAGAGAAGACTCTTGAGAGTCCCTTGGACTGCAAGGAGATCCAACCAGTCCATTCTGAAGGAGATCAGCCCTGGGATTTCTTTGGAAGGAATGATGCTAAAGCTGAAACTCCAGTACTTTGGCCACCTCATGCGAAGAGTTGACTCATTGGAAAAGACTCTGATGCTGGGAGGGATTGGGGGCAAGAGGAGAAGGGGACGACAGAGGATGAGATGGCTGGATGGCATCACGGACTCAATGGACTGGAGTCTCAATGAACTCCGGGAGTTGGTGATGGACAGGGAGGCCTGGCATGCTATGATTCATGGGGTCGCAAAGAGTCGGACATGACTGAACGACTGAACTGAACTGAACTGATCTGATGCCTGACCAGTAATGCTGAAGAAGCTGAAGTTGAAGGGTTCTATGAAGACCTACAATACCTTCTAGGACTAACATCAAAAAAAGATATCCTTTTCATTATAGGGGACTGGAATGCAAAAGTTGGAAGGCAAGAGATACCTGAAGGAACAGGCAAATTTGGCCTTGGAGTACAGAATGAAGCAGGGCAAAGGCTAATAGAATTTTTCCAGGAGAACACACTGGTCATAGCAAACACCCTCTTCCAACAGCACAAGAAAAGACTCTACATCTGGACATCACCAGATGGTCAACAGCAAAATCAGATTGATTATATTCTTTGCAGCCAAAGATGGAGAAGCTCTATATAGTCAGCAAAAACAAGACTGGGAGCTGACTGTGACTCAGATCATGAACTCCTTACTGCCAAAGTATAAACTGAAGTTGTTCAGTCGTGTCCCACTCTTTGCGACCCCATGGACTGTAGCCTATCAGGCTTTTCCATCCATGGGATTTTCCAGGCAAGAGTACCACAGTGGGTTGCCATTTCCTTCTCCAGGGGATCTTCCCAACCCAGGGATTGAATCTAAATGTCTTGCATTGCAGGCACACGCTTTACCTCTGAACCACCAGGGAAGCCCCCTTATTGCCAAATTCAGACTTAAACTGAAGAAAGTAGGGAAAAGCACTAGACCATTTATGTATGACCTAAGTCAAATCCCTTATGATTATGCAGTGCAAGTGTGAAATAGATTCAGAGGATTAGATTTGATAGAGTGCCTGAAGAACAATGGATGGAGGTTCGTGACATTGTACAGGAAGCAGGGATCAAAACCATCCCCAAGAAAAAGAAATGCAAAAAGGCAAAATGGTTGTCTGAGGAGGTCTTACAAATACCTTTGAGAAGAAGTGAAAGGCAAAGGAGAAAAGGAATGATATACCCATTTAAATGCAAAGTTCCAAAGAATACCAAGGAGAGATAAGACAGTCTTCCTCAGTGATCAATGCAAAGAAATAGAGGAAAACAACAGAATGAGAAAGACTAGAGATCTCTTCAAGAAAATTAGAGATACCAAGGGAACATTTCAGGCAATCAGATCAGATCAGTCGCTCAGTCATGTCTGACTCTTTGCGACCCCATGAATCGGCAGCACGCCTGGCCTCCCTGTCCATCACCAACTCCCGGAGATCACTGAGACTCACGTCCATTGAGTCCGTGATGCCATCCAGCCATCTCATCCTCTGTCGTCCCCTTCTGCTCTTGCCCCCAATCCCTCCCAGCATCAGTGTCTTTTCCAATGAGTCAACTCTTCGCATGAGGTGGCCAAAGTACTGGAGTTTCAGCTTTAGCATCATTCCTTCCAAAGAAATGGGCACAATAAAGGACAGAAATGATATGGACCTAACAGAAGAAGAAAATATTAAGAAGAGGTGGCAAGAATACACAGAAGAACTATACAAACAAGGTCTTCATGACCCAGATAACCACAATAGTGTGATCACTCACCTAGAGCCAGACATCCTGTAATGTGAAGTCAAGTGAGCCTTAGGAAGCATCACTACAATCAAAGCTAGTGGAGGTCATGGAATTCCAGTTGAGCTATTTCAAATCGTAAAAGATGATCCTGTGAAAGTGCTGCACTCAATATGCCAGCAAATTTGGAAAACTCAGTAGTGGTCACAGGACTGGAAAAGGTCAGGTTTTTAATTCCAACCCCCAAAATGGCAATGTCAAAGAATGTTCAACCTACTGCCCAATTGCACTCATCTCACACGCTAGCAAAGCAATGTTCAAAATTCTCCAAGTCAGGCTTCAACAGTACGTGAACTGTGAACTTCCACATGTTCAAGCTAGATTTAGAAAAGACAGAGGAACCAGAGATCAAATTGCCAAAATCCATTGCATCATCAAAAAAACAAGAGAGTTCCAGAAAAACATCTACTTTTGCTTTATTGACTATGCCAAAGCCTTTGACTATGTAGACCACAACAAACTCTGGAAAATTCTTAAAGAGAAGGGAATGCCAGACCACCTGACCCGCCTCCTGAGGAATCTGTATGCAGGTCAGGAAGCAATAATTAGAACTGGATATGGAACAATAGACTGGTGCCAAATTGGGGAAGGAGTACATCAAGGCTGAATATTGTCACCTGGCTTATTTAACTTATGTGCAGAGTACATCATGAGAAACGCTGGACTGGATGAAGCACAAGCTGGAATCAAGATTGCCAGGAGAAATATCAATAACCTCTGATATGCAGATTACACCACCCTTATGGCAGAAAGTGAAGAGAAACTGAAGAGCCTCTTGATGAAAGTGAAAGAGGAGAGTGAAAAAGTTGGCTTAAAACTCAGCATTCAGAAAACTAAGATCATGGCATCTGGTCCCATCACTTTGTGGCAAATAGATGGAGAAACAATGGAAACAGTGACAGATTTTATTGCTTTAGGCTCCAAAATTACTGCAGATGGTGACTGCAACCATGAAATTAAAATGCTTGCTCCTTGGAAGAAAAGTTATGACCAACCTAGAAGGCATATTAAAAAGCAGAGACATTACTTTTCCAACAAAGGTCCATCTAATCAAAGCTATGGTTTCTCCAGTAGTCATGTATGGATGTGAGAGTTGGACTACAAAGAAGGCTGAGTGCTGAAGAATTGATGCTTTTGAACTGTGGTGTTGGAGAAGACTCTTGAGAGTCCCTTGGAAAGCAAGGAGATCCAACCAGTCCATCCTAAAGGAAATGAGTCCTGAATATTCATTGGAAGGACTGATGCTGAAGCTGAAACTTTGGCCACCTGACATGAAGAATTGACTCTTTTGAAAAGACCCTGATGCTAGGAAAGATGGAAGGTGGGGTGAGAAGAGGATGATAGAGGATGAGGTGGTTGGATGGTATCACCGACTCAATGGATGTGAGTTTGAGTGAACTCTAGGAATTGGTGATGGACAGGGAGGCCTGGGGTGCTGCAGTCCACGGGATATCAAAGAGTCAGACATGACTCAGCAACTGAACTCAACTGACTGAACTGAACTACAGAGGAAGGGAGACAAGTGAATAAGTAAACTTGTACTGTAAGTAAACTTATAATAGCGTATTAGTTAGATATTCCTGTGTAACAAATTGCCTCAAATTCAGTACCTCAAAAACCAAGTTATATTATCTCACAGCTTCTGATATTCAGGAGTCTTTTGGGTAGTTCTTGCTTAGGGTCACTCATGAGGTTGTAGTCAAGTTGTCTTGAAGGTTGATCTGAAGATGTGTCTAGCTTTGGGGGATCTGCTTTCAAGTTCACTCATGTGGCATTATCAGGAGGCTATTTTTCTCACCATGTGGATCTCTTTGGAGAGCAACTCACCCCTGGAAGCCAGCTTCCCCCAAAGAAACAGTGGTCAAGATGGAAGCCATGGAGTCCTTTACAATTTAATCTTGGAAGTGGCATATCTTTGCCTCTGCCATGTTCTGTTGTTCTTAACCCTGACTGGGGCTTCCCCAGTGGCTCAGTGGTAAAGAATCTACCTGCAATGCAGAAGATGCAGGAGACTGGGGTTTAATCCCTGGGTCAGGAAGATTCCCTGGGGAAGGAAATGGCAACCCACTCCAGAACTCTTGCCTGGAAAATCCTATGGACGGAGGAGCCTGGTCAGCTACAGTCCATAGGGTTGTGAAGAGTTGGACATGGCTAAGCACACATGCATGTAACCCTGATCAAATATGAGAGAGGGCATGGATAACAAGATGCAGAGATCTTCGGGGCTCTCTTGGAGACTGGCTTATAAGTGCGTTGATAAATGCTATGGAGGATACACAGCAGGCTAAAAAGGTCTGGAGGGCAGAGTTTGGAATGACTATCATTCTTGATACAGATGGTCAGAAGGGCTTTACTTACACAGAGCAGAGACCTGAAGGAACTGAGGGAGTAACTTTGTGAATTCCCTCTTTGGGTCACGTTTTCAGGGAAGACTTCCCTCACCTCCTGCCCCTACTCCGAGCCCTACTCTGTGTTCCCAGAGTACCCACATAGACTCTTATTACCCTTTGGTGTCTTCCTTCTTTCTCTTCCACTAGGGGGTGAGTTCTTCAGTGCCATGGACAAGGTTTCATTCATCTTTGAATCCCCCCAAAAAGATCAGTAAATTTGATGAATGAATAAAGTGAATGAATGAGTTTACTTCCTCTGCAGTCCTTTTTTTGAAGTTAGCTTGAACTCCTCTTTAACATTATGTTTTTTTTTTAATTAAACATCACAGATTTTTGTCTAAAAAAATCTCTGGACATGAAATCATATACCCACTTTAAATGTATAAGCCTACTTCTCTGATGCTTTGTCAATTGCATTGCCTACAGACACTGTCAGCTTAAGCACCATATGGAACAAAAATATGCAGCAACTTATTGAATGGGAACATTTTGTGAGAAAAATATTTTTGTTCCCATGCAGCAACATTTCTATTAAATGCCTTCTAAATATGTAAAAAAAAAAAAAAAAACACACACACAGAAAACAAACCCAGAGTGGCAATAGAATGCCCTAAGGAATCTAGAAAGCATGCAAACCAGCAATATTATTTTATAATGAGAAACAGATAGGGGTGATATTGTTTCTTCACGCCCTCCTTTCTTTTGGCAATTGTTTACTTTCTAAATATATGTCTGATAAATCACATGCTCTGATTCACCCACAGCCCTGGGCCAGAGGCAGCCACTTATACAAAAGGACAGATGGTCACTCACAGAATTCTGTCTCTCATTGTGTTTGAGAACTAAACTGTCACTCTGAACATCAGCAATCTGGCTCCTTAGGACTCTAGGGCGCTAGCCTGGCATCTAGTTTAGGATTGCTACCAAAGTTCAGCCCTGAGAACTAAAAGTACCAAAACCAAGGAAACTGTAACGTTCCTAAGAGTCACTTAGGTATCTTGCTAAATGCAGCTTCTGGTCCAGAAGTTCTGGGGTGGAGCCAAAGATTTCAGCATCTCTAACAAACTCCTGGGTGATTCTTTGGGGCTGTTCCTCCTACGTGCTTTGAATAGTAAGGTACTAACAAGGCTTCAGGCAATGGCACCCCACTCCAGTACTCTTGCCTGGAAAATCCCATGATGGAGGAGCCTGATAGGCTGCAGTCCATGGGGTCGCTAGAGTCAGACACGACTGAGCAACTTCACTTTCACTTTTCACTTTCATGCATTGGAGAAGGAAATGGCAACCCACTCCAGTATTCTTGACTGGAGAATCCCAGGGATGGGGGAGCCTGGTGGGCTGCCGTCTATGGGGTTGCACAGAGTCGGACACGACTGAAGCGACTTAGCAGCAGCAGCAGCAGCTTGCATCTGTAGATGGTTTGAGACTTCTTGTTTTTTTTCTATTCCTTTTTCTATTTTTTTTTAACCATCCTAATGAGTAATCCCTAATAATCAAGAATCAAGTTTACTTTATTAATTTTCAAACCTGTTAAACCATTTATTCTCCACAAGAAAGTCTCTGTTCTTTCAAAAACTCACTTTGAAAAACACGTTCTGCCATACATTTTCATCTGAACAAGAGCCAGGATGCCAAGGATTCTACAATGTAGGTTTTGAATCTAACAAAATCCTTACCTATTACCTCCCCATCAAATGTACTGTCTTCCAAGCATTTCCATATGGAAACCAGCCCAGAAAGATATAGCCATTAAAAGTAAAATTTTAAAGGTTACATTGATTACCTCATATAAAATTTCATATCAACACCTTTCTCCTATAACCTAGCTGCCACTTTAATGTTGCTAGACCCATTGGAGAAGAAAATGGTAACCCACTCCAGTGTTCTTGTCTGGAGAATCCCAGGGATGGGCAAGCCTGGTGGGCTGCCTTCTATGGGGTCACACAGAGTCGGACACAACTGAAGCGACTTAGCAGCAGCAGAAGCAGCAGCAGACCCTATATAATGTAAGGTGGTGCCTGTAAGTACTTGCAACCTAGCCAGTTCAAAGGACAGAAGTGGCCATAACAAAAGCACATAACACCCACACATGTATATAACTAATATTTTTCAAAGTTTTCACATGCCCTTTCTTAAGATCTTCACTATGTCCCTGTGAGGTCAAGGGCTTCCCTGGTGGCTCAGAGAGTAAAGAATCTGCCTGCAATGTGGGAGACCTGGGTTGGATGCCAGGGTTGGGAACATCCCCTGGAGAAGGGAATGGCTACCCACTCCAGTATTCCTGCTTGGAGACCCCATGGACAGAGGAGCCTGGAGGGCTATAGTCCATGGGGTTGCAAAGAGTCAGACACAACTGAGCAGTTATCCCCCCGCCCCTCCACACACACACACACGACTGAATCACCTTGCTATACAGAAGATATTACATAACATTATAAATAAAATATTGCATGCAAAGTCCCTTCAGTCATGTCTGACTCTTTGTGACCCCATGGACTGTAACCCTCCAGGCTCTTCTGTCCATGAGATTGTCCAGGCAAGAATACTTGAGTGGATTGTCATTTCTTCTTCTGGGGGATCTTCCCAACCCAGGGATCAAACCCTCATCTCCTGCGTCTCCTGTGTTCTTTACCTGGATTCTTTACCACTGAGCTACCTGGGAAGTCTGAGGTGATGGTTAGGAGGGAGCGAAAACCAGGCAAGAATTCTCTGCAGCCTGGAGCATGACAGAACCTGCAGGGAAATTCTTATAACTTTCCCAGAGATCATCCTGCCCTGGGAAAGGGCTTGAATGATCTTGCAGAGAAACTGGACCCTTTTCCTGTCCCCCATTAGGAAAGTTGGCGTCATCCAGAGAAGTGAAATCTTTGGGGAAAGGAAGAGTGTCTTTCCCAGCACGCCGATGAGAAGACCATCTCAGAATGTACCTCATGGGAATAGACCACACAGCATTTCCTGAACCGATAGCCTGGGAGCAGACAGGACATCAAAAGCTGGCTTAAGTGGATCCTTGTAACTGGAATCACATCATTTGACTGTGAGACTTCTTTTTCTTCTCGTCAGCATGTCAACCTGAAGAGGGAACATGAAGAAACAGAAATAGGACAAGGAGTTGGGGTCAAATCTGGATTTTAACTCTGTTTTAATCCCTGCTTTGACATTTATAAACTGCATAAATTCAATTTCCTCCTATGTAAAATAAGCCTATGTCAGGATTTGAACAGTCAGTAAATAACATTTTCTCCTCCTCTAAATAAGAATCTGGATAAAATTAAAAAGTAGCCATGAGTCAAACTGAGGCCTAAACATCATCATGGTGGTTTAGTTTGCTAAATTGTGTCCGACTCTTGTGACCCCATGGACTGTGGCCTGCCAGGATCCTCTGTCCATGGGATTCTCCAGGCAAGAATACTGGAGGGGATTGCCTTTTCCTACTCCAGAGGATCTCCCCTACCCAGGAATTGAAGCCACAATTCCTGCATTGGCAGGTGGATTCTTTTTCACTGAGCCACCTGAGAAGCCCCCATCTCCCTTGTAGGATTGGTGAAGTCACTATACGAGATGAAGTAAATGGAGCCAGAGGGCCAGGAACCATCCGAGGTTATTTTCTTTCCTTCTTTCATCTTTCCCTCCAATCTGCTTTAGAAAATAAGAAAAGATCAAGTTGCACAGAAGCTCCCTGAGACACTTTCCCCAGGGCAACACTGTCTACCTCAGTCTGCTGTTGTCAGGCTAGGATGACCGTGCATCTTGGGCTCCCTGGGGCAGGCTGAGGGCCCTGTGTCTTGTCCAGTTTAGCATTTGCTGCAAAAAGAGTTCTAGCTGGACTATACTGACCATCTTTCTAGTAGGAAGTTTTCAAGCAGAGAAACAACAAATACTACTCCCTTTGTTTCCATATCACTGCTCTCACTTGCCTTTTCTCCCCTTCTCGGGCTCCATCATTGGGTTCTTTTCATAAAGGTCAGCATTTCCCAGGTGTGGGTCCTTCCTGTTTCCTTATTTCCTCTGCCTATCCTCTCTGGATGACCCACCCACTCCTTCTTCACCTACACAAACTGTATTTGCATCAGCTTCCAAATCTCTGTCCCCTGCTCTCACGTGCCTGCTCCCATCTCTAACTGCCACACTTTTACCTGGATTCCCTTCAAACATCCCAAAGGTAACTCACTTTCTTGTTCTTCTTTGCTCAAACTGCTTCTCTTCCTCACATCTTCCAGCTCTACTTTTCCCACTCACTTTCCCTAACTGAAGCCTTAAAATTATCCTCAGTAGCCAATTCTTTTTTAGTCCCTGCATTTAATTAAAAGATTGAAGGCAAAAGGAGAAGGG
Organism: Bos grunniens; assembly: GCF_055505025.1. NCBI lineage: Eukaryota > Metazoa > Chordata > Mammalia > Artiodactyla > Bovidae > Bos > Bos grunniens. Next base: position 31,726,629 of record NC_141190.1, on the reverse strand, counting down.
GGCAGCAGAGGATGAGACAGTTAGAAAGCATCATCGACCCAATGGGCATGGATTTGAGCAAACTCTGGGAGAGGGTAGAGGATAGAGGAGCCTGGAGTGCTGCAGTCCATGGGGTCACAAAGAGTAAGACACAATTTAGCGACTGAACAACGATTTAATTAAAGCTCGATTCTGTCAATATCTCTTACATGAGTCCTCTTCTCTCCAGCCTGGCTATTGCCACCTTAGCTGGATCCTCATCCTTCACCTGCCTCCTTGCCATGGCCCCATAAACAATCTCCCGTCTGAATGTGTCAACCCCTCCAGAAGATTGTCACCTGAATCCACAGTTAAGGGCGCAAAAGTCTATTTCACTCTGTCTCTCTGTCTCCCTCGCCTACCCACCCCCCACCACACCACGTAACTTGCAAGACACTCCTGACTCCCTTCACCCAGTGCCCAGTCCTCTGCACCCAAGCTTACCACAATGACCTTTCATGTCCTTTACTGCCCAGTGGTGCCTCCTGCCATTCATTCACCCTCCAAGACTTAGGACCCAATGGCACTGAACTGATATCACCATCCCAGAAGAGTCTACTCCCTTTATTCTGCCTAGGCTCCTCCTGCAAGCTCCAATTTGAATCAAAGTGTTAGTCGCTTGAGTCATGTCCGACTCTTTGTGACCCCCTGGACTGTAGCTTGCCAGGCTCTTCTGTCCACGGGATTTCCCAGGCAAGAATACTGGAATGGTTTGCCATTTCCTCCTCCAGGGGATCAAACATCAAATGTCCTGCCTCAATACAACATCTAATCCCTGACTTGTAAGCATTGGTTGTTGTTCAGTCGCTAAGTTGTGTTCAACTCTTTGTGACTCCATTGGCTGCAGCACGCCACGCTTCCCACTCCTTCACTATCTCCTGGAATTTGCTCAAATTCATGTCCACTGAGTCGGTGATGCTAACCAGCCAACTCATCCTCTGCCGCCCCTTTCTCCACTTGCCCTCAGTCCTTCCCAGCTTCAGGATAGTCTTCCTTTAAGGGTGATTTCAGATGCCCTTGCTTTGGTGAAGCCTTCCCAGACTTCCTTGCTTCTTAGTTACACCCTTTCTGTGTGCCTTCAATATTTAACTGCTGTAACAGAGTTATACATAATCAAATTGCAGGTAATCTATTGACATTTATGATTCTCCCATTATAATGGTAGCTTCTTGAGAATAGAGAATCATTTTTTAATCACTTTATTTCCAGCATCTAGATATTGACTCCCTCTTAGGTACAACCATTATGCCATTCGTTGCATGCAGAAATAACTGGAGGGATAAAGACTGATTTATGTTAGTGTGATAAAGCATTCCCATTAACCACAGGTCTGGGGATCAGGAAACACACCCCAAAGCATCAGTGTTGCCTCTACTTAGCCTAGTGAACTAAAACAAGTCCCTTCTCTGAGCTGTGTTTTGCTTCTTCAGGTTGAACAATGGTCAAATGTTAGCCACACAACTCTCCTGCTAGGTGCAGCAGCAACACAAAAAATGTTCAGAATCTTTTCATGTCTGACATTAAGTTGAATATAATGAAATATATCACTGTTACTACCATGAATTAGATTTTCTGGCTAAATATTCAGGTTATGCTTTCAACTCAGGCTTTGTAATAAATAAATGAAAAGATGATACATATGCAGAAAAAGCTTTAAAGAATTAAAAACACAGAACTCCATCTATAGGTTTTCTATTAAACCATGCTCGTGCTCAGTTGCTCAGTTGTGTTCGACTCTTTTCGACCCCATGGTCTATAGCCCACCAGGCTCATCTGTCCAAGGAATTTTCCAGGCTACTGGAGTGGATTGCCATTTCCTACTCCAGGGGATCTTCCTGACAGGGATTGAACCTGTGTCTCCTATGTCTCCTGCATTATCAGGCAGATTCTTTACCACTGTGCCACATTTGAAATCTCATAAACATGACCAATTAGTAGTCGGTAGCATTCTAATTCGGAGAAGGCAATGGCACCCCACTCCAGTACTCTTGCCTGGAAAATCCCATGGATGGAGGAGCCGGATGGGTTACAGTCCATGGGGTCGCTAAGAGTCGGACACGACTGAGCGACTTCACTTTCACTTTCACTTTCACTTTTCACTTTCATGCATTGGAGAAGGAAATGGCAACCCACTCCAGTGTTCTTGCCTGGAGAATCCCAAGGACAGGGGAGCTTGGTGGGCTGCCGTCTGTGGGGTCGCACAGAGTCAGACACGACTGAAGCGACTTAGCAGCAGCAGCAGCATTCTAATTATATAGCTAGATTTGCATAGTTTTTTTTTCTTTTCATAAATCTTTATTTTGAAATCAGACCCCTCCCAGGAAGTAACTGCAAACCAGATTGTTTTCAAAAGCTCCTCTTAGCATTTTGAAAAAAATAAAGAAAAACTGAGGACAATTTACACTGCTGTGGTACCAGACCTCAATCTATATAAGAATCTCTCCTAAGGGAATAATTCTAAATACAGAAAATTCTTTATGCACTGAGTGTTCCTCACACACAAGGGGAAAAAAATAAAAGTAATCAAAATGTTCAATAAAAAGATAATGGCTAAATGAATTAGAGTGTACTTGTGTGATGGAAAACAATGTAATCTTATATGTTATAAGGATTTGTATAATAGCAGCTTAAGTCTCTGTGTTATAATGTCATGTGGAAAAGTATGGTAAAAAGCCTGTATACAATATAAGCACAAGTATCTAGAAAACAAGCCAAACTGTGTGTGCTCAGTTGTGTTCGACTCTGTGACCCCATGGACTGTAGCCCGCCAGGCTCCTCTGTCTGTAGAATTTCCCAGGCAAGCATACTGGAGTGGGTTGCCATTTCCTACTCCAGAGAAGCACGTCTGTATACTTTCTGCTTATTTCTATTGTCTCTCCCATTGATGGCTGTGAAAACTGGGGAAGGAAAACCACACTAGTGTCAGAAGTGGGAACCACCACCAAAATTTTTTTTATAATCACAACTTCCTCTGCCAATTTGCCTATGGGGAAGGATTTCAATACTCTCAGATTCTCAATACTGCTTTATTTCTCTGAGCCTTTTTTTTTTTAATAACGTATGTTTGATTACTAAAGTAATTTATGTTCACTTGAAAATCTTCCTAATTTTAAACTTTCTTATCCATGTCTGGTTTGAAGTTAAATTGGAAAATAATTGTTCTTTTAGCAACCAAAACTCTTGGCAGCTTGCCTCCAAACAGAGCTTGGAATTATGTAACTCTCCGTTTAGCAGAAAAACTTTTCTAAAAGGGCCAACTCCTCTTCTAGAACCCATCATTTCAAAGCAGCTTTTAAGCAGATTGTAAATGGATTTTTACCACTGTTAGTGGTATTTCCAGCATATACACTTAAAAGCATGATACAATTTATGGTTTTCTTAATGCCTTGTAATACGGAATGAATCGTAGATAAATAAATGGATTCCTCCCCTCTCCCCAAGAGAGCTGTTAGTAAGTAATTACCAAGTAGAGGTGAGGAAAAAGAGAATAGTAAAACCAAGGCAAGAAGAAAATGTAGACAGGGGCTGGCCATCTTCTCAGGGAGGCAGGCAGAAAGCTGGATGTGTATACCTGACATCACCTGGTATGTAAGGTTGACTTCCTCATCTCTTTCACATGTTCAGGGGCCTCTCTGTGGTCCTCACTGATCTAAATAAATCTCTTCAGAGCCCTAGAATAGACAGAATTTCACACCAAAATCACCAGGCAAAAAAATTACAAACACAGATCCCAAAGTCTCACCCCAAAACTACTGAACAGCAATCTCTGGGGTGGGACTCAAGACCCTGCGTCTTAACAAAGTGCCCTAGTGAGACCTGTACCCTTCATAGGACAGGAATCTGAGATTGAGCTGAACTGAACTGAACTGAACTGAACTGAATCTGAGGTCCAAGGCGGGAACCTGATTTGCCTAATGTCATTCCACAGGGTGGTAGGAAAGTCCTCTGACCTCCAGATCAGTCCTCCCCTTGAGATAGCCTTTGAAGGACAAGTTTGTGTAACAACAGGCTTCCCAAGTGGTGCTAGTGGTGAAGAACCTGCCTGTTAATGGAGACACGGTTTCGATCCCTGGGTCAGGAAGATCCCCTGGAGGAGGGCATGGCAACCCACTCCAGTATTCTTACCTGGAGAATCCCATGGACAAGGGTTCCTGGCAGGCTACAGTCCATAGGGTCACAAAGAGTCAGACACAGCTGAAGTGACTTAGCATGCACGCACATGTAAGAACAAAGCACTGGATGTGAAAGTCACCTTCACATAGTAGAAACAAATTTGCTACTAATCACTGGACTACCATTATCAAGTCTTCCTTGGTTCATACAGGTGTCTGTCTGAGATTTTTAGAGGGAACTAAATAAGAAAATTTGGAGAAGGCAATGGCAACCCACTCCAGCACTCTTGCCTGGAAAATCCCACGGACGGAGGAGCCTGGTAGGCTGCAGTCCATGGGGTCACGAAGAGTCAGACATGACTGAGCAACTTCACTTTCACTTTCACTTTTCACTTTTCACTTTCATGCATTGGAGAAGGAAATGGCAACCCACTCCAGTGTTCTTGCCTGGAGAATCCCAGGGACGGCGGAGCCTGGTGGGCTGCCGTCTATGGGGTCGCACAGAGTCGAACACGAATGAAGCATCTTAGCAGCAGCAGCAGTAGCAGCTAATCCTCAAACTGCTGCAGTATCAACATTTTCTTGTCATCAAGACAAACTCTCAAAGTATCGGCTGTAGAAGGTATTGGCTCAGGGGTGGAACCTTTCTCAAGGAATTACAGGTCAGTTATTCACATGACTGATTTTCTTCTCTCCAGACACTGACGTCGCCAATGCTGTTCCTAGTTAGAGGAAAAGAACAGTTCCTCTGGTCTCCCTTGGAAAGGTTCTCTGCCCTCACACACTTCCATCAATTGCAGCCTGTCCCCTGATCCCATTACCAAGGAAGGGGGTGAAGCCTGGAAAGGGAGGCATGAGATTCCTCACAACGACCTTAGAGAAATAGCCACCCATGTGTGTGGTGGACTCCAGTAAAGTATGACCAGACACCGTGCTTCATTCGTCTCTGTGCCGCTCACACTGTTTGGGAAAGTTCCAGCCACCTCCTAGGTGCTGGGGAAATACTTCTGAATGAATGGAGGAATAAATGAACAATCTCTGTCCCCCAAAGTCCTATAATATTTTCTTTGGTTTAATAGGGGCTTCTCTGAGCCACCCTTTTCACCCAAGATAGGACACACCATATTGTGAGGTTGAAAATTTAATACAAGAGACTCACTGATACACTCGGAAAACCAGCAGTGGAGGCTCAGAGATGAATAGAGTGTTCTGTGGACTCCCAGTGAGCCCTCCCCCTTGCAATACGAAGCATTTACTGGGCTGCAAGTATCCCGGGGTTATGCCATGGCAACACTGGGATTCATTTTATTTCCCCCAACAGATGTTACGCTCCTAGAGGGCAGGAACCATCTTCCATATAGTCATCATCATTATCATCATCTTTATCATGTAAGCTCCCTGAAGACAGCGATTTTTGTTTTGTTCCCTGATGTATTCTAAATACTCAAAACAGCTCCTGGCACATACCAGGGGCTTTTCAATCTTCAGTGAACACTGAATAATAATTATCAACCTGAGAATACTGCCTATTTCTTCCCTTCCAGGCGCTAAGTCGAGTACTCTATACTCATTATTTCAACGATATGAGGAACCTGAGACCCTGGACCATACATAGGTGCAGAATGTCCTCAGCTGATGAAGCCACACTTCCTACCCAGGCATCTGAATCCAGGGACCACATTTACCCAAATCCCACCCCCCACCCCCCACCCCATGACACTATCCCAGCGACCTCTAATACTTTACATCTCTCACAGTTTCTTGCAGGAGGGGTGGTGAATGTTCATCAAATTAAGGGAAAGATAAGATTCCAAACCAATGGCTCTGGACGGCTGACTCTACCTGAGAGCTCTGATCTTGAAGGAGCCAGGACTCCTACTGTTCAACACCGAACCAGGGTTAATAACAGAAAGAGGATTGACCAAATGAGCATGTCAGTGTTAAACTCTGCTCAGCCAGGCAGTTAACAAGATTTTTATTGACAGGAAAATAAAGACTTCAGAAAGAAATATGGTTCCTTCTGCCTTGTCTTAAAGTGAAAAATGAGTAGGACTGGAAAGAGAACGGATCACTTTCCCTTTTGAAGATGCTCTCTCTAGTTTCTCTCCAATGATTGCAATGCAACCAGGCAAGCAGCAGGACCACTGGTTCAACCACCACCTGGAAGTGAATGAGAAGCTTGATGGATGGGGAAAAGAGGGAGGGAGCTGCAGTTTCCCAGGCACAGAGAGCATCCTGAGCCACTGGTAGACACAACCCTGCATGCCAGGAAGTATGTTGAGAACTTCCCACCTGGAATGCAAACACCAGAGGATATATCTGGTGCCAAACAATCAAAAAAGCCTCCTGTTCTTTAGTTCATGTCAGTAAATATCTACTAGTAAATATCTAATGCCCAAACCTGCATTAGAGGTTTATTTCTTTTATATTTACATGGCTCAGATGGTAAAGAATCCACCTGCAATGCAGGAGAACCAGGTTCGATCCCTGGGTCAGGAAGCTCCCCTGGAAAAGAGAATGGCAACCCACTCCAGGATTCTTGCCTGGAGAATCCCATGAACAGAGGATCCTGGTGGACTACAGTCCGTGGGGTCGCAAAGAGTTGGAGAGGACTGAGCAACTAACACAATAATAGCAGAAACATACTAATAGTATGTAACATTTCACAATGTGCTTTCAACTTCTGCTCATTTTTTAAAATTGGGGTATAGTTGACAATGTTGTGCTAGTTTACAATGTCGTGCCAGTTTCAGCTGTGCAGCAAAGTGAATCTACCATATAGATCAATGGAATGAGACAGAAAGCCCAGAGATAAACCTACACACCTCTGATCACCTAATCTATGACAAAGAAGGCAAAAATAGACAAAGGAGAAAAGACAGTCTCTTTAATAAGCAGTGCTGGGAAAACTGGACAGCTACATGTAAAAGAATGAAATTAGAACACTCCCTAACACCATACACAAAAATAAACTCAAAATGGATTAAAGACCTAAATGTTAGACTGGATACTATAAAACTCTTGGGGAAAAACATACACAAAATACTCTTTGACATAAATCACAGCAAGATCTTTTTAACCCACTTCCTAGAATGATGAAAATAAAAATGAAAATAAACAAATGGGACATAATTGAACTCAAAAGCATGCCAAAGCACAGCATAACTTCTGCTCATTTTGACATGGGATTCACATAATATCCTGGGATAAAGCGTGGCCAGATTCATTATGCTAGTTTTATAGTTGAGGAAACCAGGGTTCTGAGACCAGCCACTACGTGCCTACACTTACAGAGTGCTTAAACTGTGGCAGGCACCCGTTTGCAGGCAAGAAGTCTGCACACTTTTTACAACAAATCTATAAGGTAGATACTTTTCATCTCCATCATAAAGATGAGAAACCTGAGGCTTTGAGAGATTAAGTTTCCCGGAGTTGCACATATAGTGGGTGAGAGAGTTGGTATGTAAACAAAGGAAATTCTGTTCCCTTGTTCTGAAATTCAATGTTATCCTGTCATCAGAGGTTAAATAAGTAGCCCAAGATCATGCTACTTGCCAGCGATAAAGCTCCACTCATACCCAGAGCACTTTCCTTTAACCCAGCTGCTTGAGGAAGTTATTTATTAACATTGGAAAGGGCTTCTGTTTTAAAGTCATTTATCTTCTGGTGAAGAAAGTGAGACAAACATAATACAGAGCTAATATCAAGGCAAGGCCAAAGTCTGGCCTTCAGTCAATTAATAAGATCTCCAGGCATAAAACATCATTTGTGTTCAGAATAGAAAGAAAATCAATTAGCACTGCATCCCATGATGAGCAGACAGGTATTGAGAATTTAGCATGCACTCATGTTTTCCTTGCTTTGGCAGAAGCATTTACCACTTATGGAGTATCTAGACACTGCCTATACCTCCTTGCCTGTTTGAAGTCAAGAACTATGTGACTCTTTTTGGACAACACGTTGAGAGTGGAGGTCATGTGCATCACTTCTGGACCAAAACAAGAACAGCACATCAACTTTCTACATGTTCTCTTTTTCCAGAAGCAGTCCAGGTTATGGAGACTTTGGCAGCCTTTTTCAGTTCCTAGGTTTCTTTGAGGAGAAAAACCTCCCTCTGAACTGTACTGGATATACATCCTGGAGGAGAAATAAACCTTTGTTGTGTGTTAATACACTACAATTTGAGGTACATTTGTTACTGCAGCATAACTTAGCCTATCCTAACCCCTCCAGAGGCCTGATGTCATGTAAAAGAAGGAATGCATCAAGGATTTACTTGAATGATGCCTTGGTAATTCTGCCAGGGAAAGAGGAACATGGGAAGTTGTGGGGCCAGAAGAGACAAGAGCGATGTGCCAGCGCCCTCCCCCACCCTCCCGGCAGTAGGTGTATTTTGGGATCCAGCGTTGGCTGCAGCTGGATTGCAGAAGTAGAATGAGGCCAGAAAGAGCCTTCAGTGGTCAGAATTATAACATTATGAGGCTGGGAAGTACCTTAAAGATAAGTTTATATTTGGGGATATTTTAGATGAAGATTCACTTGTTCTCAGTTGTACCACTTGGGCTATAGGTAAAGGATGTTGGGTTTTGTTCAACAGAGTGAAGACTGGAGGTTCTGCTTGAGGAGAATGCAAAGGGCAGTGGTGTCAGGACCGTTGGTATTTGGAGAAACTGAAGCCAAGGAAACAAGATAGAAGGCCATTTTCTAAGGCAGAGTCTAGGAAGCTTCTAATGCTGAAAGTTGGACCTAACTCTCTCAGACTTTACTGATATGAAGATCTGAGAAAAGAGGTTAGTCTGAGACAGGACGCACAAAATCCAGGTCCCAATATTAGGGAGGGCTTTGTTTCCAAAGGAAGACCCCAACACCTCCCAAACTGGAGCCAATCCCTTGTCCAGGGTTTGATATGTACATATTCTTTGCAATAGTGACATTTTGCTGGTCAGGAGAGCTCTAGAAAAAGAAAAACAAATCAGAGACCAGCCTTACTATTAGACTTACAAAGAAGCCTTCTCCTAGGGACTAGCTGCTTCTGGTCCTTACTTACAGCCAGGTGGTTCATTTGCTTATTAAGAAGTGAAATAAAGTCGCTTGGGGTCTTTGCGACCCCATGGACTATACAGTCCATGGCATTCTCTAGGCCAGAATACTGGAGTGGGTAGCCTTTCCCTTCTCCAGGGCGTCTTCCCAACCTAGGGATCGAACCCAGGTCTCCCACCTTGCAGATGGATTCTTTACCAGCTGAGACACAAGGGAAGCTCTCATTTGCTTGTTAATCTATCAACAAATCCATTCATTCACAATAAATATGCTTTGAACACCACTAGGTGCTCAGACTGTGAGGAGATCCAACCAGTCCATCCTAAAGGAGATCGGTCCTGGGTGTTCATTGGAAGGACTGATGTTGAAGCTGAAACTCCAATACTTTAGCCATTTGATGCGAAGAGCTGATTCATTTGAAAAGATCCTGATGCTGGGAAAAATTGAGGGCAGGAGGAGAAGGGGACGACAGAGGATGAGATGGTTGGATGGCATCACCGACTCAATGGACATGGGTTTGGGTGAACTCTGGGAAATGGTGATGGACAGGGAGGCCTGGCGTGCTGCAGTTCATGGGGTCGCAAAGAGTCGGACACGACTGAGCGACTGAACTGAACTGAACTGAACTGAGGTGCTCAGAACTATGCCATATCCCAGCAATACAATAATGAAAAAGCAGCCATGATTTTTCAATTCCCAAGAAAGTTTCTGTCTAGTAGAAAAGATATATTTTTGTCAATGCTTGATATCTCATTATAAACAGTGATAAGAGTGCTGAATGAGAAGCATGGGGTACTTCAGAAACCATCAGAGAAGGACACGGTCCACTTTGTGGGATACAGGACGATCTCCCTGAGGAAATGACAATTACCCTGAAAACTAAGTAAAGCTAAAACAAAAACAAGGAGGATGCCTGTCTTTGGCAGAGAGAAAGGCAATCTGCAAATACTGTGAGGAGAGGTCATCACATCTGAAGTTCAGAGAGACAAGGAGAGAGTCAGGGAAGATGAGACTGAAGAGGTGAAATGGTTTCAAATTCCCTGCCATGACCGACCCAGGCTACATGACTGGATCCCACCTGACAGCAAAGGAAGCAATGACTGAAAGAAGGAGCTATAGATTTGCTGTCAAACTAGCTGATGTGTGGGAATGGACACGAAGGAGGCCAGAGAGCCTGGGGTAAAGAGTTAGGAGCTACTGCAATTACCCAGGAGAGGGGTGATGGTGGCTTGGTTAGGGCTCAGCAGAAAAAAGGTAGAAGGAAAGACATATAGTGACACGATGTACAAAAATCACTAGACTTGATGGTAGACTGGAAATGGAAGATGAGAAGAGGTGGAGGATGCTTTCTGACTTTCTGAACTGTGCTGCTGCATGGATGGGGTTGCTGTTGGAATCCAGAGAGGAAGCCAGGTTTGGGGAGAAGGAGGGTAATTCATTTGGTTGGGAGGATGTTGGAAGAGCCCCGGCTGGGGCCATATATGCTGTGCCTTCTAACCAATAGATAGAGACCCCTGAGGGGGTCTCATATTCTGCGTGGTGGTGCTGCCTGTTCTCAATGCCTGCCTGGAGGATCCTGGGCTTTAGAACTCACTGGCCCCTTCCCAAACCCCGATCAAAAGAACTGGAATAATACTGTCACTCTCTCACCCTGTTGGCCACATTTTTGATGAGCTGATTGGATTCAAAGTTCAGAGCTACAGCACTCGACCCTTTAGTCTCCTCTGTTTTAGACAGTTTATGCTTATTAAGCCCAGCCTGGCAACTGACTTCAGATCTATAATAAGAACTTCTTACAGGAATAGACACACAGAGACCATGCAGAATTGGGAGTGGGGCACAACTAGTCATTTGGGATTTTCCACTGTTGGCAGGAGAGGCCCAGTAACATCCCGGAGGAACATGGGATTCCAAGGTTTCAGAGAAAGAACGGTTGCTTCTAGCTGAGGACAGGAAGGAGGAACTTCCTGTGAAATGTGCATTTGAGCTGTATCTTGGAGGATGAGTCTGAATTTAGACAAATCGTCATGGGAAGAGAGGATGCATTCAGGTAAAGGAAATAACCTGGGCAAAGACAGCAGGGAGGCAGGTAGAGACAGGTTTCTTCCCTGAGGCATCCTCCAGAACCTTCTACTTTGATGTTCTGCCTAAACACAGAGCCCTTACAGATGCTTAGTGAGAGTGACCGCTCCCTGCAAAAGGGCTTTTAGGTCAACAATCTGGGGCACAATCCCACTGGATTGAAAAAGACGTGGTAAAGACAGGGATCACAGAGACCACAGAAAAGATATTTTCTTTTCCACCCTCTTTCTTCTACATCCACACATGAGCCTCGTGCCCTAGAGCAGCCAGACGGTTATCGCCAAATAGGTCCCCCACTTCCCCCTCTCCATCTTTAACGACTCTCTTCTCTCTGCCAGAAATGCCTTCCCTCCTTCACTACCTTCGGTCCAAACCTTACTTCTCCTCCATGACATGACTTAAGGACAAGGCCGGTACCCTCCCCTCCTTTTCTAGCTGAAAGTGATGCCTCTCTTGCAGCAATTTCCCTCTGTGCCTCTCACGTGGTCCCTCTTCCCTACTAGGCTCGTGTTCAGTCTACTTGGGGTCATGCTTTGATGTCCCCTTGAGCAAGGATTATAGGTGATTCCAACTCAGAGACCCAGGACAACCTTGTTCATAAGTGAGAGCTTCACAAATGTTAGACAGGAAAGAGCCTGAATCTAAATTCCTGATTCCCCTTTCCAATTCTGACCTAGATCTGCAAAATGCCTGGGAGTAATGCAAAGCCAATGGCACCCATGGGACACTTTTATTTCATAGCCTAAGACCACAAGTAGTAAAGCTCTGAGCACCTAAGGGGTTTATAGCTGAGTTTCCTTTTACCGCGCCTGAATTTCATGGCTTTATCTTGTGGGATAAATTGCTCCCTGCCAGTATATTGGGAGTACCTTCAGGGTCCTGTGTGCTCTGCATCTGGGTGGAAGAAAAATGACTGTGGCAGAAAGTGTCGCTCCTCTGCCCAACAGGCTGCCCAAACTGAAATCCAAATGCCACTGTGTGCGTCCGCCTGTGCACACATGTGCTGGGTGTGCAAATAAGGGCACGTGTGTACCCATGGATACATGGGATGATGTAGACATGGACAAACGTCAGACTCTTGCCAGCTCAATCTTCTATTTTGGAAAATTTGGTGCTTTGGCTCATTCACAAGCTGAGAGGATGAGAGACACAGAAAGAAGGAAAGAGATCTATCCCCCAGCAGTAATCGTGTTACTGAAAACCACCAGCAGTCATCGTGTTTATCTTTCTCATTTATCCGAACCCCAAACAGCCCTCTGCAGCAAATCACATTTCAGCAGGGCAGATTATTCTGTCTGTAGCATAAACTCCTCACTGCATCTCTCTCCAGAGCTGCCTCTCTAGGTAAATATAAATCTCATTCTAATAGCAACATTTGGAGAAGTAATGTTATTTTCCCTGATTTAGAGAAAACACAACATAGGCTCTGGCAAAGCTGATCTCTTTCCTTAGAAATTAATCAAAGGCACATAATTCAGAGGCTACGTTGATGCTCTTCTGGCAGAGGGGAGCGCTGAGGGTGTGTGTGTGGGTGGGTGGGTGTGAGTGTGTGTGTATGATGGGTTGGGGGCCTTGATGAATTATTCCAAGCCTCCTAACCCCTCCTCTGGAGAGAAGGAATGGGCTCCCTTTTATTTATTACCTGTCATGTGAGCAGTTTCCAGAGACCAGTTCGCAAGATTCATATAGAATTGAGAGAGATCAAATGGCTATCTTTCAGTGCACAAGTGAGAACCTGCAAATTTTACCCAAAGGGAATATTAAAACAATTCAGTATTGACCTCCCCTGCCTTTGCCAGCAAGCATCTAAGAGCGCAGGGCCGGGGCAGGCGACTTCCTCTGGTTATGGGGGTTGAGAGCTGGGATGGGATATCGGGGAGGGAAGTCGCTGCCTTTCTGAGCCCACTCCATCTCTAGCTCCTGAGGACAGGGAGACAGAATTTTTAATCAATGATTTAAACAGCAGGACTTCCCTGGTGGTCCAGTGGTTGAGAGTCCAATCTGCCAGTCCAGGAGAAATGGGCTTGACCCCTGGTCTGAGAAGATTCCCACCTGCTGCAGAGCAGCCAAGTGCCACAGTTATTGAGCCTGAGTTCTAGAGCCCGCCAGCTGCCTACTGAGTCCATGCCTAAAGTCTGTGTTCTGCAGCAAGACAAGCCATCACAATGAAAAGCCCAAGCACCGCAATTACTGTAGCCCGCCTGCCCAACCCCAGCGCAGTAATGAAGACCCGGTGCAGCCAAAAATAAATACGTATAAGTAAATAAATAATAAAGACAGTGCAGCCATGTTCTAAAGTGGCCTTAGCTGCTCCTGGGACAGGAAAGAATAGTGGGAGGAAGCAGGGGCTTAGGGTTCAGCCTGGCTAAATCCACATCCAGGCTCTACAGATGGTAAGCTGAGTGATCGTGGGCTAATTACTTCCTCTGCCTCAGTTTCCTTCTTTATAAACTATGGGACAGGATGGTTGTCAGGATTAAACGAGTTAATATGTACAAACAACAGAACAGCATCTGGTGCTGTGAGCACAGCATGCTAACTACAAATTATTATCATTATTTCTAGTATTAATTAAACCCTCTGTGTCAGCCTCTTTCTGGCCTGTGTTCCTGTAAAATCCATATGACAGGAAATGAACAAATATGTGGGTTTACAGACCTCCCAGTTTATAGAAAAGCTGCAATGGGCTGAGGATGGGAAGACAGTAAGAGGAAATATACCCATCCCTCATGGCCTAGCATCTCTCTGGATCCAGGCCAAAGACATGCTGAAGCCTTCTGCTTTTCTGGGTTGGTTGTATAAAAATCAGCCTTTATGGTCAGAGGCCATCTTCTGTCTTCCAGAACAGAAGTGGGCTTCTGACTACAGGCAGGACTAGAAAGAGTATACGATGCAGAATCAGATTGAAATTTAACATCCATAGGCCATGCAACAGTACAAGTCCTCTCTCCTCTGTGGGCCTCAGTTTCCTTCTCTGTACGATGAGGAGGTGGCATCAGTGATCTCTGAAGAATCACCCAGCCTCAGTGCTCCATCCACCACCTTCATACTCCACTTGGCTTGACATAATTGGACTTTGGCAGTGGGCGGTACCTTGGCAGTCACTACTGGCCCAGGACCCAGGCTGGAGAGATGAGCAAAGAGTAAATGACTTTTTGGCCAATGGCATCTCAGTCGTTTTATTTGTGACTCCGGGAAGACAGCAGAATTAGAACAAGCATAAGTCTCCTGCCTGATCCTTACTGAAACACTCTCATAGTGAGGCCAGCAACAAAGGCCGCCAAAATGAAGAAACTGGCTTCTGTGGATTGAAACAGCCACATGTCCTCCAGAGGGCTTGTGGCTCTCAGTCTTCATCATCAAGTGACCCTCTGTGGGCTTCTGGTGACCTTGCTTTCCAGAGGATGCTGCTCCTGTGCAGACCTTGCTACCCACAACAGCCTCTGGCAAGTCTGCACTTCATCTCCATCTTGTCCTGTCTTCTTCAAGCTCAGTCACTCAGTCATGTCCAGTTTTTAGAGACCCCGTGGACTGTAGGTTGCCAGGCTCCTCTGTCCACGGAACCTTCCAAGTAAGGATACTGGAGTGAATTTGCCATTTCCTCCTCTGGCTGATCTTCTCCATGCAGGGATCAAACCCATATCTCTTGCATTGCAGGCAGATTCTTTACCACTGAGCCACCTGGGAAGCCCCTTCTTGTTTTATAGCTCCTATTAATCCAGGGCCTGGTGACCACTCTTAGAGAGCAGAGGCTGGCCCAATTTTGCCTGGGTTTCCATTCCTGAAACCACTGCCTTCTCCTCCATAACAAGCTCAGAGCAGGGTTTGAAAACCTCCAGGTTTCAAATAGAGTAGGAGCATCACTGTCCAGATAAGGTGAGAGAGTCAAGTCTGTTCTCAGTTATCAGATCCCCAAACAGGGATTGAGCACTTCCACATCCTAATAACAGGAGAGTAACCTCTGAGTGCAAACTGGTATTAGATATTGTAGGAGATACTTTACATTTTTTTTTCTCTTTAATAGTTACAATAACCTTATAAAGAAGCTACCAGTGCAGTGCACATTTTCCAACTGGAGAAACTGAGGCTTGAAAAGCTTTAAGAATATACGAGTTTATACCACAGGGAACTCTGTTGGATGTTATGTGGCAGCCTGGATGGGAGGGGACTTTGAGGGAGAATGGATACGTGTATATGTGTGGCTGAATCGCTTTGCTATGCGATTGTAGGTGAAACCACCACAGTATTGTTAATCAGCTCTACTCCAATATAATATAAAGAGAAAAAAAGAAAATATATTAGTATATGACATCACCAGGGCTCGACCCAGAGATGTATGAAAAAGCAGAAGCTGTGACCTCTGCCTGGTAGAGTGCACATTCTGCTGGGGAAGCAGGATGTGGACTCTGCCAGGCTTTGTCCTGTGTTGCCACTTGATGTTTTAATGGCTGTGATAGATAAGAAATAGATTATGCAGATTATGAAATGTGTGAGTCAGCTCACTGTGGGCTAAGGCAATGGGGAAAGCTTAACAGGCTTCTGGTCAGGCTTTGCAGGGTAGAGAAGGATGCTCTGAGCACAGGCAGACCAAATTAGGTGAGAACAATCACACCAGCGAAGGCCACCCAGCTGTGCCATTCAAGATCCTATTTCCTTCTTGTTCTCCTGGATGAAGGATGCTAATGTGGCTCTCAGAAAAGTTTGCAACTGGGGGCCTTCCAGGTATTATAGAAACATGTTCCAGGAAAGAGGATTAAGGAAAGATCTTAATAGGTTGTAAGGCTCAAATGAAAGTCCGGTTGGATATTCCTAGGCGAGAGCCCCTTAAACATTTTCGATGTCATTAGTGATAAAAAAAAATATAAAGACACACTCTTGGTATATTTATGTTTGGATTTTAGAAATTCATGCCATGCTTGTGCAATTCTAAAATGTATCCATGTTTATTTCTTTAAAAAAATATTTATTTGGCTGCACTGGGTCTTAGTTACAGTACATGGGACCTAGTTCCCTAACCAGAGATGGAATCCAGGCCACCTACTTCGCTCAGAATCTTAGCCACTGGATCATTACAATACACTTCATTATTAATTTCACAGATATTTGTTCAGTCCCTATGCTATATATTGTCACCCTTCTTATTGAACTTATATGCAGAGTACATCATGCGAAATGCCTGGCTGAATGAAGCACAAGCTGAAATCAAGGTTGTCAGGAGAAATATCAATAACCTCAGATATGCAGGTGACACCACCCTTATGGCAGAAAGTGAAGAGGAACTGAAGAGCCTCGTGATGAAAGTAAAAGAGGAGAGTGAAAAAGTTGGCTTATAACTCAACATTCAGAAAACTAAGATAATGGCATCCGGTCCCATCACTTCATGGCAAATAGATGAGGAAACAATGAAAACAGTGACAGACTTTATTTTCTTGGGTGCAAAAATCACTAAAGATGGTGACCGCAGCCATGAAATTAAAAGACACTTGCTCCTTGGAAGAAAAGTTATGACCAACCTAGATAGCATATTAAAAAGCAGAGACATGATTTTGCCAACAAAGGTCTGTCTAGTCAAGGCTATGGTTGTTTCCAGTAGTCATGTATGGATGTGAGAGTTGGACCATAAAGAAGGCTTAGCACCAAAGAATTGATGCTTTTGAACTGTGGTGTTGGAGAAGACTCTTGAGAGTCTCTTGGACAGCAAGGAGATCAAATCAGTCCATCCTAAAGGAAATCAGTCCTGAATATTCATTGGAAGAACTGATGCTGAAGCTGAAGCTCCAATACTTTGGCCACCTGATGCAAAGAACTGACTCGTTAAAAAAGACCCTGATGCTGGGCAAGATTGAAGGCAAGAGGAGAAGAGGACGACAGAGGATGAGATGGTTGGATGGCATCACTGACTCAATGGACATGAGTTTGAGCAAACTCCAGGAGTTGGTGATGGACAAGGAGGCCTGACATGCTGCAGTTCTCCATGGGGTCACACAGAATCAGACATGACGGAGCAACTGAACTGAACCGATGCTGTGTTGGGAATTGTGGGCATTGGGGGAAAGCAGTGAGTACACTAGGATCCCAAACTTCGTAAAGGTCCATTCTGGAGTTTTTTCCCATTTATTGGTAGAAGGTGGAAGTTTCTTGAAAACATAGCACATCCACTCTGGGCTTCCTATTCAGCACCTTGCCTGTGGGGATTCCCAGGAGGAGGTACCCCCACACTTGAAGAGCGGTGTCCCCAGGAGACATGGAATCAGGAAAGACTTCCCTACTAATTTCAGGATGGTTTTGATAAATCTGGGGTTGGATCTTCCAAAGCTGCACATCAATAACAGAGTCGAACTCTCTTCCTCTCCTTTATCATCACACCAGTCCTTAGGAAGAACCAAAAGCCTATTCCTAAGATCCTGCATTGTCACCATGCTTTGCCTCTAACAGTCAGCCCTGTCTGTCAATAACCAAAAATCCAGCCCCGAATGCCCTGAACAATAAGTACCATGTTACTAATTGATTTAAGAAGGAATGTGTGATGGGATGACGCCTAGGCAACAAATTCAGTGTCCCAACAAGCATGTTGCTGCTGCTGCTGCTAAGTCGCTTCAGTCGTGTCTGACTCTCTGCGACCCCATGGATGGCAGCCCACCAGGCTCCGCCGTCTCTGGGATTCTCCAGGCAAGAACGCTGGAGTGAGTTGCCATTTCTTTCTCCAATGCATGAAAGTGAAAAGTGAAAGTAAAGTCGCTCAGTCGTGTCCGACTCTTTGTGACCCCATGGACTGCAGCCTACCAGGCTCCTCTGTCCATGGGATTCTCCAGGCAAGAGTACTGGAGTGGGGTGCCATTGCCTTCTCCGCCCAACAAGCATAATAAACCCATATCTTTCCCCCTTCTTCTCTGCCACATTCAACACCCTGGCTTGCCTTCTCGGCCAGCTCCTTCACGGCCCCGGGAAGTCCACTGCCTTTTCAGTGTTCACATACAAGCGTCAGGAAGAGAGAGCACAGTTTGTTTACTCTACGTGCTTTTTGTTTGGCAGTCATTTTTAGAGCAAGAAGCCTTTCCCAGGAACCCTCATATCTCAGCCAGACCCAAGTCACATGATTCCCTTTAATCCAGCCCCTGGCAAAGTGAGGGAGGTTCCATGTTTGGCTGTGATTCTTCCCCACACTGGAAGATGAATCTTGGATTAAGCAGAGGTCAGTAAGCAAGGAAGAAAGGAGAAATACCTGCTCAGTGGGCAGCAAAGAGTATTTGACACCATGGGTTCCCCTCATATGTTGAATTCCAACAGTTTCACCTGTTATTAAGTAGAATGAAAGCTTCCATGTACCGATTGCTTCCTGCTAAACATAAACTGTCCTTGGCACAGTCAAAACCATTAACTACACTCCCTCCGCCCAGCCGTGTGTTTTCTTCAAAACCCTTCTGGTAACCTGAAACTATTTTGTCTGTTTATTTATTATTTTACCTCCCCAGTTAGCAGGAAAGCTCCAGGAGAGCAGCCCTCGGGTTTCTTTTGTTTATTGTTCCAGCACCTAGCCCAAAACATGGCACATAATTGGTACTCAATGAATATTTCTGAAAAAAAAAAAAAGGAATTCTTTACAAAGCACACAACTCTTCCTATTCTTCTGTAGTCCTTCTTCCTATCTTGCATTTGGGAAAACTGAAATAGAAGCTCAGCTAATAGCAGTTTTTGCTCAGAGTCCCTTGAGGATCATGTGGCATAATCACAATTTAAATCTATTTATGGCTGAGTAATATTCCAGTGTATTTACGGTTGAGTAATATTTCACTATATGTATATGTACCACAGCTTCTTTATTGGGTCATTTGTAGAGAGGTGGACGGACCTAGAAAGTGTCACACTAAGTGAAAGAATCAGAAGCAGAAAATCAAGTATTGTACAGTAACACATATATGTGGAATCTAGAAAGATGGTACAGATGATCTTATCTGCAAAGCGAAAGTAGAGACACAGACGTAGAGAACAAATATATGGCTATCAAGGGGAAAATGGGTAGCGGGGAGGTTGGGAGGAATTGGAAGATTGGGATTGACATATATACACTATTGATACAATGTACAAAATAGATAACTAATGAGAACATGGGCTTCCCAGGTGGCGTAGTGGTAAAGAGTCCACCTGCCAATGCAGGAGACATGAGACTCATGTTCCATCCCTAAGATCCCCTGGACTAGGAAATGGCAACCCACTTCAGTATTCTTGCCTGGAGAATTCCAGTAACAGAGGAACCTGGCAGGCCCAAGTCCATGGGATCACAAAGAGTCAGACACGACTGAGCCCTCACACGCAATGAGGACGTACTATATGGCACAGGGAACTCTACTCAATGCTCGGTGGTGACTTGAATGGCTGGGAAGTCCAAAAGGGAGGGAATATATGTGTAAGTATGGCTGATTCGTTTTGCTGTACAGTAGAAACTAACGCAATGCTATAAAGCAACGGTACTGCAATAAAAATTATGTTTAAAAAATTTAAGCCTTATCCGTCAGATTCCAAGTCTTTGCTCCATCCCCAGTACTCAGTGCTACAACCCTGTCCAGGTAAAGAGACAGCCTTTGGTTTAATGATTCCTCTCCCTCGGGCAGATGCAAACCCTTTAGCCACTAATTGCAGCCACACTTTCAGTCACTTCTGCTCCTGTTCCAGAACCTTCTCTACTTCTCTGTGCAGAGCCTCCCCCAGGCATGCACAGCTATGTCCAAAGGTCAGTTCAGACTCCTCCCCTTCCTGGAGTCATCATTGTCTATCCCTGTCTCCATTGTCCCATCTTCTACCTCTAGCTGATCTATTCCATAGACCCAGGCCTCAGCCCCAGGGCAAATTAAAACCCTCAAGAGCGGGGAATACCCTTCTCCTTGGCAGGCAACAGAGAACAGTGGTTAAAACCTCAGATTATAGGGTCAGAATATTGGTGTGCAAATCCCAGTTCCTCCACTTGCTGATTGTGTGCTCTTTCTTCACTTTCTTGGGCCTCAGTTTCCTCATCTGCAAAACGGGGATAGTAATGGTATACACATCATATGGCTGTTGTGAAGACTGAGTTAATATGCATAAAACACTTAATGCAAAGCCTGCAGTAAGAGCCACATAAAAGTCAACTATCACTATTCATTTTCCTTTTCTTCTTTCTCCAAGAGAGCTAGTTACCTAGAAAATGTTAAAGAAATTTCTACTAACATAGCTGCTTTTTCAATGTATTCTATGTCTCCCTTTGTTTGATCGCTAAGTCATGTCTCTGACTCTTTTGTGACCCCATGGACTGTAGCCTGCCAGGTTTCTCTGTCTGAGATTTCCTAGGCAAGAATAATGGAGTAAGTTATCATTTCCTTCTCCAGGGGATTTTCCCAACCCAGGGATCAAACCTGTGTCTCCTCCTTTGGCAGGTGGGTTCTTTACCACTGAGCCACCAGGGAAGCCCCATGTCTCCCCTACTAGGCTACAAATTCCAACAATTGGCATTGCTAGCATTTTCTCCTTCCTCTCTACCCTTTCAGATTTGACCACAGTAGGAAGAATTCGACAGATACTTAATCCTAATGGAAAGGAATAAACCAGAAAGGCCTTGGGCTTTGGGGAAGATTCTTATTTGAATTTCTTTTCTGCCTTTCCTCTTTACTTTAATTGTACATCTCTTCCATCTTTCCAAAATCAGATTAAGCCCCACTGAGCCCAAACTGGCAGTGTTTCAAGTAATTTTCTTTTCTTTTTTAAGCATTTATTTCTTTGGCTGCGCCAGGTTATAGTCTCAGCATGTGAGATCTAGCTCCCTGACCAGGGATCAAACCTAGGCCCCCTGCACTGGCAGTGCAGAGTCTTAGCCACTGGACTACCATACAAGTCCCTCAAGTCATTTTCTTAATGGATATGAATTGATTGTAACCCTTTTGAAATCAACAGCTACTGGTCATTCACCAGGCAGGTGACTGAGATGAAGATTTTAATCACTCCAAAAATACGGTATTGGTTTATAAAACATCAGCCCTCCATTGTACTGGAGAGTCATTTATGATGACATTGCAGCTGAGGAAAAAGGTCCCAAGAAACCTTAATTGGCCTTCGGCTGATTTCAGGAACTAGACCATCCTTGTAATTTGCTACAAAACTCATACACTTCCCTGAAATAAGATCAGTCATGGGACACTGCAGTGAGAACATTAGAGAAAATGGCTCCAGGCCAGATCTCTGCACCAGAGATTTGTTCAGAACGCTTGGTCCAGACTTAGCTTCCAACACTCTTGTCTTTGAGAGGACTCATGTCTTTCAGGACTTGACTTTTAAAGGCCATGGGAAGAGGTGTTCCCAACAAGATTTAGAGCTGCCTTTTGATCCACACTCAAGAGAGCCTAGAGAGAAATGCTGATGAGAAGGAAGAACAGGAAGGCTGATTCACTTTGGGCAGGAGACTGTGTCTCCAAAACAAAATGAGTCTGGAATTGAAATTAAAAACATAAGAGCATTTTAGTTGAGGCCATCCCAGGTGGCACCAGGGCTCGCATGTATAGTAGACCTCATTAACTTAAAACAGGGATGGCAAATGAAGTTTCATTTTGCATGACATTACTGATCGATTATACTGGCTGCTGAGAACACTGTGTTCAGAAGGATCTTCCCACTGTGTTTCATTTCAACCAGAAAGGATGCTGTGATCATCCAGTAATGTCTGCTGTGGTAGAGGAGGTAAAACCCACATACCAACAGCTTACCATTCTCATCTGAGAATACAAATCTGGGATGGATTTCTGTCTGAAACATCCACATAGCTATAAAATTCTGTTGCATTATTATTTTCAACAACTTTCCTATTGCACACGGTTACATAAATCAACAGTATGAGCATCCAAGGTCCAGCACTCATTTCGAAGTTTCTAATCAGTAGACGTATCCCTTCCTTGGTTCGTTCTCATGAGAGCCCTTTTCACTGCGTTTGCCAGCGAGAGAAACAGGTCTATGTTGAGCAGTTGGTAAGAAAGGAGAGAAACTTAAATCCCAGCACTGCTCATACTTACTGCTGTCTGAGTAAGACTGGCTTGAAGCAGACTTCATAGACCTGCCCCCTCCTTCCAGAAGTTGGTTCAGTTCAGTTCAGTCGCTCAGTCGTGTCAGACTCTTTGCGACCCCATGAATCGCAGCATGCCAGGCCTCGCTGTCCATCACCAACTCCCGGAGTTCACTCAGACTCACGTCCATCGAGTCAGTGATGCCATCCAGCCATCTCATCCTCTGTCATCCCCTTCTCCTCCTGCCCCCAATCCCTCCCAGCATCAGAGTCTTTTCCAATGAGTCAACTCTTCGCATGAGGTGGCCAAAGTACTGGAGTTTCAGCTTTAGCATCATCAGGAATCCCTAAAAAGAAAGCTCTCGCTCATTCTCACTAATTACTAGAAGAACCAGCTGGTGAGTAACTTAACTGTTTCTCGGCTTGAGATCTGTGTCATTGGTTCAGAACAGTCGAAGGGAACCTGAGGGGATGCGCAGGAGAAAAGATCACATCACCAAAGGCAATTCAGGCTCCCTGCTGATGCTTCCCTCAGTGTCAGCTCTGACAGCCATTTGGCAAATCCACTCCTCTAGTCCAGTTCTCAGTGACAGCTTGAGAGAGGGCTGGGGAAGTTTCTCTTTTTGAGAAAAGACAACAGAGCAAGAGTCAACTTCTTCGCACATTTTGTGGGCATCTTCCATCTAAGGGAAAAGGCACAGTGATTCAGGAGAAGGGCAGGTTTCCATGTGTATCTGAGCCTTGGGTGCCAGAGACTGGCAGTAACCCCAGAATAAAGACAGTGCAAAGATTTCTAAAGACATTTCACTTTTTTCAAAGCCTGGCCCTGTAGGTTTCAGTGGAAGTCTTAGATGGAAGATGAGTTTTCTGTGGAACTCTGCACTTCCACATTCTGGCTGATGAGCTACCTCTTCTAGCCAGTGAAAGCAAGAAGACCCCTTCAGCATCACCTAGAAAGACATTTGGAAAAAGTCGACAGAATTGGGCCAGATATAGGCTCAGAAAAGTCATTATCCTCCTCTCTCCCTCGTTTCCCACCCTGACATCAAGAGCTATAGAACCAGTCCTGGTTTCTTACAAACCTCTTGATGAAAATCTGAACAATTATTCTGTTTCACCTTCCTCAGGAAGTGGAAAATTCCCAAAGGGGGAAAAAGGGACTACAGTCTAGCTGGAAATTAAGTTAAACTTAATTAATTTATGTAAATGCATTGGGTTACTTTAGCATTGTAATTAATTCTCGATTTGTAAAGTAGAGTTTGTCCCTAAAGATTGTACCAGGATGTGCCACATGGAAGTGCTTTAATGGGGCTGGGAGCTTGGCTTAAAGGGCACCAACAGATCGATTATAAGCTCTTTGAGGACAGAAACAAGGCTGATACTGCTCTGCTAGATAAACACATGTTCACTTGATAAATCAGCATCCACGGTGGCTGTACACCAGCATACGCACGGTGCCTAAGAGTGAATCAAGCAGAAGAATGCCTGACTTCATGGGTCTTATGCTCTAATTAGGGAGAGATGGATTATAAACAAGTACCCAATCAATAAATAAGATCCTTTCAGATGATGACAAATGCTATAAAGAAATGAAACAAGATGCAAAAGAAAAAAAGCAACAAGAGGGGAAGACTTCTAAGAGCGGATAACTAAGTGATAAGAAATCAGGCATCATTCCTAGTGGAGGAAATGATAAGTGCAAAGGTTCCAGAGGTGGACACTCTTGGTGTGCTCGCTGAACAGAAGGCTGTGCTGTGCTTAGTTGCTCGGTCATATCCAACTCTTTGTGACCCCACGGACTGTAGCCCACCAGGCTCCTCTGTCCATGGGGATTCTCAGGCAAGAAAACTGGAGTGGGTTGCAATGTCCTCCTCCAGGAGATCATCCCAACCCAGAGATCGATCCCAGGTCTTCTACACTGCAGGCAGATTCTTTTACCATCTGAGCCACCAGGGAAGCCCAGACAGAAGGCAGACCAGAATAATAGAACCTTAGTAGTGAGGGAGAGAAGACCTAAGACAGGTGAAGTAAAAAGGGACAAGGTACAAAGTCCAAGCTTTATTCTCTGTCCAAAGAGAAGCCATAGGAAGGCTTTAAGTGAAAGAATAACATGATCCAACCAAGGATCACTGGTATCTATTTGGAAAATGAATTACCAAGGATAAGAACAGATGCATCCTGTGTGTATATTCTTCTTCTAAACCTGGGGTGGGGATAGGTGAGAAAGTGCTGAACAGGAGTAAACACGCAAGAGGTACACAGTGGACTTCCCTGGTGGTCCAGTGGTTAAGAATTAGCCTGCCAATGCAGGGGACATGGGTGCCCTTCCAGATGCCACAGAGCAGCTAAGCCAGTGCACCACAACTGTGAGCCAGAGCTCTAGAGCCCACGAGCCACAGCTACTGAGCCCGTGTGCTGCACGTGCATGCTAGAGCCCATGCTCTCAACAAGAGAAGACACCACGATGAGACGTCCATGCGTGGCAACTAGAGAGAGCCTATGCACAGCAAGAGACTCAGCACAAAGAAAAGTGAATACATAAATATTTTTAAAAAGAAGCAGATTGTATTAAATGCATGTAAGACAAGCTACTAAAACAAGATCCCACAATATGGTAGTTCAGAAAAGATACAAGTTTATCTCTCTATCTCATGTAAGTTCACAGCTGAGCAGTGTAGGGTTTCCATGATGGCCCTTGCCCTACAAAGTGATCATGGACGTGAACTACTGAGTTGACCCAGCTGTGCCCTACCTAGGGCTTCCTTCTCTGGATCCCAGGAAAATCCTATAGTTGCACCATTTCCTAGCCATGAAGAAAGGGCAATCGGAGAACTCCAGAAAGTGATGTGCTGGCTGGTGTATAATGCCTCACTCTCTTGGGGGAAAAGAAAGTTCTTCAGTTGTATTCACTGATTTCCAGGCTCTACCCTGGCTGATTGGATACTCTCAACTTGGTCTCACTGAACTCAGGAGTTGGAAAGGTATGCATACAATGGAGTCTCACAGGTCAAGGGAGTTGTCTCTGTCTGCAGGGCAAAAGCTTCTGCTCTGAGCAAATTTAGGGCCTCGACAAGGTCTGGCACAGCCAAGGGCACTAGAGCCTCGGGCTTGCTGGCAAGTCACTTAGTGATGAGACAGCAACAGCACACAATGATTAGTGCAAGAGGGTCTGAAATTTTCATAAAATTCACAGAAAATGGTATTTTTAAATGATAGGGGATTTCTATGGTGGCAAACCTATTTTGAGTAATTGCAATGGTGGATACATGTCATTATACATTTGTCAAAAACCGACAGAATGTGTAGCACAAAGAGTGAATCAATATAAATTTTTGACTTTAGACAGTAAAGCTATATCACTGTAGGCTCATCAGTTTTAACAAATATGCCACAAGTAAGAATTTGTTAATATGAGAAGCAGGGGGGAAGATGAAACAGTATTTTGGAACTCTGTACTTTCTACTCAATTTTCCCTAAATCTAAAACTGCTCAAAATAATAGTCTGTTAATTAAAAAATTATAGAGAAAGAATCACCATGTTTACATATGTAAATGTGAATGGGTATACAGCTCAGTGTTATGTGGCAGCCTGGATGGGAGGGGAGTGTGCGGGAGAATGGCTACTTATATACTTATATCTGTATGGCTGAGTCCCTTTGCAGTTCCCCTGAAACTATCACAACATTGTTAATCAGCTACGTGTGCCTGTTCAGTCCCTCAGCTGTGTCTGACTCTTTGTGACCCCATGGACTGTAGCCCACCAGTCTCCTCTGTCCATGGGACAATCCTGGCAAGAAATACTGGAGTGGGTTGTCATTTCCTCCTCCAGGGGATCTTCCTGACCCAAGGATTGAACCCATGTCTCTGGCAGCTCCTGCACTGGCAGACAGATTCTTTACCACTGAGTCACCTGGGAAGCCCATTAATCCACTATAGCCCCACATTTTAAAATTATGAATGTGTATATGTGGGTGTGTATGTGTGTGCCTGTTTGTGCATATGCATTTGTGTGTATGTGTGTGTGAACATGTGGTGTGATGGGAGCAACCTCATAGATCAAATGGCAAGAGGCCTAACTGACTCACTTCCAGGTGACACTAAGTGGTAAAGCCCCCACCTGCCAATGCAAGAGACACACGAGATGCGGGTTCTATCCTGCGTTGGGAAGATCCCCTAGAGAAGGAAATGGCAACCCACTCCCGAATTCTTGGTTGGGAAGTCTCATGGACAGAGTAGCCTGGCGAGCTACAGTCCACGGAGCTGCGAAGAGTCAGATATGACTGAGCACCTGAGCACACGCACCCCTGTACCTCAGGCCTGGTGAGTAAGACCAAAAGGCAAGACTGTGAAGAGAAGGCCCATCCTTCTCCAGTCAGCATGAGGCCCTCTTCTGCTGCTGCTGCTGCTGTTAAGTCTCGTCAGTCGTGTCCAACTCTTTGCAACCCCATGGACTGTAGCCTACCAGGCTCCTCCGTCCATGGGATTCTCCAGGCAAGAGTACTGGAGTGGGTTGCCATTGCCTTCTCCGGAGGCCCTCTTCTACAGGGTCATTAATTTGGAGCTTGTTAAGCGGGGCCTGCCTGAAACTGTAATTTCATTGACTGAAGATATTTGCAATGAGAAGAATTATTGATCGAGAGTTCTCCCTGTCTTTCATCTCTTCACTTGTAATTCTTCCTAAAATCTTATTGGAAATAACCACAGTGTGTGTTCTCTCTTGGGGCCCAGGGCTGGCAGGGGGAGAGGAGGGAGGAAGAACACCAAGATGAAGAGTGAGAGGAGTCACTACCTCTCCCTGGCCCTACCCCTAAAAAAACTATGGCAAAGGATGATCTACAGCACATCCCCAAATATCCAATTCCCTTGCTACCATATTACCATATTAAGGTAAGCTTAGTGACAGCTCCTAGAGATGCCTATGCCCTAATCCTCAGAACGTGTGGGCATGTTTCTCAAATGGCAAAAGGGACTTTGCCTGTGGGATTAAGGATCTTGAGAGATGATCCTCTATTATCCAGGTGGAGTCCATGCAACCACAAGGGTCTTTATAAAATAGAGAACAGTGTAACATGGGAAGGAGAGGACAAATAGACTGGAAGATGCTCTGCTGCTGGTTTTGAAGGAAGACAATGGGCCATGAGCCAAGAAATGCAGGTGGACTCCAAAAACTGGAAAAGAGAAACAGATTCTCCCTGAGACTGTCACAAGGAATGTAGCCTTTGGATTCCTCTTAGGACTTCTGACCTCCAGAACTGTAAGAGAATACATTTCTGTTGTTTCTAAACTACTAAGTTTGTGACAATTTGCAGCAGCAGCAATTGATGACACAATAGGAAACTAACATATGTATGTTCTCTCTGGGAATATGCCCTCCCTCACCATCAAACTGATCAGGTCTCCCTCGCCCGCTTATTCTTTTCTTTTAACATTTATCTTAAATCTGTGATTCCTGGGCTGAGTCTGAACAGAACACACGCGACCATCTTACCTTCTGTTCTTAGTGTCTGGCAAATTGCCGATTGGCATTTGAGGGCATCAGTGGGCATTTGTTGAATAAATGAAAGAATGAATGAATGAGTAAATTTTGTTTCACACATTCTTTCCATGCTTTAAAGGATGTCTTAGAAATTTTTGGTTTTCAGTATTTTCTTTTCAGTTGTGTTGTTTGCTTTATCCTTTATCCCATAAGAAACCACCCAGGCACATGATGACTTCTAGCTATTAATATAAGGACACACAAATTCCTTTTCTTGTTTTTGACTTGGCTCTGTGGTCTGAGCTCCTTAGGGGGTTCTAGTCTCCAGGACTTCCTGCTGTTAGATGAACAGCTCAACTTCTTTTCATCTATAGCAGCAATCTAAACTAGAATCAGATGGGAAGCTCTGCAGAGGCCCCAGATATACAGCTCTGGTTTGGGGTGAAAAAGAGACAGTAATTGTATCTGGGACAGCATGACGGTGAGCATGTGTAACTAATGAAGAAAACCCAGGAGCTGGTCTTTACGAAAGCCTGTTGGCTTCATAAAGAGAAAAACTGCTCCCGAGTCACTGATTATACCCCTAACTCAGCCCTCCATCTAGGATATGCAATGACCTAGGTCATAAGTAGAGGAGGCAATGCATTACAAGGAGATGAGATCCTAAGATGCAAAAACAATTCAAAGGATGCCTCTTCCTGAGGGCATTTCAGAGAGTCTGCTGCTGCTGCTGCTAAGTCACATCAGTCATATCTGACTCTGTGCGACTGTCCCTGGGATTCTCCAGGCAAGAATACTGGAGTGGGTTGCCATTTCCTTCTCCAATACATGAAAGTAAAAAGTGAAATTGAAGTCGCTCAGTCGTGTCTGACTCTTAGCGACCCCATGGACTGCAGCCTACCAGGCTCCTCCGTCCATGGGATTTTCCAGGCAAGAGTACTGGAGTGGGGTGCCATCGCCTTCTCCGTTCAGAGAATCTAAGAGTATACAAAAATGCTTCGCAAAGAAATCTAGAGATCAACAGTTCAATTTCTCTTTCAGTTCAGTTCAGTCACTCAGTTGTGTCCGACTCTTTGGGACCCCATAGACTGCAGGACATCAGGCCTCCCTGTCCATCACCAACTCCCAGAGCTACTCAAACTCATCTCCATTGAGTCGGTAATGCCATCCAACCATCTCATCCTCTGTTGTCCCCTTCTCCTCCTACCTTCAATCTTGCTCAGCATCAGGGTCTTTTCAAATGAGTCAGTTCTCCACAGCAGGTGGCCAAAGTATTATAGTTTCAGCTTCAGCATCAGTCCTTCCAATGAATATTCAGGACTGATTTCCTTTAGGATAGACTGGTTGGATCTCCCTGCAGTCCAAGGGACTCTCGAGAGTCTTCTCCAACACCACAGTCCAAAAGCATCAATTCTTCAGCGCTCAGCTTTCTTTTGTCCACCTCTCACATCCATACATGACTACTGGAAAAACCATAGCTTTGACTAGATGGACCTTTGTTGGCAAAGTCATGTCACTGCTTTTTAATATGCTGTCTAGGTTGTTTATAACTTTTCTTCCAAGGAGCAAGCATCTTTTAATTTCATGGCTGCAGTCACCATCTGCAGTCACTTCTCTTTAGGAATGGGCAAGTTTCTTGTCTTCCCAAGTCTCAGGTGTCTCAAGACAAGGTGAACAGTAGACAAGTGGGTCAGGTCTTGGCAGCATAGGTATAAGGCAACACACCTGGTTTTAACCCAGGATGGGTCAGAATGCAATGAGATGATGACATGACTGCATGAACTTTCAGGATGTTAATATTGAGGGCTCCCCTGGTGGTCCAGTGGTTAAGAATCTGTTCAATCCCTGGGCCGGGAAGATCCCACATTCCACAGGGCAAGTGAGCCTGCGTGCCACAGTTACCAAAGCGCACACCCTAGGGCCCATGCTCCACAACAGAGAAGCCTCTGCAGCAAGAAGCCCACGCATCACAACTAGAGGGTGGTCGCCACTTGTCGCGACTAGAGAAAGCCAATGCACAGCAACAAAGACCCAGCACAGCCACAGATAAAGAAAAGTAAATAAAATGTTTATAAAAAGAATAAAAAAGTTTAACAAGATTTTAATATTGAATAATTTCATTTTGGGGGTCTAAAATATTTGAATTCATTCAACCAAGAAACACACATACACACAGGGTTGGAAAGAGTGGCTGTTCCCACGAGGTGATGAGGGCTGTGGTAAAAATGAGCACTTCTCACCCTTATCTCTCTTTGATTCCTTTTCATGAAGCTGGAAAATGCCAAGTGTCAAATATCTCCAGTCACTTAAGCCCTGCAAGATGGAGCTTTTATTTCTCAGAGAGAACCCTGAACAGGATTCCTCAGAGAAGCTACCATCTAAATGTCCCCAGTTGACTTGTCTTCCGACAGGAGCAGAGGAGGAGGAGGAAGTTACCAATTAAACTGAACCCTCAGGCACAGACATCTCATTACAGGCTTATGCTGCTTGGAAAATGCCCAGGACCACCTCCACCGAGCTACACCTCATCTCCAGCGCTCCTCCACGTCTTAGAACGACCCCCGGGCTGATGACAGACATTAGTTCAGTTATTCCAAATGAGCCCCCACTGCTGGCAACCAACACGGCATTTCTGTAGAACTTCATTTAAAACTCACTCCCCAAGTCTTATGCAGAATAATTTACATCATCTTAAACACGAGGAAATGCCCCCAAGCTCAAGCATCTCTAAAGAAGATTAGCGGAGTCCACTTGGTGTGAAGAAAACCATTTGTGGCTTTGTATTTCTGTTATGTTTTCAACAGACAAGCCTTGGATAAAGGCATTCTCATGGTACTCAGCTTCAGTGCTAAACTACATCTAGGACTCATGAAAAGACTGGGAGAGTTTACAGAAAAAGAAATCATTATTAATAGTTAAAACCATATGGAAAAAAATATGATCTCTCTTATAATCAAAGATGTTTAAGCTTACATAATAAGAAACCACGGTTTTCTATAAGATACATATGTATAAGATATAAATATAGGATATGTATGTATTAAAGAGGCTGAACTTGGGATATAATAACATTCTCATAGAGTGCTAGAGAGTGTCAATTGGTTAGACTATTTTAGATGGAAAACCAGTCATTTGTATCAGGAACCTTAAAAAAAAAAAAAAAAACCTTTGAACTAGTAATGCCCCTTCTGATAAAGTGTGTGTTTGCACGCTCAGTCGCTTCAGTCGTGTCTAACTCTTTGCAATCCTATGGACTTCAGCCCGCCAGGTTCCTCTGTCTGTGGGATTCTCCAGGCAAGAATACTGGAGTGGGTTGCCATGCTCTTCTCCAGTGGATCTTCCCAACCCAGGGATCACACCCAAGTCTGCTGTGTCTCTGGCATTGCAAGCGGATTCTTTACCCACTGAATCACCTGGGAAGCCCTCTGAAAGTATTTGAGGATAATTACTCAACATTTAATGAACAAAGATCTTCAAAGCAGTGTCATCTACAGCATCAAAGACATAAAAATAGTAAGAGGAAACACTTTAATTAGCTCTTGGATAACTACGATGCAGCTACGTGATGAAATATAATGCAACCCTTAAAAACAGCATATAAATATCATCTTAAAGTTTCTGAAAACATTGTAAAATGCAAATATGGTCATGTTCAATTTAAAGAAAAGGATAAAATTTAATACTGAGTCTGCTGACAACTTCTAGTGGAAAAGCCTGTCCTAATGTAGGCACATCAAAATGCAACTGAGTGATAAGGTTGCAGAAGATATTTTTGTTTTTATTATTATTTTGCATTTTCCCACTTCACAACAAGCACATACTATTTTTATAATCAGGAAAAGGTAAATAAAATTAAACTATGCCTTAAAAACATAAGTGAAAAATAAAAGTGCAAGAAAAACATGGCCTATTTATACCTCTACTGTAGGGCAGGGGTCCCCAACCTCTGGGGTCTAATACTTGATGATCTGAGGTGGAGCTGATGTAATAATAATAGAAATAAAATGCACAATAAATGTAATGCAGTTGAATCATCCCAAAACCATCTCACCCACATCTGGCCTATGGAAAAATTGTCTTCCATGACATTAGTCCCCGGTGCCAAAAAGGTTGGGGACAGCTGATTTAGGGAACATAAGTTATAGGAAAACCTACCTCAGGTTTTAATCCATATGCAAATGAACCCTTAGTTTTTATATGCAGGAGAAGGCAATGGCACCCCACTCCAGTACTCTTGCCTGGAAAATCCCATGGACAGAGGAGCCTGGTGGGCTGCAGTCCATGGGGTCACTGAGAGTCAGACACGACTGAGCGACTTCACTTTCACTTTTCACTTTCATGCATTGGAGAAGGAAACGGCAACCCACTCCAGTGTTTTTGGCTGGAGAATCCCAGTGACGGGGGAGCCTGGTGGGCTGCCGTCTCTGGGGTCGCACAGAGTCGGACACGACTGAAGCGACTTAGAAGCAGCATTCATGAATATGGAGCCTCTGGCAGCTGAAACTAGTGCTTTGATACATGCCAATGCATGTAGAGCTATTAGAAAGAGGCTTTGTGATAGTCCTGTTGACACAACCCAGACATTCTTACCTATACCAGAGCTCAACTGGAGCACAAAAATATAGAAACACAAACAGCAAGGGGTAATTCAGTGATTAAGGAAATTGCAGCAAGCGTGTTGGAGATAAGCCTCATTTATCTTTGATTCCAAACTTTGAATAATAGACTTATTTAGCAGGTAAGTGAGAATAAAGCACTGCAAGCTAATATTTGCCTTGCATACATGCATGCACGCTCAGTCATGTCTGACTCTTTGCAACCCCATGGGCTGTAGCCCACCAAGCTCCTCTGTACATGGAATCTTCCAGGCAAGAATACTGGAGTAGGTTGCCATTTCTTTCATCAGGGGATCTTCCAGACCTAGGGACTGAACCTACATCTCTTGTGTCTCCTGCATTGGCAGGAAGGCACTTTACCAGCTGAGCCACCAGGGAAGCCCTTATATTTGCTTTGAGAAACACTTAAGTGCAGGAAATATCTCTTTTGCCATTTTGGAAAGGTTAAGGCAATGAAATGCTACAGTCAAAGGCTCTGGAATCCCACAGAGTTTCATGTATCATGGGACACATTGTGGCCTTGGCCACGCAAGGATTCTCTGAGCATTGCTAAAGTGAGACCTCATGGTACCAAAGTTTTGCTCATGGCCAACTGCAAGCAATTCTGCTCACTGAGGATTCAGGAAGATTCACTTCAGAAGGTTTGTTTTTGCAAGAGGCAGTTTGACTTGCCTGAAAGGCCACTGCCCCATTGAATCTGCTTTGACTTGAAACATTTCATAATACCTTTTACTGTAAAATATATAGAATGATCAAAAATAATATGTTTTAGGAAATTGCTAAAGAAAACATATTTTTAAAGATGGTATTTTGCTTCCAAGTCTCAGTAAACAAGTAATATTAAGAATTACCCTGGACCTGGGGCAGAACTGTAGTACTAAATTTGCACACTTCTTGAGCCCATCACTTTTCATCTCTAAGACTGTTTCCATATCTATAAAATGGAAATACAATCAGCAGATAGGGTGGGTGGCCATGGAGTTGCATTAGATGAGTTCTATGTCCCATCACAGGTTTAACATTTGCTGACCCACAGAAGATGGGAAATATTGCTTATGGGGATTTATATTGCCAAGAAAGAGATTATGCAAAATGACTGGTCCCATCAGCATTGTCCACATGGTTGATTATTAAGATTGATGATGTTGCATATCTCCACTATAAACCATATCCAGAACTCAGTTGTCTAATGCAAAGCTCTTGCCTAGGAAACCAGAATCAATTGCTCCATCTCCCAGCAAACCTCAAACTGCACATCACTCAAGGAACCATCCCTGAACTCTTGTCATTGGTGGTCAGACTGTCAGTGCACTGATGATCTTGTTTCACATTTAATCTTGGATGTCTGCTCCTTCTGCTGTGGCCAGGAGGCAGATCAGACCCTACATGCCACATAAGCCTGCTGATGTACTTGGAAATCCCCCCTAGTGGTTAAGTCTTTGGCTGGTTATCAGGCCCTTTCTAATCTTACGGAACATGCATTTTTGAACAAAGGCTGGAGGTGACAGAGAAAATCAATTGATTCATCAAATCAGTATTCCCAAGCTAAAGTGATTGGTCAATATTTTGATTATCACCTCTGGCTACATGTCACTAGAAAAATAAGTCACTAAAATTCAGAGGTAGCAATATTTAGTAACTTAAAGTCTAGTCCCAGTTGTGTCGCATACCTACTGAAACAGACCCAAATGAACGTCTTATTGTCTGGACCTCTGTTTTCTTTCCTAGAGAGTGTTCGGGTCTGTTCAGAAGGATTTTCTGTTTTGTTTTGCTTTGTTTTATTTTAACTGGTTTCAGGGATAAAGTAAACCCCATGAAACTGTCTGTCAAATGTAGATCTGTGCACTTTTTCTAGCAGAG
Organism: Bos grunniens; assembly: GCF_055505025.1. Lineage (NCBI taxonomy): Eukaryota > Metazoa > Chordata > Mammalia > Artiodactyla > Bovidae > Bos > Bos grunniens. The sequence continues at coordinate 31,692,405 of NC_141190.1, read as the reverse complement.
GATCCACAGCTTTCATTAGAGTCTCAAAGGGAGCCATAATCCAAAAGTCAATTAAAAGCCACTTCTTAGAGCAGATCCAGAATTTGTACACAGGAGGGGCTTGGTGGTGGCATGCTGGTTGGCAAATAATTGTTTGGAAGCTGTGTTTGCACAGCAAGCACAATCGTGTTACTCACAGCATAGGATACAGATCAAAATGGCAACATTTCCTAAAGAGACTTTATATCAGACTAATAAAATGCTACTTGGCCATGTCATTGCTGTCATTTTCTCACCAATAGAACGGTTAGTATTTGAGGATGACTTTGGAGATAAGGAGGAGCCAAAGTACTCCAAGGTCACCTCTTGACCCTGTCATTGGCTCCAAGGTCTCAAAATGCTCTGTAATTCCCATTTGAGATCACAAAGTGTAGAGAAAATCCAAACAATGAAGGGTTTTTCCACAGAAGGCAACTCCAGGAAATCAGAAAAGCATTAAAAGACAGAGGGATGCTGCCAGCAAAGCCCAAAAACAAGGCTGATGGGCACTTCAACTGAACCTGGCCCCTCTCATAGCTGTTTCCTTAAAAAATCTCCTTACCTCTTCACCCTGTCTCAATCTCATTTTCAAAAAAATACTGCAGTAGCTTTACCAGCCTACTCTATTGGGATGGTGATAGTAAGGATAAGGCATTGAATGAATTTAAAAGGATGGGAACAAACTTTGCCAGAGAGGAAAGTTTGAATAAATTTACATAATCAAGATATTTTCAATAATGACAGTCAATCTTCACTTCAGGCTTGGAATTCAACTCTCCTGGAGATGTTAACATCATTATTCCACAGGAATAATCCATAGGAAAACACACAATAGCAGGAGAATATTATCTCCAAACCTTTGCTGAGTGATGCAGAAATCAGCATTAAGTGAGCTGACGGCACATCATTAAATAAGAGATCATGTTTCCCCATAGGCTTCCCTGGAGAAGTTCATTAGTTCAGAAAATTAAGTTGGGGGAGTGCAGCTCTTTCCTGGAAAGCAAAAATGTGCCAGAGACTATGCTTAAAGTCCTCATGGTCCATTGCTCAGTCCTAATGACCTCCTGGGGGAGTTTCCCATGTGCTCACATGGTATCATTACACAACAAATGCATGGAAATTTGTCCATGTATTTCAAAACCCCAAATACATGGAATGGCTATTCAAGATGGCCTTAGGATGATTAACACACTTATGGCCTCCCAGTGGAAAACAAAACCACCAACACAGCTACCAGGCACAGAGTGAAACATAACACTGGGAAGAATTTAAATGTCTAAGTTAGAAATAAGGTAGCAAATTATGATATGTCCATAAAGCAATGATGGTGATGTCAATGAAAATTAGGCTCATGAAGAGCATTTAAGGACATGAGAAGAAAGCAAATTATGTGTGAAGTGAATAAATCAAGATTAAAAATTATATATAAATAAAGCATGTTTAAAAAGGGATAATCTCTCTAACAGATAACTACCAATAACATTGAGAAGATATTAAGAAGAGGTGGCAAGAATACAAAGAACTATCCAAAGTGTCTTAATGACCCAGATAACCAGAATAGTGTGGTCACTCACCTAGAGCCAGATATCCTGAACAGTGAAATTAAGTGGACCTCAGGAAGCATTGCTATGAACAAAGCCAGTGGAGGTAATCGAATTCCAGGTGAGCTGTTCTAGCGGATTCATGTCAATGTATGGCAAAACCAATACAATATTGTAAAGTAACTAGCCTCCAATTAAAATAAATAAATTTATATTAAAAAAAAAATCCTAAAAGATGATGCTGTGAAGGTGCTGCACTCAATATGCCAGCAAATTTGGAAAACTCAACAGTGGCCATAGGACTGGAAAAAGTCAGTTTTCATTCCAATCCCAAAGAAGGGCAATGCCAAAAAACATTCAAACTACTGCACAATTGCACTCCTTTCACGTTCTAGCAAGGTACTGCTCAAAATCCTTCAAGCTAGGCTTCCACAGGACATGAACCAAGAACTTCTAGATGTACAACCTGGGTGTAAAAAAGGCAAACAAACCAGAGATCAAATTGCCAATATTCGTTGGATCATAGAAAAAGCTAGTGAATTCCAGGAAAACATCTACTTCTGCTTCATTGACTACGCTAAAGCCTTTGACTGGGTGGCTCACAACAAACTGTGGAAAATTCTTCAAGAGATGGAAATACAAGACCGCCTTACCTGCCTCCTGAGAAACCTGTATGCAGGTCAAGAAGCAACAGTAAAAACCAGACATGGAACAACAGACTGGTTCCAAATAGGAAAAGGAGTACATCGAGGCTGTATATTGTCACCCTGCTTATTTAACTTACATGCAGAGTACATCATGCAAAATGCCTGGCTGGCTGAAACTCAATCTGGAATCAAGATTTCCAGGAAAAATATCAATAACCTCAGATATGCAGATGATTCCACCCTCTTGGCAGAAAGCAAAGAGGAACTAAAGAGCCTCTTGGTGAAAGTGAGGGAGGAGAGTGAAGAAGCTAGCTTAAAACTCAACATTCAAAAAATGAAGATCATGGCATCTAGTTCCATCACTTCATGGCAAATAGATGAGGGAAAAAATGGAAACATTGACAGACTTTATTTTCTTGGGCTCCAAAATCACTGTGGATGGTGACTGTAGCCATGAAATTAAAAGACGCTTGCTCCTTGGAAGAAAAGCTTTGACAAACCTAGACAGCATATTAAAAGCAGAGACATCACTTTGCCAACAAAGATCCATATAGTCAAAGCTATGGTTTTTTCAGTAGTCATATACAGTTGTAAGAGTTGAACCATAAAAAAGGCTGAGTGCCAAAGATATGATGCTTCCGAACTGTGGTGCTAGAGAAGACTCTTGAGAGTCCCCTGGACAGAAAGGAGAACAAATCAGTAAATCCTAAAGGAAATCAGTCCTGAATATTCATTGGAAGGACTAATGCTGAAGCTGCAGATCCAATACAATGTGAAGAGCCAACTCATTGGTAAAAACCCTGATGCTGGGAAAGCCTGAGGGCAAGAGGAGAAGGGGGCAACAGAGGATTAGACAGTTCAATGGCATCATCTGTTTGAGGGACTGGAAATTGGGCGAATTTCGGGAGATCATGAGGGACAGAGAGGCTTGGAGTGCTACAGTCCATGGTAAAGAGTCGGACACAACGGAGGGACTGAACGACAACATCATTTATTGTATCTAGTTTCTTTCTGTACCAATGACTTTTATTTTCTTCCTTACAATTCTGCATTTAAAAAGATAAATAACTTAAAAATAAATACCATGGTGTCATTCTGATCAAGAAAGAACCTTTAAATGTAAGTAGCTGGAAATAAAGAACTCTTCCTGAAAGTGGGAGGACATATATCTTTTCCTCCCAGGATTCTAATCTGCACCTGATGACCTCAAGGGAAGGGACATTCAAACTTCTTGCCAGCCTCCTTTCTCTGTTTCTTCCTCCAGCAGCTCTGAGTCTTAAGGCAAAACACAGCAGAGCACAACTGCCCTTGCCCTGTTCCTATTCAGTGATTTCTGGCACAGTTACGGGGACCAAGAGTTTCCCTACTCGAGACCTCAGAATGGGCCGTGGGTTGGCGCCTCTGTTGCTGGCACTTGGGCATACAAGCATTGATGGAGGGAGTGGCATAGACTATTTGTAGGGTGGGAGTAGGGCTGTGATGGCAAAAGCACAGAAAGTGCATAAGCATCATATATCACACTGTGAAGAATTCCCCTCCTTAAATTTCATTCTCCCAGTTAGACTGGGGTGAATGTGAGAAACTGCTGTGGCTGCTCAGAAAAGCAGCTGAAGAGAAGACTTCTCAGAGAAAGGGTGGCATCTGCCCTGGATTTTAAAGGATGAGTTGGAATTCTCACCTGGCCAGTGAGGCTGAGAAGAGCAGAACATTCTGGCAAAGGAAATAGCTTAAGACTTCAGACTTGAACTGTATTTCAGGGAGAATGGAGAGGTTGCTGCACACAAGGGGTGGGTGGAGAGCACATCCAAGGAGACTTGGATACTTCCTAAGTCACTGAGCCTTAAATCAGGGAGGGACCTTGCTAGGATGCTAAGCTATGGTGTGACATGGCCAGATGACTGCATTAGAAAGATCGCGATGGGTGGCTGCTGAAGACAAGGAGAACCCAACCAACCTGGAGGATGGATGAGGACTGATTATGTTTTTGCCAGAGAACACTCAATGTTCCCAGCCTAGAAGACCTTACCTGATGGGGTGGCTTGATGAATTATACATAAAAGACAATGGTAGAAGGTCAAGCAAGATGGCAAAATCATAGTCCCCTGGCTTTCTTTCCACTGAACCTTCTTCACAGCTGACATGTACTCACTGATGTCATAATTCACCTCTCATTCAACAACACCAAATATCTCCTGTGATCCAGGGGCAGGACTTTGCACCGGGCATATGGAGCATCAAACTCGCCCTGCCTGTACTTTTTTTTTTCCTAAGGATAATTTTATGTATTTATTTTTGTCTGTGCTAGGTCTTTGTTGCTGTGAGAGCATTTCTCTAGTCGTGGCGAGCTGGGGCTACTCTCTAGTTGGGTGCACAGGCTTCTCATTTCGGTGGCTTCTCTTGTTACGGAGCATGGCTCTAGGCTCTCGGGTTTCCGTAGTTGCATTTCCCAGGCTCTTGACTTTCCTGGTGGCTCAGACAGTAAAGCGTCTGTCTACAATGCGGGAGACCCGGGTTCCATCCCTGGGTCCGGAAGATCCCCTGGAGAAGGAAATGGCACCCCACTCCAGTACTATTGCCTGGAAAATCCCATGGATACAGGAGCCTGGTAGGCTACATTCCATGGGGTCGCAAAGAGTCAGACATGACTGAACGAACGATTTCACTTCACTTCACTTCAGAGCACAGGCTCAGTAGTTGTGACACAAAGGCTTAGTTGCTCCATGACACGTAGGATCTTCCCATACCAGGGATGGACTCTGTATCTTCTGCATTGGCAGGTGGACTCTTTACCACTGAACTACCAGTGAAACCCAAGGAGCCTTTGATCTTGAGAAGGAGGCAAAGTCCTAAACAGATAATGATCTTGTGACTTTTGTGAAGGAAGCACAGAGAAAAGACAGCCACTCTGGTCTGAGAAAATCTTCATAAAGGAGGTGATGTCTGAGCCGACACCTAAAAAATGACAGGGAACTGGCCAGGTGAGAAGCAGGAAGGATGCTTCAGGTGGAGACGAAGGTACAATTTGGGGGACGCTTCAGGGAGTCACTGTGTCTAAAGTGTGGGCTTCAGTGCAAGGAGGGGTAGAAGAAAGGCTCAGCAAAGTAGTTAAGGGACATGTTCTAAATTTCTGTGAAAGAAGCAAAAGGAGAAAGGAGAGAATTCAGGTTTATGATGCAAAGTTTATTGCGCATTTTCCTAAAATTCTGCATCTCCTGCTGCCTGCCCCTGGGCAAGGTTACCACCATGTGACAAGGAGAAAATGAGAGCCTTCTTTTTCTTCCTTTCTTCTTTTTCTTTTTTTAATACCACACTGATGGATCAATATGTCTGCTTTCCAGTACAGGCTCTCTGCTTTCTTTTCAGTGCGTCTGTTTTGCAGTTCAGAATGTGTGACTGGGGCATCTTACTATTCTCCCATTTTGAGCCCCTCCGCTTCAAGGCTGGCTGTTGTTCAACCAAGCAGGACTCGTTTCTCAGGGGAAATTAAATTGATAGACTCTCTCGTGTCCTGAGATTTCACCTGCCATAAATTCCAGGCAGCAAAAAGTAGTTCCAGAGGAGCTCTGTCAGGGTTTGGAGAGTCCACCAAAAGAAGGCCAGCAACTGAGGCAATGAGAGCCTCCAAGAATTTGCACCTGGTGGTGAGAATGGACAAGTATTGATTACCTGCCCCTCTAGGCCCAAGGCAGTGTGTTAAATTGTCAATTTATCTCTTTGTCTGAAATCACTTATAGAGGCATACCTAAGACAGGAAGCCACGGGCATCTGGATCATTTAAAGGAGCCTTGGCCTCCCCTAAACCCCATGAACAGCATGGTCTTCCCTTCTGAAGATCAAGAGTAGAGACTGAAATCACTGATCTGCTTCAAGTATAAGCTTTTGTCTCTGAACTCCCTGTGCAACTTGTGGTAATCATGGCAAAGAAAAAAAAAAAAAACCCACAAGAATCAACCTGCTCATTGTACTTAATTATTCTCTGTCTCCAAGCATCTGGCATAGGGCCAGGCATATAGGAGCTGATTGTTTTCTTCACTGAGGGTCTTTCTGAACGATGACAAGCTTCATGGATGGGTAGGTGTGTATAGAGGGTTGACAGATAGATTGGGTCAATGGATTTTAATTATTTTTAGCCATAAAATCATTTCTCAAAATAAAGATAAATACTAGGAATTGCTGGATAAGGGAGGAGTGGGAGCCTGAGTCACACATGCATTGCTCCCCTTCTATAAATGTCTAGTTGATTGACGCTTAAGTCACAAGCGCATGGCCACGCTGGCTGCTCCACTGCTGCTCTCCGCCTCCCTACTTTCACTGTTACCCACCTTTCCTCTCCTTCTACTCAAATAAGGCACAAAGAGAAGGGTATCAACGGCAACAAGTAGACTTCCAACCGGGAAATGTGATGCTTGTCTCCATCTTCCTAGAAATACCACCCTCCTGCAAGGGATGAGTTCTTCGGGACACAGCCACCCCCTAACTTGGTGTGACTCTGGGTGTGACTGCAACTCTCTTCGCCCCCACTGAGGGGAGAAAGGCTGACAACTTACTCCTCCAACAGTGTTCCTTGAGTCCTTCTGCTCATCCCACACCTATACCCAGTTGTCAGAGCCCCATAAGTTCATTTGAAATGGAGGGAGGTGATCAGGTGGTAGATGTAGTAGCAGAGCTATGAATATTAAATTAAAGTAATTTAATTCATATCAGTGGTTATTAATTATTAATATTGACAATATTAATAGCAATTAATTATTAACAGCTTAATTTTATTAGTATTAATATTATTAAGTTATTACTATTAAAGTCGCAAAGAGGTATTTGCCTTCCAAATATTTTGACTCACTGCAGAACTTGGGGGGCAGACATTTTCCCTTTTTTTAAGCCCAGGTGGCTCACTGGTAAAACATCTGCCTGCCAATGTAGGAGACGCGGTTTGATCCCTGGTCTGGGAAGATCCCCTGGAGGAGGAAATGGCAACCCACTCCAGCATTCCAGCCTGAAAAATCCCATGGACAGAGGAGCCTGGCGGGCCACAGTCCATGAGGTCGCAAGGAGTCAAACACAACTTGAGCAACTGACCACACACACACACACACATACACTTGTAAATTTCTAGACAATAAGTCTCATTTATCATCCTGTTATACAATGAACATAGTATTACTGATTGCAGGAATTTTTAAAAGATACATGATACACAGCCCCTGACCTAAGAGAGCTTCTAAGTTATCTGAAAGTCAAGACAAACATTTGTGCATACACACACACATACACACACACATGCATACATGAAATGTTGGCAGAACAAATCTCTAGGCTATGAGTTTTTAGGGAATCCTAGGAGCAAGGAATATGTTGTGGGTAAGAGGAAAACAAATCCCTAGGGGTTGGGTGGTCTAGAAAGGATGGAACTGAAATGGCATTCTGAAGGATCACTGCCAAGGTTAAGGTGGGTGGTATAAGAAAATGTGAACAGAGTGTGTTCAGGAGGCAGACCTGCCATCTGGCTGCCCCGCAAAGATCATCTAGGGGAGTCAAGCACCATCAAGATGGGAAAGTCTCAGTGCCTGATTGTGAGTCTGGACTATCCTTTGGGCAGCTGGAGGATCATATGGGTTCCTGAGCCAAGACAGGACAAGAGGAAGGTATGCAAAGGGGAGAAGGAGAAAGGCAGCAAGTCCAGTCTTTCTGTTAGTTCTGTCTATCTCAGAGTTAGGGAAGGGATTTCAGCAATCACGGAAAGACCATCCCTGATGCAAAGTTTGGACAGAATGGCTACCTGGAGCCAGGCCAGGAAACAGGAGACATCACATTACGTAGGAAACTGTGCCCACATCTGGACATTTGCAGATACCCAGCATGCACTTGTGGGAGAGCTGGCCCTGCCTCATGGACCAGATGGGCCAAACCTCAGCCCAGAAAGAAAACTCCTTTCTTTTTGCACCTAATCCACCTATTCTTCCTCCTCATTCCTGTTTTCTATTATGTGCTCTAGTTGACAGATGTCATTGCTCAAAGCAGATTCTGTTAATCACACCCAGTGTTTTCCTCAGCACTGCCTAGGTATTGGATGCTGGAGCCACGTGGCATGAAGCTCTACAGAGCTTCTCAGGGCCTGCCAGAGCAATGCAATGACAGAAAAGTGACAGCCATGGGGGGATGCAGGGAGAAGGGTGCTGTTGAGAGATCCAGAAACATGGTCCACACAGTTGGTCACAATTCATAAGGTCCAGAATTCCCCACTGGATGTTTAAAGCCCTTTCCTCACATGCAATGCTGACTTCCTCCTCCCCGAAGGCTCAGGTGACCAGTAGCTGTGACCAGTCCTTGGATTCTGGAGTCTCATCCACTTCAGCACAGCTGCCAGCCTCTTAGAGGTCATAACCAAGACAGTGAAACAGGAGATGATGGTGGCATAGACCTTTGCCTGGAGCTGTCTGGCCACTTAATGCAGGAGGCAGTTTCTCGACTCTGGTCCCTGAAGTATGTCTTGGGCATCATGGCAGCCACCAGTTGAGTATGAAGCATGGGTCTTTATTTAGACCGTAGCAGAGGGTCTTTATTTCCAAGGGCAGATTTGCTCCAAACTAACAGATAAATAATGTCTCCTCATCTTTTGATACAAGGAACTTCTTAATTCCTTGGGCTGAGCTTCTGTTGTCAACCAAAGAGAAGGACAAAGCTGTCCCACCACTGAAGTATACTTTTTTAGACTCTTTATATGTGAAATAATTCATTATGTGTGAAATAACCATAGTTGAAGACTGGGACTTCAACCTGGCTCAAGATCAACTTAAGCTTCTCTGGTTCATTACTATGTCAATAGGAGCTCCTAAACTTCAAATGGGCAGAGCCATATGTGTAACAAATATTTTCTGGTAAGGATCTTTCATAACACACATTCCCTTATACCAAAAAATGACCCAGGTACCTTTTCTAAGGTATATCCCTTGTGGTGTAAACCCTCAAGACAAAAGTAAATGCTAAAAAACAAAAATCCAAATTTTAATCTGTTTACACTACACCATTTTCAGTGATGAAGAGATTGTTAGTTTTAGGTTTTTATGTGTATTGTAGGATAAAGCAAACAAGTATTATGTAGTAATCTAATTCTATTATCTCAAGTATCCTTGAGAACTAGGAAGTTCTCAGAGTGGGAGAAAGAGATATAGGTGTGAGACATAAGAAAGATAGTACTAGTTTAAAGAAGTTTCAGTATGAACTCAAGATACATTTTATTAAAAACAAAGCAGTATAGTTCCTAATTCTGTTCACTATAAAGACCAAAAGACCTAGAAATATCAAGCTATTCCTAAAAGCAGAGCCTGAGAAAGGAGTCGGTTCGGGTAGTTTTTGAGGGAAGGTGATCCCAGAATGCACAAATGAGGCATGTGGGAGAGTAAGACAGAGAAAGAGCAAAAGTCAGTCAGGTGTATGTTTTCGAGGTCATAGCTGTGGGCCATGAGGCTTTGCATCTATGCAGACCTCTGAGAAGGATACGCAAAGCCCTGGAGAACTGTCTATCTGCCCACGGGAGGACAACATCTCCCACTCCCAGTCTTCTCTGGATGAGCTGAAAACTCCAGCGATGCTAACTCCCCACATTTCAGGAATGTGCAAACACAGAGAACACACACTGGAGGAGTGACAGGTATTTTTACTACTGGTGAGAGTCTGAGCTCCCCCGGGACTCCTGCTACAGCAGCAGCTGAAATCAGAGGTGGACAAGCAGCTGTGACACTGGGCACCAAGGCTTCTACGAGAACGCATGTTGTAATATTTACAGATGAAATGCTGTGTGCCTGTGTGTGGTTGGCTTCTAGGTATAGGGAAGAGGGTACATGAGGCTATAGATGAAACTCATGAATGTTTAAGCTGGGTTAAAAGTACATGTGCTGTGTTCATTGCTCAGTCATGCCCAACTCTTTGTGACCCTTTGGACTGTAGCCCAACAAGGTTCCTCTGTCCATGGGATTTTTCAGACAAGAACGCTAGAGTGGGTTGCCATTTTCTCTTTCAGGGAATCTTCCCAACCCAGGGATCAAAGCCCTGTCTCCTGCATTGGCAGGCAGATTATTTACCACTGAGCCATGAGAGAAACCCAGAAGAGTACATGAGAGCTTGTTAAACTCTTCTGCCTACTTTTGTAAATGCTTAACATTTGCTATAGCAGGATAAGAGAGAAAGAAAAAGGAAATGAAGGAAGAGACGGAGGTAGAGAGAGAGGGAGGAAGAGGGGAAAGGAGGGAGGAATATGAGTGTGAAACAATTTTTAAAAGAGTAGGGACTTTTTAAAAGTGGTCCAGTGGTCCTAATGCAGGAGCCCAGGTTCAATCCCTGGTCAGGGAACTAGATATCATATGATTCAACTAAGACCTGCAACAAACAAAAAAATATTTCTTAAAAATAAAAAGAGCAAAGATTCTCAAGTCAGAAATCCTGGCTCCATTTAATTGGGCAAGTCAGATAACCTCCGAGGGTCCTGGCTTTCTCATCTAAAATAGTAAAAGGAATCTTCTTCTAAATTAACTTTACTTCTAAATTAAACATGAAAGTGAAAGTCGCTCAGTTGTGTCCCACTCTTTGCAAACCCATGGACTGTAGCCCTCCAGGCTCCTCTATCCATGGCATTCTCCAGGCAAGATTACTGGAGTGGGTTTCCATTTCCTTCTCCAGAGGATCTTCCCGACCCAGGGATCAAACCTGGGTATTTGTCATCACAGGCAGATTCTTTACCATCTGAGCCACCAGGGAAGCCCCAAAGTAAATACAGATGTAATGAAAGTATACTCACTTCATCAATGTCATACATACAGTAGGTACTCAATAGATATTAGCTATTACATTATTATTGTGAAAACGCCATGTCCAGAGAGAGCAGGAAAGGACAAGCAGGCCAATTCTAGTTGACCAGGGAGCACGTCAGGGGCAAATTACCTCACAGTACTGCTAGGATTCTACTCAATTAACCTATTTTGAAATGCTCAGATGAGGGACTTCCCTGGCAGTCCAGAGGCTAAGACTCTGCACTCCCCGTGCTCGGGGCCTGGGTTCGACCCCTGGTCAGTTTAATCAACTTTTAAAAAAAAGATCTGCATGTTGCAATGAAGATCAAAGATCCCACGTGCTGCAGCCAAATAAATAAAAAGTAAAAAACCTTAAAAAAGAGAAATACTCGGAAGGAAAACCCCAGAAAACTTGGTGTTGTGTGTGCCTCTGAGGGGAAAACTTATCACTGAAATACAAGGCCCCAGTTGTGAAGCTCACTGGAAAGATGGGGATGAAAAATGTGGGATGACTCCCTTATCTCCCTTCTCAGAAGGAGGCACTACCAGAGCTACTTTACCTCACTGAGGGGCTGAAGGAGAAGGGCTCAGCAGTGTCTGGCATTAAGTACTCTGCAAATGGTGGTTGGTCGTGTTGGAATAATTATTCTTGAGTTGGTGGCTGCTGCTGCTACTGCTAGGAACCACTTCCTCCTCTCTTAACATTGAGACCACCATGAAGAATTCCCCTCAAGTTCTTGAATGAGATCACCCCCTCCTCATTAAATGCCTTCCATTCTTAAAGGGTCAACATGAGAACTGGAAAAAGTCAATGAAGAGCCCAGTGAAATATCAAGCTCTACACACATAAATCTTCTTACTGTGAAAACTTCACCAGCTAATGCTTTTCAGGAAATGAAAGACTCAGCTTTTTCATTCTTTGAGAGTTAACCAGAATCCACCTTTTATTTTCACCCTTGTTGAAATCTTTCTAACCTGTATCAGCCCAACTTGCTGCCTACGAAGCAAAATTTAATTTTTGAAGACTTTGATCATTTAATGCCTCAGGGTCTTCTTTCTGACCACAGGTAGTTCTGTGCAAGAAGATCAATAACTCAGAAGTCACCTGACCTCCAAATACTCCAAAGGCATTGCTTTGATTAATCAATAATAATTTTCTTTCTGTCAGTTGCTTTCGATGTATGAAAAACTGAGTGCCAGGAAGCAACTTGGCTATTTGAATATTCTAATTAATTAAATTTTATTCCATTTTACTGGCTTATACAAATCTGGTGTTAACTTGATACAAAAACCACTATCAGTCAAGTTTCTCCAACCATTTTAGAGTTCCAAATGGGTATAAGTGATACTTGAATCACATTTATTAACTAAAAATATAGCCCCATTATTGAGTCATTTGGAATATTCTATCTATAATTCATGTAAAAGTTCTTAAATTGGGTCATAGCCTCCTTTAACAAGTTGATAAAAACCATGGACCTTCAACCCTGAGAAATCTATACATATATATGCCTAAAGCTTATCCATAAACTCCTAGGGGCTTCAGGTACTCCCAGCTAATAACTATTGGTTTAGATTTTCTTTCTTTGCCAAATGAGTAAACCCTTCATAAAAGCAGGGGTCTTGGATGAGGTCTATAAGCTTCACATAGAAACCCCTCTTATTGAACTTAGACTAATTGAATTTTGCAGGCTATTGAATTTTGCCACAAGGTCACACTTTAATTAACTAAAGACAAGATTTTCCTTCCTATAAATGGAACCATATTGAAAAATGCCCATATCTCTTTCCCTAAAAAATCATGACATGACATCCTGGTATCTGTCATCTCTGCCCACACACAGCTGCCCTTCCAGCCTGGTGAAATCTTCCTGGGATCTTCTGGATGGAGGGCATTTCACATCAGATTTGATTGGAAGCTTTATAATAGAGAAGAAAACTGACCCTTAGATGAAGAAGCAATAAAAAGAATTAGAGTTTCTGGGAGGGGAAGGATACTGCAGACACATGGAGTCCCTTCTTTTGCTTTATGAGGGCATTCATCTCTAGCTGGATCTTTGTAAATCAAGTGACTTTATATCTAATTTTTAAAATTGATAAAAAGCACATTTCATAACTCTTTCAGATGTTCCCTGAACATTTGGGATCTATGAAACAGATGGGGGGCTTTAAAGCCAAGTCTCCTTAGCTAAGATGCTGCTGCTGCTGCTGCTAAGTCACTTCAGTCGTGTCCGACTCTGTGCGACCCCATAGACGGCCTCCTACCAGGCCCCTCTGTCCCTGGGATTCTCCAGGCAAGAACACTGGAGTGGGTTGCCATTTCCTTCTCCAATGCATGAAAGTGAAAAGTGAAAGTGAAGTCACTCAGTCGTGTCCGACTTGTAGCGACCCCATGGACTACAGCATACCAGGCTTCTCCATCCATGGGATATCCCAGGCAAGAATACTGGAATGGGGTACAATTGCCTTCTCTGATGACCAACCTAGATAGCATATTGAAAAGCAGAGACATTACTTTGCCAACAAAGGTCCATCTAGTCCAGGCTATGGTTTTTCCAGTGGTCATGTATGGATGTGAGAGTTGGACTGTGAAGAAAGCTGAGTGCCAAAGAATTGATGCTTTTCAACTGTGGTGTTGGAGAAAACTCTTGAGAGTCCCTTGGACTGCAAGGAGATCCAACCAGTCCATTCTGAAGGAGATCAGCCCTGGGATTTCTTTGGAAGAAATGATGCTAAAGCTGAAACTCCAGTACTTTGGCCACCTCATGCAAAAAGTTGACTCATTGGAAAAGACTCTGATGCTGGGAGGGATTAGGGGCAGGAGGAGAAGGGGATGACAGAGGATGAGATGACTGGATGGCATCACTGACTCGATGAACGTGAGTCTGAGTGAACTCTGGGAGTTGGTGATGGACAGGGAGGCCTGGCATGCTGCGATTCATGGGGTCACAAAGAGTCGGACACGACTGAGCGACTGAACTAACTAACTAAACCCATCCAGGTGAAAAATAGTAAAAGTTTATCATTCTCCTTTGCCCAAATTTAAGTTCTAGATATATGTCAACATGGTTGATTGATCCTGAGAAAACTAAGTAATTCTTCTAAGTTTACATTTCTTCATTGTTTAGATGGGGATGTGACAAGGAGTTTGTGGGCAGTTTACTAGACTGCATTTGTAAAGTACCCATCACTTTACTAACAGGAAGTAGTAAAATATCAGTTGAGGGGACTTCCCTGATGGTCCAACTGGCCAAGACTGCACACTCCCAATGCAGGGGACCCAGGTTCAGTCTCTGGTCGGGGAGCTAGACCCCACATGCCTATAACTAAGAGTTCGCAAGCTGCAAGGAGGAGTGAAGAGCCAGCATACCACAGCTAAGACCAGGAGCAGCCAAATAAATAAATACGTTTTTAAAAAATATCAGGTGAAGGTAGACAGTGGTCAATTAAAAGGATGTACCCTAAACCTAAAGCAAACACTAAAATGACAACAACAAAATATTACAGCCAATCAGTTGATAAAGGAGGTTTTTTGAAACAGTAATATTTAATTAAACAAAGAGAAGAAACAGAGCAAAAGATAATGAGGAATAAATAGATGGATAAATAGAAAACAAATGGCAAGACAGTAGATTTAAACCTAGTCATAATAATAATTACATTAAATGGAAATACACTAAATATCACACTTCAGAGGTAGAGATTATCAGATTTAATTTTTTAAAAAAGCAAGACCCAAATATACTCTGCCTTCAAGAAATGAACTTCAAATATACATACACAAATAGTTTTTATGACATAATAAAAATAGATGGGAGATGATACACCATCAAAAGAAAGATGATGTATCCTTATTAATATCAGACAAAGTAGATTTTAGAGCAAAGTATACTACCAGGGATAAATAAGGTCATTTCATGATTAAAAGATCAGTTAATCAAGAGTACACTACTATTCTAAAGACTTATGAACCTAATAACAGAGCTTCAAAACTTATGAAGCAAAAATGGATAGACTGTAAAATAAAATAAACAAATCTACAATTTTAGTTTATATAGTTAAATACAGGGGCTTTGTTCAATAGCCTTTCTCAGTAATGGATAGATAGATGTATCAGACAAAATCAGTAAATGTATAGATTTGAACAACACTATCTATTAACCTGACTTAATTGACACAGAATTTTCCACCCAATAACAGCAGAGTACACATTCTGCTTAAGTGTATACGAAACATTTACCAATAAAGACCACATTCTGGATTACAAAAAAGTCTCTATCAATATAAAATATTTAAGTCCTATCAAGGACATCCTTTGATAACAATTGAGTTAGAGATTAGAAAATTAATGATCTCTGAAAAACTTCAAATATTCAGAAACTAAATAACGTACTTCTAGAAAACCCATAGACTAAATAAGAAATCAAAATAGAAAGTAAAAAATTATTTTAAACTGAGGGAAAATAAAGCAACACATAAAAATGTGTGGAACACTGCTAAAGCAGTACTTAGGGGGAAGTTTATAGCAAACAAGCTTTGAAAAAGAAGAACAAAATGGGAGAAGTAATACTACCTGGCACAGATATATTAAAGAGGGTGGAATTAGTGTAAAGTGGACAAATATTGGTGACCTTCAGATTTTGATACAAGATTTAGATACAAGATCGACACAGATTTTGTATTTGCAGGTTCACCTCCTTACTAAAATTTTATCAAGGGCCACTAGAAAATGCTTGAAATAAAAGATGTTATTATTATCTTGATTGTGATGGTAGTTTCACAGATGCATACACACTGTAAAAACTTATTAAATTCTACACTTTAAATACGTGCCGTTTACTGCATGCCAACAAAACTGTTAAAGAAAAATTGGAGACTCAATATTTACACCTGCTTTCTACCATGCTGGACTGACATTTTCACACATCCCCTGAGAGCTTACTAAATTTGTAGATAAATTGAAAACAACGATATAAGCCAAAAATTCCACTGAACAGAGTACAGACTTTTCTGTGATGTTTTAGAGGACACACTGGACTCCATTAGTACCTCCAATCATCAATATGTCTGTGAATTATCATTTTCTATGGAACCAGAAGCTTAGGATAAACCAGCGGTGGCTTTGCTTTGAATTTCCTTGTTAATACTCAGATATATGCAGGAGAATCAAAACTCTTCCATTCACAGATAATTAAAGGTATAAGAGCTATCAAAATCTTTAATCCTCTGAGCTATGTTTCTTATTGTCAGAGAAAGACATTACAAATAAGTAAGACAGAATGAACTTTCTAGTACTTGATTGGTCAGACTCCACTATGAACTCACATGTAGCTTAATATACACACACACACACACACACAGAAACAATTGTGGATATGTATGTACACACGGGTGAGTACACATACCTAAGTTTCCTAGCTCTGTCCTTGAGAGGGTCTAGAAGCAGTAACATTCTAACAGCAAGAAGCACACCTGTGTCTGAATCTTGGTTTCTAGTACCATTCTCCACTAAAAGGAACTGGGGCTTCCTGGAGAAATGACTGATTCCAGGGTTGGGACAGATAAAGTACAACATGAGCCCGGGCACCTTATGGTGCCAGAAATCAAGGAAGTGCTCAAAAAATAAACTAAAAAAGGATGGTAGCATGTCAAAGGAACATAGGAGCAATTTAATCAACAAGATACAACCCAATAAATACATGACTCAAAATAAAATAAATATATACCACTCCATGCTAATATAAATAAATAATTGAATAAATAAGTAAATAAGGGGCATATCGTCTTTATCTAATTCCATGTAGATACTCCCCTATCCAGAAATTGAAGTTTAATTTCCTCCACAACCTTAAATATGGACTAGATTTAGTGATTCACTTATAAAGAACAAACTATAGAAAGAGGGGAAAAAAAATAACTTTCCAATGCAGTAGCCTGGAAAATCTCATCCTAAGCAAGTGTTCAAAGTTGCCATCTCACTGATAAGTCGTGTTGTTGGCATGTACCCCCTGACATGATGTGATGAGAAGGGCACTTCACCTCGGTGATAGTCTTCCTGCAAAATTCATAATCCTAGTGTATACGTGAGGACAACATCAGAGAAACACAAGTGAAGAGCCATCCTATAAAACATCCAACAATTATCTTTCAAAAATGTCTAAGTCATTAAAAAAAAAAACAAAAAACAAAAAACAAGGAAAGACTGAGAAGTAAGAACCAGAGGAGATTAGGACGCATGTGACATAAATGCAACGTGGTATCTTGGGTGGGATCCCGAAACAGAAAAAGGGCATTAGTAGAAAAACAAGTAAAATCCCAATAAAGTCTGGAGTTTAGTTAACAATATTATATATCAGTAATTATCTCTTGGTCGGGGGTGCTCATTTCCTTAGTTGTATCCAATTCTTTGAGACCTCATGAACTGTAGCCCGCTAAGCTCCTCTGTCCATGGGATTCTCCAGGAAAGAATACTGGCATGGCTTGCCATTCCCTTCTCCAGGGGATCTTCCCAACCCAGGGTTTGAACCCATGTCTCTTATGTCTCCTGCATTGGCAGGCAGATTCTTTACCACTAACGCCACCTGAGAAGTCCTATTATCTTTTAGGTTTGACGAATGAACCCCAGCCATGTAAGAGATTACATTAGAAGAATCTGGGTGAATGATATGCAGGAATTCAGTGTTATCATTGCACCTTTTCTATAAATCTAAAACTACTGCAAAATACAAGTTTATTTCCAAAACTTCCATCCTCTCATTAAATTGGTTAAAAGCCTTCGAGAGTGACAGAAGGTTGTCATCAGGAAACTGCTCAACTGGACAAATGGATGCTGAGAACTGATTCTGGCCTGTGGCATTCTGAGTGGGAAATGGCAATTTAGTTATTCTTTTCACCCATGTCCCAGGAACACCACAATTTGCATCTTTCCTGGTAGTGGACCTGCCCCTTTAGAGAAGAGAAAAGTCTAGAACAGCTGTGGCCTGCCTGTGTTACAATCTATCGTGAGACTGGGTAGCCAAGAGCTGGAGTGCCTGGTGGATCATAGCACAAAGCAATCTGAGCAGCCCAGCCAGTTTGATATTTTAAATGCACTGAGGATTTTAAAAAACAAGTCTTAGATGTACAAAAATGTATGTCATCTTTCCCAAGAGGCAAAAATCACACACTTATCCAATTTGCCAAATGACAATTTAGCCATCACACTGTCTGCATCTCAAAACCAATTCAAACAGACACATTGCTCTTCCTGAGAGATGTTAGAGGGACGTGTCAGCAGCCAGACTGTTTTGCCACTCTCACTGGGTAAGTTCCTCTGTGTTTTATTTTTTAACATTTTAAGAACAGAGCCTATCTTCAAAGGACGTGAGAGACCCAATCAACTTCAAATTATGCTCTTTGGAAATGTCACCAATCTCGCAGCACCTCCAAGAACTAATTCATGACAAGCTTTAAAGAATGCCCAGCACTCACCCCTGTAATTCACCACTGTACCCACCAGTGATCTTTTCCCTGACTTCTTTAAACATCTTTTCTTCATCACAGTGACCCACTCTTCATGTAAAAGACCTCAAAGATTCATGAAACATCATTTGATCAAAGGAACGCTGCTTAAGTTCTGAAAAAAGAAACCAGCCTGCTCAAGAATGAGTTCCAATTCCTAAAGCCTAGAGCTGAGGAGGTATCCAGGACTGAGTTTCTTAGAAGGTCAAGTTTTATAAAAGAATGCTTACTGAGACTTCCCTGGTGGTCCAGTGGTTAAGACTCCTTGATCCCAGTGCAAGGGGCACGGGTTCAATCCCTGTTCAGGGAACTAGACCCCACATGCCACAACTACAAGCCAACAAAGCCAAGTAAGTAAATAGATATATATATTAAAAAAGCTTACTTTCTGCACCCCTGCTGATTCCACCTGCCTGTCCCCAGATTACCCTCCTATCTTCCCCTTTTCCTCTGCTACCAGTTCCAACGCTTTGTTGTGACTTTACTCTTTTGGTGACCAGATGGCCCCATATTTTGTGCTAACCCACCAGACCAGCCTCTGCACTCAGAGCTACCAGACAAAAAGGAAGAAAAGGAAAACTGAGAAAATAGGAAGAGACTCTCACCCTTGACTCGGGTTTACTGATCTCTGACCACCAGAAGGGTGTCTAGGAAGATGCTCAGTTCTGGCATTTGGAGGGATTTGCTCTCCTTTTGGAGAAGGCAATGGCACCCCACTCCAGTACTCTTGCCTGGAAAATCCCATGGACGGAGGGCCTGGTGGGCTGCAGTCGATGGGTCGCTAAGAGTCAGACACGACTGAGCGACTTCACTTTCACTTTTCACTTTCATGCATTGGAGAAGGAAATGGCAACCCACTCCAGTGTTCTTGCCTGGAGAATCCCAGGGACGGGACGGGGGAGCCTGGTGGGCTGCCATCTATGGGGTCACACAGAGTCAGACATGACTGAAGCGACTTAGCAGCAGCAGCTCTCATTTTAGGCAAGATTAATGCATTTTAATTACCATGTTGCTATGTGGCTTCTGATTGAGTGAGTGAGATATAGGCTTTACTGCAGCTGGCATTGACCTGGTTTACAAGAAGCTCATGTCCTTGGCAGACAAGACTGTTGTCTCTCAAGACTGGAGGATGAGGGATGGTAACAAGGCCAGATGGTGCCACAGGAAGAAGTAGAAGGAGAAGAACCTTGCCCTAGACTCCCCAACAAAGCAGGGCAGGTGATGAGAACCTGCTTTCCTGGCATCAGGTACTGAGAGTGCCATTCGGGGGCAAGCACAGGTCAAACACATATCAAGTCTGGACAAAGAGTCACCAGAAAGGGTTGTAAATCTAAGACAATGTATTAAGGGTATCAGGTGGGGAATGCGGAACAGAGACCGGTATCCAGGGCTGGCTGCACCCAGAAGTCCAGGCAGTCAATTGCCATGGAGAGGGTGCAGCAGACAGACACTAATCAGCACATGTGGTTATTAAGAGCTCTTACTCTAGATACAGGCTGCAGACTGTCATCCATCCTGATGATTCTGTTTTGGTTAGCATGTCACTTCATGTGTTGTCTTTATACTCTGTGATTTTACTCTGTGACTATCTGGTGATTTTAGCCCACTAGCTCAACTCCTGGGGCAACAACTGCTCTCTCTGGTAATGTACAGAAGGGAAGAGCTGAAGTCCTAACCCTAGTCTATGAAGTTAAAAAGAGAGAAGATAGAGAGAGCTCTAAGCACTGGAGAGTCACTGCATCACTACTGGCTGAGTTTCCAAAATCAAGCATTTCCTCTGAACAAAGATTCTCTTTTAAACTCAGTAAAGACAAATAGTAAGGGGGGAAGGTTTACTCTTAGACTTTAACCCAATAGTCCAGGGTGCCAAGAGAAGGAGGAGGTAAAGGAGAGACTGGTCAAGGGAAGACAGTCAGTTCACGACTTTTCTCCATCTCCTCAACTTAGCAAGACTTTCTGATTGCCTCATCATTACTCAGTGTTGACAATGTCATCAGCTGGTAACTGTTCAGGATACCTATTGGCTTCAGTATAACTCCGGAGCGAGGCAAGAGCAAGAGTTGAACTCAAAAGCTTTCTTCCAACCTACTCTTCCTTCTGCCTCTAGCTGATGTCTGCCCTGCATCTCTCAATACCCTCCAACCAACAAAGCAACACACACAGAGTATTGTTTGTTAATTCCTTTAGTTCTTTTTATCTATCCTTTCCTTTGCTGCTATAATTTTGTCAAAATTGTGTTCCTTTGGGGTCTGTCCTATCGTTATGTAAATTCAAGTTTTATTTCAAGGAAGACTTTTCGAATTGTATCTTTAGATATTTGTTCTGGCAATTATTTCCTTTTTACTCCTTGGAGGGAATGAAAATTGTACGTATGTTGGACTTAATTTGCCTGTCCACCATCTATCATTTTCTCTCTAAATTGCTTTACTCCTCTCTCTATTTCAACTTAATGTTGTTTATTTTTGTTATTTCTACTGTCTATGTCCTTTATCATGTTTTTGGCAGTCTATTCTCTCTTGTGCTTTTTTCAGATTTCTTCATTTCTAACATGATTTATGTCTCCTCTCCCTGATGTATAATATATACATGCATATTTCTTTCCTGTGTTTTGATAGCACATATTTTTCTCTCTCTCTTTTAAAAATTATGGTTAAAGTTTTGGTCACAGTTTTTATCAGCTCTATGGTGATGCTTCTGGTATCTGTTAATGTTTGTCCTATTTTTTCCTCTTTTATTATTTTTTAAATTTATTTTTAATTGGAGGATAATTCTTTATAATATCATGTTGGCTTCTGCCATAAAACAATGTGAACCCATCATAAGTATACATATGTCCCCTCTCTCTGGAGTCTCCTTCCCACCTCTCACCCCATCCCACCCCTCTAGGTTGTCACAAAGCACTAGATTGAACACCCTGTGTCACACAGCAAGTTCTCACAAGCTATCTATTGTATATGTGGTAATGTATATGTCAAATTGCTACTCTTTCAGTTTGTGGAGAAGGCAATGGCACCCCACTCCAGTACTCTTGCCTGGAAAATCCCATGGACGAAGGGCCCTGGTAGGCTGCAGTCCATGGGGTCGCTAGGAGTCGGACACAACTGAGCGACTTCACTTTATTTTTTCACTTTCATGCATTGGAGAAGGAAATGGCAACCCACTCCAGTGTTCTTGCCTGGAGAATCCAAGGGACGGGGGAGCCTGGTGGACTGCCGTCTATGGGGTCACACAGAGTCGGACACGACTGAAGCGACTCAGCAGCAGTAGCAGCTCCTTCCCCCACTGTGTCCACAAGTTTGCTTTCTATGCATCTCTGTTGCTACCCTGCAAATAGGTTCATCAGTACTAGTTTTCTGGATTTCATATATATGTGTTAATAATAAAAAAAACAAATAAAAATTTGTTTTTCTCTTTCTGACCTACTTCACTCTGTATAACAGGCTCTAGCTTCATTCACCTCATAGAACTGACTCAAATATGTTCCTCCTTATGGCTGAGTAACATTCCATTGTATATACGTACCACAACTTCTTTATTTTTGTCTTTTTGCTATCTTTGTATGGATTTTATACTTATTTCTTTTTTGTTGTCTATCTCCAAATAAGGAAGATTTTCCTGGACAAGCTTATGGGCTGGAAGCTTGTGGGAGGGCACGGTTGGGGCCATCCCCCTAGACAAGCTTATGGGCTGGAACCTTGTGGGAGGGCATGGTTGGGGCCATCCCCCTAGACAAGCTTATGGGCTGGAAGCTTGTGGGAGGGCACGGTTGGGGCCATCCCCCTGGACAAGCTTATGGGCTGGAAGCTTGTGGGAGGGCACAGTTGGGGCCATCCCCCTGGACAAGCTTATGGGCTGGAAGCTTGTGGGAGGGCACAGTTGGGGCCATCCCCCTGGCTAAACATCACCTTTTTTTGTCTCCAAGTGCATATGTAGGCCTTCATAGGTATCATTTCTCTTCAACTAATAGAGAGAAGCGGCTGTGAAGTTTCTCAGAATCCAACATTTTAGCTACCTCCTAGCTTCACCTGAAATAAAATTGTCATGTTTTCATTCTCTTCATTGCTTATGGATTATTTCCAGGAAGAAAAAGGGGGAAATACTGACTTTATGCTGTCATCTTTAAACCAGAATTTCATCTGATTTCTCTGAACCTGAGTCTTATCCTCTGTAAAATGGATATACAATGAGTAGATTAGTGCACAAAGAATCCTTGTCAGTGTCTGGCACATCATCAACAGTTGCTGAGTGCTTACTATTACTACTGCAATAGGGACACAGCCATAAGGCCATAGGTTGGGGACAGACTGGGGTCTCGGAGACAAGAAATGGCAAAAAGAAGACAGAATTCAAGGCCTGGGTGAGGAACACCTCCCACAGTACTTGAAGATGGTGGCTCAAATGGTAAAAGAATCTGGCTGCAGTCAGGAGACCTGGGTTGGATCCCTTTGTCATGAAGATCCCCTGGAGAAGGGAATGGTAATGCATTCCAGTATTCTTTCCTGGGAAATCCCATGGACAGAAGAACCTGGTGGACTACAGTCCATGGGGTTGCAAAGAGCTCCACACGACTGCAAATATGAAACCTATTAAAAAGAAGACCCCCATCTTCAGGGGAAATCCTGCATTTACTGTGGTGAATTGTGCATTTAATATTAATATGTACCAAATAACACGCTAAGCAGTTTATTTGCATTATCTTGTTTAATCTTCCCAATTACCTTATGAGGTGGATGCTGCAATAGCTATTTTACAAAGGAGGTAACTGAAGGACAAAGAGACTAATTTCTGTGCTCAAGGCCATGCCTAAATGAGGACCTGAACTGGACCTGGTGAGTATTTATTTAGTCTAATACTCGCATACAATGAACCTTCAGAAGTATTTCTCTAAGCCTGTCTTTTGGGGTTAGAGTAAATAGAATTGATTTGCCTGACTCTCTCCATGCTTAGGGTAAGTCTCTGCCACTTGTAAGTTTAACCCCTGAGTTAAGCGTATGAAAAATAGAAGGTGATTGAGGCCTTATATTCCTGCAGTGGTTAAAGGAGGTTCTGCATTTAGCAGTCAACTAGAGCAAGCTAGAAATAGAAAACATGACAGTACCACAGAGAAGTCTAAAAGGAATAAAACCTACACAATTGCTTTCTTCTCAAACATTAAGGATCCTCATCAAGGAAGGAAGTCAACATCTTCCCATGAGGCTTGCAAACATAGATATCAGAAGATAAACTATGGACTTCCCTGGTGGTCCAGTGGTTGAGAATCTGCCTGTGAATGAAGGGAACATGGGTTCAACCCTTGGTTCAGGAAGATTGTACTTGCGGCATGGCAACTAAGCCCGTGAGCTGCAACTACTGAAGCCTAGATCCCACGCTCCACAGCAAGAGAAGCCATTGTCTTCTTTTTGCCAATTTCTGTGCACCTCAACTAGAGAAAGCCCAAGCGCAGCAATGAAGAGCTAGCATAGCCCCAAATAAATAACAACATTTAAAAGAAGATAAACTAGATTTATAAATGCTGATGAGCAGCAAAGCAGAGAATTCTATGTGTCCACCACAGTCTGCTTTCTTCCTCCTCCATAAACAGCTAGATTGCAGCCTCTTCATTTCAGGTAAGCAGGGCCACACAACTGAGCTTTGACCTTTGAAATATGGCCAGAACCAAGCCATGCCACTTCTAAGACAAACCCCTAAAATCCCTCTGAGTTTCCTCCACACACTGCTGCTGCTGCTGCTGCTAAGTCGCTTCAGTCGTGTCCGACTCTGTGCGACCCCATAGACGGTGGCCCACCAGGCTTCCCCGTCCCTGGGATTCTCCAGGCAAGAACACTGGAGTGGGTTGCCATTTCCTTCTCCAATGCATGAAAAGTGAAAGTGGAAGTGAAGTCGCTCAGTCGTGTCCAACTCTTAGAGACCCTATGGACTGCAGCCTACCAGGCTCCTCTGTCCATGGGATTTTCCAGGCAAGAGTACTGGAGTGGGATGCCATTGCCTTCTCTGCCTCCACACACTATCTCCCCTGAAAAAAGAGACCCTAAGGACCAAAAGAGGTGGGGCCATAAGAAAGACGGACTCTGGGTCCCTAATTTGTCTCTCAAAAGGAAGTTATCCACAAGAGTGCTCTAATAAGGAATACTTCTGTTGGAATACCACAGGAAGGGGAAATAAGCTTTTTTTGTGTTGAATAACTGAAATCAGGCAGCTGTTTGTTATAGTGGTTCAGTTCAGTTCAGTCACTTAGTCGTGTTCAACTCTTTGGGACCCCATGGACTGCAGCATGCCAGGCCTCCCTATCCATCACCAACTCCCGGAATTTATTCAAACTCATGTCCATTGAGTCGGTGATGTCATCCAAACATCTCATCCTCCGCCATCTGCTTCTCCTCCCGCATTCAATCTTTCCCAGCATCAGGGTCTTTGCAAAAGAGTCAGCTCTTCACATCAGGGGGCCAAAGTATTGGAGTTTCAGCTTCAACATCAGTCCTTCAAATGAACACCCAGGACTGATTTCCTTTAGGATGGGTTGGTTGGATCTCCTTGCTGTCCAATGAACTCTCAAGAGTCTTCTCCAACACCACAGTTCAAAAGCATCAATTCTTCGGTGCTCAGCTTTCTTTATAGTCCAACTCTCACATCCATACATGACTACTGGAAAAACCATAGCCTTGACTAGACGGACCTTTGCTGGCAAAGTAATGTCTCTCCTTTTTAATGTGCTATCTAGCTTGGCCATAACTTTTCTCCCAAGGAGTGAGCATCTTTTAATTTCATGGTTGCAATTACCATCTGCAGCGATTTGGAACCCAAAATTAAAGTCTGCCACTGTTTCCACTGTTTCCCCATCTAATTGCCATGAAGTGATGGGGCCTGATGCCATGATCTTAGCTTTCTGAATGTTGAGCTTTAAGCCAACTTTTTCATTCTGCACTTTCATTTTCATCGAGAGGCTTTTTAGTTCCTCTTCACTTTCTGCCATAAGAGTGGTGTCATCTGCATATCTGGGGTTATTGATATTTCTCCCGGCAATCTTGATTCCAGCTTGAGCTTCTTCCAGCCCAGCGTTTCTCATAATCTACTCTGCATATAAGTTAAATTAGTCTACCTTAATACCTTATATCTAAATTATAGCTTTAGGGGAAGGAGGATGGTTCCCTTCTCGTAACTCTAGGGACTTTTGACCCAGATATTCAAAGTTCAAAATGAACTTAAAGATCTAGGAACTCTTACTTTTGGAAGCCCCACGTCACAAAATATCAAAAATATTGAAATGTTTTACCATCCTACATTAAGTATAATTTTGTATACAAAGAAGTATACAAGAGTTGAGGGGAGTTAAGAATTGACCTGAAAAGAAAGTGAAAGTGAAAGTCACTCAGTGGTGTCTGACTCTTTTTGACCCCATGGACTATACCATCCATGTAATTCTCCAGGCCAGAATACTGGAGTGGGTAACTGCTCCCTTCTCCAGGGGAATCTTCCCAACTTAGGGATCGAATCCAGGTCTCCTGTATTGCAGGTGGATTCTTTACCAGCTGAGCCACCAGGGAAGCCCAACAATACTGGAATGGGTAGCCTATCCCTTCTCCAGTGGATCTTCCTGACCCAGGAATCAAACCGGGGTCTCCTGCAATTGCAGGTGGATTCTTTACCAACTGAACTATCCAGGAAGCAGAATTATATAAATGTGGGTGTGTATAACTTGATTTTTTATTTGTATTTTCTACCTACCCATTTTTACTCTTTCTCCTGTATATAGATACCAAATTTACAAAAAGGACCCACAAAAGTAGATCTGGAGGAAATTCTAGTGTGTTTAGAACCAATGTAATGATATCTTTATGTCAGATACAGGGATCTGCTTTATGGTACATACTATCTTCTGTTCTGAATTAGGTTCCCAAAAAGTACTCCATGCAACATAGGCTTTCCTGAGATTTGAATAGACTTCACCAAAGAAGACATACTGATGGCAAATAAGCACATGAAAAGATGTTCAATGTTATTGGCCATTAAAGAAATCCAAATTAAGACCACAACAAGATACTACTTCTCACCCATGAGAAGGGCTTAAAAAAACAAAATTGACAATACCAAGTGCTGGAAAGGATGCAGAGTAACTAAAACACTCCAATTGCTCTACCAAAAGTTGCATAGCCATTCTGATGAATCATTCAGCAATTTCTTATCAAGTAAAGCATGCTCCTACCATATGAACTAGGAATCCCCATACCTAGTTTGTTCCCCTAGGGAGATGAAAACTTATATTAATGCAAAAACCTGTGCATGAATGTTTACAGCAGTTGTATTTATAATTGCCAACCCAACCAAATGTCCTTCAGTGCATGAATGGATAAACTAATTCTAGTATATCCATAAAACATGTATTACTCAGAAAAAATATGCAAATACAATAATATAGATGAATGTTCAAGGTACTTTGCTAAGTGGAAGAAGCCAGTCTCAAAGGTGACATATTGCTTGATTTGCTGCTGCTGCTGCTGCTAAGTCGCTTCAGTCGTGTCTGACTCTGTGCGACCCCATAGACGGTGGCCTACCAGGCTCCCCCGTCCCTGGGATTCTCCAGGCAAGAACACTGGAGTGGGTTGCCATTTCCTTCTCCAATGCATGAAAGGGAAAAGTGAAAGTGAAGTTGCTCAGTCGTGTCCGACTCTTCGAGACCCCATGGTCTGCAGCCTACCAGGCTCCTCCATCCATGGGATTTTCCAGGCAAGAGTACTGGAGTGGGGTGCCATTGCCTTCTCCAATTGCTTGGTTTACTTATCTGCTATTTATTCTATTTCTTTAAAATACTTACTTATTTAATGTATTTATTTAGCTGTGCTGGCTCATAGTTGTGGCACTGGCTATCTTCAGTCTTCATTGTGGCATGCAGGATCTTTAGTTGCAGCTTGAGAACTCTTAGTTGCAGCATGTGGGATCTAATTCCTTGACCAGGGATTGAACCGGAGTCCCCTGCATTGGGAGCATGGAGTCTTAGCCACTGAACCACCAGGGAAGTCCCACTTATCTGAAAGTGTAGGAAAGAAAACTCTAGAGACAGAAGCTAGAGAGTGGTTGCCAGGGTTGGGGGAGGAATGTGTCTACAAAGGGGCAGCAGGAGGGTGTCAACCATGAAATGCCACTTGTCATGGGTGCTTGCCAGATAGCATATTCAAAAGCAGAGACATCACTTTGCAAACAAAAGTCCATCTAGTTAAGGCTATGGTTTTTCCTGTGGTCATGTATGGATGTGAGAGTTGGACTGTGAAGAAGGCTGAGTGCCAAAGAATTGATGCTTTTAAACTGTGGCATTGGAGAAGACTCTTGAGAGTCCCTTGGACCGCAAGGAGATCCAACCAGTCCATTCTGAAGGAGATCAGTCCTGGGTGTTCATTGGAAGGACTGATGCTGATGCTGAAACTCCAATACTTTGGCCACCTCATGCGAAGAGTTGACTCATTGGAAAAGACCCTGATGCTTGGAGGGGTTGGGGGCAGGAGGAGAAGGGGATGACAGAGGATGAGATGGCTAGATGGCATCACCTACTCGATGGACATGAGTTTGAGTAAACTCCAGGAGCTGATGATGGACAGGGAGACCTGACGTGCTGCAGTCCATGGTTGCAAAGAGTCGGACACAACTGAGCAACTGAACTGATGGGTGCTTGCCATCTCCCTCTACAAGGATTAAATCACGTGCGGCTGCAGCTGCTGACCTCCAACACTGCCTAAAGAAGTTCAGGGTGGAGAGCAGAAATGAGGCACTCTGTGCTCAGGGAAAACCTGGCAGGACAGGTCTTCAGATAGTTAGATATTCTCGAGAACTGATTTTATGAGCCCAATTCTTGTATCTCCTCATATCTAAAAATGCACTCAAATCTTTCTAGCTGGTGATTGTTTCTCATGACTAGCAGAACTTCACAAGACCAGCAGAAATTTTCTACAAAAACTATGTGCTTGATTGCATGTACTCTCCCTTTGCCAAAATCACTCATATACTGTCCTTTTCCCTTTCTCTTTGGAACAGTTTCTTAGAGCTATCTGAGGTGTTGTCTCCTGGGCTGCAGACCTCATATTGCCTCAAATAAAATAATTATCTTCCAATTAAAAATAAAATAAAATTTAAAAAACATGCAAGTCTCATGTTGTGCATTTTTTTTTTTTAATTGACAAGGGAATTTTTTAGGGGTAATGAAACTGTTCTGTATCTTGACAGTGATGATGGTTAGATGAGTCCATCCATGTGATAAAATTCACAGGATGTGAAAGTGAAAGTGTTAGTCTCTCAGTCATGTCCGCCTCTTTGCAAGGTGGACTGTAGCCTGCCAGGCTCCTCTCTCCATGGAATTCTCCAGGCAAGAATACTGGAGTGGATTACCATTCCCTCCTCCAGGGGATCTTCCCGAGGGATCGAACCCAGGTCTTCTGCATTGCAGGCAGATTCTTTACCACCTGGACCACTAGGGTAGCCCCAGCATTCATAGAACTCTACGCCAAAATAAAGTTAACTTTATGTATGTTAACATGAAAAGAAAAAGAAAAGCCAGTCAGAAAAAAATGGCAGTTAGATGTTATCTTTTGTGATATTTTTATGCTTTTGCACATGTAATCTTAAACACATGCACATAGCTTTGTTTTATTTTTAACTAAAGAGCAATATTATATTTTGAGGTCTTTATAGGAGCCCCTTCTCTCTCTGAACTAGAAGGTCTTATGTACGCTGGATCAGGATGCTTTCCTGGAAAGGTCTTTTCTGATACATACATTATATTCTACTTGGAGTCAGATGAGTATATTGAAGCCAGACAGAGTCAAGAGCCCCCCTGGGCAGGAACAGTATGAGAAGCTCCACAGTGATGTACTATGAGCTTCTCTGGGAGATGTATGCAGTGGACATACTGACAGCATAGTCAACATTCTTCTCTCACTTTTTTCTCCTCAGAATCCCAGTTTTGTTTAAGCTACTGTTCAAAATGCTTTCCAAATGCTATTAGAGGTTCTGTAAGCAAAACACTTCACACATTTAAGATGACTTCTAAAATTTGTCATTATCTGTTTAAATCATAAAAAAGAATGCATTTTCCAGCATGTTGCAAATATTAATATTTTCAAGTGAAATCATTGGATTGCTTTTTAAAATCCATTTGTTAGGATTTAATACCATTGTGATCTGGGGCCTCAGCATCATCTATTTGAAAAGTACCTGAACAATCTCTGTTTTTAATAGTCAGAAATTTTTATCATTGATTTATTTCCTTGAAATCATATTTCTATTCAGCTTCCACCACAGAACTTTATCCTAATGTATTGGCTTAGAAATCTTCTTTTAATGCTTATACTATTGACATTTTCCTAAGATGTGGACTTATAAATGACTCCCAGTCTCCCAGAATTTGATTTTAGGCTTCATCATCATAAGTTTACAGTAGACACAAAATAAAATGTTTACTGATCATGCTTTCATCACTCATAATGATGCTTACCAAAACAGGAACTCTTTCCAATTTTCAGAGTCAGGAGCAGGACTTGTCAACCAGTCTCAAAGCAAGTATATTCAAGCATCTCATCAGTAACTGGAAAGCATGATTGAAATACAGTACCAGAGGTGCGTACGTGCTAAGTTGCTTCAGCTGTGTTCGACTCTCTGTGACCATACAGACTTGTAGCCTGCCAGGCTCCTCTGTCCATGGGATTCTCCAGGTAAGAACACTGGAGTGGGTTGCCATGCCCTCCTCCAGGAAATCTTCCTGACCCAGGGCTTGAACCTGCATTTCTTACAACTCCTGCATTGGCAGTCAAATTCTTTACCATTAGCACCACCTGGGAAACCCAAGTGATACACAGAGGTATCTCTGACAAAATGGAAACTCATAGGGTTTTGTGGTAATAAACAATGTAAATCCAAACATTTAAGGAAGAAATCTTAACAAACACAAACTTTAAAAAGAGAGAGAGACTCTTCCCAACTTGTTTCCTGAGGCCAGTGAAACCCTGATAACAGAAACTGGCAAAGACTCAACAAGAAAGGAGCATTATATTTCTCATAAACATAGGTGCAGAAATTCTAAACATAATATGAGTAAATTGAATCCAGCAATTTACAAAAGTATAATATGTAGGAGAGAAAATATTTTCTGACAGAAAGCAGATTTATAAGAGAAAAGCATACACATTTCATTTGATATTCAGTGCTTTGAGTGGCAAAAAGATTGAGGGGTTTGGGGGTGCGAGCTTCCTGTGAAGAATCAAGAAGCCCCAGAGAAGCCACTAGACTTGCAGGGATTCATACTGTTCTGACAGAGGACAATAAATTTGTGGACCAGTGACAAGACAAAGGAAAGGGGCCTCTGGACTTTTTAGGGTGTAAATTGTGGGAAGGTAAATATATGGGGAATACTAGTCAAGGCTATGGTTTTTCCAGTGGTCATGTATGGATGTGAGAGTTGGACTGTGAAGAAGGCTGAGCGCCGAAGAATTGATGCTTTTGAACTGTGGTGTTGGAGAAGACTCTTGAGAGTCCCTTGGACTGCAAGGAGATCCAACCAGTCCATTCTGAAGGAGATCAGCCCTGGGATTTCTTTGGAAGGAATGATGCTGAAGCTGAAACTCCAGTACTTTGGCCACCTCATGCGAAGAGTTGACTCATTGGAAAAGACTCTGATGCTGGGAGGGATTGGGGGCAGGAGGAGAAGGGGATGACAGAGGATGAGGTGGCTGGATGGCATCACTGACTCGATGGACGTGAGTCTGAGTGAACTCCGGGAGTTGGTGATGGACATCGAGGCCTGGCGTGCTGCGATTCATGGGGTCGCAAAGAGTCGGACATGACTGAGTGACTGAACTGAACTGAACTGAACTGAGCACAACTTGTGAAATCTTAGTTCCCCCACCAGGGACTGAACTCAAGCCACAGCAGGGAAAGCACTGAGTTCTAACCACTGGACCACCATGGAACTCCCTCAAGTAGATTCTTGTTGAAGCCATCTCATCTCAGGTGATAAGCTTGTTCTTCCCTTTCTGGCACAGGAAAGGGTGGGGAGGACCTTCACAGGGGGAATTTATGCCCCGTTTATCAGGCAGATAAGAGCAGGGAGATGCTGCTGTATCTGCTTTTTCTCTATTGCCTTCAGCTCAAAATGATCTTTATGCAGAGTGACACATGCTGGAGTGGCATATCTGATCCCCTACAAATACATTAGCATGAAGTGTAGTCATCCCAGAAATGCAAAGCTACTTTAATATTTGATAAGCAGCCAATGTAAATCACCATATTAGCATAATAAAGGAGACAAAATTTACTATCCTCTCAACAGAAGCAGAAAAGGCATTTGATAAAATTCAACACCTGTTTGAGATGGAGAAAAGCTTATAGCAAAGTAGAGAAAGAAAAAAATTCTTTAATCTGTTAAAGGATATCTACAAAATATCTATAGCTAACACTACATGGTGAAATGTGAAAGTATTAATATCTCTCTCTGAGGTCAAGAACAAGAAAAGGATGTCAATTATTACATCTTTTGACATTGTGCAAGAGGTTCCTAGCAGCGTTATGAAACAAGGAAAATAACATAAAGATGTCAAGATTAGAAATTTTTTTTTTTTTTTGCCCATGCTTAAAAATACTTTTATTTTGAGATATCTTAAACACACAGTTAGAAAAGAACCCATCACATATCCCATTAAATCAACATGCGGACCCAACTACATCAACATTTTAAAAGAAAGAAAACACAACTGAAACCTCCATGTACCCTCCCTGCTTCCATCAGCAACTCCTGCTCTGGGAAGGCAGAGCATGGCTTTCACACATCATTCTAACACAGGATTTTACACTCTTCATCTCATATAACTTGAATCACAGGAAATATATTATTGTGTAAAACAGTAACACTGGCTACCTTATGCCAACAATGCTTACATGCCCGCCACTATTCTAAGCAGTTTACATGCATTAGTTCATTAACTGTCCCCCTCCCCCATCACCCAGTGAGGTTGGCACTACTATCTCATTTTACAGAAAAAGTGAAACACGAGTAAGTTTAAATAATGTGCCCACAGATACACAGTATGTTTAACTTTACATAAATGGTGTGCAGCTTCTCCAGCTTTCTCTGCATCATTTTTGATTCATCTATGTTGAAAGATGTAACTCTAGTTCTTTCATATTCACTTACCAAAAACAACCTGTTCTTCTGCTGATGGAAATTTAGGCTTCTCCTAATCTTGCTATCTACACAGTACTGCAATGAACAGTCATAGACACATTTCCTTCTTCAAATGGAGTTACTTTAGGGTTTATCCAGGAGTAGAATTCTGGGTGGCAGAATATACACAATTTTACCAGATTTTACATATTGCTTGGCACAGCAGTTGTCACAATTTCCATTCCCACAGCAGTGAGTTCCCATGTACCATACACTTACCCACACAAGGGCTTCTAAAAATTAGCCAACTTCATGAGTATAAGATGATCCACATCAATTTACATTTCCTGCACGTTCTTCTCTACACTCACCTCTGCCTGGACTGACAGGTTCTGTCAGCAAGGGTGAGACCAACCACACTGAACACTTGCCTGAAACATCTCCTGATATCCACCCCTCTGTGGAGTCCCAGCCCATCTGGCTCCCACGAGCCCTAATTTCAGTTCCTCCCAGGGAGTGGGAGAATGCGGGCCAGGTTTGGAAGAAGGGATATGTTCTCCAGGCCAGGCCAGGTGTGAGGTGAACACGGATGGCTAAGGCAGTCAACTGGGTCCCCTCTGGCTCGGAGACACCAGTGGCTGGGCTCCCAAGTAGCAGGCGCGCTTGTGGGCAGTCTCCAGTCAACATTTCACTCACAAACACCTTCGAAAAGTTCCAATCCTGACTTAGCTAAAATAATGAATTCAGTTCTACATTCCTTCAAAGAGGCCACTTTGTGCAAAATCTACTCTGCCCGGAAAAAAAACACCCAAACCTGGCTTCTGGAGTACTCAGTCTGGCTACAATAATGGGAATAACTTTTGGAAACCCAGACAACACCCAACAGAGCAATATACAGGCATGAGGAGAGGTGGGACCAGAGGAGAATGCCTAGAGGGACAAGGGTCAGGGAAGGCTGGGACTGAAAGAGTGGAGACCTGGGCCAGATCAGACAGGAGCGTGGCACTCCACGTGAAAGGAACAGCCCAAGTCAGGTCAGCCCAGGGGCATTCAGGGAAGACTAATGAAGTTAAATTCAACACTGATTACGCCAAAATGTTTAGTAGTTAGCTCCAAGTAGTCAGACATTTCCTTTTAGTGAATCTGTACATACTAATATTTCTATCATAATCATATACTACTTACATGATTATTTTAAAACTCAGACTGCATCAGAACAATCCCAAAATATTAAAGGTTTATACCTCAGTACAGAGGGATTTCTGTTGACTTTTACTTCACTCTTTACATTTTTAAAAATCTGACTTGAATGTTTAAAAATAAATATTTATCATTTTATAAAAATGGCAGTAGAAACACCCCTACTGGGGCAGGAACTCTATGAAGTACCAGGTGGCACAAGGAGCAGGGGGATGAAAAGATGGACAGAAAAGGGGTATTTCTGTGTCTATAGTGTCAACTGACATGGGATCTACAGCTCAGTGAAGCTCTGGTCTAGAGATCAGACTCCTAACCCAGAATCTTAGTAAGTCAAGCCTCCTTTTCACCAATCCCAAGAGCTGGGTAGCAGAATCAGCCACTCTAATTTTAGATGCCAATGTTCAGTGATTCACCCAAGATCATCCTGCCAAGAAAAGGTATAGCAAGCCAGGAACACACACCTGATGATTATGGTCTGAATCTGAACCATTAGAGAATGTAGTTCAGACTCAGAGTCTCACGTGTTGAGGGCCCAAGGTCATGGGAAGGGCCTCAGAGTCATCAAGATTAGAAATTTAAAAGAAATATTTTCATCATTCACATATTATGCACATTAAAAATTCAAACTATACACCAGTTATTATTATTATTAAAAAGGGAACTTATAAATGGTTCCTGAATTCAAGATCAATAACAAAATCAATTATATATAATATATTTATATAGGATACTTAGAAAATAAAGATTTTAAATATTCTTTACAATAGTATTTAAAAATTAAGTACAAAGGAATAGATCAAATTATAGATGTGAAAGACCTCTAGAGTGAAAATTAACAAATTATGTTGAGAGAAACATTAAAAGATCTAAATAAGTGGGAAAATATTCCCTATTAATTGATTTGAATTCTCAATATGGATTGGAAGGTGTCAGTTCTTCCCATATTGATGAGTAGGTTCAATGCAATTCCAATAAAAAGCCCATCAAGATATGTGTGTGTGTGTGTGCCTGAACACACACAAATTCAGAAGTTGTTTCTAAAATGTTTCTGTTGAAAAGCAAAAGCTATAAAAAACAATCCTGAAGAAGAACAAAGTTGGAGGACTTCTGTTAACAAATGTTGAGACTTCATAGAGTGATAGTAATTAAGACAGCGTCATATTGGTGCAAGGTTAGAG
This sequence comes from Bos grunniens, assembly GCF_055505025.1. NCBI lineage: Eukaryota > Metazoa > Chordata > Mammalia > Artiodactyla > Bovidae > Bos > Bos grunniens. Next base: position 31,657,401 of record NC_141190.1, on the reverse strand, counting down.
AAAGTTCAGAATAAGACCCACATGTATGTAGTCATATATACTTGGTCTGACTTCAGACCAAGGCAGCACTGCATGTATACATATTATGATTCCATTTATAAAAATGAAAGAACAGGAAAAGCTAATCTTTGATGAAAGAAGTCAAAATAGAGGTTATTTCTTGGGGAAAGGTATGACTGGTAAAGAGTATAGAGAATCCATCTGCATGCTAAAAACATCCTATCTCTCTTCCGGATTGTGGTTACATACATCTATATCTATAGTGAAGAACAGAGGAGCCTGGCATGCTGCAGCCCATGGGGTTGCGAAGAGTCAGACACAACGTAGAACTGAACAGCAACAACCAGCTGTATACTTGAGATTTATGCACTTACTATGTGCTGATTGTACTACAATAAAAAAATTTTTAAGAAAGGAAGCCAAAGTTTGACTCCATTTATTGGTGTTTGACTGCTGACAGCTTTTAAGCCTCAACCCTTTCTCTTCACCTTCTGCCCCACATCTAGGCAAGCTGATAAGAAGGCCTGGGTATTTCCTACTGATAGGTGCTGATGGAAGGTTCAAATTACACAAGCCCCTTATTCTAATCTAGCATGGGACTCTTTACCCTAGCCCTCGCCCCTAACCACCATAAGGAACCCAAGCCAGTCTTCTTTCTTGGTTCTCTCAAGCCATTCTTGGACATGTTTGAAATCTTTCCTGATACTCCCAGTGCCTCATGATGTAAATAACAAATCTTCATAACCTCTTGTTGTGTGTATGGCACTATCACCTTCGGACCAAAATTTGACTTGAGAGTCCATTCTCCTGCAAAAGACAGTAGCAGAGGGAACATGATTTTGTTTTTGTTTTTTTCTGTTCAGTTTTCTGCTGCGTCCGCAGCACCTACAGCAATGCCTTGCACATAGTAGTTACTCAATAAATATGTGTTGAATAAATGGAGAGCTATTCAGTAAGTTCAAGGTTTGCTAAGTCGCTTCAGTCGTGTCCGACTCTGTGCGACCCCATAGATGGCAGGCCACCAGGCTACCCCGTCCCTGGGACTCTCCAGGCAAGAACACTGGAGTGGGTTGTTATTTCCTTCTCCAATGCATGAAAGTGAAAAGTGAAAGGGAAGTCACTCAGTTGTGTCCTACTCTTAGCGACCCCATGGACTGCAGCCTACCAGGCTCCTCCATCCATGGGATTTTCCAGGCAAGAGTACTGGAGTGGGGTGCCATTGCCTTCTCCAACAGTTCAAGGTTAGAAAATAAATAATTCAAATTGGAACAAGGACAGATTGGAGTAGGTCAGTGGAAATTTCAAGGCACATGTCTAACCCCAAAAAATTAAGGCTCCCAAATCAAGTATGTGCAATAGGAGGTGTCCACTACCATGGAACTACATCCATGGTAAAATGAATCTACTTAAGAGTTATGAAAAAAGAAGCCATCTGGTAAATGAATAAAAATTGCATGAGTTCTGGGGTAAAGATGTCAGGAATTTCACTTCTCATTACATGAAGCACCAGGCAAACAGGTCTCTATAGAAATACTTTACCTGCCAATGCGTGTGTCTCTTGTTCAAAACACTTTTAATAAAAACAAAAAAGCCCCTGCTGCTCTGTAGCCATTATCATGGCCCTAAACACAGGATATTCTCTATTCAGGGTCAGTTTAGTGATATTTCATGACAGAGGACTGGAACTCAAGAGGGAGGAACTTGAGCAGTGACAGGGCAACCGCGGCTGAGTCAGTGGGCAAAAACATCTCTGATGGGAAATAACTTCCATCAGAATTGGGGGATTCCTCTGGGATCCCCTCTGAAGCACCACCATTTTAGAGTCAAACTTCTCCAGAGAAGATTCTTCTTTGGTAGGTTCCAGGATTCAGCCAGAGAGCCTTGCCTGTGTCCCTGGCATTTCCTTATTTATGAATTGAGCCCCAGTGTAAACTGTCTTGGAAGACTTCAGCCTTCCCTTACATGTGTGGTGGCATCTCTGTAATGTCAAATGCATGTCTGATCTGACATCTGTGCATGTCACAGGGGAACATTCAGACTCCTTAGGGTCTGACTGGCTGTGAGCAGGGGAGGGGAGTAGTCTGGGGCTTATCATCTGGCTTCATGTATGAGTCTCTGTCTGTCTACATAAGAAGTAAATAAAGTCTGTGTCTATGGAATAAAAATACTCAGATTCACTGCGAAGTGTTCTTAGGATGTTCACCAAATGAAGTCCATGATGATGATTCAAAATAGCATTATTTGACACATAATTTGACCAAGTTCATAAGTACAAACTCTTTTTTTGTAGGCAAGAAATTAGGGTAAGAATTTTAGAATGCCAAGAAGGGAGAGGTTCCACTCTGGGTCCCCATCTCAAGCCAAAAGAAAAAGTAGGAAGAACTTAGAACCATGGAAGGTCATCCAGGCAGCAGACCACCCAGAATCCCAAAATATAAGTTACTTACCTTTCAGTTTTGCATTTTTACTATTTTATGTTTTAGGATAGGACAAAAATCTACAGATGCTAGTCTTGAATATGACTAAGACGCAGAATTTGCAGGAGTTATACAAATAAGGCTATACTAGAAGTGAGCTTTCCAAAAATAAAACAAAACCATTTCCAAGGTTCCTGTCGATCAATAGCCACTAGTGAAAGCTCAGAGCAGAGAGGGGCTTTGGAGTGGGGCTTCTGGGGTACAAGATCATTAATAGTGCCAGAACACTGGGGGGTGCAATGATCTGAGCTAATATTTTCTTCATTAACTTCTAACTATCCTACCAGAAAACAAGGGCTGGATATTAATTGCAAGCATTTAATAAGCACTGAGAAACACTGGGCTGGAAGAAGCACAAGCTGGAATCAAGATTGCCAGGAGAAATATTAATAACCTCAGATATGCAGATGACACAATCCTTTATGGCAGAAAGTAAAGAAGAGTTAAAGAGCCTCTTGATGAAAGTGAAAGAGGAGAGTGAAAAAGTTGGCTTAAAACTCAACATTCAGAAAACTAAGATCATGGCATCTGGTCCCATCACTTCATGGCAAATAGATGGGGAAACAGTGGCTGACTTTATTTTGGGAGCTCCAAAATCACTGCAGATGGTGATTGCACCATGAAATTAAAAGACGCTTACTCCTTGGAAGGAAAGTCATGACCAACCTAGAGAGCATACTAAAAAGCAGAGACATTACTTTGTTAACAAAGGTATGTCTAGTCAAAGCTATGGTTTTTCCAGTAGTCATGTATGGATGTGAGAGTTAGACTATAAAGAAAGCTGAGCACTGAAGAATTGATGCTTTTGAACTGTGGTGTTGGAGAAGACTCCTGAGAGTCCCTTGGACTGCAAGGAGATCCAACCAGTCCATCCTAAAGGAAATCAGTCCTGAGTGTTCATTGGAAGGACTGATGCTGAAGCTGAAACTCCAATACTTTGGCCACCTGATGCGAAGAACTGACTCATTTGAAAAGACCCTGATGCTGGGAAAGATTGAGGGCAGGAGGAGAATGGGCAACAGAGGATGAGATGGCTGGATGGCATCACCGACTTGATGCACATGAGTTTGGGTGAACTCCAGGAGTTGGTGATGGACAGGGAGGCCTGGCGTGCTGCGGTTCATGGGGTAGCAAGGAGTCAGACACGACTGAGCGACTGAACTGAACTGAACTGAATAAGCACTTAGGGATATTGAAATCACTGTGTTAAATGTTTTCATGCCTTACCTGAGCAAAACCTCACAATCATCCTACAAAGTAGAAACCAAGGCACAGAGAGGTTACACGAGCCAGCTAACAAAACGTGAAGCCAGAATTTGAACACACAATCCACCCTCTCAACCACTGTTCATTCTGGCTCTGGTGGCATAATGCATATTGAAATTTAATTGTGAAGGTGGAAAGTTTCAACCCATAATTACTGAGCATGAAGTCAACTGCATTCTACGTCTCATTACAGCATCTCATGTCACCTTTCTTTTTCTTCATTTACTTATTTATTTATGTATTTAGCTGCCTTGTGTCTCAGTTGCTGCCGGAGGGCTCTTCATTGCATCATGTGAGATCTTTTGTGTGGTGCACAGACTTGCTAGTTGTGTTGCGTGGACTCAGCACCACAACTGGACTCAGGTTTAATTGCTCTGTGGCATGTGGGATCTTAGTTCTTTGACCAGGGATCAAACTCATGTCCCATAAATTGTAAGGCAGATTCTTAACCACTGGACTATCAAGGAAGTGCCTCATGTAACCTTTCTTGATCCCATTACACATGCCTCTATGGTGGGCTGGTATTGTGGTTGACCTATGGAAAGAGGTGATATTGATCTGAAGCCTCTGACACTCAGTCTGAGATTTTGCCTTGACCAATCAGCAATGAAAAGTGAAAATGTTAGTCACTCAGTCAGGTCCAACTCTTTGTGACCACATGGACTATAGCCCACCAGGCTCCTCTGTCCATGGGATATCCCAGGCAAGAATACTGGAGTGAGTAGCATTCACTTCTCCAGGGGATCTCTCTGACCCGGGGATCAAACCTGGGTCTCTGCACTGCAGGCAGATTCTTTACCATCTGAGCCACCAGGTAAGCCTCCTGATGAGGATAAAAGAGGAGAGTAAAAAGCTGACTTGAAACTCAACATTCAGAAAACTAAGATAATGGCATCTTATCCCATCACATCATGGCAAATAGATGGGGAAAAGTGGAAACAGTGACAGATTTTATTTTCTTGGGCTCCAAGATCACTGTGGATAGTGACTGTAGCCATGAAATTAAAAGACTCTTGCTCCTTGGAAGGAAAGCTATGACAAACCTAGACAGTGTATTAGAAAGCAGAGACATCACTTTGCCAACAAAGGTCCATATAGTCAAAGCTATGGTTTTCTAGTAGTCATGTACAGATGTGAGAATTGGACCATAAAGAAGGCTAAGCACCAAAGAATTCACATTTTTGAACTGTGGTCCTGAAGAGGACTCTTGAGAGTCTCCTAGACAGCAAGGAGACTGAATCAGTCAATACTAAATGAAATAAACCCTGAATAGTCATTGGAAGGACTGATGCTGAAGATGAAGCTCCAATACTTTGGCCATCTGGTGCCAAGAGGCGACTCATTGAAAAGACCCTGATGCTGGGACTTAGGGCGGGAGGGGAAGGGGGCGACAGAGGGTGAGGTGGTTGGATGGCATCTCCAACTCAATGGACATGAGTTTGAGCAAACTCCAGGAGATAGTGAAGGACAGGGAAGCCTGGCGTGCTGCAGTTCATGGAGTTGCAAAGAGTCAGACACCACTTATAGACTAAACAACAACAATCAACAATGTCTGTTACAGGTACAGGTTGAGATGAAGGTGGCATACTTGCTAGGAATGTGCTGTCCCTGATCTAATCCAGTCCCACTGTTTTACAAACAATAGAATTGAGGCCCAAAGACAGCAAATGAACTGCTTAAGGCCACGTGTATAAGAAATAGCCAAGCCCAATTAGAGTTCAGGTTTTCTTGATTCTAAATTTGCAGCTCCTCCCATCAAGCCCTGTAACCCTCTGCCCGAAAAGCAACATCCTCACCCCCACTTCCTTCTTGACAGTACTATGAATAACCATTGTGTTAATGCTCACAAAACATCTTTGAGATCCAGAAAGCCTGATTTCCTAGCAGGGCATTATAAAGATCAGCAGCAGTAGCAAGTCATTCCATACCTGCAGGTTTTATCTTTTGGAAAGGTTCATTTTCAAGAGAATTATAGAGTCAGGATATTTCTTTCAGTAAAACCTCCAAAGCTTTTATCACCACAAAGATCTGTGCTAATTATTCTTACTGGGGCACCACTTTATGTTCATGTGAACACTTCAGGGCCCACTTAGCAATGGCTGTCTAGGAGCCAAAAGTAGTTAATGCAGCTTCCCAAGGTGCCCAAAATTACCCCCAGGGAACAGTGAACACTAAGAAAATCATCCTCACTCATATAACTGTCTAGCAATTTGAGGTAGGGAATCCATCAACTCTTCAGGGTCCTATGATCATCTTTGTAATTTACCATTTGGGGCAGGAGTGAGCACTTAAATGCACCCAAAAAATGAGCCCAATTTTGTTTGGTGCCCCATCTCTCACTCTAGCATCTATTACAAGCCCAATTTTGCTAAAAGCATCATCCTAATGCAAGCATCACCAGAAGAGAACAGACGGACATTAAGAAGACAGAGACAGATGTACCTTTGGATGGGAGTTAGGTGTGGAATTTCATGCCACCAGAAATAAACAGTAATTCTGACACCAAAATTAGTCATTTGGAAGGGCATCCAAGAAATATTCAATGAATTCAAAACTTTCTCAGATGTTTCAGAAATTGCTCACATAGAATGCTCTTTGTTCATGAATTTAGCTTGAATTTGTTATAAATATTAAAGAACTTTTATTCGGCTTTCTGGTTCCCTAGCTGAGCAGGTCAAAAGTAGCACCAAAAGCCTTATTTTGCTTTTTGAGATAGACTTTGATACCTTGGAGTGGTAAGTTTTGTGCCTAACACAAGGTCCAAATACAGCAGGCGTTTACTAATTACTTGCTTATCATAAATAGACACTGAGTCTGTGTTAAGCACAGGTACCCAGCACCAGGCGTCTGCCCATACTATCTTACTCATCAGCAGTATCTATGCCACTGTGGTTATAAACGTGGTCTTCATACTATAGGAGAGCAAAGTGAGAGAACTCAGCCTGGATCACATCGCTGATAAGTCGGTGAAGCTGGGACTCCAAACGAGCCCCTCTGGTTCCAGGACATCCTAAGCACCACGCTGTATTTTATGAAACTGATAAAATCAGACATCCCAGCTGTTGAATACCTGGGGAAGACGCCATGTGGTGGCCTGATGTATTGTGGCCAGCGTACAATGTGTTTTAGCTTTGACCTTTGAAACCAGCTTTACAAGAGATGACACTGTTTCTGAAATGCCATTTCTGGTCAGCTATGTATGTTTCACATAAGGGTTTGTGCTTCTTGTATCATTCTGCCCTATTGGATTGGTTGCTATCGGGTTTACAAAATGAAAAATAGATCAGTGATGGGAAGGCAAGATGAAATAAGAGATAACATCAAATACAGAGGTTTGGTAAGTGGAAGTGCTACAATATCCCCACCCTGCGACCACCAAACCATGCCCTGCTGTGTAATATGGAAGGAGAAAGGCTCTAAATCGGCTTTCCCTCATTAGTTTCCTCATCATTAAAATGAAGACAAAGACAAACACTGAAGGAGTCTTCCTTTTGAAAATTTGTTCCCTGGGTAACATCAGCTCATCTCCCACCCCTTGCTTTATTTGCAAGTCCTAACTTCAATCTGCTTCCTGGAGCAGAACTCAGCACCATCCTATCATCCTATTGTGGACAGATTAAAGCCTCCCTGAAAAATAACCATGGAGATGAGAGGAAGTTTCCTTGGTACTTGTTCTAGCTTTTAGGCTCCTCATCAGAGTACAGCTCATGCTCTGCCAAGAGAGACAATAAAAGAGGCATTAAGCTGGCTTGAGAAAGTTGTGTCTTTGGAATGAAAGAGTTTCCTATATGCACTGGGCGTCCTTCTGTCCCGATGTTTGCTAGCCTTCTGCTGTGACCATGTGATCTGGTGAGAACAGGCTGGGAAGGACGTGGCACGGCATGGTAATTTGAACAGCCACTCTTCAGATCTACTAATCCCTACCAAGGCAGTGGGTTTTCTCTATTTCGTCAAAGAGCAGTAGACTAACTTGATATGAGATAATTTTCCTGGTTGGAAACAATGAAGAAAAAGCCATGTATTTCTCAATCATGCTCAGATTGAGTCAACTGGTGAATATGTTGACCAGGGACTATAAAGGATAGAATAGCAGTGTCAATCACTCAGCAGCAAACTCGTAATAGTAAGATTTTTACATCCTTCAAATTAATAGGTGTCAAGGATGTTTCGTGCACTAGCAGAGCCAGGAATGAAGGTTCCATTGATCAATTTGATACCAGAGGCACCTGACCCGAGATATCTTAACAGGAGTCCATTAGAATTATCAGTGTCATATTCTCCAAACACCGTTGAGTGATACAAATCCTGAAGAATGGGTTGACAGTGCTGTCAGGGATGGTGGAAGAGGTGATTTTGTCTCCAGAGGATTTTGCCATGGCCTCTGTCTAGCAATAAAAGTTTAAAAAAAAAAAAAAAAAAACTTGTCTTGCATATTTGAGTTCCCAAACCTCTAAATCTCCCCACGGCATAAATGGAATTCCTTGGTCAAGCTAAAGCAGATTAGAGCAGAAATCTCAAGTCACTCAAGTTCTTAGACCTCGTTATCAAGCTTGTGCTGTTGACCAAAACAGGCTTCAACCATGTAGCTAGAAATGGATACCACTTAAAGATAAGATTGAATATTTATGTTAGCAGGTGATCCTGAGCCCTGCATTTGCAGCACTTCCCCCTAAACTTACTCAAGTTTCAAAGACACTCATAAATACTCATTCCAGAGTCAAGTGCTATCCAACCTCCATTCAAGACCAATCCTAAAGTGGCCCACCCACTCACCTCCTCCACTGCCTTTAGGAACCACTTGCCTTGGTCTCTGTTTAACTTTTCTGATCAAGCCTTGGGACTTGGTCACCATGGCCAATGAGTGCCCAGGTGGGATGCTCAAATCTATCACACAACTGATCAAAGGCCCAGAGGTAGAATACAAGGGAGCTGCCACTGTTTGGTAATTCTGTCACTTGCTACAAGTAAGCAAAAGAGTTTGAAAAGGTATGGCTCTCAGATAATTGAAGCATCTCTTCAAGGGGAGACCCATTGGTCTATAAAATCAGAAAAGTATGCTATAACTTTTCCAACACAGGGGGACTCCCATTGTATAAAACATGAAATTTTTGGAATTACTGCATTTACAGTAAGTCAAGTTTCCCTCTGACATTCCTCTTTTTTTTTTTTTGGAGTATAGTTGCTTTACAATGTTGTTAGTTTCTACTGTACAGCCAAGTAAATCAGCTATACATATACATATACTTCCCCCCCCCCTACCTTTTCTGGATTTCCTTCCCGTTTAAGTCACCAGAGAGCATGGAGTAGGGTTCCCTGTGCTATACAGTAGGTTCTCATTAGTTATCCACTTTATGCATAGTATCAATAGTGTACATATGTCAATATCAATCTCCCAATTCATCCCACACCCCCTATTCCCCTTGGTATCCATAGGTTTGTTTTCTACATCTGTGTTTCTATTTCTGCTTTGTAAATAAGGTCATATGGCCATACACCCTGAAAACACCTAATCTCATCTAAAGTTTCTCTTAACGGAATCTGACTTGGTCTCCACATTTGGTCTTAAAGTAGTTGGGTCTTTGGACTTCCCTGGTGGTCCAGTGTTTAAGACTTCGAGCTTTCAATGCAGGGGCTACAGGTTTGCTCTGTGGTAAGGGAACTAAGGGGACTCCCCAGATGGTTCAGTGGTAGAGAATCCACCTGCCAGTACAAGAGACATAGGAAACATGTGTTTGATCCCTGGGTTGGGAAGATCCCCTGGAGAAGGGAGTGGCTGCTCACTCCAATATTCTTGCCAGGAAAATCCCATGGACAGAGGAACCTGGTGGGCTATGGTCCATGGGGTCGCAGAGTCAACACAACTGAAGCAACTGAGCAGTAGCAACAGCAGCAAGGAGCTATGATCCCAGTGGTGCAGACAAAAAAAAAAAAAGCAGCAGCAGCTGTGTCTCCTTAATGCCATCTCACCAGAAAAGAGGGAAACAAGCACATATGACACAGAATCTTTTTCAAGTTCATCTCTTTGTTTTCCCTTTTTGCATAGTATCTACATGGATATGAAGAAAAGGGCTAGAAGCTTCTCTGCCTCAGAGTGCCTCTTTCTGTTTTTTCCTGCTTCACTTCTTACTCCATCAAAACATCTCCAAGCAAAATTTCCACCTTTCAAGCTTTGCTGGAAATCAGAACTGAATGTCATTGGGGGATATCAAATGCTGGGATTTGGCAAAATCCTTCGCACATCTGGTCAATTTGTTTTGTGTTGGAAGGACATTTAATCGATATCTGTCTGATTCGCTTACACATGTATCATCCAAAAGTCATTTTGAAAGAACCATTTCACTCCCCAGAAGCTTTTAGACATCTGTTTCTATAAGAGATACTAAAATTTTTTTTTGCACCAAGAGAATGACCATTCAAATGCCCCGCACATCCTAAGCTTTAGGAACTGCAAGATTTAGGACAACTCTAAACACACACATCATATAGAGTCTTCCGTCGCTCTAAGTACATGCATAATCCCATCTTCATACTTCTGTATACAACCAAAGGCAGCTATTGGGATAAGAAAGTGAGGGAATGAAACACTTCCCAACCAATCAGCTTGAATATTATAAAAATCCAAATCCCCCGAATATTATAAAATTTGCATGTTCTCTACATTCTCAAGAAAGGGTGAGTTCAGATTATAAATAGAAATAATCTCATTGTATTTCTCAAAGAAATAATATTTTCAAAACTCTACAACTCTGGCAAAACGTTGGGGCCCTATATTAATCTACAAATATATCTCTATCATGAGAAGTGTACTGAAACATGTTTCAAGTGAGAAGTGTTAAAACTTAGAGCAAGAAAAACTCTCAGAGTTCATTTAATTCACTGAATTTTTGCTTTGTTTTCAATCATTGCAGTCCAACAATACATTAAAACTTTTCATAAAAATAGTAATAAATATTCATTAACAGGCTTCAATCAATCAAGCACTGTATGAGAACTGATCCTCTACGACTTTATCTAATCTCCACATCTACCTTATGAAATAGATCCAATTATCACATTTACAATCACATTGCTTGAGGGTGACAACTACGGGATTCAAATCTACTCTGTCTGACACCATGGTCTGTTCTTATTTTGTCTCCAAGTAAAACAGTAACATAAACATATTTCAAAACTTCAGAAAACAATCCACCCTACCACAATACTTTGGAGCACTTGATTCTTTTCTTCTATGAAGCTCTTTCCTTACCTGTACGGTAATAATGAATATTTTCTACTTTTCAATTAATGTTATATCAAATATTTTCTGTGTTACTATAGAAACCCCATGATGATCACTTCCCTTATTGGCTGCCTAACATTTCATACTGTGGATAACTATCATCTATTTAACTATTAGCCATTTGACTTAGCAGTTAGGTTGTTTCCCTGTTTTGTGTAATATTTAAAATATTATTGAACATAACTGTAAACACAGATTCCTTCCTATATTTATTTATTTATTTGGCAGCACAGTATTTGGGATCTTATTTCCCCAACCGGGGACTGAACCCATGCCCCCTGCAGGAGAAATTCAGAGTCTTAACCACTGGACTGTCAGGGAAGTTCCCACAGAGTCCTTCTTAGAATGTACTTAGAATTGATTCTCAGAAGTGGAATCACTCAGTCAAGGAGTGTGGATATTTTAATAGTTCTAACTAACCCATTACATTCCTTTCTGAAAATTTATACCAATATGTATTTGAGACTGCCTTTTTTTTTTTTTATCACATCCTTGTTTGCATTAGGCATTATCTTCTATGTGCTCTTGCTGTTCCGATCAGTAAAAACAAAAATGGTTACTCAGTGGATTAAATTGTATTTCTATGATCACCAATGAGATCAAAATCTTTTCCATATTTAAATTTCTTTTCAGTACTCCCAATTTTCAGATGAGGAAAGAGAGGCTTAACATAAATGACACACTAGAACCAGTCTTAGAACCAATGTTTCCAGACGGTGATAGTTAAATAAATAGATGAAAGAATAGATAGCACCTCATTCCAATTTTCCTTCCACTAACCACATTGCCTTCCCTTGATCCCTCTCATATTCTTAAATTCTGAATAAGTTTTCCCAAGGTTGCCACAGTAAAGTCAAAATACTGTGAGTATTTGATTCAGAGGGGGAGTATATCTGACATTTTATACAGAGTATTAGAAAGATCTAAACAGACCAGGTTGGGTCTGGTTAGAACCCTTACCTGTACTGACCCACCTGACCTTGAACAAGGTGTATATCACATTTTCTTCAACTATGACAGGAAGTGAGCACTTGAGTGAATGATTTCACAGATCTTTGCCACTTTCAGCTGAATGTGGTTGTAAAGTAGAGAGCCATATCAAGCCTCAAAACAAATCATCATTTCCCCCTACATCTGAATGACACAAAGTCAAGCCACACAAGATATGTGTTGAAGCCCCAACCTTTCCCGCCAGCTCAACACAGTGAATTAGATTTCTTTTCATCCACCACTAACACAAAAAGAGATGTTCTCAGCTACACTGCTCCCTGTGGCTTCACACGGTCAGAGAATGATTAATCCCCCTCTGTCAGAAAGGAATGAGTATAACCTAACAGTTTAGAATTCAGACTTGTGTCAGACAGACCTGTGTTTGAACCTTACCTCTACACCTTTATAGCTATAAGGTCCTGGGCAAGTGATCATCTTACCTGAATCTCAAGCTCAAATATCTGTAACATACGGATGAAAATGCGCCTCCCAGGTAGCTCAGCTGGTAAAGAATCTATCTGCAATGCAGGAGACCCCAGTTCTATTCCTGGGTTGGGAAGTTCCCCTGGAGAAGGGATAGGCTACCCTATTCAAGAAGCCAATATTCTTGGGCTTCCCTCATGGCTCGGGCAGTAAAGAATCTGCCTGCAATGTGAAAGAGCTGGGTTTGATCCCTGGGTTGGGAAATGATCCCCTGGAGGAGGGCATGGCAACCCACTCCAGTATTCTTGCCTGGAGAATCCCCGTGGGCAGAGGAGTCTGAAGGGCTACAGTCCATGGGGTCATAAAGAGTTGAACATGACTGAACAGCTAAGCACATCATGGGTAAAAATTGTGCCACCTTATGGAGCACTTTCAAGGATTCAAAGTCATGATGCTTATGAAATTCTTGCCATATGCCAGGCACTGTGGAACATGTTCAGTAAAGAGGAGCAGTAACTATCTTCTTCACCACTTATTTTATATTATTTTTTGATATCCCTATTTTTATTATTGGATTCCAGTTGCTTTACAATGTTATGTTAGTCTCTGCTATACAACAAAATGAATCAGCTAAATGTCCCCTCCCTCATGAGCCTCTCTCTGTCCCATCCTACCCTTCTACATCATTAATTTTATTAATAAATCAAAATATATTTCTTGGAATCATAGAAGGAGGATGACAAATGGATTGTTCAGAGGTGACTGGGGTACACACTCACACAGCAATTTCTTCCGGCCAGTGAGGGATGGCCTGCTTCCTCCTTCCAGGGAACTGTCTCTAGGGAGCCCAGGCCTCTGCAGATGCTGACACAGTGCTCTGGGGCACAGTGTCTGAAGTTGCTGTCCTCTCTTACACAATGAATACTCCACGGTGCTAACGGAAATTTAATCTATGTGACCCTCAGTACTTAAACCGAGCCCTGAGTCCTGGACCCAGTCTTGACTCATTATGCCAGGCTCCTATCAGCTCTGTGAACTGTTACTCCTCTAATCCCTCTACTCAGTTGCCATAAAGTGGCTGAAGGTATTTTCAGAGAGGCTGACTCTGGAAACCCTCGGCTTAATTAAACACCAGAGATTCACTGAGAACCCAAGGGGTTCCAGATCAAAAATTGCCACAATGACTGTTGACTTGATATTTCACAGTATATTCATTTCTGTTCCACAGAGACAGAAGTACCCCTTTGTTAGCAAATAGGCCTGCCTTGGTCACTTGGCCAAATTATTTCTTTGGATAATTGGGAGACAGAGAATTAGATGCAACTTGAAGGTCCGTGCTGATTAATGATTAGCTACAGAGAACAGAAAGTCTTCTGCTCAGTGGCAGAGGGTGGAGGAGGATAATAGCAAGAAAAGGGCCTCTTCGGTCTCTGGATAATAGATAGCTGCAGAGAGATTCGGCTGCGAGGGTTTTTGTTGCCGTTATTTGTTTGGGTTTGGTTTAATTCGGTTTCAATCGATGGAGCTTGGTTTTGACTTTTTGTTTGTTTTATTTTTGTCTACGTGTAAGGACAGTGTCTACTTCAATGAGGTCCCCTCCCAGCTGTCTTTATCCTAACATAGACTGAGCACCAATATTACAGGCCCTGGGTCAGAAGCTTGTTCTGTTTACTTTCAAACTTTTCTGAATGTGTGAGATGCAATTATAATACCTTCTTCACAAGGTTGCAGTGAGGTTCCAGTATAAAACAGGATGTAGAATAGAAGAGACAGAGCCAGGATTCATTGCTATACCCTTCTCTCAACCCCCATAAGATGCATACCCACACGAGAACTAGAAAACAACAAGAACCCTTTTTCAAACTGCACATGGCCCCATCACAGGACGCACATAACTGAGGGTAGTTAAGCAGGAGGTTCTGCAAAACCCCTAGGCAGAGACTGGCTGTGAGATGAGAATGAGAAAACATCCCAGAAGGATGAGAAGCAAGTCATCCATGTCTGTGGCCAATGCAGAGTTTAGGCACAGATTATACATCAGATCAGATTAGTTTGTCGATGATTATCTGAAATCCTGTCCTAAGAATTCTGGAGTCTCCGAATGGCTCAGTGGAGAAATGTTTCATGGTCATTTATTGACCTTTGCTATGGAAGACGGACCAGGAGTGGAGAGAATAGAACCAAGTATGGCATATATTTGCCATCTGTGGAGATCATAGATATATTATGTTTCTAAAAAGACCTTGAGGGACTTCCCTGGTGGTCCAGTGGCTAAGACTCTGTCCTCCCAGTGCAAGGGGCCCAGGTTTGATCCCTGGTCAGAGAACTAGCAGAGAAGGCAATGCAACCCCACTCCAGTACTCTTGCCTGAAAAATCCCATGGGAGCCTGGTCGCTAAGAGTCGGACACGACTGAGTGACTTCACTTTCACTTTTCACTTTCATGCATTGGAGAAGGGAACGGCATCCCACTCCAGTGTTCTTGCCTGGAGAATCCCATGGACAGAGGAGCCTGGTAGGCTGCAGTCCATGGGGTCGTAAAGAGTCAGGCACGACTGAGCGACTTCCCTTTCACTTTTCACTTTCATGCATTGGAGAAGGAAATGGCAACCCACTCCAGTGTTCTTGCCTGGAGAATCCTAGGGACGGGGGAGCCTGGTGGGCTGCCATCTATGGGGTCGCACAGAGTCGGACATGACTGAAGTGACTTTGCAGCAGCAGCAGCAGAGAACTAGATCCTGAATCCAAAACATATGGATTCCATCTTTCTATCCAAATCTAAACATGATGCAAGTTTTAATAAGTTTTAATTCATTCAACAAACATCCATTGAAACTGTATGTTTGCCTAGTATTGGTCAAGAAACCAAGGACACAGGGTTGTATATCGATGGTTTCTTTTCCTGAGGAGTTCATGTCTTGTGAGAAGGCAGAGAGCAAACAGCAAAACAAATTCAATCAAGTCAAGGCCATAGTAGAGTCTGTACAACATGTCAAGAGAACAATGAGAAGAATGCTCCCATGAGGGGAGCCAGAGAAGACTCCACAGAAAAAGGGATCATAAGACCCTTGGAACTGGATCTTAAAGAATCATAGGAATTTTCCAGATGAAAAGGAAGGATGTATATAAATAGAGGCAGGCAGGGAAGAAAGGGAAGAGCGACAAAGCTTATTTTGGCCTCAGGGAAGGGATGTGGAGGGAAGTCAAATTGGACCAACTCTTGATTCACGCTCACTAATCCATAGATGAGCACTGACCCCTGTCCATCAGAGTTCCGATAAGTCCTCCACTGGATGCCCTATCCTTTGACCCTAAATTGCTGTAACAAAATTGAGAAAATCAAATTTACCAGGATTCCTTTGAGAGATAGTGTGCATTTGTCCAGAAAAAATTCTTTGGCAAACTACTTGTGGCTGAAGCTGAGATTCCCAAGGAGCTTGATGAGTGCAGAACTTCAGATTTAGGAGAACAGAGAGGCTTTGCACTACAGAAGAAAAAAAGGAGAAAGAATGGAAGAGAAAAATCCCTTCTCTTTTGCCCATCCGTAAAGTGTCCTGAAAAGTAAAATAAAGAATAGACTGATAAAACCTTGGAACACAGCAGATTTTTCTGAGAAGAAGAGTTCTGTGTTCAGCCCATAGGTGGCGACAGAGAGGAGTATAAGAAAGCAGTGGCTGCCCTTGCCCCACAAGGCTGTGGAATTTCACCAGATCCTGAAGGGGCAAGTTTTGGCTGCTCAATAGTGGGGTCCATCCAAGGAGCGGCGGCTGCGCGGGCGCAGGAGGGCCGAGAGGAGCTACTCCACGTTCAAGGTCAGGAGGGGCGGCCGTGAGGAGATACCCCTAGTCCAAGGTAAGGAGCGGCGGCTGCACTTTGCTGGAACAGCCGTGAAGAGATACCCCACGTTCAAGATAAGAGAAACCCAAGTAAGATGGTAGGTGTTGCGACAGGGCATCAGAGGGCAGACACACTGAAACCATAATCACAGAAAACTAGCCAATCTGATCACACGGACCACAGCCTTGTCTAACTCAATGAAACAAAGCCATGCCGTGTGGGGCCACCCAAGACGGGAGGGTCATGGTGGAGAGGTCTGACAGAATGTGGTCTATTGGAGAAGGGAATGGCAAACCACTTCAGTATTCTTGCCTTGAGAACCCCATGAACAGTATGAAAAGGCAAAATGATAGGATACTGAAAGGGGAACTCCCCGGGTCGGTAGGTGCCCAATATGCTACTGGAGATCAGTGGAGAAATAACTCTAAAAAGAATGAAGGGATGGAGCCAAAACAAAAATAATACCCAGTTGTGGACGTGACTGGTGATAGAAGCAAGGTCCGATGCTGTAAAGAGCAAATTTGCATAGGAACCTGGCATGTCAGGTCTATGAATCAAGGCAAATTGGAAGTGGTCAAACAGGATATGGCAAGAGTGAATGTCTACATTCTAGGAATCAGCCAACTAAAATGGACTGATACGGGTGAATTTAACTCAGATGACTATTATATCTACTACTGTGGGCAGGAATCCCTTAGAAGAAATGGAGTAGCCATCATGGTCAACAAAAGAGTCAAAAATACACTACTTGGATGCAATCTCAAAAACGACAGAATGATCTCTGTTCGTTTCCAAGGCAAACCATTCAATATCACGGTCACCCAAGCCTATGCCCCAACCAGTAACGCTGAAGAAGCTGAAGTTGAACGCTTCTATGAAGACCTACAAGGCCTTTTAGAACTAACACCCCAAAAAGATATCCTTTTCATTATAGAGGACTGGAATGCAAAAGTAGAAAGTCAAGAAACACCTGGAGTAACAGGCAAATTTGGCCTTGGAGTACGGAATGAAGCAGGGCAAAGGCTAATAGAGTTTTGCCAAGAGAACGCACTGGTCATAACAAGCACTCTCTTCCAACAACACAAGAGAAGACTCTACACATGGACATCACCAGATGGTAAACACTGAAATCAGATTGATTATATTCTTTGCAGCCAAAGATGGAGAAGCTCTATACAGTCAGCAAAAACAAGACTGGGAGCTGACTGTGGCTCAGATCATGAACTCTTTATAGCCAAATTTAGGCTTAAATTGAAGAAAGTGGGGAAAACCACTAGACCATTCAGGTATGACCTAAATCAAATCCCTTACAATTATACAGTGGAAGTGAGAAATAGATTTAAGGGACTAGATCTGATAGACAGAATGCCTGATGAACTATGGATGGAGATTCGTGACACTGTACAGAAGACAAGGATCAGGACCATCCCCATGGAAAGAAATGCAAAAAAGAAAAATGGCTGTCTGGGGAGGCCTTACAAAGAGCTGTGAAAAGAAGAGAAGCGAAAAGCAAAGGAGAAAAGGAAAGATATAAGCATCTGAATGCAGAGTTCCAAAGAATAGCAAGGAGAGATAAGAAAGCCTTCCTCAGAGATCAATGCAAAGAAATAGAGGAAAACAACAAAATGGAAAAGACTAGAGATCTCTTCAAGAAAATTAGAGATACCAAGGGAACATTTCATGCAAAGATGGGCTCAATAAAGGACAGAAATGGCATGGACCTAACAGAAGCAGAAGATATTAAGAAGAGGTGGCAAGAATACACAGAAGAACTGGACAATAAGGATCTTCATGACCCAGATAATCACGATGGTGTGATCACTCATCTAGAGCCAGACATCCTGGAATGTGAAGTCAAGTGGGCCTTAGAAAACATCACTATGAACAAAGCTAGTGGAGGTGATGGCATTCCAGTTGAGCTATTTCAAATCCTGAAAGATGATGCTGTGAAAGAGCTGCACTCAGTATGCCAGCAAATTTGGAAACCTCAGCAGGGGCCACAGGACTGGAAAAGGTCAATTTTCATTCCAATCCCAAAAAAGGCAATGCCAAAGAATGCTCAAACTACCACACAATTGCACTCATCTCACACGCTAGTAAAGTAATGCTCAAAATTCTCCAAGGCAGGCTTCGGCAATACGTGAACTGTGAACTTCCAGATGTTCAAGTTGGTTTTAGAAAAGGCAGAGGAACCGGAGATCAAATTGCCAACATCTGCTGGATCATGAAAAAAGCAAGAGAGTTCCAGAAAAACATCTACTTCTGCTTTATTGACTATGCCAATGCGGCTGTGTGGATCACAATAAACTGGAAAATTCTGAAAGAGATGAGAATACCAGACCACCTGACTTGCCTCTTGAGAAAACTATATTCAAGTCAGGAAGCAACAGTTCGAACTGGACATGGAACAACAGACTGGTTCCAAATAGGAAAAGCAGTACGTCAAGGCTGTATATGGTCACCCTGCTTATTTATCTTATATGCAGAGTACATCATGAGAAACGCTGGGCTGGAAGAAGCACAAGCTGGAATCAAGATTGCTGGGAGAGATATCAATAACCTCAGATATGCAGATGACACCACCCTTATGGCAGAAAGTGAAGAGGAATTAAAAAGCCTCTTGATGAAAGTGAAAGAGGAGAGTGAAAAAGTTGGCCTAAAGCGCAACATCAGAAAACTAAGATCATGGCATCTGGTCCTATCACTTCATGGGAAATAGATGGGGAAACAGTGGAAACAGTGTCAGGCTTTATTTTTCTGGGCTCCAAAATCACTGCAGGTGGTGATTGCAGCCATGAAATTAAGATGCTTACTTCTTGGAAGGAAAGTTATGACCATCCTAGATAGTATATTGAAAAGCAGAGATATTACTTTGTCCACAAAGATCCGTCTAGTCAAGGCTATGGTTTTTCCAGTGGTCATGTATGGATATGAGAGTTGGACTGTGAAGAAAGCTGAGCGCTGAAGAATTGATGCTTTTGAACTGTGGTGTTGGAGAAAACTCTTGAGAGTCCTTTGGACTGCAAGGAGATCCAACCAGTCCATCCAAAAGGAGATCAGTCCTGGGTGTTCATTGGAAGGACTGATGCTGAAGCTGAAACTCCAATACTTTGGCCACGTCATGCAACGAGTTGACTCATTGGAAAAGACCCTGATGCTGGGAAGGATTGGGGGCAGGAGGAGAAGGGGATGACAGAGGATGAGATGGCTGGATGGCATCACCGACTCGATGGACATGAGTTTGAGTGAACTCTGGGAGCTGGTGATGGACAGGGAGGCCTGGAGTGCTGTGATTCATGGGGTTGCACAGAGTCAGACACAACTGAGCGACTGAACTGAACTGAACTGAACTGATGTTGGGGTTAATGGCGACCTCCTCCAAAAGAGCTTATGCCATTCCCAGGTATGCTGCACCAAGAGCCCCTGCCCCTGCGGCAGGCCACTGCTGACCCGTACCTCCACAGGGGACATCAAAGACAGTTCTGGTTCAGTCTCTGTGGGGTCTCTGGGTCCTGGTGTGCACAAGGTTTGTTTGAGCCCTCCAAGCATCTCTGGCGGGTATGGGATTTGATTCTAAATGAGATTTTGCAACCTACTACCATTTTTCTGGGGCTTCTCCTTTGCCCCTGGACGTGGGGTATCTTTTTTTGGTGGGATCCAGCATTCTCCTGTTGACAGTTGTTCAGTGAGTTGTAAGTTTTGAGTTCTCACAGGAGAAGATGAGCACATATCCTTCTATCTCCATCCATCTACTCTGCCAAAAAACCGTGTACACATCAGGACCCAGGAGAAAGAAGCAGTGACCCCAAAGGAGATTGACCCAGTCTTGCCTGTAGTGTCCAGGAGTCTCTGGTGGAGGCTTGGGCTGGCGGTGGCCTGCTGCAGGGTCGGGGGCACTGAGTGCAGCAGTGCCTGCAGGGGACCTTTTGAAGGAGATTCCCATTATCTTCATTACCTCCACCAGAGTTTGGCCTCAGGTCAAACAACAGGGAGGGAACACAGCCCCAGCCATCAACAGAAAATTGGATTAAAGATTTACTGAGCATGGCTCCATCAGAACAATACCCAGTTTCCCCCTCAGTCAGTCCCTCCCATCAAGAAGCTTCAATGAGCCTCTTATCCTTATCCATCAGAGGGCAGAAGAATGAAAACCACAATCCAGAAAACTAACCAAATTGATCACATGGACCAAAGCCTATTTAACTCAATGAAACTATGAATGCTGTGTAGGACCACCCAAGATGGATCAGTCATGGTGGAGAGTTCTGATAAAACGTGGTCCACTGGAGAAGGGAATGACAAACCACTTCAGTATTCTTGTCTTGAGAACCCCATGAACAGTATGAAAATGCAAAAAGATAGGATACTGAAAGATGAACTGCCCAGGTTGGTAGGTATCCAATATGCTACTGGAGATAGTGGAGAAATAACTCCAGAAAGAATGAAGAGACAGAGCCAAAGCAAAAACACCACCCAGTTGTGGATGTGACTAGTGATGGAAGTAAGGTCTGATGCTGAAAAGAGCAATACTGCATAGGAACCTGAAATGTTAGGTCCATGAATCAAGGCAAATTCAAAGTGGTCAAACAAGAGATGGCAAGAGTGAACCTCAACATTTTAGGAATTAGCAAACTAAAATGGACTGGAATGGGTGAATTTAACTCATGACCATTATATCTACTACTGTGGGCAAGAATCCCTTAGAAGAAATGGAGTAGCCATCATAGTCAACAAAAGAGCCTGAAATGCAATTCAGTTCAGTTCAGTCACTCAGTCATGTTGAACTCTTTGGAACCCCATGAACCACAGCACACCAGGCCTCCCTGTCCATCACCAACTGCTGAAGTCTACCCAAACCCATGTCCATTGAGTCGGTGATGCCATTCAACCATCTCATCCTCTGTCATCCCCTTCTCCTCCTGCCCTCAATCTTTCCCAGAATCAGGGTCTTTTCAAATGAGTCAGCTCTTCACATTAGGTGGCAAAAGTATTAGAGTTTCAGTTTCATCAACATCAGTCCTTCCATTGAACACTCAGGACTCATCAGCTTTAGGATGGACTGGTTGGATCTTCTTGCAGTCCAAGGGACTCTCAAGAGTCTTCTCCAACACCACAGTTCAAAAGCATCAATTCTTCGGTGCTCAGCTTTCTTTATAGTCCAATTCTCACATCCATACATGACTACTGGAAAAATCATATCCTGGACTAGATGGACCTTTGTGGACAAAGTATTGTGTCTGCTTTTTAATATGCTGTCTAGGTTGGTCATAATTTTCCTTCCAAGGAGTAAGCGTCTTTTAATTTCATGGTTGCAATCACCATCTGTAGTGATTTTGGAGCCCAAAAAATAAAGTCAGCCACTGTTTCCATTGTTTCCCCATCTATTTGCCATGAAGTGATGGGACCAGATGCCATGATCTTTGTTTTCTGAATGTTGAGCTTTAAGCCAACTTTTTCATTCTCCTCTTTCACTTTCATCAAGAGGCTCTTTAGTTCTTCACTTTCTGCCATAAGGGTTGTGTCATCTGCATAACTGAGGTTATGAAATGCAGTATTTGGATGCAACCTCAAAATTGACAGAATGATCTCTGTTCATTTCCAAGGCAAACCATTCAATATCACAGTAATCCAAGTCTATGCCCTGAACAGTAATGCTGAAGAAGCTGAAGGAGAATGGTTCTATGAAGACCTATGAGACCTTCTAGAACTAACACCCAAAAAAGATGTCCTTTTCATTATAGGGGACTGGAATGCTAAAGTAGGAAGTCAAGAGATACCTGCAGGAACAGGAAAATTTGGCCTTGGGGTACAAAATGAAGCAGGGCAAAGGCTAACAGAGTTTTGCCAAGAGAACGCACTGGTCATAGCAAACACCCTCTTCCAACAATACAAGAGAGGACTCTACACATGGACATCACCAGATGGTAAATACAAAAATCAGATTGATTATATTCTTTTCAGCTAAAGATGGAGAAGCTCTACACAGTCAGCAAAAACAAGACCAGGAGCTGACTGTGGCTGCAAAAGTCAGGGTTAAATTGAAGAAAGTAGGGAAAACCACTAGACCACTGAGGTATGACCTAAATCAAATCCCTTACAATTATACAGTGGAAGTGCCAAATAGATTCAAGGGATTAGATCTGATATACAGAGAGCCTGAAGAACTATGGATATGTACATGAACTTCATGTACATGGACATGAACTTCATGATATTGTACAGGAGGCAGTGATCAAAACTATTCCCAAGGAAAAGAAATGCAAAAAGGCAAAATGATTGTCTGATAAGGCCTTACAAATAGTTGAAAAAAGAAGAGAAGCTAAAGGCAAAGAAGAAAAGGAAAGATATACCCATTTGAATGCAGAGTTCCAAAGAATAGCAAGGAGAGATAAGAAAGCTTTCCTCAGTGATTGATGCAAAGAAATAGAAGAAAACAGTAAAATGGGAAAGACTAGAGATCTCTTTAAGAAAATTAGAGATACCAAGGGAAATTTTCATGCAAAAATGGGTACAATAAAGGACACAAATGGTGTGGACCTAGTGGAAGCAAAAGATATTAAGAAGAGGTGGCAAGAATACACAGAAGAACTATACAAACAAGATCTTCATGACCCAAACTACCACGACGGTGTCATCACTCATCTAGAGCCAGACATCCTGGAATGCAAAGTCAAGTGGGCCTTAGGAAGCATCACTAAGAACAAAGCTAGTGGAGGTGATGGAATTCCAGTTGAGTTATTTCAAATCCTAAAAGATGATGCTGTGAAAGTGCTGCACTCAATATGCCAGCAAATTTGGAAACCTCAGCAGGGGCCACAGGACTGGAAAAGGTCAGTTTCCATTCCAATCCCAAAGAAAGGCAATGCCAAAGAATGCTCAAACTACCACACAATTGCACTCATCTCACATACTAGCAAAGTAATGCTCAAAATTCCCCAAGCCAGGCTTCTATAGCACATGAACCGTGAACTTCCAGATGTTCAAGCTGGGTTTAGAAAAGGAAAAGGAACCAGAGATGAAGTTGTCAACATCCAATGGATCATCAAAAAACCAAGAGAATTCCTGAAAAACATCTACTTCTGCTTTATTGACTATGCCAAAGCCTTTGACTGTGTGGATCACAATAAACTGTGGAAAATTCTGAGAGAGATGGGAATACCAGACCACCTGACCTGCCTCCTGAGAAATCTGTATGCAGGTCAAGAAGCAACAGTTAGAACTGGACACGGAACAACAGACTGGCTTCAAATCAGGAAAGGAGTACATCAAGGCTGTATATTGTCACCCTGCTTATTTAACTTATATGCAGAGTACATCATGAGAAATGCTGGACTGGATGAAGCACATGCTGGAATCAAGATTTCTGGGAGAAATATGAATAATCTCAGATATGCAGATGACACCACCCTTATGGCAGAAAGTGAAGAGGAACTGAAGAGCCTCTTGATGAAGGTGAAAGAGGAGAGTGAAAAAGCTGGCTTAATACTCAACATTCAAAAAACGAGGACCATGGCATCTGGTCCCATCTTTTCATGGCAAATAGATGGGGAAACAATGGAAACAGTGAGAGACTTTATTTTCTTGGGCTCCAAAATCACTGCAGATGGTGACTGCAGCCGTGAAATTAAAAGATGCTTGCTCCTTGGAAGAAAAGTTATGAACAACCTAGACAGCATATTAAAAAGCAAAGACATTACTTTGCCAACAAAGGCAAAGTATGCCAACATTAGCTTTGCTAATCAAAGCTATGGTTTTTCCAGTAGTCACGTATGGATATAAAGAAAGCTGAGCACCAAAGAACTGATGCTTTTGAACTGTGGCATTGGAGAAGACTCTTGAGAGTCCCTTGACTGCAAGGAAATTCAACCAGTCCATCCTAAAGGAAATTAGTCCTGAATATTCGTTGGAAGGACTGATGCTGAAGCTGAAACTCCAGTCATTTGGCCACCTGATGTGAAGAACTGACTCACTGGAAAAGACCCTGATGCTGGGAAAGATTGAGGGCAGGAGGAGAAGGGGATGACAGAGGATGAGATGGTTGGATGGCATCACCGATTTGATGGACATGAGTTTGAGTAAACTCCAGGAGTTGGTCATGGACAGGGAGGCCTGGCGTGCTGCAATCCATGGGGTCGCAAAGAGTCAGACACAACTGAACAACTGAACTGATTGACTGAAGGAGCAAGAGGCCTCAGCTGACATCTGAGTGATGGGTTCTAGTCTATGAAGCATAGAAAATACAGGAGAGGGGGAAGCACTGCATCAATTCTGCAGGAGTCCCTGCTTCTATCTGAAACCTCATAGTAGGTCAGTTACTGTAATCTACAGTATTAGGATGCGTGTGCTTGCTAAGTCACTTCAGTCATGTCCGACTCTTTGCAACCCTATGGAGTGTAGCCCACCAGACTCTTCTGTCCATGGGATTCTTCAGGCAAGAATACTGGAGTGGGTTACCATGCCTTCCTCCAGGGGATCTTCCCAACCCAAGGATCGAACCCAGGTCTCCTGCGCTGGCAGAGGGGTTCTTTATCAGTAGCGCCACCAAATGTCTTTAAGCAGCTTCATGACTTAGGCTCACTCACTGTGGACTACTGAGGGTGGCAGACATCAGAGGTAGTGACCGCCTAGGCAGTGTCACTAGAGATGTATGTTCAACCCGATAAACAGAGCATCACAATGTGGAGATTCATGCCAAACCTCCTAGAGATCGAGCCACAAGAGGCCCCAGCTTCAGTGATGCCCATTTTCTATTCTGAAGAGCTAGGTTGATACAGCCAGCCCCCTTCACCAGTATTAACTGTAAGAATAAGTTCATTGAAAAGCAATGAAACAAACCACCACAAAAACTGTCATGATTAAAAGGCCTGCTGAGTTCTCTTGTTGGTTGGCACCGGGACAAGCCAGGAAGGAGGCAGATCTAGAGACTTTAAAGCCCTTTGCAAATTGCCTCTGATCAAAATACTTTTATTATCATAATCACTCCCATTGCCAATTTAGAAATGTCAATCTGGAATGACAAAGTGCTCTTGAAATGTTTAAAAAACACAAATCACAAAGGGGAGGTGCTTGGCAGAAATCTGCACTTTGTTTAAAGCTATAAGTCACATTTAGATTTTGCCTCCCGAAATGAAGACTGGGTGAGGAGTTTTATCCTACAGCCAGAAGCTACATGTTTTTCTTTCTTCCTTTTTTTTTTTTCTTTTGCAGTGTTCCTGTAGGACTGCTCACCCCAATCTCAAGGCCCTACTCGCACATACTCTTAAATGCATAAACTTGCTACAAGGACATGGTTAGCCCTGAATGAGGACAGACCATGGCTACACCTCCATCTCCTCCTCCTCTCTGAGCTCCTGCAGGGCAAGAGTACAATCTGATTCACTGCTGTAGACTCAGGGCCCTGAGTCGTAGTAGACACCAAATGAAGAGTTATTGTCTTTCTGTCGAGACCCTCCCTCCCCACTGCCTGCTGGGAAGGTTGCAGCAGTCTTCCCTTTGCTTCATCATGTGACCTTCCCTGACATTTCTTTACCCTCCATCCCACACTGGAGCTGCTAGACTCAGCCTGTCTCTTAACCTCTGTGTTCAACTTCGGATGGCTTCATCCAGGAGACCCCATGCGATAACGTTGAGGGAAAAAATCCACACTATAAAGAGCCCTGTTTTGTGGCAGGAATATCCTTATAAGCTATTCGGACTTGGACAATGAGGACCTCTAAGGAACATACTTGAGGCAAAAATGCAATCAATTTTCACTTTTGTTTTGCTCAGTGGGTCATGATCACAGAAAGCAAGGTCTAATTGCTTGAGGCTAGGAAGGGATTGGGCTTCCCTAGTGGCTCAGAAGGTAGAGTCTGCAATGCAGGAGACCTGGGTTCAATCCCTGGGTCAGGAAAATCCCATGGAGAAGGGAATGGCAACCCCCTCCAGCATTCTGGCCTGGAGAATTCCATGGACAGAGGAGCCTGGCAGGCTACAGTCTATGGGGTTCACAAAGAGTCAGACACCACTGAGTGACTAACACACACACTTAAGAGGGGATTTACAGAATCTGACATTAGGAAGGACAAGAGGGACGATAAGGTGGTTAGAGAGAACTAGCATGGTTAGAGAACTCATGAGAAAGTCTAAAGGGAATTTTATTAAGATTCTGCTCTGTAGTGAGCAGCATGATTTTTCTTCCAGATCCCCACCAACCGTCTTGCTAAATACCTCCATTTTTCAGCCCTGCCTGTGGAATTAGCAGTCTAAGTTTCAATGTGGGGATGTGGGAAGAGAAACTCCCCCAGGGAGGAGATGCCAAGTCTGGATACATCTCACTGAGATGTATCCACCTACATCTCAGTGAGATCAAGCCCAAACCCTTTAGCCTGGCATGTAGGGCTGACACAGGGTCAGGAGCCCTTGAGGGTAACTTGTTCAAGGCGGTCAGGATGTTGTGACTGCTTTTAAAGCCCACTCAGGCCCCCATGAAAAGAATCCCAGTGCTCATCATCACAGCCTCAGAAACCTCTCCCGTCTCTTCCAAATGAATTCCCTCGATCTAACTTGCCATCCACGCTCCCACCTTACCCACTTCCTCTTACCCCTCTCGTCTTGCTTCAGAACCAGCTTATTTCTTTCGCCCTGAGATCAGAGGCCTCCGTGTACCATCCCTGTGGACAGAGCCTGTGCTAGAGAAGTTCACTGGATGACACACTTTGTTCAGACCTCCTCAGTGGTTCTCTGCTTTTCTTCCTCTCAGGACCCTCCCTGGGCCGCCCCTTTGCTCTATCCTGACATCACAGACCACCGTCAGTTAAGTCGTAGCTGAGCCCCCACTCCTACCCTGAACCTGTTTTCCACTTAGTAGGAAGAGGATTTCCTCCAATTTTCGCATCTATTTCTCAGTAGCACATCGCCTGTACTGCAGGCAAACACTTTGCTTCTAGTAAGTCTCAATCCTCCCCAGTTCTAAGCCTTTGCTCATTCTATTGCACCAGCCCAAAACACCTCTTCCTCTCCCCTTTAGCTATCAAAATGCTGTTTATTGTCCACAGCGCAGCTTATTCCTGATCTCCACTGCAAGTTATTTTCCAGTCATTCCATGTTGAGCCTACTGCTGCCAACTTCCTAGAAATACATCCAAAACATGCCACTCCCTGTTAAGAAGCCAATGGCTTCTAAATTTGGCACAAAACAAGGGGTGTACCTAGTCAGTTCTAAATATTGCCCCTTTGTTGAGAAGCTCACTGTCTACAAGGAGGTAAGAGACACAGGCTGTGCAGAGGACACTGGTGTGTACACAACAGAAAAGAAAGGTTTAAATATCGCTGATATGCAAATCTGCCAAGTTTCTGTATGTTTCTCAGGAAAGGGAAGAAATACATACCTGATTAGAAGAAGGAGGAGGAATCAACTTCCTCTTACAAAAATGAGTGCTCCTGGCATGCCTAGACTTGAAACTGTCAGGCAAGAGGTAACTGGAGATGCAGAGCTGTTAGAGGCCAGGAAAAAGATGAAGTTTATGTCTCAAGGCTTGTCTCCCTAAACTGTTTTCTTCCCACTCTCTATTCCATGAGAATCTCAGCTCCCATGTTTGTAAACAGCTATACAGTGAGTTCATGCAGCCTCCCTGTCTCTTCCTGATCCTCTGCCCTCCTGATCAGTTGGAGTCGAACAGGAGGAGGTAATTCTAGCTGGAGTTACGAGCCTTCCCACCACCCCACCCTGCCACATACACACCCATGGCAGTTGGCAATTTAAAAACGAAGGTTGACGTAGTAAAACTGTGTTGAAGCGTGATTCCAAAAAGTCAAAATCTCTATCAATTATAAAATTCTGGGTAGCAATGGTTGGATTCATTATACTGTCTATTCATTCTTATTGAGGACACTGTGAAAGCCAAGATTATCTTTTGAATCTTATTCCTCTTCCACTCATTCCCCTCCAACCACTCAAATCTCTTGCCATTCCTCAAAGTATCCAGATACACAGAGATCTTAGAACAACTGAACATGTACTCTCTTGGACAGAGGTAGCTCGCTTAAGTTCTGTGCTGAGTATTCTGTTTTCTGTCTATAGTCAAAGCTATAGTTTTTCCAGTAATCATGTATGGGTGGGAGAGTGGGACCATAAAGAAGGCTGAGCACTGATGAATTGAAGGTTTTGAACTGTGGTGTTGGAGAAGACTCGTGATAGTCCCTTGGACTGCAAGGAGATCAAACCAATCAATACTAAAGGAAATCAACCTTGAATATTCATTGAAAGGACTAATGCTGAAGATAAAACTCCAATACTTTGGCCACCTGATGCAAAGAGCTGACTCATTGGAAAAGATCCTGATACTGGGAAAGATTGAAGGCAACAGGGAAGGGGGTAGCAGAGAATGACATGGTTGGAGAGCATCACAAACTCAATGAACATGAATCTGAGCAAACTCCAGGAGATAGTGAAGGACAGAGGAGCCTGGCATGCTGCAGTCCGTGTGGTCACAAAGAGTTGGACATGAATTAGTGACTGAACAACTGTCCCGCCACATTCAATCTCCACTGTCTACTGCTCAGCCTTAGGAGGCTGACTTCTTTGGACGGTGTTACCCAGGCTCCCTCACTTTCTGGTTTCTGGTTGGGTTGACCAATGGGGAGCTTTGGCAAGAATTAAATTGGGGTATTTCTCACCTCAGTTCCCTCCTTGCCAGCCACAGTTTGGCAGTGACTATGATCCCTCATTTAAGGCCACAGCTCATGTCAAGCAAACCCTCTCCTGTGGCTACCATTGTCATAAAGCATCTTTAAGCCTTGGGGTGTAATCATTTCCTACCAACCAGAGTCTTTAAGGGCTTCATCATCTCTCTTAGTTTCTTTCAATTGTATCCTTATCATTGTAAACTGTCTTTTCATTAAACTTTCTTAAGACACTCCATGAGCTGGCCAAGTATTTCTTGCAGCTGCTGCTGCTGCTAAGTCGCTTCAGTTGTGTCCAACTCTGTGCGACCCCATAGATGGCAGCCCACCAGGCTCCCCCGTCCCTGGGATTCTCCAGGCAAGAACACTGCAGTGGGTTGCCATTTCCTTCTCCAATGCAGGAAAGTGAAAAGTGAAAGTGAGGTCTCTCAGTCGTGTCCAACTCTTCACGACCCCATGGACTGCAGCCCACAAGGCTCCTCCTACATGGGGTTTTCCAGGCAAGAGTACTGGAGTGGGGTGCCATTGCCTTCTCCGTTTCTTGCAGAGACCCCGTCTAATATGCCTTCTTCATATCTGTATACCTATGTGACTTGCTCATAAGGTCTTCCCTTACCACTCTATTAAAATTTGTCATTCTATGAAATAGTTTATGTTAACAGAATCAGACTTATTTAATCTGAAGGTCTATTGGTAAAGAAAGATTTTGAGACCTGAGTATCAGTTGATGGAGCAATACTGTCAGCAACTCTCCATTTCCAATGGAAATAGAAAACATGATGTCAACAGAGAGCAATAAAGATTTAGGTGGGACTTCCAGGAGATCTTGAGATACCATGAGGACTGGAGGATCTTGAAATACCATGAGGACTGGAGGATCTTGAAGAGTGTGATGGGAGAGGATATGGAATCTCTGGGAGGTAACTCCCAAACTGGAACCTCTTTCCAGCATGAGGAGGGACTCACTGAAAACATGGAGCTTGCAGACTGGTTGGGGGTCATAGACATTTTTGTCTGTCATTTCAAAATATAAAATGACAAGTTGTGGAAAATGATACTATAGTAAACACCTCATGGTTTTTTCTGCCTAGCATCCATTTTCCCTTCTGATACTGCACCTCCTCTCCCATTCGTAGTCCCTGTCACTTGAGGCTCTCCCCTCTCAGATTCTAGAAAGAGGCTGGAAACCCAGGCTTGGCCAATGGGGATATAGCTTGACCTGGCCACAAAAATTAGTTCTATTTCAATTGAGCCAGCCTCTTTATTTTAAAAAAATATTTGTTTGGCTGAAGCAGGTATTAGTTGCAGTATGTGGATTTAGTTGTGGCATGGAACTCTTAATTGTGACATGTGGAATCTAGCTCTCTGTCCAGGGATCAAACCCAAGCCTCCAGCCTTGGGAGTGTGGAGTCTCAGACACTGGATAAGTCCTAAGTCAGCCTATTTAGAGCCATGGGCCTCAGGCATAGGTCCTGCTATATTGGGAAAGAAGACTCTTTCCACTAGGATAGCCCAGCTGGTGGGATATAGGCAAGAAGCCATCATGGACATCTCATGGAGAGAGCTTGTAGAGAAATGTGAAAGAAGCAGGTGGATTCTAATAGATGGACTGAGTATCCTAAAACGTAACTGGATTTGATCTCTTAAATCCAGTCATCCCTGAACTGCCTAGTACACAGGTCAAGCCTCCTTTACTGACTAGTTTCAGTTGACTTGGGTTCTAACACTGTGACCAATACTGTTCAGAGGGCAGGGCACAGGGAGCTAGGAAAGGACCACAGGTAGGTGACTACATTGTCTCAGGCAGCCAGGGGAGAGCTCTGGGAGTTGGTAGCATCAAGCTGACTACAGGAATCTACAGGAAGGCAAAGGCCTCTAATATTGACTAGGTGCCAGACCAAAGTCCTATCATGTCTAAAATCAATTACAGTTAAGATAAAATCTACTTTTCTGTTTTGCTTGTACAGGCTCTATTTCCCTGTACCTGTCAACCTTCCATAACTTGGGTAAATCTCTCCTTCCTCACTGCCATGTTTCAAGTCACCAAAGGGAAATAACATGGAACACTTTCCCTGGATCATAAAGTTTATCTGAATGACCAGAAAAAGGGACATGAAGCTGTCTTCATGCCGGAATCCTTGCTTCTAGCTTAAGAGTCCTCCAAGGAGTTATCAAGTATACCTATTTATTCAGCAGTTAGGTATTTCTTTCAAAACTTCAGGGGAGGACAAATAAAAGTCAAAATGCCTGACCTCATTCATATGCAGTGGTTGGCAAAACAGTACAACTTTTTACCACTTGAACAGCCTCTTAAAGCTGCTGACATCTGAATAGGGGTTATTACAGCAGGCAAGGAGCATGTGGGTGTCTGCTTTGTATCTACCCCAGATTTCTTTTGGATTGAAGTAAATGGATGGTCCTCTCCTATATGTGCACACTATCTTCACACACACACACACCGACACACACACACACAATGACATTATGACATTTTACTTCTCAAACTTGAGGCTGTGTGCCCAGAAGTAAGGGAGCCCTAGTTTCAGATTCCTCCCTGAGAGACTGTCAGAGACAGAGAAAGCGGCCAAAACTAACATAAGGTCAAAGAGCCAGCCCTGGGCCGGCTCAGGGAGGTAGGGGCATCCCGATTGCTGGTTTAGCACCTGGACACTAAGAACAGATGTTTTTTCTCTTCTTGATAACTTAAATGGCAGTGATCTGGTCTGTGCTGAAGTCTTCTGGGCTCAAGAATACATATTCTGCTCAGAGACGTGGCCTTCTTTTTCTCTTCTCATAAAGAAACAATTCATTCACAGGCGAGGTGGTCAAAGTCCAAGTTCAAATCAACCGGGAACGATCGTATTGTACAGCCCCAGGAACTGTTCCCAAGGTGACACTCAGATCCTTACGTGGCTCTCCTCCCTGACAGGCAGCAGTGTCCCAAGAGCACATGAGAAGCACTGACAGTAAGACTGACATGATTAGGGGAGAGCAAACAAAGGCTGCTTTCAGACAAGTTCCTCTCTTTCAGGTACGGGCTTCCTAGCCAACCAAGTGCCGGTTAGAGTACATTGATCTGCACCTTCCCTCATCCAGGATTCCTCACCCCAGAGAAATGCAGACACCTCATTGGCGCAGGTGGACAAAGGGATCCCACCAACGTCAGAGGCCCATCACTGCCTACGTCTGCTTCCAAACGGCTTCGCTTGTAGCAGCTCCAAAGACAACTGCACCGTCTTCACACAGACTCCTGAGAAGACAGAACTGGGACCAAATTCCATCCGAGTGCTTACTTCCTGAGACGGGGCACGTTAGCTAACGTATCTTCTAGTGTTGGATGCAGTTGGAAGTACCTGCATCGTGAATAGTTAGGTGACTTAAATCACAAGTGTAGGTAAAGTGTCTGACAGCCAGGTAGGTAGTAAGGGTCAATAAATGTCAGCGCCCACTTTCACCCTCTTTGCCCACTGTAGAGACTGGCAGGTTCACACCAACCTGTGATCATCACAGTTGTGTGCATGTCCCTGGAGGCCTAGCATGAAGATCTTAATGATGGGGATGGGGAGGAGGCTCATCTTGTGTTTGCAGATTAATAGTGCCCCCAAAGTCTTTGAAATGACAAAAGAAATTAATCGAGATGAACAATAGCATGGTCAGCAGCGCCAGTCAACTCAACACTTGACAGGTACATTTTGGGCAGTTAGTTGTGCCCCATAGAGTCAAATGTGGGATACTTACTCATCAAATCCCTCTTCAGCAAAATGTTCTGACATCCTTCTGACCTCAGGTAGCTGAACACAAACTCATCATACCCTTCAGGTGCTGCACGTGGTAATGCAGGCAGGGCCCTGCTGAAGTGGGAGCTGAAATCCAGCCTCGGCTTTGCTGCCCAAACCAAGACCCCAGCACACGTTCTATCTCTTGGAGGTGTCTCTGTGCTTCACACAAAAGCACCATATAGGCCAGGGGTAACCGGGGTCCAGATCATGGTCCAGACTCCGGCTTCATGAACATTCTCAGCTCTCCATGACCCTCACCTCCACTTTCTGGGTTCCTGTGTGTCCACACTGAGAAATGGGTTATTTCCTGCCATATCAGTAAACAAGGATGTCACAGCCATCAGCAATTGCAGCCTCCAGTGCAAGCTGGTGAGCCCTAAGGGCATCAGAAAGGAGAAGAGTCCCTGCCGTCGGACTGCCATGAGACTGCAGCCACTCCCTACAGTGGGGGCTTTCCTGGTAGCTCAGGGGTAAAGAATCTGCCTGCAGTTCAGGAGACGGGGTTCAATCCCTGGGTCGGGAAGAGCCTCTGGAGAAGGGCGTGGCAACCCACTCTAGTATTCTTGCCTGGAGAATCCCATGGACAGAGGAGCCTGGCAGGCTACAGTCCACAGGGTCTCAAAGAGTTGGACACGACTGAAGCAACTTTGCACACACATGCAGGCACTCCCTACGGTGAGCCCCAAGGGAGCTCAGGATGTAAAAGAAACACAGGATACTGGCCCGGGATAGCTGAGGTGTATATGAAAGGAATGACTTCAGTAAGCCCAGGCTTTTGTACCTTCCCATACATAGAAAAGCACTAAATTCCCTAACTTGGCTTATCTGCTTCTCTTTAATTATCAATAATCTTTTGATGTTCAGACTATCTGCCCCTTTGTTACAAAATTCTATAAACCTGGCTCCTCCCCCTCACCTCCTCTGAGCAGTTCTCTCAGGGTTAATTGAGATGCTGTCTCCTGGCTTGAAGTCCTAAAAATTCCCACTGAATAAAACGTAGCTCTCAACTTTTAGGTGGTGAATATTTTTTAAGTTGATACTTGTGTCGACTACAAATGGGCACTTGCCAAGAGCATTGCCAGTGACTGAACAATGAGGGCATTTGTCATCTGCCTCTGTGGAGATTGAACCCTGTGCTGCTGCAGCTGCTGGCCTTCAACACCCACCGAGGGAGTTCAGGGTGGAACAGGGCTTTAGATAGTTGGATATTTTCAGGAACTGATTTTATGATCCCAATCCTTACACCTCATATTTAGAAAAGCATTAAATCCCTTCGTAATGACATCAGCTCCTCATGACTAGCAGAAAATCTTTGTAAAATGGGCGCTTAATTGCATCGAACTCCTCCTTCACCGAAATCTTGTATATTGAGCTTCCTAATTGCCTCTCTGGAGCAGTCTCTCAGAGCTGTCAGAGGTGCTGTCTCCCAGGCTGCAGTCCTCATTTTGCCCCAAATAAAACTTAACTCTCAACTCTCAAGTTGTGCGTCTTTTTAGTTGACACCTGGCAGGGGTACTCCTGGGGAGTCTGTGGAATTCCTGCCTCCGTGGGTCAAAGAGCTGCACCTGGAAAAGGGCATGGCAACCCATTCCAGTGTTCTTGCCTGGAGAATCCCATGGACAGAGCAGCCTGTCCATAGACCTGGGCTGATACTGGTCAGAGAGGACATTGGTCAGTAGGACAAGATGGGTACAGAGTGGGAGAACAAACCAAACCAGGGCCCATGGGGCATCTGGTGGCCCACCTGTCACCACTGATGACTATGACCATCTTCTGGGAGGAATGCCTGCTGCTTCACTGCCACCTTCCAAACCCACTCAAAGTCCTCTTGGGCTTACTCTGACCCTGAACCTCACAGGGAAGAAGATTCTGGAAATATGGCTCCAGTTTGGCCAGGCTGACATGATACTGCCCAATGAAGCAACCTTGCCTGACAATGCTGTTAGAGGAAATACGCTGACTGAAACCACCCACCCTGGCCAGGAACCACAGTAACCATTTGCATGAGTTATTTTATGACAAGAGGTCCTAGTAAGAAACATGGAGCTAATAAGTCACCACTAACAGGAAGAGTTCAGGAAAGGTCAAAAGGAGATGCCACATGTTCAACCACCTCCCAGAACCCTTCTCTCTGGCATCCATCTTGGCTGAGCAATGCATCCAGCAGAAAGGACCCTGAGTCAGAACAATTGGCCAGAGACAACCCAGAAAGTAATCCCATCCCCATAAAACCTGAACCTGCGAGCCATGTGGCAGAGAAGTCCTCCTGGCTTCCCTCACCCTGCTGCTCTCCAGCCAGGTGCCCCTTTCCAGGAAAATCTCTTGCTTTGTCAGCTTGTGTGTCTGCTTGGACAATTCATTTCTGAGTGTTAGACAAGAGCCCATTCATGGGCCCTGGAAGGGGTCCCACTTCCTGCAACAATGCCACCACTTCCCTGACCACACCTCTTACTAAGGGGTCTGATAACCCTGATGGCTCGTTGGTCCAGTCCTGACCACACGTTGTCCAGTAAATATCTCTTTCCACTGCTTCCGGCTGGTTTCCAGAACTTCTGTGCCTCAGTTCAGTTCAGTCACTCAGTCGTGTGTGATTCTTTGCAACCCCATAGACTGCAGCATGCCAGGCTTCCCTGTCCATCACCAACACTCAGAGCTTGCTCAAACTCATGTCCATTGAGTTGGTGATGCCATCCAACCATCTCATCCTCTGTTGTCCCCTTCTCCTCCCACCTTCAATCTTTCCCAGCATCAGGGTCTTTTCCAATGAGTCAGTTCTTCACATCATGTGGCCAAATTATTGGAGCTTCTGCTTCAGCATCAGTCCTTCCAATGAATATTCAGGACTGATTTCCTTTAGGATTGACTGGTTTGATATCCTTGCAGTCCAAGGGACTCTCAAGAGTCTTCTCTAACCCCACAGTTCAAAAGCATCAATTCTTCAGCACTCAGCTTTCTTTATGGTCCAACTCTCACATCCATACATGACTACTGGAAAAACCATAGATTTTTCTATGCCTAGGATGCACGATAATTTTGCTCGAGTCTGCAGGCAGCCCCATCTGACAGAGGCCTCTCAGTGCAGGAGGGGCTTAGCTCATCCTTGGGGTTCGGAGAAAGGAGCAGTAGCTTCTGGGCAAAGTGTTTCTGGAAAGGATAAAGTAAAGGAACATACAGACACAAGGGAGACAACGAGACCTTTTTGTGTTTCCTCATCAGCTGTACCAGGTGAGCCAGGATTAAATCCACACTTCTGCACGGATCAAAGCTTCTCTGGTCTGGACGAACACGCTCTGTTCCTTCTGATGTCTCTAACCACCCCTCCCAATACCCCCCTTCAAAAAATAGAGCGGGTTCCCACTTGCCGGAAGGGACAGATAAACTGAACTCCTGCCTCTGCCTGATGCCTTCTCCCTGCTTGTTTGCGCATCACTCTCAGCCCTTGGTTGGAAAGGATTGTGCCACCTATTCTTCCGTTCTTCCACTCAGCTACCAGTTTCAATCCTCTACTCCTCCCACTTGGCCTCCCCCCAGGCATGTGACAGCACCCCTGATGCTCTGGAAGAAATA
This sequence comes from Bos grunniens, assembly GCF_055505025.1. Taxonomy (NCBI): domain Eukaryota; kingdom Metazoa; phylum Chordata; class Mammalia; order Artiodactyla; family Bovidae; genus Bos; species Bos grunniens. Next base: position 31,621,122 of record NC_141190.1, on the reverse strand, counting down.
GGAGCTTCCAAGACAGCTGTCACTTCCCCACTCGTCTTCTCTGGAGGTGACAAGCTGTCTGGCTCAGTCCATCATCCCCCTATTCCAGAATGTAAATCACAGGAGGTCTCCTGCCTGAGAAAAACAATTAACGCGAAATACCAGGATTACTGTCTGCCACATTTACAAATCTCTCCAGCTCACATTTGTCTCTCCCAACAATTTATGCCTTCACAGTGTCAAGCTGTTCAAATATGCCATCTTTTCCTTAAACGGGCTGATGCGTGGTTCTTGGCAGCGCTTACAGTTTGTTGTAAAAGTCGGAGCCATCAGAAGAGCTCTTGCCACAGAGAGGGGTGACATATTTATCTTCCTTTGTCTTCAGCAGAGTGAAGGCATGTGTCCTCTTTCCAGTGAAAGGGAACACGAGGTTCAAATCCCTTTTCTTTCCCATATGCCTTGAAGGATTTGCATCTCTTTTCTGAGATGCTCAACATGATCGATTATCCGTGGTACAGGTCATGAAGACAAACCACCCCAACAATGGGTATGTGACAATAACTCAGTGGTTCTCAAACACAGGTGAACTTGTCTCCCTAGGGGACACTTGGCAATGTCTGGAGAAATTTTTGATTGTCACAAGACTGGAGTGGGGATTCTATTGGCGTCTCGTGGGTAGAGGCCAGGGATGCTGCTATACATCATACAATATCTCCATCCACTGACAAAAAATTACGTTACATAAAATTTCTATAGTGTCAAGGCTGAAAAACATTGCAAATAACCCAATGCGGGTTGACTAGTCTCATTCTGCTCCAAGTACCTCGGGACATTGCTTCAAAGCAAGATGGAATTTGGAGTGGAATGAGAGAGATAAGGGCCAGGGTTAGATGATTCACTACTTCCTCATCCCTCCTATACCTCCAAGAAACAGCCATCTTAGACAAGACAATGCAGAAAGAACATTTTACCTAAAATAAGCCACATTCATTTGGGCTTTCACCACCTGGAGGCTCAGTTTCTTAACCTGCAGAATGTGGCTATGAGACATGATGCCTTGCCTGGCTCACAAGGTCAGAGCGACACTTGATAAACGTGGTGTATTAAAAAAGCTCACTAGTGGGGCTTCCCTGGTGGCTCAGTGGTAAAGAATCTGCCTGCCAATGTAGGAGACACACGTTTGATCCCTGATCCGGGAAGATCCCACGTGCCACAAACCAGCTAAGCTCAGGCAGCACAACTATTGAGCCTGTGCTCTAGAGCCTGGGAGCTGCAACTACTGAGCCCATGTGCTGCAGCTGCTGAAGACTGCATGCCCTAGAGCTGATCCTCTGCAGCGAGAGAAGCCACCGCAATGAGAAGCCCAGGAACTGCAGCTAGAGAGTGGCTCCCGCTCACTACAACTAGAGAAAAGCCCACTCAGCAATGAAGACCCAACACAGCCAAAATAATTAATTTTTCTTTTAAAAAAAGCTCCCTGGAGTGCCAAGTATTCTAAGTTGTAATTAGGAGAATGCATTGTGGTGATGATGACATAAAAAGAGGTGCTGTTCTAGCTGTGCAATTGTCCCCAGCCCTTTTGGCACCAGGGACTGGTGTCCTGGAAGATAACTTTTCCACAGACAGGTGTAGGGGATGGTTTCAAGATGATTCAAGTGCGTCACAATTATCGTGCACTTTATTTCTATCGTAATTACACCAGCTCCTCCTCAGATCATCAGGCATTAAATCCTGGAGGTTGGGAACCCCCATCCTAGCAGCTCGTTCAAGAATTCCTATTGAAAGAGAATTCTCTCTTACCTCTCTCTCTTCTTCCTGATCTTTGGGGAAAAAAATCTTGATGAGTACACTGGAGGCAGAAGAATTATCAAGGTTCTGGAGTAGAACTAGGAAACTGCTCTGCAGCAAAGGGTGAAATGTTTCTCACCAGGTGGATTCTAGCTGGAACCAATTGGGTTGATGATCTCTATGGAGTCTGGTGCCTAAAGAACATCTTCACACAGCGATGCCAGCTTCACCATTTGAGCTCATTTGTTTGGGGGGTGGGACGTGTAATATAAACTCACCTACTTTCTTGCCCTCAAATTCTCATGAGTGCTTTGGGACAGTGTGTGAGAGAGAGAGGATCAAAGAAGCTGCTCAGTTTACCACCTGAGAACACACTGTGGTGAAGAGGTAGGATACACAGATGCAGGAACAACAGTCATGAGCAAGGAGACCTCCCCCACACAGACACACACACACAGATCCACAGGAACCCTGAGAACAATCACAGGAGCTTAGGCCTCCCCCACACACAGACACACACACACAGATCCACAGGAACCCTGAGAACAATCACAGGAGCTTAGGCCTCCCACACACACAGACACACACACACAGATCCACAGGAACCGTGAGAACAATCACAGGAGCTTAGGCCTCCCCCACACACAGACACACACACACAGATCCACAGGAATCCTGAGAACAATCACAGGAGCTTAGGCCTCCCCCACACACAGACACACACACACAGATCCACAGGAATCCTGAGAACAATCACAGGAGCTTAGGCCTCCCCCACACACAGACACACACACACAGATCCACAGGAATCCTGAGAACAATCACAGGAGCTTAGGCCTCCCCCCACACACAGACACACACACACAGATCCACAGGAATCCTGAGAACAATCACAGGAGCTTAGGCCTCCCCCCACACACAGACACACACACACAGATTCACAGGAATCCTGGGAACAATCACAGGAGCTTAGGCCTCCCCTACACACAGACATACACACAGAGATTCACAGGAATCTTGAGAACAATCACAGGAGCTTAAGGAGGAAGAAGTTACCTAGATCACAGACAGGAAATCATCCTGCTCAGCTCTAGGTGTCTTGCTGGCATCAGAGCAGGATTTATGTGCATTTTTAATTTGTCCCACATTCCTAGCCCAGTCCCTGGCACACATCTCTTGTTGCCAGCTCCCCACTGCTACCAGGGGCTATGGATGCATCACTGCAGAGATGCCTGCTTGGCCAGTTACAAAATCTTTCAATGTATATCCAACCAGAAGTGCCATGCAACTTTTTGCCGGAGCAGAGAGTCTCTCCCTCCCTGGAGAAGATATGAAGAAATTCTCAAAACCGGAGTTTGCTCCCCTAGCCTTGGATGGACTTTACAGTATTCGTGGTTTTGTCTAAGGAACCACTGCTGCTGCTAATTGGATGGCAGCCAAGATGGTTTTTAGAAAAATAAAAGTTTTTTAAAGATTAACATTCATTAGTTTGGTTCTACATTAAGTGAGGCACATGTGGTGAAGGGAATAATTAGTGAAGTTAATTGTGGCTTCTCAGAGAACCAAGGGGAATCCAGTGAAATGTCCTGACATTCAGGAAAAGCAATATGTTCAGTGCTCCTGCAACTAATTGCAATTAGCAAGTGAGGGAACATACATAGGGACTCTATGGGTAATTAATCACATGCCTTTATCACAGTAGACACAGGCTGCTGAGTGACAGAAGGCACCTGGCTTGTGCTGCACTTGAGTTGATTCCTTTGCTGCATTTCCTATTTCCCTTGCACCTGTACTGTGTTTCTGGTACATTCTAGTCCTGACTTTCTTGGGCAGGGTTTCTCATCTATATATCCACTAAAATACATGTCTACAATCTCCCTGGCATAAACTAAGTGCTCAGTATCTGTGTGATGAATGAATGCATAAGTGAATTCATTACCTAGTAGTATGTGGCGAGGATGTTCTCCCATTGTTGTAGATTGTACTGGCCATTGATCTTTGAGAACAACAGAAAGGTTGACTCTGATGATTCAAGGTACAGAGGAGGGGGTTTCAGCTGAATGGTGCTAGGATGAGGCTGCTTGTGTAGAGGTGGGAGCTCCTGGGATGCCTGAATTAAGTATTACAAATGACTCTTTTGTTTTTTTCTAGTACTATCTTCTTAAGCATGACTTTGAATGGTCAGATACTGGCTTTTCCATTGCTTCTATTTTTGCCCCCAATCATATCTCCAACACTCCCCATAAACACCAAGAGAAACCTGATCCACTCATATGTAAATTTTTTTTTTTTTTTTCCAAATCTTAGACTAGCAAAGAGGGAAGGCCCTGGAAAAAAGATTAGATCATGACTATTTGGTATCTGAAGACTCGAGAATTTCTTTTCTTTTGGGAAGGTATAAAATCTTAGATACATAATTATTCCAGAGTTGAGATTGGATCCAGAGTCTGTCAGACTCCTATATCTTCAGGAATTGCTCATATGGTCAACAAAATCTACATTTCTGCTAGACCAATGACATTCATGTTATTTTGGGTTATTTTAGAACTTTGAAAATTCATGACTGCTTAATTTGTTGCAATAGAAGATATAATTAAGAAATCTCCAGATTTGGTGGCTTAAAGTACTTGGAAGTTCATTGCTTTTTCCTGTGCCAGCCCAGAGCAGGTGGCTAACTCTGCTCTGTGAAGTCACCCCAGAAAACAGGCAAGCGAGGATGTTCTGTCCTCAAAAAGCCTTCCGAGGTTGTTCGGCTTTGCACACACAGGGGAAGAATGAGGGGAAAATCATAGCAAAGGATTTCCTTTTAAGTTCAGGACACCCATCATTTTTGTTCAAATTTCAGTGGGTAGAACTCAGTGACACCACTGCAAGCTAAAGTGGGATGTCTCATCTTTCTCCAGGTACCCTTTTTTATGCCCCAGCAGAAGGGAGGATGGATTGGGATGAGGGACATACCAAAAAGAGAGGGTTAGTCTCAAGATATTCAATAAAAAATGGCTTCGTAGCTTTAGTTAAATGAGACAGATATCACAGGATATAAAATTACCATTCCACCACTCTACCACAAGCTTTTTGAGGCAAGGATTGATAAAGTGCCTAGCACACCCTAAGGGCTTCCCTGATGGCGCTAGGGGTAAAGAATCCACCTACCAAGGTAGGAGACGCAAGAGGCATGGGTTTGATTTCTGGGTTGGGACAATCCCCTAGAGTAGAAAGTGGCATCCCACTCCAGTATTCTTGCCATGGAAAATTCCATGAGCAGAGGAGCCTGGCAGGCTACTGTCCATGGGGCCGCAAAGAGTCACACAACTGAGTGACTGAGCATACCCTAAGTGCTAAGTAAGTGTTTGGGATATAAATGAGTCAATGAATTAATGAAGCAATGAATGAATGAAATACCACCAGGATCCCAGTTTGACTTGAGTTCAGCCTTGTTTGGAGAACATATATCTAAACACTTCCATGGTACTCTTTCCCCTGCCATGCTTCAGTTGTTTGTGAATAAATGAGGCCCTGTGTCTAATAATCTGGCAGTTTCTCAAAGACTCACTTAATCTGAAAGCTTCTGGACTCTGTCCACCTGTCTATTCAACTGGTCCCTAAGCACTGGAGTCACTAAGAACTTATTCTTTTCTCAACTCTATTGAAATTTGATTTTTACCTAGAAATTCCCATGGTAACAAAACCTTGGAACACTTCAGTTATTAAGATCAAAAGAAAATCAAATCAAAATAATACACAATATGACCTTATATCAAACACAAGGGGGAAGAAAGGGAAAAAGATGTTGAATGAGTATCTGTTACATTAGTTTAATCATTAACTTGTGTCTGAATCTTTTGCAAGCCCATGGACTGTAGCCCGTCAGGCTCCTCTGTCCATGGAATTTTCCAGGCAAGAATACTGGAGTGCGTTGCCATTTCCTTCTCCAGGGAATCTTCCTGACCCAGAGATTGAACCCATATCTCCTGCACTGGCAGCCAGATTCTTTACTACTGAGCCACCAGGGAAGCCCATCTATTACATTAAGTATGTGAAAAACACTGAATACATAGGATATTCACACCACCCCAAGGAGGTAGTTACTATCTTCAATTTGTAGATAAGAAGTGAAGGCTCAGAGAGGCTGATGACTTTCTCAAGGTCACCAATTAGAAAAAAGACATGGCAGAACTCAGACTCAGAACTATCCAAATAAACAGTTCAGTTCCCACTGAACAGAACCACTCACTGAAGGCCAGCAAACCCAAAGTTAATTTCTGACCTCATGTAACAGTGGTTTGTCATTGATCTTAAGGCTAATGAAAAAAACACTTCTGCAAAGAAAAAAAAAGGTCCCAACTGAGTGTGATAAGAGACCTTAGTTCCAGCCTTGTAAAGGGCATTGTATGGAAAGGATGCAGATACCACAAAAAGCTTTTTCACAGTCAGCAGAGCCTCTAGACCTGGGGACTTGAGGGTCACATCACATTCCAGAGAACAGCAAGACAAGATATTTTCTAGTGATCAACCCGAGTGACAGGTGACAGCTTCCCAGCTGGGAAGACCACCTGCAGGGGGCAGACAGCCTGATTATTTAAAAAGAAAGCCAGCCAGACTAACAAATCTTGTTGATCTGTTACTTTAGGAAACTCTTGCCTTTTTAGAAATGCTCATGATATAGGATAGACCAGGGGTCCCCAACCGCTGGTATCTAATGCTTGATGATCTGAGGTGGAGCTGATGTAATAATGATAATAATAGAAATAAAGAGCACACTAAATGTAATGCACTTGAATCATCCTCAAATCATCCCCACCCCACTCCACCCCCACCTACTGGTCCATGGAAAAATTGTCTTCCATGAAGTGAGTCTCTGATGCCAAAAACTGTGGGGACTGCTGGGATAGACAATACAAATGAGAAGACATCCAGTAAAATCATAACTGACAAGATTATTAAAAATGACTCCTCATGCTGAAACATGGACATTATCTCCAATGCAGGTACAGAGGCACTGAAAACAGGGACGAAAGGGAAAGCCACACGTGGGCTGAGTCTAGTGGTTGCAGGCCTCAAGGTTAATGAGCCAAGGTCCCACTAGCCTGTCAAAGAATCTTCTGCCTTCTAAGGCTGGGTTAGAAATGAAAAATATCTGACACACGTGCTTTACTTCTACCCTCTTAGCGGATCTATAATTTATGGATCTTTTTTTAAAAATTAATGAGTTAATTTGGGGAGGGGGCTGTGTTGGGTCTTCATTGCTCTGCATGGGCTTTCTCTCATTGCACTGAGTGAGGGCCACTCACTTCCTGAGTAGTGCACAGGCTTCTCACTGCAGTTAGAGAGCACAGGCTCTAAGCCTACTGGCTTTGGTAGCTGTAGCATGTGAGCTCAGTAGTTATGGCGCATGAGTCCAGTTGCCCTGTGGCATGTGGGGTCTTCCCAGACCAGGGATCAAACCCATGTCCCCTACATTGGCAGAAGACTCTCAACTATGGACCACAAAGGAAGCCCAAATTATGGATCTTAACAAAACTTTAGAATCCTTTTCAACGTCGTAATCCCTCCAGCCACTAATGATCAATTTGAATTGGCAAAAATAAAGCCAAATTGTCACCCCTTGCCTAAATCAACGTCCCATAAACAACCTTTGATGAAAGGCGCCAGAAAAATCCTAAGATACAGACAGCCTGAGAAAGTATAAATGAAAAGAAAAGTTACCTCTTGCAACTTGGTCAATGGTTGCAAAGCATGCTGGGCAATTCTCATAATTCCAAGCCACTAAGCAAAATCCAAAAAGACATCTACAAAGTTTTCTCCCCAGACTCTCTAAAAGATAAATGACACCAATATTGTATCCTAAAAAAACTTCAGACTTTGAGGAGAAACCAGAGTGAATTATCACAACCTTCATATTCTCCTAAAGTTGTTTCTAACCCACTGGAAATAAACTGATGGCAGGCTTTAGCCTCTCTTTCTTGGTGAAAGCCTTCTCCCTTGGCCCAACAGTTTTCTCACACATATGTTTATCTCATTCCCAGAGTTCTGATTTTTAAATGGCAGCTGAGTCATATTTTGCTTCTAATAGATTCATCTGTCAGGAAGGCAACACTTTTCAAAAGGGACCATGAACCAATTGCATTTGAAAAAATATATTAAAACTTAACAATAATGTCTCCTATAAGTAATGACTAAATTTGTGCCAATCCGCAAGAGTCTAACTTTGTGCTTAAAGTATGGATCTGTAAATTTGTAGCATTAGAGTCACTGAGTGTGCATTAAAAATGAGGAGTAACAGGTCTACAGGAACCCCACTGAATCAGAATCTGCAAAGATCTCAGGAGATTTCTAATACATGTGAAAACTTGGAAAGTACTATTAGTTAAGTGCTTTGGTGGCTCAAATGTTAAAGAATCTGCCTGCAATGCAGAAGACCCAAGCTTGATCCTTGAGTTGGGAAGATCCTCTGGAGAAGGGAATGGCTACCCACTCCAGTATTCTTGCCTGGAGAATTCCATGGATAGGGCAGCCTGGCAGGCTACAGTCTATGGGCTCACAAATAGTCTAACATGACTGAGCGACTAACACTTTCACTTTCAACTAATAGAACAGAGACCATTTTGACTCATACATGTAACCCTTCTTCTCCAAGGCTTACTGACTTTTGTGTAGCACACTTCTGCTGACTGGTGTGTTAACAAATTGCCTGGCCACGGAAGACTTAAAACATTCAAATTTGAAAGGAAAAAATGCAGCATAGAATGAGAGTTGGGAACAAAAGAAAAAACATAAGAGTAAGAGAAGAGAAAGCTGTGACCATACAGCAAGTATTAAACATGAGTAAGTAAAAAGTTTACTTTAGTGGTCTGAAAAGTTGGAAATGATATAAGTGGAAATGACTCATCTCTATGCTATTCTCTGGGGGCATAAAGGCAAAGAAGATGTGACTCTTGCCTTCAAGACACATGGAGCTTTTGCAATATGGTCATGTTCAAGGTAATCTAGGAAGGCTGTAAGGCAATGATTCAGTCTTCCTGGTGTGTGAGAAAGAGATGGATCTGCCATCTTTAAACCAAACATGGACAATACTTGCTACACTCCAGTGTGGAAGAGTAATGCAGTCAATATATGATCTCAAAAACTTCTCTTCAAGCAAAGTACTTTCTGTCCCCTTCTCTTCTTAAAAAAAAAAAACAAAAAAACTCCCAAACAAAGGAAACAAGAAACAGAAACTTAGTTTTCAATGAAACTAAAAGATATCTGAAAGTCCAAACAATTGGATATAAGGAGTGAAAGCTGATAATGTATATATCAGCCAGGGTTCCAGCAGAACCTGGAACTATTTGTGTGATCAAATAGATCACACAAAGGGTTACTGAGTTTTTTAAGGAATAATTTACAAAGGGGTATGCCAGGTTAAGGGAAGACCACAAGATGCAGTACCAGGGCTAACAAGAAAAGAGAACTGTTTTCTACTCCAGTTCAAAGAAGGAAGGTGAGGGAACAGTTTCTAGAATCCCAAGAGAGAGCTATATGGAGGTAACTGTCTGGCAGGAACTTTAATCTTACATAGAGAGATGACAAGGTTTAAGGCAGGAAAACAGGTGGAAAAAAAATGGCCCAGCCCCATTGTCCTCTTCCCTTCCTGTCTTTGCATAGGTGCAGGGAGCGAGCTCCGCCTCTGGCAAAGGTCATGAGGAAGGAGGCTTGGCATACGCAAAGGCGGGATCAAGCCTCAGGAGTCTCCCTGGAAATTCTCGAGCAATCTACCCCCAAAACCAGAGTCTGCCTACTTTCTGCTTTGTGCTTTCACCTACACCTCTGACTTTACGGGGGGCTGTTCCCCACTACCTCTCTGAAAAAAGAGTTAGCTTATAGCTCCAGTTAATAATTCCTGGGTGTGACAGTGTTTCAACCTACAAACTCCCTTGGAAGTCCTCTAGCCTGCCTGAATAGGTTTTTCCGGCCACATGTGATTGCTCAGAGCCTCCAAACTGTGAGAGGCATGAGATGTTCTAAACTGTCTAAATACAGATTCCTTTGAGCAGTCAAAAGATTGATTAGAAATTGTATTGGTGAAGGGATTTTCACTTGTTGGGCCAATGTTTGCTGCTAAGTCTCCATATCCCTTACCTGCTGTGTCCCTGGCAGTGTATTGATTAATATAATTGGTGTAAATAGTAGCTTTAATGTTTGTAACCTGGGACCCTTGAACTAATTCTTTTTCTTGTTATAGCCCACCACACCTTTGCTCTGTAGGAATGCAACTTTATCTAATGCTTTTTGGAGGCTGGCGCCTGACTTTAGAATAATCACCTTTAGAGAAAAAGGCCTCCGGGCCAGAAGATGATGCAAATCACCTAAACTTTTGCACATGATAAGTTTGCAGGAAGAAAGCCTGGCTTACTGCATGACTCTACCCCTTCCCCCATTATCCTCTATGCATAACTTAAGGTATAAAAACTACTTTGGAAAATAAAGTGTGGGCCTTGTTCACCGAAACTTGGTCTCACCATGTCGTTCTTTCTCTTACCTTCTGGCTGAATTATTCAGCCTCTTTTCTCCACTGAATTTCCTCACTGAGCTATGCTTATTTCAGCCTCTTTTCTCCACTGAATTTCTTCACTGAGCTATCCTCATTCTATTACTCTTTATATCCTTAATTAACGTTTAATTAAGCAGTTGTTTCCTGATCCTCGCCGACGCCGTCCCCGCTTCGAATACCCTGGATCAGCCAGGGCTGGTCCCCGGCACATAGGCATCTTGTTGGCCAAAACCAACCAGAATCCAGAGTACAGGAAATCTATTGATAAATACTTGAAAAGTTTGACTTCATTGAAAAAAGAGCAATTATCGTAAAATGCTATCACTTTATCATTAGCATTTATCATACCTCTCAGAACACTACAAGAAAATCAAACTACAAATCAACAGCCCCAACATGGAGGCAAAATTCTTAAACTATTAGTAAATCAAGTCTAGCGCTTTACGAAAATGATGAAACATCATGGCCAAATAAGTTTTATCCTGAGAATGCAAGTTTGGTTCAACATACAAAAATCAATCGATATACTTAACCATGTGTGCTAAGTCCCTCAGTCCTGTATGACTTTGCGACCCCATGGACTACAGCCCACAAGGCTCCTCTGTCTATGGGATTTTCTTGGCAAAAATACTGGAGTGGTTTGCCATTTCCTCTTCCAGGGGGTCTTCCTGACTCAGGGATCAAAACTGCATTTCCTGCATTTCCAGCACTGGCAGGCAGATTCATTACCACTGAGCCACCTGGGAAGTCCAAGCCAAAAGTGTAAAAAAGGAAGAAAAAAATTGATCATCTCAATAGGTGCAGAAAAAAGCATTTGACAAACTTCTAAATATATTCATGATAACAACTCTAGGCAAACTAGGAATAATAGACACTTCTTCAACTCAATATAGAATATCTACAAACAAAAAAAAAAGAATATCTACAAAAACTATAGTGAACATCATGCTTAATGCTCTGATGGATAGAGAGTATTCTTCATTATGTTGGTGGTTACATAATTCTGTGTTTGCCAAAATTAATAGAAATGTTCACCTAGAAAGGGTAACTTTTACTGCATTAAATTAGACCTCAATAAACCTCACTGTTAAAAAGACATTTTCAGATACCAATAATCAAAAAGTTAAGACATATTATTCTTTATCCCCTTTTCTATTTCTTACATTTATCAAAAATTCAGGTTTTGTACCTCACTCCCAGAAATTCTGATTTAGTACCTCTCTGAGGAGGCCCAGGAATCTGTGTATTCAGCAAAATCTTCAGGCAATTCTGATGAAGGCGGGCCTAAGAGCGTGACTTCTTTCTCTAGTCTTGGGTTTCTAAAAGATGGACAAGCTGACTTCATCCCTGGCTTCTTCTGAGAAGCTCATGAGCTCACGGTGGCTTCTATTCAGGATGACTTCCTTTAAAAAAAAAAAAAATCTATTTATTTATCTATTTGGCTGTGCTGGGTCTTAGTTGCGGCATGTGGAATCTAGTTTTCTGACCAGGGATTGAACCCAGGCCCCTGCATTGGGAGTGTGATGTCTCAGTCACTGGACCATCAAAGAAGTTGCCCAAAGGACTTTCAAAACAGTGTACTTTCTATCTCTGACCCTCAGTTTTCTCATCTTCATGATAAAAATAATAAGGGAAGGAGTAGATAAAAAGAATATATGAAAGTGCTTAGTATAGTGTCTGGCATATAATAAATGCTCAAAGAGTACTATTTCTAGTTCATCTTTTTCTTTTCTAATGTACCTTATGATATTTTATCATTTTTTAATCCTCATGTGACTATACTTTTAATCTATATGCTTATTATCTCTATCCCTGAGTTGTAAATTGCTACTTCTTAGAGTGCACAAGTGATTCGTGTGTGTCTTTAATATGATAGAATGTACATTGTGGTCATTCATCTCCTTGATTAGAAAAATATTAAGGAAACTGCCCATTTATCCATCTGCCCCAGCAACCTGCCTGAAATCCCTTCATTACCAATCAGTTCCTCAAGTGAAGCCAGAGCTCAGGACAAATGTAAAAATACCCATGGAGGGTGGGTGGGTGGGGAAAACACTGAGTTACTCTCTGTCTTCTCCACCTAATGAAGAAGTCTTTGGTCCTCAATCATCTTAGCTCTTTCTTGCGAAAATGGAGACCTAGATCATGGAAACTTTGACGTGGTGGGAGGGAGAGATGAGATGAATATATTTAAGGGCAAGAATCCAAAACCTAGATCCAATAAAAGGGAAAAGCAACTTGTAAAGAAAGATTTGGGTACTTGAGAACTAACTGGAGAGAAGAGTTTAATCCAATCAAGGTAGGAAGCCCAGGACCACATGAAGTTCTAAGGGGAGATTGAGGGGGTCATGAGTGGGTGGTGGGTATACTACAAAGCAGGGGTGGGGAAGAAGCTCTAGGAAGGCCACCACATTGCAAAGACCCCCTCCACTTGCCCAATCCCTGAGTAACCACTCAGGTGGCACCGGACCCTCACAGGCTTCATAGTAGCAGCCCCGCATGGACACGCTGAAGCCTGCAGTGGGTCTTCCCATGGCACTTCCCCCATCCAAGGCAAAAAGGTCATCTGCAGGGACATTCAGCAATGTCCATCCCAGCACCACATGACTGGAACCATTTGTTGGAACATCTGATTCCCTCCACAGCCAGTGCTCATGTCAGCTTGAGCCCTTCTTCATGTTCTTTGAGCTCAGAAACCAGACGGTGGAAAAACACAAGGCACTGTATTCTAGCTGAAGAAAACTGAACCCTGGTGTTTTCCAGACAGCTCACCTAGGGCCTTCAGGCTTCTCAGTACCCACTGGGTCATATAAGCGTCGTTCACCTACCCCACAGGCTGGCCATATGTTCAACCTCCTCCTCACAGCCTCCATGAAGGATGGCAGTGAGCAGAAAGTTGAAGTCTTGGTTCAGGCTTTTGCAGGGGCCAGATTGCTGTGTAGAGGAAATGCATATCTTTCTGCTGCTGAAAGTCATCTCTCAATGGGCTTCTACTGGATGCCGGGCTCTGAATCCATGGCCCCTTGGACCCCTGCCAGGGCCTGTACCTTGGCCCACATAGAAGCTGCAGGCCAGCATGGCTGCTCATCACAAAGAAAGGCCAGGGGGGGTTTCTCAAGAGAGTTCACTGTTCATTGTACAATGTAATCCAATTTCCTAGTGTTTATTATATTTACATGTATAAAATATGTCTGTTTAATATTAACACTCTGTGAAGGACATTTGCTTGTTGCTAGGGGATACAAAGCTGAATAAGCATAGTCCCTGCTCATATTTCAGGTAAGCAGGGTTTAGAGAGGCTAATAAATATAATTTATTGACTGCATGGTAGAAATCCTATTATGTCATAATTTTAAATGTTTCATACATATGTGTATGAAAACTGAAAGTCACTCAGTTGTGTCCGACTCTTTGTGACCCCATGGACTGTAGCCTGCCGGGCTCCTCTGTCCATGGAATTCTCTAGGCAAGAATACTGGAGTGGGTAGTAAGCATATATGTAATACATATATTTGTGTTTTGGAGATAGCAATGACATTTTTTTCTAATAATAAGAATAACAGAGGAGTGGTTAAAAGTGTAGGATTTAAAGTCAAACTGGCTTTGACCTTGGGCAAATTATTCATTTATTTTTAAAAAGTCAAGCAATTTCCAAAAGGCACAGAGCAGGAAATCAGAAGGTCCTATTAGCCCATCAGTCAGAAGCAAGACAGTTAATATTTTGCTGAATACAATTCAAGAGTGTTTCATATGCTCCTCACCCACTTACATATGCTCATGTACTCTGCTTTTACAAAAATGACATCATATTCTACTTACTGTTCATATCCTATATTTTCTCCCAGATATGGAGTAGACATCTTTATGAGTCAGTATCTGGAGAACCTACTGTCCTTTTAATGGCTTCAAAGTATTTCACACTCTGCAAATCATGATATTTTCTCCTCTATTCATTTTATTTCTGTTTCTAGTAGAATTAGCTTGTCTGGAAAAAAATACTACCAGGTAATAGCTATGACAATGAACATTTTTTTCTGACTTTAATGAGAGTTTTACCACTGAGCATGAGGCTAGCCATAGATTATAAATACATGGTAAAAGTTATGAGCATATCTATTTATTTATATTTTATTGAGAGGTTTTGTATTGGGCATGAGTGTTAATTTTTATCAAATGCTTTTCAGCATCTATCAAGATGATCAACCACATTGTTTTTTTTCCCCTTGCTATTAATAAATGAAATCATATAGATTTCATAATATTTAAAAATTAATGTGGTCCTAAAATGAACCTTACTTTGTCATGATTTTTCTCTTAACATACTGCTGGATTCTGTTTGCTATGATGTTTACAGATAGCCAAATCCCAAGTAAAATGCCTTAATAAAATACTTACATATACATATATAAAAATTTTTTGTGTGCTCTTTGCATGTGTATTAGAGTTAATACTTTTTCTTATAAAAATAATGGGAAATATTTTATTCTATCTTTATGCTTAAAATGCTAGGTAGATGTGTTCCCTGAAAGTTGAAAGTATTTACAAGGAAAATCATTCTCAATTTTCAACTCCAGATACTACTGCAAATGTGTTATTTAAGTGTTCTATCTCTCCTAGGGTATTCTTTGTCCATTTATATCTTTTCCCTTTTGAGGATAATATAATCACAATTATTTGGTGGAGTCAGGAACCTTTCCTCCACATGGCCACCTTGGTCTAGTAATGTTTCTCATTGTCTTTGAAAATGGCTTTTCCCACCCCTCCTCCTACTAGCAGGAACCTCCGGGTTAAGGAATCTTTCCCCCTACAACAGGAGAGGAAAACCATGTGGTTATTGAGAAGCTGGATCAAAAACCAAAACAGCAAAGTTCGTGATGAGGTGTGACTTTGACTTGTGTCCTCCATCCCCAATATTACTGGATTGTTTATTTATTTATTTATTTATTTTTTAGTTTATTTATTTGGCTGTGCCAGGTGTTAGTTTTTCATACTGTTCATGGGGCTTCAAAATCACTGCAGATGGTGACTGCAGCCATGAAGTTAAAAGATGCTTGCTCCTTGGAATAAAAGTCATGACCAACCTAGACGGCGTATTAAAAAGCAGAGATATTACTTTGCCAACAAAGGTCTGTCTAGTCAAAGCTATGTTTTTTCCAGTAGTCATGTATGGATGTGAGTAGTGGACTAGAAAGAAAGCTGAGTGCTGAAGAATTGATGCTTTTGAACTGTGGTGTTGGAGAAGACTCTTGAGAGTCCCTTGGACTGCAAGGAGATCCAGCCAGTCCATCCTAAAGGAAATCAGTCCTGAGTGTTCATTGGAAGGACTGATGTTGAAACAGAAATTCTAATACTTTGGCCACCTGATGTGAAGAACTGACTCATTGGAAAAGATCCCAATGCTAGGAAAGATTGAAAGCGAGAGGAGAAGGGGACGACAGAGGATGAGATGGTTGGATGGCATCACCGACTCAATAGACATGAGTTTGAGTAAACTCTGGGAGTTGGTGATGGACCAGGAGGACTGGTGTGCTGCAGTCCATGGGGTCCCAAAGAGTCGGACATGACTGAGTGACTGAACTGAACTGAGGTGTTAGCTTTAGCATGTGAGATCTTTAGTTGCCTCATGGGAACTCTCAGTTGCAGCATGAGGGATCTAGTTCTCTGACCAGGGATCGAACCCAGACCCCTTACGTTGGGAATGCAGATTCTTAGCCACTGGACCACCAGAGAAGTCCCTCCAGTACTGCTGTTTTTACAGAAGAAAGAAGACTGGACACTGCCAGCCTCCACTGACCTCCCCAGGCCTCCAACCCTCCATCCTCTAACCCTAGAGATCTCTTTTTATCTCATTGAACGCCCACCTCATGAGGATATACCTACGACCTCTATTCTGCAGAGGGAACTGAACATGGGCGATTTCTTAACCAAGCTGAGCTCACATGGGTGGCAAGCAGGGCAGATGCAGGATTTGAACCCAATGTTGTCTGCCTCTGAAGCCTGTGGGCCTTCCCCTGTTCTCACCAGCACATTTTGGGTCTGAGCTCTAGTGGTCCTTGAAGCTGTATTGCATTCTGTGCCTTCCACGGAGTTGGCAGTAAGTTACTCCCACTTATGGCAGTAAGTGACACAGTTAAGTTTCCATTACTTGCAACCAAAAAGGATCCAACTAATAAACTAATAAAGCCACTAACATATATTCATCCAGCCCTGCTGCTGCTGCTGCTGCTAAGTCGTTTCAGTCGTGTCCGACTCTGTGCGACCCCATAGATGGCAGCCCATTGCAA
This sequence comes from Bos grunniens, assembly GCF_055505025.1. Classification (NCBI taxonomy): domain Eukaryota; kingdom Metazoa; phylum Chordata; class Mammalia; order Artiodactyla; family Bovidae; genus Bos; species Bos grunniens. The sequence goes on along the minus strand of NC_141190.1, from coordinate 31,604,541 downwards.
ATTGACTTAATGGTACACTCTGCTCCCTCCTTAGAGCCTGCTGAGCACAGAGACTCCCATAAAAACACAAAAAAGAATATTGAGTTTCAGGTAGATCTGTAATCATTAGATTGATTCTGGGTTCTAACTATAAATTATAGGAAAACTAATTTTAAATGTGCAACATAATTAACATCAATAAATATGATACGTAAATGGAAAAAAAATGAAAAACTAGAAGGATTGAATCTTAGTATTGTACACAGACTATTTTGCCAATTCTGGTTAATTTGATTACCTCTTTGGATTTTAGTTTCCACAACTGTAATATAAATCACTGAACTTACTTGGTATGCAAGGTATTTGAATCCTTAAAGATTAAGAGGTGTGCGTTGTCGTTGTTATTGTCCTTGTTTAGTCACTAAGTCATGTCCAAGTCTTTCTCGACCCCTTAGACTATAGCTCACCAAGTTCCTCTGTCCATGAGATTCTCCAGGCAAGACTCCTGGAGCGGGTTGCCATTTCCTTCTCCAGGAGATCTCCCCGACCCAGGAATCAAACCCACATCTCCTGTGTCTCCTGCATTGGCAGGTGGATTCTTTACTGCTGAGCCACCAGGATAGCGCAAGAAGGGCTGAATGCAACCAAAAATGAAGAAAAGGAAACTTTCCTAGAGACAAAGAGACCCCAAATATCAGATTCCTCTAATGACAGTAAGAACATGAAAAGAAATCTATTACCATCATTCTTGGATGAGAAATCTAGCCTTTAGCAAGTTTCTTGGCCAAGTTAGTCTCTGGAAGGGCACACATCATAACTTGAACAGTCTGTGAGTTCCACGGTGTAAAAGAACCTAAAAGCTCCCTTTCTTTTTTTAATTCACCTAGATTTGTCTAGATATCATCTTCTAAGTGTGAAACATCTTGTAAGTGTGAGATTTTTCTAGGGTTTCTCTTGGGCTATACAGGTATTTTCATGTTTTGAGTTTTCCAACTTTGTTTAGGAAGGAAAATTCATCATCCTGAGGCATGCTGCATATTTTAATTTTTTTTGCAGTTCTCATTTTGCTTATGTTGCTAACCACTACCATTTCTTTAATGATATCATTTGTGAGAACAGTAATCGCCTTTCAAAGGACAAAATGCCCTATCTTCCCTGATACCATAACAGCAGCTCTAATGAAAGGTATCCACCCTTAAACAGTGGAAGGAGACCCTTCTATACGAGAATCAGTTGGAAGTTATTCAATACCACGGGCTCACTGTTAGCTAGAAATGTCCAAACAAATTATACACCAGTGCTGCTTATTAGCTCTACTCATTAGAAACACATAAGATCCACTTCAACACTGAACAGCTATTTCTGCTTCTTCTCATTTTCAGGTTTGAAAAAATTACTTCCTTGCAAAACTAGAGCTGAGCTTCAGTCATCACCTAATGTGCTGAAAATTAATTATGCAGCAAAGATTTTTGCTACATCAGGGCTTTCTACAATCCTAAGAAAAAAATGTTGTCTATAACTATATAAAAGGAAAAGATTGGATGATGAGCTCAGCTTTATTTCACCAATAACTGCAATAAAAAGAAAAAAAACAAAAGTGCCTTTTCTTGTAAAACAGTCTCTAGGGACTGATGCTATTCTCTCTATGCCCAGAATAACAAAGGGAAATGTTGCTGGGGAAAATGTGAGGATGTCTTTGCCTTTTTCTGGAAAGAAAGAAAAAATAAGACCCTGACTGAACATAGCTCCGAAGTGCCAAAAAGAAGTTGGAATGTGAGCCTAACCAATTCGTGTGAATTTCAAGGGAAACTAAATGGTGTCGGCGTCCCACCTGCCCTCCTGCCATGGCCCCACCCAGTGCCCTTCCCCCACCTTCTGAATGACGGAAAATCCATCCATTCTCTCGCCACCTCTGGGCTTCCTCCTCCAGAAATAACCCAATGATGGAGATCCTTCTGTGGGCCAAGCGCCATCTCCTTTGCCCATGTGACATTTTACTCTTAAGACAATTCTACAATGAAAGTGAAGTTAACTGGCTCCATCCCTTGCCTGAACAACTCACGCATGTTAGAAAGGAAAAGCAGGTCCTGACATCAGGCAACTCATAGCTGAGCCTCAATGATATTAGGAATACTGATGCTTATGGCAAAATCGCATTTCTCTCCTCCTGGTCACAGTCTCACAGAGTATCCACGCAGACAGGTCACCACACACAAAAAAGAGCAAGCATCCTCCTCCCCTCAGCTGAATGAGTGGCCACTACTTCTGTACCAACTATAACTTTATCCTCTCTAGTCTTCTAAGATTATCGATCGATTGTAGAATTGTTCAATCAAGAGAGAATTTACTTCCTTAGTCACTCCCCAGTTCTGCCCATATACACTCCAAATCCTGTCCTAGTTCTAATACTCCCTCACTGAGACACCCGATGCTTCCCTATGGTGTGTGTTTTCCCATCATTGCAATGAGTAACAGTAACTTTCTCAATTACAGGTGTGTTCCTGGGGGCTAAGCCTGTGGTTTCTCATCACTCTACCTTAGTATCATTTGTTCCCTGAATTGATCCAAGCCTCTGCTTTTCTCATCTCTAAATTGGGAATGATAAGAATATCTAATTCCCATGTGCATGCGTAATAAGTTGCTTTAGTTGTGTCTGACTCTTTGTGACCCCAAGGACTGTAGCCTACCAGACTCCTCTGTCCACGGGATTTTCCAGGCAACAATACTGGAGTCGGTTGCCATGCTCTCCTCATCCCATTCCTGAGGTGCTTCTAAATGAAATAACGTGCTCGATAAACACAAGTCCCTCTTATTATCATTCCCACCATGATAATAATAACTGCTATTTTTATTTCTGTGACACCTTCCTGCCTCCATGACACCGTTCTGACAGCCCAGTTTCAACATGTATGAAGCTCCTGCTATATGAGAACCACTTTTCTCTACTTCTCAGAATTCCTCTCAGCTGAAAACCTCAAACATTTTTAAGACATATTAAGATTTCAGTATTAAAAATTCTTTACATGCTGCCTTGTATATTATTTCTATTTTTATGTTCTTTGTCTTCAATGAGATGGTTTCTGCCTTTAAGGAGCATGTCACATCTGGAAGTTGTAATCCTTTAGCTCTGGGCACATAGTAAATGATCAATAAAACATGTCTTGATTGATTGGGACAAAAGGCCAGTATGGACAGAAGTGTACCACTGAAAGTGTAAAGGGGCTGGCTTTTTACAGCCGCAGGTCTGAGGCCTGGGGACATGTGGAAAAGGCAGTTCAGGTGCCCTTTGCCTTAACGTTCTCCTCTCTGACCTTCTCTCCTCTCAGGGCTTTTGATTTCCACATCCTCCAGGTTAACAAGATCATGATGTTTTAAGGGTTTGTCTCCTCCTAGTTAGGAAACAGTCTTACAAAAAGAGTAACTCTCACAGTATTCCCTTTTCAGTTCAGTTCAGTTGCTCAGTCATGTCTGATTCTTTGCGACCCCTTGGACTGCAGCTCGCCAGGCCTCCTTCGCCATCACCAGCCCCCAAAGTTTACTTAAACTCGTGTCCATTGAGTCAGTGATGCCATCTATTCCCTTTTAGACACTTCTATTTTTTACCCTCCTTTTCTTTCCCACTCAATCACCAAACATTTTTTTCTTGCCTCCAGACAAATAAATTTGTATTAGTAATAATCATCAATTTTTACAAACAATTTTCAGTTTTTTTAATGTTAGGGTTGCCTATATAATAAATAGGAATTTAACTTATAATCTCAGATATGCAGATGACACCACCCTTATGACAGAAAGCGAAAAAAAAACTAAAGAGCCTCTTGATGAAAGTGCAAGAGAGTGAAAAAGTTGGCTTAAAACTCAATATTCAGAAAACTAAGATCATGGCATCCAGTCCCATCACTTCAGGGCAAATAGATGGGGAAACAATGGAAACTGTGAGATACTTTACTTTCTTGGGGTCCAAAATCATTGCAGATGATGACTGCAGCCATGAAATTAAAAGATGCTAATTAAAAGAAATAAAACAGAAGAAAAGCTATGACCAACCTAGACAGCACTAAAAAGCAGCAACATTACTTTGCCAACAAAGGTCCGTCTAGTCAAAGCTATGATTTTTCCAATAGTCATGTATAGATGTAAGAGTTGGGCCATAAAGAAAACTGAGCGCCGAAGAATTGATGCATTTGAACTGGGTTGTTGGAGAAGACTCTTGAGAGTCCCTTGGACTGCAAGGAGATCCAACCAGTCCATCCTAAAGAAAATCAGTCCTGAATATTCACTGGAAGGACTGATGCTGAAGCTGAAATTCCAATACTTTGGCCACCTGATGTGAAGAACAGACTCATTTGAAAAGACCTCAATTCTGGGGAAGATTGAAGGCAGGAGGAGAAAGGGACGACAGAGGGTGAGATGGTTGGATGGTATCACTGTCTTGATGGACATGAGTTTGAGTAAGGTCCAGAAGTTGGTGATGGACAGGGAATCCTGGTGTGCTACAGTCCATGGGGTCGCAAAGAGTCAGACACCGCTGAGCGACTGAACTGAACTGAACTGATGGGGCTTCCCTGGCAGCTCAGCAGTAAAGAATCTGCCTGCAATGCAGGAACCACAAGGAGATGCAAGTTCAATCCCTGGGTCAGGAAGATCCCCTGGAGGAAGGCATGGCAACCCACTCTAGTATTCTTGCCTGGAGAATCCCAGGGACAGAGGAGTCTGGCATGCTACAGTCTGTGGAGTTGCAAAGAGCTGGACACAACTGAAGTGACTTGGCATGCATGCATATATATGTATACATATATATATTCTCTTTTTTTGGTTGCCCTAGGTCTTCAGTGCTTTGTGTGGACTTTGTCTAGTTGCCGTGAGCAGGGGCTAGTCTTCCTTGCGCTTCATGGCCTTCTCATCGTGGTGGCTTCTTTTATTGCAGACATGGGCTCTAGAACGCAGTGAGCTCAATAGCTGTGGTGCACGGGCTCAGTTACTCCGAGGTATATGGAATCTTTCCAGAACAAGGATCGAACTTGTGTCCCTTGATTGGCAGGAAGATTCTTAACCACTGGACTACCTATATACATTCTTTTTTTCATATTCTTTTCCATTTTGGTTTATCCCAGGATATTGAATATAGTTCCCTGTGTTATACAGTAGGACCTTGTTGTTTTTCTACCCTATCTATAATAGTTTGCACCTGCTAATCCCAAACTCCCAATCCATCCATCCTCCATCTTGTCATCCCATCAGCAACTGCAAGTCTGGTCTCTATGAGTCTGTTTCTGCTTTGTACATAAGCTCATTTGCGTCATAGTTTAGATGCCACATAGAAGCGATATCACGTGGTATTTGTCTTTCTCCATCTGACTTACTTCACTTAGTAGGATAATGTCTAGGTCTATCCGTGGTGCTGCAAATGGCATTATTTCATAGTATAGGAATGTTTTTCTCAAAAAAATTATTTTTTATTGGGATATAGCCAATTAACAAACAATGCTGTGATAATTTTAAGTGATTCAGCCATACATGTACCCATCCTCCCCCAAATTCCCCTCCTATCTAGGCTGCCACATAACATTGAGCAGAGTTCCATGTACTAGTACAGTAGGTGAATAGGAATGTTTACTTTGTTATATGCAGCAAGGACTCATTTGATATCCTGAGATCACTGCATTAGATTTTCAGTGTTTCTTAGAAGGTGGGGTAGAGAAATTCCTTTTCTCAATAATAATTACATCATTTTCTTTGAAAATTATTTGACTTCTGTTACTAAGGAAATAATTATTTTCTTTAAAATGTAATGTTGCTCCCCAGTCACATCTCAACTGACGGTTGATAAACCATCTTGATTAGAGGGTGCTGATGTGCGTTCTAGCCGGGCAAAGATATTCAACTGTGCTTCTATCCTGACTCAAGTCAAACGGCCAAGCCATGCTCCACGTGGCTTGGCTACACAGATCCGCACCGTGCCTACTGCAAGGACAACTTCTCCCCTATTCTAAACTGTCTGCATTTCTTCCTCTCTCAGTTCCAGGAATCGGAGCCTGGGCAGATCACGGCATGTCCTGTAGCTATTTACATGCATGCCTTCCACCAATATCTATGTATCTGAGATAGTTTCAATGTATTAGTTTAGATGAGAAAAGCAAGATCCATTTTATATATATATAGTATGTTCCCACTTGTGTAACCTCTCACAACCAAAATTCCTACATATGTGCTAAATGTTTATGCATGATTGTGAAACATGATGAATATATAATAAATTGTATTGGTTACTTCCAAGGACAATGGATGTGAAAGGGGGAGGGGAAATGGGCAGAGAGTACTATACTTTATTTATATATTTTGGGATGTTTTTTATGTATTACAATAGAGCACATGATTTTTTTGAAAAAGAATAAAACATGTAAATGCACAAAGACATCTCTTAGTTTTTTCTGACTCTTGAAGTTGTACTTGCAGTGCTCAAAAACTCCTTCTGGCAAGAGTAAGAACTAGAAACCTCAGAAAGCATCTGGGTCTTGAAGTTACAACATATGGGTATAAGGAAGTTTAGAATAAACAGAATAGATTGCTGGCTGTCTCCAAAGGAAAATTATGCATTGTTTGGCTCATTCCCCTCAGAATTATCTGGTTCTAGTCTTTCGTTGCCTCTGAGCAATTTTACAACTCTGTAAGTTATGGATAACTAATTGCATGTCTATAGAAAAAGATTATTTTGCCCTGCTCTCAGATTTTGTCCTAGTAGAAGGGAAAGTCCCACTCCTCCCTCTACCTGCTTTCCTGATCTAGCAAGCTGTCTGTCTTTGTAATTTTCTTTTCTTTGTATATTTCTTACATCTTACCAGTTTCCTTATTAGCAATGAGCTAAATATTATCTTTAACACATGTTTATTTTATATACGAAAGAGAGTCATCATGATTTTACATCTTTTTAAAATTAGTCTTTAACATGGCATTGAATCCCATGGTAACCAGGATCAGAGCCAGCTGTGTCACCTACAGTGAGTTCCCTTGCTTCCCTGTCCCCATCCATCCATCTCATCACCCTTTCTTCTATTACATTCTGTCTCTCTCTTGCTCACATCCTTCTGCCCACATACAGATGGCGACATCTGTAATGATGCTCCCTGGTTATTTCTGGGTGCTGGTATTTGAGGAGTTTTGTAGCCTTTTTCCACTTGTCTGCTTTGCTTGAATCTTTTATAACGGACATTTGCCATTTTTATAAATCAATGAAGTATATGTGAGCAAAGTCTGACACTTGTCCAAATTTGTCAAGTGCTTCTTTCTCCATTTTTTATATCTTTGATCTTCAGAGAACCAGAGCAGTGAGAGATGTGAGATATTAGTAGAGGCCAGTTAACTTTACTGGAGTACAGATTAAAAGATGAGCAAAGTTTCTGAAAGTCTGCGGTACATGCACAATGCCTCTGGCATAGGGTGATCCCAACCTCGAGACACTCCTAAAGCCAGCCCAGCCCCTCTGCCCCTGAGTTCCTGCTGTACTACAGCCCCTGTGAGGCCTTTCCTAGGTGGCCAGTACTTTGCTGGGGCAGGTTTGACTCCCTGTTTCATTCCTAACTGCACCATGAAAACTGGCACATCCATTTTGTAAGCGAATCCATTAAAGGCACTGGAGGGAAAGGCACCCATGTGACAGGTGTGTGCAGCACCTCCAGGTTTTCGAGGGCCATTGTAGATGCTTCTCCCTGCTAGATGCCAGTAGCACACTCTCCTTCTCCACTCCTCGGATGTGACAACCAGAAATCTCTCCAGACTTTGCCAAAGTCCTCTGGGGAGCAGAATTGTCCCCAGTTGAGAATCACTGGTCTTGTGCATTGAGCAGCTATCTAATCAAGCTTTGTGCTAAATTCTAGAATCAGAATGTTGTACATAACATAGCCAGGGGGCCATTCACCTGCGGGTTATCCTCTCACAGATCCCAATCTTTGTAGTTAGAAAAAGTAGGTAGGACTTGGGTTCCACAGGACTCTCTTTGAAGAATACTGTTTTGATGTAGTTCCAAGTAGAGCCACATACTCGATGCTGCTGTCTGGAGAACAATGCCAATGCCACAAAGAAAGAAAAATCCTTTTTGACAACCCTGCAGATCTGCCCTTCAAAGCAGTGTTCATGCATCCTTCTGGGCTCCGCTCAGAGGATTATTATTTGCCAGAGTTCACATGGGTCAAATGCCAATGACACTAAAACTCTTTACTTAATTAGCACATCAGATTAGCCATTCCTCTGCAGCCTAGAGGGCTTCCCAGGTAGATCAGCTGGTAAAGAATCCACCTGCAATACAGGAGCTGCTGCTGCTAAGTCGCTTCAGTCGTGTCCGACTCTGTGCGACCCCATAGACGGCAGCCCACCAGGCTCCGCCGTCCCTGGGATTCTCCAGGCAAGAACACTGGAGTGGGTTGCCATTTCCTTCTCCAGTGCAGGAAAGTGAAAAGTGAAAGTGAAGTCGCTCAGTCATGTCTGACTCTTCGCGACCCCATGGACTGCAGCCCACTAGGCTCCTCCGTCCATGGGATTTTCCAGGCAAGAGTACTGAAGTGGGGTGCCATTGCCTTCTCCAGACAGAGCCTAGGTATTGCTATTTTTCTCCAAAACTCCAGATGTGTTTGTAATGAGAAGCCATGTTTAAAAACAACTGGACTATATGACGGTCTTTTATTTTTATCTAGTGTCATTTTTTCTAGTTCATATTCAGTGCTCCCATTTCATTTAGTTTATGTTTTCAAATTTCTCCATCTCTTCTTTGTTGTTCTTTCTCAAGCCTTTATCAAGCATACTAGAAAAGCTTTTGTATACATATATATAGTATATAGATATTTTTAAATTTTATGAATTCTTGACTAGCTAGAAAAACTTTATGACATTTTAATTCCACTTGTTTGACTTAGTATGACTAGAATGCTAGATTTCTAGTTTATATTCACTCAAAACTTTGATATAGTTCCATTTATTTGGGCATCTAGTATTACTGCTCAAAATCTAAAAAATTTATTATCTTAGTGACTTTTAAAAAATTTGAATGAGGCTTGAGACTTCTAATCCAACTGAGAATATAAAAAACTACTATGTTGTTTAAAAAAAACAGGAAGTTAACAAGTAATAGAGTATTAATAGCTAAAGTTCAGATTTTGTTCAAATTTCACAAAATTTTATGCTAGTGTCCATTATTTGTTTCCATACCTTATCCAAGACTCCACAGTGTATTTAATTGCACTGAGAAGCTTTATTTGCATGCAACAAATTCTGGTAAGTTCTCTTTTCATTTTATTCTATTAGAAATATTTTCTAATTTTCCTTGTTATTAGTTCTTAGATATACCCATCACTTAAAAATGGACATTTAACTTCCAAATACATGGGATAAAGTATCTTTAATATTAGTTGCTCATTTTGATACTAATTTCTCATTTAAAAGCTTTCTTCTCTGCAAAAAAAACAAAAAAAACAAAAAACCTACTTTTTAAAATAAACTGTCCTAGATAGCACATGTAAATGATTGCTTACTCTTCTTATATGCATTCATGAAAAAATCATTCTAAAATTTTTTTGCTTGGTTTCCTTTTTTATTATAAATTTTTATTAAAATTTTTCTTCCTTTATTCTTACATCAAGAGCCACAAAGCCTTGGAACATGTAATGGAGCCCAGCAATGATCTCCTACAGAGTCGACCATCTAGGTAAAATTTGTAACATCAGCAAATTCTACATCCTTGGCTGTGCAGTCACCACCAGGGGGGATTGGGTCATGTCCACACAGCTGCTCTCCTTAAAAGCAGCACGATGTCTAGCTGATGCAATAGCCCAGCTCACCACGGCTGAGCTGTTACCATAGGGCCAACCTGCAGTTGGAGATTCCCAAGCTTGGCTGAGCAACAGAACTATCTGGGCATTTTTTAAGATTCAGTTTCCAGGTTCCTCTCAAATGTTTTGAACAGAATCTCTGATCTTGAATTTTTAACTCCTCACAAAGTTATGGAGGTGATTTTGATGATCAGCCAGATTTTTAAATTATTGTATTAAATTTTCAGATTAGAGACTTGGTAATGTCTTGGTGATGCTATACTCTAATATCTTCAATAAGGAAGTTCACTTGTAGTTGAATTAGCAGCTACAATGTCTCTTAACCTGGGCTTCCCTGGTGACTCAGCCGTAAAGAATCCACCAGCAATGCAGGAGACATGGACTTGATCCTGGGTCTGGAAGATCCCCTGGAAAAGGAAATGGCAACTCACTCCAGTACTCTTGCTTGAGAAATCCCACAGACAGGGGAGCCTGGTGGGCTACAATTCATAGCATCCCAAAGAATCAGACCCAACTGAGCACACCACACACACACACACGTCCCTTAACTTAGAGATCCAATATAGTAAAAACGGAAAATTAAAGTACATATAAAATATATCATTATCAAGTGTTTTGTCCTAGGGCAAATACTAGAGAGGTATATGGAAAGATGTTATGCCCTGATTTTTTCTAGAGTATTTCTGAGTTAAACTTTTGTCCTTGTGGTTTGGTAAACAATCAAAACTTACAAAAAATTTCACCTGCTATATATTGATACATATATATAAACCAAATATTGCAGTTTCCCATACATAGCAATAGCACAAAATTCTTCCCAAACCCAACATCCCAAATTTTGACTCCTTCAGTCATTCAGCAGAAATTATGGATACTTTAACTTCTAGTAGATTTCAACAACTAATTAGTTTTCATCATATTTGTGGGAGCAAGTGCTCAAAACTACAGTGTAAGAAGTCATGCATAACTGATGCTGAGTTATGGAATGTCCAATAATATCAGAAAACATTTGAGATTGTAAAGACAATAGTAGTCAGAAGAGGCATCTCAGAGAACAGAGGTGGGTTCTGAAGAATGCTGAGTATTAGCCGAGAAACTGAAGGGGTGTTCCAACCAACTTGATACAAGTTTTCCCATTGCCTGAGTCAGTAGTAGATAGTAAAATAATGACTGTCCTCAGTAAGTTGATGCTTAGAAAATAGCAGTAGTCAGGTTCCATCAGTTCAGTTTAGTTCAGTTGCTCAGTCGTGTCCAACTCTTTGCGACCCTATGGACTGCTGTCGGGAGCCGCATTAGGCATAACTGACAAAATGGAGGCATGGCCCTAAACCCCCTCCCTTTGTTCCATAGGCACAGACCCGGAATGAAGGAGTTAGGCTTTGTGATTCTGACTTGTTTTTTCCTTTCCTTGGCTGAGTTGACTGAAGAGAATATTAAGGTGTTTATTGTTTTTGAGAGGAGCATGAGAAGGCATAAAGCCTTCTGCAGCTGTGCTCAAAGAATAATTCATAATCACTGACATTTGTTCAAGGACTTTTACAAAAAAGTGTTCCAGGGTGAGCACACAGGCCGCAGCTTGAGGCCGTGGGAGGGATTGTTATCTGAAGCCCATTTGTGGGAAAAGTGTTTATGGCAAAGGAATTTGCTGAATTTAGGGCTTAGGAATAATTAAAATAGAAGCTAAAGATTTAAGGATTGCTGTAATGTTAGCATATTCTACTACAGCTTATAGAAATTAGGAACTTTAGAGATATTACTAGCTAGAAGCTCTTTCTAAGAAATAGTGAGCTTAGGATACTAGGGGCAAACAGGACTTAGAAAGACAAAAATTAAACTGAGGAATGTGGTGTGCAGCCCAGACATTAGCATGAGTTACAGTGTATTCACAAGGACACATGAGAAGAAGTAGATAAGAGAATCGCTGAGGAAGGAACTCCTTTTGAGGGGCAACAATGATTTTTGGAGAAAAATATCTGGGTCAGTGGGAACTAAAAATATCAAACCTCTGACCTAATGCTTTTGTAAAAGTATAAAAGAGAATCATAAGCTTGAAATAAACAGGCAGTCCAAGAAAAATGAGAGGCTGCCTCAGTTTCTCGCCAACACTGCTCACCCCTTCAGGTTGAATCCCTGGCTGCTGGAGCTGGACTCCGGCAGACTGCAGCATGCCAGGCCTCCCTGTCCATCACCAACTCCCAGAGACAAACTCATGTCCATTGAGTTGGTGATGCCATCCAACCATCTCACCCTCTGTTGTCCCCTTCACCTCCCACCTTCAATCTTTCCCAGCATCAGGTCTTTTCAAATGAGTCAGTTCTTTGCATCAGGTGGCCAAAGTACTGGAGGTTCAGCTTCAGCATCAGTCCTTGCAATGAACACCCAGGACTGATTTCCTTTAGGATAGACTGGTTGGATCTCCTCACTGTCCAAGGGACTCTCAGGAGTCTTCTCCAACACCACAGTTCAAAAGCATCAATTCTTCAGTGCTCAGCTTTCTTTACGGTCCAACTCTCACATCCACATATGACTATTGGAAAAACCATAGCTTTGACTATACAGACCTTTGTTGGCAAAGTAATGTCTCTGCTTTTTAATATGCTGTCTAGGTTTGTCATAGCTCTTCTTCTAAGGAGCAAGCGTCTTTTAATTTCATGGCTGCAGTCACCATTTGCAGTGATTTTGGAGCCCCCCAAAAATAAAGTCTGACACTGTTTCCAATGTTTCCCCATCTATTTCCCATGAAGTGAGGGGACCAGATGCCATGATCTTAGTTTTCTAAATGTTGAGCTTTAAGCCAACTTTTTCACTTTCCTCTTTCACTTTCATCAAGAGACTCATTAGTTCTTCTTCACTTTCTGTCATAAGAGTGGTATCATCTGCATATCTGACGTTATTGCTATTTCTCCCAGCAAGCTTAATTCCAGCTTGTGCTTCATCCAATTCAGCATTTCTCATGATGTACTTTGCATATAAGTTAAATAAGCAGGGTGACAGTATATAGCCTTGACGTACTTCTTTCCTGATTTGGAACCAGTGTGTTGTTCCATGTCCAGTTCTAACTATTGCTTCCTGACCTGCATACAGATTCCTCAGGAGGCAGGTCAGGTGGTCTGGTATTCCCATCTCTTTCAGAATCTTCCACAATTTATTGTGATCCACACAGTCAAAGGCTTTGGCATAGTCAATAAAGCAGAAATAGATGTTTTTCTGGAACTCTCTTGCTTTTTCGATGATCCAACAGATGTTGGCAATTTGATCTCTGTTTCCTGTGCCTTTTCTAAAACCAGCTTGAACATCTGGAAGTTCACAGTTCACATACTGTTGAAGCCTGGCTTGGAGAATTTTGAGCATTACTTTGCTAGCATGTGAGATGAGTGCAATTGTGTGGTAGTTTGAGCATTCTTTGGCATTGCCTTTCTTTGGGATTGGAATGAAAACTGACCTCCAATCCTGTGGCCACTGCTGAATTTTCTAAATTTGCTGGCATGTTGAATGCAGCACTTTCACAGCATCATCTTTCAGGATTTGAAATAGCTCAACTGGAATTCCACCACCTCCACTAGCTTTGTTCGTAGTGATGCTTCCTAAGGCCCACTAGACTTCACATTCCAGGATGTCTGGCTCTAGGTGAGTGATCACACCATCGTGATTATCTGGGTCATGAAGCTCTTTTTTGTATAGTTCTTCTGTGTATTCTTGCCACCTCTTCTTAATATCTTCTGCTTCTGTTAAGTCCATACCATTTCTGTCCTTTATTGTGCCCATCTTTGCATGAAAATTTCCCCTGGTATCTCTGATTTTCTTGAAGAGATCTCTAGTCTTTTCTATTCTATTGTTTTCCTCTATTTCTTTGCACTGATCACTGAGGAAGGCTCTCTTATCTCTCCTTGCTATTCTTTGGAACTCTGCATTCAGATGCTTATATCTTTCCTTTTCTCCTTTGCCTTTCACTTCTCTTCTTTTCACAGCTATTTTTAAGGCCTCCTCATACAACCATTTTGCCTTTTTGCATTTCTTTTTCTTGGGGATGGTCTTGATCACTGCCTCCTGTACAATGTCACAAACCTCCATCCATAGTTCTTCAGGCACTCTGTCTGTCAGATCTAAGCCCTTGAATCTATTTGTCACTTCCACCGTATAATCTGCAGGATTTAAGTTAGGTCATACCTGAAAGGTCTAGTGGTTTTCCCTACTCTGTAGAATCATTCATTATAGCCAATAACCCCTTCACATTGATGAGTACAACCATTTAACCCAATAACTGATCCTGTTCATCCCACCTCCACTCCAGCAAGCTCCAGCTTCACCAGCCATATCCTTCTGTTGAACTTTATAACTAGTCATACAGTAAATGGAGACACAAAGAGTTGGACATGACTGAGTGACTCACACACACACAGAAATAGAGCAACTGTCACACATCTTAGCTTATTGCTGTCCAGTGGAATGTACCAAGTTTTTGTGGGATATGAGTTTTAATAGACCAAAGATCACAGAGAATGTTTCTATTAATATTTAGGATCTTGACAAATTTACTGGCAAAATATAACATCTCAAATCACTGGAGTGTGGTATATAATAAAAGCCATGGAGGGAATGCTGACCACCAACACAAAAAGTGATGCTCATTACATACAAAATTAAAATTTAATGTGAAACATATCAGCACACAGATCTCTGTTTATATTATTAGAGAAATAGAAAAGCTTTTACTGTATTACTACCAAAAGTTTGTCTATTTCTCATATGTATTCACAGAATTACTATAATTTATGTTTGTGCCTAAAATTATTAACCAGAAGTATTCTCCCCTCTTTCCAAGTTTTCCTTTTGAATTTGCTTTGATTTGTTTGAGAATCAAAACAGAAATGATAATTTACACATGAAGTTATTTTTTTAAATAAAATTTATAGGTATCTGAGATTTTCTGGGGTTAGACTTAGTGGGAAAGCACTCACAGCAGCTTTGTTAATAACAGAAAAGTAATCCTCACAGCTTCCCCAGTGGTTCAGATGGCTAAGAAACTGCGAATGCAGGAGGTAAAAGAGATGTGGGTTCAACCCCTGCGTTGGGAAAATTCCTCTGGAGAAGGAACTGGCTACCCACTCCAGTATTCTTGCCTACAGAACACCACAGAGAGAAGAGCTTGATGGGTTACAGTCCATGGGGTTGCAAAGAGTAGGACATGACTGAGCAACTAATACAATCTTCACAAAAAATAATATTACCAGGGATAAATGCCATTTCATGATGATACAGGGTTCAATTTATCAAGAAGCTGTAACAATCATAAAAGTGTATCAAATAATAGAACTTCAAAATATAAGAAGTAAAACTTATAAAAATAAATTCACAATTATTCTTAGAGATTTTAACACTCCTCCCTCAGGAATTGATAGGTCAAGAAAACAAAAAATCAGTAAGCATGTAGAAAACTTGAACATATAGAACAAACACTACCAACCAGTTCAACTTAATTTATGATTATAGACTATTCCATCCAGCTGCAGCAGGATACATATTATTTTCAAGTGCACAAGAGACATTCACCTAGGTAGGTAATAATGTAGGTTGTGAAGAGCATATCAGGAAAACTGAATCATATAAAATGCTCTCTATTTTGAAAAATTAAACTAGAAATGAGTAACAAAAAAATACCTGGAAAATCCCCAAATCATTGACAATTAAATAATATACTTCTTCTTAACTTACTGGTCAAAGCAGAAATCACAAGGAAAATTAGGAATTATTTTTAATTGAGTAAAAGTCAAAACATAATATATAAAAACTTACAGACTAGAGCTCACTCAGTGCTCAAAGGTAAACTTACTAGCATAACTGCTTATGTTTGAAAAAGAAGAAGGTTCTAAAATTAATAATGTAAAATTCCACCTTAGGAAACTAGAAAAAGAACAAATTAAAGTCTAATAAACCAAAAGTAGAAAAATAATAAAGACAAAGGTAGAGACTAAGTAAAATTGAAAGTAGAAAAACAACAGAGAAAATTAATGATACCAAAAAAGTCAATAAAATTGATAAACCTGGCCAAATTTATCAGGGGAAAAAAGAAGATAGAAACTAGAAAACTCATTCAAGAAGAAATAGAAAGAATAAACAGCCCCATATCTTTTAAAGAAATGGAATATGTAGTTTATAAAACTTTCTAAGAAAGAAAACACCAGCCTCAGTTGACGTTATGGAAAATTCCACCAAACATCTAAAGAAGAAATCAACTCAATTAAAATTCTTCCATAAGACAGGAAAGAATACTTGTACCTCATTTTATGAGGCCAGCATAACACTGACACATTGATAAACACATTACAAGAAAATAAAACTAGAGACTAGATGCAAAAATCCTTAACAGAATTTTAGCAACATGAATCTAGCAATGTATTATTAGGATAATATATCATAACTATGTGTAATTTTATCTCATGAATGCAACATTGACTTAACATTCAAAAATCAACTGATGGAAGTCAAAATTTTAACAGATCAAAAAATAGATAATCTCAGCCAATGAAGCAAAGGTATTTGACAAAATTCAAGTCATTCCTGATAAAACTCAGTCAACTAGAAATTGAAAGGAATTTTCCAAATGAATAATCAATATCTACCAAAAATAAGAATAAGAAAAAGCAAACAGATAAAAATTCTAGTAGGCAATGAAAAAAATACCAACTTATTTTGCCTAAGATCAAAAAAATTGCAGGGTTTTTTCAATCAAGAGGCCAGAAAGAGAGTTTAAAGGCATAAATTGAAAAGGAAGAAGTAAAATTGTCTTTATTTGCATATTGCATGATTATATTTAGAAATTCTAAGGAATTTTCCAAAAAGTTACTAGGACTAATAAGTGACTTTAGCAATATCAGTGTCAACATGCAAAATATCTACCAACCGGCCAGAGAAACCTCTTCTCTTTTAAAGGGTCATGTGATTAAATTAGGCTCACCTGGATAATCATTTTTTAAAGTAAATTGTTCCACACAGTGTAACATATTCCCAGGAGTGAGATCTCATCGAATTCAGATGAAACTACATACTTTCATAACTTCATAGCTGCAGCTGTCATTCACAAATATTTCTTCTCTGGCTTCTACTGAGATGACAGAGGAACAGTGTTTTAAAGTGCCCTAGATGTTTTTTGGTTTGATTTAGAATATGTATAATCTCTTGGAAGGGTCTTTTGTGTAGCTAAATACTCTGATCTCTTGATCTTTCTGAGGTTACAGGAAAAGTTTATATAACTACTGGGCATGCATGCTCAGGCATGTCTGACTCTTTGCAACCCTCTGGACTGTAGCCTGCCCAGGCTCCTCTGTCAATGGGATTTCTCAGGCAAAAATACTGGAGTGGGTTGCCATTTCTTGTTCCTGGTTGTATAGTTACGTCCTCAGCCTTTTCTCAATGTCAGCTTTCAGCAGCCATTTTTACACTGCACCATCTTTTGCCACCTTTTGCCACCATTATCAAGTCTTTGTTCCTTTTTGTTTAACAGTTTTTCACTCAATTTATCTCTCTCTCCTCACATTTTTCTAGAAGCAGCACAAAGAAACTAGGCTGTACCTTCAATATTTTGCTGAAAAATCTTCTCAGCTACATGTCCAAGTTCATCATTTATAAGTTTTGTTTCCCACATAACTCTGGCAGACAATTCTGCAAAATTTTCTGCCACTATATAGCAGGTTGTCCCCTCTGCTAGTTTCCAATGACATGTTTCATTTTCAGTATCTGTCACTATGTCATATTTCTATAAGAAGTCTTTCCAAGATAATCTAGGTTTTTTATATTATGCTCTTTAAAAGTCTTCCAACTGTCTGATTTCACATTTTAAGTATTTGTTATGGCAGCACCAACCTCCAGGTTTCAAAATATGTTTTGCTTTTTTATTGCTACCTAAAATGTTACCATGTGGGCTTCCCAGGTAATGCTACTTGTAAAGAACCAGCCTGCCAATGCAGAAGACATGAGAGACAAGGATTCAATCCCTGGATTGGGAAGATCCCCTGGAGGAGGACAGGGCAACCCACTCCAGTATTCTTGCCTGGAGAAACTCATGGACAGAGGAGCCTGGCAGGCTATAGTCCATGGGGGTCACAAAGAGAATGACACAACTGAAGTGGCTTAGCACGCAAAGAATTGTCACACAAGGAGCTCAGCTCAGAGCTCTGTGATGACCTAGAGGGGTGGGATCAGAGGGGAGGGAGGCTCAAGAGGGAGGGGATATATGTATACGTATAGCTGATTCATGTTTTTGAACAGCAGAAATCAACACAACCTTGTAAATCAATTATCCTCTAATTAAAATAAAAAATATATATTTATGCAGTCAAAAAAAATAAAAAGTTACCACAAACACAGCAACATAACACCATGCTCCTTTTATGTCTCATTGTTCTTTCAGTTAGAAGCTCAAACAGGCTTAACTGGGTTCTCTGCTGAGGGTTTCATAAAGCCCAAATCAACATGAAGCTGGGCTTCTTTCTAGAAGTCCTGTGGAAGAATCTGCTTCTGAGCTGATTCAGGTCGTTGGAATATACTTGTGTTTGTAGGACTGAAGATCCTGATTCCTTGCTGGCTATTAGCCGGAGGTCACTCTAAGCTTCATAAGGCTAACTTCTCATGCAACTCCTCCATCTTCTAACTAGCAGAGGCAAGTCAAGTCCTTCTCATGCTTTAAATCTCTCTAATTTAACCTCCCTGCTGCTCCCAAGACAAAGAAAATGCTCTCTTTTAACAGGCTCATGTGATTAAGTTAGGCCAAGCTGAATGGTCTCCATTTTGCCATATAACATATACAATATAATCATGGGAATGACATTTCAGGTTCACAGGTTCCATGCACACTCAAAGGGGAGGGAATTCACAAGGCTGAGCTCCACTGGGGATCATTCTTAGAATTCAGCCAACCACAAATTTTTGGAGATGAAGTCAATGATCATTTTCTTAATTATACAGGTGGTTTCACAATGGTTAAACCCATTAAACTGTATACTTCAAATAGATGCAGTTTATTGTTTGTAAATTTTATCTCAATTAAAGTTAAGATGGTTCACCTAATATCATATTTAAGGATGAAATATTTTTAAAATTCCCCCAATGTCAGAAGCAAGAGTCAGATATACTGTATCACTCTGCATATTTAAGATTGTACTAGAAGTTTTAGCTAGGGCAACAAAGCAACAAAAATACACAAAAAGTACAAAATTGGGGGAAAAAAGAAGTATAAATATAATTTTATGCCAATGGTATGATTGGGTATGAAAAGTCCCCACAGAATCGACAAACATCTTTAGAATTTATAAGCAAATTTAGCAATGTTGCATGACTGGGATAATGGTACCAAAATCTATAGATGTACATTAACAAGAAAAATTTGGAAAATAAAATCTTAAAAATAAATTTCATTTACAGTAGCATTTTAAAATACCAGATATCTAAGAATAAAGAAATGTACACAATTCTCTACACTGAAAGCAATAAGACATTAAAAAGAGAATTTAAAGACTTAGAGAAGACATAATATTTTCATGAAATATATTTAATTCCAATCAAAATCTCAAGTTTTCTTTTTTGGAAATTGGCAAGTTTATTATAAAGTTTATATTAAAATGCATGAAGTCCAAGATAACCTAGATAATTTTGAAGAGAAAATTTGGAGAACTTACCATATCTAATGCAAGACTTATTAAAATTGCCCTTATATTAATGTACTATTATTGCAGGGCTAGAGAAATGAACCAATGGAGTAAAATAGAAAATACAGAAACATATCACACATACACAGTCACTTGATTTACACTAAAGATATAATTTCAATTTAATGGGAGAATGATTAGTTTTTCTGTAATGAATAGCACTTGAGCAGTTAGATATTCAAAAAAAAAAAAAAAAAACTTTAACCTTAATCCCTATCTATGTGATATCCAAGAATAGTCCTAAGGGGAAAAGTAAAATGCATAGAACTTCTAGAAAAGAAATGGAAGAAATCTTTATCACCTTGGAATAGGGAAGGATTTCTTAAACACAAGAAAATTGAACTTCAACAAATTAGAAACTTTTATTCATCAAGAGTAAGAGGATTAAAAGCAAACCATAGCTTGGAAGAAGAAATTTTCAATACATGGACCTGACAATCCAAAGAGGAAAAGACAAGCAACCCAGAATTAAATAGGTAGAAGTTATGAAAAAACAGTTCACAAAGTTCAGTTCAGTTCAGTTGCTCAGTCATGTCTGACTCTTTGCGACCCTATGGACTGCAGCACATCAGGCTTCCCTGTCCATCACCAACTCCTGGAGTTTACTCAGACTCATGTCCATTGAGTCAGTGATGCCATCCAACCATCTCATCCTCTGTCATCCCCTTCTCCTCCCACCTTCAATCTTTCCCAGCATCAGGGTCTTTTCTAATGGGTCTGTTCTTCGCATCAGGTGGCCAAAGTATTGGAGTTTCAGCTTTAGCATCAGTCCTTCCAATGAATATTCAGGACTGATTTCCTTTAGGATGGACTGGTTGGATCTCCTTGAAGTCCAAGGGACTCTCAAGAGTCTTCCCCAACATCACAAAAGCATCAGTTTTTTCACACTCATCATTCTTTATAGTCCAGCTCTCATATCCATATATGACTACTGGAAAAACAACAGCTTTGACTAGATGGACCTTTGTTGGCAAAGTAATGTCTCTGCTTTTTAATATGCTGTCTAGGTTGGTCATAGCTTTTCTTCCAAGGAGCAAGCATCTTTTAATTTCATGGCTGCAGTCACCATCTGCAATGATTTTAGGGCCCCAAAAAACATTAACTGTTTCTATTGTTTCCCCATCTATTTGCCATGAAGTGATGGGACTGGATGCCATGGTCTTCATTTTCTGAATGTTGAGTTTTAAGCCAACTTTTTCACTCATCAACAGGCTTTTTAGTTTCACTTTCTGCCATAAGAGTGGTGTCATCTGCCTATCTGAGATTATTGATATTTCTCCCAGCAATTTTGACTCCAGCTTGTGCCTCATCCAGCCTGGCATTTTGCGTGATGTACTCTGCATATAGGTTAAATAAGCAGGGTGACAGTATACACCCTTAACATACTCCTTTCCCAATTTGGAACCAGTCTGTTGTTCCATGTCCAGTTCTCACTGTTGCTTCTTGACCTGCATACAGATTCCTCAGGAGGCAGGTCAGGTGGTCTCATATTCCCATCTCTTTCAGAATTTTCCACAGTTTGTTGTGAGCCACACAGTCAAAGGCTTTGGCATAGTCAATAAAGCAGAAGTAGATGTTTTTCTGGAACTCTCTTGCTGTTTTGATGATCCAGCAGATGCTGGCAATTTGATCTCTGTTTCCTGTGCCTTTTCTAAATCCAGCTTGAACATCTGGGAGTTCACAGTTCACAAACTGTTGAAGCCTGGCTTGGAGAATTTTGAGCATTACTTTGCTAGCATGTGAGATGAGTGCAATTGTGCGGTAGTTTGAGCATTCTCTGGCATTGCCTTTCTTTCAGTTCACAAAAGGTATCTCTAAATGGCCAATAGACCTAGGAAATGCTGCTCAGCATCAAGGTAAGGCAAATTTAAATCACAATGAGATTGCCGATATAAGCTCTCCAGAATGATTCAAACTGAAAAGACTGAAAATACCAAGTGTTGGGAGAATATGGAACTGGAACTGTCTCATACACTGCTGCAGGACACTGGTACTACCACTTTGGAAAACTGGCACTACGTAAAGTTTAACATATGCTTACTCAGATCCAGCACGATCTTCCTCCAGGGAATCTTCCTGACCCAGGGATGGAAACTGCATCTCCTGCATTGGCAGGCGGATGCTTTACCACTAACGCCACGTGGGAATTTTTCTAGGCATTTATCCAAAAGAAAAGAAAATATATGTCCATAAAATACATATATGAAATGTTTATAGCAACTGCATCTGCAACAGGTGAAACTTGACAACAACCCAAATATCTTATCATGAAATGAACAGATAAGCAAACTGCAGCGTATCTATATGGGCCTCCCAGATGGCACAGTGGAAAGAATCTGCCTGCCAGTTCAGAAGACACAAGAGACTTGGGTTTGATCCCTGGGTCAGGAAGATCCCCTGGAGAAAGAAATGACGATCCATTCCAGTATTCTTGCCTGGGAAATCCGATGGAAGAAGAGCCTGGCAGGCTACAGTTCATGAGGTCACAAAGAATCAGACATGACTGAGTGACTAGCACACAGAATATCTATGCAATGGAATAATTCAACCATAATCAAAAAGGAGCAAACAACTGATACATGCAACAACACATATGAAGTTCAGGATAATATGCTGAACAGAAGAAGCCAGCCACATGCCATGTCATTGCATTTTATATCGTTTAAGCACTGGCAAAATAAATTAGCAGTTGTAGATTCAGATCAATGCAGTTTTTCTTAGCCTTTTTTTGCTTTATCGCCCCCTCAATCCCTGTGACTGGACCCTTTTAAGACAGTTTCTCCCCAGAACACTTCCCCCATTACATGTTAATATCACAGGCATACTGCATATCTGTTTATATAATGATGGTCCTTTGGCAGGACACAAACCACTGAAACAGCTATGAGTTTTTTGCTTCCCCCCATCCACAAGAACACTTGGTTGGTATCACCCAACTGAGAACATGTGGACTACTAGTCCTCTCCAGCAAGTTGTTATCTGGGGAGGGGCATGACAGAACCATCTGAGCCCTTGAAATTGTCTATCTGAGTGGTGGTAACACAAACATATACATATTTCCAAATATGTCCAGATATACTTATTTGGCCTCTGAAGATTAGTGCAATGTATAATACTTATACTTCAATTAAAAAGTAAAATAATAATAATGGTAACAAGGAGAAGGAACAAGGATCCAGT
This sequence comes from Bos grunniens, assembly GCF_055505025.1. Taxonomy (NCBI): domain Eukaryota; kingdom Metazoa; phylum Chordata; class Mammalia; order Artiodactyla; family Bovidae; genus Bos; species Bos grunniens. The sequence continues at coordinate 31,581,863 of NC_141190.1, read as the reverse complement.
TTCTCACTGTCTCTCAACTTTGTTTTTTGCTACTCAATTTTCAGGGGCTTCCCTGGTGGCTCAATGGTAAAAGAATCTGCCTGCAAGGCAGGAGACACAGGAGACGTGGTTTGATCCCTGGGTCGAGAAGATCCTGTGGAGGAGGGCATTGTAACTCATTCCAGTATTCTTGCCAGGAAAGTTCCACAGATAGAGGAGCCTGACGGGCTATGGTCCATGGGGTTGAAAACAGTCGGATATAACTGAAGCGACTGAGCACGCGTGCACTCCATTTTCACACAGACTTCTCCATTGCAGTGGCAGGATGGAGCTGTGAGAATACAAATCTCGAAAACGCTGGCAGTCAGTCCAACAGAAAATATGAATAGGAACTACTCTTTCTTCACAGTTAAAGCAAAAGTTCTGCTCTGATTCTCTTTGGTCCAACCTGGGAAAGATGTCCATTTCCTAAACTTGGATCCAAGAGGAGAGTGATAATCTTTGGTCACACCCTGAGTCTTAGGCTCACTTATAAGTAGGGAGCCGCATTAACAACATTCAGACCAGATGGAACTAGACTCAGTGGAGGAAAACAAGTGGACCAGAAGGATGATGGATGCTAGACAAAAGAGCTAATATGAAAATTTAAAAAACTTCACCTGCCCTCACCTTGCACTGTCAAAATAGCAGGCTTTCTTAGGGGACCGCATGCAGGTAGGCAAATGAGTCTCTTCCCCGGACCCCACAGCCAGGTGGGAAAGCTCTAATACCAGGCTGAAATGGATTCAAATATTTTATTTGTCCAGCTCCTTGTTCCCTGAGCTCTTAGATACAAAAGTAAAAATATCATTTGGATTAAAAGGATAAACAATCTTCAGAGAAGAGCAAAGAATGTTGAACTAGAGTTAAGTCACACGGATTCTAGCCACTTTCACATAACTAAATCTCAGTTTCGTCTCCTGTAGAATCTGGAAAGTGTTCTTTGTGCTGTCTCACAGGGTTATGGTGGAAAGGAACACAGTATGGTTAGAATGGCTTTAGTGGAATTAGGGGAGGATTCTGGGCTTCAAGATCACAGCTGCTCCAAGATCAGGAACTGTCCCTGCTCCCTGGCACTATGGATTAAGCAATCCCATAACACCGTAGCTTGCATTTCCGTATTTAGTAAACAGAACCATTGAACTCATACAGCCTTCTCCTCTCTCTGATTAGATACACAGATGTCAGGTAACAGTGGATATTCGCCTACTGAAATGTTAGATCTAGAAAAGGAGAAGTCCACAAGTCAAGAAGTCTGGTAAACCCAGTTCTTTGGTGTTTATGCTCAGATACTGAAATACCAGGAGTTCACATGGAGAAGGTAGATGGGGAACTCCAAGGTCAAAAGATCAAGGTCATTGCAACCAGCACTAGAATCCATCTCTCCCAATAATGTCCTTCTGATCTTCCCCTCTCATCCTGCATTATTGTGACATGTGGGAAGGGGGTATAAATTTAGACAGGTAATGGGGAAGTTTAACTAAAAGAGTAACTTTCAGTGTTAAATGATGAACCAGTTTGCCAGTGGGCTCTCAGTTAACACAAATATAATTTCTTAGATCATTTGCCAACTGTCCATTTTAAATTAACCCAGAACCCAAAGAGGAATTCAATTACTTGAAAGATAGGTCATACATAGCAAATACTTCTGTAGTTGAAACCCAAAATCTGCCAGACATAGGTGAGATTTTTACAATCATCTCTCCTTTACCTGTAAATACATTTTTATAAGTATCATAAATCACCCTTAAATGTGGGAGGTGGCATAAAAGTAAGATCAATGAATGAAGGGCAGCAGGTCAAAGAGGAAAAAGGAACAGCCCTGATCTTGCCTCTTGCTTCCTAAAAGTACAACTGTGCTCCTGTAGGAGACACCCCCGCCCTTACAGCCAGACAGAATGATGCTCTGGAAGCTTGAGTCACTGTCTCACACACTCTGGAGCCTGCCCCTAGGGCCCTAGGGCAGTAATCCACAACCTTCTACAGGAGATGACTGTGGGAGGGTTTATGAAATGAATAAGACCCTGTACCCTAGGATGGATGTGGGCAGGTGGGTTGGAAGATGAAGAGCAGGCAATTTAACTGCAAAGCTTGAGTTTAACATAGAGATGAGTTTTCTCCTTGTACTCTGATTTGTCTTCATTTCCAGCATGGAATCTGCTACAGACGTTTAAGTTGCCATTAGGGACGGGAACTAAAGTGGAGCATGAACCAGAAACTAGAATGAATATGCTGCTGCTGCTGCTAAGTCGCTTCAGTCGTGTCTGACTCTGTGCGACCCATAAATGGCAGCCCACCAGGCTCCCCCGTCCCTGATGTGCTAATTCCCACAGCGAATCCAAATATTAACTTTCTAATTGAATTGCAAGTTTTTTAAAACCAGTGAACCAGCTCAAATTGGAACTGAACCTATATATTCTCTAAAACTACTAAATGGAAAAGAGCTACTAAAAGGAAAAAAATAAAAAGAAATTTAAGAAGTCACAGAGGCTTTATATCTTCCCAAAATAAATGAAAGCAACTATTCACACAGACTTTCAGGAAAATATTCACAGTAGCACTATTTGGAAAAGCCAAAACCTGGAAACAATTCAAATGTCCATCAAATGATGGAACAAAATGTAGTGTATCAATGTGGTGGCTTATTTATTTTAGCAATGAAGAGAAACAAAACACTGACACATGCTATAATATGTATGAGCCTCAAAAACATTATACTAAATGCAAGAAGTCAGATACAAAAGCCCACATATTACATGGTTCCACTAATATGGTTGTCCAAAAACAGCCAAAGCCATAAAGAGAAATTAGCATTGTGGTTACCTAGGGCTGGGGATGGGAACAAATGGGTGACAGGGATCTTTTGGGGTGATGGAAATGTTCTAGAATTGCATTGTGGTGGGATTTGCATAACCCTGTACATTTACTAGAAATCTATTAATTATTCCCTTTTCAAGTCTCATAACCAATGGATATCATTTCAGATTGCTGATTCCTTCATTTGTTTGCAAATATATATCTAGAAATGCCTTGGTCCATTGGCCTCTGCCCATCAATTCCATGAATACCCATGAATATTCCATTAACAGAAAAGACATATTGGAGAAGCAATATACAACAGTTTTCCAATGGTCATGGCTTTAGTAAAATGCCCATTCCTCATATTACCAAGGTGGACATATAAGTATCTCTCAGGCTCGGTCTCTGTGATTGGTCCAAGGGGTGGCCATAAAATCCAAACCCACCAATTAGAGTCTTGCCCTATGATTTTTGTAATTGGAAACTGGAAGCCTTTTTCTCCAGCCCAAAACTGGAATATGCGAGTTCAGGGCTCCCCAGTGGCATTTTCACTGCCTCCTAGTCCATTTGCAACGGAAAGTGGAACAATGCATAGAGAAACTTGGGCTTCCCAGGTGGCTCAGTGGTAAAGAAACTGCCTGCAATGCAGGAGATGCAGAATCTTCTGCACTGTAGGTTCAGTCCCTAAGTAGGGAAGATCCCCTGGAGGAGGAAATGGCAATCAGCTGTAGTCATCTTTCCTGGAAAATCCCATGGACCAAGGAGACTGGTGGGCTGAAGTCCATAAATAATCAGACATGACTGAGCAACGGAGCACACACAGAGAAGTTCAGACATGAAAACCGATGAGCAAGAGACTGCTGCTGCTGCTGCTAAGTCGCTTCAGTCGTGTCCGACTCTGTGTGACCCCATAGACGGCAGCCCACCAGGCTCCCCCATCCCTGGGATTCTCCAGGCAAGAACACTGGAGTGGGTTGCCATGTCCTTCTCCTAAGTGCATCCAATTTCAGAAAGCAAAGCAAACTTCATGTCAGCTCCACCCCTGCCTCCTCTGAATTTAGGTTATATTTGCCAATTATTCTGCCTCCACTCCAACCCACCCCCTATTTTGCTTAAGTCAGTTTGACTTAGGATTCTGTTACTAGTAAATAAACCACCAGAGACAGAAAGAGAACTCAAGGTGACCTCTCTTAGGGAAGCTCCTCTGTAATCCTTTCTTACTATTAACATCTCAACCCCAATACATTCAGCTGACGTTTTCTTGTGTTGACCCCATGGCTGAGATCCAGTGCTCACTTACCATACACAACAGCACAGATCAGCAAACATTTTCTACAGAAGTCCAAAAAGTAGATATTTCAGGCTGTGTGGACTATTGGGTCTCCATCACAGATGCTTAACCCTCCCATTACAGTGTGAAAACTCCATGAACAATATAAATGAGTATAGCTGTGTTCCAATAAAACTTTATTTACAAGAAAAAGGTGATGGGTCAAAATTGACCCTCAGGCCATAGTTTGCCAACCCCTGCTCAATAGGATTTTATCTATTTATTTGACCTGAGGTTCCCAGAATTGGATTAATCACAATCCTTAGTTCATAACACACTATCACCATTGACTGATGATAGTCCTTTTTCATTAGAGTTATTGATTGATTTTAATAATGTAATGAAGACTAGTGAACTCAATACACACTCAAGATCTGGAACATTGTTAACAAAACTGACCTAGGTCTGGTGATCAACCCGAGAGGTTGGATTTCTAGGCAGAGGGAACACGTGGGCAGTAGTATGAAGACATGGAACCACATTATTCCTTTCTGAGTGGCTTGGCTGAAGTGTACAGTGAAGTATGGAAAACAATAGAAAGTTAACCAGGACAGGAAGTCTAGCCCCAGGTACTAAAATGTTGCCCAAACATTTCTTGATATGTGATAAACATGTATAAAATATATTTTTCTCAGACTATTTCTTGAAGAACTACTAAAAAGACCAGCCAAGCCAAAATTATTCTTCCTGGGGAGCCTGAAACTTGAGAACTTGAGTGGGGAGGTATCTTTAAGAAACTTTATCTTAAAGGTATCTTTAAGAAACTTTATCTTAAAGGTATCTTTAAGAAACTTTTAAGTAAGTATCTTTACTTTAAAAAGTAAAGATTTTCAACAGTCCAGTCAGTTCAGCTGCAGAGTAACTCATCCTCTAATTCTATCAGGCTCTGGCTGTCGGGAGTGCCAGACAAGCTTAGGCACAGGTGAGATCTGAGTAGGGTCACCACCTTGGGCAGCCAGAAGGTGGTGGGAATGGTGTGGAAATGCTGACTCAGGTCGGGTCACCCGCAGACCTGTGGATGTTAGATGAGGGGCAGGAAGCCACAGTTGCCCCCTCTGTGGAGTAAGAAGAGAATGGGGGCATCCTTGTGAACTCTGGCCTCCCTGTGTGTGGTTCTCATTAGTGCAAATCATGCAGCCCAGAATTCTGGGTCTCCTTCTGTGCCAGTGAGATTGCACGTCCCTATCCCTTTAAATAGATGTGACCATGTGGCTCACATTGCCCAGTGGAAGTGAGACTGTGGACGTTACGCATGTCTCTTCCCAAGTGAAAACTTCAAGAGCCAGAGTCCAGTTCACCCACCTGTCTTCTCGTTGCTGAGGTGACTGTAGAAGCTCTGTTGAGACAGAGACTGTCAGGCCTAGTCCTTGAGTGACCGAGAGAGCACTCTTCTGACTTACACTAGACTTTAATATAAGCCAGAAATAATTCCTTGTTGCAGTAATCCATGAGCTAGGAGCTTTGCTTTTGTCTATTCAGTTAAGAATAACCTAGACCAGGGTCAATAAACTACACTGGCAGGTGAAAATCAGCTCACGGAGCCTGTTTCTGTAAACAGCCCTACACGGCTCCCCTGGCCCCCCACCCCCACTTCATTTATGTAGTGTCTACAGCTGATTTCACACACTAAGGGCAGGTCCAGTAGCTGTGACAGACACCAAACAGCCCAAAATATTCACTGTTGTGCCCCTTACAGAAAACATTCACTGACCTCTGACCTAAACAATCCTGACCAAAACACCCTTTCAACTGAACCCCAAGCACAATGATCAATCCGGCGAGCCTGTCCACACTCCCTCACCTCCCCTTTCTTCCTTCCATTCTGTCCTTCTCCCCCGCACCCCCGCACCATGGGTCCTCGATCTTTCAAGAAAAGATTTCCTATCAGTTGCTCAAATCTTGGTAGGAAACTCATTTGAGGAAGAATGTGAACCTCTTCCAGGAACATTAGGTCATGACTTTAAAACTATAGACTCTGCTAAAGAAAGCGTCCATGAACAGGTAGTGTAATTGCAGCCTGGCGTGCAGCCATTAGGGCGGGATTAGCGAGAGATCCGGAGAAGGCAATGGCACCCCACTCCAGTACTCTTGTCTGGAAAATCCCATGGACAGAGGAGCCTGGTGGGCTACAGTCCATGGGGTCGAGAAGAGTCAGACACGACTGAGCGACTTCACTTTCACTTTTCACTTTCCTGCATTGGAGAAGGAAATGGCAACCCACTCCAGTGTTCTTGCCTGGAGAATCCCAGGGACGGGAGAGCCTGGTGGGCTGCCGTCTACGGGGTCGCACAGTGTCGGACACAACTGACTCGACTTAGCAGCAGCAGCAGCAAGAGATCTTTAGTGCATGGACTTTGTGGGTTCCATTCCACCCAGAGTCAACGTCTCAGTGATTCCCACAGTGGCAGTCACTGTGGTCACAGTCCACAGACCTGGCCCCCAGTTTGTGCTGCCTGAGGAACCTATGGACAGGCTGGGTCCTGGGTCTCTGGTTCCCTCAGTAATGACAGCTGGGCAGGGTCTGGGGACCTAGCCTGGAGGGCACTGCCAGCTGAGATCTACCTCTTCGACTGGACACAGGCACTGGCAGGAGGACCCAGACTGGGTACTGGACCAGTGCTCCCAGGCAGGGTAACCAGCCCACACAGGTACCCTCATCCTCTTAGCCAAGGCCTGGGCCTTGGAGGATGAAAGTCAAGCCTTGGGACCTTGAACAAGTAAAATGAGGGGTAATTTGTTAAGTGTTGAAAGACACAAGAAGGCATGGAGTCAGAATTTAATTTCTCCCCTTTTCTTTCTTATATAATTCTCAAGCCTATGACTTTTAAGAGTATTACACCTTTAGATAAAAAGTTGCAGAACAGAGAGTAACATTTGTTTTGATGGAGTTTGCAGAAAAATCATAACCTGCCCATGACCTTACCTACACGGATAGCAGCAAGAAGGACGATCTTATACCAAGCAGTTTGCAACAACTAGCCACACCCCTTTTCATCTTTTCTATAGAAAGGCTTTGCTGAAAGCCTTGGAGGCGTTGGGGTTTTTAAGGCATAAGCCACCTGTCTCCTTGCATGTCTCTGCAATAAACTTTTCTCTGCTGCAAGTGCCAAGGTTTTTGTGTTGTTTGGCCTCACTGTGCGTTGAGTACATGGAATGCATTCAGTAACAGTGGAAGGATTGTTTTGAGGAGAAGGTAGGAGTTCCTCCGGAGTTCCCTCAAGTGACATCATGCAGGTGACTGCTTTCTATCTCTGCAAGCCTGAGAAGTCCTAGGAGGAACGTGTAACAGGGATCTTTCAAAATCTCCCTTATCTACCTCCAAAATAGCAACATCTGTTCCCTAACCATTTCATCCACCAAGAACACAGCTAGGACTTCAGAGTAAACCAAAATGGCTTGAGGGCAGCCACAAAATGAACATTTTAAATCCAATATATTAAAATACAAGGAATTTACACTTCCCAGGTGATGCAGTGATAAAAAAATCTGCCTGCCAATGCAGGAGACATGAGAGATGTGGGTTTGATCCCTGGATCAGGAAGATCCCCTGGAATAGGAAATGACAAAATGGCAACCCACTCCACTATTCTTGCCTGGAGAATCCCCACGGACAGAGGAGCCTGGCGGGCTGCAGTCCATGGGGTTGCAAAAAACTGGACACAACTGAGTGACTACTCACACGGACAGAATGGAGTGGTTACACGTGCACACACAAGGAATTTACATCAAGGCAATTGACTCTGAAGTTTACATACAATTCTAACTTGAAGCTTATAAGATTGCATCAAGAATCAACTCACAAAAATTCCCTCACTATCTCCACCCATGCATTTACTATCCATCCATTCATTTATTTATTCCACAACACTCTTGTATTTTCAAATACCACTTAACATTTATAGAACAATGTGTAATCTGACACACCCACATACGTGAGCTGGCTTATACAGGAAACACCGAGATGAGTGAGACTCTGTCCAGCCCTCAAGGAAATGATAACACTGGGACTGCAGGACTGTCGACTACTGACCCTGACTCAAGGCAGAATGAGCCGAAGTATTTAAAAGGTAGGAGACAGTTCCTATAGGAAAATGCTGGAGGAACAAGTCTGGCTTAAAGATCTGAGCAGAACCTGGCAAGGCAGAACAGAGGCAGCAATTAGGAGGGAGAAAGCAAGCAGAACAATCTGGAAAGGCAAGCCAGGCAGATACAAGATCACAAGGATGCTGGCACATTCCCCACACCTGAACCACAGTACTCAGGAGCTTCCTCCACACCCCTCCACTTCACTCTTCACCTGCAGTCTAACAGACCCTTGAAGATATAAATCTGTTTACTCGTGCCTCTGCTTAAGACCTTTCAGTGATTTTCCGCCACTGTGAGAGTTTTAGACCAGGCCAGAGGGCCTAGGGAGGAGGGGACCCGCTTGTCTGTGGCCTGGCTCATGTCAAGCACTGGTATCTCACTAGACCAGCCATGAGCCTTCTTTTGCAGCCAGTCCTTCACATCCTTGGGCCTTGGGTCCATTTAGAACAAAAATAGATCTCTGTGACCTTCATAAACCTCAAAAGCATGCCTAACAGTATAATGCAGTGCGTGTGCTATTAATAACATTTAGGTATCAGCCTCCATGTTTTCCATCTAGAGGACAAAAAATAAAACCGAGCAGGCAATAAGGGCTCAATGAATTCCACATGCTCCAATCTTGGAGATAAGGAAGAGCACCACAATTGAGAAAGATTTCTAACCTAAAGGGTGAAATCGTTTAAGCCTGGATGTTTAAAAGAATACATGCCCATTTGAAAAATCGGGCTAAATACTAGTTCCTGAAGGCTTCCTCACTCATCACATCTTCCTCTGAGGCTGAATGCCCCAGCAAAATTGTTTGTGTTCATAAACATCCCCACCAACCATCACCTCCCCGTGCTGCCCACATCCTGAATCTTGCTGAGCAGAGTGCCTCTTCTTCCAGCCCAGGCAGAACATTGACTCAGGTGGGAAAGAATAGATGTTCTTGAAATCAAATATCTGGTTTCATGCAAATATTGTCAGAAATAGACAATGAGAGAACCACGGAGGAAGTGCAATCGACACATAAACCTTGTTTCTAAAACAAATTTCTAAGCCACCCACAGGCCTGAAGTGAGCCTCCAGGAGTGTGACTCAGATGCAGCCTGAGATGTAAGCAAAATACTCAACTGCCTGAATAACACTTGTTTCAGGAACACCAAGAAGTTCTCCCTACTCTCAAACAGCAAGACGATCCTAAGGCCATAGCGCTAGAAATTTTACTAATAAAAATTCATTTCTTTGGACTTATGTTCTCTAGTCTACTTTTAAAAGACGAAGGAGGGAGCTGTCGTTCTTAAGATAAAACACTAAGCTGAGATCATACAAAATGTTAGATAATGGTAATAATAAAATTTTATGTTGATCTAGCATGTGATAGCTTCCAAATTCCTGACAAGTAGTTAGAATAAGCACTCTTTGTCCAAAATTTTACTGATAAGGAAACTGAAATTCAAGGAGGCAGTATGACTTGCTCAAAGACATGAAACATGAATTGCAGAGACAGAGCTGAAGCAGGTCTCCTGACTCCTAGCACACTGCCTTGTAGAGGTGATGGCAATGGCAGGGTCAAAGGGGTGTGGAGTAGGGAGTGTGTCTTCAAATCGCTAAATAATTTCCATCAACACTTTTTTGATCTATATAAAGTTTCTCCTAAATGTTGACAAACGAAGTTCATTACAGGATGCTTGGGAGTTTAGAAAAACTCAAAATAAATATAAGGTAAAAACATTATACCTACAATAGATTAAGCAGGCACATTGACAACCCTGAGAGGTCACACTTTCCATTTGAAACAGAGCTTACTTTGAACACATAAAAAGCAGTGTTCCCAAAACACTAACAACCCAGGCACCTTGTCATAGCCTTCCTCACTCATGTATTAGCCAACCACTCACATCAAACACCAGTCCATCATATCGCCATATCTGCACAGACAAATATCAGGCTCTCCAAATGGTCCTGCTGAAGTCTCACTCTTTGACTTCAGTTAATGGGAGAAGCACTCAACACAGAACTCTCAAAGAAATAATCCTCAGACATGTTCCTCAAGAACCCCACTCTCAAATGAAAAATGACAAAAATCAAAATATTTATGGCATATATTTAACAACAAAACCTGGAAACAATCCAAAGATCTTCAATAAGTAGGTGGAAAAGCAAGCTGTATTATTTCCTTCCTGTGGAATACTACTCAGCAGTATAAAGGAAAGCACTGATGCAGATCACACAGATGATCTTAGATGCATTATGCCAAGCGAAGGAAGCCACACACAAAACAACAACAACAAAAACCTGTAGGTCTGTCTTCTCATATGGGCTCCATGTGCAAAAACAGAGATTCAGAAACATTAAACACTCTTTGGAGAGGTTGGGCTCAACCTTCAAGGGACCCAGCTGCAGAGCTAACAGCTCACAAGAGAAGACAATATGCAAAAATCAGGGGAAGATTCAGGTAAAACAGTCTTTAAGTCTTCCACCCTGAGCAATCCCAGAGCACAATTAGGTATGTAAATCAGGCAGCGGTTCACAATAGCCATGCAAGACAGTCTTTCCTACGGTCAACTCATATTAATCCAGCTGAAAAGCTCAGAACTACAATTATGCCTTGACCATAAACTGTAACTTATCATGGTCAGTAACTAATACTAAGAAAAACTTCTGAACAAACATCTTATTTTCCATCTCAGGGTGACTGTAGCTATTTTTATTTGGGGTAATTTGAATTCAAAGGCAGTCACAGAAAACAAAGAAAGAAAAAGAAACCCTATTACAATTAATTTTTTAAAATGTATCAGGAATTACAAGAAGTAATTCAACCACTTTGGCTAAAATAAGGCTAAGCCAGACCTTGGATGCAGCCCAGGGTCAGTATACCTGCTGTCCTTAATCTGTTTTTTAAATTTCCTTTAAGAAAGAAACTTTGTTCTTGGCATCATTAGAGTATACTAGTCCCTTGACCTGGCCTCAGCCCAGCACTTTCCAAGCACTGGGCTGTCAAATGGAAATTGGCACTAAATGGATTCTTTTTTGAGCTGCAAATACAGTCAATCCAGGACAGTTTATACCAAGCATCTGCTCAACTGGATACAGTAAGGGATGCAAGCCCTCAAGAACCTTATATACTTATCGCCTCATACATGGAACAGTGTGTGTTAGTTGCTTAGTCGTGTCTGACTCTTTATGATCCCATGGACATTAGCCTGCTAGCGTCCTCTGTCCATCGAATTCTCCAGGCAAGAATACTGCAGTTGCCATTCCCAGTACTGGGCTGCCATTCCCTTCTCCAGGGGATCTTCCCAACCCAGGAATCAAACCGGGATCTCCTGCATTGCAGGCAGATTCTTTATCGTATGAGCCACCAGGGAAGCCCCCTGAGCCAGCATGCAATACCTTTCTTCAAAGAGAAAATGAAGAAAAATAATATAAATCCAAGCACTAAAATTTCACAAGAAGGTAAGAATACTGAGTTTAAAACCAGTGATTACCAAGCTTTATTGCACCTCAGAATCACTTAGGGTGCTGGTTAAACATTCAACCTCCTGAAACCCACTTACGGAAATTCTGTGTCTGTTAAGTATGGAGTGGATCTCAAGAATCATTGTTTTGGTTTGTTTTTTTTTTTTAGCAAGAGTCACATAGCTCCAGTCATTTTGATGCTAATGGTTCCAGACCACATACTGTAGTCCTCTACTACCCAGTGTTTCTGTAGGTGAGAGAACCACTGCCAAGAATGATCAGGAAAGGGTGTGCAAAGAAGCCAAGTATCGTTACGTTAAGTTAGAAGTGTTTCTCTTAGGAAACCAAATAAAACAACAGAGGACCTGACAAAAAGAAAACAAGCAAACACCCCCTCCTTTCTCATTGCCACCAGTTTCAAACATTGGAATCTCTGGTCTCATTGCTCTGATGAAGATGTCCCACGATATGGGAAAGGTCAGTCTCGCGGCCTGCAGCTAAGAAAATATTCGCCCTAGGGACATGATGGCCAAGAGACAGGCCACGTAGGAGCCCTGAAGGGCAGGTCTGCGGTTAGCAGATGCCACCGCTGGTTTGCTGCTGCGTGGAGCTCCCCTTGGGTTTTGGCTTTGAATGAGGAAAGTCCCCAGGAGGCCCACGTAACTTGTGGGAACCACTCTGGAGGTTCCCCCACAGGCTCTGGGAGAGACAGAGGTTAGAGGGCTGCTGAAATGGCTCCCAAGGATGCCAGCAGCCATCTTCTACACTGTGATCAACTCAGTGGCTCTATCTGTGCCCTTCTTCTTGCCTTGACATTTCCCTGGCAACTGACCCATGAGGATTGGAAGGAAAATGATTTCCCTACAGACGTTCACCTGGCAGATCTCCACACAAAGGGAAGAAAGGAGAAATCAAGGCAAAAATTCTGGAAAGAGGACTTCCCTGATGGCATAAAGGATAAGAATTCACCTGCCAAGGCAGGGACCACAGGTTCAATCCCTGGTCTGGGAAAGTTCCACAAGCTGTGGAGCAACTAAGCCCGTGCACCACAATTACTGAGCCCACGCTCTAGAGCTCCTGAGTCACAACTACCGAGCCCACATGCTGCAAATACTGAAGTCCACCTGCCTAGAGCTTGTGCTCTGCAACAAGAGAAGCCTCCGAAACGAGGAGCCCCCGATCAGTGCAGCTAGAGAAAGCCCACGTGCAACAATGAAGACCCAGTGCCGCCAAAGATAAATAAACGAAAATTTTGCCGATAGTTGAAAGTAAAAGAAGAGAGGCAACCTGACAGTTTCCATCCTGGCAAAGGACATTTGAGCACATGCGGTTTCACTTCTGAATATTTCTGTGGCGTTCTGGTTTCAGGCTATGTGAATTGCCAATCAAAATGAGTAAATATAACATGAATAAAACGCTTAAAACAGTGTCTGACGTGAAATGAACTCCCATGAATCAGTAGACCTTAACTTTGGCCTTACACGGGAATACGCTGGGAGCTTTAAAGCACTTATACCTGGATCTCACTTAAAGAGCATGATTTAATCAACCTGAGGTGTGGCTGGGTATCACGAAACATGTAACTATCTTATTCAGCTCAAATAACCCTGCAAGTATCCTAAGCTCCATTTCACTGCAGGGGAAACCAACATCTTAGGTTAAGAGATTCATCCAAAAGTACTCACTTACCATGTGAGTAACATAAAAAGGACTCAAACTGGCTTTTTTCCCACACTGGGCTCCTCACCCAGAGGTCCTGCATTGGTAGGATGAGCCCCCAAAGCCTGGTTTTCAAGGCCAGTGTGGCTTGTGCATGAGAAAGCCAGAGGGCTGTGAGAAACAGAGATCTGCTTTTAAAGGGCGCGTGCAAAATCACACAGACTCTGAGACCCAGCGAAGAGGTGCTAATATGAAAGGAGTCTGGGTCAGGCACACTTGGAGATCTCAGAGAGGCTCTGAGAGAGGCAGAGGCAACGGTGACTGCCCGTGGGACACAGATGCTGGCCGCGGCCTTCTTGCCTATTCTACCACGAGGACAGTGGGCCTAGCAAACACCATTTGGGAGTCCTCTCTCTAGCCTACTAGTGCCTCGGGCTCACCAATCTGCTCTCTGTATCCATGCACTTGTTTTTGTTTGTTTGCTTGAATTTTCTTTAGATTCCACATGAATATGTGAGATCATATGGTACTTGCCTTTCTCTGTCTGACATATTTGACTTAGTGTAATGGTGTAAGGGTCCATCCGTGTTGTCACAAATGGCAAGATTTCTTTCATTTTTTTATGACTGAGTAGTATTCCATGGTATATACATACCACTTTTTTTTTATCCATCGATTTATTGATGGAAATAGATTGTTTCCATATCTTGCTTCTGTAAATAATGCTGCAGTGAATGTGAGGGTGCACCTGTCTTTTTGAGTTAGTGTTTTACTCAGAAGCAGCACTGTTGAATCGTATGCAGTTCAACTTTTCATATTTTGAGGAACCTTCATACTTTTTTCCATAGTGGCTGCACTAATTTACATTCCTATCAGCAGTGCACAAGAGTTCCCTTTCTTTTCTTTTTGGTAACAGTCATTGTAACAGGTGTGGGGTGATACCTCATTGTAGCTTTGATTTGCGTTTCCCTGATGACTAGTGATTTTGAGCACCTTTCCTCATACTTCTTGGTCATCTGCATGTCTTCTTTGGAAAGATATCTATTTATCCCCTGTGTGTATTTAAAAAAATTGGATTGTTTAGTTAAAATTTTGTGATTGAGTTGTATGGATTCTTTATATATTTTGCATATTAGCCCCTTATCAGACAGTGACTTTAGCCATGAAATTACAAGATGCTTGCTCCTTGGAAGAAGAGTTATGACAAACATAGACAGCATATTAAAAAGCAGGGACATAATTTTGCCAACAATAATCCATATAGTCAAAGCTATGGTTTTCCAGTAGTCAAGTACTAATGTGAGAGATGGACCATAAAGAAAGCTGAGCACTGAAAAATTGATGTTTTTGAACTGTGGTGTGGGAAAAGACTCTTGAGAATCCCTTGGACAGCAAGGAGATCAAACCAGTCAATCCTGAAGGAAATCAACCCTAAATATTCATTGGAAGGACTGATGCTGAAGCTGAAGCTCCAATACTTTGGCCACCTGATGTGAAGAGCCAATTCATCAGGATAAGACTGAAGGCAAAAGGAGAAGGAGGTAGCAGAGGATGAGATGATTAGATAGCATCACCAACTCAATGTACATGAATTTGAGCAAACTCCCAGAGATAGAGGACAGAGGAAGCTGGTGTGCTGCATTCCAAAGGGGTTGCAAAGAGCTGGGCACAACTTAAAGGCTGAACAACAACAACAAAGAGATGAGCATGTTGGACTTAAAATCAGCTTTCACGTTGTACAGAGATAGGTTGTAGCATTTTTTTCAAACATTCACTTGCCTTGTTCAAGGACAATATTTTGGTATGAATATGTACTTATGTGATTAACCTAACATAGACATCCAGGGCGGAGAAGGCAATGGCAACCCACTCCACTACTCTTGCCTGGAAAATCCCATGGATAGAGGAGGCTGGTAGGCTGCAGTCCATGGGGTCACTAAGAGATGGACACGACTGAGCGACTTCACTTTCACTTTTCACTTTCACTTTTCACTTTCACTTTTCACTTTCATGCATTGGAGAAGGAAATGGCAACCCACCCCAGTGTTCTTGCCTGGAGAATCCCAGGGACGGGGGAGCCTGGTGGGCTGCCATCTATGGCGTCGCACAGAGTTGGACACAACTGAAGTGACTTAGCAGCAGCAGCAGCAGCAGCAGGCATCCAGGGAGTGACAGCAAATGTGTGATCCAACCAGTATGGACAACTCCCCTAAACAGGGATTTTCCTTTGGAACTTTATAAGAAGAAATAAGAGTTTGTTGTAAATATTGATAACTCTGCCCACACATTCAGAGGCACCACATGCCTCTGGTGTTGCCTTCAGAAGTCCTCTTTTCTATACTAGTGGGTCTATCAGTCACCCTCATCCTTGGGCATGCATTAAGATATCTCCTTCGCTCAGCTGTCTGAATGCCTCTTCTACATTATTCAAATGTCATTCCTCCTGGAAGTTGTTTCTCATCCTCTCAATTTTCTCATTCTCTAATCTCTGGCCTAGCTAGAACCCCTGGATGAAAAGACACTTTACTGAGCTTATTACAATTCTTTTGGTCACATGTGGCATGAACTTAATTCAGATAAGCAAAAAAAGGAGTGGGGAGCATCAAGGTATGCAAGGAAAGAGTAAACTAGAGGAAAGAAGACAGAGATGAAGCTAGGACCTAAGGCCGCGCAAACGTGGACGCAGACATCCTTATGACATGTTTCCATTCTGCTTCTCTCTGTATATGGCAGGTTTCCTCTTTACCTCCAACCAGCTTTCTGCGTGTGATGCAGTAAGTGGCAGCCAACAGCACCTAGAATTTTCACCATAGCATTTAACCTCCCAGAGATAATGTTTTATTAATTTTCTGGGCTTTAACACCCAAAGTCTCGAGGAAAGAACTTGCCGGTACAACTTGCTGGGTCATGTCTGCCACTGTGTACAAAAGGATGCAACCAGCTAATAAGATGACTCCTCCTGTCGGGGGCTGGGGGTTGAGAGGAACAGGACTACTGAGTACCTAAAATAATTGTCCCCTACCTGCTGCTGCTGCTGCTAAGTCGCTTCAGTCGTGTCCGACTCTGTGCGACCCCATAGACGGCAGCCCACCAGGCTCCCCCGTCCCTGGGATTCTCCAGGCAAGAACACTGGGGTGGGTTGCCATTTCCTTCTCCAATGCATTAAAGTGAAAAGTGAAAGTGAAGTCGCTCAGTCGTGTCCAACTCTTAGTGACCCCATGGACTGCAGCCTACAAGGCTCCTCTGTCCATGGGATTTTCCAGGCAAGAATACTGCAGTGGGGTGCCATTTCCTTCTCCAGTCCCCTACCTAGGGGCTCTTAAATAAAACAATTTGGACACACATTAAGTAAATAGTAAATTCATGCAATATCCACAGTCAGGTTCAGTCAGGTTTGACTCTTTGTGACTCCATGGACTGTAGCCTGCCAGGTTCCTCTTGTCCTTGGGATTCTCCAAGCAAGAATACTGGAGTGGGTAGCAATTTCCTACTCCAGGGAATCTTCCCAACCCAGGGATTGAACCCTCGTCTCTTGTATCTCCTGCATTGGCAGGCAGATTCTTTACCACTGTGCCACCTGGCTGAAATACCCACAAACACACACACACATACACATACACATACACACACAGAGAGAATGAAAGCAGCAAATTTCATCATTACTAAGTCTTTTGGTCACTTCGTTAAGATGCCAAAATCACTCAGGAGTCTTCTCAGATTTTCATTTCTTTCATATTAAGGAAATGGTAATGGCTTACGTCAGGGTTACTTCAGCTCTAGACGCCTCTGTCCTTCAGGAAGTCTCCCCTGTACGGAACTGGGCCAGACTCAGCTTACAGTTTTCATTCCAGAATGCTCACCTTCCTATGTTCTGCTCGTGGGACCTTTAATACAGAAGTGTATTTTCCAAGGTCTTCCTCCATCAGGGAATCACAGAATGGCGGGAACAAACCTCTTCTAATTAAACAGCTCTTCAGTAAATTCATTTACATATGATCTGACTTGGTTAATAAAAACAGATTAAATTCTTCTCTTCTGGGGCTGCAGTGCTTCGCTGCGATGAGAACCAGAGGAAGAGAGAGGAAATGAAATGTGATTCCAGCTCTCCACTGATGTGAGGTGGACTGCAAGAATAGAGAAGGGAGGGTCCTTCAGACAAAGGGACAGAAGTTCAAAGGTCGGGGATGGCACATTTGAGTTCTGCTTTCTCAGCCGCACCTAGTGGACAGTGGCTGACCATCGCTCACCAGCTAATTCTTTATTAATCATCCTATTCTCATTTATACTCATTGCCTTGATGTGGCGATGACAGTAGGTAACTCTGGCTTTGTTCTAGAATTTCCTTTTCACAATATTAGAAATCACTAGAATAGCTAGAGCCATTTGAATTGAACCTCCAATTCAAAAGTTCAAGTTAGGCAACTTAGGCAACGGGTGGTCCTGTAGGGGGTTGAATGCTGTAGCTTTCACAGCAGCAAAGAACATTTAGCCAGACCCAGTGTGGTGTGTGCTTTACAGACACGTCTCCTTTACTTCTCTCAACAACCCAAGGTGTTAACAAGCTGCGTTATTTTTACAGCGATCATTAGAGCAGTATGTTGCCCCTGGAGTCAGACTTGCTGGTTTCAGATCCTCGCTCCACTGCTTTCTGGCTCTGTGACATCCGGCAAGTTAGTGAGCTTCTTTGTGCCTTGGTTGATAACATGAGTTTAGACAGAACAGCACTCACCTCAAGTGTTGTCGGGAGAATTATTAAGCTAATAAATGCAGAGAGCCTGCAGCCCAGCCTGTTCAGTAAAGTGCCCCACGAATGTTAGTAGCTCCACATCATAGATCAGGCCCAGGAAAGGCTAATAAATTTGTCTAAGGTCACTCAGCTAGGAGACAAGTGAGATTCAAACAGCCAAGGAGATTCAAATTAACCCACACAACACAGCCGTGTATACTTGCCACACTTAACAAAAACTGACCCTGCACAAAAGCTACATCTGCCATCACTGTTGCTGTCGATCATTAAGTACAAACTTAAAAATGCATTTGGTTTCATGGCGGTTCCAGTATTTTATTTGCAGGCCAGTACTTTTGCTCATTAATGGTTATCATGACTGGGGATGTTTTTCAAGTGACCTGGGACTGATGTTCAAGTTCAAACTATGAGGAAATGTTTCTGTAAGAAAGTAGATACTGGGCATAGATATCTGCTGTCTACAGATGACTAAAGAGCATTTTTTCCAATGTTTAGTTTATGTCTGAGTGGATAAATTCAGAAGGACTTTGAAATGCCACTAAAAGGGGGTGGGGGGGAAGACACTCAACTCAAAGAAAAACTGAGGCAAAATAAATGTTCTGTTGAGCAAGTGATTGATGTCAGCACAGAGTGTGAGGCAGCAAGATGAATCGAGGTTACTGCTTCCTCTGGCTCAACTCAAAAGGAAAATAAAGGGAAATTGATGCAACCGAAGGAGGAAAGCAAGCTTGCTGCAGGACAGGGAAGAGCTGGGTCAATCTTAGTTTCACTGAATCTTCAATGAAACAAACAAACAACTATCACGCCCCCCAAAAACTATATTTCCCTCCCATGGAATTTTTCCTCTGTATCTCTATTTCCTGGCAAGTAAAACAAGAAGCAAGAATCTGAAATGCCCTCTAGGGGAATCACTGTTTCATTAAAAAAAAAAAAATTATCCACAGAAGACATCTGCTTAAAATTGCTCTAATGCAACACTTCTAGACTAAAATCTGGGTTGCAAATTGGTATGGCTTCAGCTTATATTCCAAATCCATCTATGGCTACGTCACTAACTGGTCATTGATTCCCTCCTTTGCATCACACTCATATCTCAGTAGGCAGCTTCTGTCATCATGACTCACAGCAGGGCTGGGCTCCACAATAAATGCCCCCTGGTCTAGATGATGCTCAATCTGAACTTAGCAGGCCTGAAATCAGAATGCAGGGCTTACCTTTTCCCCAAAAGCACTTCTTTATTAACCCCATCTCAACCCTAATCCATATCATACATTAAGATCCATATTCTCTTCTTCTTCCTTCCGTCCCATACACATCGACAGTGACAGTTAAACCGGGGAGAACTGTTCACAAGCAAGTAGATGTGGTCACCTGTCTCTCATTTTACAATTAATCATTTAATCCTGGCTTCCCAGGTGGAGCTAGACCTGCCAATGCACGAGACGTAAGAAATACGGGTTTGACCACTGGATGGGGAAGATCCCCTGGAGGAGTACATGGCAACCCACTCCAGTTTTCTTGCCTGGAGAATCCCAAGGACAGAGGAACCTGGTGGGCTACAGTCCATAGAGTTGCAAAGAGTCAGACATGACTGAAGCAACTTAGCAGAGCACAGCACAGTCTCTCACCTCTATTATTAGCAGGAAATGTGGTGTGTATGTCTCCCTCCTTGAGGATGTTCCCCCTTGGAATTTGCATAGTCCAAATCTTTGCAGAGTCTGTAAAGGGAGATGGTTCCATGAGTCACCGCTGTTATAGCTTCTTCTTGCCACAAGGTGTCACTGTTGGAAACCTGACCCATGCAGTTCAGTGCTTGCCCAGGGTCCTCAGACTCCTTGCTGTGGTAGACATTCCCACACAGGATGCTATGGTTCTTTGAGGTAAGAGGAATCCCTTCCTCGCTGCTAAAGCTGACCAAGGTTCCCATGCTTGGACTCCAATGTCACAGCTCTTTCTATTCAGTTCTGTCGATACCCACACCGAGAATCAACCAGCCCAAAGTGGGGTCAGGACTAAGCTTATTACACCACACCCAGGTAAACTGCAGTTACCTGGGGAAAGTCAGGAATACAGGAAGGGATAAAACACTAGGGCCAAATGAGGCAGCCTCCTACAGCATGAGAAAAACCATCACATACCATCAGGTGTGACCAGCTCCTGATGTCCTCATGGGAATCCTGTGTTTAATCAATCCAGCTCAGTGTATTAATATGAATTTGCATGAGACTTTAAATATTAAAAAGAAAACAGTCATGACTTTTTCCATTTTTATATTCTACTTGTTTCTAAAAATTATTTGAAACCATCCACGGGGGTAGGAGGGGGCGGAAAGAATCCCAGATACAATAGAAATTGAAAACCAAGGAACACTGGCAAGTAAGGGAATAATTGCTCGAAAAATCCTAGATTATGGAAGATCCTACAGTTAAGCTCCAAATTACCTTTGAGCTGCCTGGCAGCTAAGGCAAAGAGGGAAATCCAATGTATTTCCCGTTGTCTCATAAAAGGACAAATGTCATGTCATCAGGATAAACATCTTCCTGCCTGTAAGAGTTGAGAATGTGAATGTGGTGATGATAATTTGGCCCATAAAAATAAAAAAAATAAAACATTTTAAAGTCAGATAGACTATATGGATTTAGACAGTGATCATATAATTTGTTATATAAATCAGTACACTTTTGAGACTGAAAGGAGTGCTGTTAGTAATGTTGTGGGGCAATTATATTCCTTAGGTCTGTTCTGTGAAAGCTGAAGTGTATGCTCATCTGAGCTCTAGGACTTGTGACAATGCATTAAGCTGAGGTTAATGCAGTTGGGTTCAGCACAACGTGCTATTTCTTCTAAGACATATTCTTAACAATTGGCCTCAAACCCTCAAAGCAAATGCTGTACTCTCCATAAAAATCTGTTAGTCACTTAACTCAGAAGACAGGGAAGTTGTGCTGTTGTTTGTTTGGGTTTTTTTTTTTTTCACATTTATTTATTTATTTGGCTGCACTGGGTCTTAGTTGCAGCATAAGGACCTTTTTCATATTTGCCGCATACGAACTCTTCACTGTGGCACGTGGGATCTAATTCTCTGACCAGGGATTGAACCCGGGCCTCCTGCATTGGGGCATGGAGTCTTAGTCACTGGATGGCCAGGGAAGTCCAATAGGGAAGTTTTATTTGTCCTTCAATAGTCATCTTAAGAATATTGATAAGACAATGTTGTAAAACAACTATACTCCAATAAAAATTAATTTTAAAAAGAATATGGTCATTTATCCAACATGATCAATCCAGATGACCCTAATGTTTATCGAAAATCCTATAAATATCCCTCTCTATTTTGATTTAAAATAGAAAATGGCCAGGCCTTCTCTTCTTTTATTTCCTCTTAACAAAATATGAACAAACTTTTCTCCATGTTCAAAGTCCAATATTAAAACAATTGTTTTCAGTTTCTCAATATAAATGACCTAATAAGAGCCTTTCTGAAAGTTACATTACTGCTCACTCTGGAAAAGAAGAGACTGCCTTAAGATTAATGAATTACATTAAAAATCCAGGCTGATTCTTCTGCTCCCTGACAGCATGCAAACCTCCTTAGATAAATTAAATTGTATCTAATTAAATTATATAAATTAAATACTGTAATAATAATAGATAACATTTATTGGACACTTAGTATGTTCCAGGCACAGTGCCATATACTTTACTTATATTTTCTCATTTAATTTCAATATAATCCTAGGAGGTATTATTATCTCCATTTTACAGATAAGAACACTGGGATCAGAGAAGTGACTTGCCTATTGTTGTGTGGATGGTCAATAGGAAGATTAGCAGTCAAACTCAAGTCCATCTGAATCTAACCCTACAACATTAGTTCCCAGTCATCTTTCATCCCTTCTAATACAGTGGGAAATGGCTTAGAAAACATGTTTGAAGACAAGGGCTCATACCTGGAAAAACAAAACTTGCCACTAGACCATTTTCCTCCATCTTCCTGAAAAAAGGCTTCCAAAGGCCAACCCAAGAGGAGATTCCAGCATCACCTCCACCACACAGGAGCTCTTGGTGAATAGAGACACTTTTTAAGGTCAAGCTGAAGAACTTGTGCTTACAAATATTTACTGTTTGTGACTCGAACCAAAGAAATGCTTTGGGAAGGTAATGTGGTTAGAGAATTAAATTACAGAATACTGAAAAGGTCAAATTCTTGGGGAGAGGTTTGCTAAGATAATTGGATAATGACATTTTACATAAAACAAGAGAAGTCTGAAGATGAAAAGGTGTATGTGATAAGTTGAATGGCTAACTGCAGAAAATGACCCTCATTCCTCTGTTGGTTTTGAAAGATCACAGTTTGCTTTTCATTTCTGAAGCACAGGATTTCAAGGCTTTAAATACCACAGTATCAAAAGACCACCCACCCATTTATTCTGAAAAGATGACACCAGAGAGGGAGGGACTGGGACTGAAATCGATTTGTCAAGAGCCCTTTGAGATCAAGTCTGGCTTGTTCGTTGCCCTAGGTATTTAATCCAAACCGGCAACAAGATCATCAATTCTGTCATACTGTTGATGCAGATGCTACCAGTGCGTCTCCAGGTCCAAACTTTAAGATCGTCGTTGAGAAGGGAGGAAAGACACCTGCATGTGTACACTCTCTCCTTCTGATGCTGCTATGCAAAATCTGGTCTCCCACCAGGATATTGCTTGCTGGGAGCTCAGGGTCATTTTTATCCTCAGAATAAGAGTAAATAATGGTGGTGAGAATGTTGCCAGTCTATTCAGTTTTGAATTGGTGGAGGATGGAGTGTAGAAAGAGAAAACATGGGCACATACTAATTTAATACTCATATATCTCTACTCTCCACCCTTTCATCCTTTCTCCAGGGGAGGCAAACAAACAGAAAGGAATAAGTATTATTCAGCTGGTCTCCCAGAGAACACATGACAAAAACCCAACTTAAACTAGATTAGCAGAGAGGAGAAGAGGATTAATTTCCTCATGTGATCCTAACTGCAAGAACAGACATAAAGCAGTCTTAAAGGCTCTGATCTTTTCAGAGCCCTCCAGCTCTTGTTTCTGCTTCTCTCCAGAAGTCAGTTTCATTCTCAACTATTACAAACAAGCTGATTTCTTCCCAAGGCTGGAACAATGGCTGCCAGTGGGTCTTGGCCCCAAGTTTTTCCAGATTCAGTAATATGGTAGATGATTTGCAAATACTACTGTAGTGATTCCTTCCAACCTTATACACAAAAGCCTTTGCAGTATTATTTTGTCATTCCTCCGTTAAGAGGTGAAGTATGTTTGCTTTTGTCTTAAATCTAAGCTAGCCCTGTGATTCACTGTGACCAAAATACAGAAGTAATGTTTTTTAATGTCAACTTTTGGCATCAAGAGACCTTCAGCTTCTGTTTTTGTCCTCATAGAGCGCTTTCACTACCGTGAAAGGAAAGCCAGGATGGAAAGACTGACCCAGACAATAACCAGCACCAAGTCTCTAAATATACAGTGAAACCATCATGGAGTATCTGGCCCTACTCAAGCCATTGGCTGACTTCAGCAACATGAGAGAATGTATTTGAGACCAGCACACGAGCAACTTGGATAACCCACAGAATTGTGAAAATAATGTCATTGCTACATCAAATCACTAAGTTTGGGGTGGCTTGTTATGCAGCCATAGGTAACTAAGAGGGGAGAAATGCTTACCTTTAGACCAGTTCCTGTGCCCAGAGAGGTAGGATATGTCTTGCAAAATGTCAAGACCTTTTGGACCACATATCAGAGTGAGGAATAAGGAAGAGCAATTCCCCCAAAAGAAGGATCATGCTATTTCCAAGGCAGGAAGGTGGGTCTGGGAAGACAAATAAATGCTGTAGCACTTTACAGTTAGTAAATATCTTGACTGAACTTTCACAATCTTCCAATGATATGACAAGATTCTAATTTTACTAATGAGGAAACTGAGGCTCAGAGAGGTTTCAGGATTTTGCCAAGGTCACAGAACTCTCACGTGGCAAAGCCAGAACTCAAATCTAACACTTCTGGTCCGTGTCTAGTCCTACCTCCTGTGTGTGTGCTTAGTTATGTCCAACTCTTTCGCGACCCCATGAACTGTAGCCTGCCAATCCTCTATGTCCACGGGATTTTTCAGGCAAGAACACTGCAGTGGGTTGCCCTTTTCCTCTTCCAGGGGATCTTCCCGACCCAGGGATAAAACCCATATTTCCTGTATCTCCTGAATTGCAGGCAGGTTCTTTACCCGCTGAGCCACTCGGGGAAGCCCCCATGTCTAGTAGTCTTCCCTTAAAAGCAGTCCTGGGATAAGGAGGCAGTTAACCAACCCAATAACAGCATTTCTGTCGGAAATATAAAACAGGTGGCCAGTTCAGCCTCTGAGCCAATGGCCAAGGCACATGACTGGTCTTCTCTGGTAGCTCAGCTGGTAAAGAATCCACCTGCAATGCCAGAGACCCCAGTTCAATTCCTGGGTCAGGAGGATCCCCTGGAGAAGGGACAGGCTACCCACTCCAGTATTCTTGGGCTTCTCTGATGGCTCAGCTGGTAAAGAATCTGCCTACAATGAGGGAGACCTGGGTTTGATCCCTGGGTTGAGAAGATACCCTGGAGAAGGGAGCAGCTACTCACTCTAGTATTCTGGCCTGGAGAGTTCCATGGACTGTATAGTCCATTGGGTCGCAAAGAGTCAGACACGGCTGAGCAACTTTCACAAGGCACTCGACCACCATCACGCTGTCTCCAGCCCAGGGCCTCCATGTTAATAGATGGAATCCATCGGCTCAGTGAAGTGACAGATCCATCACCAGTAGCCATACTGAGGAATAAGCAAACAGCAGGAAGGCAGAATAATGATCATAGAAATGGGGAGTGCCACTAGATTAAGGCACAAGACTGCTGCTACATTTAAAAGAAAAATCATTTCAATTCAGACTGAAAATGGAAGTCCCTTCCGTGGGAGCCACAGAGGAAGAGTCCATTCCTTAGTATCACCAAGCACCGTCCTCTCCCCAGCAAGATGACCAGAAGCAGAGCAAACATGCGCCCAGTGTCTTCACTGCAACAAGCTCCTTCCATTGTTTTATTTTTTTTCCTCCATGAACACTAGGCTTTGAGAATTTGGACTTCCAAATATACTGATTATTAATTAACAATTTATTTCCTTGGTTTTTCCTACATCAAAGACTTGTCTGACTGCAAATTAAACAATCTAATCAGCATGAGCTAAAGTGCTACCACACTGAGTTGCTGTAATCTCAGCCAAAAGCAAAGAAAAATTTTAGGTTGCATATTTATACAGAGTTAGGTTTCATGGGCTATTTTAGTTAAATTTCTTTTAAATATTGAAGAGAGTTGAAGAACTCTCATTAATACCTTTTAAGAGTTATGAGGGGCCATGCAACTAAAAAGAAATAAGAAAAAGAAAAACATAGTAAAAAGGAAAATAGTCAACCCTTTTTGATTATCAATGAGTCATAATTATTCAAAGAATTATATGCATACATGTATATGTTTATGTGTAGAGCGATTAAAAGTTTTACTTAACACTTCCTTCACTATACCAAAATTGTAGAAGAGAAGATTATAGACTTATTCTTTATTAACACGGTCACTCGGCCTGCTTCTCAGGAGAATTTGAATTAGTTTTAAATAAAATAGTTCCATATAATATATGGAAAAATAAAAATAAGATCATTAAACATAAATTTTAGAACTGGAAGAGAGGAGGGGAGAAAAATTAATCAAAAACTATGGATAATGTAATTACATTGATCAAACAATAAATTAACTTCTGAGCTTCCTTGCAACCAAGGCAAAAGATAAGGACAGGAAGTATATTTCTAGGGAGCAGAGCATATCACTACGTTGAAGGGGAGGAAAGCTATCAGAACCAGAGACTTCTGATGGATTTCCCTGGTTGTCCAGTGGTTAAGACTTCATGCTTCCAATGTAGAGGCCATGGGTTCGATCCCTGATTGGGGAAGTTCTGCGTGTTGCACAGTATGGCCAAAAAAAAGAGAAAAAGGAGAGAGAGTCTTTGGGGGAACCCTTCCACACTTTTGTTGGGAATTTAAATTGGTGTAGGCACTATGGAAAGTAATACAGAGGTTCCTTAAAACACTAAAAAAAGAATTCATATGATCGAGCAATCACATTCCTGGGCATTTATCAGGAGAAAACTTCGATGCAAAAAGACACATGCACCCTAATGTCCATAGCAGCACTATTTACAGTAGCCAAGACCTGGAAACAACCGAAATGTCCATCGATTGATGAATGGATGAAGAAGAGGTGACAATGGAATACATTCAGCCGTTAAAAGGAGTGAAATAATGCCATTTGCAGCAACATGGCTGGACCTAGAGATTATCATATTAAGTGAGGTCAACCAGGTTCAAAGTTCAAAGTTCAGTCACTCGGTCATGTCCGACTCTTTGTGACCCCATGATCGCAGCATGCCAGGCCTCCCTGTCCATCACCAACTCCCAGAGTTCACTCAGACTCACGTCCATCGAGTCAGTGATGCCATCCAGCCATCTCATCCTCTGTCGTCCCCTTCTCCTCCTGCCTTCAATCCCTCCCAGCATCAGAGTCTTTTCCAATGAGTCAACTCTTTGCATGAGGTGGCCAAAGTACTGGAGTTTTCAGCTTTAGCATCATTCCTTCCAAAGAACACCCAGGACTGATCTCCTTTAGAATGGACAGGTTGGATCTCCTTCCAGTCCAAGGGACTCTCAAGAGTCTTCTCCAACACCACAGTTCAAAAGTGTCAATTCCTCTCCAACACCACAGTTCAAAAGTGTCAATTCTTTGGCACTCAGCTTTCTTCACAGTCCAACTCTCGAATCCATACATGACCACTGGAAAAACCATAGCCTTGACTAGATGGACCTTTGTTGGCAAAGTAATGTCTCTGCTTTTGAATATGCTGTCTAGGTTGGTCATAACTTTCCTTCCAAGGAGTGTCTTTTAATTTCATGGTTGCAGTCACCACCTGCAGTGATTTTGGAGCCCCCAAAAATAAAATCTGACACTGTTTCCCCATCTATTTCCCATGAAATGATGGGACCAGATGCCATGATCTTCATTTTCCGAATGTTGAGCTTTACGCCAACTTTTTCACTCTCCTCTTTCACTCTCATCAAGAGGCTTTTTAGTTCCTCTTCCAGTGTTCTTGCCTGGAGAATCCCAGGGACGGGGGAGCCTGGTGGGCTGCCGTCTCTGGGGTCGCACAGAGTCGGACACGACTGAAGCGACTTAGCAGTAGCAGCAGTAGCAATCACTTTCTGCCATAAGGATGGTCTCATCTGCATATCTGAGGTTATTGATATTTCTCCCGGCAATCTTGATTCCAGCTTGTGCTTCTTCCAGCCCAGCGTTTCTCATGATGTACTCTGAATATAAGTTAAATAAGCAGGGTGACAATATACAGCCTTGACATACTCCTTTTCCTATTTGGAACCTGTCTGTTGTTCCATGTCCAGTTCTAACTGTTGCTTCCTGACCTGCATATAGGTTTCTCAAGAGGCAGGTCAGGTGGTCTGGTGTTCCCATCTCTTTCAGAATTTTCCACAGTTTATTGTAATCCACACAGTCCAAGGCTTTGGCATAGTCAATAAAGCAGAAATAGATGTTTTTCTGGAACTCTCTTGCTTTTTCCATGATCCAGCGGAGGTTGGCATTTTGATCTCTGGTTCCTCTATCTTTTCTAAAACCAGCTTGAACATCTGGAAGTTCACGGTTCACGTCGTGCTGAAGCCTGGCTTGGAGAATTTTGAGCATTACTTTACTAGTGTGTGAGATGAGTGCAATTGTGCGGTAGTTTGAGCATTCTTTGGCATTGCCTTTCTTTGGGATTGGAAGGAAAACTGACTTTTTCCAGTCCTGTGGCCACTGCTGAGTTTTCCAAATTTGCTGGCATGTTGAGTGCAGCACTTTCACAGCATCATCTTTCAGGATTTGAAATAGCTCAACTGGAATTCCATCACCTCCACTAGTTTTGTTCAGAGTGATGCTTTCTAAGGCCCAATGACTTCACATTCCAGGATGTCTGGCTCTAGGTAAGTGATCATACCATCGTGATTATCTTGGTCGTGAAGATCCTTTTTGTACAGTTCTTCTGTGTATTCTTGCCACCTCTTCTTAATATCTTCTGCTTCTGTTAGGTCCATACCATTTCTGTTCTTTATCGAGCCCATCTTTGCATGAAATGTTCCCTTGGTATCTCTAATTTTCTTGAAGAGATCTCTAGTCTTTCCCATTCTGTTGTTTTCCTCTATTTCTTTGCATTGATTGCTGAGGAAGGTAGCTCAGAGGTTAAAGCTTCTGCCTGCAATGTGGGAGACCTGGGTTCAATCCCTGGGTCGAGAAGATGCCCTGGAGAAGGAAATAGCAACCCACTCCAGTATTCTTGCCTGGAGAACCCCATGGATGGAGGAGCTTGGTGGGCTACAGTCCACGGGGTCACAAAGAGTTGGACACAACTGAGCGACTTCACTTTCAAACCAGGTTAGAGAAAGGCAAATATCATATGCTATCCCTTATATGTGGAGTCTTAGAAAAAAGATATAAATGGACTTATTTACAAAACAGAAATAAACTAACAAACATAGACAACAAACCTGTGATTACCAAAGGGAAAAGGGACAGGGGGAGAGGGATGAACTAGGAGTTTGGGATTAACAGATACAAACTACTTTATATAAAATAGAAAACAACAAGGTCATATTTTATAGTATAGGGAACTATATTAGTATCTTATAATAATGTATGATGAAAAAGAATCTGAAAACAATATGCACACATATAGATGTATATGTGTATATACATACATATATAAATGACTCACTCTGTCGTGTGCCAGAAACCAACACAGCACTGTAAACCAACTATAAAATTAAGCCAACAATAAAAAATTTAACCAACAAATTTAGTTTAAAAAATTAAACCAACAAAATTAAACCCACAATTGTAAGTAAACCAACAATAAAAAATTAAAAAGAGCCTTTTGCGTATTTAATATTAGTGCATATCTAAGGTAAGTTAATGGCAGCCTTTTCTCTTTTTTTTAACCTTCTATAGAAACTCTGAGAAAGAAAAAAAAATTACCCATGAATCTATTAGCCAACTACAAGTTCGATTATCTTACTCTCTGGCATTTTTCTTCAGCCTTTTTTCTATGTGTGAGGTGTTTTTTTAAGCTTAATTTTAATCCGAGTGTTTATGCAACTTAATGTCCTACTTCTTCTGCTTTACATTTCAATCATTACTCTAGTTATTACTTAATAATGTTATCAAAAAAGATTGCAAAATATTCTGTTGTATAAATATTCTATATTTGACTTAAATATTGCCATTTTGATGGACAGTTCATCAGTTTCCATTTTAAATAAAACAGCCTGAGTAACTTTGTGCATAAGGCTCTATTTTTTGTAATTGTTTTAGAATGTGTTCCTCAGAGTGGTATAACTATAAACGAGCACTTCTGCGCATTTCCTTTCTGTTTTCAAACAGAGCACATGTCTATTGTGCACAACTTGGAAAGTTTAACTAAGTGTGAAGGAGGAGAAGGAGCAGTTGCACACAGATGCACCGACTCCCCACTGCTCATCACATTTCTTAGGCATAGTATAGCTGAGGATCATAGAGTAAAAAAAAAACCTGTTAGAGCCTGCTGCATTCACTAATTATGCCAAAACTGTTTTCCTGTCATTAAACACAGTTTTTAAATGATGGCATCATAACATTCTGTCATATGGCTATCACGATTCCCTTCACCCAAGACTTCTTCAAGCCAAACCTCCAAAGGATCAAACCCAAAAATTCCCACCGATTCTTTACAGTGGAGACAGCAAACAGAAATTAATGTGCCAAACCTGGTCCACAGACATATTGGTTTGGCTGTTTTCATGTTTTTTTTTTTTTTGAATTGGCAAAATTTTAAATGTGGGAGATTCAGGGTGACTTGGGTTCCATTTCTGGGAAGGGAAGATCCCCTGGAGAAGGGAATGGCAACCCACTCTAGTATTCTTGTCTGGAGAATTCCATGGACAGAGGAGCCTGGCAGGTTATAGTCCATGGGGTCGCAAAGCGTCGGATCATAGAGTGAAAACCTGAATGACTCACACTTGTACAATCAGAAGGTCTGAGAATCCAGGACTCATTCCCCCTTGGCAGCGATGGGACAGAGATGAGGAGAGCTAGTGGCTTCAAGGGACAGCTGTGATCTGACCACCTCCACCTGCCTGGGCCCCAGGAGCATTTGAGTCTGTCTTTAGTTACAGATTTGTCTAGGGGGAAAATGTGACAGTGTCTGGCTGTACCCACACAAAGTTGCTTCCTGGGCCTGGAATACAAGTCATTCGCTGGATAACCTGAAGCCATAGAATTTCTCTGAACATCATTTCTGTATTGATAGATTAGACAGAATTTGTGGTTTTCAATGCCTGCATGCTAAGTCACTTCAGTCATGTCTGACTCTTTGTGACCCCATGGACTGCAGTCTGCCAGGTTCCTCTGTCCATGGGATTCTCCAGGCAAGAATACTGGAGTGGGTTGCCTTGCCCTCCTCCAGGGGATCTTCCCAACCCAGGGATCGAACCCTCGTTTCTCATGTCTCCTGCATTGGCAAGCAGGTTCTTTACCACTCTTGCCACCTAGGAAGCCCCTTCCAATGCCTACCCTGGGTATAAATACAGTAATAAGTCAAGTAAGATAAAATAAAATAAATTCCATGGCCAGTGGCTTCTCAGGTAAGTTTCTGACTGTGCCATGCTAAGCCAGCAGGGCCTCTGAGCAGGACGGTCCTAACCACAGTCATTTTCCACAGCCCCGGAGGTCAGCACAGAAACCTTCTCTCCATATACCTGCAAGGGAGGAACAGAGACTGGAAAGCTGAGGGCTGCTGCTGTCACATTTCTCGAAGATCACCCTGAGCATTACAAATGAAGTGAGAATAACTGAACAGTATGGAGTCCATTTCCCAGAGGCTAAGGGAAACTACCCAAGTTGGAGATCTACTTCCCCAGTCACCACTGGATACTCGCCTGCCTGTGCTTGTCACTCAGTCATGTCCGACTCTTTGTGACCCCCTGGACTGTATCCCACCAGGCTCCTCTGTCCATGGGGATTCTCCAGGCAAGAATACTGGAGTGGGTTGCTATGCCCTCCTCCATGGGATTTTCCCAACCCAGGGATCGAACCCGGGTCTCCTGCATGGTAGGCAGATCCTTTACCGACATCAGGGAAGTCCCACCATTGGATGTGGGACCACAAAACCCACCCCTTCGTCAAGAAGAAAACAACAGGCCACATGATATCGAAGAACTGAGGAAAGAGGATTCATTTTTTTTCAGATGGAGGAAAAAATGAAACATTTTATTTCAGTGTTCCCAAAATCAAATGCAACCTCAATTGCATTTAACTTCATAGTATAGTTTACAAGTGAGAACACCTTGGAAGTGAAAACAGACTGGATATCATTTCTGTCCAAATGCCAACATAAAGTTGCCAACTCTTTTTTTTTTTTTTTTAAGAGAAACTATTCTTTGTTCTGAGTCTTTAATCTCCATAAACTTTTTGAGGTTAAAGTGCCCTTCCATTTAAGAAATGCCAGTGACAGTACACTTTGCTTTATACAAAATTTAAACTTGTCAACTCAGTCAGACCCAAACTTTTTTTTTTGACTGGCCTGTGAAATTAGAACATCTGGAAACCACTGAACTGGAAGCCCTGCCCTATCTCTTCCAGATTTGCTAGTATATCATCTTCTTTTTGTGATCAGATGATTCAGTTGATGAGTCCTCTCAAGTTCTCACTTCATTGGCTTCACTAACACATTACCATTTTAAACCAAAGTGGTTCATCTCAGAGGGTTCACCATGATTTATACAGTACTTAGTAAGAACAATGACTCATAAAGCTTCTCTAGAACTTCAGCACCCGCAGGACCACAAACAATGTGACAAGCCTCTTTCTGTTCCACTTGTTCACCATCTTGGCTACATGGGAACATCCTAATAGTCTCCACAACTTAATACCTCTTTCCACCACAGCCTGAGCCTTTGCAACACCATAAAGATATTGGCTCCAGTCTTAAGGAAGGTATTTACAAAACCTAGCATCTGAGATAAGTCTCTCAGCCTCATCTGCAGAACTGCAAGTAACATTAGACTCTACCTCATAAGAACAGGAGAAGGATTAACTCAGTAACTGTAACCAAAATCCTTAGACGAATGCTTGGTTCATAGTAAATTCTCAAATGTTCTACAGAAACAAATATCTTCCAAGACTATTCTTGCTGTTGCTGCTGCTGCTGCTGCTGCTGCTGCTGCTAAGTCGCTTCAGTCGTGTCCGACTCTGTGCGACCCCATCGATGGCAGCCCACCAGGCTCCTCCGTCCCTGGGATTCTCCAGGCAAGAACATTATTGGAGTGGGTTGCCATTTCCTTCTCCAAAGACTATTCTTGGTAAACTTCAAATGCTCATGACTAATGACATCATTGACTGTGTACTTCAAAGGAACCACTGATGCTTGTTGTTTGCCATTATCTCCTAGGAAGGCTGATGACACCGTTGGTCACAGCTCTACATCTGCTCAACGAGCACAAAAACTTGATCAAGTGGCATCTGGTGAATGTTCAACTCAAGTGACCCCTTTGAAGGGAAGAAAATAGAGTTGATAGTTCTTAGCAACTCATTCTTTATACTGCCCTAAATGGCATCCATTCATTTATTCCTCACATTCAATCACTCGCCCAACCCACACACGTGGAGTGAATGCTTACCAAGGCCCAGGCACTGGGCTAGACCCTGAGGACATAAAGAATTAGATATGTCAGTACTCTAAAGGAAGAAGCATCAGCAGAGCCAGTTCCTACGGGAGAGTTTGGGTGCCATATGTTCATTCAAGCCCCGATGAACACACACAGTGTAGAAACTTTCACTTTATTCCTTTAAGGAAACACGGACATGACTTCATTTGCCAAATTTCCCTCCTTGAGTCTCAGAAATCGATACACTGCTGGTGAAAGTGAAACTGTGAGTTGTTCAGTCAGGTCTGACTCTTTGCAACCCCATGAACTACAGCCCGCCAGGTTCCTCTGTCCATGGGATTTCCCAGAAGGCAAGAATACTGGAGTGGGTTGCCATTCCCTTCTCCACAGGATCCCAACTCAGGGATCAAACCCTGATCTTCTGCATGGCAGGCAGATTCTTTACCATCTGAGCTACCAGGGAAGTCCCACACTCCTGGTAGGAAGCACTTTTTTCCTGGTAGATCAATAATAATATTGCATGATTTATGCAAAATAACATGCAGAGCTGTTGCTGCATGACAGTATCCATTACACTCTGTCAACGTGCAAGCTTTTAAGGTTTTATTTATTCTTCCAGTCACATCAAAAGGACAAGATTACTTACCATCCTGCTTCTTCCATTGGGCATTTTTTTTTCCACCACAGATATAAGGCAAAGTGTGTAAGTGCTTATGTAATAATGGGATGGTGCAGCTTGCAGAACTTGGAGAGGGAACAAAGGAATGAGTTGCAGAGTGGCTGTTTAAAGCGGGAATTATGGCGACAAGGGGACCATTGGCTAAGACAGCAAGAACACGACAGCCTGGTGGAATAGCCATTAAAAGGTAATTGGTTCTCAGTTCTCAAGCCAGATCTGGGCAACAGGAGCTGATTCCTCCTCCCTACACTCTCCCAGATCAGCATGCATTTCCAGAAGCCTCTAACGGAACTGCCATGGCAAGAGCCAAAAATAATATGGGAGCATCCACTTGCCTGCCATTTCAGCTTCTGTGACACCTCTATGATTCTTACAAATCTCATTTCAGAGATATGAGGCTGGTTGTTGCTGTTGCTTCTGCTATAGACACAACCAGTGAGGAGAACATAAAATAGGTAAGTCCCCACAGACTTCTGAGGCTCCTCCCAAGTTTCTGAACCTATAGAGATTGCCACTTATCATGGGTTCTCAGAGAAAAGAGAAGGATAAGCCATATATATTTAGTTTGGGGTTTGAAGTTCTCCGAGTGTTGAAAATGAAGAA
Organism: Bos grunniens; assembly: GCF_055505025.1. Classification (NCBI taxonomy): domain Eukaryota; kingdom Metazoa; phylum Chordata; class Mammalia; order Artiodactyla; family Bovidae; genus Bos; species Bos grunniens. The sequence continues at coordinate 31,547,708 of NC_141190.1, read as the reverse complement.
ATACTGTACCACAGTTACAAAATTGTAACATATTTTAAATGTTTACATTTTACAAATTATCATCAGATCAGGGGACATCATTTTAGTACTATTTGATGAATGTCTTCTTTTAGTTGGAGAAGGCAATGGCACCCTACTCCAGTACCTGCCTGGAAAATCCCATGGACGGAGGAGCCTGGTAGGCTGCAGTCCATGGGGTTACTAAGAGTCGGACACGACTGAGCTACTTTACTTTCACTTTTCACTTTCATGCATTGGAGAAGGAAATGGCAACCCACTCCAGTGTTCTTGCCTGGAGAATTACAGGGACAGGGGAGCCTGGTGGGCTGCCGTCTATGGGGTCACACAGAGTCAGACACGACTGAAGGGACTTAGCAGCTTAGCAGCAGCAGCAGTCTTGCCAGAGTAGCTCAAGGATTACATGTAGAAACAGGTGGCAATGACATCAGAGTCCAAACCTGAGGCTCTTGATGAAAGTATGACCCTCTTGGCTCCCTCTGCAGAATCGTTAGCCATTCCTGGAAGGGGACCTCCTGAGTCTGCATTATTAACTCACTTGATACATGTGTCCACCTCCTCAATCAGATGTCTTAACTTCTTTTTGTGCCTGAGCTGAGCCCAGAGGAGGTACTCAATGAAACCATGGGGTGGGTGTCTCTGTGTCTGTAGAAGGGTAGGGCAAACCACACTTCAGGGGGTTAAAGGGGAAAAGGGGAGTGGTTGTCACGGCTGCACCACATCTCTCTCTATTGGACCCATCGCTTCTCCCTCTTATGGAGAACATTGTATTTCCCAGATTTCCGAGAGGAGCTGGAAGAAGGCAGACTGCAGAGCTTTTTACTACAAGAGATGGATTTAGCTGGGAGCCTGACTCCCTTAGGCAGAAGGTGGTGGGCAGAGAGAGGTGATGGAGCCAGAGTGAGACAGAAGGCTCTGTGGCCAGCAAGTCACAGGTGTGTGTGCCTGACACACTGAGCACCTTCACTGGACACGTGCAATGTGCATGTGGCTGAATTTTTATTGGAAAAGTGCGCTGGGTGGAGTCCACATCCCGAGGCATAGACACTCCATTGCAGAGAGAAGCCTGCAACACAGGGCGTGGGGCTCTGGGATATCCAGGGGAAAGCTTTCGGCCCTCCTGGGATTCAGAGCAAGTTCATACAGATCTCTGAGAGGCAGAAGGCATTAGACAACATCTGGATTACCTGGAGAAAAGCTTCCACCTTACCTTTTCTTTTTCTGACATTTGCTCCCATTCTCTTCATCTCCTTTACTTGCTTTCCTTGGCTCCTCTTCCTGCCAACTACCCTCAAATCCAGTGAATCTGTGACTGGCAGGGAACATGGTTGGCCAGATCAGCAAGGGAATCCTGACCATCATGATTTCCCTGGAGGCTGGCATAGCTCTGACCCAGTGACATGGCAACCAAAGGGCCAACAAGGCCACAATAACAGAGAGGGAAGGAAGAAGAATCAGGGGCTCAAGGAAGTAGAGGATCCCAAAACGAACATCTCAGCTCCACACCTCTACTCACCTTGCCTTGCTGCGGGGGTCATCTCATCCCCCAGAGAGAACCATGGTCCTCATTCACCTCAGTTCTGCAATAGCAGCAATGGAATCTCACCCTAGCCTCTGCTCCAGCTGTTAGCACTGAAGGCCATGGAGCCAAATCTTACAGATCCATACTAACAGCTATTACTCTTGCATATATTCATTCACTTAGCAAATGTAGATTGAGATTCTGCTCTATGCTAAGTACTAGGAGGGCACACAGTAAAAGTTTTCTGAATTAGTAAATGACTGAATAAGATACTATCCTCTCCTGATGAACTAAGGAATATGCAAGTGTTTTATAAATCTTACTCCATTTATTTCCAATTGATCTTTACCAAAAAATTTGTAAAAGGAGTATTATTACAAGCAAGAGAGCAAACCAAGCTTAGAAGTCTTTAATTTTTTTCTTTTTTTTTTAATATAAATTTTTTTCTATCACACAGATAATAGTTTAACCAGGATTCTTTTTTTCTTAAGGTGGAGGCTGGCACAATGCTTGCCACAGAATAAAAGCTTCTCAGTTAATATTGACCAAGTCACTTGAGTAAAACCAATGTCACCATGTGCCTTTGTCAAATCAAGGGTCTGCTCAAAGATAAATCAGATATGTCAAGGACCAACCACTGCTCCGAAAACCAGAAACAGTATATTTTTCCCCTACAGGATTTCTAGACCTTCAAGCAATACAAAAAGCCCAGCCTACTCAGATCTTCCATTGGGATGACTGCTTATTATCAAGTCTAATATGCCGAGATGCTCTTATTTCATATATAGAAGAATTCAAGAGAGGACACTTTCATATCTGAGAACCTTAGACTTTCAATGTCTGTACTAAAAGTCATTACTCTTAGGAAGGATATTGAAGCCAAAATGAAAAAATTAAATAAATTAAAAATTAAAGATATACAATGTGAAGGGTCATACAAATAAATGTCCCAGATTTCTGATAAGAAGTTCTGGGGTTATTGTCCCCAAGAACTTCCTTTCTGTTCTGGATCAAAGCTTTTTCCTGAACCACTTATGCCCCAGCAAAATCTTCGTGCCATGCTTCTTACAAAAAACTGTCTTTCTCACCCTTACAGCAAAGGATTTTCTGCTAGGGTCACCATTCACCCAAAGACCCACACTCCTCCCCAGTACCTCACTAATCTGGAGCAGAAGGCACTTTCTGGGTTTTGCCTAGAATTAAGTGAAGTGAAGTCGCTCAGCCGTGCCCGACTCTTTGTGACCCCATGGACTGCAGCCTTCCAGGCTCCTCTGTCCATGGGATTTCCAGGCAAGAGTACTGGAGTGGGTTGCCATTTCCTTCTCCAGGGGATCTTCCCAACTCAGGGATTGAACCCCAGTCTCCAGCATTACAGGCGGACGCTTTACCCTCTAAGCCACTAGGGAAGCCCCTACTGGGAGACTAAACTACCGCACAATTGCACTCATCTCACACACTAGTAAAGTAATGCTCAAAATTCTCCAAGCCAGGCTTTAGCAGTACGTGAACCGTGAACTTCCAGATGTTCAAGCTGGTTTAAGAAAAGGCAGAGGAACCAGAGATCAAATTGCCAGCATCCACTGGATCATCGAAAAAGCAAGAGAGTTCCAGAAAAACATCTATTTCTGCTTTATTGACTATGCCAAAGCCTTGGACTGTGTGGATCACAATAAACTGTGGAAAATTCTGAAAGAGATGGGAACACCAGACCACCTGACCTGCCTCTTGAGAAACCTATATGCAGGTCAGGAGCAACAGTTAGAACTGGACATGGAACAACAGACTGGTCAGATAGGAAAAGGAGTATGTCAAGGCTGTATATTGTCACCCTGTTTATTTAACTTATATGCAGAGTACATCATGAGAAATGCTGGGCTGGAAGAAGCACAAGCTGGAATCAAGATTGCCGGAAGAAATATCAATAACCTGAGATATGCAGATGACACCACCCTAATGGCAGAAAGTGAAGAGAAACTAAAAAGCCTCTTGATGAAAGTGAAAGAGGAGAGTGAAAAAGTTGGCTTAAAGCTCAACATTCAGAAAACAAGATCATGGCATCTGGTCTCATCACTTCATGGGGAAACAGTGGAAATAGTGTCAGACTTTATTTTTTTGGGCTCCAAAATCACTGCAGATGGTGATTGCAGCCATGAAATTAAAAAATGCTTACTCCTTGAAAGGAAAGTTATGACCAACCTAGATAGTATATTGAAAAGCAGGTTGCTCATAACTTTCTTCCCAAGGAGTAAGCGTCTTTTAATTTCATGGCTGCAATCACCATCTGCAGTGATTTTGGAGCCCAAAAAAATAAAGTCTGACAAATCTGTTAGGCTTCTTCTAACAAGTTATTCAAGGCCTTTCCAGTATCTACCCACCACCATTTAGTCCCAAAGCCAGTGAGCTTGTTTTAGGTTTAGGTTAGAGTGCATCCCACCTCTAGGTAGCACATTATGCTCTAATATCTGTTGTCATATAACAAACCACCCAAAACTTAGTGCTCTAAAACAACAGGATCTTTGATGTTCAAGGATGCTATGGGACAGGAATTAGGAAATGGCCCAGCAGAGTCGGCCCTTCTCTGGTCCCCAGTGTCTGAGTCCTTAGCTGAGATAACTCATACAACTAAGGAGGACTCACCAGCTGGAGGTTAGGAGGATTCAAGAGCTTCTTCATTCCTAGGACTGGAACTTGGACTCTGACGTGGAAGGCAGTCTTGGCTGGGACTGACTACAAGGAAAGCTATTTGTAGCCTCTCTAGCATGACAGTCTCAGGGCTGGCCTTTTTCCAGGGCAGCCCAGAACCCTGAACCCTTTGGTGACCTAGTCTGGGAAGTCACATAGCTGCACTTCCGGCGGGCTCTACTGTCAAAGCAGCCATAGGCGTGCCCCTATTTAAGATGAGATATGGGTCCCATCTCTCAATGAAAGACCTTTTAAGGATTTGCAGCCGTATTTTGAAACTTGCAACAACATTTATTGCCAAATATGTTGTCAGCAATAAAAATGAAGAAGTTGGAATGAAAAGCCTACTAGACAGAAAGGTCCATCATCATCCTTCTAAAGAAATACGGGACCAAATCCAAGGGGATCTAAAAGGTTGAAATAAATCTTCACCCCACAGAGGCAGAAGTCAAATGGAAACCTTAAGAGGAAAAAAAACTCAAGACTACTTCTTGTCGAGAGCTGTGTAAAAGAGAGAAGGCAGGGAGGGTTACAGAAAAAGGAAGGCAGGAGGCAGGGAAATCTTGTGAGTATTCATATGCCATGAGTCTTCATCTTTAAAGAAAAAAAATCACACAAAAGGTCAGTTTTGAGTGTGTGTGTTGTGTTTTATTTTGTTTGGTATGTTTTTTTTTAATTTGGTGATTCTATGTGAGGAAGATTTCATTCTATCATATTAGAAGATCAAGAAAATATTTGTAACACTTACATGATTAAGTCACTGGAAAAGATCCTGATGCTGGGAAAGACTGAAGGCAGAAGGAGAAGGGGGAGCAGAGGATGAAGTAGTTAGATAGCATCACCAACTCAATGCACATGAATTTGAGCAAATTACAGGAGACAGTGAAGGACAGGGGAGCCTGACGTGCTGCAGTCCATGAGGTTGCAAAGTCAGACATGAGTTACTGACTGAACAAAAAGTGATTAATTGAGTCCTTGAAAGAGCCTTATCAGGAAAGGATGGAGAGTGATTGGGTCAGGCAGTGTGGTCCTGTACTAAAGGAACTACACTGGGAGTTGGAGAACCTGTGTCCTGATCAAGGCTGTGTATTGATGTAGATGAGGACACCAGGCAGGATTAACCTAAGGTGATCCCAGAAATCAGGGTTTCTCAAACTAAGAGCCCACATAACACCAATGTCCATGAGTATATAGAGATGTTCCACTACTAAAATTAGGCAATCTTCCACATCACATGATTTAGTATGTGATATTTTCTCAATCTAAAAGCTTTATCCCATCATTTTTTAAAGCCATGGGTATATTTTTACTACTTTTCTCTACTCTAAGATATCTGATTCATTAAATTCAGTATCACAAAATAATATATTTCATGATGTTTCAAAATACACCATGAATTATAGCTACTTCACTGCCAGACCAAGCTTAAGAATGATCTTAACACTGATATGGTACGTTTGAGAGTAAGGTGAATTTTCACCATTTTATTATTCCAGAAGTGTGACCTGGTACAAACTAGTACTAACAAGAGAAGAGATGGAAATAATAGATTGAAAAGATATTCTTACTGAAAGCAGGAGACTAATTTGGATGATCTCTCAGGGAGAATTTTAGATATCTGTTTTGGATAAAGTTACCTATTTAGTACATCTGTCAGCATCCATTATCCCATATCTCAAAACCATAATGAAGATATAGATAGATAGATAGATAGGTAGGTAGAAACAATCTTTATTTAGATTGCTGTAATAAAAATACCATAGACTAGACGACTTAAAAGCAAACATTTGTCTCTCATAGTTCTGAAGAGTGAGAAGTCTAAAACCAAGGTTCTGGAAGATTAGAAATGGCTATGATCTTGGTATCCGTGCATGGCAGAAGGGGATGAGAAAGCTTTCTTGAATTTCCTTATAAGGACACTAATCCCATTCATGAGGGCTTCACTCTTATGACCTCTGCTGCTGCTGCTGCTAAGTCGCTTCAGTCGTGTCCGACTCTGTGCGACCCCCTAGATGGCAGCCCACCAGGCTCCGCCGTCCCTGGGATTCTCCAGGCAAGAACACTGGAGTGGGTTGCCATTTCCTTCTCCAATGCATGAAAATGAAAAGTGAAAGTGAAGTCACTCATAACCTCATCACCTCCCAAAGACCTCCATCTCCTAATATCATTACATTAGAAATTAGTATTTCAGGATATGAATTTTGGTGAGACACAGACTTTCAGACCAAAACATATGTGCAATTGCTAATACTACACTTTGTACCAAAAACCCTCATTAAGTTCCCTACCAGCAAACAGACAGAATACCAGGAAACAATCCTCCTTGGGTATGCGGGTTTCTCACATTTCTAAACATCTTGGGAAGACAGTGATCAACTACCCTTGTCCTAGACAATATCTTCAAGGATATCTGTACAGTGAATAGTCTTGAAAAGAGAGATAGTGTCTGTCCCTCCAGAGTAGAAGGTAAGTTTGCATACTGTCCAGAATAATAAAGATTCAAATTCCCTAAGTTTGGGATTCCATTCCTATAACACACTCCACTATTGTGCAGCTGTCATCAGACCATCTCAGGATGATGCTGCTGTGGGAATTGGGGCTCAGGAAGCTGGCAAAAATGCTGATCCTTGGGCTACCATTATTGTTATGAGTAATAAACCATCCTTTGTTTCTGATCCAGGAGTCTCAACTCTTCAGCCAGCCCTGATGAATCTACAGCAGGCTAACTTCTTATCTTGCAAATAGAGTGAAATTTCAGACGCTTCACGATTCTTGACACAGAATGCCAGCTACCAGAATTTCCTGCCAAGGAAGAGTGATTTGCTGAACATTCAGAACTAAAATGCCCACTTTCTCTGAGTTCCCTGTGTTTCTATTCAGGGCCTTAACCCTATACACATTGAGCAATTCAGTCTTGAGAAAAATAGGAGGGGCTTCCTTCGGGGTCCAGTGGTTAAGAATCGCCTGCCAATGTAGAGGACACCAGTTCGATCCCTGGTCCAGGAAGATCCCCCATGCCTTGGGACAACTAAGCCCATGTGCCATAACTCCTCAAGTCCACATGCCTAGAGCCTGTTCTCGGCAACAAGAGAAGCCACCGCAATGAGAAGCCCGAGCACCACAATGAAGAGTAGCCCCAGCTCCCTGCATCTAGAGAAAGCTTGCGCACAGCAGTGAAGACCCAGCACAGCCAAAAGTAAATAAATATTTTTTTTAAAGAACAATAGGAGGTGTATGCGAAATGATGTTCACTTCAGCCTTGTTTATCAATGTACAAATTTAGAAACAGCTGAACTTCCTAATAACAGGATATTGATGTATTTGTGGTATAGCCCTGTAACAAAGGCTGTGCACAAACAAGAGCTGTGTGCACACATGTGCGTCTGGTCATATGGTATAGCATTCACAATGTGTCATGTGTAGGGAAAGCATTATGAAACAGAAATGCTCCCACCGTAGTACCAATAGGCAGGTCTTTACACAGAAAAACACCCCAGAATGATGTATACTAAGATAGTAGTGGCAGATGTGCTAGATGGGGAAATTTCAGAGTTTGTTTCTCCCTTTGGCTTACCCATGCTTTGTCATTTTTCTGCAATGAACATATATTTCATGTTGTTCATGGAAGGAGAAAAACATGGTGATCCATAGCTCTCTTCCTTCAAGTCCTTTTTTAAAGATTTTCAAGTTGCACAGAAAATAGTAGTAGGATGAACGTGAGTGAACATTCAGAGCCCAGAATCTCTGTAGAAGTTTGGGAAGAGGGTGGTATCTGCAGTTTGGACAGAAGCACAGAACTCTCCACAGAGAGCTGGTTCTTTTCTATCGGTATTTTGATTGCTTGTCCTCTAAGCAACCTGGCTGCTTTTGTGATAAGAGCCTCATACTATCTTACCCTGGCTTTATTGGAATAACCCTTCAAGACTGCCAGACTTTTAGTGTGCTCAAGAAACAGATCCATAGATATATCAAGTAATAGCCCCATTCCCCACCCTCCTTATCTTTAGCAGAAATAGCAGCACTATCGTGACTGCAAAGCCAGCTCTCTCTTAGCTGGCTTCATCTACACATAAAGATTATTGTCAATATGTTGCTTTCTGACCCAAAATATGAAACTTATTTCTACTCTGGTCAAAAGTTTTCAAATTGCCTTGTGCTGTTTTGATTAGTTCCCCCAAGGACGCAAAGAGCTAGCCCTCCCAGGGTAGCAGTATGAAAGGCGTTTGGGGGTATGGTTTCTGACACTGAAGTATAAGATATACTAAATTCAGAGTACTAATACTTATGTTTGAATTCTGTTTTTTACTGCCTCTTGGTCCTTTAGTAAATCAGTAAACCACTTGACTTCCTCCTCTGTAAAACTGGAATTACAACTATCCACTTCACAAGTAAATAGGTTACTATGAACTCAGTGGCCCAAAGACCAGGAAAATCCTAAATGTATTCTTAAGGACATGGCAAACTTTTTATAAGACCTAAGCACCTTCACTTCGGAAGCACCCATTCTAGCTTTGCATCGAACCTATTAATTAAATCTTGGCAACATTCTGTAATAAATGTAAGCATGCTTCCTTGTTTAGTCACTCGGTCATGTTCGACTCTGTAACAACACGCCCACTAGGCTCCTCTGTCCACGGGATTTTATAGGCAAGAATCCTGGAGTGGGTACATTTCTTCCTCCAGAGGATCTTCCTGACCCAGGGATCAAAAATGTGACTCCTATGTCTCCTGAACTGCCGGCAGATTCTTTACCCACTGAGCCATCAGGGAAGCCACCAAACATAAGTATATATGTGAATATAAATAAGTATTTGCTACAAAAATATTTTGAAGGAGGTTTTGATAATATTGCCTTGACATCTGGTTACAAATCATTTACCACTGACTATGACTACTTAATGGTGTCAAAGGCAATATTATAAAAACCTCCTTCAAAGTATTTTTGTAGCAAATACTTATTTATATTCACATGTAAGAGTGAAAAAGTTGGCTTAAGTCTCAACATTTAGAAAACTAAGATCATGGCATCTGGTCCCATCACTTCATGGGAAATAGATGGGGAAACAGTGGAAACAGTGGCTGACTTTATTTTTGGGGGCTCCAAAATCACTGCAGATGGTGATTGCAGCCATGAAATTAAAAGACGCTTACTCCTTGGAAGGAAAGTTATGACCAACCTAGACAGCATATTGAAGAGCAGAGATATTACTTTGCCAACAAAGGTCCGTCTAGTCAAGGCTATGGTTTTCCCAGTGGTCATGTATGGATGTGAGAGTTGGACTGTGAAGAAAGCTGAGCGCTAAAGAACTGATGCTTTTGAACTGTGGTGTTGGAGAAGACTCTTGAGAGTCCCTTGGACTGCAAGAAGATCCAACCAGTTCATCCTAAAGGAGGTCAGTCCTGAGTGTTCATTGGAAGGACTGATGCTGAAGCTGAAACTCCAATACTTTGGCCACCTCATGTGAAGAGTTGACTCATTGGAAAAGACCCTGATGCTGGGAGGGATTGGGGGCAGGAGGAGAAGGGGACGACAGAGGATGAGATGGCTGGATGGCGTGACCGACTCGATGGACATGAGTTTGAGTGAACTCCAGGAGTTGGTGATGGACAGGGAGGCCTGGTGTGCTGTGATTCATGGGGTCGCAAAGAGTCGGACACGACTGAGCAAGTGAACTGAACTGAACTGATGACTACTTAATGATTATCAGGCTTATTCAGGAATTCTTGTGGAATGAAGAAAAAAATATAGTCTACAAACTGTTCTAAAATGTAATAAAAATTTTATGAAAACTAAATTTAATAATGAATAGAGTTGGCTTGTTATGTTTGGTAAACAATTTTGACTTTGCAGTTGTCTCTTCCTATTTTGGAACCAACACAACTTCTGCTGGTTTCAAACATTTTTGTCAGACCCAGAAAAGTTTTTAGGCCCCAGACAGTGTGCCCAGAATGCCCAATAGACAGACAACAAGGTACCCAAGGGTGCCCTCACAAGAGGTGTGGAAGAACAGTGGTCCGTCAGGAATGCCGATTAAAATGTAGATTCTCTTAAAGGACCTAGAAATGATGATACTAAGTGAAATAAGTCACAAAGAGAAAGACAATGCCATATGTAATCACTTATATGCAGAATCTAAAATACAACACAAATGAACATACCTATGAAACAGAAGCAGGCTTACAGACACAGAGAACAGACTTCTGGATGCCAAGGGGGAGGGTGTTGGGGGAGGGATGGAGTGGGAAGTTGGGATTAGTAGATGCAAACTATTATATACAAGATGGATAAACAACAAGGTCCTATTGTATAGCACAGGGAATTATACTCAATATCCCATGATGAATCATAATGATTCATGGAAAAGAATATATATATATATATATATATATATATATATATATGTAAACAGGCTTCCTTGGTGGCTCAGAACATAAAGAATCTGCCTACAATGTGTGAGACCCGGGTTTGATACCTGGATCGAGAAGATCCCTTGGAGAAGGGAATGGCAACCCACTCCAGTATTGTTGCCTGGCAAATTCCATGGACAGTAGAGTCCTGAAACACTACAGTCCATTGGGTCACAATGAGTTGGACACTACTGAGTGCCTAACACATACTTGTAAAACCGGGTCACTCTGCTGTACAGCAAAAATTGACACAACATTGTAAACCAACTATACTTCAATAACATTTTTTTTTTAAGTGTAGGCTGTCAAGGCTCACTTGACTCTAAAAACTTCTGGAATCTACATTTTTAATCATCTCTCCGGGGGATCATCTGCATACCAACATTTGGGAACCAATGATGCGGGCCCCTGAAGAGGGGAGGTAAGAACAACTTCACCCCACAGCAACCCCACTGCAGGCAGTCAGCCAGCAGGACAGAGCAACCTGCAAGGGAAAACAGGAAGCAGGCTATGTTCCCTCGAACGAATTCCATTTTTATAGAAACGGCATAAGCGATCTGGGTGCTGCATTCAGCCCCCAGATGTTGAGTCAAGTTCTTTTATTTTCAACCAGGAATGAATAATTTATAATTCCATTGTGTTTAAATCCAAAATAATAAGCCCGTCTGTGGAAGCAGTGCTGAAGTTCACGCTTTTAGGACACACTCATAAATCCTTAAGCACTTTCCTAACTACTAGTTGAAAAAATTTATGAAGTGACTTTTGAGAAACACTAAGCTGGGGTTCTGCAAAAGTGTGATCCAGGATGCATCTGCAATAGAATGGCCCACTATTGGTTAAAATGCAATTCCTGGGTCCCACTTGGGATCTTCCGAATCAAAATGTTAGCAAGTGGGGCCCAGATCGCTGCATTTTTAAGATGATTCTTCTGCTTCCAGATTGATTGACAGCTTTACGTACAGGGCCCAGATTTTAGCTTGACCCCCAGGGACCCATTTCTACCCTGAGTAGCACTGTACAGCCTCCTCTAAGAGGTCAAACCTATTACCAGGTTTGGAAGCATAACTCCTCTCTTCCTAAAAAATTCTAAATGTGTAAAAACTATCCACTGATCTCCCAGATAGCAGAAAAATTCCCAAACATTCTCTGGAGATTCTCTGATCCCAGGAGCCATTTCCCAGGTGTTTCCAAAAACAGGCCACCTCATCATCTGTCTGCTGCGTTCAGATGCTGCCTGAAGCTGAGGAGGCCCAGAATGGGGGAGGGGAAGCACCCCTCACAGCACTCTCACTTCTGACCCATTCATTTCAGTAGCACAGCCTACATTTCGGTCCCCAGTGGAGTCAACTTTCACCTCATTTGTCTGGGTGACCTTACAACAGTGAAGCAATTTTCACCTCCTCGGTCAAGAGGGTGACTCCTGAGGTGTGACTGGCCACAAAACCACCCCAAGGGCTTCTGCCCTCTCAGGAGGGAGCTTAATGGACCTAGAGAAGTGATTTAGTTTTTAAAGGGTAGTTGCCACACTTACAGGTCTGGTACCAAGGGAGCAAAAATCAATTGTTTCTGGCAGGAAGAGTGTTTTGCTGCACATTCTAGAAGACATCCCTTGGGCCACTTGAATTACCTCTGCTCGTGAGGGAAGCACCAGTTGGCACAGGGATGTAGGTGGGGACAGGGAGGGTCTGGAGGGAGGAGATGGAAGAGCCAGCCTGACACACGTGTGTTAACATCAATGAGAATGGAGTCCCTTGTGTGAGTCACTTGCTGAGGCCGAGTCCTGATTCAAAGAGAGAGAAGGCATTACTTTTAAAACCTTTTTCCTAAAGAAGAAAGAAATCAAAAGACTCTTTAAAATAGAGCTGCTTCTCCACAAGCCCGTTTGCGAATACAGAAAACTGACCACACCACCATGCATTCAGGAAAGCTGAAAGTAAGACTGGGCCGAGCAGTCTTCCTTGTTCCCCGACCAGGGATCGAACCCACGCCCCTGCATTGAAGTGTGGAGTCTTAACCACTGGACTGCTAGGGAAGTCCCTGAGTAGTCCTTTGATAGAGATGTAGATACTGAGAAAGATTCCTCTATAATTTTTTTTAAAAGTTCCAGCCCAGTGGTAAAGAGAAAGAAGCTCCAGGCTCAGTGTTAAGGAGCGATGGGTGGCCTGGGGCAGGAAGAAAAGCACAGGTCCTGCCTGATAAAGGTCATGGTTCCTCCTGGGCGCTGCTGGCCCATTGGCATGTGGGAACATGGACCAGGCTTTGCCAGATCTTCCCAGTTCACAAAAGATTTGCAAGTGACTGATTCCAATTCTTAATTATCAGCTGTATTTTGCTTTTAACACTGTAAATAAAATTAGTGTATAGGCTGCAACCTCTGCCCTAAAGGCTAGGGTGAAATAGGAGACCCCAAGTTCTCTGCAGACTTCAGGGACTGAAGGAACATAAGAGCTGTCAGGGCTGGACTGAAGACTGACCCATCTGAGGTACCAAGGCTGCTGCTTTGTTTGAACCACCTGGTAACAAGGAGGATTGGTGATCCAGCAGTTAATATAAGCAAAGTGTTTAACCTCCTGCAGTGGAGCCCTTTCACCTCCAATTAGGGGAGTTAGAATTACCCAGAACAATGCCCAAAGTGTCTGTCTTCCCTTTTTCCTGTCTTAGTGAAATCCTAATCACCCAAAGACCAAGCTCAAATGTCACTTCCCCTGGGACACCCTGCCTGATGCTTTCATTGGAATCTAATCCCTCCTCCCCTTTCTCCTCTGTGTCCCACAGTAGTCCAGATAGATCCACCAACTAGACAGCAAGGTGCCAGATGCTACAACATATTGGGAACTCCCTGAGGGCTGGGGTCAGAGGTCTGATGGAGATCGCCATCACAGAGCACTTATCGTTGGCTTGGGATTTCACAGACGTTGCCTCATCTTTTCTCTCATGTGCTCTGAGATAGGTAGGCATTACTCTCTATGTTTTACAGAGAAGAAAGTGAGGCTCAGGGAGCTTAGGTAACCTGTCCAAGGTCATGTTGCTGGAACAAGAGAGCTAAACTTGACTCCAGTCCTGGATCACCCGGAGCACATGTTTTTCACACCCCAGGGCACCAGCCAGCACCATAAGCATTTGTAATTCAAGAAACAACAACAACAAAAGCTCTATGAAACTCTTTAAGAGTCTAAGCAAGTAGATTTGTTTAGAAAATGAAATATGAAGTTCTGCCCAGGTTGGAGTATGCGTGTGCGCCCTATGCCGGGATCCTAAATAAACAAACACGGGGCAGGAAATGAGTACCAGGATATTTTGTTCATGAGTGAAAGGAAGATACAAAACAGCAGGTACAGCGTGCTGCAGGGTTAGAAGCTGTAGGTTTAAACTTAAGCTTCCCTGGTGGTTCAGACGGTAAAGAATCTGCCTGCAGTGCAGGAGACCCGGGTTCCATCCCTGGGTCGGGAAGACTCCTTGGAGACAGAAATGGCTACCCACTCCAGTGTCCTTGCCTGGAGAAATCCATGGACAGAGGCACCTGACGGGCTACATAGTCCATGAGGTCGCAAAGAGTCAGACACGACTGAGGGACTAACACTTTCACTTCTTTCCTCAAAAGTAGACCCCAAGACAAAGATTTGAAAGCAAGTAGTTTATTGGAAGGAAATTCCAGGAAGCCCCATAACACGAGTGGGGAAAGTGGGTCAGGGAAGGGAATAAAACTAGTAAAGAGTGTTATCATGAACAGGTTCCCACTCCGGACGACTGAGGCTGGGTCCCTCTGGCCACCTCTGGGAGGCTCTGTGAACACAGGGAAGAGGCCAGGAGAAAGCTTTAGGCCTCTTTTCTTTCTTTTTTTTCTTTTAGCCACACCCCTTAAGGTATTCGAAGGTCTTAGGTCCCCAACCAGGGATGGAACCCACACTGCCTACAGTGGAAATGTGGAGTCCTAACCACTGCACCACCAGGGAAGTCCTGAACTTCCTTATGAAAAGTAGGAGAAAGGAAAGCGGAAAAGAGGAAAGAGGAGGCAAGAAAGAGGAAAAGCAGGAAAAGGGAGGAGATGGTCAGAGGAGGAGGAAGAAGTAGGGACCCTCCTGGCTCCCTAGGCACACACAGCCTAGAAGCCATTCCAACTCAAATGCTAACTTCAGAAAATCTATGACTTGGACTGGCTGAGGCTATACTTACTTCTGAAGGAGAAGCTCCCTGAAGCTGTCACAAATGCGTGTCTCTCTCATTGAAGGAAAGCTTGTGTCTATTTTTAATACCTTGTGTGGTAGCAGCTCCTTCTTTCTAGTCATTATCAACTCCGGGATTTCTGACTCTGAGAATCCCAGTGACAATCCACAGGGAAAGGCTTGAGTTCCCACAGCCAGTTAATGCCAAAATCCAGATCAAAAGGGACAGGAAACCAGCACCACTGACAGTAGCTAAACTTCATCCTGCTGTGCTTAGTTGCTCAGTCATGTCCAACTCTTTGTGACCCCATGGTCTGAAGCCCCCAGGCTCCTCTGTCCCCTCTGGGGATTCTCTAGGCAAGAATACTGGAGTGGGTTGCCATGCCCTCCTCCAGGGGATCTTCCCAACACAGGGATGGAACCCAGGTCTCCCGCATTGCAGGTGGATTCTTTATCATCTAAGCCACCAGGGAAGCCCAAAATTCATCCTAGCAGCTTAGATGCTAATATCCTTCCTGGCTTCTTTTCTTAGCTCTCAAGAAGAACCCATTTAAAAAGCAGCAACTCCAAGTCAATGTTGGTGTTGACTTGACAATTTTGGTGTCAATATCTTTGGCAATAATGCCAAAGGTAACTTTGCCTAAATGGTATCTGTGCTTGTTTATTTCAGGGTCTATACCACTGCAATACCATAAGCCATTGCTCATCTTTTCCCCTGCTTGGGCTTATCCCTTCTCTCTTAGGTGGCCAGATAGTGGAACAAACTGTAGTGGAACAAACTGGTTATTTCTTTCCTTCCTTTGCAATCTTGTAGTTCGTACTGGAAAATGTAAATTCCCTATATCTGCTTGGTTACTTTGGTCTACCCACTGGGGGATCCCAGGAAATAGATGGTTACTATGTCACTAGCATGGAGAAGGCAATGGCAACCCACTCCAGTACTCTTGCCTGGAAAATCCCATGGACGGAGGAGCCTGGTAGGCTGCAGTCCATGGGGTCGCTAAGAGTCGGACATGACTGAGCGACTTCACTTTCACTTTTCACTTTCATGCATTGGAGAAGGCAATGGCAACCCACTCCAGTGTTCTTGCCTGGAGAATCCCAGGGACGGGGGAGCCTGGTGGGCTGCCATCTATGGAGTCACACAGAATCGGACACGACTGAAGCAACTTAGCAGCAGCAGCAGCATGTCACTAGCAAAAATAATACCAGGGAGCCAAAACTAGCTAGAGGCTTAAGGGACAGTGGGTGAGCCTTAGCACCTCCATAAAACACCTCCATGAGGATGCACTCAGCATCCTTCCTGCTTTCAATCAGACTGCTCCTGAATCTCACACACAAGCCCACACCTACTCCAGGTACTAACCTGTCTCCATTCACATACTGAACAAATGGAGATTTTTGAAATGTGTGGACTATCGGATTCTAATAGCTAGAAGGACTCTCCTGGGCCTCTCAATCATCTCTCCCATCTTACAGAGTGTAAGATGCACACTCAGGAGCTACCCAGCCTGGCACAGGCATAACCCAGAGCCTGATACGCAGCATAAGGGAATACATAGCCACTTCTGGGAATTCACAGCATTCCAAAACCTCAACATTTAGGAAAAGTTCTAGACTTAAAACTCTTTTAAAAAAATAAAATCCATTAAGATTAAAAGTTAACTATGACTGAATATAAGGAAGAGATTGTTCCAGCTCACACAGCAAGATGGGGACAAAATCAAGACCAAAAGGCACCTGGGTGAAGGGGACTGAATTGGCTTTTCAGTTTTACCTTGCTTCTCCAGCAACTAGGCTCCCTCCAGAAGCAGCTTGATCAGGAGAGGGAGAAGTTTCATTATAGTTTTATCTTTTTATTTTACTTCATTTTTGTCTACACTGTGTGGATTGCAGGATCTTAGTTCTCCCACTAGGGATTGAATCCTTGCCTCCTGTAGTGGAAGTCCTAACCACTGGACAACTAGGGAATTCCCATGACAGTTTTACTTTAAACAATTAACCTCATACACTACCTAGCTTAATCATTGCTGCAAGACTCCAGAGGGCGGGGCCGTGTATCCCCAGGGCCCCGCTACATGTCAGGCATACAGTAGACACTCGGTAAGCAGGGTGGCAAACCTAGACAACATATTAAAAATCAGAGGCATTCTTTTGCCAACAAAGGTTCATCTAGTCAAAGCTATAGTTTTTCCAATGGTCATGTATGGATGTGAGAGATGGACCATAAAGAAGTCTGAGCCCCAAAGAATTGATGCTTTTGAACTGTGGTGTTGGAGAAGACTCTTGAGAGTCCCTTGGACTGCAAGGAAATCCAACAAGTCAATCCTAGGGGAAATCAGTCCTGAATATTCATTGGAAGGACTGATGCTGAAGCTGAACCTCCAATACTTTGGCCACCTGATGTGAAGAACTGACTCATTAGAAAAGACCCTGATGCTGGGAAAGATTGAAGGCAGGAGAAGAAGGGGACAACAGAGGATAAGATGGTTAGATGGCATCACTGACTCGATGGACATGAGTTTGAGCAAGCTCCAGGAGTTGGTGATGGACAGGGAAGTCTGGCGTGCTGCAGCCCGTGTGGTTGCAAAGAGTCAGACATGACTGAGTGACTGAACTGAACTGAAGGAAGGTGACTTGAGCAGAATCCACCTGAATTAAGGAAGGTCCTGCTTGGTCATTTATGAGTTATTTATGAGTTATTTCAACCAGCCCGTATCTCACTTCTAAGATAATCATGCTTCACCTTTTGAAGATGAGAAAACAGATTTAACAGAACTGATAAGGGACAGAGGCAAGATTCAAACCCAGATCTGAGTAACAGCAAAGAGAATTCTTCTTCCAGTCACTGCCATTTTATTTATTTATTTAATTTTATTTTGATTGCACTGGCTTTTTGCTGCTGTGCATGGGCTTTCTCTCTAGTTGTGGTGAAGGGGGTCTACTCTTCTCTGCAGTGCATAGCCTTCTCATTGTAGCAGTTTGTCTTGTTGCAGAGGATGGGCTCTAGGCCCTCAGGCTCAGTAGCTGTAGCACAGGGGCTTAGTTGGTCTGCAGCATGTGGAATCATCCTGGACTAGGGAACGAACTCATGTCCCCTGCATAGGCAGGTGGATTCTTATTCACTGTACCACCAGGGAAGTCCTCACTGCCATTTTAAAATGTCCTAATGACATGGAGTATTACATCTTACAAGGTGCTCGAGTGCCAAAAGCACTCAGGGCACTATGTACTTTGGTCAATAACTAGAAGTTGTGGTGGTTTATGCAAATGTGATGGTAGGGACTGCCCTGCTCATCCAGTGGTTGAGAATCTGCCTTGCAGTGCAGGGCACTTGGGTTCCATCCCTGGCCAGAGAATTAAGATCCCATGAGCCCCAGAGCAGCTAAGCCTGTGAATCTCAACTAGAGAGCTCACCTGCCGGTGCACTACGACGAAGAGCTCTCGTGCCACAAGGACAGATCCCACATCCCACAGCTAAGACCAGATGCCTCCATGCGTGCACGCATGCTAAGTCGCTTTAGTAGTATCCAACTCTTTGTGACCCTATGGACTGTAGCCTGCCAGGCTCCTCTGTCCATGAGGATTCTCCAGGCAAGAATACTGGAGTGGGTGGCCCACGCCCTCCTCCAGGGTATCTTCCCAACCCAGGGATCGAAAGTGCATCTCATGTCTCCTGCATTGGCAGGCAGGTTCTTTACCACTAGCACCACCTGGAAAACTCTGGAATGCATCCATACGTAAATTTCTTTTTTTAATATGAGGGTGCATAGACCACAGAAAGGATGGTGAGAGTATTTGCTGGCTTTTGTTTGGGTGATGGATGGACAGTTCACCCAGGACTTGGGGTAGGAGAGAGATTTCATGCATACTTGCATTTTGAATAAGGGTCCAAGGACTATGTTGGAAGCCCCTTCACATGAATAATGGCTCAAGAGAGAAGCACCACAAAGCAATTTGCCTCTGTAACTAATTCCTCTTGTCTGTAGTGCTGAAGGAGCAATACTTTAGCAGACAGTCAGTCTGATAATTGGAAATAAAGGCCACTCTCTGAGTGGGCTGAAGAAGCCTGGTTTTTATCAACCTCAGTGCTATTTTTTATAATCAGTGTCTATGGGCAAAGAATAAAATAAATAAATACAGAGAGGGAAATAGCAAGCCTAATTCATCCACAAACACAGGCAAATCTTTTTTTGAATGCTATCTTGAAACTCTATTAAATCATAGTGAAACTCATCTTCTTGGCTTTGGCAGGAATCTTGGAGGGAAGTTATTGAACTAACACTTCTGCAGATAGAGCAAAATTTTGCCAGAATCAATCCTCTTTCCAATACAGACAGAGAGGCGACCAGGCCAGGACTTTTCTGTAAGGAATTCTGTTTTCTGATTGCTAAGCGAGATCCAAGCCCCTTCTTGCTCTTGTAGTCACTTGCTGACTGGAAATGCTGGCAGATCTATCAGCCTAGAGACCATAAGACTGCATACACACACATACACACAAACACACTCACAACCCTGTCAGACGCAGCTCCCTTCTCCATATGTTATCTCATACTTTTGACATCAACCTATTCATACCCCAAATTGAGTCAACACACTCACAACCCTGTCAGACGCAGCTCCCTTCTCCATATGTTATCTCATACTTTTGACACCAACCTATTCATACCCCAAATTGAGCCAACACCCCCACTTACAGTTTATTTTTTAATATTTATTTAGTTAGTTACTTATTTGGTTGCCTCAAGTCTTGGTTATAGCATGTAGACTCTTCATGTGTCTTGTGGCATGTGGGCTCTTAGTTCTCTGACCAGGGATCGAACCCGTGGCCCCGGCAGGGGGAGCACAGAGTCCTAACCACTGGACCCCCAGGGAACTCCCATTGTGCTTTTCCGAGAGCTGTTGTGGCTGCCATCACCTGAAATGTTGCCTTTTTGTTCTGCACACCGCTTCACATCATAACTCAACCCTTTTGAGTCCTGCTCAAATGTCCTGCTCATGTGGATGCTAAACCCTCTGGAGGCTAAATCAATTTAATTTTATTATTGCCAACAAAAGTTGGTATCATCAACAAACTTTTGTACAGTTCTGAATGCAAATAAATACTATATAAACCAAGGAACATTTGCTCATTGAATGGTGTCAGTTAACTGGCCTCTCTGCCAGGCTCAGGAATTCTGGCTCAGATCCACGGGTTCCTTCTAACTTAGAACTTTCCCTTTAACCTTCCAGAACTCCACCTGCTGGAGAAAAACTTTGTTGCTTTTTCACACAGCCTGTTGACCCCAGATCTGAGGCAGTGAGGGGATCAGTAGCCCCAGGCAGGTAATTATATATGTGTCCAAGCAAAGCAAGGGCTTCCCTGGTAGCTCAGCAGTAAAGAATGTGCCTGCCAATGCAGGAGACCTGGGTTCAATCCCTGGGTCAGGAAGATTCCCCTGAAGAAGGAAATGGCTACCCACTCCAGTGTTCTTACCTGGAAAATCCCATGAACAAAGGAGCATGGCGAAGCTATAGTCCATGGGTTTGCAAAGAGTGATTAAACAACAACAAGCAAAGCAGAGTGGATGTTCATCTGCAAACTACTGGAAGGACAGCTCATTACGGGTAAACAATGGATTCCTACGCTAGCTAGTATCTGATGCTGCGCCTATATTGAGGCTCACAAGCAATAGTGAGGGGGTATCTCTCCTCCCTCTTCATCTGGGGAAGCCATATTCTGCCCCTAGAATGTGAGCTCCTTGGGAATAGAAGCCCAGTCACCACTGTGTCCTCCGGCACAGATTAGTCGTTGATGTGTGAGGAAAAGGCCTGAGTTAATGTACAAATATAAGCACGTTTGTTCACATGAGCACAGGGATGTCCACAACCTTCCTGCGGACAGCCTTCATTGGACAGTGACTCTCCTGGGGCTTCTTGAGTGGCAGTGGAGGGACAGGACATGCACTCCTTTTTGGGCACAGCTACAATCACCCTGTTCTCATCCATGTGTCTATCTCCCCCTTTAGGTTAGGAGCTCCTCGAGGGCTGGGACGGCTTGCTCCTCATCGTTGAGGCCTCCGTGTCCAGCACAAGAGGCATCCAGCAGAAAATGTTATTTGGATGAATGAAGGCTCTGTGACCTGACACAGGAGGCCATTCATTCACTGGCAATAAACCGCATGGGAAAGCATCCCATCCCTCTGTCAGGCCTCACTGCTCTGGTGGAAAAGGCGTCATATAACCAGGCCCAGGGACATAATTATCTTTCGCTCCAGAAGATATTCATCACTCCTGGCCATCATAGAAACTGGACACAACAAGACAGGTTTAAATGCTTCAAAGCTGCCTTATTCATTTAAGGTTCTCCCTTCCTTTTTCTCTCTCCCCATCCTGTATCGTATACAAGTGTCAATGCTTAAGCGCACCACATCGGGGTAAACGGTGACTGCTCTCATTCATACCGCTTTGGTGTTTCTTCTGGGAAGCCCTCAGTTTGCCTCTGCCCTCTCCTTCCTAAATCTGCTGCCCATTTGCGTGCAACACCTAAACAGGCTGATTTATTTATTCATCTACTTTTTCACTTATTATTTAGGATTAGAGGTTCAGACATCATTGGTAAACAGAAAAGGCAAGTTTGATCTGTATGTCTGTCTGTCCTAAAAGTGGCAACAAATGTTTGCAAAAAGGCCAGTGCTTTGTTCTGTAAAGATATGGACCTGACCCTGTCATATGCTTTTACAAAATAAGTGGATACTTTTAAAGCCAAAATGAAAAGTAACCCAGAGGAAACACAATGTACTTTTCCTCAGTGGAACTCAGCCACCTGGAAGGAGAGCAGCCTGTGGACAGATTCCACAGGAGAAGTCTGGATGCTTCCTTGACTCCTAGAATGCGTCAGGTAAGCCCCTTGATGTGCCAGGTGGTGTGTTGTTGAAAACACACACACACACACACACACACACACAATTTCATTTCAGCCCATGACAGATCAGGCTATGATCTACAACCCTGTATGTGTAGGTGTGAAAGCTGAGGCCAGGGGCTCACAGATCCTAAGAGGCTATACTTAAACTCTGATGAACTGGTTCACAAGTCCTCACCTTGGAGAATATGAGAGGAAGAGGGAGTCATTTCTTTTTCTCTTTTTACTTTTTATTAGAGTAAAGCCAATTAACAATGTTGTGATGGTTTCAGGTGGACAGCAAAGGGACGTAGCCACGCATATACACGTATCCACTCACCCCCAAAGCCCTCTGCCAACCAGGCTGCCACATAACATTGAGCAGAGTTCCCTGTACAGTACCCGTACAGTAGGTCCTTGTTGGTTATCCATTTTAAATACAGCAGTGTGAACACATCTGTCCCAAACTCCCTAACTATCCCTTCCCCCCATCCTTCCCTGGCCAGCAACCATAAATTCCTTCTCTAAGTCTATAAGTCTGTTTCTGTTTTGTAAATAATTTCCTTTGTGTCATTTGTTTTTAGGTTCCACCTATAAGGGGTGTCATATGATACTTCTCCTCTGTCTGACTTAGGAAGTCATTTCTGCGCATGTGGAAATAAAGACAGGACAAGACCAACGTAAAGAACACAAACAAGTCCATCACTTTGGGAATTGTCATTTCTGGTCCAGCTAGTCCGTACGGAGGAAGATGGAATTTTTTGAACATGAGAAATCTCCAGGAACACTCAGAATGTGACCCGTGACCCACTTGGGGGGCTGGTTAAAATGACATTTAATCAGCTGTTCTGTGATCCGATTCCCCTCTGCCATGGAGCCTGATGAAGCCACCAGTTCTGGGATTTGGACAACTTTTGGGAAGTGATTCTGGCCCTGGAGGAGAGGGTGCACGGCAGGAGACCTCACCTGGGGAGCTGAGCGAAGGCCGGCTCTCAGGAAGCCCTGCCCAGATTCGGGGGTGGGGGTCTATTTTGCAGGCAGTGTGTCAAGAGAGGGGGGAAGCCCCCAGTTTACCAGCTCCACCTGGGGCCCTGGGCTGTAGAGAGGGTCAGAGGGCAGAATACAATACAGGGCCAGGGAGGGGCTGCAGGCTGAGAGGAGGGGACAGGAAATGTGAGGGGTGGGCAGCGGAGGGAGGGAGGGAGGAAGCCAAGGAGCCTGAGTTCAGATGGATGGCGGGAGTGAGGAGCCTGCTGGATGCTGTTGGTTGGCTAAGTGGACGTCCCCAAAGAGAACAGCTGGTCCTGATCCACCCCAGCAACAAGTGAGGGACAAGACTTCCTAACGGAGAGGGCAGGAAGCCACATAGAGAATTCACCCCATCAACCCTCTGAGCCACCCCACCATTTGTTCACTCTGTTCTGTTGACCTCTGCCCAGTATGAGGGGATAAGCGTGGACAAGATACTTCATTGAGTGAACCTCTGACCAAGAGGTGCAGACGGGGACAAGGGGAGGGTGAGGGACCAACCCTCTTGGGCTATAGTCACCTATAGCCACCTATAGGGCCAGCGACAGAAGCAGGTGGGTCCACAGATGTGGACATGGCCTGGGGATCTACATCCACCCATTGAGGACACACACACAGCCTGGTCAGAGCTGGGACCAGGACCCTTCAGGGTGGGAGGGCTGGACACTTCGGTGGAGACGTGATTGTCTGCTGTTCAACGTGCTCAGAGATCACAGGCCTGGGTGCTGTGGGGATTGTGCACTGGAGCCCTGGGGTGAGAGTCTTATTCACTCCTTCCCTGGAGTCCAGTGACTGCAATGATGGACAGCAGCCAGCACTCGGTCAGGCAGTCAGGTCATCCTCACATCCAGTCCACCGACTATCAGACCCCTTGGTTAAAGTCAGGATAGTCTTACATCCCCTGTGGACCCCGTGGTCACACTCAGGACATCTTCATGGCCTTCCCTCTGACCACCGGGCCCCATGGTCACAATCAGGATGTCTTCACATCTCCTGTGAGGGTCTAGTCCCTGCAGACTTGGCTCCCAGCCTGGCAGTGCTGGCCCCACCGTAGGGTCTCATCTGGAGCTGGGGGCTTCTTTGCCCTGCAGGGTTGGGGCACATCGGCACTGCGGGTGGCTCCTCCCACACCCTCACAGGAGTGGGTATTCCACGTCCAATCAGCACCCAGGGTGTTTGAGCACGTGCGTGATGCTCCCAGAAGATTGAGGGCAGGAGGAGAAGGGGACGACAGAGGATGAGATGGTTGGATGGCATCACCGACACAATGGACATGGGTTTGGGTGGACTCCGGGAGTTGGTGATGGACAAGGAGGCCTGGCATGCTGCGGTTCATGAGGTAGCAAAGAGTCGGACACGACTGAGTAACTGAACTGAACTGAACTGATCTGAGCCACAGTCAGCTCCTGATCTTGTTTTTGCTGACTGTATAGAGCTTCTGCAAAGAATACAATCAGATTATGAAGATTATTAGCATTACTGCTGTTAATGAGATGAATGAAACTATACATGAAAAAAACCATGCTGTGTGTTCATCAGATAATATGCAGCATGCTCTAATGTCTGAATATTTGCAACATGGACTGTAGCCTGCCAGGCTCCTCTGTCCATGGAATTCTCCAGGCAAGAATACTGGAGTGGGTTGCCATTTCCTCCTCCAGGGGATCCCAAGTCTCCTGCATCTCCTGCATTGCAGGCAGATTCTTTAGCACTGTGCTGCCTGGGAAGCCTGTGTACATCAGTGTAGTAGGAGTAATATAGTGACATCCCTGGCAGGACTAGAAAGTGCGGCAGGAAGGTCATATTTATTAATACTACTACAAATATAATGAAGGCAATTTTTGCTCATGTTGAGTATATAACTTGAGAATAGTGGAAATCAGTGCATGAAGGCTCCTATAATAGTGAACACTGCTCCCATTGACATTACATGATGGAACTGTGCTACTGCATAGTATGTACCATTGAGAACGATGTCCAGGGATGAATTAGCTAAGACCATTCCTGTCACATGACCTACTGTCAAAAGAAAAAGCCTAAAGCTCATAATGGAGTAGGATATCATGTAATATTAATTCCGTAAAGAGTTACTTTTACTTCTGTCAGAATAGAAATAACTACGTTAGCTGATGTTAAGTATGTTCATTGTTTGACATCTATCCCTACTGTAAACATATGATGGGTCCACAAAATAAGTTCTTAAAAGCCCACTGACATGACTCATACTTTCCCCATGTATCTGAAAGGCTCCTTTTCTCCTAATATGTGATGATATGTGAGATTACTCCAAACCCTGGTAGGCTACAAATACAGACCTCAGGGTGACAAAAGAATCAAAACATATGTTGGTATTGGATTCGGTCTCCTCTTCAGGGCCAAAAAAAGGAGTGTTTATACTTCTGTCTGTTAACAGTATGGTGATTTCAGCTGCTAGAACTGAGTGATAATGATAGCAACGTGCCTATAATTGCTGTTGTTTAGCCACTAAGTCGTCTCCGACTCTTTTGCGACCCCATGGACTGTTGCCCACAAGGCTCCCCTGTCCATGGGATTTCCCAGGCAAGAACACTGTAGTGGTTTGCCATTTCCTTCTACAAGGGATCTTCCCAACCCAGGGGTTGAACCCACATCTCTTGCATTGCAAGCGGATTCTTTACCACTGAGCCACCATAATTAACGCAGATCAAACAAATAATGGTGTTGGGTATTGGAATGTGTCTGCTGGGTTTCTTAAAAATATGTATTTCTTCGGCTGTGCTGGGTCTTAGTTGCAGTACGCGGGGTCAGTAGCTGTGGCGCATGCAGGCTTAGTTACCCTGTGGCATGCGCAATCTGTTTCCCGGCTAGGGATCAAGCCTGTGTTCCCTGCCTTGGAAGACAGATTCTTAACCACTGGACTACCAGGGAAGTCCCTGTGGGCTGATTTTACAGTAAGATTATAGCTCTTGACTGAAAAAAAAATCATGCACAATGTGAGAGTTGTGAGTGAAGTTTTATTTGGGGACAAAATGAGGACTATAATAGCCGGGGATACAGCATTTCAGGTAACTGAGAAACTGCTCCAAAGAGGTAGGGGCGAAGTTCAGTATGTATGTGATCTTGGTGAAGGGGGAGTGTGTCCATTCAAGTACATATTTTTTGCAGAAGATTGCTGCTCTTCACCAGGAAGCCATGAAGGATTTTAGTGTTTTTCTGAATACAAGGAGATGTATGAATTGGGCTCATGAAATCTTCTCCTGAAAATAGCTATCTGAAGACCTGTTCTGCCAGTTTGTCCCAGAGTACACAGTGCCTCATTCCTGATCTCCACCCTGAAGTCTTTTCAGAGAGTGTTGAAGGTCAGCAGCTGTAGCAGCTCATAATTTAATCCTAATAGAGGTAGATGGCAAGAGCCAATTTTTAGTTGGCCTTGTGATGAAGTTAATAGCACCAAGAATTGAAGAGAAACCTGCTAAACATAAGGAGAAAATGGTTAGGTTGACAGAGGCTCCTGTATGGGCCAGATTGCTGGCTAGAGGTGGATATATACTTCAGGTGGTACCAGAACCATCTTCTACTGTTGATGACAAGAGTAAGAGTAGAATGATGGGGCAAGTAGTCAAAAGTTTATATTACTTTTCAGGGAAATCTGTATCTAGCGCCCTATTTATTAGTGGGACAAGTTAGTTTCCAAACCCTCTAATCATAATGGGTACAACTATAAAGAAAATTATTATAAATGCAGGGGCTGTTATGACTACATTACAGATTTGGTCATCTCTAAGAAGTGCTCTTAGCATAGCTCATCATGGATTAATACTTAAGGTGTCGCCTACTATTCCAGGGCAAGCACTAAATAATAAATATAAAAGTGCCAATATTTTTGTGCTTTGTTGAAAACGAACAGCAATTTATGAACACGAGTGAAATAACTGAGCTAGCATTAGACTATCAATCTAAAGAAAGAGATTGAGCCCCGTTTTTGCCAAATCCTGTGTTCAGTCAACAAATTGAGCTGCAAATTCAAAGAAGCAGCTTCAGTTAATTCTGCCAGTGCTTCTTCCACTTTTTTGGGCTGTTTTGAAGGCAGACGAAGTAGATTGAAGCCAACTGACCACAGTATTTACCTGTAAACTAAGATTTCATGGAGTAGAATCCTATCAATCTAGTAAGGATTTTGCTTAATTAAAATCTAGTAAGGATTTTCCTTAATTAAATTGATATACGATAGAGTCTTACAATCCTTATCTTCAGGAATTAAGTAAATTATACTTGCTTAGGGTTTTGAAAGCTCTTGGTCTGAACTAACCTAAATTCCTAGCCCAGCACTGATAGAAATGGGTGTTATGGGTAGTCATAGTGTAAATATTATGATCAGTAATGATAGAAAGGTTGTTTTGTATGTTTGAACTGTCATTTTATTTTTATGTTGTTTATTGAAGGGTATATATGGTTGGTGAGGTAGAGTATGTTAGCTGCATGTAGAAATATACGTAGAGTTGGGACTTCCCTGGCGGTCCAGTGGTTAAGAATCTGGGCCTCTAATGAAGGAGGTGAGGGTTTGATCCCTGGTCAGGGAATCACAATCTTACATGCCACACAGTGTGGCCAGAAAAAAGAACTATTAGGTAGTTTTTTTTAAAAAAAGAAATATTTGTTGAGTAGTACTCTGATGGCTATCAGTGTTGGTAGAATGTTATCTTTTTATCTCTTGAATAATTACTCATTTGGGTAAAATCTTTGCTAGTGGTAGGAGACCTCCTAATGATCCTATAATAGTAAGGGTAAGGACTGTGATGGAAACTGTTTTATTTCATGTGTATGACACTGTTCTGGTACACGAGTTGGCCATAAATAGTAAGAAGATAGTGAATGTTATGATATAAATGAGTATGTTTAGAATTTCTGTGGTTGGATTACACATTATAATAGCTGTTATTCATCCTATATGGGCAACTGATGAATGAGCAGGCTAAAATTTTTGTAGTTGAGTCCCCCTCAGCCTCCAATTATGATTCATAATATAGCTATGATTAATAGTATGTGTAGGGTGATGGATGCTGAGATTTGTTATAGAACTGATAGGGGTGCAAGTCTGTTGCATTAATCGCATCACCTGCTGTTCATGGAATGCCTGGTTACTTCAGGCACTCAGGAGTGAGATGCGGAAAGTCCTAATTTTGTGACAAGGGCTATTGTTATGATGGTGGATACTTTGGATTAATTAAAGATTTTTGTAGTGTTCATTGCATTACCATGAGTAGTCAGTCTACTCATTGACCAGAGTATGCTGGATTAATAATAATGGCCGTTATAGTAGTATTGATGCAGTAGATTGTTTTAGAAAATACTTATTGGATGTTTCTATAGCTTATGGGTTAAATTTGTTTTAGAAAGGGAATAACATTAACCAGTGTGAGCTTATTATTACAACTGTGGTTCCTGAGATGGTCAACAGAGTGACAGTAAAAACAATAGGGTTTATTAGATACTGAAAGGATGTAAACCAACATACTTGGGGCCTGGGCCTGATAGCTTATTCAGTGGACCTTACTGTAAAATGTGCTCTCGTGTGATACATGAAGAATGTAAAATTCTTAAGGGTAGGTTCAATTCCTATGATTCTAGGAATCAGAGGGTTTAGACCTCTATTATTTATTCTATCAAAGTAACTCTTTGTCAGACACATTTCTTATGTTTGTGGTGGGATGCCTGCTGATAGGCAGAGAAACCTCTCATATACATAGGGCTGGTATTAGTGGTAAAAGAAAAAATTTTATAAACGATGTATAAGTTGATCATATCAAAATGGTGGGTAGGATATTTGAACTCATAGAAAGGAGATTGTTAGGAGGAGTGGTTTTCTGGTTTGATTTTTTTTTTATTTTTATTTTTTATTAGTGTATAGTTGGCTTATGGTATCGTGTTAGTTTCAGATGAACAGCAAAGTGATTCAGTTATACATATACCCATTTTTTTTTCAGATTCTTTTCCCATGTACATTATTACAGAATATTGAGTAGAGTTACCTTTGCTAAGGTACTTTGGCCACCTCATGCGAAGAGTTGACTCATTGGAAAAGACTCTGATGCTGGGAGGGATTGGGGGCAGGAGGAGAAGGGGACGACAGAGGATGAGACGGCTGGATGGCATCACTGACTCGATGGACGTGAGTCTGAGTGAACTCCGGGAGTTGGTGATGGACAGGGAGGCCTGGCGTGCTGCGATTCATGGGGTCGCAAAGAGTCGGACACGACTGAGCGACTGAACTGAACCTTTGCTATACAGTAGGTCCTTGTTGGCTATCTATGTTATATATAGTAGTGGGTATATGTTAATCTCAAACTCCTAATTTGTTCCTCCCCTCCATTTTTGCCTTTGGTAACCGTAAGTTTGTTTTCTGTGTCTGTTTCTGTTTTGTAAATAAATTTGTATCATTATTTTTAGATCCCACATATAAGTGATATCATACATATTTGTCTTTCTCTGACTTCACTGAGTATGATAATCTCTAGGTCCATCCGTGTTTATGCAAATGGCATTATTTCATTCTTCATGGCGGATATCCCACTGTAGTATATGTGTCACATCTCCTTTATCCGCTCATCTGTCAGTGGACATGTAGGTTGCTTCCACGTCTTGGCTGTTGCAAATGGTGCTGCAGTGAACACTGGAGTACATGCGTCTTTTCAAATTATGGTTTTTCTGGATATATTCTAAGGAGTGGGATTGCTGAATCATATGGTATCTCTGTTTATAGTTTTTTAAGGACAGTGTAGGAAGGTTTCCTTTTCTCCACACTCTCTCAGGCATTTATTGTTTGTAGACGTTTTAATGATGGCCATTCTGACCAGTGTTAGATGATACTTCATTATAGTTCTGATTTGCATTTATCTAATAATTAGCAGTGCTGAGCATTTTTTTTCTTGCATCTGTTGGCCACGTGTATAGACAGGCAGGAGACGTTCTTTGGAGAAATGTCTATTTAGATCTTGTGTCCATTTTTTGATTGGGTTGTTTGGTTTTTTTAATATTGATCTGCATGAGCTGCTTGTATATTTTAGAAATTAATCCCTTGTCATTCCCATCGTTTGCAAATATTCTCTCACATTCTGTGGGCTGTCTTTTCATTTTGTTTATGGTCTCTTCTGCTGTGCAAGAGCTTTTAAGTTTATTGTCAAAATGAGTATACTACCCAAGGCAATCTACAGATTCAGTGCCATCCCTATCAAATTACCAACGGCATTTTTTGCAGCTCTAGAACAAAACAATCTTAAAATGTGTATGAAAATATAAACCCCAGATCATAAAAGCAATCTTGAGAGGAGAAAAAAGGGGGGGGGGTGGCAGAGATGCAGGAATCAGGCTTCTTGACTTCAGACTGTACTATAAGCTATAGTAATCACGACAGGAGTGTCTTAATGATATTAACTGTATATAATTCTGGCATGTAGGGATTGTGAAATACTGCTAAAAACAGGATGGTCGTGAAAACACTTATTATGATGATATTGACATATTCTGCCTGAAAGATTAGAGAGAATGGGCCTGTTACATTTTCTATGCTGAAGCTGGATACATGTTTTGATTCTCCTTCAGTTAAATAGGGCTCAATTGGTTTCTGCTAGAATAGAAATAAAACAGTTTCTGGCTGGGGGTCAGGATGGGAAAAATAGTCTTAAGTGTTCTTGTGTAATCATTATTGTTAAGTGTAAATGATCCATTTATCAGTAGGAATAATAAGAACATAATTGCTAATGTTACTTCGTATGACAAGTAACTGCTGCCCACAAAGCTCCAATTAATGTGTATTTTGAATATGAACTCATCCAGAGGAGAGGATGGAATAAATGGCTAGATTTTATATATCAAATATAAATAGTAGACACAAGTTTATATTAATTAGTAGATAAGGTATGTGAAGAGGAATTCATAATGTGACATCCAGGGTTAAGGCTAGCATTGGTGCAATAATAAACATAAATTGATGAGATTGATGGTTGTAGAGGTTCCTTAATAAATAATTTAACTGCATCAGCAATGGGCTATAATAATTTATAGGGGCTGATGATGTTTGGCCCTTTCTGGATTTGTATATAGTATAGGATTTTCCATTCAGTTAATGTGAGGAATGCTACAGTGAGTGAAATGGGGTAATTAGTGAAAGAACTTTTGATTATAAACATATTCTTAGGAAGAGGACTTGAATCACTGTGGATAAAGGTTTATTTAAGCTTTATGCAATTGCCATACTCTGCCACCTCATCAAAACCTGCTCTATAGTAGGGTATGAATAAATTAATTGAATGAAGATTATATAATCATTTAGTTTGATGACGTTTTGTAAAATAGGCCTTATTTCACTTGTCCTTTCATTTTGGGAGAAATCTATAATAGAAACCAACTGGGATTGCTCCAGTCTGAACTGAGACCACATGGGACTTTAATTGTTGAACAAACAAACCATTAACAGCATTGGGATGTCCTGATCCAGCATCAACTTCAGAAACCCTATTATCAGTGTGAACTCTAGAATAGGGTTCTGCTTTTATCCTTGAGATAGCTTGTTCAGTGTTCTAGATCCATAGGTGATAAAGCATCTTGATTAGCTGGTCTAAGTTTCAGTCACTCAGAGGTTTTTTTTATTCTTCAAGGTCACCCCCACCAAAATCATAAATCCATTAAAAGCTATGTCATCCCTTAAAGTTCAGTCATTATTTTTCTTTGGGGGGATTAACTAAAGCTCCATAGAGTCTTCATATCTTACATTATTCCCACCTCTTCAGCAGAAGGTCAGTTTCACTGATTAAAAGAGACAAAACCCTCGTGTGACCTATCATACAAGTTCTTATTAAAAAAAAAAAAACAAAACAAAGACAGGGCTACATACGCAGACCTAGGGTAACCTGTTAAACAGATGTCACTGGGCAGGCAGTGCCTCTAACACGAGAAAAGTGCTACAAGGTTTGCTACAAGGTTTTAATCAACAGGCAGGGTTTGTGATTGCCTACTTCCTTTTACTTTTTTTAATTTCCCCTTAAATGCGCGCCTGTGTTGGGTTAACTATTGTTTAAATAGATAGGTCTTCATTTAAGGTTCAGTTCGGTCACTCAATCGTGTCTGACTCTTTTCGACCCCATGGACTACAGCACACCAGGCTTCCTTGTCCATTACCAACTCCTGGAGCCTGCTCAAACTCGTGTCCATCAAATCGGTGATGCCATCCCACCATCTCATCCTCTGTCGTCCCCTTCCCTCCCTGCCTTCAATCTTTCCTAGCATCAGGGTCTTTTCCAATGAGTCAGTTCTTCACATCAGGTGGCCAAAGTATTGGAGTTTCATTATTAGTCCTTCCAGTGAGTACTCAGGACTGATTTCCTTTAGGATTGACTGGTTTGATCTCCTTGCAGTCCAAGGGACTCTCATTTAAGTTTATTTTAATGTTAACTATCAGTACATTATCCATTCTGATATAAGCTTATGCAAGGAGAAATATTTCTTGTTACTCGTATTGACAGTATTATTGTACTATTAACTGCAAGATTAGTCCAGTATTACATTAGGAGTTGGTTTGTTTACCATGAGTATTAAGATGAATGTGTGGTTGATCTTGAATGCTTTCTTAATTGGTGGCTGCATTTAAACCAACTGTGGTATTGTTGGGGCTTTCCTAGTGGCTCAGGTGGTAAAGAATCTGCCTGCAGATTCAATCGAGACCTGGATTCAATCCCTGGGTTGGGAAGATCCCCTGGAGAAGGGAATGGCTACCCAGGCCAGTATTCTTGCCTGGAGAATTCCATGGAGAGAAGAGCCTAGTGGGCTACAGTCCATGGAATCATACAGAGTTGGAGACAGCTGATCAACACACACACACACACACACACATACACAGAGTATTATTGGTGCTTACTCTCTAGGGAAATTTGTACCCTAGGGAAATTTGTAACTAAAAGCTGTTCCTTTTTAGCATAATATTTACAATTATATTAAAAATTATGTTTTTAAAGTCATATTTAAAGTTGAACTAAAATTATTTCCTGGACAACCAGCTGTCACCAGGCTTTTCTGGTGTGTCACTTCTGCTCATAAATCTTCTATTTTGCCATAGAGATGAGCTTGTTCTTATTAACTGTTCATAAATAGCTCATCTGATTTCAGGTTATTTAACTTCTCTATGTTAACATTTTCTAGTTATATCTTTATGCAAAAGGTAAAAGAGGTTGCTTTTTGGTACTTTTAATGATTCTTGCATCTTTCCCTTATGGTACCTTATCTAGCCCCTGATTTAAATTTCTGTTTCCTATACTTTACTTTTACTTTTTATTAAGACATAGTTGATTTACAATGTCATGTTAGTTTCAGTGTACAGCAAAGTGATTCAGTTATACATATATATATATATATATATATATATATATATCTTTTTTTAACATTCTCTTCCAATATAGGTTATTGAGTATAGCTCTCTGTGCTATATGGTAGGTACTTATGGTTGTCTATTTTATTATAGTAGTGTGCATATTTTAATACCAACTCTTGATTTATCCTTCTGACCCTTCACATTGTTAACCATAAATTTGCTTTCTGTGTCTTGAGTCTACTTGTGTTTAATAAATAAGTTCATTTGTATCATCTTTTTTAGAGTCCACATATAAATGACATCATATGACATCATCTGTCTTTGTCTGGCTTACTTAATATGTTAATCTGTAGGTCCATTTATATTGCTGCAAATGGCACATTTCATTCATTTTATGGCTGAGTAGTATTTCACTGCATACATATACCACATCTGCTTTATCCATCCCTCTGTCAATGGACATTTAGATTGCTTTCGTGTCTTGGCTATTGTAAATAGTGCTGCTGTGAACACTGGAGCGCATATATCATTATGGGTGTATGAGATTCCATGATACCATGAGTGCACCCCTCCTACCATCGTGATTTCTTGTCTTTGTCTGTAGAATATGTTTTTTGGTAGGTTCCAGCCTGGAAAATCCCATGGACGGAGGAGCCTGGTAGGCTGCAGTCCATGGGGTCGCAAAGAGTTGGACCCGAATGAACGACTTCACTTTCACTTTTCACTTTCATGCATTGGAGAAGGAAATGGCAACCCACTCCAGTGTTCTTCCCTGGAGAATCCCAGGGATGGGCGAGCCTGGTGGGCTGCCGTCTATGGGGTCGCACAGAGTCGGACATGACTAAAGCGACTTAGCAGCAGCAGCAGTCTCTTTTACGGAAGGCTGTTTAGCAGCTAGTTGTGATTTTGGTGTTCTTGTGGGAGGAGGTAAGCTCAAGGTCTTCTATTCCACCATCTTGTCTTCTCTCCTCTCTCCTACACTTTAGATGTTGAATGAATGTTTTGTTTAATTTACTTGTGATAGTTGAGCTTGGTGGGTTAGTTTTAGTACAAAGTGTTCATGCAGTATGAAATCCCCTGGGTATAAACTTTTTTATTTTCTTTAAGCTACACTTTGATTCATCCAAGCACTTTCTGGTATGCTTACCTTGTTATGACTTCCCTCCTTTTATATGTTTGAATATTTGTAGCAACTGGAACCTAATGTGAATTGGGTTATATAATGTGTTATGTAATATTAGTACACTAATGTATATGATCATGCACATGGAGCAGATGATATATGATAGGTATAATCATGAACTAATTATGTATGCTAAAGCATATGTATGTACTTACATATGTGGAAGGCACATAATGCCCATGGTACATAGTATTGTTAGTTTTTATGATATCATTTTTTAATACTTACAATCAACTGTGTCTACCTCAGGTCAACTGAATTAAAACCTCTGGCAACCTGGAAAACTGCATTGTCTACGAGCCTTTCCCACCCCCAGGATTCTGATGTCCTCTCAGTTTTGAGAGCCTCTGTCCTAGAGGCAAGAGCTTCCAGGTGGCTCAGTGGTAAAGAATGTGCCTGCCAATGCAGGAGACCTGGGTTTGATCCCTGGGTAGGGAAGATCCCCTGAGAAGGAAATGGCAACCCACTGCAGTAGTCTTGCCTAGAGAATCCCATGGACAGAGGAGCCTGTCAGGCTGCTATCCACAAGGTTGCAGAAGAGTCAGACACAACTGAGCACACACACATATCCTAGAGGCAAAGGATGTGGCCCAAGGATGTCTCCCTAGAGAGACGATGAGCCTTGAGGGAGGGCAGAGGGGAAGGGACCACCATGTCCTGGTTCCACAGGTGCTCTCCCAGTGCTGCAGGAAGTCCCTGAGAGATCGGCCCAGGGAACCTTTCGCAGACTTACCTGGCCTCCCTCTTCAGGCAAGTCCGAAACTGACCTTTACCGAATGCTGGGACTATTGATGAGCATTTGTACTGCCCAAATTCAGGCACTTGAAGCTGAGAGTCTGAATCTATAGAAAATTAAGTTACCTTGTCATAAATTAGAAAGATCTTGTAAACGGAATGTTCTAGGACTAACTCTACTCGTTCTGCTTGTTATTGTTGTGGGGTGGCGGGAGGGGGAGATGCTAATTGGGAAAAAGGAAAAGTGTCAGTGCATGAACTATGACTTAACATTTCAGAGTCTGAAGTCTTGTACCCTCCAACAGAGAAGTTTGTCGGAGTGTCTTGGTATCTGTGCATGAACAGGGAGCATCAGTTTTCACCAGATCTTTCACGGATGCACAACTAAATTCCTGCAAACCATGAGGTAATAGCCTAAGAAGTCATTTTTTTTTAACTCAAATTCAGTTCTCTACTTACCCTCCAATCTTCTCACTGGTTAAATTTCTCCAGTCCTTGCCATCCTAGCTGACCTGCAGCCCCACCTGATGTCAAACCTGGGCAGAAAGCAATTTGGTCAAAAGTATTTCTCTTTCTTCTTTCTTTGTTAGAGAAATATAAAGGCTCAGCTTCTAAAATGTTCTCCAAGTTGAAAAATGTGATATATAAAGTCAGTACCTAGGGAAATGAAACTTACCGTAGTGTAGATTTAGCCATTTTCTACAATTTATGGGAAAGGCAAAAAATTAAAAATTAAAAAATATTGAATTTCATACAATTTTTTTATCATATTGTAAAGTGAAAAGCCACATTCCATTTATATAAGGAAATCTGATGGGCTTCTGGGTCCCCTGGAACCAGAAGCCAAATTGCCAAGAACAGAGCAGAGCGATCCCTGAGCTGCATAGATGTTTCCTGGGTAAAGAAAACTGAGAAACCGTTGCAGGGCAAACTGCTGCATGGCATTAAAAAAAAAAAAAATGCAGGCACTTTTCTTTCCTTGGAAAACTATCTTACAGGTTTCCAAGGGATCTAAGATGGTGATGTTTGGATTTTCTTTTTCCAGGTAAGTGTTGATCATTTAGGGATGGGAACATGAGCGTGGCAGGATTTTTTTGGCCTCGTTGCTTCTGTGGGACCAGGCTCCTAGGGCTTCACAAATTGAGCTGATTCAACTATCTGCCAGGTGCTAGAACCTCCACTCAGGGATAAAGAGCATCTCTCTCACCTCTGGAGCCATGCTCTGTTGGCATGGGCTGGCGGCTTTGAGAAATGAACTCCTGCTGGGCGCATGTGCTGGTTTCTATGGCAACAGCCATCCAGGCTTGCGCCAAGGTTATTGGACTTAGTGAGTCCCCACAGAGACTAAAGACAACCTGTCTGGTGCCTTCCTAGGAATGATTTTTTTTTTTTAATCTTCCCCAACCTGGCTGCTGATAGTCACTGACAACTTGGTGCAACATCCATGCTCTGCATCCCAAATACATCCCACAAATTCCAGCTTCTATCAGGCTGTTTTTCTGCCTCCAAACAGGACGACATCACAGTGTAGCAACTTGCAAAGATAGCATGTTTTTTTTTTAAACTCAGCTTTATTGCAACAGAAGGTTACTTACATCCCTTATTAACTACAACTTACTGAGTACCCCTGATCTAGCAAGCACTGTCCTATGCACTCAACATACATAATCTCACTGTTCAGAATGTCCCACAAAATCAATGTTACGATCCCTTTTTCATATTGTTTAGCCTGCAAGTGGGTTTTTTTTTTTTTTTTTGCAATTTTTTTCTTATAGTTGATTTCTGATTTCAGGACATTGTGGTTGGAAAAGACGGTTGATTTCAATTTTCTTAAGTTTACCAAGGCATGCTTTGTGGTCCAGCATGGGCTCTATCCTCAAGAATGCTCCATGTGCACTTGAAAAGAATGTGTGTTCTGCTGCTTTGGGATGGAATGCTCTATAAATATCGATTAGGTCTGTTCAGCAGTAAGTGGTGTCTTTGGTGTGCTCATGAGAGGAGGTGAACTTAAGGTCCTTCCCTTCCACCATCTCCACCAAACAGCCTCACTTCTGCTGCTGGGGCTGGAAAAGGTGTATTTCAAGTTTCCTGCGGGTCACCCTCAGAGGTACTCACACAGCTTATTTTTTCTGTTTGGTCTATCTCCAGCGACAGTGAACACAGGCAGCCTCTGCTTCTTTTTTGTTTTGCCCCAAAGGCAGTGTTCTACAGAGTAAAACAGTGGCCTTGAAAATAGTAACAGTTCTAAGATGGATTTTTTGTTTGTTTCTTTGTGCCTCATTGAATTCCACTCCCTTGCAAGGGGCTGCACGCACAGGCCCCACACCTGGCTCTTCAGAGTTCCTAGTGTGAAATCACATTTTCTGTTTCATAGATGATGAAATTGGGGGCCAAAGAAGCCAAGTAGCACCTCTGATGTTCTGCAGTTACAGGTGATGGATTCTAGATGGGAGCCCAGCTCCTCGTGATTCCACCAAATCCATCCTGTGTTTCCATCACTCTGCTCCTACCTTGACAACAAGTTACCTTTATCATTCTTCTCAGAAGACTTAGTAACTTAAGAGGTCTTATGTGGTTTCTAAGCTTCTCTGTGCTTTAAACCATCTTCTGTCCTTTGAACAGTTCTTTCTCTCCCATCCTTTCCTGCATCATCTTAAATTTTCCACCTTTCTAAGTAGAGCCCTAAATGGGAAAAACTGTCCTAATAAGACTAATAGAAGTTTTCCAACTTGTACCTTTTAATGCCATGACCTGCCAAGATCATGGCCTTTGAGACGTCTCACACAGGTTTTGGGGGGCTATGTTTGTTCTGACAATTATCTTCTGGGTTTCAACCTTCTGAAGAAAGCAATAGTGGGGAAGAGCTGGGGAAAGATGGGCAAAAGAACAGAGATAAATTGCCCGGAATAAGTAAACAATCTGATATATCAACATGTAGTAGAAATAATAGGACAGCATCGAATTATTCTAAACCAATGGATGAAGAATGCTCACTGACTATCATAGTTTGGTGCTCATGTGTTCTTTGGATAAAGGCTGGCATCTTTACCCACTTGCAAAATTTTGCCAAGTGCCAGCTTCCCCAGCCAATGATCACAGGAAACAGGCTGCCTCCTAAATTTCACATCTGCAAACCTGATTGTTGCATTTTTTAAGCATTAATGTAGAAAAAGGCTGAGAATATCGCAGCCATCTCTCTCAGTACAGTGGTGGTAGTGACAGCGCTGGAGCTGCTTTCGGGATTTCTTCATTTCTGTAGTTTACCTTTCTCTAGGCAGTGGGTTTATTTATTGCTCCTTCCTCTTTTTATTGGGCTTTCTGGGCTTTGCTTTTCACTAACAGGTTGGCCTCCATTTACTGGCCTCAGCAAAGGTGGTCATCCAAGCCCCTCAGAGAATCACAGTTCTCCTAGACGTAAAATCAGGAACAGAGAAATTATCCAGTAGCTTGGGGACACTCAAGTTCTTTCTGTAAAAGGCCAACTTTTCAATCCACAGGAAATGAGGAATGACACCAAATTAACAATGATTTCATCCTTGTCAGAATCCTTCACCTTTTTTTAAGCAGAAAATAAAGTTCAGATTCATTACTCTACTTTCTGACACAAGGTATTCTGATTCCATCCTGTCTTCCCCACTCTTCTCTTCAAATGAAAGAAGTGCTTTGCTCTGATCTCAGGACAATGAATATTTATCGAACCATTGCTGTGTGCCAGGCACTAGGTGAAAAGTCATTTGCATGGGTTATCTGGAACCACTCCCAGCTACAGAAGAGAAAACTAAGGCACAGAGAGCTTGGCCCAGCATCATGCAGCCTCCTATATGTAAAGTCAGATTCTGAGCCCTCGCAGGTTTGACCCCAGTTCAGTTCAGTTCAGTTCAGTCACTCAGTCATCTCCGACTCTTTGCAACCCCATGAATCGCAGCTTGCCAGGCCTCCCTGTCCATCACCAACTCCCGGAGTCCACCCAAACCCATGTCCATTGAGTCAGTGATGCCATCCAACCATCTCATCCTCTGTAGTCCCCTTCTCCTCCCACCTTCAATCATTCCCAGTATCAGGGTCTTTTCAAATGAGTCAGTTCTTCTCACCAGGTGGCTAAAGTATTGGAGTTTCAGCTTCAACATCAGTCCTTCCAATGAACACCCAGGTCTGATCTCCTTTAGGATGGACTGATTGGATCTCCTTGAAGTCCAAGGGACTCTCAAGAGTCTTTTCCAACACCACAGTTCAAAAGCATCAATTCTTCACCCCAGAGGCTGAGCTATTTACTGACATCACTCTGTCTCTCAAGCCACCCAGGACAAGCTGAGCTTTCCCCTCCAGCCACCCAATATCTGACCTTCAAAGCTCTGCCAAAACCCCACTCTTTCATGACATCTTCTTTGACCACTACAAGGTGACGGCAAATTCTCTCTTTGGATCTCCTCAACCATTTACTGTCTCCACATTGATCCTGGCAGTGACTCTCTGCTGCCTTCTGTTCTGTGACAGTGGAGGACAGTGGGAAGAATTGCTCCTGAATCACACAGACTTGGATTGAAAACCCCCCTTGGGTACTTTCTGGCTGTATGACTGTCCATTCATTCACCACCAAGTATTCATTCAGCACCTAACATGTGATACATTCTAAGGCTCCAGTGGTGAGCACAACACAGACCAACCCCTGTCCATTTAGGACTTTTCTGGATCTTGAGCAAGAGACCTGATCTCTTTAAGCTTTAGTTCCTCATCTCTAGAATGGGAATAATAATACTGATCTTATGTGCTCAGCTCAGAACAGCCAAGAAGTATCAGAGTACCCTGTAGAGTGCTTAGCACACCGTACGCGCTCAACAAATGGTAGCTGTTGTAATAACTACCACGATAAGTATTTAGTTCTCTTAGCATCAGCCTTATTTCCTCAACAGGGCTCCACTGTAGGGTCTGACTGTGTGAGTCACCACTCCCTCCCTCCTTCCCTCCTTCTCTCTCTGTCTCATCACTTCCAAATGACAAGCCAGGATTTGGTGAGCAG
Organism: Bos grunniens; assembly: GCF_055505025.1. Lineage (NCBI taxonomy): Eukaryota > Metazoa > Chordata > Mammalia > Artiodactyla > Bovidae > Bos > Bos grunniens. Next base: position 31,507,729 of record NC_141190.1, on the reverse strand, counting down.
AAACAGGTATTCATGGACATAGCTATAGTAACCAAAAGTCGACTGCAGCCCATGGGACTGCCCTTCCTTACGAGTAATGCTGGCCCCAAACCTAAAATCTTGGGGCTGACCCAACCTGATTAGCATTTTGTATCAGCTTCTGTTGGGCAGTAAGAACTCCCCAAGTCATCTCCTGATTGGCATTGTTCAGAACGTTCTGCTTTAAAGGGAGATGGCCCTCCAAGCCCCAAGCATTAATCATTTAATTCACTCATTAACTCTGGGCCCCTCACAGCCATCCTTCCGTGATACAGAAGTTCCTTGCAGCCACAGCTAAACAGCTTAGAGGTACGAACACAGCTATCCAGGCCACTGGTTTAGACTCCAGAGTAATACTGTTCCTCTCGGGAAGTGGCCATGCGCATGTTCCCCACAGGGCTGGCCATCTCACAGCACACATGAGTAAGGAAGCAGGTGAGACAGAGGGGATTCATTTCAAACTTGTTTCCAGCACCAGCCAACATGCTTTTCTGGTTGTAACTCATCTTCATTTGCCCAGTTATGGTGTAAAAATCAAACACAAACACGGATTTAACCTAGTTCTTCACCTGCTCAATTGCTCACGACTCTCTGGAGGAGATCCCAGTTCCTTTGCAGGCTCTGCCTTTTCTCTTCTGCTTCCTGCCTTCCCTTCCAGAATTGTTTCTTGCCAGCTCCCAACTCTCACACTCTGCCCTCCCGTCACTTCAAACCTCTGGCTGCCTCTGTAATACACCCTGCTGCTTCCCTCCCCCTGCCTTCGTCACTCTTTTCCCTCCCTCATTCTTTCCCTTGCCCACCTGGTAAATTCCCTCTCGGTTCAGGCTAACTTCATTTATGAGGCTAATTCCCATGTTCACCCAGGTGGAGCTGACCGTTCCCCTCCTTGGTCCTGTCACTCTTTAGTGGTTCCTGCCATCCTGCAGGACTCTTACAGGAGATGAGGGAGAGGGTGCTCCCAAATACACCAGATGTCAGCCATGTGCCACACCATGGGCACTTTGTGTAAACTCACTCTGATGTTTGCACAGTCCTTCCCCCGTTAGATTATACAAAAGATGAAGACAGGCATCACTTCTTTTTTATCACAGCATCCTTGATGCCTAGTACTTTGTAGGTGCCGCCCCTCCCAGGATGTTTATAAGCTTAAATTCAGCTTGTACAATAGTTGAAAAATGAATGATCAGTGTCTACTATGAAAGTGGCCAAGTGGTTAAGGTTTCATACAGCAAGACCAGCAACAGAGCAGTTCTTACGCTGTCATCATTAGACTGAGCCCAGGACACCCCCATCTAAGGTCAGCTTTAAGGGCTGGAAACAGCAAAAGAAGGTAGGAAAAAGAAAAAGCTCTCACTTACTGAAGTAAACAAAATCAACTGCAAAAAGAAGGCAAGAGATAAGACAATATAGAGATTATAGTGATATCCTGGAGAATTCCATCCAGGCAACCTTGCTGTTGCTCTCCTAGCTGGATGGGTGGAGGTATAATTTATATGCTCAGACTTCATCATCCTGATTTTTTTTTAAAGGTGATAAGTTGTTTTAATCAACCTGACTTATTCTTTTTTCCCCTTGTCTGATACAGTTGTAAGCTAGAAGGCCATTTCCTGCAGTTCCTCCTTCTGTTTGGCTGATATATTATGCTCTCTTCCAAATTTTTCTCCTGAGAACATCCCTCTTTTATTACTTTTCTTCTCAGTTCTTATAATGAAAGTTTGCAAAGCATGACTACTGTGTTTATTTCTGATCTGAAAGGGAGATGGTACAAAATAGAAAGAATACGGGTACAGCTGGAATGATTTTAGAGCAAAATATTGTGTTCTTAGCAGATAAGTATCATCATGCAAATTTTAGAAGCCAGTGGTCACTGTAATTAGGGTACAGGTCTCTCAATTGTGAGAAGCCCTTGCTGCTGCTGCAGCTGCTGCTAAGTCACTTCAGTCGTATCCAACTCCTAGCGACACCATAGACGGCAGCCACCAGGCTTCTCTGTCCATGGGATTTGCCAGGCAAGAGTACTGGAGTGGGTTGCCATTGCCTTCTCCGTGAGAGGCCCTTAAAGAGAAACAAAATGAAACCAGGAGGCAACTTGCCCCTCCACACTCAGGTGATCTGTCTTCTCCTCCGGACACTTTCTAAATTACCGTCTTTTTAAAAAATGAAGGCTGCATCCATGTTTATGTTTGGCACTGAGCTAGCTACACTGTCAGCACACAATAAGGTGTTATCTTGATTAATAGGAATAATAATCATGCAACATGAGAAATCTTCAATCAGTTTTCCCTAATTTTATCAGCTCCTTTTTGCACCTTCCCTGAAGTTGCAAGTGAGAAAAAGAATTCATTTGTACACACATCCACCCTGTGCCTCGACCATCCCACTCCCTGTATGTGCCAGATGAATCTCCCAGGGATGCAAGTTACCAGGAGGAGACACTGCAATCCTGAAGCTCTATTCAGAACACTTCTCTAGCTCTGCTGCAGGTCCTTGAGCAAGTCACCCAGTGCTGCACGGTGGTTCTGCTTCCTTGCCTGCAAACACTGGGGCCTCCACCTCTGCTTTATCTGCCCTTTCAGATGGCACGGCCTTGGGCCCAGTCACACTAACCAGCAAAACGATGCTGCCCTTCATGATCTCCTACAGGGTTTCTTGTACTTGACTTCTCTCTTGCAGGGAATGGTTTTAAAATAATGCTGGTCATATTTGCTCATTGAATGATCAAACTGAACTGCATTTGCTCCTCTGTGGTTAATACATTATTCATTCCTTAAGGCTCAGCCCAACAGTCATCTCTTCTCATGGGACCACCTTGGATACACACACAGACAGATGCATTCTGTGCCCTCAACAGCCCAGTGTTTAGACCTCAACTTAATACTTGCTTTTTGTCTGTTTCCCTCTTGAGGGCAGAGACCACGTCTTACTTATTTTGGGGTACTTTGCAGCAGTTTCACCTAGTGAGGACACATAACAACCCTCAAGGAAAAGTGGTTACAAGGGTTTAAACAGCAATCAAACTGTCAAAGCCAAAAATGTGATGTACGTGAAATGCCCAACTAGGACACTGGTTGCCCTGTCCAACTAGGCAGTGAGGTGATGCCATTCAGGGGAACCTACGGAACAGGAACCAGAAAGCACAACATAAGACCACAGAGGACTAGAAGACACAGGAGGCGAATTGGTATTTGCTTTGGTTCCCCGATTCTCTGGCTCTTAAAGCAAAATGATGCACTGACGTCTAGGGCTCATGTACAGTGACAGACCTGGAGGCTGATCAATGGCCCATGACCATCCTCAAGAGAGAATGGAAAGATATCACAGCAAGATGGAGGCAAGAAAACCGGAGCAGAGGTGAGGGTCGCCAGAGTCAAGAAACAAGAAAATTGCTTGAAGCAGGTAACAGTCTTTAAACACCACGGAGATCCTACTAAACCTGTCCATGTTTGTAGTACTGGACACTTAATCGTTTTTATGGGTTTGCATGGCCCATAAGTTCTAGTGACAATGACTACAATTATCAGTAGATCAATTAGGACTTGTTAATTGTAAGGGATGGAAAATCCAACTCAAATTGCTTTAAGTTTAAAAAAAAAAAAAAGACTATTGTTCATGTAAAGGGATTTAGACCTAAAATTCCAGATCCAGCTGCTCAATGAAGTCATCAGAAATCTGTTTGCTTCCCTCTATTAGCTTTCTTCAAGTGGAGGTAAAGATAGCCATCAAGAGCACCAGGCCTAAGTTCTTAGAGGGAAGTTCATAGTGATACAGGCTTTCCTCAAAAACTAAGAAAAACCTCAAATAAACAACCAAACCCACCACAGAAAAGAACTAGAAAAAGAACAAACAAAACCTAGGAAGGAAGGAAATAATAAAGATCAGAGAGGAAATAAAATAGAGATTTAAAAAGCAATAGAAAAAAATCAATAAACCAAGAGCTTGTTCTTTGAAAGGGTAAACAAGAAGAAAACAAAGATGACCCAACTAAACAAAATAAGAAGTGAGAGAGGAGAAATAATCACCAGTACCACAGAAATACCAAAAACCATATGAAAAGAATAATAATTACATGCCAACAAATTGGACAACTTAGAAGAAATGGACAAGTTTCTAGAAACATAGAGCCCACCAAAACTGAATCAAGGAGAAATAGATAATTTGAACAGACTGATCACTAGAAGTGAAATAGAATCTGTAATTTAAAAAAAAAAAAAAAAAAAAAAAAACCTGCCTGCAAGCAGAAGTCCAGGACCAGATAGCTTCACTGGGGAATTCTACCAAACATACAAAGAAGAACTTACACCAATCCTTCTCAAACTCTTCCAAAAGACTGAAGAGGAAGGAACACTCCCAAAGTCATTCTATGAAGTCACCATCACCCTGATACCAAAACCAGACAAAGACAATTCCAAAAAAAGAAAAGAAAATTACAGGCCAATATCTTTGATGAATATAGATGCAAAGTTTATCAACAAAATATTAGCAAACCAAATCCAACAATGCACAAAAAAGATCATACACCATGATCAAGTCCAATTCATCCCAGGCTCACAAGAATGGTTCAACATGCACAGATCAATCAATATGATACAGAGCATCAACTAAAGACAAAGACCACATGATCATCTCAGTAGATGCAAGACAAAGCATTTGATAAAATATAGCATCCATTCATGATAAAAAACTCTTATGAACGTGGGTGTAAAGGGAACATCTCAATAAAATAAAAGGTATTTATGACAATTTTATGGAGGAAAATTCATCAGTGTCTAGCAAAATCACATATGCATCTATCCTTTCACCTCACAATTACATTTTGAGTAATCATTACTATTAAAAATACAAAATGATGGCATAGAGAGATATTTACTGGGGCATTTTTTGTCATGACAAGATTAGAAACAAGATCAGTGATCGTCAATTGGAGGTTTGTTGAAAAGCAATGAAATTTCCATATGATGGAGCATCATGCATATAAAAGAGGATATAGAATACTTCCCTGGTTATATTCTTCAGTGACAAATGGTACAAAATGCTCTTTAGAGTATGTAAACTGAAAGAGCAGGGAGTACAGTGGCTTAAGGGCTTCCCTCATAGCTTAGTTGGTAAAGAATCCACCTGTGATGCAGGAGACCCTGGTTTGATTCCTGGGTCAGGAAGATCCCCTGGAGAACGGATAGGCTTCCACTCCAGGACTCTTGGGCTTCCCTTGTGGCTCAGCTGGTAAAGATTCCTGGTTATATTCTTCAGTGACAAAGGGTACAGATGCACTTAGAGTATGTAAACTGAAAGAGCAGAGAGTATAGCGGTTTAAAGATAACTATGAATTTTTCACATTCCATTCATCCAGAATTAGGACTTGTTTTCCTTCCTTTTGAATCTGGGCTGGCTTGAAACTACTTTGACCCATAGAATATGGTAGAAACAACACTCCATCAGTCAGACTCCAGCTTTTAAGCTGACTGATAGCTTCCACTTTACTCTCTCAGAACTCTAAGTCACCATGTAGGAAGTCTTACTACCCTGCTAGAGTAACCACCTCACAGGAAAGCTCTGAAACCACTTGGAGAAAAGAGGAGGGCCCAGCTGGGCCCAGATCTTCATCCATCCTTGCCAAGGCACCTCACACATAAGTGAGCTATCTTAGATCCTCCTGGCCAGCACACCCAAGCCCAGCCACCACTCAGATATCACTGGCAGCACAGGGAGCAGAAGAACCACACTGCAGCAGTAATATGCATATTGTTATCTTTGTTTCTTTTTATTTTGTCTTTGTATACTGTTATTTTTTAAGTGTTACATGCTTTTGTAGCAAATAATCAATTGAACATCACTAGGAATCATAATGCTGAACATGAAATGTAAATCAAAGAAGTTAAAGACCCCATAAAATTAAATTTGAATGGAAAATATCAGTATGTACTCATGTTTTTTCTGTTTCTAAAAATACTTATTTTGTTAGTTCTGTCCACTGAAAAGGCCAAGATGCAGTGACAACCCAGTGACAATGAGCAACCCTAGAGTCCAGACTGTGTCCTCTAAATATCATTACCCACAAAAAGGCACCAGGACTTCTCATAGAAATGACTGATTCCAGGTCTGAGGTTGGAAATACACAAGATGAGCCTAAGATATCTTGTTGTACCAGTAAGGCGGGGCAGCTATCAAAGGCAAATAGAGTTGGGCCCAAAGGTCATGGGAGCCAAATCCAAGGCACATAGCGGCCTAAGATGACATCATGTGAGAAAATACAATAATGACTGCACTGGATTGAAACATATCAAATCTTTAAGAGCTCCTGAGTTCATCGTGATACTAAAAAAATAAAATCTCAATCATCACCACTGGAGGTTGCTAAGGTACCAAATTATTACTCTAAAATTTGATAAAGTGAAAAGATCAAACATTTACTTTGCCCTTTCTGTATAAATTCTGTTTCAAAGTAATGAAAAGATTACTGGGGAGAAGTTCTTCCATACAGAAAAATCCCAGACAGATTTTATCTTCTTGGGCTCCAAAATCACCGTGGATGGTGACTGCAGCCACAAAATTAAAAGATGCTTGCTACTTGGAAGGAAAGCTATGACAAACCAAGATAGAATATTAAAAAGCAGAGACATCATTTTGCTGACAAACATCTGTATAGTCCAAGCTATGGTCTTTCCAGTAGTCAGGTATGGATGTGAGAGTTGGACCATAAAGAAGACTGAGTGCCAAAGAATTGATGCTTTCAAATTGTGGTGCTGGAGAAGACTCTTGAGAGTCTCTTGGACAGCAAGGAAATCAAACCAATCAATCCTAAAGGAAATCAGCCCTGAACTTTCATTGGAAGGACTGATGCTAAAGCTCCAATACTTTGGGCAACTGATAATGAAGAGCCAACTCATTGGAAAAGACCCTGATTCAGAGAAAAATTGAGGGCAGGAGGAGAAGGAGGCAACAGAGGATGAGATGGTTGGATGGCATCACCGACTCAATGGACATGAGTTTGAGTAAACTCTGGGAGATACTGAAGGACAGGGAAGCCTGGCATGCTGCAGTCCATGGGGTTGCAGAGTCGGGCATGACTTAGCACCTGAATAACAGTAAAGGCAGAAGGAGTTGTGAAATTTGAATATCACCATTTGGCAACCCGTTGAAACAATAGATTTAGGCAATAACTATGAATCGATGCTCAAATTTGCTAGCTGTAAGATTGATGAAGAACATCATAATGGAGAGATCAGGCTGACGTTGTGTAAACACACAAATCTATCTTTGCAACGCTAAAAGTAAGAGAAGCACACAAAATATGCTTCCTAATATATTACAATAGAAAACACACAGCTGCAGCTATATTTTAAAATGCTCTTTTCAAAAACAAAAATGAACCTGAATCTGCTCAATCTCGCAATACAGTTGCAAGATAACAGGAAAAACCAGTAATAGAGTAACAAGCTAAATGACACAATGAGAAAGTAATCAACCAAACCCAAAATGTGGAATATTCTACAAGCCAATTGTTTAAGTACCTCCAACAAATAAAATGGCATAAGAGGGAGAAGGATAAGAGAATCAGATAGATGAAAACCAAATGCAGTATGTGAACCTTTTTGAGATCCTCTACAACTAAACTGCAAAGTGGCTTGGAGGAGGAAAAAAAAGCCTTTGAGTTTATCAGTTTCTTAGTTAACAAGGTGAAAGTTAAACATTTACCTACCCTATGACCCAGAAATTCTATCCCTGGTTATTTACCCAAGATAAATGAAAACATATCCACAAAAGACGTGTACAGGAAAGTTCATTGTCATTATTCATAATAGCCAAAAAGGTTGGGGGTGGGGCAGGAGATGCCCATCACAGAAGAATGAATAAAGTGTGATATATTTATATAATGGAATACTAGTTCTTAACAAAGAGGAATGAATTACTATACACACATCATGGATAGATCTCACAGGTATTATGAAGTATTCAAATACAAACCAATGTAGTATAATTTCCTGTATGTGAAGTTCTAGAATAGGCAAAACTAATTTATGGTGGAAAAGGTAAGAAAAGTGGTTGCCTGTGAAGGGAAGTTGGGATAAAAGTTGACTGGACCAGGGTGATGGAAATGTTCTTTAACTTGATAGAAATATTCTATATCTGGATTACAAGAAAGTATGCATTTGTCAAAATCTGTGGAAACGTACTTAAGATTTGCAAATGTCATTCTAAGTAATTTTTTTAAAGAACTATAAAAAAATGCTAACTGTAGTCAAAGACTTTAAAAAGTAAGTAAATACTTTGAGAATAACAGATTAAGGGCCAAGTTTCCTAGAACTGGAGGATGGAGATACAAATGTGGAAAGGGGAACAGCTAAAATGTGCTGAGTAGGACTAGAGGTCAATGTTAATTTATAGGCTTTAATATAATTTTACTAATTTCTGGTTTTAGACCTAAAATACATGTGCATACATGTATTTCCTTCCTGGAGGAGAGCATGGTAACCCACTCCAGTATTTTTGCCTGGAGAATCCCATGGACAGAGGAGCCTGGTGGGCTGCAGTCCATAGAGTCACAAAGAGTTGGACACGACTAAAGCGACTTAGCATGCATGCAAACATACATGTATTTCCTATCTCTGTCACTGAGACATCATGGAAGGAATGAGGTAATAGTAGTGGCGAACACACCTAGCCACCTGAGCTTGGTTTCTAAATACTATTTTCCATTAAAAACAGTAAGAATGTTTTGATAAAGCTGATTCCACATCTGGAACAAAGGATCCTGGAATATCTTGCTGCACTAGAAATTAAGGAAGTGCTCAGGGAACAAGGAGCTCCCCACTAGTTACTTATTAATTAACTGTACAATGGGGAAACCTGGGTACACTATCTTAACCAAATGATCAAAGTCACTAGGATCGTCCTGATTCGATGCACTGAGACTGATATAACATCACCACTTTGATATTACTGTCAAAAAACTGTAACTTAAATCTAATGATAAACTTCAGACAAACCCAAATTGGGACATTCTTAACTGGCCTGTACCCTTAAAAAACATGATACAGTTAAAAAAGACAAATATTGAAGAACTTTTCCATATGAAAAAGACTACAGGGACACAGCAACTAAATGAGTGATCCTAGATCGGGTCTGGAGTGCAAGAAAATGGATCCATTTCGATATTTGGCAAAACTAATACAATATTGTAAAGTTTAAAAATAAAATAAAATTTAAAAAATAATAATAATGATAAAAAGTAAAGTCCTTGCTTATGGACTTGACTATTATCCCCCCAAAAAAAAAGAATTATTGAGAAACTTGCCAAATTTTGAATGTGGACTGAGGGTAGATAGTAATATTGTATCAGTAGTAACTTTCTGGCTCTTGATAATTATACTGTGGTTTTATAAGAAAAATGTCTTTGCTTTCAGGATATGCACACCGAAGTGTTTACTTGTAAAGGGATGTGACCTCCAATATACTCTCACATAATTCAGAAAAATATATGTAAGTAGTAAATCAGAGCAAAATGTAAGCATTTGGTAAATTTAGGCAAAGGGTGTAATAAGAGTTACTTGCGATCCAAAAGTCTACAAATAATAAATGTTGGAGAGGGTGTGGAGGAAAGGGAACCCTCTTACACTGTTGGTGGGAATGCAAACTAGTACAGCCACTATGGAGAACAGTGTGGAGATTCCTTTAAAAACTGGAAATAGAACTGCCTTATGATCCAGCAATCCCACTGCTGGGCATACACACTGAGGAAACCAGAAGGGAAAGAGACACGTGTACCCCAATGTTCATCGCAGCACTGTTTATAATAGCCAGGACATGGAAGCAACCTAGATGTCCATCAGCAGATGAATGGATAAGAAAGCTGTGGTACATATACACAATGGAGTATTACTCAGCCATTAAAAAGAATACATTTGAATCCGTTCTAATGAGGTGGATGAAACTGGAGCCTATTATACAGAGTGAAGTAAGCCAGAAGGAAAAACACCAATACAGTATACTAATGCATGTATATGGAGTTTAGAAAGAGACACTGATGTATAGAACAGTCTTATGGACTCTGTGGGAGAGGGAGAGGGTGGGAAGATTTGGGAGAATGGCATTGAAACATGTAAAATATCATGTATGAAATGAGATGCCAGTCCAGGTTCAATGAATGATACTGGATGCTTGGGGCTAGTGCACTGGGACAACCCAGAGGGATGGTATGGGGAGGGAGGAGGGAGGAGGGTTCAGGATGGGGAGCACATGTATACCTGTGATGGATTCATTTTGATATTTGGCAAAACTAATACAATTATGTAAAGTTTAAAAATAAAATTTAAAAAAAAAAGAGTTACTTGCACTATTCTTGCAATTTCTTTGTCAGTTTTAAATTATATATATATACACATACACACATATATACAAAGTAACAAACCCCCAAATAATTCTTTTGTAAATCAGAGAAGTGAATATGGACAGGATTAGATGACCTTTAAGCTATTCCTGGTAATTCTGAGTGGTGTGATAATGACATGGTGATTATGTTTGTTTTTAAGTCTTTGCTAGCTAGAAATATATACTGAATTATTTGTAAGTGATATGACACGATGTCAATTTGCTTTAAAATATTCCAGTAAAAATGAAAGGTGAGGGCATAGATAAAAAGAATGGTTGAATCCTAATAAATCTGGGTGCTAGGCATTGGGAACTACTCTCCTCTTTCTTGTCGCATATAATTGACATTTTCCATTAACAAATAAGTTTGCCAGATCTGAAAGGAAAGAATTCTCCAAGTAAAGGAGACGGAACCTTAATGTCTGGGTTCCAGTGTTCACTGTGGGTGGCCTCACTGGGAGCCTGGCAAGGTGATGTCCATCTGGTCACCTCTGCCTGGTGACCTGCAAAGTGAGGCTTGAAGCTACCTGTCTGTCTCACTGTCAGGGCTCTTCCGAGGTGCAGGGTGAAAAAGGATTTGCCAAGTCTCCCAGGCGGTGGCCACGTGTGCGAGGGCAGAGCCTGTGTCACGTGGCTGCCCCCTGCCTGCCTTTCAGCCCATCCAGATGGGTTGTGCCCAGCCAAGTGGACCCCGCTGGCCACCTGAGCCTCTGGCTGTCAGAGTCCCCGCCGTGGGAGGGCTGCATTGCACACACACACACAACTTTTGCTTTTCCAAATATTTTGGCAGCAGCAAACGTGGGGGTGGGAAGCAAACGAGAGGGAGCTGCAGTAAGCCTGCCTTCATCATGGAGGAAATAAATCTATCAAGAGTGATTTTTCTCTCTCAGGAAGAAATTAATTTCTAAATGAAATAATGAGTTTCCTGATAGTCATTTGCAAGGCTGGGGACCTCAGGGCCGGCCCTCTCCCACTCTCTGCTCACTCCCTCTACAGGTTGATTAGCCTGCTCTGCCTCCTCTGCCTTTTAATGCCTCTTTCCCTGGCTGAGCTCACCCTGGCAGCACGCAAGCCCTTCTCTTCCGAAAAATGGGATAATGAGACGTTCAATTAAGGTGAAATTCCATGAGCACCAGCTCCAGAAACACAGCCCAGCTTGCAGGAGAGGGCTTTTCAACTGGCACTGGGACAAGGAACAGATGACCTTGGGGAGCACAGTCCTGAATGAGCCATTCTCAGGGAAGCTCTAGGCTATACAGCTGCAAAGCAAACAAAAAGTGTTTCCCTGGCCCCTGGGCAACTAGATGTCTTACTGCTGTGTACCTTTTTGCTGCTTACCTTTCAGACTACTACAGGCCACACTGAGGCCACGTGGAGTGGGGAGGGAGCTGCGTGGCACTGAAGGCAAAAGGAGGACCCCTTCCCCAAAAAACAGAGACTGAAGAGCTGCATCCGTAATAAAAGTAATGGTAGCCATCTGTCATTCATTTAGGGCTAAGTGTTTGACATGTTTTATTCATTTAATTTCCCTTAAAAATAGATAATGTTTAGTATCTCCATCTTGTTATACATTTTAAAAATATTTAGATACATTTATTACCTCCACAACACAAACCTGAAACTGAAGATCTACTGACTTCCAGAGGTCACAAAACAGTAAGTGGGAAAGTGAGATTTGAACCTTAAACAAGTTTGAATCTTAAATCCCAGCTCTTAACCCCTGTGCCATACCATTACTAACTCTTAGGAACCAAACCCCAGATAAGAATGGCAATTACCCAGAGGCCACCAGCTCCAGGAATGGAGGACTCGGTTGAGGGGAGTCTGGAATTCTGGGGCAAGAAATGTACCCCCGTGCCTGGGACACAAGGCTGACCTCCAGTCTCTTGGAAAGTTATCAGGCAAAAAGCCAGGAAAACAGGTGTCATGAGATACCTGTCCTGGTCATCCCAACCCAAGAGTGGGTTTCTTGGATTCGTGAAGGAGGAATTGTCAACCTGATAGGCGATCTGAACAACCCAAGATTGCCTGGTCAGAACAGAAAGCACCCTGGTCTCCAAACCTGCACCCAGCAGCACAGCAGCCCCTTTCCTCCACAGCGGACCTCTTCCTGGGGAAGCCGAGGGATAGCATCACCGCCCGGTGCCTCTCAGGACTTCACGCAACCTCATAAAACATAACCCACAGTCTAGTGACGTATTTCACACTCTATTCAAAACTGGCCTTAAACAGCCTTTTCACCTGCAGTCCTTGTGGATTATCCCCATGGGTGGATAATTAAATAAGCCTCTGTCTTAGTTCCCTGATGCTGCTGTAACAGATTAACCATAAACTAAATGGCTTAAAACAATGGAAATATCAGTATATCTTCTGAATTTGTAGTCTGGAATCCATTTCACTGGGCTAAAGTCAAGGTGCTAGAATGGCTGACTGCTTCGCTTCTGGAGGCTCTAGGGGATAATCTGTCTCCTTTTCCCCACTTCTAACGGCAGCCTAATATATCCAGACAAAACTCTAAAGAGATACGTGTACCCCTGTGTTCATAACAGCCCCATTCACAACAACCAAGACATGGATAAGCACATCTATTCAATGGACTACTATTTAGCCATAAGAAAGAATGAAATGCTATTTGCAGCAACTTGGGTGGACTTAGACATTATTATACTAAGTAAAGTAAGTTAGAGAAAGACAAATACCATGTGATATCACTTACATGCAGAATCTAAAATATGATGCAAATGAATCTATCTACAAAGCAGAAATAGACTCACAGAGAACAGACTTATGGGTGACAGAGGGAAGAGATGAGCCGGGAGGTTGGGGTTAGCAGATACAAGCTAGTATATATGGAATGGACAAACAAAAGGGTCCTGCTTAGTACAGCACTGCTAAGTTGCTTCGGGGAACTATATTCAGTGCCCTATGATAAACCATAATGGGAAACAATATATTTTAAAAGAATGTATACACATGTATAACTGAATCAGTCTTCTGTACAGCAGAAATTAACACAATGTTGTAAATCAGCTATACTTCAAAAAAAAACAAATTTAAAGGCAGCCTCCATCTCTTGGCTGATGGCTCCTTCCTCCATCTTCAAAGTCTAGCAACATAGCATCTCACCCCTATCCTCACATTACTTTTTTCTTCTACAGTGAGATATCCATCTACTTCCCTCATATAAGGACTCTTGTGATTGCCTTTTGGGTCCAGGCGTGTCCCCATCTCAAGATTCCGAACTTAACCTCATCTGCAAAGTCCCTCTCACCATATAAAGTAACAGGCACAGGTTCTAGGGATTCGCTTTTGTGGGCCATTATTCAGCCCACCACGGCATATCCACAGTGAGGGGAAGACAGGGCTCAAAACCTTCCAGACAACTGTATTAGGGCAATAGAGTTAATATTAAAATGACTAAGTTTGCCTCAAGAAAAGATTGACAGGAGAGAAAATACGCAACAAAAGTTGACTATTCAACTATTCAGAAATGTCTGTTCAAGCCCTTTGCCCATTTTTTAAATTGAAATGTTTGACCAATACAATATTGTAAAGTAAAAAAAATAATAATAAAAAAATAAAAATAAATTGAAATGTTTGGAGTTTTGTTGTTGAGTTGTAGGAGTTCTTTTATATATTCTGAATATTTGGATATTAACCCCTTAGCAGATACATAATTTGAAAATATTTTTCCGATTCCATGTGCTGCCTTTGCCCTGTTGATTGGGTCCTTAGCTACATAAAATTTTTAATTTAGTCCAGTTTATTTTTTCTTTTGTTGCCTGTGCTTTTAGTGTCATATCCAAGAAATAATTGCTAAATCGTGTTATGAAGTTTTCCCCAATATTTTCTTTGAAGAGTTGTATGATTTTAGCTCTTACATTTAGGTCTTTAATCCACTTGGGTTAATTTTTGTATATGGTGTTAGGTAAGCATTCAACTTCAATGTGTATACCCAGTTTTCCCAGTATCTCTTTTAAAGACTAACCTTTCCCCATTGAATACTCTTCTCAGAGAACACTTGACCATATATAAAGGGGTCTGTTTCTGAGCTTTTTGTCCTATTTCATTGTTCTATATGTCTGTCAATAGCATCATTTTTAATAGCCTTAAAGTAGCAACTACTCAAACATACATCACTAGCAGAATAAATACATAAATCATGAGGTAATTGTACTGTGGAATAGTATACAGAAATGACTGTAGAAGATTTATAACTCGTAACAACACTGTGGAAGAATCTCACAAACATACGTTGAGCAAAGGAAAAAAACCAAGCCAGACACAAAAGAATACTTATTTTATGATTTCATTTTCATAAAATACAAAGGCAGGCAAGTATAATGAATGTTAATGAATGCTTCTCAAAGGCAGAATAGTCATTACTCCTAGAACAGGGGAGCAGTGTTGACAAGAAGGGGGTGTGGCAGGGACAGGAATGGCTTCTGAGCTGCTGGTGATGTTTCATTTCTTGATCTGAGTATTAGTTTCCTGAGCATGTTGCATTAGTAAAATTCATGAAACTGTACATCTATAATTTGTGCATTTTTCTGAATGCTATGTTGCAACAAACTGTTTCTTTTAAAATAAGTGTTCAAGTAGACACAAAACCTAGCAAATATTATTTCCCTGCAAGAACCATGATCACAGCCTTTGGTCTATCAGCTGACCTGTCAGAAAGCTCGGTCGATCAGAAATCAGCAATATCCAGCCTGTTCCAGTCACACAAGCGGAGTGGTGGTGAGCTGAAAACAGCTTATCAAGTTCCTAGCATCGGTTACTACAGTTCATGTTCTGAGTTCATGAAGCTGAGGTATACAAAGTGCATTATCCATGATCAGTGTCTAATAATAAAACAATAAAATTATACCTGTTGCTAATACGTCTATGACTGGAGACAGCATGACAGGGGCAGACAATTAAATCAGGATATGCAGTAAGTTAATCCTGGGAGGCTCTGGAAGAATGAAAGGTGCCTCATCTCTGACTGTCACCAGGAGTCTTGTGAGTCACTCTGAAGTACCACTGGCCACAGAAGCCTCAGGAAAGATGCTTTTCAACCTGCTTTGCCTCCTTTGTACTGCTTCAAGCAAGGCTACATTGCTTTTGCTCCCTTCACACCTTTCAAGGGATTCCCTCTGAGGCTTGTGCGCGCTCATCATATGCCAAACTCTGTGCTGCACACTCCCTGTATCATCTCTGCTTCTGAACAACAACCCTGGAGGTGAGGTCTATGCTACCATCATTCAAAGGGAAAAAGATGGAGGCTTAAAAAGTGTCAACCCAGGGAGGACTTCCCTGGTGGTGCAGTTGATAGGAGTCTGCTTGCCAGTGTAGGGGACAGGGATTAGATCCCTGGTCTGGGAGGGTTCCACATGCCACAGAGCAACTGAGCCTGTGTGCCCCAGCTATTGAAGCCTGTGCCCCCTAGAGCCTTCATGCCTCAACTACTGAGCCCACATGCTGTGATTACTGAAGTCCACACACCCTAGAGCCTGTGCTCCGCAAGAAGAGAAGCCACCGCAGTGAGAAGCTGTGCACCTCCAGGAACAGTAGTCGCCGCTCGCTGCAACTAGAGAAAGCCCGTGCAAAAGCAACGAGGACCCAGCACAGCCAAAAGATAAATAAATGTTTTTAAAGTGTCAACCCTGGGAGGGAGGCTGTGCACATGTGCTGGTGTATACCAGATCTCTGTTCCTTGCTCTCAGCTTTGCTGTAAAGTTAGTGAAAGTGAAAGTGGCTCAGGTATGTCCAACTCTTTGGGATGCCATGAAATTCTGCAGGCCAGAATACTGAAATGGGTAGCCTTTCCCTTCTCCAGAGGATCTTCCTGACCCAGGGATCGAACCAGGGTCTCCTGCATTGCAGACAGATTCTTTACCAACTGAGCTATCAGGGAAGCCCTAGCTGTAAACCTAAAGCTGCTCTAAAAAAAGCAAGTCCTTTAAAAAAAAAAAAAAATGTAAGCGTCTTGCCCAGGCATAGCCAATAAGCGGCACACCCGGATTCAGAATGAAGCTTTCAGAGTCCACACCCTCCCTCTTGCCTGTGACCCCATAGTGACTCCTCTGTACCCTGCTACGTCCCCAGCCACAAAGAGCCTGGAGCCTAGCTGAGGAAATGAGACCTGAATGGACAGAAGAAGAACCCCCAATCCCCTCAGTGATCACAGGCTCTCCTGCTGTCTTCCTCACCGAACAAGGACTCTGTCTTACTTATCTCAGAGTCCTCTTCCAGAGGACCAGGGCACCGAGTAAGCATTCCAGAGTAGGTGCTTCAGGAGTGTTTGTAGACTCAGGGAAAGGGAGGGAGAGAAGAATGCATTTTTTGAGAGGAGACCATGGAACATTCTAGAAGCCATCATTCCTCTCAGAGCTCCAAGGGCTAAAGGGTCACAGTGTTCTTCCACCTAAATATAGGAAGTCAAAGGTGGAGTTTAAGGGGTAGCTTGATGTTCTTCAGATCCTGTCTTTATTTAAAATTTCACTATTTTGTTCAACATAATTTTTTCCCCTCTAATTTTGATTTCAGTATTGCCTTAGGATATTACTTCTCTTGATTTCTGAGTCTGTTGGCTGCCCCTTACATTTTGCTTTGGAGGCAGGCGCCTCACTCCCCTAGTCCCAACGCTGAATCTTCTTCACACTTGAAGCCAAAGCCACACTCGGGACACAGCAATCTTGTGAAGGCAAGCATGGGTTCTCAGTCCACAGCCACAGAGTCCGTGCCCAGAACATTACGGCCCTGCCCTCCCCGAGCAGTACAAATACGTGTGTTGGCAGCTCATAACCAGCAGAGGACGATTTGAACAATGTTTCAGTGTTTAATTAAATTTCAAGAACACCTGTTTCATCAGGTTATAAATTCCCACTGAATTTTAAGAGGCTTCTGTTTGGCACACAGAGCTCTTACTTTCGAGGCTGTAACCACAGCAACATTTTTGCTTGATCATCTGTCCTTCACTCCTGCCACACACACCACGCCTCATCCCCTGCCTTTGGAGCCATGGGGAGCTGACGGTGGCAGTTCACACTCCATTCAGCTGTCCGCTGGCACAAAAGCAGCGTGGCAGCATTTCGTGCTGTTGATTTGCCTTTTCCTGACAGCTCACCTAAAGTTGGGACATTGGTACAAGAAAGCGCAGCGCAGTACTGTAAACTGAATGTCCCCGAAGAACTGAAGCAGCCGCCCCTTTCTTCAGCATCTCTAGCCCGTGATCCAAGCCCTAGACTGGGCGCCTTGCGTGTATCTGCCCCCTCTCCGAGCTGTAGTTCCCTGCCCTGTGAAAGGAGGTGATGATAGCCACCGCCTAGCCCTGTAAGGATTAGGAGCTTCTCTCTGAGGTCACAGAGCCAGTGAAGGCTAGAGAGGGAAGGCCAGGGAGCCAGCCCTGCAGATTCCAAAATCTGCCCACCTCACTGACTCCCAGTTCTGAGAACCCCAAGGATCACCTCGGGCAGGGGTCCCCAACCTCCATGATCTAATGCCTGATGATCTGAGGTAGAGCTGCTGTAATAATAATAGAAATAAATGTAATGCATTTGAATCATCCCCAAACCATCCCCTCAAGCCGGTTCATGGGAAAAATTGTCTTCTATGAAACAGGTCCCTGGTGCCAAAAAGGTTTGGGATTGCGGACAGGGGGCAAAGCAAGGAACAAATGTCCAGAATGGTGGTGGTGAGGATGAGCAACTTATGACTACCACCACCTGCATGAAGGCTTGACTGGGAGGACGAGGAAGCTGTCGTTAAACCCTCCCCACCTGAACTAGGCTTAAGCTGGGACAAGAGTCGGCAGATGGACTGGGACAGCAGAGACACTGGGGCCGCTGTCAAGCACACCCTACACTGACTGGCCTGATGTGCCCATGCCTCAATTTCCACTTTTAGAAAACGGAGAGCAATTTCCAACTCATGGACTTGGAGGATGATTTAGAGGAATTAATTCTTGTAAAAGGTTTAGGGCCTGATACATAGTAAAAGCTCAATCAGTGTTAAATTATCATTGTTGTTGTTGTTGATTACCATATAAAGTGCTTTTCACAATAACATCCTGCCATCTGTTTCACACTCCTGGTGATTTGGGCTGTCATCGCTCACACCCACCCACCATGCGCTTTTCTCCGCAGCATGGGCTTGCCTTTCCTCATGCTCTCAAGTCCCCCTGGTGTCCCCTGCTAATCAGGCCTTCAAGAGGGTACTTGAGGCTGTCACCTCTGTCAAGTCTTCCCTGACCACCCCCGTCCTCGGTGACCTCCCTGCCTCTGTACCCCAGCCAACATATGTGACCTCGTTTCCCCATCACATGACACATCTGAAGGGCCCCTGGCCTTGCCGTGGATGGAGACAGATCGCGGACCACCCCAGGGCCTGTGCTCAATGCTCAGCGAAGCTGTGCCCAATCCCAACGCTCATTCGTTCCTGCCATCCCTAAACACCTGACGTGTGTTTTGTGCTGGAACACGGAACCACTGCAACGAGCAAAGCGGAGATAGAACCTGTCCTCACGGAAGATGCTAACACAGAAATGATTAGAGAAATAACTGTACAATTCTGAATTGTGATCAAAAAAATGAAGAAGAATAAGAGTGAATGAACTATTTGGGGATTCATAAGTATCCTACTGCTGAGCATCAACTTAAAACTGTGGAACTTTGACAACCTCGTCCCTTTCTAACAATCACCTTACTTGACAAATGATACTGTCTCTAAACACAAAATCCCCAAATCATCAAGGTAGGAAGAAACCCAATGGGTCATCCCCATTTTCTCACGCCTTGGCAAAGGGATGGCTTGCTCCATTGCACACAAGTTCCGGGCCCAGGCTCTGAGGCCTCTGGGGTTGGCACTGGCCTCTCAGGGCAGTGGAAGTTTATCTGGAATTCTGACACGGCCTCCAGGAAAGAACAGCATTCAGATTCCCTTCGAGTGATTTTTTTTCCCAAGCATAGACAGTGGTTAGGTTTAAAAGCCACCAAACTAAGAGAATGGTGAAAACTAAGAAGCTGCAAGCAGGAAATGATAGCAAAACCCATGCCTGGGGTCTGACCCATGCAAGCTTCAACTTCCAGCCAATTGTTAGTTATAAATCTGAATGGAGTTTTTTCCAGATTTTTTTCAGGGGATCATGGAGTTTTGTTTTTCTATCAGAGCACTCACTAAAGGGATTTTTGGCTAAGCCTGGCAATTCTCCCCTTTCTTCCCTGGAATGGGAGGCAGCCAACTTTCTCTCACCTTCAGTCTTAAGTATAACTTGAGTGGTTCACTTGTTCATTCTGGGTGCCTTTCAAGGGCCTGCAATTACTGTGTGTTTGGAGGCCACAGCCGACCCTGCTCTACCATGCCAGCCCTGCTCATGCCAGGAAGGGATTGCTTGCCATACAGCCTGTCCACCTGCAGTGATTCCTGCTGGGGTCAGGCTTTTTCTTCTGCCTCACATTTCTTTGCAGGCTTCCCCTCCCAGGAAGCACAGGGCCCGAAGTAAACACTCAGCCTCAGCATCACCAGCTTCCTTTTTTTTTCTTTTTTTTATTTTTCTTTTTTTTAATTTTATTTTATTTTTAAACTTTACATAATTGTATTAGTTTTGCCAAATATCAAAATGAATCCACCACAGATATACACGTGCTCCCCATCCAGAACCCTCCTCCCCCCTCCCTCCCCACACCATCCCTCTGGGTCGTCCCAGTGCACCAGCCCCAAGCATCCAGTATCGTGCATCAAACCTGGACTGGCATCTCATTTCATACATGATATTTTACATGTTTCAATGCCATTCTCCCAAATCTTCCCACCCTCTCCCTCTCCCATAGAGTCCATAAGACTGTTCTATACATCAGTGTCTCTTTTGCTGTCTCATACACAGGGTTATTGTTACCATCTTTCTAAATTCCATATATATGCGTTAGTATACTGTATTGGTGTTTTTCCTTCTGGCTTACTTCACTCTGTATAATAGGCTCCAGTTTCATCCACCTCATTAGAACGGATTCAAATGTATTCTTTTTAATGGCTGAGTAATACTCCATTGTGTATATGTACCACAGCTTTCTTATCCATTCATCTGCTGATGGACATCTAGGTTGCTTCCATGTCCTGGCTATTATAAACAGTGCTGCGATGAACATTGGGGTACACGTGTCTCTTTCCCTTCTGGTTTCCTCAGTGTGTATGCCCAGCAGTGGGATTGCTGGATCATAAGGCAGTTCTATTTCCAGTTTTTTAAGGAATCTCCACACTGTTCTCCATAGTGGCTGTACTAGTTTGCATTCCCACCAACAGTGTAAGAGGGTTCCCTTTTCTCCACACCCTCTCCAGCATTTATTATTTGTAGACTTTTGGATCGCAGCCATTCTGACTGGCATGAAATGGTACCTCATAGTGGTTTTGATTTGCATTTCTCTGATAATGAGTGATGTTGAGCATCTTTTCATGTGTTTGTTAGCCATCTGTATGACTTCTTTGGAGAAATGTCTATTTAGTTCTTTGGCCCATTTTTTGATTGGGTCATTTATTTTTCTGGAGTTGAGCTGTAGGAATTGTTTGTATATTTTTGAGATTAGTTGTTTGTCAGTTGCTTCATTTGCTATTATTTTCTCCCATTCTGAAGGCTGTCTTTTCACCTTGCTAATAGTTTCCTTTGATGTGCAGAAGCTTTTAAGGTTAATTAGGTCCCATTTGTTTATTTTTGCTTTTACTTCCAATATTCTGGGAGGTGGGTCATAGAGGATCCTGCTGTGATGAATGTCAGAGAGTGTTTTGCCTATGTTCTCCTCTAGGAGTTGTATAGTTTCTGGTCTTACGTTGAGATCTTTAATCCATTTTGAGTTTATTTTTGTGTATGGTGTTAGAAAGTGTTCTAGTTTCATTCTTTTACAAGTGGTTGACCAGATTTCCCAGCACCACTTGTTAAAGAGACTGTCTTTAATCCATTGTATATTCTTGCCTCCTTTGTCAAAGATAAGGTGTCCATATGTGCGTGGATTTATCTCTGGGCTTTCTATTTTGTTCCATTGATCAATATTTCTGTCTTTGTGCCAGTACCATACTGTCTTGATAACTGTGGCTTTGTAGTAGAACCTGAAGTCAGGTAGGTTGATTCCTCCAGTTCCATTCTTCTTTCTTAAGATCGCTTTGGCTATTCGAGGTTTTTTGTATTTCCATACAAATTGTGAAATTATTTGTTCTAGCTCTGTGAAGAATACTGTTGGTAGCTTGATAGGGATTGCATTGAATCTATAAATTGCTTTGGGTAGTATACTCATTTTCACTATATTGATTCTTCCAACCCATGAACATGGTATATTTCTCCATCTATTAGTGTCTTCTTTGATTTCTTTCACCAGTGTTTTATAGTTTTCTATATATAGGTCTTTAGTTTCTTTAGGTAGATATATTCCTAAGTATTTTATTCTTTCCGTTGCAATGGTGAATGGAATTGTTTCCTTCATTTCTCTTTCTGTTTTCTCATTATTAGTGTATAGGAATGCAAGGGATTTCTGTGTGTTGATTTTATATCCTGCAACTTTACTATAGTCATTGATTAGCTCTAGTAATTTTCTGGTGGAGTCTTTAGGGTTTTCTATGTAGAGGATCATGTCATCTGCAAATAGTAAGAGTTTTACTTCTTCTTTTCCAATTTGGATTCCTTTTATTTCTTTTTCTGCTCTGACTGCTGTGGCCAAAACTTCCAAAACTATGTTGAATAGTAATGGTGAAAGTGGGCACCCTTGTCTTGTTCCTGACCTTAGAGGAAATGCTTTCAATTTTTCACCATTGAGGAAGCATCACCAGCTTCCTAGTGCTGCCGCTGTTGATTCTTCTGAGCCCTGGACTCCAGAATTGTTTTTGTACATCTGGGATACCTATGGCTTCCTCTGCCTTAGCCAACTGTTTGGGACCTGACTTCATCCATTCCCATTTGTCCAGTGCTGTGCCATCTGCCAGGCAGGTCAGACTCCTGAGCAAGGCCTTGAGTTGTACCTGAGGGAACCTGGACTTTGATATCAGGTAAGTTTGGGTTCCACTCACAGCCACCCCATTACTAGATGAACTCCACTTTCTGCATCAGCAAAATACAGAGTTCCATAAAGTTAAAAAACAGGGAAAAAAATATTTTATCATTTTGCAGATTGAATGACATATGACATAATGTATACTGACATTATGTATATTCACCTGGACGTCCAGGCTTAATGGACATCCTATAGTGATGATAATACCAGTCCCATGGGACTACCTTGAGGATTAAAAGGCTTAATATGTACAAAGTGTCTGAATTCCTGCCAGACCGTTATAAAAGACTGAATAAATATTTTATCCTCTCCCACTTTTGCTCAAACTGGTCCTTTTCCCACCTATACCATTCTAACATGTGTTACGTCACAACTGCTTATTACATGCCCCCAGCCCCATGCTGGATGGTCTTAATTATAGTACTCTCCACCTTTCTACGCAACTGTCGATCAGAAACAACCACTTGCTCAGAAGGGAACAAAACCAGGACTGGCTGTTATTATTTTCACCTTGTTTTTTGGAGTCCCATGGAGCTTAAAATTTTTACGGAAGTGTATCTTGGCAGCTGCAGCTGTCTCATGCTAAAATTAAGAAGTCAAGATGTTTATTTCACAGAATCCAAAATTTCTGGCAATAACCTGTACCTTGTCTATTAGGAGAAATGAGTGGGTCTGTACATGACTTAGAGCCTCTGCAGAGGTTTGGTTTAGATGAAAAGGTACATTTTTCCAAGCTCAAGAATTTATCAGCATTACTACATCTGCAAACCTGTCATTTATGTATGCTGTACATTACTTTGGGAAGAAAATTTTAAAACTCTGTAACTAGAATTTGCCTTTTACTTGATCGTGGCTGTGGGCTGAGTTAATGTGACAAAGGGGGTTGCTGGAAACAACCTTTTACAAAGGTATGGTAATAATTGCTTTTCAGGGGAAGTAACTAAATATACTCCAATCTTGTTAAAAAGTACACATCTGATAAGTATACATGTGATTTCGATGGAAGAACAGTTCAAACTTACTTAGGTTTTTAAACAGCAGATACAATCTAGTTCAGCCTCTCCCCCAACCCCAAATAAGAAGCTTATAGATTGCTTCAGTGTCTTGTATCCCAAAGATAAGATGCATATACACCTGTGAATAAGTTGTCTATATGTGCATGTGCCACCCACACCGTTCCATTTTAAACCTCTACTTTTCTCTGCTTGGGAACAAAATAAGCCACCAGGTGATGGCTCCTAAGCACAAGGATGGGAACATGGCACTTATTTCATAAGTATCAGTAAGCCCATAGGAAACTGCCTTCCAGAGAAGACTCGGGAAACCCTTCTCCTACCATCCTATGAGTCTAGCCATTCTAGGCACAGGGAAGACACAGCAAAACAGCAAAGGCCACTCAATGTTGCCCCCAGACTCACCCCAATAAATTCTTACCTCTCATCATTTGGCAACCTTGACTGGCTCCTGGTGTTTGGCTGAAGGCAGAGGCAGAGAGATTTTGATGGGCTTAAGCAAACTCTCCTAGGGAATTCAAATTCTCTAGAAAGTAACTACAAGACCAAATGGCCAGCCAGAGATAGAGGCTGGAACACTCCCTCCTTTGTGGTCCCCATAGCTAGGACACACCACTGCGCTACCAGCTCGCTCCGCTTGCCACACGATAGGCCGGCAAATCTGAGATGAGGTGTTGAGACAAGGAAGGGACTTTATTCAGGGAGCCGACTGACTGAGAAGATGACAGACGAGCGCCTCAAAATAACCATCTTGTCAAGGCCTGGATGCCAGGTTCTTCTATGGATCAGAAATGTGGGAAGGTGAGGAAACAAAGTAAAAAGACCATTTAATTCTTGCAAATGTCTCCTAGAGCGGCAAGCCTCAGGCAGGGGGGTGTATTAGTTTCACTTCCTTAACAGCTCTTCACAGGCAGGCAGGGTCAGGCTAGCTCCCTGAAGCAGGCCATTAGGTATGTCCAGAATAACAAAGGCAGCAAGATAGGATTAAAGTCTCATAAGCAAATCCAGTAGGAACTCAAAATTAACCCTTCCTGGTTACAACTATGGGGCTTCCCTCATAGCTCAGTTGGGAAAGAATCCGCCTGCAATGCAGGAGACCCTGGTTCGATTTCTGGGCTGGGAAGACCCGCTGGAGAAGGGATACAGCTATGAGTTACAACTATAGTCATGGATGCCCAAGCATGTACTGGATTCCTCGACAGGAGAGAATTCATTTATATGAGAGGAAACCCGTCAGTCACCTTCCCCCTCCAACAGGGCTCCACCAGGCAGCATCTCTGGCCTGAAGCATGAGATCTAACTTCCTTTTGAGCCCCAAACGTGATGCAGGGCAGGCCAAGGGGAACCACAAAACCTGCGCTCTTGGCCATTCCTGGAAGGACAGCTTTGACAGTGAGAGAAAGCTTATTAGGATGCCTGTGATGAAATTTAACACCTTTCTTGAGAGGTGGTGGCATCCAACTCTTTCAACCCCATGGACTGCTGCCCACCAGGCTACTCAGTCCATGGGGATTTCCCAGGCAAGAATACTGGAGTGGGTTGCCATTTCCTTCTCCACGGGATCTTCCCAACCCAGCGACTGAACCTGTGTCTCTTGCATTGCAGGTGGATTCTTTACCACGTGAACCACCATGGAAACCTTTCTTACCTTTGGGGAATTAAGTGGTAAAGTGCCAAAAAGGACCTTGCCTTCTTTTCACTAGGCTCTCCTAGACCAGCTACAGTGTGCTCCAACTGCTCTGATTTAATTCTAACAAGGATTCAGTGATGTGCAGGTTTATCTTCTTCAATACATTAAAGGTTGGACTTAGGGAGGTTAGTGTTAATCACTCAGTTGTGTCTGACTCTTTGCAACCCCATGGACTGTAGCCCACCAGGCTTCTCTGTCCATGGAATTCTCCAGGCAAGAATACTGGAGTGGGTAGCTATTTCCTTCTCCAGGGCATCTTATCCAGCTACTAAGTAATGAAGCTGGGATTTAAACACAAATACATTTGAATCCAGCGTCAAAGCTCCCAACTAATATATGCAACAAGACATAGGCTGTCACATCCTCCTGGGGCCGTGGCATTTAGGAGGGATCCAGTCAAAATCCCAACCTCCTTTTAACAGTGAGTACCATGTGCCTGCCATGTTCCAAGCACTGCCCTGGGTGTTCTACATCATCATCACTGAATCCTCACAGTAGTGCTTTGATGCGGCCCATACCTCCATTTTACATACAGATAACGGGCTTAGAGAGCTTAAGTGTCCCATGTCACCCTGTTAGGAAGAAGCAAAGCCAAGCCATGTTCACTCCAAAGTCTGTAACTTTCACCTCCAGACCTATACCTCCATATCAGGAGTTTCCATTTACAAATTTGGAAAAAACGAGATGCATGGAATTATTAGAGTCCATAGAGAATCATGACTAACTTCCCTCATAAATTTCCAGAGTGATCCCTTGATATCCCCAAATTTTGAAAACCAAGCAACCAGCCCCAACACTCAACATAGTCCATCAAGCTGAAATTTTGTAAGGGAATACTGGTGACAAATGTTTCTCAAGTTACAACAACAACAACAAAAAAACAATTCCACTTAGTAGCATCATGGATCACGGAAGCTTTTATGTGAGTCTGGGCCTCCCTCCAGCTCTTCCTAGGGTTTCTGCTTGGATTCCTTCACTTATGAATTGTTAGCTTTTAGAACAGGGTTAGTGGAGCTCTGCAGAGAGCTGTGATATCATGGGCCAGTTGTCTTAACAACTAACGGATATGTGCCCTCCCCACTTCCCTCTACCATCCAAAGCATGATGGGTGTTAAACCCTTCTCTCTGGTTCCCACTAACACAAGATATTCTCAGGACCCAAACTTGAGTCCCAAGTGGATACCCTGCAAAGACTTTGGCAAGTTTTCTAAGAATTTCTTCTCCTCCTCTTCCAGGCTGGCTTCATCTGCCTGCTGGAGAAGTATCAGCAGCTCTCACCACAGCCTCGAGCTGTCATCTCAGAGCACAGCTTCATGATGAAGTTGAATCTAGCCCACTTTCCATCCTGGGCACTTGCCACTATCAAATATTCAAGTGGAACTAATGAATGCCTTTTACTTCCCTTGAACATAAAGAGTCTTGAAGAAATCGAACCCCAAGAGCCTGCCAACTTCAGGGAATTAGTCTGGTCTTTGAGAAAATGTATTTGCCACTCCCACCCCCTCAAAATAGTTCTGTTTCCCGTGCCCACCTAAAAGGATAATAATATCTTCACCATTACTATGCCAGCAAGAAAAATGTTTCTTTCCCCAGGAGGCAGAAACACATTTTCTGACTGAGCCTAGGAGACCAAAATGTTAAAATTTGAATTCACTTTCTTTATAATATCTTTAAAATATGTGGGACCTGCCCCTGAGTTCTGTGTAGTCAGCAGTTTCTCCAATAAGCTCGTTTATTTTTCATACCGACTAGAAATAGAGCTTGATTTTCCCTAGTCCCATTTCTGTCTGCCCCTGGAAACTTCCAGAGAAAAGACCTTGATATCTAGGAAAAGAGCAGCTTGGAAGAGAAGTATGGAAGGGCTGGCCACTGAACGGAGCCCACAGTGGTTTCTAGAGGAAGGCAGCACTGGAAAACGCACCTCAGTGATTTTCCTCCATTTCCTCTCCTGAAGTTCTCCAGATAGACAATGTCCCTGAGAGGACTTTGGGGCGAGAGCTCTGAGTCTCTGCTGTAACGTTTCATCACACAATTTCACACCAACAAGAGGAAGAAAACCCAGTTGGTGCATATGAAACAGACAAACTTTCTACAGTCAGCAGCAGGGGAATCTGCGAATGCGGAGAACAAAAAGGGGAGCCATACCAAGGCTCTAATCAAAGCTCTGAAATTATCAGTGTCCTGAATCAAAAAAGATTCTCAAGGATGAGCCCAATCATTCACCATATTTCCTGACCTAAGTCCCAAACCACACACCCAGAACTATGGGTTTGCCTTCTCTCAAATTCTGGAGTGTTCTGAAAGGACAAGGATGCAGCCTATTTGAAGATCAGAATTCAACCTACTAGTCAGTCTGTCCTCTTAGCATCAAAGAGCCCAAACAGGATAATAAAGTATGAAGTGCTCTCAAATTTTAAAAAGGGTGGCAGTCGCTGCAACTGGACCAAGGCACTGGAGCTGTCCCTGGTGCTGCCTCCAAAGGCTACAGTAGCCTGGGGCACCCAGTCTTGCCTTTTGATCTGCCCACTGGCATCTGCCCATGTCCAACTCCTTATCACTGTCCTTCTAGCTATACAGTCCCAATTTATACCTTTACAACCACACCCATTCTGAATCTCTGCATGCTCTGCAACACTCCCCAACCTCACTGGACTGAACTCCACCCACCTATTGATTGAGATCTTCAGCCAAAAACCCAGCCCACCACCACCTCAGATCACTGAACACAAACATATTTGAACTTCATCCCAAAAGCAACATGGGGTGACTGAAGAATTTTAAGTGGAGGAATAATGCCAACACATCTGATGTTTGGGAAGGTCACGCTGATCTCAGTGCAAGGAATGGAAGAGGAAATGGGAAATTAGTTATAGGCCGGTGCATTAACCGAGACAAAATATAATAGACAAGATAAGGAAAGTGACAGAGGAGTTAGAGAGAAGATTGTGGTTTCAAGAAATATTTAGGCTTTAAGATAAGCAAGATGTGGCTGAAGAAGATGCAGTCTGTGTGGAGAAAAAAGAAGCCAACGTCAAAGATAACCCCAAAGTTTCCGATTGGACAATAGGTAGGATGGTGTTACCAAATATGGAGTTGAAAAGCATGAGAGAAGACACAAATTTGAAGGGAAAAAAATGTAAATTCAATTTTATATACGTAGAGTTTAGGGAATTTGTGCCATATACATCTGGAAATGCTAAGTGAACAGCTGACTGCAGATCTGGAACTCAAGAGACACATCTGAACTTAACATAGAGATGTTGAAATTATCAGATACAGGTGGTGATCAAAGGCATGTGACTAAGTAAGAATGATCCAAGTCAAAAGAGATCCAAGGAAATGACTCCAGTGAACTCAATACTCACTTCTTTGGAGTATGGATTTTCAAATTCGTGAGTAAGTAGTGAGGAGTCAGATAGAAGGGGGCACACTGAGGGATGTGTGTCAGGAAAACAAGAAGAAGGGAGTGTTTCCTTGAAGAATGGTCCACAGTGTCGTAGAAGACAGAGACCACATAAAATTAGACTTGCAAAGGGTCTACAGAATTTAATGACAAAGATCTTAGGCAACCTCCAACTGGCTAGCCTTTCACTGCAGAGAGGGTGAGATTGAGGCCAATTTAAAGTGCGTTAAAGAGAAACTGGAAAGTGAGAGATTGGAAGAGTACATGGATATAACTCTTTCAAGTTTGGCTGTGCAGGGAAGGAAACACCAGAAAGGTGGGCTGCGGACACCGTGAAGACATTTGTTGTTAAGGTGAAAAAACTTACATATATTTAAATGCTGGCTGCATTGAGCCAATTGAAAAGGAGAAGTTAAAGATGAAAAAAGAGATAACTGGTAGATAAAGATTCCTGAGGAACTAAGGGGAGGGAATATGGGATCCAAGGCACCAGCATTCCTCTCCTGGATGGAGGGGAGAGCTACAAGGGGTCAGAACCCACAGATGTGTGAGGAAGTGAGTCAGATGAGTGGCTGACAGTTAGGGAGTTCCTGCCAAGCCTGCATCAGATGCCAACCGTGCACACTTTCTCCCCACCACTTCATCATCCAAGAGGAGAAATAAATTTGTTCTATCAGGAAAACTGGAACATATTGGTGAGTGTTAGGAGGAGGCAGATTTTGATTTAAGAGAAGAAGAAATCTGCTAACAACTGGAGCTGTCCAGTGACAGAATGGAATCCTCAGTGAGCTGTCTATCAGAGGCAGTGTTCAAGTAGAGAACCAAATGCCATAGCCTTCCTGGCCAATCTCGGTGAATCCTGTACTGGAAAGAAGCTTGAGCGAGACAGTGTCTAATGACCCTTTCAGCTATGAACTGCTCCTGCTTTCAAGGCAGTCCCTGACTCCTTCCCAGGAATCCTTGAATTGGCTACTGTTTTTGCCTATGAGGGGTCATGGGGGTTCTTAGACCACCAGTGCTAGAGATGTCATTTGCAGAGGGGCCCATAGTGGGTATTCAGGAGACAAATTTGTCCACTAATAAATAACTTCGTATCATGTCATTTTACTGTTGGAAGTTTATTCTGTGGAGCCTTGCTTACCCTCAAGAACTCCCTGTGCAAATATAGAGATTCTTAGGAGGGTTTCCATTTTACAGTGACATCGGCCAACATCTGGAAGCAGACCTCCATGAGAATGGACAGTCTGCTGTCGTGGCTGAGAGCTGGTCTAGCATCTTCCTTCCAGGTTTGCATTCAGCTCCATCAGTGTCAACTAGTTGACTGTTGGTGAGTTACTTAACCTTTCTCTACCCTGTTGCGGAGGATCAAAAATCTAATACTTAGAAAAGCACCCAGCACATAGTAATTTCTCAATAAACATTTATTAAATGTATGAATGAGGCAATAATGCCAGAAGCCTGGGACAGAATAGTCATGGTTGGTGAGAGGATGCTAAAGAAATAGTATTTACTTCATTATCTTCCATCGAATTTTATCATTTGAGATTTGCCCAAATATCAGCCTTTTAGAAGATAGTCTTCCAATGGTATCAGCTGACCACGAAGCACAAATGTGTTTGTCTTTCCAATGGAAAAATGCTCTGAGCTATAAAGCTTGACTGAGAAAGCAGGTTCAGGTTACTCTTCATTATGCTCTAGAGGGATCATTTCAGCCCAGCTAAGGATGCTCTACTGATTTCCCACCCAAATCATGCTGGTGACTGACAGTTATTCGGTACTTACCATGAGCCAGGAAGCTTAATTTTATATGTTGGCTGTAATCCTCATAAAACCCTGCAGGACAGATGTTAGTCCCACTTAATAGATTTAAAAAAAAGAAAGAAAACCTTGGTTTAGGGAAGTTTTAGCAGCTTTTCCAAGGTCACACAGGTAGTAATTAAACAGGATCAGGATTCAAAGTCAGGTCTGTCTGACCACCAAGCCCACATTTGCTATTATGCCCCATTTTTTCTCCCTTAAAGACTCTAGCAGATGGTAAGTTTCTTGCAGGCCAGCAGGGTGATTCCTGTGTTTCCCCTGCACTGCCTGACCCTGTTACATAGGAAGGGCTTAGTAAATGGTTATTCAATTAAAATCTAATTACTTGGTAATTTCCAGGTTGTTAGTCACTGTTACTATGTCTTGTGCCTTACCTAACTTCCAACAAACAACAATCTACTAATAAACTTGAATCCCAAAGCCTCTTCACTTCTGTTTTGCCCATGAGAGACCCTTGGGGTTCCCTTAGGGGATTTCCCTTAGAAACAGACCCTGGACAGCCCAGAGCCCATAGGAAGTCCTTCTACTGCCTGGCCTTTAACCCCATAGAGGAGCTACACTTCCCATGCTCTGTAGTAACCAGCACTAGAAATTCACTTAATATTCAACCTAAATGAAATCAAGGAAAACCAGGACTGAAGGCATGCAGAACAAAGACCAAGCCTCTAGGGTGGCTGAGTCAGGAAGGTATCTTAGACTTTGGGCTGAGACCAGCACATTCTATGCTCTTTATCACCCAGTCTTCTCTGCACCTTGCCTCTATGCCTCCCAGCAGGAAGCTTTCCAATCTGGCCCCTACACACATCCATTTCTTCCTCTGTGGTGTGAGTTGCAGCGCTGGCTTCTCTGGCATGCCTCTTCCCACCACTTTGTCAATTCCTTTTCATGCTGCAAAGGTCACAACCAGAAATCCCTTCCTGACTGTTCCATCCCTCTATATCTTTGTCTCTTCATTTCTAATGCAAAGTGTAGCTTAGACATAGCCATGTGTAGCCTCTTATCTGTCACTGATGCTTCCTGCTGATGCTCCAAGTCCCAACAAGTAGACTGAACATCCTTTACAAGTAAGAACGATGCATGCTGTTCCCTGCCCCCTGCTGGTGACCAGGTCAAAGACACAGGATATCTCCCAGCCAAGTTTCTCATGCTGCAATATTCAGCATGCACCACCCTGGCGGGCCTGGGAAGTGCCCTTCCCATCAAACCCAAGAGTCATCCCCATCCCATCGGCTTTCCTCAATTATCTCTAACCAGATTATCCTTCTCCCACAGAATACAGAACCCTCCAAGGAGGCCCAGATGGATGCTGGCCCCAGGTCTTCAACTAATTGCTCTCATCCTCTTCCGATACAAGTAAGGAATTATCCCTTCCAAAGCAGTATAGTTCTGGAAAAACATTAATGGTGACTCATGCCAGGGTGCAGGGTGGGAGCAGAGAGGAATGGAGAAAGAAAAGAGAGAGGGTGCAGGCTGCTTATGGAGCCACAGAATGAGGCACATTAACCAATTTTGCCAATTATGCAGCTGAAGCAATTAAATAGTATCACAGTGATAGGAGGAAGTGCAAACAGAGTCCACAACACTGTCCTGGGGCCAGAAGAAAACCAAACTTGGCTGCCGTGGTGGAAAGTCACTGCCTTCATGGCTCCAGCTTCACTTTCTCCTTTTACATCTGGTCATAGAAGTCCTCTCCCCTCAGGAGACGTCTCCTCTGCATCTGGTCGTGGGCTCGCCTCTAGGTGAGGGGGACATTGTACCTGGGTTAGGGGAGTGTGCCTTCCCCCAGCCTCAGTGGGTAGCAGAGCTGATTAGAATCAGTCCTGAAAATGAAAATATCGACACTGAAAGAACTATCAGATTGTGAATGTGGAAGGTGCTTGCTTGGGACTGCCAGTAGCCACCTCTCCTTCCAGATGGAGAAGCTTGCCTGAAAATAAAGGCAATCAGTGAAGGAGGGCAGTATTAAGAGGTGGAGAAAATGTGGAGCTTTGATACCTCATTTGAGCCCTAGATCTGACCATGCCTTAGCACCTGGACAGAAATCCCCTCTATCCCCCAGTTAGATATGGGTTTCTAGATGTTTCATTCTATTGTTTGAGTGAAACAGACACCCAGCCAATATAGCCACTGAGACCAGAGGCCATGTTCCGTGGGGAAAAGCTGCCAATCGCCAGAGAGAGACTGATAAAACAGCATCACCTCCACATTTTACTGAAGCAATTCAGCAGGACTTTCGGCCTCCTGCACTGGAGAAGCAACCTACTGCACTGTACTTAAGCCAACAACAGAGAAGCCTTAAGTATAAGGCATGGAGAATACTGGTGGGAGTCATCTCAGTCTTCCCCTAAAATCTCATCTAATCTATGCTTCAGGGGGCAGGACGCACAGTCCTAATTTGACCAGAGGCCAATCACCAGCTCCTGTGCACTCTAGCCCTGAACCTGAACAGCTTCTGAAAGACCCCCACTTAACCCCCAGATCAGCTTTTCCAGTGTCCTGCCCAGACACTGACTGCCACATGAGAATGCCCACGACTGCCTTCCAAAAATAAGGAGTGGGGTACAGAGCCAGAGATGGCATCAAGTCACTCTCTTGATGGCCTCCTGATGCATCACTCAGCTCTCATTTCCCCGGGCAGAATGCCAGTGAGGCAACCACAGCTCCCTGGAGGACGAGAAGCAACTTCTTAATTAAAGGAAAGATCTAAACCTTCAAAGTGATTTATGCAGAGCCCTAAGCCCCCCAGTGGTGGGCACTCACACAGACCCTCCTCCTAGCACAGGATTTCTGGGCAGACCTGGCATCAATGCAGAACTGCTCCAGCCCCCTAAACTGCCTTACACACCCTGCATTAGAAGATCCTCAAAAACTGGACATAGAGTGCAATTCATGGGTTGACGCCACAGATACACGGTGGCAGTAGAAAACAGATGCCATATAGGAGTTCATGGGAAGTCAAACGATAAAGGAGCAAGAGACAGACAAAAAGACAAGCCATTTTCTCTGGGAGCTGACCCTTGGAGCTCACCCTGGCATTTCTAACTCTCTTTCACAACCACAAACCAGAGCCAAGATGTTGCTGTTCAGCCGCTAAGTTGTGTCCAACTCTGCGACACCATGGACTGTAGCCCACCAGGCTTTTCTGTCCATGAGGTTTTTTAGGCAAGAATCCTGGAGTGGATTGCCTTTCCTTCTCCAGGGGATCTTCCCCACCCAAGGATCAAACCCATGTCAACCCGTGTCTCCTGCATTAGCAGGCAGATTCCTTACTACTGAGCCACCAAGGAAGCCCAAGATAGACGTTCCCAATCCTGGATACACACTAGAATCACCAGGGTGGTACTAAAATTCTGTGATGCCTGAACCCCAGCTCCACCAAAGCCAGCCAGAATTTTCAGAGGAATCCTTTTCAGAGGAATTTTCAGGCGTGATTGAGAAGCACTGAGCCAAGAGAGCACCATTTTCCCATCCACTTCTTGTCATTTCCAGGATGCCCTCAGCACATGTGGTCCAGAGGAATCAGAGATGACATGAGGGTCCCTCTTCCTCAGTCCTCTCTCCGCTTCCTGGAGCACACAGGCTCCCATTTGGTGTTAAGCAGGACTTTACCCAGAGCTGAGGACCCCAAAAACTGGAAACAAAAGCCAGTAGGAAAAAGAAAACAGTAGAAGCCAGCTGGGTGACAGCTTCTCCAGATCCTGCCTCAGCACGGTGACCGTTGAACGGCGATCTTAGAAGCAGGGATGGGCAGAAATACTGACGGAGTGGAGAGTGGGCTTAGTGCTCAGTCACCCCACCACAGGTAGACTGGATGGGGGTGCACCAGTTGGACTTCCTCCCCCGGGACTGGAACACAGCTCCCATGGCTGGTCTCAGTTGGTGTTTAAATGGCAAAAATATGCTGATGTGTGTGTAGAGAGAATGAAGCTGCTGGGAGAGATAAGAGGGGAGCAGACATGGTGAAAAGCAGAATAAAGCAGGGTGAGGCAAGTCGCTCCAGCTCTTGTGCCTTTCAGCCTCTTGCTCTAGGCTGTGTAGAAGCCTAGCAGCCACCTCTGCCTTGGGCTCCAAGAAAACCCCCGCAATGGTGAGCAAGGTAACTCTCCTGACTGAACATACACCCCCCCCACTTCCCTGCCCTCCTCACCATGGAGCCGTGCCCACAGTGGAAAGAAAGAACCTGGCCCCAGGGTCCAGATAAGAGCTTTCCCATGAGAGGCTTGGGCACATTGCTTAACTTGCCTATGCCTCAGTTTTCACATCTATGAAATGGGAATGTGATGAACAGTAAAGGAGTTAATACAGATCACAGCCTCACACGGTGCCTGACATGTTAGATCTTAAACACATTTCCATAAAAGTCATATTTTGCTTCTCTCTAGAATCAAGTGCTGCTTCCTACCAGTCCCAGGAAGGAAAACATACTGCCCAGTGACCCAGTGGATGAGCACGCTGGCCTCCCCAGGAGCCCACGGTGGTGCTTTATGGTGGGTGACTCTGCAGTGCTCACACTGCCAGCAGCTCTGAGGTCTCAGCGTGGAGGGTGGACTTGTGTAGGTCATGACTCTGG
Organism: Bos grunniens; assembly: GCF_055505025.1. Taxonomy (NCBI): domain Eukaryota; kingdom Metazoa; phylum Chordata; class Mammalia; order Artiodactyla; family Bovidae; genus Bos; species Bos grunniens. The sequence goes on along the minus strand of NC_141190.1, from coordinate 31,472,838 downwards.
CGCTCAGGAGCCTTGCCTCCTTGTTGGGAAAATCAGGTATGCACAAGAAAAGAAAAGAAAAAACAAGTTCCCAGGGACACTGTAGGTGGTTAGTGGTGACACAGGGGTTGGTAGAGAACAGTCACTGACCAGACAGCCTGGTCGTGGAGGCCTCACAGAGGAGCTGTGATGTGCATCACCACGCGATGCCAGGCCTGGCAAGGTAGCCATGGTGCTCTCCACCACATTCCACACCATGCCTCCTGGGAAAAACCATAAGCGCATTTTCCATGAAAGAGGAGAGTGAAAAAGCTGGCTTAAAACTCAACATTCAAATAACTAAGATCATGGCATCTGGTCCCAACACTTCATGGCAAATAATAGATGGGGAAACAACAGAAACAGCGACAGACTTTATTTCCTTGGGCTCCAAAGTCATTGTGGATGGGGACTGCAGACCTGGCATGCTGCAGTCCACGAGATTGCAAAGAGCCGGGCACGACTTGTTTTAGTTGCTAAGTCGTGTCCGACTCTTTGTGACCCCATGGACTGTAGCCTGTCCTCTGTCCATGGGATTTCCCAGGCAAGAATACTGGAATGGGTTGCCATTTCCTTCAGGTTTCTAATGATCCCATTTCCCCCTGAGGCTCATCAGATCTTATTTTTAGATGAGGAGGTTTGGGTTTGCTGTTAACCAGAAACCACAGTCCTTTTTGCAGCTAGAGTTGGAGCAGACCTGGCCACACCCATGCACCAGCCCCCAGGCCACCTGAAGACATTCCCATAGCTGCTGGCTTGCTGTGTCTCTATCTAGGGACACGAGTCTGCCTTGAGACCTTGCTCGGCCCGGCTCAGGGAAGCTGCGAGGGCCGAGGAGTCAACATCCCAGGGGCAGCTGTCAACCAGTGAAGGACAGGAGTTTGTGACAAATATCCTCTTTCTCTCTCCCCGCAGTGTAAAGGGCAAGACCAAGTCTAAGGCGTGTTCCACACAGTTTCTCAGCATCTCCAACAGGACTGAGCCCCAGCAGCCCACTGCATCTTCTGCTTAATGGCTCACCCCTTGTTGGGTCTCTTCCATCTCCCTAGCTCACTTCCCCAGATCCTTCATGGTGGCTTCTGAGATCACCTCCCAGATGAACTGCTGGCACCAAATCCTCATCTCAGGGCCTGCTTTTAGAGGAAACCCGACCTGAGCCCAGAGTACGGCGGACCCTCATGAAAAGGAGGGGCGTGGGCCACTGAGAAGACATCTCCCAGCCTGCCCTCAGCCTGCTCAACTTGGCACAGTCTGGAATGCTTGCTTCTGCCTCCTTCCTGGGTTGTTTCTCATCCTGTTTGTTCCTGCCTCTACTATCCAACACCATTTGGTGCTGCTCAATAGGTCTCTGCTCCTGCAAGTGAATTAGCAATATTGCTTGGATGTTTTCCTAATAAGCATCTTTGGGGAGGTGTTTATGGTGCTCAGCAGCTACATTTGAACCTAAAGAGCTATCAGACATAGAGAAGGTAGCTGAAGCCCTGGACGGGTCCCTCATACTAGCCCCACTCAGTGATTCATCGGGGTGAAAGTGGGGCCCAAGTCAGACACTTACGTGGATTAAATCTCCTTGCAGGTAAATAAACCAGACAATTCCCATGCTTAGCATGTCAGCTGGGTGTTGGCAAACAGGAGCACGGCTTTAGCCCGGCTGTTGCAACAGCACAGCTGCCTAATGAACGGAGCCCCCTCAACTCAGGCTACCCGGATGGGAAAGGTCAGGATATCGGCTCGAGGGAGATGACGCAGGTGACATCATGGAGCTGCACGTGACCCTTCAGCTGGACTCTGTTGGCTGATTTCAGTCTTGCATCCATAAATGTCATCCTCCTTTGAAGATTGGAATGAGATGGACACAGAAGAAGTCATGTGGAGATCAAAAATAAGCTGCCCTTCCTGCCTCCCAGATATACTGAGGGCTTGATCACTCTGCCGTGTTCAGTGGCAGGATCATTGAACAGATGTGTTCTGGCTCCCAGGATAAGAAAAGAGGAGGACACTGTCAATCTAGGGGTGCAGTGCTCGCAGGTGACCCAGCGACTCAGCCTGAGAAACTGGGTCTGTCTCCTTCCTCAGGTTGTATCAGAGTCTGTGCAGAAGAAGGTTGAAACTAGGAGGGCTCAAGGTGGGCAGTAAGGACACCCCCAATTCATGCCAGGCTCTCCAGCCCTGTCACACTTATAAGGAAGTTGAGAAGGAGGAGAGAAGAAAGAAAAGGCAGGAGAGAGAGGCAGCTGAGGAGACAGGAGAGCTCAAGCCTCCCAAAGGACAGAATCCACCTGGAGCAGACCTACCAACACGAATCCCTTCACTCAGCACTTACGGCTGCTAGGTGTGCATCTCTGAGCCAGGTGCTGGGAAGACGGGGTAGGCGTAGCCCTTCAGGAATTTCCCACCAAGACGAAAATAAAATTTTGAGAAAAAATGCCCATGAATGGCAGAAGAGTGTCACCTAAATGAAATCAGAGGGGACTTGAACAAGTGAAGTAGGAAGCATCTCATCCAGCTAGTTTCCCAGAGGCTCAGGGTAAGGTCGCTGAGAACAAGGAATGAACAGGAAGCAGCAGCCAGAAGGAGGCTGGGTGACAGCGACCTTCCAGGCAGAGCTAACAGCACATACAAAGGCCTCAGGGCAGAAAGCCCAGCTTCTCTGGAGGAGCTGAGGAGAAAAGGCAAGTAAGAGGCTGGTGGAGAGAGTGTGGAGAGGCAGAGAGAGACTGAGATGGGAGTGACTAGCTAAACTGCAGACAGATCAACCGAAGAGGGAATTGGTGAGTGGACGTTTTATCTGGAAAACTTAGGATGCCACAGAGAGAGACCCAAGATGGGGACCACGCATGAGACGTTAGAGGGTGTGGAAGAAAGAGCGAGAAGGAAGGAAAAGAAATGAGAGAGACGCTGTATCCAAAGACACGACGGTAGGAAATTCTCCAGGATTAAAGAGTTTCCTCAGATTGAAAAATCATGAGTCATGAGCGGGATAAATTTAAGAAGGTTCAGAATTGCTAACCCAATACCCCTGTGAGAAACAAATTTCCCAATTAGAATATCATGTTTGTGTGCAATTCTTTTTTGCATTTTCTCTAAACTGAAGTAGACACAATATTTCCTAGGTAACTTCTGTCAGCTCAGACCCTCCAGTGTGATTGTGTGAATCATTTTAAATACAGTTAGATTCATTTGTTCCAGGCCATATTCCTACCCTCGCCTCAACATACACACACACACACACACACACAGGTTGATTTCTTTTCATTTATGTACAATAAAATATATTCTTTGTAGACTATAGCTCTGTGATTTTGATCACTGTCGTGTACCCATACAGAAAACATCAACATGTGATTTAGGGATTCTAATAATGGTCCCCACTTTACACAGGACAAAAGGAAAAGTAACCTTGCCTTAGGTCATCCAACCAGTTCACAAAGGGCTGTGCTTTCACCTGGGTGGTTCCTGGCTCCAGAACAGCAGCTAAAAACCCCTACGCCATCCCGTCTTAGATGTCCACACCCAGCCCAAGTCTACATAAACCTCTGATTACCATCTACTCAGTCACCCAGATGTGCATGTGCTTGAATCCTCAGTCACTGTCCTGACTGAGGCACGTGAAAAGCCTGGCCTAACTTTTTTGGGGAAAAAAAAAAGTCAGGAGGACAAAAATAACACCCCTTTCCAAACTGTGGAATCGGTTGGGATTGGGTAGAAAGAAGAGGGAAGATGTAAACCTCAAGCTCAAGACTGACTGAGGGTTATTTAATCCTCCAGCCTGTGACCCTTTGACGGCACCGTCACTTATCCATCTCTACATTCGTGGTATTTAGCACATGGCAGGTGTTTAATCAACATTTGTTGGAAGAATGTGTGTATGAGTGAATAAAAGATCATACATTTAAATGTCAAGAGGTACCAAAGAAGACTTACGAGCCACAGGAGATGTTCCCTCTTGCAATCAACATTCTGTATCCTTTCCATCAGAAGAGAAGCCTTACTCTCCCAATCTTACTAACAACATCTCCACACCTGCAGTGCAGCAGAGACCATAGATATGCCAGACCTGTCAGCTAAATTATGAGTAATGACGTACAGCTCAGTGTCTCTCTGTAGCCCTGGAAGTCAGGTGGAACTGTGAGGTGACACAAGGCAATATGAAGCAAAGCCATGGATGGATAATGGGTACAAGACGGATGGATGGACAGATGGACCAAAAGACTGCACTAAATTTAAGTTCAGAGCTACACTTACGTACTCCTTGAGGACAGAAGTTATTGTCCTCCTTCATAGCCATGAATTAGGCAGTGCCTAATGCATTGCCTCGCACACAATAGTTTCTCAAGAAATACCTGTTGAATAAAAGAGGAATGAAAAGAAAGTATCTGACAAGCAGTCTCCCTGTGCCAAATGCTATAAAGTACAGGCATTCAGAGTTTATCCAGATACTTATCTAAGTTTGGGCTTCCCTGGTGGCTCAGACGGTAAAGAATCTGCCTGCAGTGCAGGAGACCTGGGTTCGATCCCTGGGATAGGAAGATCCCCTGGAGAAGAGAATGGCTACCCTCTCTAGTATTCTTGCCTGGAGAATCCCATGGACAGAGGAGCCTGGCAGGCTACACTTCATGGGGTCATAAAGAGTTGGACGTGACTGAGTGATTCACCCAAAGTTTGACTCCTGTGTCACAGCTTCTCTGCCAGATTTTACTAATAATGAGGAAAATTAGAAGACCAGCTCCTTCTGGGCTGATTTTTGTTCACACAGCCTACATAAGTTGGGAATGCCTGGAAGTTAACCAGGCTTTCTAAAGACCCAGTAGGAGAGCTCGGAACAGACAGGACAGGACTCTTGCAAGGGTCCCTGAGATAATTTGCTTGAAGACCATTAACTGTCTTCACTTTGCCCACAGAATCTGAAGGCAATGACGTTCAGAGGCACAGCACTCCTTACCCCACAATCAGGAAAGAAAACATTGCTAATGACATCCAGGGAGACCCTCAACAAAGGAAGTTGGCCTGAGAGAGCGTGGAGAGGCAAGCAGCCAACAGTCTGCGGTGGCAGATGTTCTGGCATGACCATAGGAAATGGAGAATCACATATTTAATGTACATCACTTTGCTTTTGTCATGTTGGGTTCTGGGGACAGGTGAAGGGCACGTTCCCCGTTCCACCTTGCAGCCCGGCTTTCTAGTCAATCATTGCTATTCAGGATCATGCTTGTTGAGCCAACAAGAGCATCACACTGTCCTTGAAATCAGTGTGAATATGCTGGACTTAATAATAACTGGAGTGTTGCTTGGTCCCCTGGGCATTCCCTGAAGCGATCATGCCAAGGAGATACTCTGCTCCTCGGGGCTAAGAATTTATAAGAAAAGACTGCATTTTATACATCATAAAATTATTCCTGCAGAAGTGAGCTTCTCTGTCTGGGACACACAAGACCACAACAAAGAGCCCAGCTTTGAGGCAGGTTCTTCACAGAGACAGTGTGTAAATTCTGAGCCTCAGAATCTGCAAATTAGGATTTGAGGCACCCTGCCTGTCATGGTGGGGTAGGGCTTTGTCAGCAAAACCCAGTGTCAAGGTTTGTCCAAACCCTTCAGGTGCACACCCACAAATCACTGATGCCAACTCTGCAGGGACTGTTCACTCCAAAACCTGGAGCTGTTGGGAAAAGTCTCCATCCCGTCACTCAATTCTCCAGTCTGCCACCAGAGGAAACTTTGCATCCCTGGCCCCTCAAAAAGACACATGCCTCTCAGAACAGTGGACACTCTGGGGCTCAAGGAACCCTGAGCAGGTTCACAAGTACTAAACTCACTGCCACACACGCAAAGGGCCAGGAAGCCTGACCTGAAATGTGCCGAGGTCTGGCCCCGTCACTGCTCACCCGCTCCTCTGGGCACATGGCCTGACAGTGTAGTTAGGTTGTGTGGGTCCCTCTCTGTCTCCTCGGTGCCATTCTCCACCGGGAACTGCATCACCAGGCTTGCTGGGGCCTTCCAATGCGCTCCCCCGATGGAGGCACTGCCAGATTAGCCTTCCCCTCCCACTCCCTGCTTTGGGCCACACTGTGGGCAGGAATGCCTCCCTCCACACTCCAGCCACTGCCATGCAGCCACGCGTCCACCTTCAGCTCTCTTCTGGTTTAAAGAAGACCGTCCTCTCCCCCTGATACTTCAAGCCCAGTGATGGAGGCAGCTTCCTGCTCCTGACTGACTCTGGGTACCTCAGCATCCCTTCTTGATTTTCAGAACCCCACCCTTTGCTCTATAAGTCTCCCCTCATCAAACTATCCAAGAGGAATTCTGTTTCCTAGCAGGGCTCTGGCAAGTAAATACATGCAATGGAAAGGGCGTTGATCTTGGATTAAGGAACCTGGGTTCAAGATGCTGCTCTGCTTCTGACTAGCCGAGTGACCTTGACCAAACGCTTCATCTCTAAACTGCAGCTCCCAACCACATCATCAGAGTAAGAAGCTGGGTCTGTGCAGGGAAGACCTCCCTTTTCTTCATGCCAGCACCAGCATTTCCTGGGACTTCCCTCCAGGATCCTGGGGCTCTGAAGAGCAAGCCAGACATACCAGTCACTAGTTCCTGTAGTGACTTTGATACTTGATATATACAGATTACATGGTCTTCTCTGGAGAATGAACACAATGATTAGGATAGCAATTTTCTTAAAAGAGGTTGTCTGGGCTTCTCTGGAATCAAGATTGTCAGGAGAAATATCAACAACCTCAGATATGCAGATGATACCACCCTAATGCAAGAAAATGAAAAGGAACTAAAGAGCCTCTTGATGAGGGTGAAAGAGAAGAGTGAAAAAGCTGGCTTGAAACTCAACATTAAAAAAAACTAAGATCCTGGCATCTGGTCCCAGCATCTCATAACAAATAGAAGGGGAAAAAATGGAAGCAGTGACAGATTTTATTTTCCTCGTCTCCAAAATCACTGTGGACAGTGACTGCAGCCACGAAATTAAAAGATGCTTGCTCCTTGGAAGGAAAGCTGTGACAAACCTAGACAGCATATTAAAAAACAGAGACATCACTTTGTCAACAAAGGTCCATAGAGTCGCAGCTGTGGTTTTTCCACTAGTCATGTATGGATGTGAGAGTTGGACCATAAAGAGAGTTGAGCACTAAAGAATTGATGCTTTTGAACACAGAAGACTCTTGAGAGTCCCTTGGACTATGAGATCAAATCAGTCAATCCTAAAGGAAATCAGTCCTGAATTTTCATTGAAAGGACTGATGCAGAAGCGGAAGCTCCAATACATTGGCCACCTGATACGAAGAACTGACTCACTGGAAAAGACCCTGATGCTGAGAAAGACTGAAGGCAGGAGGAAAAGGGGATAACAGAGGACAAGATGGTTACATGGTATCACTGACTCAAAGGGCATGAGTTTGAGCAAGCTCAAGGAGATGATGAAGGACAGGGAAGCCTGGTGTGCTGCAGTCCATGGGGTCACAAAGTGACGGACACGACTGAGCGACTGAACAATAACAATGGTTTAGACATGAGAGTTGGAACACAAAGAAGGCTGCCCACCAAAGAATTGATGCTTTCAAAACTGTGGTGCTGGAGAAGACTCTTGAGAGTCCCTTGGACTACAAGGAGATCAGACCAATCAATCCTAAAGGAAGTCAACCCTAAGTATTCATTGGAAGGACTGATGCTGAAACTGAAGCTCCAATACTTTGGCCACCTGATGGGAAGAGCCGACTCATTGGAAAAGACCCTGATGCTGGGAAAGATTGAGGGCAGGAGGAAAAGGGGACAGCAGAGCATGAGATGGTTAGATAGCATCACTGACTCCATGGATGTGAATTTGAGCAAACTCCACAAGATAGTGGGCTGCAGTCCATGGGTTCGTGAAAAGTCAGACATGACGGAGCGACTGAACAACAATATTGGGGTTCTCAAGGCACTCAGGAAGGGAAGCCAAGTACCAATTGTACTAGACACTGGCCCTTCCTGACACGAGGAGGCTGACCTTTCTTCTGTAGGCTCGTGTAGTCTGCCAGGTGTGTGGGCTGCAGGAGCCCAGGGGAATGCTTGGCTCTTTGCAGGTAGGCGCCCATTCCTCCAAGGGCGAGTCTCAGGAAGGGCACAGCAGTGCCCCCTCGTGGCCAACACTCACAGCCATGACAAGTTCCAGGGGGGACCTGTGTGGGGTGCCAGCAGCCTCCCCCACCCTGACCTCCTGCCTCTACAGCCCCTCACCGCACCCCAGGTGCCGCCCCTGGGAAGATCACCACCTCACTTGGTCCTCGCAGCCTCCTCCTGATGCCAGCAGGGCAAGAGCTTTTGACATTTACATTTCACAAGTAATAGACAAGTGCATTCAAGGAAAACGAGTCCCAGAGGCATTTCCCAAAGTTGCACAGTTCACGACCAAAATCCGGGCCTTGGTGTCTTTTACAGAACCCGATATTCAATTTATGTAGATGATTAAACTAAATTACTGGCTTGAAGGACTCTGTGTCTGGAACGAGGCCAACTTTGGCATGTTTTTAATTCAGGATTAGAAGCATGTCCCCTGGCTGATCTCCATAATGTCATAGGCTTACCGGGAAATAAAGATAGCTCTCTGTGAACTTTGGCTTCTTAGCTGTACTTTCCCACGTGCTTTGGTGAATGTTGTCTCACACAGGTGGGGCCATTTGGGCCAAGGTCACACAACTACTCAGCTCCTCAAGTCAGCGCTGGAGCCCCCATGTCTCTCAATTCTAAGTCTGGTACTGTCTTTGCCTCTTCACAATCCTTCAGTCAGTCAACAAACGTGCTGAGTCAGCAAGGGCCAGGCCTGCGTCCGAACAGCAGCAAACGAGGCCCAGCTCCTGCCCTTAGGAATGTTGAGAGTCTGGTGGGAAAATGGCTGCATGAAGGACAATAGAGGTCCAGGGGATGGCTGTAAGGAAGGGATGTGCTAGGAACATAGGAGGAGCCCCCCTGTCTTCCTTGGAGGCACCGCACAGAGGAGCAGGGGAAGAGCCGAGACTTGAAGGACCTGAAGATGACCTGGATCCAGCAGGCAGGGCACTGCTGGAGGAAGCAGCATACTGGGCCCAGCAGGAGCTCAGTGGGCCAAGGTGTAAGCAGGTCTGGCCAGGTTGTTCAGCGGGGCAGGAGCCTCAGGAGCAAGGATGCGACAGACTGACCGGGACAGGTCAACAGGAGGGTCTCCCTGAGTCCGTATGGAGACAGCGATTTCCAGGGGAGAGGAGCACCATGACATTTGGGAATCATCCAAGAATTTCAAAGGGAGCCACGCAGTAGGTAATTCTTGGCAAGCCCTGTGTGACGGTTACTGCACCTGGGAGCGTGGTATCTGATGACTTTCAAGAGCCTCTCTCCAGGAAGGATAAAAAGCACCAACAGCAATAACAGTACTCACTGCTGCAGCTGCCTAGCTCACCTGGCGCCAGAAGGAGCCCTGCTGGTGTTCAGAGAATACAGTCAGCATTTTATTACAGCATCTGGTGGACTCATCTCACTCTGAGATGAGATGCAAACGTGCTTTTTAAAAAAAAAAAAATGCTTAACAAAAAACCAGAAGTGGTCCACCCTCAGGTCCAGCCAGGCGCAGCTCCTGAAAGAAGCTGCTCTGAGCCTCGGGGGTGAACCCATCCCTATGGGTGTCCTGCACCCTGGCGGGCACCCGCCCCCACTCATGTCTGGTGCTGTTGAATGTTTCCTGAGTTCTAGGTCTGGCCTCCTCAGCAAGCCTGGGGCTTCCAGGGCCAGAGACTACAGCTGCACCTTCACAAAACCTCGGGCCACAGCGCACATGTGAGGGATGTGAAATAAATGAAAGTGGATAAAGGCAGCTCCCTCCTCCCTTAGTACAGCAGCACGTACAGGCAATGCGTGCCCTTCCTGACAGCTTGTCTGTCTGTGTGTCTCCCCAGGAGGGACAGCAATTGACTCCCTGGCATCTTACCTTCCCGTGATCAATTTCTCCTGGCATTTGTCAGACTCTCATACTTCCGCTGCGGCCCTCCGAGGGTGGGTTCTGTTCGTGGAATCTCAGCACGGCCCATCTGAAGGGAGGTGCCTTTCTTAACACCACTTTTCAGAGCAGAAACATCAAGACAAGGGAAACCAGAGAGAAGAGAGGCTAGGCTGCAGCAGAGACCCAAGAACACTGGTGCAGGGTTCCAAGTGACAGGTGTTTCCAGAGGGTCACAGAAGATGGCCCAGGAAGGGGCCACAGTTACAGCTTCCTACATGGTATCTCTCTGTTGATTAAAAAGCTGTGGCTTTCTCCCCTACCCCTGACAGAGCCCAATTCCATGTCAGGGAGCCAGATCCACAGATCCTGAATGTTTTTTCATCTCCAAGAGTCTCCTGTCCTCTGCCAATAGCCAAGAAAGGGCTTATTAAGCCATAAACTCTTAGTAGTTGAGATCTCAGAAATAAATTAATTTAGCAGATACTCCTGATAATCTGGCCCTGGGAAAGCAGAAACAACAATAAGCCCTGCAGGAAGGGTGAGACTCCAATTGAATAGAAAGATCACAAGAAGGGGGAGATATTCAATTCCCCATGTCTAAGCCCTGTCCTGCGCCAAATACATAACACACACGGTCTATTTTCACTGCGGTCTTCGGGAGAGCAGGTGCTGTTATCCGCACTGACAGATGAGGTACCAGCAGCACAACAAAGCCGACGTACTTGGTCAAGGTCACATTGCTAGGCTAGGGCAGGTCTGGACTTGATCCCTGCTACTGAGCAGAGAGTCCTATGAGGAGACTGTTTAAAAACAGATTTCTCAGTCCCCCATTAGAGACTCTGATGCATCAGTGTGGGGAGAAAAGTCCAGGAATCTGCATATTTAACCAGCACCTCAAAGTGACTCCAGGGCTTTGGATGTCAAGTGGTGGTTTATAACATGAGCTTTTGAAAGACACTTGAGTTAGAAACCTAGCTCTGTGACCTTGAACAAGTCACTTAAGCTACCTAAGCCCCAGCTTCTCCATCTGTAGGTGATGGTATGCACACCACCCAGGCTTGTGGTGAGATTTATAGGGAATACTGCAGGAAAGTGCCTGGCATGGGCTCACCTCTAACATTTCAGGGGCCTGGGGCAACAGCACAAGCAGAGGTACCCCGGCCTGCAGCTCACTGCCCTTCACTTCTCACCCGTTCTATTCTGCACCCTTAGGATCCTGTCCTGTCGAGTGCAGACAACTCAGGACATAATCAAAGCTTTGTCCACACCCACTGAAAACAATGCTCCCCACCCCTACACCCTTTGGACCTAGGGTTGTACAAACTAGGAGCATGGTCTGACCCAGGGAATGCAGATTCAGGGAAGAGACTACCCAAGTGGGCAGGAAATTCTAGGCCTCCTGGTACTTGAGGGGATGAAGGCTTCTGATGGGCGTGTTCCCCTGGTCCACAGACACCTCACCTCCTGAGGAAGGCACGGCAAGGGGCCAGCCAGGCAGGGCCCTCCAAAGTCAGGGCCCAGGGAAGGGGCCCTGGTAGCCTAGGTCCAAAGATAGGAGATCAAGTGCATAGACGGAGAAGGCAGTGGCACCCCACTCCAGTACTCTTGCCTAGAAAATCCCGTGGACGGAGGAGGCTGGTAGGCTGCGGTCCATGGGTCGCTAGAGTCAGACACGACTGAGCGACTTCACTTTCACTTTTCACTTTCATGCATTGGAGAAGGAAATGGCAACCCACTCCAGTGTTCTTGCCTGGAGAATCCCAGGGACGGGGGAGCCTGGTGGACTGCCGTCTATGCGGTCGCACAGAGTCGGACACGACTGGAGCGACTTAGCAGCAGCAGCAGCAAGTGCACAGAGTTGACAATACTATGTTACACCCTTGAAAGTTGCTAAGAGAGTAGATCTGTAAAGTTCTCACTTAAAAAAAGAAATGGTAATTACGTGGTGTGCTGGAGGTGGCAGCTAAGCTAAGGTGCTAATATTATCGCAGTATGCGTGTGTGCTCAGTCGCTCAGTCACGTGTGACTCTTGCAACTCTATGGACTGTAGCCCGCCAGGCTCCTCTGTCCATGGGATTACCCAGGCAAGAGTACTGGAGTGGGTTGTCATTTCCTCCTCCAGGGGATCTTCCTGACCCTTGTACACCTGTATCAAATTAATGCATGGTACACTTTAAACTTATACAATATTACCTGTCAATTATATCTCAATAAAATGGGGTGGGGGGACCATCCTACTTGGCAAAGGGTTAACACATTCCAAGGGCCCCAGAGACACATTGCTACTGCCAGCCCTGAATGTGGCCTTGGTCTTGGTGCCACCATTGTTGAGCTCATGCTTTTTGATGCCCCAAATTGGAAGCCACAGGCAGAGGCCCATGACATCACCCACAGTCACATAGGGCTGGTCATGGGGAATCCAGAGAGGCTAATGCCTGTTCTCCAAGGCAGCCCCAGAAAGAAAACACATAGAGACCACCTGGCCCCGACATGGCTCTGAGAATACTTGAGCGCATTTCCTCACGTGCACTCTTATCAACAGGCCTGAGGGGAGGAGTTGACAATAGCAGGGAAACGATCCCCAGTTTATGGATGAGAAACCGAGAAATAAGAGAACTCTCACTCATTTATTATAGTGTTTATCGCTTTCTGTCTGTTAAGGTTTGGAGCTGCATGGGTCTGAGTTCAAATTCTGCCTCTGGCACTAGGACCTGGGGCAGCTGTTCACTTCTTCTAGCCTCAGCTTCCTCATCTGTGAGATGGGGAAACACATGCTCCAAGTATTATAGACATTGAAGGCAATAATATACGAAAATCAATTAACACAGAATCTAGCAAATTCTGAGAGCTCAGGAAGTGTCACCTGTTATTATTTACCCTATATTATTTCAGGCAATGGCACCCCACTCCAGTACTCTTGCCCGGAAAATCCCATGGATGGAGGAGCCTAGTAGGCTGCAGTCCATGGGGTCGCTAAGAGTCGGATACGACTGAGCGACTTCACTTTCATGCATTGGAGAAGGAAATGGCAACCCATTCCAGTGTTCTTGCCTGGAGAATCCCAGGGACGGGGGAGCCTGGTGGGCTGCTGTCTATGGGGTCGCACAGAGTCGGACACGACTGAGGTGACTTAGCAGCAGCATTTACCTTATTGGGCTTCCCTGGTGGCTCAATGGTAAAGAATCCACCTGCTAATGCAGGAGATGCAGGTTTGATCCCTGGGTCAGGAAGATTCTCTGGAGGAGGAAATGGCAACCCACTCCAATATTCTTGCCTGGAAAACGCCATGGACAGAGGAACCTGGCATGTTATAGTCTGTGAAGAGTCGGACACGACTTAGCAACTGAAAACAACATTTACCTCATTGGGGAACATGGTTTACCTGTCTGAGTAGGCTGCAAAGCCCTGCAAAGGGGCCAAGATCCATATTCCACTTCAGATTCCTCTTCCCTTGAGAGCTGAGCGCAATGTTTGGGACATACCAACCAACTGATAAATGTTGGGGGAATAAGTAAAATAATATAAAATGAATGAGAAGGGGAGAAGAGCGTGATCCACAAAATCCACAACACCTTGATCCAAGCAAAGTCCAAGCAGCTAAGGAGCCTGGTGAGAGGGAGGCACCAATGCGCCCTTTACCCAGAGCACTAATTGCTTCCAAGACAGACATACTGTATGCCAGACCCAACTCAGGCTCCAGCAAGGCTGGAGAGATGGTGGGAGAAGGTTTCAGAAGGATCTGGGAACACAGCTAACATTAAATGACTCATTTTTTTAAAAAAAACCACGAAGCTAAACTGGAACCATATAGTTGGATCACATGATAATATAAAAGTTTAACATGCATATGTATATATTTATTTAGTTTCCTTGGACAGTCTGACAAACCCCTTGGGACCTGCTTTATGACAGGAAAGCTATTTTCAGACCAATATGTTAAGAAACGGAGTCTCTACTCAGGACCTTAGCGTGCACCCCTGGGGCTCAGTGGACTGGGTGGGTCTTCCCCTTGGCTCCTCCAAGTGATCTGGGCACAGACTCCTTTGCCTCATTCAGAGCAACGCTAGGATTCTAAGCCAAGAAAAAGTTCCCAGAAAAGAGATGGGTCATGAAGGATGAGAGCCAGAAAACTAGAGGAAACATCAAGTGTTTGAAGGAATCTGGAGAATGAAGTGATTTTGTTTTCACAACAAATTAATTTAGGCAGCACACGCTTTCATTCTCTTTCAAGCCTACATTAGAAAAATATCCATATTAGCCCTGGAAAAGAACAATCAGGACAAGGCTCAAGTGATTCTAATGAGATCCACATTTCCAGGGCATTTTCCAGATCTGAAGCAAGGCCGAGCAAAGTTGAGATGTCAGAACTGAAAGCTTAGGGGAAACAGACAGGAGAAGTCCCACCAAATCAAAGAGGGCCTTGTCCTAACTCACTCAAGTGCCCCCAAGGGATCGTCTTCAATGTGAGCCTGCTGGGTCTTACTATGGATCTACACCTCCCCAGTCCACTTGTAGAGCACCCCCTACTCTGAGCATCTACTGCAATCACCAACAATAAAAGTCATCTGAAGTTCCTGATTGTGACCCACATCAGTTATATAATGTCTTCTAGGAGGCACCTGTTTCTCTGTTAACAAGAAGTGGGGTACACAGTCAGGCCTTCTGCCTTTGGTAGGCTGCAGACCTTCAAACCTGGCACTAATCCTTTCTATCGGGACACCCCTATCTGTCAGCCCTTCCCAAGCACAGAGCAATATCCCCCGGGCAACCCCATCCATGAGCTCAGTTCTGTACTTCTCCTGCAATCAAGTTTCTGAATCCTTCCCAAAAAATATACGAAGGTGCAGTGTGGGAAAGCAGTAGAACCTGAAGGAAGGATGGAAGAAGAGAAAGGAGGGCAGGGAAGAAAGAGGGAGGAGCAGAACATTTCTTGAGCATCCTTCAAACTGCTCCCTGAAGCAGTCCATTTTATGCCGTTTTATAGACCAGGAAGTTAAAGCCCAGAGAGTTTAAGTAGCTTTCAAGATCACACAGCTGATAGTGCAAGAGCTAAGAGTTTTATTCATGACTTCCTGGCTCCAAAGTCCCATCCTATATGTTTTCCTGAATATTAAAATCATCACACCATACAGAGTGATTCCACACTCGCACATGCTAACTGTCACACTTACTCCCAGCTGGACCCAAACTGAGGACCAGTGTCACAACAACAGTGAGTGACAAGGAGTTCCAAACTGCTTATTACTTCACCCCGAACCTTCCAGTGCATCTGAAAAAGGCCAAAACTTCCCAGAAAAATTCATTTTCCCCTCCTCATTCAGTAATTCCAGGAAAAAGGAGGCCACAAGTAGTCTTGATACATACCTCAGGGTTTGGATTTCATAAAAGTGGTCAAAGTCCCAACCTCTTCAAGGTCTAATTAAACCTCTGCGGCCCTACATACATCCAGACAAAACTCTAATTCTAAAATACACAGGTTCATAGCAGCACAGTTCACCATAGCCAAGACACGAAAGCAACCTAAGTGTCCATCAACAGATGAATGGATACAATGTGGCACATATATACAATGGGATACTACCCAGCCATTAAAAGGAATAAAATAATTCCATTTGCAACAACGTGGATGGACCTAGAGATTATCATAATAAGCAAAGTCATAAAGAGAAAGACAATACCATATGGTATCACTTACAAGCAGAATCTAAAATAGGACACAAACGAACCTATCTACAAAACAGAAACAGACTCGCAGACACAGAAACAGACCTGTGGTCGCCAAGGGAAGGAGGACGAGGAGGAGTGGATCGGGGGTCTGGGATTAGCAGATATAAACTATTGCATACAGAACAGAGAAACAACAGGGTTCTACTGTAGCGCACAGAGAACTATATTCGATATCCTATGATAACCCATAATGGAAAATATAATAATATATATACACGCATAACTGCTATTACTTCTGTATAGCAGAAACTAACACAACACTACACATCAACTATATGTCAATTAAAAAAAAAACTCTGAGACCATAACTGCCACCCCACATTACTCTAGTATATGAATGTGTGTAGATAAATATTCATGTGCATTTTGTTTCATTTTATCTGTATCATATACATGCACATTTTGTTTTAACATCTATCTGTATCATATATATGTTTGTGGGCATTGATATACATATAAAACAAAATACACATGAAGTTCTCATTGGGATGTCTCTGTCTGGCTGACACCTTGAGTGTTTTTATCTGCAACTGGACTAAGTCAGCACCACGCTACATAAAGCTTCCTTCCAAGGAAAATAACATAACAAGAGGGGCTGGAAGATGGATGGAAGAAAGCTGCTTCATCATCACATAGAAGAATGTGCATTCTTGATCCTTCCTTTCCCTTCTTGATCCTTCCTTTCCCTTCTGGGTGTGCCCAGGAAGTTCTATCGATATTTAAATCAAGGCAAGGTACTCCTGGGTTTTCTCTCAGAAACCCTTTCATCCTGGCTCGCTTTCTGAGCACAAAACACCCAGAGCCTGGGCAGGAAAAGGCACAGACACCAAGTGACATGGAGTCTCGGTTGGTGTCTCTGTGCCTCCCATGGGGGACCTGGAACTCATGAACTCAGGCATAGTGCTCCGACTGTGACTCCCACTTGTTTTCATAATTGAAAAACAAATCATCTGTGATGTTCCAGGCCCCTGAGAGGCACACACATAGAAATGTGGCATCCCTACAGTAAGACTCCTATGTTATGACTTTAGCATGAACTGAAGAGCCATCATAAGAAACACTGGGTTGGAAGAAGAACAAGCTGGAATCAAGATTGCCGGGAGAAATATCAATAACCTCAGATATGTAGATGACACCACCGTTATGGCAGAAAGCAAAGAACTAAAGAGCCTCTTGATGAAAGTGAAAGA
Source organism: Bos grunniens (assembly GCF_055505025.1). NCBI lineage: Eukaryota > Metazoa > Chordata > Mammalia > Artiodactyla > Bovidae > Bos > Bos grunniens. The sequence continues at coordinate 31,455,948 of NC_141190.1, read as the reverse complement.
GGAGAGTGAAAAAAGTTGGCTTAAAGCTCAACATTCAGAAAACTAAGATCATGGCATCTGGTCCCATCACTTCATGGCAAATAGATGGGGAAACAGTGGAAACCGAGGCTGACTTTATTTTGGGGGCTCCAAAATCACTGCAGATGGTGACTGAAGCCATGAAATTAAAAGACACTTGCTTCTTGGAAGGAAAGTTATGACCAACCTAGACAGCATATTAAAAAGCAGAGACATTACTTTGCCAACAAAGGTCCATCTAGTCAAGGCTATGGTTTTTCCCGTGGTCATGTACGGATGTGAGAGTTGGACTGTGAAGAAAGCTGAGTGCCTAGGAATTAATGCTTTTGAACTGTGATGTTGGAGAAGACTATTGAGAGTCCCTTGGACTGCAAGGAGATCCAACCAGTGCATTCTGAAGGAGATCAGCCCTAGGATTTCTTTGGAAGGAATGATGCTAAAGCTGAAACTCCAGTACTTTGGCCACCTCATGCAAAGAGTTGACTCATTGGAAAAGACCCTGATGCTGGGAGGGATTGGGACAGGAGGAGAAGGGGACGACAGAGGATGAGATGGCTGGATGGCATTACCGACTCGATGGACATGAGTTTGAGTAAACTCCGGGAGTTGGTGATGGACAGGGAGGCCTGGCGTGCTGCGATTCATGGGGTCACAAACAGTCAGACATGACTGAGCAACTGAACTGAACTAAACTGAAGAGCCATCATTAAGACAGGTAGAGCAAGGTGACTTTATAGACCTCTGATAATCTTGGGACTTCTCTCCCAGGATGTTCATTTTTAATTCAGAGTATTTGAATACAATGCTCTGTATTGCTTGAGTATGTCACTTTCTCTGTAATAAAAACCTCCCTCCCATTACTCACTTTTCTAGTGTGGACTCAAAGCCAACCAATTCAACTCCTTGGAGACTCCCCTCTGCTCACCTCTACATCCCCTTGCACACTCACAACCACCTGGTAACTTAAAGAAATACATATGTGGAAGGACGACTGGAAAGAGCCAATATGAAAAAGCAGGTGTGTGGCGGGTGTATCTAATACAGAAGGGATGGAATGGTTTACAGCAGTCCCCAGCCTTTTGGGGACCAGGGACTGTTTTCATGGAAGACAGTTCTTCCACAAACTGAGGGACACTTTCGGGATGAGTCCAGCACATCACATTTATTGTGTTGTTGATCAGTTGCTTAGTTGTGTTTTACACTTTGTGACCCCAGAATGCCAGGCTTCCCTGTCCTTCACTATCTCCCTGAGTTTGCTCAAACTCATGTCCATTGAGTCAGTGATGCCATCCAACCATCTCATCCTCTGTCACCCCCTTCTCCTCCTGCCCTCAATCTTTCCCAGCATCAGGGTCTTTTCTACTTTATTTCTATTATTATTACATCAGTTCCACCTCAGATCGTCAGGTATTAGATCCCAGAGTTAGGGGACCCCTGCTTTACATCACTCTGATAAAGAGGAATCTGAGAAGTGACAGAGGTAGGAAGACGACCCTCACCCCAGGCTGGTGATGGGTGGGGATAAAAGACTGGAAAAGTCAACAGGAGCCGAGGTGGAAAGAGGAGAATTCAAGGACTGTTTGATCTAAGGCTGGCTGGATAGAAGAGGGTGCAAGCCAAAGACTTTGTTCTTAAGCCTCTGCCACTCTCTAGGTGAGCCCAGAAGGCAGCAAAGAGCTGACCCGGGAGACCATCTAGATGGACACTAGATAATGCAGGACTAAACTCACAGTGTCTCCAGATTTAAATATTGCCCATCTGAAACATTCTCAACCTCCAATCGAGTTGTACAGCAAATGGACGGTCTCAGTATTCCCACCGTATGATGCCCTCTGAGATGGCCAAGATGCCCTCTGGGGGAGCATAAAGAAAGGCTCTAGGCTCAGAGTACAGCCTTGCTCACCTTGACCTCCTGCCAAACATGAGACTTCCTTAGACTTGGCAACTTTCTTGTCCTACGTGAAAGGACAGGGCTGCAGGATTCTCCCTCAAAACTGGACTCCTCAGCCTAAATGGAAACCACAGGTTGCATGTGTATATGTGTTTCCTCTAATCTAGACTCTGGCAAAACAGTGAGACTGCTAGGAGAGTGAATTCCTGAGAGAATAAGGCAGGAAAGAGGAACAGACCAATCTTTCAGAGGGAGCAGCCACGGTGGGAGAGCTGTCCTCCCTACTTTTTACCCTCAAGCAATGGCGTCTGCATGAGAAATCAGGTCTGTTAGGCAGGGCGCAAGGGAGCCTACTTCTCTCTCCAGCCTGAAAACTTCTAAGCAGCTCTGGAAGGATGCCTCTCAGAGAAGGTGCACATCCAACTGAGCCAAATAAAGAGAGAACTTCAGAGCAGACAGCCCCCACCGTCAACAACACGCTGCTTTTCTTCTTGAGGGGCTCCAAGGAAAGACAACCGACATGAAAATGAGCCTTGCAATTTTCTAGAGCCACCGAAATGGATGACAGGTGTGAATAATGAGCCATTAGGATGTTGAGTTCACTCAACACAGAAAGAGATAAAATGAAGGTGCCTCTTTCAAAGGGACACGAGCAAGAAATAGCTTCTAGTTCCCATGAGAATAAGAGGTGGAGAGTGACATCTTTTTCTAGTCCCTACTAGACTCCCAAAGATATGCTTGGATATACAGTAAGAACCATGTCAAAGTTCATATCCTTTACCCAGAAATACTATTCCAAGGATTTCTCTAAAGGAGATCAGTAAACTAAAGCAAAAAAAGGATATTATATGGAAAAAACAAAAATGAAAAAACATTAACTATAGTATTATCCAGAATGGCCCCAAACTGGAAATAACCTGTCAAACCAGTCAGAAGTAAGTTAGTCATAGTGGTTTGTATTTGCATTATAGCCTATCATCCAGCCATCAAAATGACAGTTACAAAGATTGCATAAAACATGAAATCATGTTTATGATGTAATTTAAGGTCAAAAATGGTTTCTGTATATTTGAGTACTTACTACAGCTTCACTCTCTTACACAATTTGCATGCATTATCTCTTTTCATCCTCAAAGAACCTATGGGTAGGGCGAGGTCTATTACTGTCCTCCTTGTAGTGATGAGAAAATTGAGACAAAGTTGCTTAGTAATTTTCCCAAATTCACAGTAACACCAGGATTCAAACATATGGTGACTGACACTGAAGCCATTTCTCCTCATTCAACATGCCATAAAAGCCCTAGACCTCAAGGATAATAAGCAAAGGTTATTTTGCACATTAATATACATGAAATAATGTAGGCCTAAAATATATATTTATATTTCTATATTTATTAAAATATGAGAAATAACAGATGGAACAAATAGAAAACAAATAGCAATGTAGTAGATTTAAATCCAGTCATATCAATAATAGCAGCAAGTGTAAATAGTAATGTACTATTACATATAAATCAAATGTAAATAGTCTAAACAGTCCAATTATAAGATTGTCAAACTGGATTTAAAAAGGAAGACCTAACTATAAACTGCAAAATTCATTTTATTTTTTTGAGGAACTCATTTTAAAAGCAAAGGCCTGCATAATCTAAAAGTAAGGATGGCCCCCCAAAAAATGGTTTATTTCTACATATTAACAACAAATAATGAGAAACTGAAATTTTTAAATAGCATTACAACAGCATTAAAGAAAAAAGAATTCTGGAATAAACTTAACTGCCGGGAGCTGGTGAGGCATTCCATTCGTGACAAAGGTCATGAGGAAGGAGGCTCAGCATACGCAAAGGCGGGATCAAGCCTCAGGAGTCCCCCTGGATATTCTCGAGCATCTACCCCCAAAACACCAGAGTCTGCCTACTTTATTGCTTTGTGCTCTCACCTCTGACTTTACTGGGGGCTGTCCCCCACCACCATCTCACTCTGTCAAAGAGTTAACTTACAGCTCCAATTAATAAAGTTCCTGGGCAACTAGGAGTGTTTAAATCCAAACCCCTCAGATGGCTCTCTAACTTGCCTGACAAGTTTACCCGGACTCCTACAGCTATGCATACGATTGTTTACAATCTCCCAGCCTCGAGATGCACGGGAAGCTTAAGATATTCAAATAGCTTAGAGCCTCTCAGAGAGTTAGAAACTGTCAGAATAAAACTAGTAAAAGATTTCATTGATGAGCCAATGCTTGTTGCCAAGTTTCCACATCCCCTGGATTGTATCCTTGAATGTGTATTAATTAATATAGTTGGTATGTAGGAAAAAAGGTAGTGGCCTTGGTGTTAGTAACTTTAGACCCTTAAGGTAATAAATTCTTTCCTTTGTTGTAAACCCATTACACATCCGCCCTATAGGAATGCAATTTTATCTTCAGAAAATGGTGCCAAACCTTAAAATAATTACGCTTAGAGAAAATAAGTCTTACAGTTGATAAGTCTTTGTCAAGAGTCATAAAATGTTAATAGGCCTTCTGGCCAGAAGATGATGTAAATCACCTAAACCATTTGTATACGATAAATTTGCAGGAAAGAAACCCTGGTTTTTGATAAGGATCAAAGACTGCTGACTTTGCATCCCCTATTATCCTCTATGTGTAACTTAGGGTATAAAAGCCCCTGTTGAAAATAAAGCTACGGGCCTTGCTCACCAACGCTTGGTCTCCCCATGTCATTCTTCCCCTCAATTTCCAGCTGAGTCTCCATCTGGAGCGCGGATATCCTCTGCGACCATTTATTTGCCTGGGCTTCTAAGACCCACTCGAGAAGGTGTCTAAGGTGGGGCACCTTCCGCTATTCGAGAGGGCACCTGCGGCCTCCGTGGTCAGAGCTAACCTGGTATCATGGGTTATATTGATTTTCCGCGTAAACCAAGCTACTCAGCTTCTTTTCTCCACTGAATTTTCCTACTGAGCTATCCTCATTCTATTACTCTTTATATCTTTGATAAATAAATAAATAAATAGGTCGCCGAAGCTGTCTCTCCTTCGAATACCCTGGATCAGCCGGGGCTGGACCCCGGCACTTAACAAAATATTTGAAATATCTGTATGCTGAGAACTATAAGATTTACTAAGATAAAGAAGCCTGAATTACATGGATTAGAAGATCAATATTGTTAGATGTCCTTTCTCAACAAATTAACCTGTGGGTGAAAAGTTATGGCAGTCAAAATGGGATTTTGTTTAGAAATTGGCAAGCTAATTCCATATGGAAATGCACAGACTTAGAATAGCCAAAACAATTTTGAAAAAGAATAAAGTTGGGGGACACACATTAACAGATTTCAAGACTTACTGTGGAGCCACAGAAATCAGAAATCGGTAAATGCATAAGAATAAGTATATAGATGAATAAAGGAAGGAGAATCAACTGATTCTTAACAAAGATTCCACAAGAAAGGAATTCAGTAGAGAAAGAAGAGTCTTTTCAACAAATGGTGTTTGAACAGTTGGATATCAATAAGCAGACAGACAGAAAAAATGAGATATTCCCAACTCTTATCTCATACCATATATATAGATAATACAAGAGCTAAAACAACAACATTTCTTGAAGAAAGCGAGACAAAATTTTATGACTTTGGATTTCTCAAGACTGTAGATAGGACAAAAAAGCATGAACCATGAAAGAAAAACATATGATAAACTGGACTTCACCAAAATTAAAAACCTCTGTTTTCAAAAGACTTACGAAAATTAAAAGAATAGAAACATACTGGGTGAAAATGCTTGAAAACCACATATCTGACCCCCCTCCAAAAAATGAATATGGAATATATAAAAATTTCAAAAGAAAAAAAGCAGTAAAAATGGCCATATAATGTAAAAAGTTTGCAAAAATTGTTTATAAATAGTCAATAAGTACATAAAAAGATGTTCATATCACTCACTTATAATCAAAATTGGAAGGATTGACCATACCAATCGTTAACAAGAGTGTGGAGCAACTGGAATTCTCATATACTGCTAGTAGAGATGCAAAATGATACAACCACTTTAGAAAATAATATGGCAATTTCTTATAATGTTTAACATGTACTTTACCATACTACCCAGAAATCACAGCACTAATTATTTACCCAAGAGAAATAAAAATCCATGTCCATTCAGAAACCATTCGGGTTTTAGAATATCACGACAGTGGACTATAAGTCAGCACCTTAAAAAAAAGAAGTACTGATAACAACAGGGATGAGTCTCCAAAGCACTATGGTAAATAATAGAAGCCAGACATGAAAACTTCTGTTCCGTATGATCCCCTGTACATCACATTCCACAAAAGATAAAACAATAAGAACAGAAAACAAATCCATGGTTATTGGGCTCGGAATGTGGACAGGGGACTGACTGCCAAAGGGACACAGGAAACTCCAGGAAAATAATAAAAAATGTTCTATATCTTTATTGTTTTGCTGGCTACACGATTGTACATATTTGTCAAAACTCACATTCACAAGGGTGAATTTTGCTATATGTAAATTATGCCTCACTAAACCTACATATAAAAGAAGTGATGGGATTTGTCAGGCATATTAAATATAAATACCACTTTACTTAAGAGCAAATAAAATAAAGATGAGAAGTCTTTCTCTTTTTTTGCTTGGCTTGGAACTCCGTTGAACCTCTTTAATTATTAGCCTCTGGGCCAAATACTGACCACTGGGGAAGCAGTCTGCCGCCTGCAGAAACCTCTCTGCTCTACCTTCCTTAAAGAGGCTCAGAATACCTTTTTGTTGTTGTTGTTGTTGTTAAATGCCACTTACTAATCTACCGAGGAGTGCATTAACAGTAAATAAATCACAGTCATGTAGACTGAATGTTTCTTGAAACAGAGACCAACATTTAAAAGGAAGAAAAGGAAATAAACACTTTAAAGCCTGTGTGATAACCAACCGTGAAGTTATAATACCAGAGAACAATCAGATTGGTCCACAGACCCCTCCTCACCCTGGCTCTCTTATCTTACCTGGGATGAGCAGTGACCCACCATCAACAGCTTTTTGTTGAGGGATGACGACATTGATAACGATGATGACAGCTGCAGCAGTATCACAGTGCCAGGTATACGCTAAGCACTCAGTAAACTTTCATTCTGAATTTGTTACATATTCTCATTCAGACCACCCTTCATAGGCTTGTCTTAGCCTAAGAGTAAGCACATTAATTATCCTACATTACAGAGAAGGGAAATAAAACACAAAGACGTCAGGTAACTTGCTCAAGATCACACAGCTCTTAAGTAATAGAGTTGTTACGATTGTTCATTTTATGTATCAAACTGACTGGACCACAGTCAAGCCCTGAAATTTGGCCAAACATCAGCTGGATGCATCTGTGAGGGAGTTCCTGAGTGAGAGTAACACCTGAGTCATAGACTGAGTGAAGCAGATCGTCCTCTTAATGTGGGTGACCTCAGCCTATCACTGAAGACCTGGATAGAAGAAAGGTGGATAAGAGAAAACTCCTCCTTCCTTCCCGATTGACCTGGGACACTTGGTCTTTTCCAGCTTTTGGACTCAGACTGAAACCCTGGCTCTTCTTGGGTCTCAATCCTATTGGCCTTCATTGGAACTTACACCATTGGCTCTCCTAGATCTCTAGCTTGCTGACTATCCTATTGGCCTTCACTGGAACTTACACCATTGGCTCTCCTAGATCTCTAGCTTGCTGACTACAGATCTCAAGAGTCTTTGTCTCCAAAATCATGGGAGTCAACTCCTTCTAATATTAGATACATATTATGTCCCAAGACCAACAGAGATGAGAGGAAAGCAGGGAAGCAGGGGAAGGGAAGGAGGAGGAGAGAGAGAACCTGTTGGATCTGATTCTCTGGAGAACTCTGACTCTTACAGCTGGGCTTTCAACCATCTATCTCTGACCGCAAAGCAAGAACTCTCAGCAGTGCTGCAATTCTTCAGATACCTTATGTCAGCGAAAAATCAACTTGTTTTCATGAAAGTTGAACATCTTCTCCAAGTTCTAGGATGTCTAGAGTTTTTTGTTCTTGTTATTTTACATCCATCTTTTACTTGCCACAGCTTCTGAAATTCTAAAACAGGAAACACTTTTACCATACATGGCTGTCCTAAATCTCATGTTCAGATTCAGTTTCTCACTCACTTATAATTTCCAAGTTCTCCCTAAGCACCGAGTCCTGATAAAATGAGGGCCTCCAGTTTAATTTGAACTTTTTATCCAAAGCAGTCACATAATAGGGAATCAAACACAGAGGCAGGAGGCAAGGTGGCTAAGGGGTAAGATTAAGAACTAGGACAACGTAGAATTAAGGGAGAGCTAGAAAAACAACTTTATTCAGCCACCTCTAAGCTCTGTAATGTATAATTATACCCACAATTTCCATCTTTACCATCAAGATTTACATGGAGGCATGAGAAGAATAGGGAAAATGGCCAGGGCCTTCCCTGGTGGTTCAGTGGTTAAGAATCCACCTGCTAATGCAGGGAACACGGGTTCAATCCCTGGGTCTGGAAAAAGTCCACATGCCATAGGGCAACTAAGCCTGTAAGCCATGACTATTGAGCCCAGGCAACCTAGAGACCATGCTCTGTAACGAGAAGCCACCGCAATGAGAAGCTTGTTCACCATAACTAGAGAAAGCCAACGTGCAGCAATGAAGACCCAGAACAGCCAAAAATTAAATAAATTTTTTTTAATGAATCATGTTTTTAAAAAAAGAAAGAAAGAAAAATGCCCAGGAAATGAACCAAGAAGAAAGTCCATTTTACCACCGGGATCTCTGATACAATGAGAGAAACCAACGTGAAGTCTTTCATCTCAGCCAGATCCTCCCAGAGTGGCTCCTCCAGCCTTCAGTGGTGGGGAACTATTGTACATGAATATATCTAGTCTTCTAAGATGGCCTATTTCTGGTCTCTCCCACTCCTTAGGTTAGATGCTTATGCTCTACTGGATAATGTGGTGCCTTCTTTAAAATACCTCAAAATAGTGATGGAATTTGCAGTGCACTTAACAGTTCTCATATTTGTATGATCTCCTTGTCTCTGTTCTATGGCCTGGCCACGTGACTAGCCAAAGAACTGTGAGCAGAAATGATGCGCCATTTCCAGGCCAGACCACTTTTTGCTGTGTAGGATGTTCCCTCTGCTGGAAAATCATAGTGTTGAGGATGGGCTGTTCCATCAGCCTGAATCTCAAAAAGAAGAGACAAGAAGCCAAGTTCCCCAAAGATGAGCAATGGACCTGTGCTCTAAGTTGTTACAGCCACTAAGATTTGGGGGTTGTTTATTATTGCAGTGAAACAGAGACTATCTTAAATGAAACAAGTTGTTAAAACTACCTCTTTGGGGCCTTAAAAGGTATATTCAAATTAGATGAGTTAGTCTTTGCTGACCCTTCTGAACCATTCATGAATTGTAGGGCTTGATTCACATCTCTCATCAGGCTTGGTATAGCTAGTCTGAAATACCCTAGCCCTTAAAGTCTACCCTGATTAATTTCCTCCACCACCATCACCACCTAGTCGGCTCATGCATACACTCCCACCCACGTACACATGAGGACTCACACTCACTCATACACATTCCCACATACATACATCTTTCTCCATTTAATGGTGCCGCTTGTTATGAACCCGGCAATCTGGAACCTTCCTTGTTACATTAGTTGGAAGTGACTTTACAGAGCTGCAGAAAGGATTCCACCTAAAAGGAGTGTCCAGAGAGAGTGGCCTCTTCCATTTCACGGCTGTGTGACTGAAGATGGGAAAGCACAGCAGATGGAGCTCAGACCGCTGAGTCAGATAAAGACAAATTACAGGAAGAATGAAATGAGCCCTGGAGTCAGGGACAGAAAAGGGAATAATACTGTGGAGACTTGAACAAAATCCTAATCAGGAAAATCAGTTGATACTCCCAAACCAGGCGGCCCCTCAGAATCCCCAGCTAACACTTGGGAAAATGCAGTTGCCCAAGCCTCATCCTGATTGTTCTGCATCTGGATCTCTAGGGACAGAAACAGGGAACATCACAGTTTTACAATCCTGAGGGGCATTCTGATGATGAACCAGGTTGGTGACTCGTTGTAGGTGTGTGTTTGTGTGTGTGTGTGTAATAAATCATTTTAGTCATGTCTGACTCTTTGTGATTCTATGGACTATAGCCCACCAGGCGCCTCTGTCCACGGGATTCTCCAGGCAAGAATACTGGAGTGGGTAGGCATTTCCAGAGGATCTTCCTGACCCAGGGATCAAACCTATATCTCTTCATCTTCTGCATTGGCAGGCATGTTCTTTTACCACCAGTGCTACCTGGGAAGCCCCAGGGGAGCTATGCAGCCCCTTCTACTTGTGAAATCCCTTGGTCTCTATGCAGAGCCAGGCATATAAGAAGTCAGTGTCCCCAGATGTGAAACCAGGTGCTAGTTTGTGCTCAGGTGAATCCTTGTCCATGTTCATCTTCCCAAGCCAGGTATCAAACCCAGATCTCCCGCATTGCAGCTGGATTCTTTACCATCTGAGCCACCAGGGAAGCCCAAGAACACTGGAATGGGTAGCCTATCCCTTCTTCAGCAGGTCTTCCCCACCCAGGAATTGAACTGGGGTCTCCAGCATTGCAGGCGGATTCTCTACCAGCTGAGCTACTAGGGAAGCCCTTTGTCCATTAGGTGAGCTAATGAGAGGCTTTGATAAATGTAATTGATAAGACATTTGGAGAAAGTATTTTTTTTAATGGCTGTGTTGAGGTCCAGGTTAGAATGAAGGAGAACTTCCTGGAGTTTCAATATTCCTGGACTGTGAAGATAAGTCTGCCAGAAACTAACCTAGGCTTCATGCGGTCAGTAACCTGCATTCCATCCACTGGCCACATTCTCTAGTCCAGGAACCACTGGCTTCACGTGTATATGACCAGTTGCCTCACAGAGGCACTCAATCCCAGAAGAGACCCATACTTAGTGTATGCTCTACAGTTACTTTCTTAAAATTATTAGTAATTTTATTGCTGAATATGGGGGTTTTTTTAAGTGAAGTCTTGAACTGAACTGAACTGAACTACGTGACAGTGAAGGATGCTAACGAGCAGAAAAGGTGTATACCAGGCAGCAATACAGGCTGAAGGCAGTCCAGGATGTCATGGGACCCTGTGGGGGAAGCCAGGGCTGGGACTGAGCCAAGGTAGGTGGTGGCAAAGGCAGTAACAGCAGCTGTACGAGCCCCAGCAATAGGAGGCCCATCGCCGGTCATTCCTCAGAGCTCAGCCCCGTGACATCTGCATAAATATGAACTCTCTGTCCTGAAAGCCAGGGTAGGAACTGCTGGTGCTCAGGCAATAAACTCTGTCAGTAAATTATCACAAAATAAAAATGTGCACATGGACATTGCAATAAAGCCTATCCATGAGTTACTGGGAGTCTTCAAAGAATCCAGTTTTTAAAACTGCTGCAATATTTACAACATTGCAAAGCAAATGGCCACAGGCTTAAAAATAGAAATTTAATGTTAAGGTTGTCACATTCCATGGAAAAGAACATTTTCATAAGAAACTTTAAAATAACCAATTTTAAAAGAAGGATAGTTTTAAAATTAATGCATCCTGTATGAAGAAAGACAGCAGATGACCTAAAAAAGCATTTTGAAAAGTGAAATTGTTAGTCGCTCTGTCGTGTCCGACTCTTTGAGACCCCATGAACTGTAGCCCGCCAGGCTCCTCTGTCCATGGAATTCTCCAGACAAGAATAGTGGAGTGGGTAGCCATCCCATTCTCCAGGGGATCTTCCCAACCCAGGAATTGAACCCTGGTCTCCTGCATAGCAGGCAGATTCTTCATCCTCTGAGCCACCAGGGGAGCATTTTGAAATATACATACACAAATTGTGAAGCCACTTTCAGTTGCTCCCAGAATCTTTGCAAGCTACAGGAAATGTCAGAGAAAACATTAAAATGCCATTCTGAAAATTTACATTTAAAATTAAATTCAACTTTATACAAAACTAATTTGTATGGAGAGTTAGATCTTTTTAGAGAACCTGTTAGGCCAGAAACATCGGCTCTAGATATACTGTCTATATATCAAAATGATTCTTTAGAAATCTATCCTAATGCTATTATAGCCAATAAGATACTCTTAGCTGCCAGTAACAGTTACATCAGTAGAAAGATCCTTCTCAAAATTTAAAATTATCCAAAATTATTTGTGATCTTGCACATGCAAACAGCAACTCATGCTGCTGTGAATTATATCAATTGAAAATGAAATTGTGAAAAGTATAAATTTTCATAAATCTGATAAATAGATTCCCAGAAAAGAGAGCCAGAAAAATGTTATGGTCAATCAGGATATCACAGTTTGATAAAGTATTATTTTTTTAACTGTAGTATATAAAATTATGGCAACAAACCTTTTTTTTAACTATAATTTTTGTTACTCATGTATCACAACTTACACCATTATGCTTAAAATAAAATATTTTTAAAGGAAAAGGTTTATGTTTAAACCCCTTTAACTATACTTAAAAAAAAAAAAACAAAGGGCCCCACATTTTCATTTTGTATTTAGCCAATTATGTCACCACCCTCCTTGAAGGGTAACTATTCTGAGACTTTGCTGGAAACTTCAAGATGTGCCCAAGATCCGCATCTTGCCAAAGGTTTTCACAGTGATTTCATCAAGTACAAGAGAGTACAGTGCATCCTGTAATGCAAAAACCAGGAACATTATAGCAGTTACGTTCTCAGGGTCTACATCCCTAGGCATTCTAGGGCATCCTTGACGTTGGGTTCTCTTTTTACAATAAGGTCCCCATCTTCTGAAACAGAAGGGGCTGTATTTCAAGTTTTCACCAATGATTCATGAGTCCAGCATCTTTAAATAAAAACAGGGCTGAGAGGGAAGAAAGCATCAGACATCTTTGAATTTGGGCCAGTGTTTCCAAATGCAAAGTACTCAACAGCCAATTTCCCCTGGCTTCATAGATAAACAACAAGATGACCTTTTATGTTAGAAAGGAACAGTGAAATTTCCATTTCCTTGTGGAATGTTGGGTTTGAAACCAAGTTTTTCTTTGTTTCTTCTCAAGATAACAATCCACAAAAAATGCCCCCAACAAATGCAAATTATGGGGTTCCTGTAGCCAATTCAGATGTTCAAGCAAATGATCTCGCCTCTTTTCTAAACAAAATATTACAATTACTTCCTTAGGAATGTATCCCTGCAGAAATGGAAGTTACCCCTTTCTCTATAACGTTGTGTCCTGGGGCTCCTGAGAAATGTTGTTCTATCCAGCAACTGATATTGTGAAAGCAGGGGATTCCCGCACTCTCCTTCCAGACAGTTCAGAACAAACTGAGGCCATATCCCTGAATCTTTTCTGGGAAGGGAGGGACAGGGAATAAAATTTTCCCAGTGGAGAAAAATGAAACCATTGTCCATACTCCACATATCTTTTGATCCATTCTCTCTTCTTTCCTTATTCCCACAGTTTCTTAAAATTATGGTTCTCAGGCCATACCAGTCTGGGGCTAAACCAAGATGGCCATAAGAGTCATGTTCCCACCCTCCTTAAAAAAAAAAAAAAAAAAGAAGAATCTGCTGCCTCCACCAAGTCTAACTTTCAGGGGGTTCTGGTTATTCTTTTTTTACAGGATTTCTTTAAATAACAACTCTTCAGGGTGGACTTAAAATAGATTTTGAATAACAAATTTGGGGTTTACATGCAACCTTCCAAGACTAGGTCAAGTAACATGCAATGAGGTCCACACGTGATTTTTTTTTTTTTAAGGAATTCTTTTTTTTTTTTTAATACTTTTTTGGCCGCATATCAGGGCATGTGGGATGTTAGTTCCCTGACCAGGGATTGAACCTCTGCCCCTTGCATTGGAAGCACAGTCTCAACCACTGGGCCACCAGGGAAGTACCCACACATGATTCTTTTGCTTTTAATCTCTCACAAAATTTTTTGTTTCACAATAAAATGTTGAGAGAACACTTTTTTAAAACTTTGTTGGGTTCTGTTAAATTTGCTTTTAAAAAGCCTTGATATAAGAGCTCTTTGTCAGAGTTCAAAATGTAAGGGCGCTCTCTGCCAAACCATCCAATATTAGAGAGAGACAGAGTGATCTCGACCTTGAGGATCTGAGAAGGAATGAATAAAAGTAGATTAAGTGACCATGTGCCTTTCTCTGATACTTGACACCCATCCCATCTCCATTGGTATTATCAATATCAACCTTCATTGCAGGCCCACTGGACCAAAAAGCTTTGTGTTCCTGCCAGCACCAGCACATTAGCAAAGAATCAGGCAGGGTTGGAGGTACAATGTCCATCTGTGAAACTGCCAGAAGTAAGTGGGCTCTAGATTGATAACAAGCACTGCCGTGACCATGCAAATTCACACAGCCAGACACCAGCATGGTGCTTGGCCCGGAACAGCCATAGATATGTATTCATTGGCTGAATGAGTAAGTGGCCTTTATCTAGTGAAAGGTATCACAAACATGGACGAATTCCATCCAAAATCTGGACTGGAAAAGCAACAGATTAGTGGGTCAGACAAAGGGCTATGTCAACTCCAAGGAAAGAGAGAGCTCAGAAGATGCTTTAGGAGGAGGGAGAGGCTAACAACTTCACCCAGAGGTAATTCCAGGGAGACTTTCATCTGTTCCCTTGTCACACTGAGAGAAGGGATGAAGATGACACCTATAAGATTGCAGTGAAGATGATTTCAAAGTGGCAGGACTTAACAGATACCAAACAAACAGCTCTGCTGGTGGAGTTACCCTGAGCATTGTAATTCCCTATTCACTTCCAGTGCCTAAGTGGGGAACTGCCTATACGTCCCAAGGTTTAAAAACCACAACAAAATCACTATGAAACTGCCTCCACTGTAAAGAGCTGGGAAATGTACACTGCATAGGAAACTGTCTTCAGAACCAGCATTCCTGCTGACTCATTGACGGTAAAAAGAGGAGGACAAAAAAAGAGTTTTCCCTCCCATCTCCAGCTGAGCAAAGCTGGCTGCACATGAAGTCCAAGCAGCACCAATAGCTGGGTTGGTGATGGTGGTTCAGTCAGACCCTTGAATGGCTGGATGATGCACCTTCTGCACTGACTCTGTTAAGGACTGGCTCCTTGTTCAAGCCAGAAAATTACTCTGTCCATGAATTATATGTTTGTTCTCTTTTATTTTTTCCCTTTTTGCTTTAGTAACTCTTGAATCATTATGAATAATTTAAAAATTATAGGAGGTTGTCATGTTATATACTAGTAAACAAACAATCCATTCAATAAAAATATCTCCAGTAGGAGCCATACTGCCAACGTTATCTTTGCCAAATTAAATGTACTCACCACACCAAACTGGACCTTTCCATGTGCTCAGTCGTATCTGACTCGTTGCAACCTCATGGACTGTAGCCCGCTGGGCACCTCTGTCCATGGGATTTCCCAGGCAAGAATACTGGAGTGGGTTGCCATTTCCTACTCGAAGGGATCTTCCCAACCCAGGAATCAAACCCATGTCTCTTGCATGTCCTACATTGGCAGGCGGATTCTTTACCACTAATGCCACCTGAGAGACATGTAAAAATATTCACATATGAACCCTTCCTCCACAAGCATGCATGTACACATACACTCTACACGATTCATGTTATGCCTCATTTCATTTGTTTGTTTACAATAACCAAGATGATTTGGGGAAACTGAAAAAAATTTGGAACTGGACCATCCTTACTCGCTCCTATCATAACACAGCCCGCTCGAACTGAAATTCAAGAGGAGATCCTTCCCTTAAGAGAAGAATCGTGGGCTTGCTCTTTTAAATAGAGTTTAGGAAACAGCTACTTTAAAGTCTTTTTTCCTAGTCATCTGACTTCTAATGTCTACTTCCTTTCTGCCCAGAGTTGCCCTTTTTTTGGATAACAGGGGAAGTAAGGTAGAGATTGATAAACTCTATATTGCATGGGGAAAAAAAACAATTTCAATCTCTTCCAGTGAAATTTTACCTGCTTGACTAACTGCTGGCTGCCACTTATATGTACTTAGTGTTGTGTTGAATTCTGAAAGATGTGGGAATACCAGACCACCTGATCTGCCTCTTGAGAAATTTGTATGCAGGTCAGGAAGCAACAGTTAGAACTGGACATGGAACAACAGACTGGTTCCAAGGAAAAGGAGTACATCAAGGCTGTATATTGTCACCCTGCTTATTTAACTTATATGCAGAGTACCTCATGAGAAACGCTGGACTAGAAGCACAAGCTGGAATCAAGATTGCCAGGAGAAATATCAATAACCTCAGATATGCAGATGACACCACACTTATAGCAGAAAGTGAGGAGGAACTCAAAAGCCTCTTGATGAAAGTGAAATTGGAGAGTGAAAAAGTTGGCTTACAGCTCAACATTCAGAAAACAAAGATCATGGCATCCGGTCCCATCACTTCATGGGAAATAGATGGGGAAACAGTGGAAACAGTGTCAGAGTTTATTTTTTTGGGCTCCAAAATCACTGCAGATGGTGACTGCAGCCATGAAATTAAAAGACGCTTACTCCTTGGAAGGAAAGTTATGACCAACCTAGATAGCATATTCAAAAGCAGAGACATTACTTTTCCAACAAAGGTTCGTCTAGTCAAGGCTATGGTTTTTCCTGTGGTCATGTATGGATGTGAGAGTTGGACTGTGAAGAAGGCTGAGTGCCGAAAAATTGATGCTTTTGAACTGTGGTGTTGGAGAAGACTCTTGAGAGTCCCTTGAACTGCAAGGAGATCCAACCAGTCCATCCTAATGGAGATCAGCCCTGGGATTTCTTTGGAAGGAATGATGCTAAAGCTGAAACTCCAGTACTTTGGCCACCTCATGCGAAGAGTTGACTCATTGGAAAAGACTCTGATGCTGGGAGGGATTGGGGGCAGGAGGAGAAGGGGACGACAGAGGATAAGATGGCTGGATGGCATCACTGACTCGATGGATGTGAGTCTGAGTGAACTCCGGGAGTTGGTGTTGGACAGGGAGGCCTGGCGTGCTGCGATTCATGGGGTCGCAAAGAGTCAGACACGACTGAGCGACTGAACTGAACTGAGTGTTGTGTTTTCTCCACCTTCATGAAAATATACAGAAGCTGAGCCTCTGTAGAGACAAAAAAGCATAGGATTTTGAAATGATAAGAAACTAAGGGATCTTCTAAGGCTGACTACTCACTCTACTAAAATAATTAGCTGTGGAGTCCCTTTAAGAGACAAGCTCCTGTGTACCTTTAAAATGGAATTGAATTACAAAAAATAAATTCACTAGCTTCCATATTCCAGGAATATGTTCACTATACATAGTAAAGTGTTAATGTTATTCGCTCAGTCGTGTCCAACTCTTTGCGACCCCGTGGATTATAGCCCTCCAGGCTCCTGTCCGTGGAACTCTCCAGGCAAGAATACTAGAATGGTAGCCATTCCCTTCTCCAGGGGATATTCCCAATCTAGGAATCGAGCCCAGGTCTCCTGCATTGCAGGTGGATTCTTTACCATATGAACCACAAAGTAGAAAGTGGACCTGTAACATTATTTGGTTTATCTGGTAAGAGCTATAATGCAAAAGGGCAAAATGAAAGTTCTGTGGTCATCTTACCACTGAGAAAAAAGTGGTGGTTACAGCTATCAGGCCTGCTCCCACCCCAAGGCCTTCCCATTGTTCCTCCTTCTACTTAGAACACAGCTTTTCACAGAATATGGATGCCTGAGTCCCTGCTTCATCCAGGTCTCTATTCAAATGTTCTTAGAGAAAGTTTCCCCCTGGTTATTCCAGCTAAAGTAGTGCCCCCCCCCTCCGCAATGCTGCCTTAATTCTCTTCATCAGGCCGATAACTACCTGGCTTATTAGATCTCTTTATAATCAGCTGCCCCTGACTAAAGCATAAGCTCCATGAAGATAGGGTTGTTGTTGGTTTTTTATGGTTTTTTTTTTTTTTCAGTTTTGTTCACTAGTGATATTTCCAGCAGCATCTAGAACTGTGCTTGGCACACATACATTAATAAATATTGAATAAGTGAATGAAGGAACAGCCAAGCAAAGGAGTACTTGGAATACCTCAAGCATTTCTCACGTTGCCAGGTGCCTGTCACTATTGCAAACATGACGTTCTTACCCCATGAGGGAGCTCTCTGCTTTGACAGTTCTTTCCAAATGACAGTGGGTATGAAACACGTTTTGTAATTCCTCTGACCTCTGACCTCTATTCTTTTTTTTTTCTTTTTTGGAGTATTAACACTTTACAATGATACATTAGTTTCTGCTGTACAATGGTTAGATGATTGATTATCTTTTCTCTCTATTTCCTCAGCTACTCAAAAAAAAAAAAAAAAAGCCTGCTAGGTACCAGACAATATATATGAACAAAGAGGGAATGACTGAATAGTATAGTGAGAGACAGGATGAGCGTGAGTGTCAAAGAGGGAAATGTGAGCCAATCAGGGGACATGTTCTGAAGGACAGATGAGGGTAGCCAGACAAGCATGGAGAAATAGGCATCCTAGAAGGAGGAAACAAAAGACACAAGTATCAGAACAGCAGAAATAATGAAAGGAAAGGAGCTAGCTAAAAGGCAAAGAAGAAGAACAGATGAAATTTGAGTTCTTGCTTTGGGTGAATGAAAAGCCTTTTGTAAAGGTCCAGCTCCTAATTGCCTAGAACCCAAACACAGACTGTTCTGTAATGATCCTTAGTGGTCTCATGGGTAGCAGCCACCACAGTCTGTCCTGATCACAGCTGCAGGCAGACCCCACGAAAGGCGGGACAGCTGGTGTCCCAGGCTATGTGTGGGACAGAAACTGTTGCCTGAGCAGCCAGTTCTGCAAACTGTCAGATAAAGCCAAGCCTCACCTGGCTAGACTTTCACAACCAGGAATTTGATGATAACCTTGGTAGAGATCATCTGCCTGATTTCATTTTCTGGTCTGTGAACAAAGAGAGGCAAGAAATGATACACAGAGTTGTTCAGGTCCTCGAGTTCCCTGTAGCTCACCTTAGCCCCAAATACATCCAGTTCACAGTTTTACACCTGATTTTATGAAGAAACCCTATAGGCAACTAGAGAAAACCTAGCCTGTATCGGACATGATACCCAGTGCTCTTGGGTTATGATCTCAATAGACCTGATAACAGCCCAGTGAGGTCACAACACTCATTCCCTTATGGATGAGCAAATGGAGGATTTGAAGAGGTATCATGGCTTTCCCAAGAGCCATTAACTACTGAGTAAAGAAGCTGAGAGCCTCAAGGCTAAATCTGTCTGACATCTAAGTCTGGCGGCCATGCTCTACCCCCTTACATCCAGCTACCTGGTCAGCAAGGTACTCATAAAGCCAGAGGTATTTATTTGGCAAGATGCAAAGTCAGAACGCGATTTGAGAGAACAGATGACAAGGCAGTGGCGAGGAAGGACACTGCACTTGTCCTCGTGGAGCCCCAGGGCCCCAGTGTTCTACTTCCCACAGCCCGGCGTCCCCTTTGCCAGTGCCTCATCAGGGCCAGGGCCAAGTCCCAGGATCTGACTCTGTCCCTGGCTCTGGTCTTCAGTCCAAGCATACAGCATCCAATTAATGCAGCATCCTAAGGAGTTTTTAATGAGGTATAAAGGTTTTAATAAAGGTTTTAAGACAAAAGACGTGAAACAAACCATATACAAAATCTAGACACCATAAGGTTGCTTTTTTCTTTTTAACATTTTCTACTTCTTCCATAGGTCTTAAATATATGAGAATAAAGAAATATGCCTGGATAGAGTAACCAGCTACATAGCTCCTTTTCCTATGAACAACTAGGTAACTGGGAAGATACACAAACAATGGTTTCCAAATATGGAACAACAGTCATTGCAAAGCTCTAATCTCGGGGGGGAAAGGAAAATAAGAGCAGCCCTGTTTTTGCCCTAGTTCTTGACCAGAGGAACTTTACAGACTGTAGACGGAGGAGAATCCCAAGCAGGTGGCCAGTCTTGCTGCACTGTGGATACAGACACTTGGGTCTGAGTGTGCTGGGACAGCTGGACTTCGTGGAGGCAAAATTCCAGAGAAGAGAGAACTGGGC
Source organism: Bos grunniens (assembly GCF_055505025.1). Classification (NCBI taxonomy): domain Eukaryota; kingdom Metazoa; phylum Chordata; class Mammalia; order Artiodactyla; family Bovidae; genus Bos; species Bos grunniens. The sequence continues at coordinate 31,435,938 of NC_141190.1, read as the reverse complement.
AGAGAAAGAGCTTCAGGAAACTCTTTAATGCACAAGTATGAAGGTGTGCATTAACAGGACGAAACTCCACAGAATCAGGGATAAAATGACCAGGGATCTGTAAGCTGAACACTTGGGACAGCTGAAAAGACTGAAAGAAATGTAAGTCCTAACCAGCCAGGGCAGTGACTCATCACTGATCAGCACTCAGTAGAGAGTCCAGAGGACCATGTCCTCACAGTGGGGCTATACCAGATCTAGAATAAAGGCTTCTATGGTATTGCCCTAACAGAGCTGAAAACAAGCCCTGAAAGAGGGAGGCTGTTTCCCAAGCAACTTAACTCCCTGCCAGAACACAGCTTCATTAAGGAACACTCATTAAGGGAAACAAAACAAAACAACAACAGTCTTATGGGCTGAACTGTACCCCCCCAAATTCATAGGCTGAAGCGCTAACCCCTCTCCATGTGACTGTATTTGGAGATAAGGCCTTTTAAGAGGTAATTAAGCTTTAAATGAGGTCATAAGCCCTAATCCAATACGACAAGTGTCTTCATAAGAAAAGGAAGAGATCTCAGGGAAGCAGGCACACAAAAGGAAGGTCGTTGTGACTGCACTGGAAAAAAAACCAATCACGTGAAACAGATTCAGAAATAGTGGGTAAGATTTTTTTAAACATCTATTATAAACATGCTAAAGAATAAAGAAGGGCTTCCCAGGCAGTTCAGTGGGTAAAGAATCCACCTGAAATGAAGGAGTCATAGGAGATGTGGGTTCAATCCCTGGGTCGGGAAGATCCCCTGGAGAAGGAAATAACCCACTCTGGTATTCTTGCCTGGAGAATCCCATGGACAGAGGAGCCTGGTGGGCTAGAGTCCATAGGGTCACAAAGAGTCGAAAACTACTGAAGTGAGTGAGTTACATAAAGAATTACATGACTATAATGCAGATATAAAAAACATGAAAAAAGAACTGAATGAAACTTCTAGACATGAAATATAGACCAATGTGAAAATTTTACTTAATGAGTTGTATTAGCCAGGGTTCTGCAAAGAAAGACAGCCAATCTGAGATAGGAATTAACTTTAAGCAACTGCCTTGCATAATTATGGTCTTCCCTGATAGCTCAGTTGGTAAAGAATCCACCTGCAATGCAGGAGACCCACTCCAGTGTTCTTGCCTGGAGAATCCCAGGGGCGGGGGAGCCTGGTGGGCTGACTTCTATGGGGTCACACAGAGTTGGACACGACTGAAGTGACTTAGCAGTAGCAGCAATGCAGGAGACCCCAGTTCAATTCCTAGGTTGGGAAGATCCACTGCAGAAGGGATAGGCTACCTACCCTAGTATTCTTGGGCTTCCCTGTGGCTCAGCTGATAAAGAATCTGCCTGCAGTGCAGGAGACCTGGGTTTGATCCCTGGATCGGGAGGATCTCCTGAAGAAGTGAAAGGCTACCCATCCCAGTATTCTGGCCTGGAGAATTCCATGGACTCTATAGTCCGCGGGGTCGCGAAGAGTTGGACACAATGAGCAACTTTCAACTAATCTGCATAATTATGGAGGCTGGAAAATCCAAGATCTGCAAAGGTGGGCTGGCATCCTAGAGACCCAGGGAAGAGTCAGTGTTGCCGTTCACGTTTAAAGCCATCTCCTATGAGGCTTCCTTCTTGCTCAGGGGAGGTCAGTCTTTGTTCTGTTAAGTCTTTCAACTGATGGGATGAGGCTCCCCCATATCTAAAGGGCAATCTGCTTTCCTCAAATTCAAGAATGATGTCTTTAATCAAGAAGACATGTACTTTGTACTATGTACAATGCCTTTGTACTAAATAAGAAAGCTTCAAATTACACAAAACTTCAAATAAAAAACCAAAAGGAAAAATGGATAAATCTAAAATTAGAGATAATAAAAGTCTTCTTATTAATTAAAGTAGCAAAATAAAAATCAATTAAGTGCATAGAAGATTTGAACAACACTGCAACAACTTAACCTGACAGACATTTGTAGACACTACACTCAACAACAGTGAAATACACATTGCTCTCAAATGCTCATGGAAATTTCACTGTGATACGTAATCTGGGCCATAAAATAAATTTCAATAAGTTTGAAAGGGCTGAAACATATTGAATATGTTTTCTGACCACATTGAAGTTCAGTTAGTCATAAACAAGAGAAAATATGGAAAAATCTTCAAATATTTAGAAAATAAGCAAACAGACTTGTAAATAACCAATGGCCCAAAGAAGACATTACCAAGGAAACTAGAAAATATTTGGAACAGGATGAAAGGGAAAACCAGTGTATCAAAATCTGTACCATACAGCAAAGCAGTCCTTGGAGGGTAATGTATAAATTTAAAGATGTATACAAGTAAAGAAAAACAATCTAAAATAAAGGGCCTAAATTTACATGTTAAAAGCTAGAAAAAAGCAAATGTAAGTCTAAAATAAGTAGAAGTAATGAGATAATGAACAAAAATTAATGAAACAGAGCTGACCAAAAAAAATGGAGACTAGCAACAAAACAAAAAGTCACTTTTTGGGGGGGAAAAATGAGTTAAAAAAAAAAAAGAATACCACAAAATGTTAACATTTCTTTTTCTTGGATATTTAGATTATAGTCATTTGATTTTATTCTTTATATTTCATATTGTCTAAATTTTTTAATGAACACTAGTTACAGTCATCATCAGAACATCAACTCTATTTTTAAAATGACCACTTCTGTGTTTATTTCAGAAGAATTTCAAAGCCTTGCTCTGGATTGTCTTTCAGAATTGTCTTTTCTAAAATCTGTTGACCAGGTAAAGTAACAGAGTGGGGACACGGCCTACCCAAGCTTACCACTTTAGGAAAGAGGTCCCCACTCCACTCCTGACAGCTCCAGTCCTGGAATAAACACTCCTGTTTCTGTTCACTACACCCTGTCATGTCCCAGAGAGCGTGATATACCATGAATCCTTGGAACCCACCAGCACTTCAAAGTAGAACTGACCCCTACTCTGCATTTCCCTCTCCTTCTGCTCTCTTACTCTCCAAATAAAGTCTGACCCCTTGTCTTCCTCACCTAGACAGGCCCTTCCCCTCTCCCTCTCATCCTCCCCGCTGCAGGTCAGACCTACTGTTCTCTCTCTCTGCCCCAGAACAGCTGTTACTTCCGTGTGGTAGGAGGAAGTAACACGTGACATGTCCCACTGTATTCTGCAGCACATCTTCTCAGTATCAAATGTGATACTAGACCTGATTCCCATTTGGCAACATGTGTGTATGTCCAATTGGTCAGAATCCTGAGAAAAGGGGAGGCCTTGCCTAACCTCCTGTCCAATATACCATTGGATTCATAACCTGCTCGCCCAAGATGACACATGCTTTTTCCTGATTGAACTGTACATGTGTGACAGATGAAGCTAATTTATGACACAATCTCAAGAAAAACTGGGTTTATCTAGATACTGTGATGCTAAAGACATAAAGCCTGAGTATTACAGTTGGTAAATCTGGTTTTCACAGGAGCACAGGTTAACAAGTCTAACATTACTTATATGCTAAGACTGAACAATAGATAAATACATTATACATGATGAGAATCATGTTCTTCACTATAAAAGAAAGAAGACACAAACAAGGGAGGGGAAGTCTAAAGTGAATCCTGCTGGATTCGAGTCACAGAAATCAGTAGAAACTCATGATTTATTCAAATACATATACAAATGAATACAGAAACAAATGTTGATATGGAATATTACATACGTGTATATGTGTATACTGTATATATCATTTTTCTAGCTCTGTACACTCAGAAAACCTAGAATCAATGATATCCCAGTGGCAATGAGCACAGCTAACACCCAGATCTTGGGTTTTTAAATACCATTTTCCAATAAAAGGAAATGACTGATTCTAAGTCTGGGGACTGAAGCATCTCATAACTTTAAAAAGAAAAAGATATAAGCCAGTAACAAAAAGACAAATACTGCACAATTCCACTTATTCCACAAATATTGCACAAGTAAAATAGTCAAATTCATAGGCTCAAAGAGTGGAATGGCAGTTGCTAGAGGCTTGGGGCAGAGGAAACAGTTACTAGTCATTGGGCAAAAAGTCTCAGTCAAACAAGATGAATTAGCTCTAGAGATCTGCTAGACAATATTGTACCTATAGTCAACAATAATCTATTACAGAAAAACTCCAATTTTAAAAAGCAAGGAATGAGAGAAACAGAAAAAAACACTATTAGCACACTATAGTAACAGTGCTTCAGGCAATATCCTTTGGCTGCTGATTGGTCACTAAGCAGTGTTCAACTCTTGCAACCCCATGGACTGTGTAGCCCACCAGGCTCCTCTGCCCATGGGATTTCAAATTGATTGGTAAAATTTTAAGGAGAAACAGGATATTTGCATAGCCTTAAAGTGTAACTACTGAAATATTTACTAACTACTGTGGAACTTTGAATATGTCCACAAATTCTTTGATACACATCCCTCTAGAAGGTGGAGTTTACTTTCCCTCAGCTTGAGTGATGGCTGGACTTAGCGGCTCACCTCTAATGGACAAAGTACGGAAAGGGGAAAAAAAGGCAATTTTACAGTCGTAGAACCCTGGCAGACACTGCTTTTACTAACTGAACAAAGTTAATAACACCAGCATTTGGTCATACTGACATCATATAACCCCTGATATGAGGTAATGAATTATCATCTGAGATATTCTTCCCCAATATCCATAACCTTAGTCTAATTATGAGAAAATAGACAAAACCAAATTGAATGCTTATAAAACCAGCTTGAACATCAAAAAAAAATTTTTTTAAACCAAATTGAAGAATGCTCTACAAAATATCCCAACAGCATTCATCAAGGGTGTCAAGGTCACGAAAGACAAGGAAATCCCAGCCCCCCAAAAAAACTGTCACAGACTAGAGGAGACTAGAGAGATAAGACAGATGTAAGGCGGTATCTTGGACTGAATTCAGAAACAAGAGAAAAGGATACTCATGGAAAGACTTGGGATATGAAAAAAAGCCTACAGTATAGTAAATAGTACTGCACCAACATTAATTTTTTAGTTGTAAAAAATGTACCATGGTTACATAAGATGTTACCATTAGAGGAAACAGAGTTCCGGAAAAGTATGTGAGATCTCTCTGTACTATCTTCACAATTTTTCTTATAAATCTAGAGTTACTGTAAAGGGGAAAAGGGGGGAAATACGGCCTCAATCAGCAAAGCCAAAAGTTCAGCTTTGAAAGATTAATAAAGCGGATGAACTCCTAGGACAACTGGTCAATAAAAGGGAAATGCAATGAATAATGAAACAAATCAAAAGAAGATCTCTACATAGAACACAACAACGCATTGTGAAATAGGTAAAGAAAATTCAAATAAATGGAGGGATATATCATGTTTGTGAGCTGAAAAAGTTGATGTCAAAAAGATATCAAATTCCAAACTGATCTACCAGTTGTGAGGAATCTCACTCAAAATTTCAGCAGGTTTTGCTTTGGAAATGAAAAAGTGATTCTAAAATCGATACAGAAATGTGCAGAGAAAGGGAAAAGTCTTGAAGAATAACAACAAAGGACTTATGTTACCCAAAGTTAAAGCTTCAGTAATTAAAACGGTGTGCAACTGGCATAGAGACAAACTGGCAAATGACACAGAGGACAGTCCAGGGACATAAACACACAGAGACGCAGTCCTCGGGGCCATAATGAAAGTGAACATGCAGTGCAGAAGGGAAGGCCACTGTTCTAAACTATGGGTGCTGATTCGATTGAATATCCGTGTGGGGAAATATATAAGTCTCGGTTCCTATCACATACTACCCACAAACATCAGTTTCAGATGAACTGTTGGCGTAAATGCCGAAGCTAAAAACATAAGACTTTTATAGGAAAATACAGAGAATATGTTTATTACACTGGCCTTGTACATGTCTTAAATAGATCACAAAAAGCTCTAGCCAGAAAGTAAAAAAAAATCGATAAATCATGCTATATTAAAATTGAGAACATCCACTCATCAAAGACATCATTAGATTTTTTAAAGCCACGGATATATGTATTTGCAATGCATTTATCTAACAAAAGACTCATCCAAAAGATATAAAGAAACCCTATAATCATTAAGTAGAAGAGAGCCCAATAAAATAGGCCAAAGACTTGAAAAGGTGTTTCACAAAAAAGAATATCCAGATTAGCTAAAGTAGATGAAAAGGTGATTGGGTTCATTTAGTCATCATGGAAAAGCAAAGTTAAAAAGTTACAATAAAAAAAAAAACTTACAATCAGATACCACCATGCCCCCACTAGAATTGAGTTGAGTTCAGTCGCTCAGTTATGTCCGACTCTTTGCGACCCCATGAATCACAGCACGCCAGGCCTCCCTGTCCATCACCAACTCCTGAAGTTCACTCAAACTCACGTCCATCGAGTCAGTGATGCCATCCAGCCATCTCATCCTCTGTCGTCCCCTTCTCCTCCTGCCCCCAATCCCTCCCAGCATCAGAGTCTCTTCCAATAGTTATAATGAAAAGGGCAAGTCATGCAAAATGTAGGAGAAGATGTATATCAACTGAGACTTTTATACACTGCTGCTGGTGAGGGTATAAATTAGTATAACTATGTTGAAAAACCATTTAGCAGTAGCTACTAAAAGGGAACATGTGCATTCCTACAATCCAGCAATTTTACTAATAACATACTCAGCAGATATGTACACATATGTTCACCTAAACACACACACACAGATATTCACAGCATCATTACTAGTAATACCCCAAAATTGAAATAACCTGGATGTCCATCAATAGTAAGATGAGTCTTCATAAAAATACAATTGCATGATATGGAGTCAAATAAATCAGAGACTCACAAACATATAATTTGAAGTTCAAAATCAGGTAAAACTGATCTACGGAATAAGTCAGGATAGTGGGTATTCTGTGTCAGGAGGGTGACTGGGGGGAGACATATTAACTGGAAGAGAGCATGAGGGTGGCATGCTGATAATGTTCTGTTTTTTTTGTTTTTTTTTTGTTGTTGTTGTTCTATGTTTTGATCTGGAGCTGATTCAACAAGTGTGTTCAGTTTGTAAATACGTATCATGTGATACACTTATGACTTGTGCATCTTTCTAAATGTATGTTATACTCATTAATAAGGTTTACTGAGAGACAAAAGGTTGTATATATGCCCCTAGAAGGCATGTTATTATATATATGTTAACAGAGAGATATGAGCCCTGGCAGTGGAAACAAACTGGGAGGAAATAAAGATCCCCAATCAGCCGGGATGAAAATCTCTAATTTGTACAACTCCTTTTGGTGAGCAGCCTCAGTTGTCCCACCTTTTCCATTTCTCTCTCTTTTTCCATCTCTAGTTCTTTTGCGAGGTACAGGGTTGGATAGAGACAGCGTACATTAGACTCACTCCATCCTGAACTGTGTTTCCTAACCACTTCACCAAGTCAGGATGCCAAATCTAACAAGAAGCTTTCTGGGAAAGCAGTGCCAGGAAGACCACCTCTAAAGACCAGAGAAAAACAGAGGCAGATGACCCATGTGTCTGCCAAAGCCCTTGGTGAGATAAACAAATGGGTAGACGTGGGGAAAACATGTTCTTTTTGTCAGTAAGAAACTTGAGGCCCTGTCCTTCACCCTGCTATCAATCAAAGTATCTCAGTGATTTCATCTCCAAATAAATATCGCTCTGATGACACTTGTGTCTTGCCTCTGAACCATAAAGTCAAGATTTAAGAACAATGTGGTGCAGGAAGCTTGGGGATTCATTAGGATCATCTGAATGTGTCCTTAGAACACCAACTAAGCTCTGATTTAATGCCAAGTTCTTTCTAATGAGGGAATGGGCAGAACCACATGACTGGCCTGTAGAAACTGGCCTTGAGTTGACCCTCTGTGACTCCCTTCGACCATCTGTCTTTAAAGGGTCCCCTCCATCGTCTGACCTCCTGTGGCACTTCGTGAGTCAGAATGTTCCAGGAATGGAACTACTTCCTGAGTTACTACTATGCTGCTGACCATTTTGAATCCTCATTTGGCATTTGTTGATGTAACTTCCTGGTCATGACCACTCTGGGTATTTTTCCGGACCATGTTCAGGGTCGACTTCCCTACAACGCCCTTCTGAGCATCCCTTCCCCCACCCTGTACCTCCCCACAACACCTGTGCCCCCTGGACACAGTTCTATCACTGCTCACATGATGGCATCCTTCCTTTAGTGGCTTTCTCCCCTACTAGACTTTGACCTTTACAAGGGTGGGGACAGTAACTTATACATCATGTTATCCACAGCTCCCTGCACAGTACGTAGCATCTTTATTGCTCTGATAACACACGTAACACAAGGCAATCTAAAATTCACATCTTAGAGAAATACAGAACGTAGACAACGAAACTTCCCCCAGAATCTTTCTGTCACAAGATAACCACTGCATATTTTGTCCACAGTGTATCAAAACAACAGATTATTAATAATTATATTTTTTCCTGAAGATGAAATCATTGCCTACATGCTGTTTTGCAAATTGCTTTTACCACTAAGTAGTATAAGACAGGAGCACGCTTCCTTGATGAAGCACATGGCTCTGCCTCACTGATTTTTAACAGCTGCATAGGATTCCATCATAGCGAGGCCCTATAGTTTACTTACATTTCTCTTTGGAAAGACTTTCACATTATATCCCATTTTCCTTGTTATACAAACAATAAGACTATAAACTTTTTTGTGCATCTCTCTTTGTGTTCATAAGGGAGTATTTTTCTGGGCTACATTCTAGAAGTTAAAGTACTAGATCTGAAAGAGTAACAGGCAGGAAGGCCAGGGGTCTCCAAACGGAGGAAATAGCCTGCAAGTGTCTGACATTTTTCTCTCTCTTAAGCAGCAGGAGGAAACAAACTAGCGATATTTTTTTCCTTCTCTATACAAATTTAAAAGGAGGTTTCTCTTAAAATACTGTGTTGCCATAATGACACCTGGTTTCACCTGAAGTTAACTATTCGCAAACCTTGAGTTAACCAATGCCTTTTCCTTAAGGAAATGTTTGTCTTAAGCTATGCTAATGTGCTATGCATTTACCCCAGACTCTGTCTTCAAGTCGGTTCCGCCAAATGGCTCAGAACCTACTTGACAACCCAGTATGTTATACTCAGATATTGTTGCCCTAATCTATATAAATGAAACTATTTGTATGGTAATCTGCCCTTCTACGAGATTCAAGTTAATCATTTTATGGCCCAGGATGAACCATTTGGTGCCAAGATTATCCCAAAATGCATCTTATGGGTGAGGCACCTGGTGCCATTCTGAGTTTTAAGACATTCCTTTCTTTCATTAACAGACTGCTAGTGACTATATAACATCCATCTGAAGACTAGCAGGGGGGTACTCTTTCTGCCCCCTTCTGATGTCTATGTCAGAAGCTTTCTCTATCTCCTTTATACTTTAATAAAACTTTATTACACAAAAGCTCTGAGCGATCAAGCCTCGTCTCTGGCCCCAGATTGAATTCTTCTCCTCCAGGGGCCAAGAATCCCAGCGTCTTTTCATTCAACAACAACCTTTCAGATCCTTAGTTTTCATTTCCTTCTGCAGAGAACTGGTGTGGTGTCTGCAGCCAACAGTGCCCAAAAATGATTGCTGACTGACCAAACAATGGAAGTCAATAAAAGAAATGGTCCTAAAAATATAATTTCTGTTCCATTGCTAATGTGGCTTTAGGAAACTGGCCCCTTGTATTGGTTATGATCCCTTAATACAAGCATACACGTGACAAACTCCTCCCCATTAGGCTAAAGACAAAGATGAGGTCTTAATTTAATTTGTTCATTCAGCAAATATTCCAAGCCAACCCTAAGCTATAAGCAGGGGATGGAATTGCCAGCAGTAATTTCTATAAAAAGTTGATGACTCCAGCAGAAATACTGAGCATCATTTACTAGCTAATTTCCCTTTATGCCTCGTTTGCCAGGAAGTTCAACACTCAGTGCTGATAAGAACTCTCTCTGGCTTCAGATTTCTGCTATATGGAGTTGCTGTTTTTAGTTTTCATTGCATTGCTTTGCTACATTTTTTAACCCATATTTCTATCATTCTACAGAAACTGAACTCAAATTCATATCAAGGGTCACAATGATAACTAATTGCTTTATAAAGAATTTACATATGTCATTTAATTTAATCCCCAATTTTCAAAAGTTGCTATGAAGGTCGGACAGAGATCATCACTGTCATCTCATATTTTCAGTAAACTGAGGATCAGGAAGATTAAGCAACTCACCCAAGACATTGCAGCCAGGAAAACACAGCTTTGAGAACCTAACTAGGGTCTCATAATTTTGTAACTGAAAAAACAAAAATGAACTTATACATTGAGTCATATGAATGCCTGAATCCTTCTTTCCCCTTTACAGGTAAGTACACTCACCTTCTCTCACCTGGGCATCCATATCCTCTAAATAATCAAGTAGTTCGTAGTGGAGAGGCAGAGGGAGCAGAAAGTTGCCTTAGTTTCTAACGAGATAAACACTGCTCTGCCCGCCCACCACCACCACACATCACAGTCTTCAACTGTGATTTCTCACTTTGCACCTTAACACAGCTATTTCTCTATCTCTTATGGCTCCTTCTAACTGTTCTAGAATCTTCCAGAAATGTTAAATCACATGACAGAAGGAGTGAAGAAGGAGGTTGAAGGAGGGGTTATGTAGGAAGGATGGGACTGGAGGTGAGGGTGGAGAGAGAAAGTAAAAGAAAATGTGACTGATGTCCCAATGTCCACACTAAAGCCCTTCCTTTTCTTCTTTGCTTCGCTATTTTGATGGAGTGGGAGGAGGATGGTTTTTACACCGCAGCAAAACAAATAGAACTTTGAGCTAACATTTCACAATTTATTTAGCGATTTCCTGTCATTTTGAAAATCTACTAGAGTGGCAACAGTTAAAATTTTTTCCTCCCAGGAGAGTTTAAGAGGCATACACCTGTCACCCTCCCTGCATCGTGTATTTATGACCCAGATCCTGGGCATTTCACAGGCTGGTTTCTATTGATCTTCCCTACCAGCCTCTCTGAATACTTGACTCAGGGCTTTTCCCTGCTCACCCCTGGTATCGTTCATCTATTTCCTTGGAGCTTGCTTACCTGACTATCCAGTGACTTTTGGAACCACCAATCATTCTCTAGATGAGACCTTCAGGCGCGTTGTCTTCATCTGCTCCCAGTTGATGATAATCCCTGGTACCACAGTGCCCTGTGACCACTGCCTGCTGCCCCAGCTCTGTAGACACTGGTACCAATGGTGGTGGTGAACTTTATGTGTCAGCTTCTCTCTCGTTCTCTCTCGTCCACTTTGAAGGGGTTTCAGACCACCTGTTATTCAGAGTCCAAGCTGGCGGAACAAGTGCTTGAACTTTTGTGAATCCTGCATTGCAGCTGAAGTAGTAACGTTCTTCAGTAGGGATGCTCAGAGTCGAGAAAAACTTGTGCTAGCAATTGGTGAAATTTCCAAACTGTATCTCTCTGGGACAGACCTGTGCTCTGAGTACCAGTCTCACACATCACCTGCCTTCTCAACAACTCCACCTGGATGACCAAGAGCAGCTTCAGCATCACAGGTGCAAAAGCGAACCAGCCTTCTTCTCCATCTTCCAACGTCTTCAGTTCCCCATCTCAGGAAATGGCATTTCTATGCATTCAAAGAAATGCTGGAGTCATTCTGACACCTCCTTCTCCCTCAGTCATGAACTTTACCTGCTGGATATTTCTCCAACTTATTCACTACTCTCCCACCTCACTGCTGTCACCCCTTTCACACCACCATGATCTCATGACTCAGATACTCATGCGGCCTCCTGGCTGGTCTTCCTCCTCCTCACTCTTGACTCTCTTCAATTAGCTTCAATAATACAGTGAGCTCTTCAAAAACACAAACCATTACATAGACACTCCGATGGCTTCCTACTGCTTTTAGAATTAAGTGCACAGATTTGGCTTGGCCTTACAAAGGCCCACATAGGTCAGACCCCTGCAAGTCTCTCCAATACCATCTATGCCTTCATTTGTTCAAATGCACTGTGCATTTCCTGCCCCAGAGACTTTGCACATGCTGCTTGACCATATCTGCCTGGAACGCTCAGCTCCTGTTTCACTTCACTCAGTCAACTCTTTATTTGTCAGGTCTCAGCTTAAATGGCACTTACTCCAGGAAACCTTCCTGACCCTCTATAACAAGCTGTCATAGCATCTTGTATCTTTTCATTGTATTTATGAAATTGTAATTAATCATTCTTGCAATTATTTATTAAGTGCCTATCTCCTCCTCCCTCACCCTAATTCCCAAACTGTAAGCTCAGCGAGGGCAGAGACTATACAGGTGCTCCCCTACATTCTACACATGCAACCATGAACGAGACAGACGCAGAGTAAATGCTCAGTAAAGGTCTTGGGGAGGACAGATGGGAAATGAAGCTGAAAGAACAGGAGGGAAGGACAATTTGGTTCTTTTCTGAACCAATTTCTCCTTTATCTTTGGAATGCAGGAAATAAGAGTTTCCTAAGTGACTTGAAGGAAAGCTGTTTTTGAAGAAGTATATGCATTGGCATATATATTTTTTCTTTCTTCCTCATTAATAAGGAAATCCAAAAAAATCCAAGCTTAGGCTTACACCTAAAATTCAATTAAAGTGGGACCATTTAAATGAAAATCATCAATTAATAAAAGGCTGTGTACAGAAAACTTGCCTCACTATGGCAAAACCACCACTTTCCTGCATTCCAAACAACTGGAATAAGCAAAGAACCAAAGAAATTCCTGGTGTCTATTTTACTTTTTGTGTGATAATCTTCTTTTAAGAACCTTTTCTTCCCTCTTTCCAAAAATTGCACAGGTCTTTCGGGGATATTAAAAATTTTCCAAATCTTTGGCAGCATCAGTGCAGTTCTACAATTCATTGCTGTCAACTGAAAATGAGAAATGTCCAAACCCAGCTGCCAAGCCAGAGAGTCAGTGCAGCAGGGTTCACGCCAGTCCAATGTTTCCTGAGCTCAGGGCTGCTGAAGGTAATGAGACCGCATGACAAACATCCAGACGCATCCATTCCACAACCAGCATCCAAGCCACAGCTGTCGCCTGGAAAGATCGAACACTAATACTAAGCTGCGACCCAAGCTACCGTTATAACTACCTTTATGTACTCACAGCTTGGCTACTTCTAACTGCTGAGATTCAAAGAAGGATATAAAAGACAGTTGGGGGCAAGCCTGATGCCCACCTGGAAGGTTATTTGAGTAACATCATTGTTTGGTTTCTACAACACCTCCTGCATATTATCAAGGACACAGAAAGTCTTGTACCTCATTTGGCTTCTCTGTAGCCATTGCCCACAGAGGACTCCTTTTCTGCAGGCATTTCTCAAAGAATTGTCTTGAGCTGTAGCTGCATAGAAGAAAACTGCCCTTATGTTTTCCATCCAAGTATAGGCCAAAGAATTGATGCTTTTGGACTGTGGTGTTGGAGAAAACTCTTGAGAGTCCCTTGGACTGCAAGGAGATCAAACCAGTCCATCCTAAAGGAGATCAGTCCTGGGTGTTCACTAGAAGGACTGATATTAAAGCTGAAACTCCAAAACTTTGGCCACCTGATGCGAAGAGCTGACTCATTGGAAAAGACCCTGATGCTGGGAAAGATGAGGACAGGAGGAGTAGGGGATGACAGAGGATGAGATGGTTGGACAGCATCACCAACTCAATGGACATGAGTTCGGGTGGATTCCGGGAGTTGGTGATGGACAGGGAGGCCTGGCGTGCTGTGGTTCATGGAGTCGCAAAGAGTCAGACACGACTGAGCGACTGAACTGAACTGAACTGATAGACCATAAGCATTAGAATCATGGGGTGGAGGGAACTTGTGAAAATGTAGATTTCCCAGCCCCATTCTGAACCTCTGAGGAAATTAAAATAAATCCACTGATGGAGAGTAACAGGGACCAAGAGTGTAAGAGCCATGGATGTGGGAGAGGGGAGAGGCAGAGTGCTCAAGGCAAAGGAAAGAACACAGGAAGATTCTACATGTGGACATGCTTCTGAGACTAGAAGGGGGTCTGTGTAATGGGAGGTGGGTGAGAAGGAGACCAGAAATGATGGGGAGGGAAGGCACGCCTGGCCAAGGTCGAGTATCGTGGGTAGTGTTTGTTTTGCCAAGATTGCTCTGATGCTGAGTGAAGAGGAACTCTGGAGGGCAAGAGAACTCAGAAGAACATGCAGATTTGTATGAGGTTGGTAAAAGTAGAAAGAGAGAGATGGACAAATCCCAGGTATGAGGCAGAATTGACACAGCCCAGTGGGCTGACGGTTAGGGTAAGAGGGAGAGAATCTGGGCCCACAGCCAGAAGGTTTGCAGCATCCACAGCAGGAAGGTGGCAACTTCAGCTCATATGGGCAAGACTGGGAGAAGACGTGGGCAGCAAGACGTCCCCATGAACCTGTTCAATGAGCTGTCTTACCTGGAAGGTAGAGATCATTCCACCCGCATAAATGGCTTTTGTAATGATTAGAGATAATATACACAAGGTTCTTTAACAATAGGAACTCAATTAATAAAAATATTTTCTTATTTTTTAATCAAGCATCAGAATATTTGGGGGTACACTGGACACATTTAGGCTAATATTTCTTCCTTTTTTCTTTCTAAAAACACCATTTTGAAGCTAAACTGAACGATGCCCACCACTCAAGTCCAACCTCAGAGATTTTGCATACAAGTCATCTCTGCCTCCACCTAACTCCAGTGCCCAATATCTGACACTGCACACTTAATTCACTTTGCCCCACTTCATTGGAAGGAAACATCCAGAGCCATAAGAATTCTGTTCCAAAGACGTGTGTGTGGAGGAAGCTTGTCAATGGTCAATCTCACACGCCAATGGCTTTTCCAACTCTCCGGTCTCACCTCTACATGTCTCAAGCCCACAAGTCTCCAGGTTTCCCAGTTCAGAGCCAACAACCACAATTTCACCTCTCCTGAGACCTAAAGGTGCTGCAAAGAAAATTAACCTCACACTTCAAAGGGGAGCAGAGGAGACCCCCGCCCCTGGTGATGGGAGGAAGTGAGTACTCACTGGGAAATCCCTGAAGTCCATTTTAAATGATTTAATGTGACAAGGAAGAACACAGCCCCGTTCACACCAGAAGAACCTGCATGGGCTCTAAGGAATTAAGTGATCCTGAAAATGTTTGCTGGAGGAACAAGAAGAGTCACGGGGGAGCAAGCAAAACGTCACCCAGAGTAAACTGTTCCCTGACATCAGGTGACAGCTCAGCCCCTGTGCCTTTCATCAGGTTTCAGGAAGGCAGGCTTGACATCAAAATCCTCTGGCTGCCAAGAGGAGGAAAGTGATGACTGTGACTACAGGGACAAGTATGGCCAGAAAAATAAAACTGCTCAATAACTCCAAAGCACCTAGAAAATGTCATGATTGGGGACAGAAACTGGGAGTTTATCACATCAGCCTTAGTAAAGGAATAGTCAAGCCTATCTGTTCCAGGACCACAAGCTGCTGCTGCTGCTGCTGCTACTGCTAAGGCGCTTCAGTCATGTCCGACTTTGTGCGATCCCATAGATGGCAGCCCACAAGACTCCTCTGTCCCTGGGATTCTCCAGGCAAGAACACTGGAGTGGGTTGCCATTCCCTTCTCCAATGCATGAAAGTGAAAAGTGACAGTGAAGTCGCTCAGTCATGTCCGACTCTTAGCGCCCCCATGGACTGTACCCTACCAGGTTCCTCCATCCCTGGGGGTTTTCCACGCAAGAGTACTGGAGTGGGATGCCATTGCCTTCTCCAGGGACCACAAGCAAAGGGAAGTAAAGCCTTCGGGACACTCAGGAGCTGGGGAGTTCAGTCCAGAGGAGGGAGCAGTACTCAACAAGGGACCAAGCCATTTGCCCTCCTGCCGTAACAACCAGAAACAGGCAGAGAGGTGACCAAGGGCAAGAGCAGACTGGCTGAGAGGGTGCTGAAGTGGCTACCAGCCCCTCCTCATCTCTCCTAACAGAGTGGACTTCCCAGCTCTCCAGGTGGATTGCCTGCATGCCGGTCTCTCTAATCAAGGAGAAGGCAATCTCCAGAGGCTCAAAAATATGTTCAGCATCACTTGTTCATCCAACTCTTTTCAACCCCATGGACTGCAGCATACCAGACTTCCTTGTCCTTCACTATCTCCCAGAGTTTGCTCAAACTCAGCATCACTGGGACTGGGACAGATGTCATTACACAGCTGTAGTCACTGGTCAAAGGTGTGTGAGACCATTCCATTGTCCTCTCACCAAAGCTTCTGCCACAGAGCATTTAACCCAGGTCCTGGGGACAGTGTTGCGTCACCAGCATCATGCTAAACAGAAGGGTGTCGACCCATTTATAAATTATCTTCCAGCCCCAAGTCATTCAAACATTCAATAACCTTGAATATCCCCTGTCAGGACTGCAGCTGAGGGGGGACAGCAACACCCAGCAGAGTAACAGTAGAGACACGCCTTTCCATTGGGCAGCTGCTAGCCGAGGATGACTCGTGTCTGGTCCAGTGAAGTCTAAGAGGCAGGGGTGGAGGAGCTTTTCAGTTTAATTTTGGAGACACAGCAGAATGTAATCAGTTTACGAGTTAAACAGAGACATCTGTCTGGTTCTACCTGAGACCTCCCAGCTTGCTGTGCTTAGCCCAGAGTGCTTTTTAATAACACAGTAGGATCAAGATTGAGAAATGTACATAAACACCAAAAGATGGAGAGCAGAGCTGCTCCCTTTCTATCACCTTCCCCTCAACCACAGATTCCCCACCTCCCTGCTCTCTCCAACAGGTGAGAACTCTCACGAAATGTCACGGCACCCAGAGGGGCATCACTAACTCAATGCACATGAGTTCGAGCAAACTTCAGAGACGGTGAAGGACAGGGAAGCCTGGTATGCTGCAGTTCATGGGGTCGCAGAGAGTCAGACACGACTGAGCAACTGGAGGGGCAAGAGGGGCAGCTTTCAGAAGAAGAAAATAATGTCCTTCAAGATGGGGTCTTCCCTGTACTGCCCCTAGTTACAGGTCCCCAGTATTGCTGCCACTGGCGGATACCAAGGGCCTGGAAGAAGCATCCAATCGGTCATCCAATGGGCATTTACTGAGCACATGCTCTGGGCCAGGCCCTTGGCTAGATGCTAAGGAGACAAAACATGATAGACACACAAGTGACTTGCAAGTGAGAAGAGAGAACAAAAACGAACCAGCGCGCACATGAGCAAGGCTACATGGAGAAAAAGTTAGGACTCCAGGGGAGACAGAGATGGAAGAGAGGGTCACTGGAGCCTGAGTGTTTGCTTGAAATCAGGGAGGAACTGCTCAGAGGACAGGAAACCTGGGGCAAAACCTGGAGGCCATGGAGAAGGCAGCTCTCAGCAAAGGGAGCAGAAAACGTATCACAGGCACCCAGTGGGCACTGCCATGGAGCCATTCCCAGGCGTGCAAGATGAAGAGAGACAACTGACAGATGTAAGGAATTATGCGCAAAGCAGTTCCGCCTCATCCACGGGTCTGGCAGTGTGCATCAGGTACATGCACATTTGCATATAAGATGTCCCATGTTCCTTCCATGGCTGGAGCGCCCAACTGGCTTTATTTAGCAATTCCAAGGCAGATCCAGGGCACATAAATAAATGGCCAGATCACAGGTCACAGGCCACAGAAAACCTCCTGCACTGACACCAGGGTTTCCTGCTCTTCTTCATTCTGAAGGTGGCATCACATGTTTTATGAGGGAAACCTCTTAGACACCACAGGGAGCACGGCACCCTTCCCTCCAAAAGATTTGGAGCAGAGACAGAGCTCCCTCTCATTTTACAGTGAGCTTGGGGCTGGATTGATGCTGGGTCATTGCGCCCCATTAAGGTTGCCATGGTTACACCAGGCCTGTGGTACCTGGACTTTTGATGTGCTGGATACAGGGGCAATAGCTGCTCTGCTTCTCCTATAATTTGCCAGGGGAGTGGCAGAGAGGCTCAAGGTAGAAATGCTAGATGGGACCCCAGTGTATGGAGAGACTACAGGTGGGTAGGGCACATCCCTTATCACTGAAAAAGTAAGACCCTTTCCTAAACCCACTAGCCTGTGAGTGGCCAGGAGGGCAGGGACCCAGGCTGCTAAACTGTGGTCTCCTCCAGCATGTAAAACAGACCTGGCACATAACAAACTCAATCAACGTGACTGATTCATTTTGTGACACAGAAAAATATTTGCAAAAGCATTCAAACGAACAATCCACCTTGGGCTCCACCTTCTACAGAAGCCAAGGGGGTAATGAGGAGGTTCCAAGGGAAACCATGTGCCTCCCATTGCAAACTGGAGATCAAAGAGAGTGAAGCGTCTCCAGATAAAAGGAAGGCTCTGAACATGTGGGCAGAGAAGCAAGTCAGTGTCAGCCCTCCAAGTGGCAGATATTAAGATAGTGTTAGATGCACAAGAGGCTTTTTTTGGGGAGGTGGGGGATGCCTGTAAAGGATAAGAGGAGAGGAAGCAGGAGAGGGAAAGGAGAGCTTTCAGAGCATGATGCAGACCTAATAACCAGGAGAAGAGGCAGGGGAGAGGAAATGAGGTTTCAGGGCAGCTCTGGCAAAGCCTTGGCCAGGCTAATGGAGAGGCTCCAAGAAAAGGCTGTCTGTTAGAAGGATCCCATGCTGAGGAGGAGTGGCCAACTCCAGTGATCCCACAGCATGCAGTCATGAGCTGGATGGACCAAGGGGAAATGTGGTCTCACCATGAATATGGTGTGGAATCCAAAGTGAGACAGCTGTCTGCCCCCTGCAAGGAGATCTGAGCCTCCATGACTACCCAGGGTGGGGGGACATTTGAGATGGGTAAGGAGTCTGGAACCAGTATGGCTGGAGGTGTGGGGAATGTCTTCAGGCCACAAAAGGAAGATGAGGAGGTGACTGGGAGGCTGTGCCTCTCCAGGCTAGTTGCCTACCCAGTGTCTGCTCTGCCCTTCCTGCTTAAACCCAGAAACACCTCAGACTCCCTTGCAGCTATACGTGGCCATGTGACCCAATTCTGGCTGGTGAGATGGAGGCAGAAATCTACTGGAGGTTGACAAAAAGGGACCAGCTCAACTGGCATGTCTGTGGCGGATGCTCTCCTCCCTTCTCCTGGAACAGAAGACCTGAGGCCCGCAGGGGAGCAGCCCTCTTATTACCGCAAGGTGATAAGCCTGAGGATGAAACCCACATGCTTGAAATGGCAGAGCACAAAGACAGAGGAAGTCTGGAAAACCGACACCAAGATGGAGCTGCTGCACGTGAGAAGCTCACTTTCAGAATTCTTGTTAAGAGAGAAAAATAAACTCCCATGCAGTTTAGGCATAAGAGTCAAGCTAACACTCCATGCAGCCAAGCCAGGGTCATGAATAATCCAGAGAAGATTCAGATGGAGGGTAAGCAATGGAACTCTTTGTGTTTAGACAAGACATTCAGTAAAATTCCTTCCACAGTGTGGTTGGATAGTCTTGGGTGATGGGGGTTTCTGAAGGGAAGTGGGTGTGACTAAGCTGCTTTTTTTTTTTTTTAACTTTTTATTTGGTATTGGAGTATAGCCAGTTGGGAGCTTCCCAGGTGTCTCAGTGGTAAACAATCCATGGAAATGTAGAAGATGCAGGTTCAATCCCTGAGTCAGGAAGATCCCCTGGAGAAGGAAGTGGCAATACACTCCAGTATTCTTGCCCGGGAAATCTCATAGACAGAGGAGCCTGGCAGGCTAGAGTCCATGGAGTCACAAAGAGTCAGACATGGCTTAGCGTCTAAACAATAACAATAGCCCATTAACAATGTTGTGACAGTTTCAGGTAAACAGGGAAGGGATTCAACCACACATATCCAGGGATCATTCTCCTCCAAACTCCCCTCCCATCCAGGCTGCCACTTAACATTGAGCAGAGTTCCCTGTGCTATAAAGTAGGTACTTGTTGGTTATTCATTTTAAACCTGCTCTGTTTTTAAAGCACACATTTAAAAAAAAAAAAAAATTTGTTTTTAAAGGGCAAGAGAAGAGGTTGTCCCAAAGAACCAACGACCTGCTCTGTAAATGAACGACTCCCAAAGCATGCCCTCAGTTTGCAATCTAAGTGCAGAAATGAAGCACAGAAACTTGACCATAACCTACACGTTAATCTTAACATTGTATGACTTCATCCCCAGGCCACTCTTGTGCCCACGCCCATCACACATGAGGATGGACATTAGTAACACTCTCAGGACTCTTTCCCCTTTGGGCCCAGGGAAGGTTTGGCATCCTCCCTGCCCTCAGGCAGCCCCTGCCACTCTGCTGAGGTTGGCCCTTGAAGTGAGATCTATTTACCTGGCTGGACGTCATCTGCAAACTTGAGGATTTTAGGCCACAAAACAGAAAGTTGAAAGATATCATATCTCAGACTTAGGACAAATTTCCCCTAGGGATCTCTGGAATAGCATTTCAGATACCACTGGACATGAAACAGCCACCCAAAGCCACCCACTCACTCTGTCCAACATTAGAAAGTGGTCCATGCGACTCAGCCCTTCACGTGGTCACAGCAGGAACTCCTACTTCTGAAACTCTGGGAGGAGAACTACCCAAAACCGCCACCCTGACAAACACTACACATTTGTGGTGATGGAAGAGAGATTGCCAGGCCACACTTCACTTGTCAACACGTCCATTTCAGAATGTCAGCAGAAGCGTTGACTTACCATCACTGCTCTGCGGGTCAAGCACTAGCAATCTGATCAGTCCTCTGTGTTCTTTGAAGGCACAGCTCATGGTCCAGAAAATTAATTAAGGCCTCCAAAGGATAAAGAAAATTATGATCTTTCCAAAATGAAACCAACTGCCCTCTGCTCTCCTCACATCCCCAGGAGGCTTACATGGAGTCAACCTTCTCATCAAAGAGCAAGTTCCACATCCTTTTCCAGTTGCCATAACAGGAAGAAGCTCCCCACGGACCGTTTCAGCTATTTCTTCAGTCTGGAGAAAATAGATTTGATTAACAATCATGTAATTACATTTCCAATCCAATGACCATTATCATTGGATGGGGTGACCTTGGAGCTTCAAAGGTGAAGTCCAAATGACAGTGAAGAGTTTGGTAAAAGGCATGTCACTGGTGATGGAGGGAGGCTTTATGAGTATCACAGGCACCATCTGGTTATATGATGGAGTCCTATCCTTTGGCAGACTTTTTTTTTTTTTCCTTTTTATGGGGTCGGGGGAGGGCAGGGTAGATAAAAGACAGAATATTTATTTGGGAAACAACAGTTTCAAAATTATCTCCTGAATTCAGAATCTACGGGCCAGAATATACACCCTAAGCGAACAAGTGTTGTTCTTTTAGTCACTCAGTTGTGTCCACGTAGCCTGCCAGGCTCCTCTGTCCATGGAATTTCCCATGCAAGAACACCGGGTTGCCATTTCCTTGTCTAGGGGATCTTCCCGCCCAGGGATCAGACCCCTGTCTCCTGCACTGGCAGGCAGATTCTTGACCACTGAGCCACCTGGGAAGCCCAAGCGAACAAGTGAGGTCTTCATTAATTGCTCACTTATTAAATAAAACTTTTAATTAACTGATTAGGTGGAGTAGTGCATCTCCTACACTTTCATGATAAGAATCCCTTAGAGTGCTAGAGATTAATTCCATTAATTAACACACTGGGCCTGAGATGGGACAGTAATTTTAAATTTTTAATTTTACAAATTCCTCTAGATGATTTTAATGATCAAAGAAATTTGGGGAGCACTGAAGAAACATGCTTTTCTGCTTCCTTTTCAGATTTTAAGACTTGAACACCTGGTCCCAGAATGACCCAGTCTAGTTCTAGGAAAGGAAAGTAAGTCTTCCAAACATTTGGTTTGGTGTTTCCTAGAATACACGGTTTCTCATTTCCATTTCTGGCCCACTTCTTCTAGATCAGGTCTTTTTTGGAGGGTCCATCTTTTTTGAGTTGATGCATAGCAATCCAATTTTTAAAAATTGGTTTAATAAAAGATTGTCACATTTAATTAAATCATCTTCGCTTGCTTTTGTCTTGTTCCCCTTTTCCCTGAAACTTGTGTTAAGAAGTTAGGGTGCTTTGCATAGATTCAATATTCTCGCTTTTCCACCTTACATCTCCTACTGATGACCCCATGTGGACCAGCCCAGATCTCATTGTTTTCTTAAAAGGGTCCCATTCCCTTTGACCTCCCAGTCAAGATAATGTCTCCTTCATCCAAGGTCATTATCTTAGAAATGTAGTAGATGAAGAAGTGAAAGTTGCTCAGTCATGTCTGACTCTGCAACCTCATGGTCCATGGAATTCTCCAGGCCAGAATACTGCAGTGGGTAGCCTTTCCCTTCTCCAGGGGACCTTCCCAACACAGGGATCGAACCCAGGTCTCCCACATTGCAGGCAGATTCTTTACCAGCTGAGCCACCAGGGAAGCCCAGATGAAGAAAAGGGATAGAGACAATCATGGAGGATGTTTCACCCTCTTGTCTGAGTTCACCTTGGCCTTGAGCCCCAGCTTCAGGTTGGGAGGGTCAGGGAGCTTCTCTTTAGGTACAAAGGCACTGATGGGGCAGGAGGCCGTGAAGCTCGTGGCCAGGCTCCAGGCAGGGCTTGCGCTCACCCTGCATGTCACTGGAGGTCACATCCAAGCACAGAAACAGCCGGTCGTGTGGTCCACGGTTGTGTCCTCCATGCTGATGCTTGCCCATCACCACGTCTGACTGGAGCTCAAGGTGTAGGCTGCAACTGTAGGCCGCACAAGGACCAGCGAGCCCTCGGGATGCAGCTGGTGGAGGCTTCAGGAAGAGCTCCAGCTCACTGAGCATCTCCTCAACATGGCCTCAAGGTCCCTGCCCATGCATACAATGCTCACCCCCGACTCCCAGGAGCTGGACACCAGCCTGGTGGCATCCACACTTCTGCCCATGGCCCCCAAAGACACTGGGACACTGCCTGATAGGCCATCGGATGCTGCTCGCTGACCAGAGAGGACCAGCTACCTCGGAGCACTGTCCCAATGACTCTGCTGGGTGTCCAGCACCCATCCCCCTGGGAACTGCTGTCCAGAGACTCCCTCAGGGCTGCGTGGCCTCAGGACATGGCCTGGTCCCTGGAGAGATGTGCAGGTTCTGGCCACAGCCTCTCAGGTCACCATCAGGCCCGCAGCAGCCCCGAGCAGGGCCTACAGACTTTGCCTAAAAACAAACTTACCTCTAGTAAGTTGAACAGATGAAATTAGGAAGAGAGAGGCAAACAGAAGCTGGTCCCATAGAAAAGGGGCTTAAAAGCAGGCGGCACAAAAGGCAGGTTGCTGTGTTCTGCTCTCTCCTCACCATCTCCCACTCCTCCTGCCAATGCCCAGATGGCTAAGATACCCATCTCCAAGCACGGGAAGCCTCAATTCCAGCTGGAACTCCCAGCTCCCTCCTCAGGACTTAATATCCTAGCCATTTGCCTCAGCTGCTTGGTTCCAGCACTAACTGCCCATCACTGACTTAATTACCTTCTTCGCAACTTGAACTAGGCTGTTTCACCTGTGCTGTTATCTAGTGGAGAATCCTTCCTGTGTGTTAACCTGGCAAAGCAATGGCCCCAGTTACTCAAACTCTAATCTAGGTGAAATCTGTGCTTGCTGTTTAGTTGCTAAGTCGTGTCCAATTCTGCTACCCCATGGACTGTAGCCACCAGTCTCCTTTGCCCTTGGGATTTTTCCAGGCAATACTGGAGCAGGTTGCCATCTCCTTCTCCAGGGGATCTTCCCTGACCCAGGAATCAAACCCGCTTCTCCTGCTTGGCAGGAGGATTCTTTACCACTGAGCCACCAGAGAAGCCCAAAAGCTTCTGTCAGTTCAGTTCAGTCACTCAGTCAAGTCCGACTCTCTGTGACCCCATGAATCGCAGCACACCAGGCCTCCCTGTCCATCACCAACTCCCGGAGTTCACTCAGACTCATGTCCATCAAGTCGGTGATGCCATCCAGCCAGCTCATCCTCTGTCATCCCCTTCTCCTGCCTCCATTCCCTCCCAGCACCAGAGTCTTGTTCAATGAGTCAGCTCTTTCCATGAGGTGGCCAAAGTATTGGAGTTTCAGCTTCAGCATCAGTCCTTCCAATGAACACCCAGGACTGGTCTCCTTTAGGATGGAGTGGTTGGATCTCCTTGCAGTCCAAGGGATTCTCAAGAGTCTTCTCCAACACTACAGTTCAAAAGCATCAATTTTTTGGCACTCAGCTTTCTTCACAGTCCAACTCTCACATCCATATATGACCACTGGAAAAACCATAGCCTTGACTAGACGAACCTTTGTTGGCAAAGTAATGTCTCTGCTTTTGAATATGCTATGTAGGTTGATCATAACTTTCCTTCCAAGGAGTAAATGTCTTTTAATTTCATGGCTGCAATCACCATCTGCAGTGATTTTGGAACCCAAAAAAATAAACTCTGACACTGTTTCCACTGTTTCCCCATCTATTTCCCATGAAGTGATTGGACCAGATGCCATGATCTTCGTTTTCTGAATGTTGAGCTTTAAGCCAACTTTTTCACTCTCCTCTTTCACTTTCATCAAGAAGCTTTTTAGTTCCTCTTCACTTTCTGCCATAAGGGTGGTATCATCTGCATATCTGAGGTTATTGAGATTTCTCCCGGCAATCTTGATTCCAGTTTGTGCTTCTTTCAGCCCAGCATTTCTCATGATGTACTCTGCATAGAAGTTAAATAAGCAGGGTGACAATATACAGCCTTGATGTACTCCTTTTCCTATTTGGAACCAGTCTGTTGTTCCATGTACAGTTCTAACTGTTGCTTTCTGACCTGCATATAGGTTTCTCAAGAGGCAGGTCAGGTGGTCTGGTATTCCCATCTCTTTCAGAATTTCCCACAGTTTATTGTGATCCACACAGTCAAAGGCTTTGGCATGGGTGAATTTAACTCAGATGACTATTATATCTACTACTGTGGGCAGGAATCCTTTAGAAGAAATGGAGTAGCTATCATGGTCAACAAAGGGGTCCGAAATGCAGTACTTGGATGCAATCTCAAAAATGACAGAATGATCTCTGTTTGTTTCCAAGGCAAACCATTAAATATTACGGTGATCCAAGCCTATGCTCCAACCAGTAACGGTGAAGAAGCTGAAGTTGAAAGGTTCTGTGAAGACCTACAAGACCTTTTAGAACTAACACCCAAAAAATATGTCCTTTTCATGATAGGGGACTGGAATGCAAAAGTAGGAAGTCAAGAAACACCTGGAGTAACAGGCAAATTTGGCCTTGGAATACAGAATGAAGCAGAGCAAAAGCTAATAGAGTTTTGCCAAGTTTTGCCTCCTACAAATAGGAGGCCTATCTGTAAGTCCTCCTTACAAGGCTTGCCATTTGTGAAAAGAAGAGAAGCAAAAAGCAAAGGAGAAAAGGAAAGATATAAACATCTGAATGCAGAGTTCCAAATAATAGCAAGGAGAGATAAGAAAGCCTTCCTCAGTGATCAATGCAAAGAAATAGAAGAAAACAATAGAATGGGAAAGACTAGAGATCTCTTCAAGAAAATTAGAGATCCAAGGGAATATTTCATGCAGAGATGGGCTTGATAAAGGACAGAAATGGTAGGGACCTAACAGAAGCAGAAGATATTAAGAAGAGGTGGCAAGAATACACAGAAGAGCTGTCCAAAAAAGATCTTCAAGACCCAGATAATCATGATGGTGTGATCACTCACCTAGAGCCAGATATCATGGAATGTGAAGTCAAGTGGGCCTTAGAGAGCATCACTACGAACAAAGCTAGTGGAGGTGCTGGAATTCCGGTTGAACTATTTCAAATCCTAGAAGACGATGCTGTGAAAGTGCTGCACTCAATATGTCAGCAAATTTGGAAAACTCAGCAGCGGCCACGGGATTGGAAAAGATCAGTTTTCATTCCAGTCCCAAAGAAAGGCAATGCCAAAGAATGCTCAAACTGCCGCACAATTGCATTCATCTCACACGCTAAGTAAAGTAATGCTCAAAATTCTTCAAGCCAGGCTTCAGCAATACGTGAACCGTGAACTTCCAGATGTTCAAGCTGGTTTTAGGAAAGGCAGAGGAACCAGAGATCAAATTGCCAACATCCACTGGATCATCAAAAAAGCAAGAGAATTCCAAGAAAACATCTATTTCTGCTTTATTGACTATGCCAAAGCCTTTGACTGTGTGGATCACAATAAACTGTGGAAAAGCTTCTGTAGATATGATTAAAATCTGTAATCAGTTGACTTTAAGTAAGGGAGATTATTCCAGATGATGTGGGTAGATCAATTCAATCAGTTGAAATACTTGAGAGCAGAGCTGAGGTTTCCCAGAAGCAGAAGGAATTCACTCTGCAGGAGTAGGTTCAGCCCAGCCCGCCCTCCCTGACCACCCACCCATGGATTTCAAACTCACCTACCCAGACCCACACTTATGTGAGCCCCTTGCAGCAAATCTCAATACTAATCTCCTACTGCCTCTGTTTATTTGGTTGAACCCTGACTGATATATATGATACATCTAATTAAGAATGTTTTCTTTTAACCCACTCACTTTCTTTTGCTAAAAGAATTTTATTTTGTACACAACATGTATATGCCTACCATAAGTAAAAAATCCAGGGCCACCTGCCAAAATGGAAAGAAACCATAAAGATAAATACAATAAAAACAAAAGCAATGCCATGGAATTCCAGCTGGATGCTATTGCCTGCCAAAGGCTCTAAGCATGAGGCCCATCCTGCTAGCGTCAGAAAGAAGATGAGAGAGTGCTGATTTGGTGCTGGGATGTGCCTACCTCAAGGACAAAGTCTCAGAAAGATGCTGATCAGACAGACTCAGAAGGGAATACACTTTTGACCACGTGCTCCCTGTCATTTAATCCTACATCTGTGTACATCCCATCTCTCTTGTGCAGTCAGAAGTCTCCATCCAGCACTGCGGATATACACTGCCCATTGTGGAAGGGCGACCTGGGAGCACACAGATCTTCCTGGTGATCACAGACTGTCCACAGCAACTGTGCTTGGTTTAACTGCAGGGAGTTGCCAAGCCCAACCACGGGGACAGTGGACTCAAACCACCTGCCTCATCTTTCCTATGCACCTAAAGAACAGAGACCCATAGGAGTCTCCCTAGTGACCTATTAGGGTGGCAAGTTCATGTACCTCCCCCACTTCCTAAGGAACTCTCTCAGCACCTGACTACTTTGCCAAGGTTCTTTGGGACAGACTCACTGTGTACAGTAATCAGATTCACAGCACACAGCAGAGCTCTTTTCCAATCCCCCACCTGTGTCACTGGATTCCTTCCTGTTTGACAACTGACTCTAGTTGCTCACCAGTAACCTATAGGAAGCCAAGCCAATGAAAAGACACGAGAGATGCTCCTGAGTCAGGGACAGAGATATACCTGGTCAGGCCCGAAATAGGCCAAATAATGGAAAGAAACTGGAGTTAGGTTCAAATTCCAGTTCTGGACCTCCCAGTGGAGAGATCTGGAATCAAATTACACAAATTCTCTGACCCTTAGTCTCTTCATCTACAGAATGGACCAGATAATAAAACTGTGGCTGATACCTGATATTTTGTCTTCTTTGGATTAAAGGGCCCCGATTTTCTTTGGGAATACCGTCCCTTCTCGGTCTCAGTCCATATGCTATGGATGGGGTAAACTTAACTCCTCCCCCTAAAGTACCAGGTATACACACATGATCCAGCTCCGGCCACTCAATCTAGCCTACCTCCCTGGTTCAGGTTTACAAACTGGAGCACACAACCAAAGGCAGTCCACTCAGAGTGATTGCTGGAGCCACACAGCCAAAGCACCTTCTTTCTTCTACTTGGCTCTCTAGGCTGGGAAGATATAGGGAAGATATAATTCACCGGTGGCCGTTCACCTCATGGAGAATTTCTGCTGAGAACAAAGTCAATATAAAGGAAGGCAAAGCAGTATGAGGAGGAGGAGGTCCAATCATAGTATTTGAGCACCTAGATCCAGCCAGACCTAAAGGTATCCAGATTTATTGCAAAAACTTTTTTTTCAGCATCATTAGGGCAATAAAACTAGGTTAAAGAGAGCTGAGTTGAGTTACTCTCACTTGCATCCTCACTAGGCAACTACCCCTCCTAAGAGGATATGAAGATCACATCAGATGCTATAAAATCACTGAGCACAACTTGATGCACAATAAGTATTCGATAAACACTAGCTGTGGTTTTGTAGGGTCTCAAAGGAAATAAGGCACCTAAAGTACTTCTCTAATTGCTCACATTTATTCGGTAATGATGATTGTTGTTTCTCCATAGTAACCTCCTTAAGCACCAGTTCATTCATCGAGCAGCCCTACCAGCCAGTAGGCTCACAGGAGCATACTGCTGAAGGCCCATATTTTAGGCTCCAGAGATAAAAAGTTAGTTAACCAAAACACTATTATTGTAAGCGGCAAAGCTCACTGTAGACACCACTCAGCTCTGTGTGACTTCGTGGACCTCGGCAGAGCTGCTGCAAATGGGAAAGTCATTTTGTTGCTGATTAAATCAAGACAAGCTCTGAAAAGTAACCATGAAACTCCTGAAGAACCTAAACTTTTTCAAAAGGAAAAAAAGGGGGGCCAAGGAAAAATTCATCTTGTTTCTAAAATCTAGATTTAGACACTGCCAAGAGTTATGCATGACACACAACCCCACTAAATCTTGATGACATCTTGACGACAAGAAAGATTTAATAATTACTTTTTTTTTTTTTAAGGTTGATGTACTTAACCATTCTTCCAAAAATACCAGTTAAGCAGGGAGAGGGAGGAGCAGATGGGAAGTGACAAAAATGCATCAACTGGCCACATCATTTCACAACAACAGCAGTCAGAAGCAGCAGCCAGTCTCCCAGTGGTGGGACTGCCATCTTTAGATCCAACCACCATTGGCAGGTTTCACCAGTAGCTGCAGATAAGTCCCATGCTTTAAAATACAAGAAAATCTGATAAGAGAAAACATTATGGAATGAATGTTGCTGGATAAAATCTTTTCAAATAATTTTTTGAAGGCTTCTGAATTCTTTCAAGGTCTATGTTATCGGCAGGTGATTAGTGACCTTGACTTCATCTTGGGGGGATAAAGGGAGAAGAGAGGTAAGAAATTAGTACTATTGAGTAGCTACCATATAAGTTCTCTCCTCTGATCTTCACCCCCATCTCATAAGATACGTAGACAGTAGCCCCTCTGTAAAGATCTTGAGTTCTAAATAGCAAAGCAATTCAGGTCACAATGCCTGAAGCCAAGCAATTAGAAATAACAAGGACAGTCTTTGTCAGACTCCAGAATTTGTATGCCTACCCTATGGACCCCCTTTTCTTTCCCATTCTCCCAATTACTTTCTCTCTTCTTTTATTCCTTTTCTATAAGAACTGGAGCTTAGAGAGAATATGAAGCAGGTCTATTTACTGTCCAAAAAAATATTTGAGGAAGGACACAGGAAAGCAGGAAAGAAAGTTGGGGGGCTTCCCTGGTAGTCTAGTAGCTAAGACTCTGTACTCCTAATGCTGGAGACCTGGGCTCAATCCTCAGTCAGAAACTAGATCCCACATGCCACAGCTAAAGATCCTGCAAGCTTCAACAAAGATTGAAGATCCTGGCACAGCCAAATAAACAAAAACAAATAAATATAAAAAAGAAGGAAAGTTGGTCTACCAACCCATTGGTCCACAAAAGGAGCCCCAAACCTGGGTAGATCAGCACTATCTGAATGACCTTCCTCTGTTTCTGTCATTGAACTCTTTGACGTTCACGAGGAGTCTATGATGATTAGAACTTTCCAATCAAGCAAAATCTAAAAAACAGGAGAATGAGCTTGAAGTTACCATGATAATTGCTAATGTTTTTCTTACCTAAATGCTTACTATCTGCTTCTTTTTTAACCATTTCATTTACATTAACTCAGAGAACCTCCATAGCAATGCTATGCTGCTGCTGCTGCTGCTGCTGCTACTGTTAAGTTGCTTCAGTCATGTCTGACTCTGTGCGACCCCAGAGACGGCAGCCCACCAGGCTCCCCCGTCCCTGGGATTCTCCAGGCAAGAACACTGGAGTGGGTTGCCATTTCCTTCTCCAATGCATGAAAGTGAAAAGTGAAAGTGAAGTCGCTCAGTTGTGTCCAACTCTTAGTGACCCCATGGACTGCAGCCCACCAGGCTCCTCCGTCCATGGGATTTTCCAGGCAATGCTATGAGGTAAGTGGTATTAACACCTCCATATTACAGATGAGTAACAAGGCCCAAAGAGGTAAAGCCACGTGACCAGGGTTTCCCAGCTGATAAATGGTCCAAACCAAAGCAGCTGGCTCTGGAGCTCATGTGGAAATCTACCACTTGAGTCCTCAGTGGGTAAGTGTGTCCCATAAACTATGTTCATCCTACACTTTAAGGGCATCTGGACAAGAAGACTTCATCTGAAGAAACAAGTAGTCCAGGAAAGGAGAAGAGATATAGCATTGCCCACAACCCCTCCAAACAGAATAAACCAGTGTCAGGATGGAGAAGGGGCTTCCCCTACACCCACCCTTTAAAACATCCCCTTTGCCCAGTCCCCAGTGACTCACGTGAATTTTGGCAATGGAATGTAAAATTAAAGAGCCAGTAACATGAAAACTGCTGGAGCCCTGGACAGACTCAGACACTACCAAAGGCAGCACCTGGATGCAGGCATCCTCCTCCACCTCCTGGGTGTCGTTCAGCTGAGCATAGACAGCAGACAGCAGGGGCAGCCAGAAAATGGGAGGCAGAGCCGCCTCTCTTGGCATCCCCTAAGATGGAAAAACCAGAGTGGCAGAGGTGGAAAGATGCCTTGGGTTACCAAGAGCCAAGCAGACATGTTCAGGAGTCTTTTGGGTAGGGGGAGAGAGGGGGTGCCTGGCATCTCTATGGAACAAATGAGATAGAGACACAGAAATCCTTCTTTGTGGCTATCATCAAGACCCTACTTTACCCTATATTGGTATAATCTAGAAAGAACAGCCATCTTTACCCAGAAAAAAATTCACAACAAATCAGAATCAGACAGGCACATATGCACATGTACACGCACACGGGTTTGGTATGTGAGTATGTGAATAGGCATACGTGTACTCATGCTTCATTTATCATTTTAACAAGCACCTACATTTTCTTCCTCCCTGAGTCACTGAGTTGTTTGAAAAAATAGACAAGAAACTCAACTCTTGGGATTTCTTCAGATTTCTGAACAGAGAGCTTCTTAGAAGAGTCATTCAGGAGAGGAACACTTGGAGCAAGCCTCTGGGACAGACTCATAAAATGCATCTTGCCTGTTTTCCAGATCTACAGCATCTACCCCTGCCCCCATTCCTATCACTATCTTCCTCACCGCCACACATGCTGCTCCTTCATCCTCAGGGGTACCTGCTTCAGCTCCCCAGGAAAGTGTTAGTCACTCACACTGTCAGACTCTGTGGCCCACGGTCTGTAAGCTGCCAAGCTCCTATGTCCTTGGAATTCTCCAGGCAAGAATACTGGAGTGGGTTTCCATTTCCTTCTCCAAGGGATCTTCCCAACCCACAGATTGAACCCAGGTCTCCTGCATTGCAGGCAAGTTCTTTGCCAACTGAACCACCAGGGATGCCCTGAGTGAACCACCAGGGAAGTCCCAGTGCAGTTCAGTTCAGTTCAGTCACTCGGTCGTGTCCAACTCTTTGCAACCCCATGAATCACAGCACACCAGGCCTCCCTGTCCATCACCAACTCCCGGAGTTCACTCAGACTCATGTCCATCAAGTTGGTGACGCCATCCAGCCATCTCATCCTCTGTCATCCCCTTCTCCTCCTGCCCCTAATCCCTCCCAGCATCAGAGTCTTTTCCAATGAGTCAACTCTTTGCATGAGGTGGCCAAAGTATTGGAGTTTCAGCTTTAACATCAGGCCCTCCAATGAACACCCAGGACTGGTCTCCTTTAGGATGGACTGGTTGGATCTCCTTGCAGTCCAAGGGACTCGCAAGAGTCTTCTCCAACACCACAGTTCAAAAGCATCAATTCTTTGGCATTCAGCTTTCTTCACAGTCCAACTCTCACATCCATACATGACCACTGGAAAAACAGCCTTGATTAGATGGACCTTTGTTGGAAAAGTAATGTCTCTGCTTTTGAATATGCTATCTAGGTTGGTTATAACTTTCCTTCCAAGAAGTAAGTGTCTTTTAATTTCATGGCTGCAGTCACCATCTGCAGTGATTTTGGAGCCCAAAAAAATAAAGTCTGACACTGTTTCCACTGTTTCCCCATCTATTTCCCATGAAGTGATGGGACCAGACGCCATGATCTTCGTTTTCTGAATGTTGAGCTTTAAGCCAACTTTTTCAGTCTGCTCTTTCACTCTCATCAAGAGGCTTTTGAGTTCCTCTTCACTTTCTGCCATAAGGGTGGTGTCATCTGTATATCTGAGGTTATTGATATTTCTCCTGGCAATCTTGATTCCAGCTTGTGCTTCTTCCAGCCCAGCGTTTCTCATGATGTACTCTGCATATAAGTTAAATAAGCAGGGTGACAATATATAGCCTTGATGTATTCCTTTTCCTATTTCGAACCAGTCTGTTGTTCCATGTCCAGTTCTAACTGTTGCTTCCTGACCTGCATACAAATTTCTCAAGAAGCAGGTCAGGTGGTCTGATATTCCCATCTCTTTCAGAATTTTCCACAGTTTATTGTGATCCACACAGTCAAAGGCTTTGGTATAGTCAATAAAGCAGAAATAGATGTTTTTCTAGAACTCTCTTGCTTTTTCGATGATCCAGCGGATGTTGGCAATTTGATCTCTGGTTCCTCTGCCTTTTCTAAAACCAGCTTGAACATCAGGAAGTTCACGGTTCACATATTGCTGAAGCCTGGCTTGGAGAATTTTAAGCATTACTTTACTATCATGTGAGATGAGTGCAATTGTGCGGTAGTTTGAGCATTCTTTGGCATTGCCTTTCTTTGGGATTGGAATGAAAACTGACCTTTTGCAGTCCTGTGTCCACTGCTGAGTTTTCCAAATTTGCTGGCATATTGAGTGCAGCATTTTCACAGCATCATCTTTCGGGGTTTGAAATAGCTCAACAAGCTCCTTGTATATCCCTTTGGCTAAGACTGGCTTATTTACTTATATCACCCCCATCCTAGTGCCCAGGAACAGAGATGAAGCCCCAAATCTTTACTCCACATGTGGAGGGTGAGATTTGAGAAGCAGACCCCTGATATCAGCTGTCTCTGTGTCATCCAGCCCTCTTGCCTGCCTCACCCTTGAGAGCACAGTCTCCAATTCTGGAAGGATCTGTGGAGATGGCATGAGCTGGAAACCAAACCAAGTCAGAGAAGCAGTGTTGAAAGGCACTGTGAAGGTCTCTTGTACCATCGTTATTCAGCAAATGTTAATTGAGCACTTAGAGAATGCCAGGTAATTCTTAAAACCCGGTGGAAGGTGAAGCAATGAGATTAGTTTACTTCCACAGTGGTCAATCTCTTCTTTTATTGTCCATGTTTAAATCATTAGAAATTTCATTCATGCAATGAATCAAAATCTTCCCCCTGATAACTTGTATCTTTTGATTTGGATATTAGCTTAAACTGCATTTAATTAAACCATAGGAATTTAGTGTAAAAAATTAGGGAAAATATATAGGTGAACATATAATCTTAGGTCAGGAGAGATTTTTCTAAATTTGACATAAAAGGAAAAATTGAATGAAAATGTTGATAGATTAAAAATTAAATAAAAATGTATGGATTTGGCAATATAAAAATTAGAAATACGCATATAATAACTCAAAGGCAAGAAGCAAAATGAGAAGAAATATTTGCAACCTGGATAACAGATAAAGAGCTAACAGTCAACATTAAAAATGTTTACAGTCAATAAACAAAGAATAATACTGATGGAGAAAAATGGGCAAAAGACACAGATAGGCAATTCACAAAAAGAGATTTAAAAAGCCAAATATGGAAGAAAATATATTTAACTTCACTAATAATCCAAAACAAACAAATTAAAACAAAATACCACATTTCAGTTACCAATCCGACAAGCCATTTTAAAGTCACAGTACCCAGTACTAGGGAGAATGTGGGAAAACACGGGTGCATTGGTGGCACAGTCGAGGGAGCCATTTGGTCACACACACCAAAAACAACACAATAAAGCCCTTTAAAATGTTCATAATCCTTTAAATCCTAGAACTTCCACTTCTAGGACTTTATATTAAAGAAATCCTCAAGAGTGTGCACAAAAATTTATGTGCGAGGCTGCTTTTCCCAGCATTCACTGTACTAGAGAAAAACAGAGGAAAAATAAAATTTCATAAATAAATTATGGTTAATCCTTAGAATTCTGAATTCAAGTTTAGAATACTTGAAAATGATGTTGCAACTATCGTATATAGGATGGATAAACAACAAGGTCTGACTATACAGCACAGAGAACTATATTCAATATCCTCTGATAAACCCTAATGGAAAAGAATGTATGTAACTGAATCACTTTTCTGTACAGCAGAAATTAACACAACACTGTAAATCAACTATACTTCCGTAAAATAAAATTTTTTTTAAAGTAAAAGGAAATGATGTGGAAAAATATGACTGTGAAAGTTGTTTATAATAGTGAGCCATTAAGCCAGTTTTCAGGCTATGTTCTCTCAAAAGTTTTATATTTATATATACACATGTGTGTGTATTTGCTAGGGGAAAAAAAAAGGTTATAACTCAATGGGTTAATAGATAATTGTAAGAGATAGAATTAGCGATAATTACTCACCACTACCACCATTTCTCTCTCTCTCTCTCCTCTGTAATTTTCTAATTTTTTTTGCAATGAATACAAGTTTTTTTTCCTAATCATAATGTTTTTATATTTAAGCTAAGATTACATGCCGTGTTTTTTTAAGGAACTCCACCACACAATTAGTCTATGTTAAGACTTTCACAAAAAATAAAGCCCAAGGAATTACCCCCTAGTCTTCTATATCTGACTTTTGGGACCTAAATACCATCTTTTGCATTACCTACAGAGTGTCATTCATTTCTGACTTAGAGCCTCCTGGGGTCCTTTCAACCCCACGCTGCTGTGGACACCTTAGCTTTCTGATTCTGTACATTTGGGAAATTTGATAAGCACGCTTTCTCTTCCCTCCTCTCTTCCCCAAGGGCACAGAATTGAAGACGGGCCACTGCAGGGTCATTTCCCTTCTCTGATCCTGCCTGGGCAGTGGGTCTGGAAGGATGAGAGACAGAGCAATTTACCAAGTCAACCCTCAGCACCAACTGGGAGCAGGATGGCAGGGGAAGGGAAACAGAATCAAAACAGGGAGATTATATGGAGGAGCCACAGAAAAACATTCTGCCTCCAATCTGATTACAGAGAGGGAGAAGTCAAACCTCTGGGGCCAGCTCTCCTGGCTGCCTGCCCCATCCACAGACCCAGGCACCGTGGGGACCCACTCTGCATCACTCACTTAAATGGCAACAACATCTGACAGACAGAGCACCAAGCCGTGGCCCCGTGTGTCCCTAATGTGGTTAGAGTCGGAGAAATTATTCATCAGAGGATATACTAAAGCGCTTAGTGTCCCCTGGATGCATTAGGGGCAGGTTCTGTCAGCCTCCGTGAAGCACCTCTACGTGTTTATCCTGAAAACTCCCGAGCTGGCTCCACACTGATGCTCCATTACTCATCTCCATGACTCACAGTCACGTGGCCTCATCACAGCCCCTTTTCTCTCTTCATGCCCTCCAGGATTTTTTGGGGCTGCTTACCACCCTCTTCCTAAGTGCCACAGTCTCTAGCGAAGATGCAAAGGGCCCCCACTTGCTGTCCTCACCCACATCCTCCCACACACATCTTTCCACGCCCCCTGCCTGCCCAATCAGTCCCTGTTCCCCAGCATCACCACCTGTCCTTCCTGTCCTTCTGGGCTTGGCTACCTTAACCTTAACCCTTCTCTTGATGTCTGCCCAGTTCTCTCTGCCCAGTTTTCATCAGTGGAAAATGGGCCCCTCTCAAGGGCTCTCCCAGAACTTTTTTTATTGAGTTATAGTTGATATACAATATAAGTTATAATATAGTGATTCACAATTGTTAAAGGTTATACTTTATTGACTGTGCCAAAGCCTTTGACTGTGTGGATCACAATAAACTGTGGGAAATTCTGAAAGAGATGGGAATACCAGACCACCTGACTTGCCTCTTGAGAAATCTGTATGCAGGTCAGGAAGCAACAGTTAGAACTGGACATGGAACAACAGACTGGTTCCAAATAGGAAAAGGAGTATGTCAAGGCTGTATATTGTCACCCTGTTTATTTAACTTATATGCAGAGTACATCATGAGAAACGCTGGACTGGAAGAAACACAAGCTGGAATCAAGATTGTCGGGAGAAATATCAATAACCTCAGATATGCAGATGACACCACCCTTATGGCAGAAAGTGAAGAGGAACTTAAAAGCCTCTTGATGAAAGTGATAGTGGAGAGTGAAAAAGTTGGCTTAAAGCTCAACATTCAGAAAACGAAGATCATGGCATCTGGTCCCATCACTTCATGGGAAATAGATGGGGAAACAGTGGAAACAGTGTCAGACTTTATTTTGGGGGGCTCCAAAATCACTGCAGATGGTGATTGCAGCCATGAAATTAAAAGACACTTACTCCTTGGAAGGAAAGTTATGACCAACCTAGATAGCATATTCAAAAGCAGAGACATTACTTTGCCAACAAAGGTTCGTCTAGTCAAGGCTATGGTTTTTCCTGTGGTCATGTATGGATGTGAGAGTTGGACTGTGAAGAAGGCTGAGCACCAAAGAATTGATGCTTTGGAACTGTGGTGTTGGAGAAGACTCTTGCGAGTCCCTTGGACTGCAAGGAGATCCAACCCGTCCATTCTGAAGGAGATCAGCCCTGGGACTTCTTTGGAAGGAATGATGCTAAAGCTGAAACTCCAGTACTTTGGCCACCTCATGCGAAGAGTTGACTCATTGGAAAAGACTCTGATGCTGGGAGGGACTGGGGGCAGGAGGAGAAGGGGACGACAGAGGATGAGATGGCTGGATGGCATCACTGACTCGATGGATGTGAGTCTCAGTGAACTCCGGGAGTTGGTGATGGACAGGGAGGCCTGGTGTGCTGTGATTCATGGGGTCGCAAAGAGTCGGACACGACTGAGCGACTGATGTGATCTGATCTGATACTCCATTTATGGGCTTCCCTGGTAGCTCAGCTGATAAAGAATCCACCTGCAATGCAGGAGACCCCGGTTCAATTCCTGAGTCGGGAAGATCCCCTGGAGAAGGGATAGGCTAGCCACTCCAGTATTTTTGAGCTTCCCTGGTAGCTCAGACGGTAAAGAATCTGCCCGTAATGCAAGAAACCTAGGTTCCATCCCTGGGTTGGGAAGATCCCCTGGAGGAGAGCATGGCAACCCACTCCAGTATTCTTGCCTGGAGAATCCCCATGGACAGAGGAGCCTGGAGGGCTTCAGTCCATGGGGTTGCAAAGAGTTCGACACAACTGAGTGACTAAGCAAGCACACATACACACATACTCCTTTTACTGTTTTGAAATACTAGCTATATTCCCTCTGTTGTAGAGTGTATCCTTGTAGCTTATTTCATACCTAAGTTTGTATCTCCCACACCCCTACCTCCATATTGCCCCTCCCCCTTCCCTCTTCCCACTGACAACCACTAGTCTGTTCTCTGTGAGTCTGCAATTTTTGTTATATGCACTAATTTGTTGTATTTTTTATATTCCACATATAAGTGTTATCATACAGTATTTGTCTTTCTCTGTCTGACTTATTTCACCTAATATAATACCTTCCAAGTCCATTCATGTTGTTGCAAATGACAAGATCTCATTCTTTTTTATGACCAAGTAAGAGTCTAAGTAAGAGTTGGACTGTGAAGAAAGCTGAGTGCCAAAGAATTGATGCTTTTGAACTGTGGTGTTGGAGAAGCCTCTTGAGAGTCCCTTGGACTGCAAGGAGGTCCAACCAGTCCATCCTAAAGGAGACCAGTCCTGGGTGTTCATTGGAAGGACTGATGCTGAGGCTGAAACTCCAGTACTTTGGCCACCTCATGAGAAGAGTTGACTCATTGGAAAAGACCCTGATGCTGGGAGGGACTGGGGGCAGGAGGAGAAGGGGACGACAGAGGGTGAGATGGCTGGATGGCATCACCGACTCGATGCACATGAGTTTGGGTGAACTCTGGGAGTTGGTGATGGACAGGGAGGCCTGGCGTGCTGCGATTCATGGGGTTGCAGAGTCGGACACAACTCAGCGACTGAATCTAACTGAATATCCCATCATGTATATGTACACCACATCTTTTTCTTTTCATCTGTTGATGGACACTTAGGTTGCTTCCATACCTTGGCTATTGTAAATGGTGCTGCTAGGACTATTGGGGTGCTTGCATCTTTTCAAATTAGTGTTTTGGGGTTTTTTGGATATATGCCCAGGAGTGGAATTGCTGGGTCATATGATAGTTCTATTTTTAGTTTTTTGAGAAATCTCCATACTGTTTCCATAGGGCTTCACCAATTTACATTCCTACCACAAGGCATTTTCTTTTTCTTTTTCTCCAGCACTTTCCAAACAAGCATGTAAGGGTAGTCAGGTGGGAGAGGCAGCGTGGTGGCAGGTGGAGAGCTATCATGAGGGAGATTATCAGCTTCTACAGAGAGCAAAGACCACCATCTCCTGCTCCTTCATGCTTTGCATACAGCATAAAACCAAGTACATGGCCCGAGTGTGCATTGGCTTGGGTTTCCTGTACTCTGATTCCTTATGAAAAGAATAATTTTAATATTATTTCTAATAACCACTATTAAACACTTAGCTACCTAATATTTTGAAGGCCTGAGCTTAGGAAAAGATCTCTACCAAAGAAACTCATTATAATTATATTATTATCATCAGTAGTAGTTTAGTGATCACCTTCATTTACTATGTATCTGCTGTGAACCAGGTCCATTCTATGCGTTCTATATATACTGTTTTTAATATTACAATAATACCTCAAGGTAAGTCCTAACTCTGTGTGATAAATGGGAAAATTAAGACAAAGAGAGATACAGTGATTTACCTAAGGTCTAATTACTCCAGATTGTGAAGTTAGGATTTAAACCTGAGATCTAACTCCATATTCCCATTCTCTCCACTCTTCAGTGTTTTCTGGTAAACTTTAAGATGTTTCCTGCAGATTGTGAATTTCTGGGCTCTACTTAAGTATTTTTATTGGGGGAGAGCAGTGTCATGGGTAGGAACAGGATCCTGTAGTTAGGTACACTGGGTTTAAATCCTGGCTCAAGGATGACTAGCTGTGAGCCCTTGTTCAGGGCACTCATCCTCTTCATGGCTGAGTTTCCTCACCTGTGAAAAGGCAAGTTAGCTCAGTGACATCCCAGCTATTGCACTTCTGGGTGCTATGCATGTTAAGGCAATGAGCTCATTAATCCCCAAGAACAGCCCAACAAGAAAGGCATAATCAACTTGGCAGGGAGACTTTTGAGGTGAAGAGTTGGAAAGAGTTTTGAAACCACCACAACTTGGAAGATCCCTCAGAATTTTTTTTAATTCAAAAGTAGCTTGTAGATTGTTTGTAAACTGTTTTATGGTTTATAGAATGCTTATGATGAGCATATGTTCAGAGACATTGGGTTTACCAGTTGGCCTAGCAACCTGAGACCTATTTGTCAGGGCATGATAGGCAGAAGGGAGCCCTGTGATTTTAGTAGCTTTGGGATCATGCAAAGCAGAGTCTTTATAACTGGCTCTGGTATGAAACTACTACATACAGTCATTATACTGAAGAAACCTCCTATGAGAATTCTCTTTTGGTTAAACAGTCTGGATCACTACCACTTAGTTCCCTAATTCATGTCTTACGAAGCCTTACCCCTAATGCAAGGGGAATTTTCCGGCTACTAATAAAGTATCAGCTGGATAACCAGGATAACCCTTCTTACACTGGGCTTTGTTTTCAAGACTTTTACCAGCAGTGTCGGGAGGCATTCCTTGTCAATAGTGATCTGACACTACGGGCCCAGTTAACTGAATTTAGGGACCACAAGCTTATAAGAACAAAGAAGGGAACTGATGGAGTAGAATATTTATTAATTCCTGTTGACAATGGAATACTGACTGATTTCCTGGAAAACGAAGAAGAGGAGTTATAAAGCGCTCGTGTACTCT
The DNA here is from genome assembly GCF_055505025.1 of Bos grunniens. Taxonomy (NCBI): domain Eukaryota; kingdom Metazoa; phylum Chordata; class Mammalia; order Artiodactyla; family Bovidae; genus Bos; species Bos grunniens. Next base: position 31,395,662 of record NC_141190.1, on the reverse strand, counting down.
TGGAATCTTCCGTGGAAGAGCTATACCCCAGCTGCCACTCCTCTAAAGTGTTGTGTTTACATCCAACATTAGACTCGTCAGTGTACAGATTTTAGGTGGGGAGGGGTAATGTCGTCACCTAGAACCGGGATTAGCCTGGCTGGTATACCATCCTAGTACTATGCAGCGGTCCTCAAAATGGAGAAAACGTGCCTTTCATTCATTACCTCTCTGGAGACTTCTTGCTGGAAGGAACAGTGCTCAGGGACTCTTTGGAACTGGATGTTTTTGAATTCTTTTATACCAGAGATGATGCTCCTAATTTTTTTGAGGGCCTTTTATCACTGTATTTGCAAATGTGCTTGTTCCAGAGTGTGAAAGTTACAGACAGTGGCATAAATGCTTTATTTGCTATTTCGCGTGTCAGAACTGAAGAGTATGATGGAGTAGGCAGATCATCCTTTTACTGTTTCTGAAATAGCTTAATAAAAGCTATGGGACTGGGGGAAAGTAGGTGATTTTCAGCTTTCTCCTTTTGGATTTAGGCTACATGCTGATAGAGGAAGGAGCATGATGCTATTCAGTTAGGAAAAGTGGGAAAAACGTATCAAGTGTACAGGGTGTACGCCCATCCCAGAAAGCACATCAACGACAACAGATCATGCTCCTCAAGACAGTTAATGTTTGTGCCATCACGTTCATGATATGAGTGAGAAGCCAGACTAGAGAAACACAATCCTGAAAGTGTATTTTAGTTGTTTTTTCCCAAGGCAACAGAAAAATTTAATTATTGTATATCAACATACTTTTTTTTATTTTCTTGAATAACATGCAGATGAATAGCTTATTAATGGCTGGCTTTAAGTTAATTTGATTTCTCTTATCAAGTAGGCCCACCTAAAACTCACTGTAAGACATTTCAGTTTTTTCTTAAAGTGACAATTTCAAGCCTCCTAAATACACAACCCTTTTCTCTTAGGAAAGAAAAAAAGGCTAACCTTGACCACTGGAGTCAGCAGATAGTCTTTATATACTCCCTAAAATGTTTCATAGTTGGAAGTTAAATTCTCTGTCACTGTACTGCATCAGCATTTCTCACTCATTTCTTATCTTGTAAACCCCTTTTATGAAAATATTTCCCCAAATGCCCAGAATTTTTAAAATCATTTCATGTCATATAATGAAGTAATTTTATATTAAACCCATGTATAAGGGGGGTTAGTCTTAACCATAATTACTGATCAATATTTAAACAAATTGGTACATGAATAGGATTCAAAAATTTTTTTAATTGTACCAAAGGATATTCAGTGAAAAGTGAGTTTCCTTACCATTCCCCCATCCAGTCCCTTAGGCAGCCATTGGCAGCATTTTAAGCATTCTTCCAGAGGTATTCTATGCACATCTAAGGGTATTTGTCTATATTTCTCCTTTTAAAAACACAAATGGTGGCATATGATACTTGCTGGTTTGCACCTTTTTTTTTTTTTTGCTTAATATATTTAGTTTATAATAACTTACAATATAAAGAAACATATACAGAATCTTTAATGACCTACTGTGAAACTGCATTTGCCCTTAAATTTATCTACTGGTTTATTTTTATATTTTTTGTGTCTATACTGTTTGCAAGCAATATGTGTGAATAGTCTACTATTAATAAAGCAATTTGGATAGAAAAAAATAAAATAAAATAAAATAAAATCCTTCTTTCAACAGGTCCTTAATGCCAGTAGGTCAAAGTTCAATGCCTGAACTTGCCCTATAGGAATCCTATCAAGCTAGCCTCAGGTCAAATTACCAGTCATTATCTCAAACACTAACCTTCCACTCCTGCATACCACAAGCTTCTATTTATACCCAACTCTAATGTCCCCTGCCTAGTAGAGCCCTCACTGATTTCTGTGAAAGAAGGTCATTGTTACTCCACCCTTGTTACCAAGGTCCTTATGAACACCTCTCTACTGCAGTGCTTCTTAACATCGTGTGCTAATTAAAGGTTTATGTGTCTGTCTCCTCTCTTAGTCAGGGATAGTGAGCTGCTTAAGGGTTGGGGCCACATCCTAGTCATTTTCCACCCTGTATGTGTCAAGTACTGAGTACATAAATCAGTAAATAACTTTCAATGTTAGTGAAAAAAATCACTCAGGCAAACCAAAATTTTGTTTGATCTTAATAAACAGTAGCTCCCTCAACCTCATCATCCTCAAGACCATGAAGATTTCACCAATAGAGGCTGTGTATCTGAGAAAACTTAAGACCCTTGATGGAAGATTTCCTTGCATTGTTCTCCTAAATAATCAGTGTCAATCAAAAGGCTTTCTCAGAGGTCTCAAATATAACTATCTTCCTCATACAGTCAATCTGCTATGAGACGGCAAAAGCACAAGGACATTCAAAGGTTGATATATTGCTCTTGCAGGAACATGGACACCTGTGTTCACAGGGACAGCACATGGTAGGCACCCTGGTAAATATTTGCAGCATGATGAATATTTACGGTGTAAGGCAGCTCTCCCATGTTGCCAGCTTGGAAGTCAACTGTCCACACACCTCTGGTTCAACCACTTCAGTTATGAAGGAGCGAGTGGCATTGCAAGGGAAAAAAGCATTGTCAGAAGACTCAGGTTCAAGTCCTAGCCCTGCTACTTAGCAGCTGGGTGACTTCAGGTAGATCACTTGCCTCTCTGGGAAAGTGTCCTCATCTGTAAAGTGGGGTTAATTCCCCTTGTCTTGTGAGGACACCACAAAATCAGTACATCAGAAGGTATCTAGCATAGGTCTGACGGGGTGGTCCGTGAACATCTGTAGGGTATGAACTTGGCTCTGTGGCTTTGCTCAAGTTCTTTCATGATGCTCAGCTTCAGGATCAAGAATTGTATTCATATCCATCTTGCTGTTGCTGCTGTTTAGTCTCTGAGTCATGTCCAACTCTTTCACAACCCCATGGACTGTAGCCTGCCAGGTTTTCCGTCTGTGGGATTTCCAAGGCAAGAATACTGGAGTGGGTTGCCATTTCCTTCTCAGGAGGTCTTTCCAACCCAAAGATCAAACCTGCATCTCTTGCATTTGCAGGTGGGTCCTTTACCACCGAACCACCTGGGAAGCCCCCATAACCATATACCAGCATCCAAAACAAGAGGATGAAGGGAAAGTAGAGAACAGAAAGGAAAGACTGATTCCTTGGAAGAAAGATGCTTTATCCAACTGGACTAGAGGTGGAACTAAGAAAATCTCAGGGAAAACCGTCACATACGCACATACCTCGGACACTGAGTGTGACACTGGGGATAAATTCAGAGACACATCCAGTTTATTTTGGCTCTATAAAATCTGACAAAGTACTTCCCTTATGGGAACCACTTACCATGTGTGCCCAATTTTATGCCATTCACATCATTCAATAAAATGTTGGCTTCTGTTGGTTATAGGTCAGTATGCATGCTGCATCTCATACATTGTCTATTTGTTGCAGTCAAACAGTTGCTATTTTTTAAAATGAAAGAGGAGTATGTTGACTCTGGCTTTTGTTCATATTTGTGATCAAAGAAAGGACAACTTAAAAAATATTTGGATGCACCCATTCATATGACAATTAATCAACAAAAAATGCAAAATAACAAATGTTGGTGAGGATATGGAGAAACTGGAATCCTTGTGCATTGCTAGTGGGACTTTAGACTGGTACGGCCACTATGGAAAACATCATAACAGTTCCTCCAAAAGTTAAACATAAAAATAGCAAATAGGGACTTCCCTGGTGGTCCAGTGGCTAAGACTCCACACCTCCAGTGCAGTGGGCCTGGGTTCAATGCCTGGTCAGGGAGCCAGATCCCACATGGTCAAACTAAAACCTGGCACAGCCAAATAAATAAATAAATACATTTTTAAAATACAGAGCCAGGGGTCTGCATGAGAAGTCAGATCAGTGCAGGGCCTCCTGGGAGAGAAGCTCCTGTCCCACCCCACCCCCCACCCCAACTCCAGCAAACAGCCAGCCAGCTTGCTGCCTAGGCAACCCAGAGTAAGCCCCCAGGGACATTTTCTAGTTAATTCTGCCCCTTACATCACACACTTATTAAAAGGACAAAAAAAAAAAAAAAAAATGAAGTGAAAACACACAGATAGGAATCTTGAATGCAGAGCTATGAAAAAAATCAATTAGAAACCCCCAAAGAAAAAATAGTCCTTGATGGAAAAAAAAACTAGAAAAAAAATAAAAAATAAAATACTATATAATCCAGCCATTCCACCTCTGGATATACATCCTAAGGATTAAAGGCAGAAACTGAAACAGATACTTATACACCAGTGTTCATAGTAGCATCATTCATAGTAGCCAAAAGTTGGATACAACCACCCAAATGTCCTACAAAAGATGAACTAATAAACAATATGTAGTATATACATAAAGTGGAATATTACTTAGCCTTAAAAAGGAAGGAAATTCTGATACAATGCTACAACATGGATGAATCTTGATGACATCATGCTAAGTGAAATAAGCCAGACATACAAGGACAATTACTGCAAGATTCTACTTGTACGAGGCAAGTAGAAGAGCCAAATTCATACAGACAGAAAGTAGAATGGTGGCTACGAAGGGCAAAGAGGAAGAGGCAATACAGGATTATTGTGAATGGGTACAGAATTTCTGTTTGGGGTGATGCAAAGCTCTGGAGCTAAACAATGATGATGACTATTCAACCTTGTGAATATATTTGACATCACTGAATTCTACCAAACATGGTTAAAACAGTAAACTTTATGCTTTGTCTATTGTACCACAATTTTTAAAAACTTTAAAATACAGATGGAATATATTTCTATGATGCAGTGATTGGGATGGCTCTTAATTTCTCCTTATTTCAATATAATTGCTGGCAAATTGGCAATGAGCGAAACATCTCAATGTCAGTGCATTTCTGGAGACCTGCATTTGGAGGGATCCTGAAGGGACAGTCTTTTCAATTCCTCTTCATGAATTCCCCAAATCCTGCCAACAGGGTTGGCAAAAAGTCAAAGGAGCCCATTCCTTCTGGAGCCTGGGACTCCCTGGCAGGTCCTTAATGGAAAACAAACCCACCATCATCCTTTTCTGAGCTTCTATATCCAGTCACCAAATGACCAGCCGGGGCTCCTCAGAATCCAGTTAGGTAGCCAGAAAAAATTCAACAGACTGGTGATATAGACCTAATAGCTTAACAGGCTACCTCTCCCAGAAATCATATTTGCAATCTCATTGAGTTTTCTGGAAACAAAAGTTTAAATCGAAATGGCAAATACAAATCTGCTCTCTCAACAAATATTTGTTGCTATGGGACACACAGCAACATAGCAATAGAATACTTTTCCTTTCAAGGATGTTTGGGTCACATGCTGCAGGTAGCTGCAGATCAGGCCTGAGTCCATCAACCGCAAAGGAAAGAACAGAATGTGGAACATGGCAGAGAACCAAGGGCACCTCTGTTTCATGTCAGTCTCAGCCTATAGATCAAACCAGTCAGTCCTAAAAGAAACTGACCCAGAATATTCATTGGAAGGACTGATGCTAAAGCTGAAGCTCCAATATTTTGGCCATATGATTCGAAGAGCCGACTCATTGGAAAAGACTCTGATGCTGGGAAGGATTGAGGGCAGAAGGCAAGGGGGACAACAGATGATGAGATGATTGGATGGCATCACCAACTCAATGGACATGAGTTTGAACAAACTCCGGGAGATAGTGAAGGACAGGGAAGCCTGGCATGCTGCAGTCCATGGGATCACAAAGAGTCAGACAGGACTGAGAAATGAAACAACAGCCTATAGGTAGTGAGGCTAGAAATGCCAGGAGGCACTCACCTGGACCCAGGTTCCGTTCAGAACTTATGTTGTGACTGGACCACCCCTTGTGGTGCAAATTGTGACTGCAAGACACCCTCAGCAATAACTATCAGGAAGTTTTGAAAGATAGTGTTTGTTACTCACAAGTCCAAAAGGTACACAGCACTCCTGAGGCCACACAGCAAGGTTCTCTGGGCAGGGGTGGGGGAGAAAGAGCCTGGGGTTTTGTTTTCACTGGAGCTGAGGGTGAGGCCTAGGGTTTCATAGGCTTACTCTTTATCAGTGAATTTAAAACATAAGAGTGGGAATTAAAGCTCAAAGAGAAAAGAACTGCACCACGAGGCAGTCATCAAAACCAACTGAAGATCTCTGAAACAAAGAAACTGGCCTGGGAAACTGTGGCTGGCAGTGTGTTTACTCAACATGTTTACTGCAGGGCGCCGTCTTTCAAGTGGAAGCCTGAACAATCCAAGCTTAAATCAGGCACTCACCTTACAAAACGCAAAACCAACTGTGAAGGCTCAGTGCTTCACTCTCTAAGCCTCTAAGCGCAAGTCCCCCAGCCTGTAACCGAGACTCTTGGGCAGCGTTCTCTCTGGGGCCTTTTCAGATCTAAATTGCACTGATTACGTTCTGCTATGATATTCAACAGCTCAGCTCCAGCCACACAAGCCTCTCAAGTTTCTCACCTGAGCCACATTTCAAACAGAGGGCTTGGTGAGTAAATAACACTGCCTTCCCACCCAGTTAATCCCATAGGTTTCCTGAACAAGGGCAAGGCCAGTGTTGTGGTTATTGGATCACCGCCCACCCCCACTCCCACCACCACCACCACCACCAGGTTCCAGCCAAATTCCATTAACTCAAAGCTGGTCTTTTAAAACAGACTGAAACTCATTCCCAGATGAGCCGGGACAGAGCCCTAGAGGAACCTTGTTTTTGTTGGCCAAAAGCAGAAAGGATGAGTGCCCCAAAATGGCTTTGGCCCAAGAGGGTAAGGCGTTGATCCTTGAAGGAGGCAGAAAAGGAACTGGGAGAGGGGGTGGATGGTTCTATGAAGAGAAGGCGCCACGGCAAGGTGTTCCTCCTCTCTCAGCCCTCCCAGGCAGCTCAGGCCACAGCCCTCTCTGACAAGCAATCAGGCAGAAGCATGGAAGGAAGGACTGAAGGGGAACCTTGGGCTCAGGGCAAGGTGCCCAGCACCCACTCAACTGACTGAATAAGCCCGCCCAAGAGCATCAGAGAAGTTGCCAGCCCTCAAGCACTTAGAGCGGGTCCAGCCTGTGCTATAGGCTGGGCAGCCATTATCTCCTTTAATTTTCAAGCTGAAATAGAAACTCTTATCCTTTCTTTGTGATAGGACTGAGATACGAAGATATAGGCTGACCATGCAAGAAAGCAAATGTGTAGCTCCTTTTAGCTCCCCTGAAAAGTGACATTTTTAGACTCAATTCATGCCATGCATTTCACTCACTTTCGACGGAGCCCTCATCATTTTCCTTATTAGAGGTAGAGACCTCTGCATAATCCCCACTTTTCCCTGCCTCTGTCCTTAGAACAGATGGGAACACAACTGAGGCCTCTCCAGATTGAACTTGAGTGCAAGGCTCATGTGTCTTGTCCATCCTGGATACCAAGTGAACTGAGCCAACAAGGCCACGTGGGTGACACAAGAGAAAACCATCCGAACACAGGATGTTTTGCAAAAGGTTCCTTCCCAGGGAAGGACCACCAGATACCCTATCTCCAACCTCCAGGCCTGGGGGCGAGCAGGGCTGACGCTTGCCTATTGTCTGTGACTAACACTGGGGCCAGACTTTGCAGTGTATAAGCCCCGTGTATTTTCTTGCTCTTATGGAGTCAGTTGCCTTGAAAATACCCAACAGCTGTGCATTCCACAGTCGACTGTACATTAATCATGCATCACAGGGGAAAGTGCCATCGTTGCTTCCAAATCTGCTAACACACAGACGTGCACCCAGCTTCTGAGCTGCTAGGATGTAAAGACAGGCCTCCCAACTCCAGCTGGTCCCTTTCTGTACGCTGTAAAGCCTCAGACATCTGGCTGGAAAGATTGGCAAGGATGCAGTCCCTTGGCTGTGATGTGTGTCATAAGGGTTGGGGTGCCTCTGACAAAACCCGGCTCACCCTCCCCAGACCTGAGATGGTCCAGGGCACCCACCTCATCCCTTTTCTTTCTCCCTCTATTTTCTTTCAGTCTCTCTCATAGTCAGTCTCTCTCTTGTCTATGACTCTCTCCTTCCAACAGTTCAGGACAGGACATGTTAAAAAGAATTAGACTCACAATATTCATTTAAGAACAACACAGCGGTTTCTATCTGAAGGCCTACCATGTGCTTGGCCCTGCTCTGAGCCTCAGAAACACCCTGTAAGCTGTGCTTCTCTACCAAGGAAGAAGCAAAATCAACTGGGAAGGAAAGGACCTTCCCAAGTCACAGAGCTGGGAAGTGGCAGAGCTGTGACTCAAACCCTGATCTGGTTGATTCCCTCATCACACTTTTTTTTCATTCCCACAATTCCATCAGGTCCTCCAGCCATTACTGTTTCCTGGTCAGGATCCTGAAGCCCGGAAATAAAAATGACTCACCAGAGAGGCCAGGCCAGAAGGGGCAGAGGCGGGGCCAGAGGCCAGAAGCCAGGCCAGAAGGGGCAGAGGCGGGGCCAGGAGGGGGGCGGGTGTAAGCGGGGCTAGAAGGGGCAGAGGTGGGGCCAGAGGCCAGGCCAGAAGGGGCAGAGGCGGGGCCAGAGGCCAGAAGCCAGGCCAGAAGGGGCAGAGGCGGGGCCAGGAGGGGGGCGGGTGTAGGCGGGGCTAGAAGGGGCAGAGGCGGGGCCAGGAGGGGGCGGGTGTAGGCGGGGCTAGAAGGGGCAGAGGCGGGGCCAGAGGCCAGGCCAGAAGGGGCAGAGGCGGGGCCAGGGGCCAGAGGCCAGAGGCCAGGCCAGAAGGGGCAGAGGCGGGGCCAGAAGGGGCAGAGGCGGGGCCAGGAGGGGGCGGGTGGAGGCGGGGCCAGAAGGTGCAAAGGCAGGGTCAGAGGGGGCGGGGTGGGGCGGGGCCATGAGGGCGGGGCAGGGAGGAGGAGTGTCAGAGCGAGAGGAGCCTGTGAGGAAGCTTATTGCAGAAGGAAACTATGTTGTGAAACGTTTAATTGTTGCACTTGGGGGTAATTTATTATCAGGGAAATTAAGTGATGCCATTAGCCTCCTGTCGCTTTCCAAAATAAATCTGTCAGAGTGGGGTGAGGGGGGGAAAGGGAGATGAGAGCCTCTCTGCTTTAGTTTTTCTGCTGATTGCCAAATGGAGGTTCGGGCTGCATTTATCTATGGGAAGGGAGTTGGCCACGGTCCTGGGTGCGCCTCTCTGCTACATTCAGCCCCTCTACAGCCACATTTCCATATCAGAACAAAAACGAGCCCAGCTTGAGAAAATGGGGCAAGTGCCCAGTCAACGCGGAAAGAGACCAGAGGCCTAGGAGCTGGAGCCAGTTCTGCCACCAACTGGCTCTGGGGCCTCTGGCAACTCATGCCCCAACTCACAGATGAGTCTCAGATGGCCTTGCCCTCCCCGCCAACGTCCCCTAAGTCTGATCCAAATTTCAATAATGCTTGTGCCTAACTCCAACATTTGGCTCATAAGGAGAGTTCAATCACTGGCAGTGGTCTTCTTCCCTCCCGACTGCCCGGTACACTGCTATCTGGGTCTAACAGATGTGGTCCTGAGGGAGCCATGGTGACCAGAACTGGAGCCCAGATCTGAGTCCTCAGCCAGTGCTCAAAGCCCCTGCCCGGCCCTGTCATCTCCTCCTGTGTGGGCCCAAGGACCACTCCACAGGCTCCTCAATCACCCACATCCCCTGTCTATTACTTCCTCCTTTGCATCTGAACTAGTCCAGAGCCTGCTGCTGCTACTAAGTCACTTCAGTTGTGTCCGACTCTGTGTGACCCCGTAGACGGCAGCCCACCAGGCTCCCCCGTCCCTGGGATTCTCCAGGCAAGAACACTGGAGTGGGTTGCCATTTTCTTCTCCAATGCATCAAAGTGAAAAGTGAAAGTGAAGTCGCTCAGTCATGTCCAACCCTCATCGACCCCATGGACTGCAGCCTTCCAGGCTCCTCTGTCCATGGGATTTTCCAGGCAAGAGTACTGGAGTGGGGTGCCATTGCCTTCTCCGAGTCCAGAGCCTAACCAAAGGCAAAAGTACTTTTTTGTATTCCCAGTCCTTAACACTCAGCAGGTACCAAATATATATTTGTTGCCTTAATTGATCGCTCTGTAACATGAAATTTCTCACTTAGCTGAGCAGATAACCAGGTCATAACGAAAAGACAGAGATCTGCCTTTTTCACAGAAACTCTAAATATCTGGAGAAAAGCTGATGATCTCATAATTTCAGTCAAGAGAAGCCAAATTAGACTCCTCTACCCAAGAGCTCCAATTTCCTCAGCAACTCCATGGGAGCTCCAAAGAGATGAATGCCACCAACTGACAAGGGTGCCAGAGGCCACGGGCCACAGAAATCAGCCTTCCACAGATGCCCAGCCCTGGCCATGGACCCAGGGAGCGGCAATCTCTCTCCTGGCATGGTTTCCTGGTCATTTCCTCATCTATAATGTGATAACAGTGCAGTTCGTGCAAGCAGAGCCCAAGCCCAGGCACCATGTGAGATCTTCTGAAGGATTCAGTCCCAGAGAATCAGGACACTTCATGGTCCAAACAGGCACCAAGCTCAAAGCCAAGGGATCCCAACTCTGTCACATACAGAGATTTAAGACATGTGCCTGCCATCATCAAGGAATTATCTTGGATCCCCAGTCATGGTTTGTGTGCTAAGGGTGAGACTTCCCCACCATGGACAATGTGTCTGACAATGTCTCCCCCAGTCCACCACCAGCCTTTACTCAGTAATTCACAGCTAGAAGAAACATACACCCTAGACAGCGTCTGGGTAGTTTTGTAAATCAATAAATAGCTTTGTTTACCATCAACCACTCAAACTATTTGAAGATATGCCTGCCAGGGGAGCCAGTGAATACCAGCTGGGATTCAGATGCCTGACCCAAGCTCTGCACATCCTGGTTCCCATTCTCCTAACATAAGGGTGGAGGGTAGAGCCACCCCCACCTCTTGAATGATGGCTGCCTGGATCCCTTATCTATATCTGCTGTTAGCTAGAGGATATCAAGCAAGTCCCCCAAATCTATGTGATAAATTTGTCTCAAATTCTAAAATGCACTCAAGTCACCTGGTAAGCTATTATTAAAACACAGATTTTGATATAGTGGGACTGGAGAGGGACCTGAAATTCTGCATTTCTAACAAGCTCTACTACTTGTTAGAAATGTAGATGCTACTGGTCTGCAGACCACACTTTGAGTACCAATGCTCTAAACTCTCTGAGTCCCAGTTTGGTCCATAGAATGGGACTCACGCTAGCTACCTCCCCAGGTTGTTGGAAATTAAGCACCATGATACATGTGAAGGACTCAGCAAAGCATTTGGCACATAATGGGGTATGTAGTAAATGTGTGTTTAACCTTCCCTGCATGCCATACCCTTCCAGCTGACCCCTGAGCCAGTGATTCTGGACCTTGCTTGGCTAATAGACACCTCTGAGAACCTGATGAAAACTAAAGGCTCTTCAGCAGTTAGGAGGGGCAAGGCTGTGCTGTGCTAACACAATCTCTGTGGTTTAACACAAACAAAGTAAACTTCCTGCTCCTGCTCTATGTCCAGTGTGGGTCAGCAGAGCTCTTCTTGTTGTGGTCATTCAGAGACTCAGCCTGATAGAGACGCCATCTCAATGTAGAAATCCATGAGCATCCTGGTAGAGGAAAGGCACAGGCTAACTCACACCTGGCACTTCCAGTACCTGCCCGGAAGTGACCTACAGCATCTCCATTCACATTCCAAAGGCCACAACAAGTCCCAAGGCAACGCCTCCCCTTCAAAGGGGCCAAAGAAGTATTTGGTGAAGAACCCTAAGGATTACCATCGACCTACTTCCCAGGGAAAAGAAAACAATATAAGCTTTCCCATAATTCCAAGAGGTCCACAGGACACCCCACCCCACCCCCCACCAAGGCAGGTCCACCCTTTACACTTTCTTATCAGGTCAAAGCAGATTGGAAAGAAGTCATGCTCATTCATCAATTCCATAAATGTCAACTGAGTATCTACCATGTCAGGCATATTCTGGGAGGTCCATGCCCTCACAGATCTTACAGAGGGGGTAAACAGATAATAAATGAGGAAGTTGCAGAGGGTAGGAAGTACTGTGAAGGTCATGAACAACAATCTGATGTCATAGAGTAACCAGGAGGTAGAGAGAGCCCTCCTTTAGATGGAGTGCTCAGGAAAGGCCACTTTGAGAGGAGATACTTGAAATCAGAAGTGAAGGATCAGAAGGAGCCAGGCTAAAAGAAGAACATTCCAGGCAGAGGGAATAGCAAGGGCCAAGGCCATGTGGCACAGAGATCCATGTGCTGGATGGATGGACAGGCCAGTGTGCCAAGGGCTAAGTCAGTCAAGTGGGCAGTGGCAGGAGCTGTGGTGGGAGGTGGAGTCAGAGGGGTCAGCAGGGGCTCGACTGCGCAGACTCTGGGTGTGTGTTTATGCCACCTGACCCAGCTCCTGGGTGTCCTTCCCCACTGCCAGGGGAGTCAGAGATATCCTGAAGACCATGGAACCAACTGGAATCTTAGGACAGCACAGCCTGATGCTGAAGTCAAGACTTTGAGAGCAGATGACCCTAGTGATAAACCCAGCAGTCTCGAGAACAAGATCCTCCACGAACACCCGCTTTCCCGATCTCATCTCTCCCTGCTACAACAGCCACTTGAGTGCTTTCTTCTATAACTCAACATCTCTCTCTTTTCTCTTGTAGGAAGACCCATGGTACTCTCCTCTCCTCCCCAGGGCTGCACCAGACTGGCCTCTGTGTCTCCAGAACAAGTTCTCTGCTTTCCTACCACCACAGCTATGATGTTCCTCCTTAAAATTCTGTTCCCTATCTCCCTCGCTGAACATGGACCATTCTTCCCACAGAAAACAGCTGAAATCCCACCTCCTTTCTGACAGGTCTATGGATCACCCCCACACACACACACAGCTGGAGCCAGCAGACCTCTTCTTGAATTTTTACATCCTCTCCAGCACCACTGACTTGGCTAACGGCATTGGTTACTGTTTCCACACACACTTCTCATCTCTTCAAGAAAACTGTAAGCTCCTGGAGGGCAGGAATGATAACGACAAGCAAGCCCACCATGGGGACCCCCAAAGTGGTACTCAGAAAATGCTTTGACTTGGTAAGACAGAGGCAGCAAATTGGGAAACATGCCAACATTTGCCATCTGTGCCCAGACCCCCTGGATGACAAGCTTGGGCTCATCTCTGCACCCCTACCCCCTCACACAGGGCCTGGAGTTGGCCAGCACTCAATAAATGCTTGTGAAATAAACTTCCAGAGTCATCTTAGGCTGCTGTTGTGAAATAAACTTCTGGAGTCATCTTAGGCTGCTGATTTTGGATAAGTGACTTAACATCTCTGAACCTGGCTTCCTTATCTCTAAACCATGAATAACAAGTTCCTTCCACGTGAGGTTGTTTTGAAGACCATATGAAACATGAAAGGTTTTGGCAAATGTGAGTTCTCATATATTATGAGTGGTTGAATGGATCACTTGTCATTTCCCAGTGGACACCACACCCAGTGAAGGATGTGAAGCAGAGAGTTGACTGAAGCACATCCTGCTGCCAGCCAGAACAGACCAGACCAAAGCGAAGAACAACAGGATCGTGTTTCAGAGGAGAGTGTTTCAGAGGAGAGTGTCCGTGCTTTGAAGGATGAGTGCCTTCTCACCTCGGGAGACCGAACTCCGTGGACTGCATCAACAGTTTCCTTGATATCTGGTTTCCAGGTGGTCTGAGCCCATAGGAGATCAGAAGTTGGGAGGAGAGAGAGGCTGGGGGATTTATCTCCCCAGCAACTTCCCTGATGGTCTTAGCTTGGCAGTGGCTGTGTTCCTCCACCCAAGGCCACAGCTGCTGGCTGGCAGCCCTCTCCTCTGTGTAGCTTGCTACAGCTTCCATCACTGCGCTCTCCCTGGAACCCTTCAGACACAGGTGTGGTGACAGTTTTCTGCTGATACTAATCTGGGGTCTTTCGTCACCCTGTTCAGTGTGCTTGAACCCTGCCCATACATTTGTAAATAGTCCACTCCATGAATTCGCCTTAATATCCAGCTTGATTATGATATCTGCTTCCTGAAATTCAACAGACAGACCTAGAAATCTAAAGAGCCGGGTTCTCATCCTGGCAATGTGACAGCTATGTGCTTTTGGGAAGCCCCCTCCCCTCTGGGCTTCAGTCTTTTCCTATGTACGGTGGTGACTTGACTAAGTGTCTCTAAGGCCCCTCTTATGCCACAACATTGTTCTCACAGATCTCCCAGGATCCCTAGGACAGTACTGTACAGAGAGACGGTGCTGGAAACTCCTTGGCCGAAGGCTGCTGGGGTTGAAAAAGGAGAGAGTGCCTGGGGAGCCCAAAGATTTGGAGGGAGGGTGTTGGGATCCTTAATTATTGGTTCAACTTAGGGACTAGACAGTGAAAGAATAAAATTACCTGGTGAGTCCTTAGCTATCTGTATCAACCAGATTTCACCAAGAAATAGAACCAGTAGGGTATTGAGCGGGAGGAGAGAGATTAAGCCAGAGAAATAGAGATTGCATGGAACTGGCTCACATAGCCATGGAGGCTGGCAAGTCCAAAATCTACAGGCCAGGCTGCAGTCTAGAGATCCAGGGAAGGACTGAAGCTGCAGTTTGAGTCTGAAGGCAGTCTGCTGGCAGAAATTCCTCTTCTTCAGGCTTTTTCTATTAAGGAGGTCGTTGCTCTATTTTATTGAGGCCTTCCACTGAAAGGATGAGGCTCACCCATATTATTGAGGCGAATGTGCTTTACTCAAAGCCTATTGATTTAAATTATAACTTCATCCTATAAAAATCATCATAGAAACAGAATAATGTCAAATATCTGGGTCCCAAGGCCTAGCTAAGTTGACACATAATATTAACCATAATATCTTCATTCTGACAAATCGTGTTTCCTGAGAGAAGGACCTAGACAGGACAGAGATGAGCCTGAGGACAATGTCAACTGGACTAGAGGGGATCTGTGAGCACCAACTCCAGTGTGGTCTCAGGCAGCATCAGTAGAAGCCAAGGGATCCATGTGCTTTCAGACCAGACTGTCCCAATTCAAATGTGCATGTGAATTACCTGGGATCCTGGTTGGGGGCCTGAGACCCAGCATTTCTCACAAGGCCCCAGGAACTTCCCACAGTGGTTGGAGGGTCACAATTTGAGAAACAGGGTGGAGGGGTTAAGAGCTCAGGCCCTGGGGTTAGACTTGTCGGGTCCAGTCCCAGCTGTATCCTCTTATTGACTACATTACTAAGGGAGGTACTTACCCAGCCTGAGTCTCAGTATGCATGTGTGCTAGGTCACATCAGTCATGTCGGACTCTTTGCCACCCCATGGATTGTAGCCCACCAGGCTCCTCTGTCCATGGGATTCTCCAGACAAGAATACTGGAGTGGGTTGCCATGCCCTTCTCCAGGGGATCTTCCTGACCCAGGGATCGGACCCATGTCTCTTAGCCTTGTCCTGCAATTGGCAGGTGGGTTCTTTATCACTAGTACCACCTGGGAAGCCCAGATCTCAGTATCCTCATCTATAAAGTGGGGGGTAATATTATCAGGTTGGCCAAAAAGTTCATTTGGGTTTTTCTGTAAGATGTTATGAAAAACCCAAACAAATTTTTTGGCCAGCCCAATAGTATCAATTTTAAAAGGTCATCGCACCATGGACAGAGCAGCCTGGCAGGCTACAGTCCATAGGGTCGCAAAGAGTCAGACAGGACTGAAGCAACTTAGCGCGCACACACACACACACACACATAATTAAAGAGAAAATGAACACACAGTATTAGTGGCACAAAGCTCAAGCCCATTAAAAGCTCTTGGCTACCATCATCTATATGAGTACCAGATTTCTAAGGAGTCCATGTCAAGTAAGATATAAATATTAATAAATCTCATATCCATTGATCCAGATGGTAAAGGCACCTAACCATAAAACCACCAGAAGAACAGTCAATAAAATTGAGACTATTCTCCCTGGAGAAGAATAGATGTGGTAAGGAGGCAGAAGGGGAGTGGAGGGAGAAAAAGAAATGCTTAAGGGCTCCCTGAA
Organism: Bos grunniens; assembly: GCF_055505025.1. Lineage (NCBI taxonomy): Eukaryota > Metazoa > Chordata > Mammalia > Artiodactyla > Bovidae > Bos > Bos grunniens. The sequence goes on along the minus strand of NC_141190.1, from coordinate 31,379,585 downwards.
CACGCTTGAGTGTCAGTGGAAGTGAAATGAGAATGAGCCTACAAGGCTCCAGAAGCTTAAACAAAGAGCAAGACACAGATCTGGGAGGTCAAGATGGGATCAGTAAAAGAACTAGAGAGTAATTAAAACTGCCCAGAAGTGAAGCAGGCTGCATGCACTGGGAGATCCATCCACCACCAGCGCTGGACTAGCGAGCTGCACCACCACTCCTCAGTCTCACGCTGAGAGCCTGGTGCCACAAATCCACGGGACAATTCCTCAAACCCTCCAAGAGCTTCTAGAACTCAGAGCCACTGACGTCGGTGGCTCTCTCTGGGAATGGTCTCCAACGCGTAATTGTGGTGCTCCAGTCTGCTATCCAAGGGCCTCTCCTGGGGGACACTTGGCACATTGTAGGCTTAGTCATGACACATCAGACGATTCATTCAGATTTCTTCAATTCCATTATCGGGCCCTTTGGCAGCCAAACAGGAAAAAGAAACCAGTCCAAGTGCCGGCCAGAGAAGCCGCCATGCCCAAAGAGCCCTCCCCAACCCATGAAACCACAGGCTGTCCTCCTGAGCCTCCCAGACCAAGGGTGCCATGCTGACAGGATGCTCGGGCAGCCATGCTGCTTGGCTGGATGTTGGAACACCCTGTATACCAGTTGAGACAGTCCCCTCAGTACCCTCTGCCCCAGCCCCCTACCTTAGGCTTCCCTGGAGAGCCGAATGTGTAGCAACCAAAGGGTTAATGGCAGGCACATCAGAGATCTGGTCTGCCCAACCGGCAGTCACCAGCTGTGGAATAGCTTGCCCATCATTCTGTACCTTCTGGTTATGCCCCAGGACTCACGGGTCACAGTGTTGCTTGCCTCTTGCACAGGGGCTGAGAATTCTCTGCATGCCGAGCACAGCCTCCTGAGAGAGAAACCAATGCTTCCCCAAAGACAGGTGGCTCCATTCAGCCTTATATTTTATCTCCTGCCACCCCCTTCCCCATACAAGAGAAGACTGCCTAGAAGAGAAAGAGGATGAAGAGGACAGAATGGGGTGGGAATACCTGGGCTCAGCTGCTGGGTTGGGTGTTGGACCATCTAGGGAGACTCTTTGCCCCAACACAGGAAGGAATAATACTCCATGTCCTCCTTCCCCTTGGAGATGGGCACTCATAAGTTCTTCCTATGGGGATAGTGAACCCCTCAAGGCCAAGGACAGATTTAGGGGTCAAGTAGATAAGCCTAACCTCAAGTCCTGACCCTGCTTCTCACTACCTGTGTACTTGTGAGGTTAACTAAACCTCTTGGAACCTCATTTTTTTCATCTGTAAAATGGGAATGGGCTTCCCAGGTGGCACTAGGGGTAAAGAATCCACCTGCCAATGCAGGCGGTGTGAGAGACACGGGTTTGATCCCAGGGTGGAGAAGGTCTCCTGGAGTAGGAAATGGCAACCTGCTCCAGTATTCTTGCCTGTAAAATTCCATGGGCAGGGGAGTCCATGGGGCTGCAGAGAGTCCAACACGACTGAGCAAAGCGACTAAGCAAAATGGGAATAAGGATAATACCTGCCTCACAGGGATGCTATGAGGTTAAAAAGACATTAAAGCATATAAAACACTTAGCCTGATCCTTGACATGCTGTACTGAATAAATGTGGGAGTTACACCTCCCTGGGGATACCCTGGCCCCGAAGCCTGGAACAGTGCAGGCTCTGACTAAATGCCCATCAAACTGAATCAAGTTAGATTCTGTCAGGAATACTCAGCAGCTCCCAGGTCTGTCCTACAGTGGATTCCACGGGTAGAGGCAACTGACTCCTAGTACCCCCTCTCCTAGGTCAGCAGGAAGCAAGGCCAGGGAGACGGGGCATCCCCATCCCCCCACTTCCCAGGGAAGACAAGGCCTCTGCATTTTATGGCTCATGCAGCTGAAGCTGCTTCAGAGTCACAGCTCCTTCAGCACAGGGGTTGGGGGTGTAGGAAGGGGCATGGGGCCAGTGGGTGGAGACCTCCCAGGAGGACTTGCTCCCATCTCTATCAGGCCCAAGCAGCTTTTGCCTGAATGTTCTTGCATCTCTCTGTCTGATGCCCTCCCTGTCCTCTGTTAAAGGGCCTCCTCAGCAGGGGCTTGTCACAGTGAATCCAGAAGGGAGTTGGACATGCCTGTTGTCACATCAGGCCCCAGCAGGCTCCACTGACCGCTTGCTTGACCAACCCACAGAGACAGGCCCACAGGCCCCTGTGGTCTTGAACACTAACCCCCAGCCTGTCGGGGCTCATGGAGCTGGGCCACCTCAGACATCTCAGTTAACAGTCAGGCATCTGTTGTGCGCCAGGCTCTCTCCGCTGTAAGGGGAGGATGGGCACTCAGTCTGTGGAGGGAAGGAGGCAGCGGGATGGCTGCTCCAGTGCCCATCATCTGAGGCCGTGGTGGACAGGGCCACAGGACCCCTCACAGATTTTCAGGTCTCCTGGGATGATTGAGGGGGATCCAGGACTAGCACCCCATCTGTCAGAGAGGTGCTCACAGACCAGTAAGATGCTCCCAGGGGAGAGGACAGAGACTGTGGGAGAACATGGGTCATTCCTGGTGAAGTGGGGGTCACAGGAAAAGCAGGCATGAGCCCCTGAAACACAGGGACACTGAGGTTTGCCCCTGGGATCCCAGGGTACTCAGGGGAACACTGACATGGAGAGAAGGACACCCATCTGCAGAGGTCAAGAGCCGGAGGAGACAGCCCTGGAAGCTCTCACATGCTGTCCCACTTCCATGGAGCTGGGGGTGACATCAGACCCTGCAGAACCCCAAGTACTCCTGCAGGTACCCACCTCTGGGAGAGGCTTTTGGAAAGGCCACGCCCTAAGAGCCAGGTCTGATTGCTTTCAGCCAATCATGGTGGTCCTTTGGGCTTAGATGGATGATTCTGGCCAATGAGATGCAAGCCTGCTAGAAGGCCACTGGGCAAGGTTTCCTTGCCTGTAAGCATAGCCACCAGTTGGCAACCACATGGATGTAGCACCTGGAGATACTGTATTCATCCAGTGATCCTGAGGAGTACCATTCTGGAGGCAGAGCTGACAGAAACTCAGAGCAAGTAGAGCTGGAGTTCAGGGGCCACAGGGGACTCCTCCCTGCCTCTGGACTCCTCCTTATGGGCAGTAATAAATGTCCTTATGCCCAAGTCCATCCGCTCACAGTTTTGTTACTGGCAGCTGAGGACCTCCTAAGAGATTTAAGGACCCCTCGTCCTCTCCTATCCCCACATCCTGCTTTAGGAACATCCAGAGCCTACCCAAACTATGGTTGCCAAATAAAATGAAGTGCTTTTTAGCAAGTAAAAATACATGACACCCAGTTAAATTTAAACTTCAGGTAAACAATGAATAATTTTTCTAGTATAAGTATGTCCTGTACTATAATGGGCACATAGTTATCCTAAAAAATTATTCATTTTTTATCTGAAATTCAAATTTAACTGGGCATCTTATACTTTACCTGCAACTCTATACCAAGTCCATCATCTTCTCTTACCTAGGTGTGGACTATGCTCCACAATGGTCCCACTGTCCTGGGGGCTTCTGGATGCCTGAGAAAGCGATTTGGGGGAATATTGGCTGAGAACTTCAAGCACCTGGACCTCCTAATATGGAACTCCAGAATTAGACAAATCACCTCCCCAGCCCCAGGCAGCCTGGGACCCTCCCATCCTACTGTGGGTGGGGGAGGGGAGCTGCCATTTCCCTAACTCTTAGCAGGACCAAGAAAAATGAAGATTCAGGCAAGAGGAAATGATGGAGGTCATTTCCCAAACTTACTCATCAGCTCAGTCCTGTCTGCTTTCCTCCCACTCTCTTTCCACCTGCCTCCTTGGGAGGAGAGGGGTTTGGAGCATTGGACTGACAGGTGGGCCTCCATTGGAAGAATCAACTGCATGGCTGGAGCCTGCCCACGTCAGCAGCTCTAGGGAGCCCCGTCGCCCCCACCAGCAGCAGACAGCTCACACGAGTGCCCCTTAATGACAGGGCCTGGGTCATGGTGATACCAGTCAAATGAGCCTTGACTAACAGAGCTCACTGCCAACCTTTCTGTGATTCAGTTTCCTCTTCTGTGAAATGGGGAGAAGAAAAGCCCTTAGGTCACGACCACAGTTCACCACAAGGCAATTAGCACAGCAGACAGAGTATTCCTAGATGCCCACCTGTGAGGTCACAGTGTAGAGAGGCTTCCTGGAGAAACCTCACAGAAGGTGGTGGGGTGTCCAAAAATGAAAACAACAGAAAACAGGAGTGAGCCCTGGCCGTCTGTGGGGCAGAGAAGAAACCTTGGTGCCTGGGTCCACCAAAGGGTAGCAGGGATGTCACGGAGGGAGCTTTCCTTATACTTGCTGGGGTGGAGGAAAAGGAAAAGAAAAACCATTAAGAGTGTTTACTGGTTTCCCACTCATCTCCCAGCCCTCTTTTCCAACCAGACCCAGATTGACACTGGATAGCCACCCTATATATATAAATACCATGTGCTTTGGAAGAATTGAAACCTATAGCCCCAAGAGTAGGTCTGAGCTGGGCTCAGCCATTCAGAACATTCCATCCCCTGGCCAAAGTCATCGGTCCCACGTGACCAAAGCCCATACGACCAAAGCCCATCCAATCAGAGGAATCCCTGAGACTCTCGCTTGGGGCTATGAGCCCCTCAGGCAGCCAGCAGTCACAGTGCATCAGACATACATGGAAAGAACCTGGGTCCCTGGTGACATCATCGAGGCCCTGGATCAACCTGTCCTGTGACTAGCCCACCTCCAGACTTTCTGGTTACATGAGCCAAACATCACCTTTCACGATTAAACCTTTCAAGCTGGGTGGGTGTTCCATTCCTTACAATGACGGCAAAAGTTGTTACATGTATAGTTAAGTGCTGGGCCCTGAATTAAGCTCTCCTTACACACTGTGCAATGTTGGAATTATCACTCCCACTGCCCAGAAGGGAAACCTGAGGCTCAGGAAGTGCAGTCACCAGCCCAAGGTCACACAGCTGGAAGTGGCAGAGCTGACTCCAGGGTCTGGCTCCTGGTGCCTTCCCGCCAGTTCCTTTAGGCCCTGGGACAAGCCAGCACCCTCACTGAACACTGTTGAGGCTGTTCCAGAGAGAGGATCCTGAGAACTTTGAGTCTTTTCCCAGAAAAGCTGGATGGGGCAGAGGCCTAGACTCTGGGCTGGTGGAGCCCTGAGTTCCAATCCTGGCATCCGAATTAGTGGCTGTGTGACCTTGGGCAAGGTGCTCCCACCTCCTGAGGCTCAGTTTCCCCATGTGGGAAGTCAGGGTTGAACTACGACCCCATTATATCACCTGTTTTGTTGTTGTTGTTCAGTCACTAAGTTGTGTCCAACTCTGCAACCCCATGAACTGCAGCACCCCAGGCTTCCCTGTCCTTCACTCTCTCCCGGAGTTTGCTCAGACTCATGTCCATTGGGTTGGTGATGCCATCCAACCATCTATTACTTAAAAATACTTAGGTATGAATTGTTGTTGTTCAGTTGCCAAATTGTGTCCAACTCTTTGTGACCCCATGGACTGTAGCCCACCAAATTCCTCTGTCCATGGGATTTCCCAGGCAAGAGTACTGGAGTGGGGTGCCATTGCCTTCTCCAATGTGGCTACTAGAATATGTTAAATCATGTTTGTAGCTCACACTATTTCTACTGGACAGCACCGCTTGGAGGCATAAATTGGGGGAACAGGGCATGTAGACATTTGAGTCAGGCCCAACACTGTTTATAGGCTTCCCTAGTGGCTCAGCTCGGAGAAGGCAATGGCACCCCACTCCAGCACTCTTGCTTGGAAAACCCCATGGATGGAGGAGCCTGGTGGGCCACAGTCCATGGGGTCGCTAAGAGTCGGACACGACTGAGCGACTTCCCTTTTACTTTTCACTTTCATGCATTGGAGAAGGAAATGGCAACCCACTCCAGTGTTCTTGCCTGGAGAATCCCAGGGACAGGGGAGCCTGGTGGGCTGCCGTCTATGGGGTTGCACAGAGTTGGACACGACTGAAGCAACTTAGCAGCAGCAGCAGCAGTGGCTCAGCTGTAAAGAATCTGCCTGCCAATGCAGGAGATGTGGATTCAATCCCTAGGAAAATCCTCTGGAGAAGAAAATGGCAACCTATTCCAGTGCTCTTGCCTGAGAAATCCCATGGACAGAGGAGCCTGTGGGCTACAGTCACAAAGAGTCAGATGCAACTAAGCGACTGAACAACAACACTGTTATGATGAAACTCATTTTGTATGACTTTCTGAGGGTATATCTGCTTCCCAGACCCTTGGGTGGTGGTATTAAAACTGCACATTGGTTGACCAGCTCTGTTGGTCCCATCTCTTTCCTAAGCCCTGAGAAGTTGGAGCAGAGGCCTGAGGATAAAAGCCAGGGCATGATGCTGGGTGCCCAGCAGGGCTTCCATTGAAATCAGTAGAGGATGATGGTGACCATGACATAAGTGAAATTCTCACTGCGTCTCTTTGGGGGAGAAGCCATGAGGGCCAGACCAAGCCCCATGAGGTGTCAGCCAGCCCAGTCGTATGGAGGCAGGTGAAGGAGGGCTCCAGAAACACTCATGGTGCCTGAGCTGTTTCTCTACTCCTGCTCAGCTCCGAGGGGCCTGTGGACCCCCTCCCTTGCTAGCTGCAGTCCTCCAAGTCCGCCTGCCGTGCTCCAAGATGGGATGGGACTGTAGCTTCGGGGGGAGTTGCTCTCTCTCCCTGTCCTTCCAGGAAGTAGGAAAAGCTGGGTGTGAGAATGAAATGGGCCCAGAGCCCACTCAGCTCCAAAAGACACCACATGCCGCACAGACACACGTTAAGTGTAGAAGCTCCCCAAGAAAGGAGAAAGAGTGCATCGGCACACTCCCCACGTTGCTTCCCCGATGGTGGCCAAGCCCTGCGCGGGCTGGGGCTCAGCCTCGCAGAGCTGGCGTCTGGCTGAGGAGGGACGCGGTGGAGCACTCCCAACCCTGTGCAGAGCTCCAGGTGTCCTGGCCTTTTGCACACACAGCCCCGGCCCCCACACATGCTGTTCCTCACCTGGAACTGCAGCCCCACCTGATAAGCCTACCCTTCTTCCCTCAAGCCTCAGCTGGGTTCAGGCTCCCCGGCCCCTAGGATGCCATCTTCCCCGTCCCCCAGTGGCAATGGCCCCTCAGCTTCAATCACACGGCCACACCCCGTGCCCCTCTGCATCCATGCCATCTTGCCAGCCCCCGGCTCACCAAGGGAGGACTAGAGACACGGCCCTGCCCAGCAGGCTAGCTCCGCTGTGATGTGAAGGCGGGAAACCAGCCCTGTTTTATCTCAGCCATCCCTCTTTTCTTCCAAACCCGAACTAGAGGGCGTCTTATCACGCACATTTAATCACTGCTGTTCCCCCTTTCTCTCATTACAACAAAGGTGGTTTAAGGCCTGTCCTTGGCAGTTTGGAACCAATAGGACTAGAAACTCAAGTCACTTTGCAACACAGCCTGGAGTTCCTTCATCATCATGTCAGAATTCACCCCCATAAACCTTCACCCAGACTTTTCCGTGAGCCAGGGACCCGGCCACACTGCAGAGTCACCTAACCGTCCCCACTCTGTGGAGCCTGACGGACTCATAAGGGAACAGCTGCTGTATCCTGAGCTGTCTGTAACAGGGAACTGAACACCAGGCTGTGGGGAGCAGATGATGGAGAAGCTGAGTCTGTCTGGAGGAATCAGGGAAGACTTCACAGAGGAGGTGACTAGGAGCCGTGCTGGGTCAACCCTCCCATCCGTGGTCACCCCGCAGGCCCATAAAGTGATGAGCAGATCATGTAGGACTGGGACTGGGGGCAGCTGGGTCGGTCTCCCTCCAGCCTTGGCCTCTGGGTCAGTGGGCTTCATTGCACATGCTCACTGCCCAACACTCCCTTCCTGGGTTCCCTGAATGCCTGCTGGGGTCCCTCTTCCTCTCAGTGTGACTGGATCAGACCCTATAGCTGGGCATACAGTTGGGAAATTCCTGTACCATCTGCCTGATATAGGCTGGGACTGGCCATGCTCACGAACGACACAAAAGCAGGAGAGTCGCATGCCCAGTGCCTCCCACTTTTCTCTCTTTCCAGCCTTCCTGCTTCTGCCCAGACTCATGACAAAAAGGCCACTGTACCACGTGGAGAGGGGGTCCCCAGGTTTCCATGGAGAGCCCTCTATGACGCCCACAGCAGCTGTACCTTGAAGCCCAAGGCCTGCGCTGACCTGGCAGGTACCAAACAGAGCTGACCCCAGGTTGGCAAATCATTAGGTACTCCTTAAAAACTAGTTCTTCCTGAATTCAGAGGAAATTAGAGAGGACCTGGGATGGTGATCCTCAGCCTTTCCTCCAATGCCCTGAACCATTCAGTTCTGGCCCCAAAACTACCCAGTAAACTGAAAGCTCATCAGAGAGGTGTCTCCACCCTGTCTAGGGACCATATGTGTTCTCAGCACACACTGAGAGGCCATCCACCATCCCAAACAACCTACCCCAAATCTCCGAAAAATCATAGGACTTGTCCTGAAAGCAACTCCATTAAATGTTCTCCATCACATTAAATTTCCAGTGGGATTCTTGAATTTCCTACAGATGGGGCTCCAGGCAGCTTCCTGGCTGGTCACATATCAATACTGGTAAGGTCCCAGGAGAATTCCCTTGGCACCACAGACCCACAAATGACAGTAATTATCTTGATGACACCAGGTCAGACCCTGGTCATTGCAGCTGCTTTTCTTCATTGCCGTTCACTGCCAAAAGGACAGACGATGTCTCTTGGCTCATCTAGAACAAACCAGAGACATCTACAGCAGGGCTATGTCTGTCCATGTCATGACTCTTTAAAGAATTAGTAGTTCCCAGCCAGCCTCCTTGACAGCATGTTGAAAGACAGAAAAGATGGGGATGCTAAGGTAAAGAGGAGGGTGGAAGGTTGGGAAATATATAGAGAGATGGTATATTAGCTATGAGAAATAATAGTATTATTAATATTTCTGATAGTTACCATTCACTGTGCACTCAATACATACCTGGCGCTGAACTCACACACAGCATTCATTATCCCATTCCACCCAGCCTGTGAAGGGATAGTATGATTCCCATCTTACAGATGAGGAAACTGAGGCTCAGAGAAGATTAGTGACAGTGCAGACATTCGAGCAACAAATGGAAAAACCTGGATACACACCCGTGTTTGAACCTCAAGCTCGCCGCATCTGTCTGGTTGCGGACACCAGGCCTGGCTCCATTGCTTCCTAACTTGGTGGGTCCTGGGCCTGCATTTCCATCCCTTTCTGTTTCTTCGATTGTAGCATGAGGATGATGCTGTGGTTGATTAGCAATGCCTGTGATGGACACAGACAATGGCATGAAGAGAGGAATGATGGCACTTGTGCTACCCCTATTTGAAGGATTAACTTAAATTCCCCACTCCCACCTGTCCAGGCTGTAGCCATTAAACCTTTAAAATAAAAGGTCAGTTGTCTCACACAGGGGTCCAATAGGCTGTGCCCAGCACAGCCCACTATACACTCCAGAATGGTTCAATCTCTATTCAGATTCCAGAGTGAGCTTCCTGCAAAATATACGCAAACAGCTCCCCACTCCCTCCAGCAACACACATGACCATTCAAATTCTGGAACCAACTTCCCCCCTAGTCTCCTCGGCACACGACTTTTCATACCTCCTTGCGTCTCTACATGCTGTTCCCTCTGCCTGGATCATGTCTTCCTTTTTTCTTAGGCTTTAAGACACAGCAATATGTCACCTCCTCTGTGAAGTCTTCGCTGATCCCTCCAGACTGACTCAGCCCCTCCGTCTGTTTGCCCACAGCTTTGTGTATAGTTCCTCATTGCAGAAGCACACGTGTGAACAGACAACTCAAGAAAAGCATTTTGTAAACTGCAGAGGACCGACTACTGGGCAGCTCCTGGTTCCTGATGAATTAGTGAACTCCTCCAGTGGAGAAAATCACCCTCTTTGCTCCTCTCGGTCTAGAAGGCACTGGTTCCTCCTCTCCTCCTTAGAAATGTTTTCTGAAATAGACAAGCTCTGTGTCAAGCCCCAGGCGTACCAACTTCAGGCACCTCGAACCCTAAGTCCTGATGTTCTTTCATTCACAGCTGCCTCCAAGTGATTCGGAACAATCACGTGTCTCCTCGAGAAAGAAGGTTACATGGGGCCCCAACGTGGGAGATGGCTGGATTTTTCCCATGTGAACGAGTGACACAAGATAGGAAAATAGAAATGGACAGAGGACTCCACCCCACGGCTGACTGGCCTCACTGAGCTAAAAAGGAGAACGGGGTTTTACGACCCAGGCAAGAACAACAATGAATTGGCTTGTGGGGAGGAAAAGAGATGGAATTTTCTTGAGCTAAAGGGACTAAAAATAGTGTGACGTTTTCCAAGAGGCTGTCGTGGTACTTCAGGATGTGGCCACAAAGCATTTATTTCAACAGCAATTGGCGAGCTCAAAGCCAAGGCCATTCCCCGGGACAGTCACAGTGCCGGTGGCAGGCTGCTCACTCAGCTCCAGGGACCAGCAAGAGCTACAGCCGCTCCCATCTCCCCATCTTTCTCATGGATGCTCCCCCTGGAACTCCCTCCCTTCTCCCCTACACTGAATCTCATCACCCCAAGCCCTGAGTTCCAGCCACTCCTCTGAGCGGCACTTCTCCAACATTTTCCATCAAAGCACCCCCCAGAGCAGAGTAGAAATTGTAATGGAAAGTTGGAGGGGGGAGGGGAGGGAAAGCTGAGAATTGCCTGTCAAGGCCTCCACAAGCATGAAATTCCCTCCAAATCTGTTTTATCCTAAGAATTTACAAAAGAACTGACTCTTCCAAAAAAAAAAAAAAAATCACTGTTTAAATATCAATTTGTTCTCTGATCTCACAGTTATAGCACCACCCCAGAAAGGAGAGCTGTGTTTACCTGTGACATCAAGAGCTCAGTGTGGCCAGTGTGGGTGTCCCACAGTGACAGAACAAGGGCCTTCATGGAGGACCTCAGCCTCAGTGCTCCTTCAGCCATTGAAGTAAATCATCCCTCCATCTGTCCATTCATCCATCCCTCCATCTGTCCACTCATCCACCGGTCCATTCTTCCATCCATCCACCCATCCATTCATTCAACAGGCCTTTACTAAGCTCTTTTTAAATGCCCAGAACTAGTGATGAAGCCAGGAGGGTCGCAGGCCTCCAGGAACTGTCTCATGGAAGAAACATGAGACAAGGCATTTCACAGCTCTGTGACAAGTGTCCTACCAGGGGAAAACCAGAGGTTTGGGGAACTGGGCGGGGAGGGGGGGGGTTGGAAAAGCCTTTGTTCCAGGGAAAACACAAACCAGTCTGTACCCCAGGCTAACAGCTGAGATCCATGTGTCCTCAGGCAGTCAGTGAACCACTCAGTTTCCTGGCCTGTGAACTGGGTATAATAGCTTCGCACCGTTTTCATTGGGACTAAATGAGTTATTCAGTGCAAAGCGCTTCCTACTAAGTGTTCAATAAATATGATATATTAAGCTGAGGCCAGAAGAATGGATGGAATTGGGCTGCAGGGATGGGGCCGAGATAGAGGAGGAGGGAGAAAAAGAGTGTGTTCCAGACAGAGGGAACAACATGTTTAAGAACAAATATTCAATAAATATTTGAACTCATAAATTCTTTAAGGGAAGTGAGAGTAATACAATCTCCGTAAGCTGTGTCCTTTATCTATTGTTCCCCAGAATGAGTGTTTATGTGTGTGCGTGAGTGTGTGTGTGTATAGCTGGGTGGCACCACAGCAAGGCAGCCACAGGCCAGCCTGCTGCATTTTTCTAACCAGATCATCAGATTCTTGGGGGCAGAGATTGAGTCTTCTCCTCTTGAAGTCTCACAGCCCAGAGCCTTTAACTCCCCTGGTTTCTCAGTGTCCCCCTCTAACCCTGTTGGGGCCCCCCCATTTCCCTAGTGACTGTTTAGAGGCCAGGGGCCTATTACAGTGGGGAAGGAAGTATGGATGCAAATAATGTGTTTGATCACCACCTGCCCTCCTGCAAAAACAGAAGAAGTTTGAACGTTCAGTAGGCAACCTGAACTTAAATCCTGGGAAGTCTCTCCTCTCCCCCTCTTTCTGCTCTATCACCACCACTTCCATCCTGGGGAAAGGCCTTGGCCAAGAACACTAGAGAGAGCTCATGGATGACATGAGAAATACAGGCAGGGCGGCACAGAGCCTTGAACTTTCGGTCAGAAGGCCTGGACTCAAGTCCCCACTCTGTCAGCTGACAGCCCTGTGACCTGGGGTGGGTCTCCTGGGACTCCAGTCCAGAGAGCACGCTGCGGTCCCACAACAAACTGGTTTAGAGGAGCAGGGGTATGCAGTAGGGAAACCAACCATTCTGGCTTTCCCGGGACCGAGGGATTCCCTGGGATTCAGGACTTGCATGCCAAGGCCAGGAAAGTCTCAGACACACAGGGATGAGATGGTCGCTCACAGCTTTGGTTCTCCCTCTTGGTTCTGGCTCCTCCCCTCCCCAGACCCAAGTCACATGTCAGCACAGAGCAGCCTCTGGGCCCTTTGGCCCCACGGCTGACCCATGGGACCCCATCTATGCAGGAAGGAGGCAGAGGAGGAACAAGACTTCCGAGTTGCCACCACCAGGTTTCCACAGGTTGGCATCAGTTCATTGCTTGAGACAGGAGGGTGGGGTAGATTCTCTTACAGACTCAACGTACGGCCAATCCAGTCTAGCCAGGTGACCACAGCCCTGACAGCCGGGAAGCCTGGTCCATGCCACTCTCCAGAGTCTTGGGGAGATGGGATTCATGACAACCCCAGTTCGCACTGAGCCCTCTACTCCTCCCCACAAGAGCTTATTGGGCTCATCAACCTGATGCTGGCAAGAGGCTGCAGGGTGGTCTCAGCTGGGCCCCCACCCCACCACACCAGGAGCTCCAGGAGAGCCCCATGGGCCTCTGCTCAGACCCGCACAGGCTGCCCTGCCATGGAGATCACCGCAAGCACCCTGCCGCCCTATCGGAGAGACATGCTGTGTTTTCAATTACAGTCCCCGTTTCTTTCCTGGTTCGGGCTCGAATGCCAGGCTATATTAGGTCATGCCGAGCCGGCCCTGTTGTGCTTTCTCATTAGCCGCATCACATCGTATTTTTAGGGGCAGCCAAGACCAAGACAATGCCAGAGAGCTGCTTTTCTTCCTGAGTCCCCAAATACCACCTCCGTAAAAAGATTATGCTGGGAGGTCCAAGGGCCCCCATAGCTGCTGCTGCAGACAGCAAAGGCACCGGCTCTGAGAGGAGTGGCAAGTGATTGGATGGACCAGAGGCAATGAGGGAAGTGGTCCCTCTGCCTGTCTTTTCGTCCACTTCAGACACCTACCGTTACCACCCCAAAGCCATGTGGAGTTCCTGGTTTCTCGTGCCCTGGGACAAAAGGACAGAGATCCAAGACTCTTGTGAGGACCAGACTGCCTTCCCCAGAGCAGCCTCTCCTGTCCCTCCCATCTTTTTGCAGACCCAGAGCACTGCAATGTGAGGTTCCCATACTCTGGGGTCTTCCCTGTCCCTCACCACTACAGCAGGAACATTAAAGCTTGCAAAGCACTGCTTCCTCCATGGTCTCATCTGACCTACCTGTGAGGGTGGTGTTAGGATACCTATTTTACAGATGGGGAAACTGAGGCAGTGAAAAGGGAGGTGATGCGTCCAAGCCACAGAGGAGTAAGTAGAAGGGTCGGCCTCCACATGGCCCCAGGGGCTCGGCTCGGCTCAGAGCTGGACCCAGATGCCCATTCTTGTCCACACACTGGAAACCAGGGAGGGGCCACTGTTCCTCGGTTTCCTCTCCCTGAAGCTCACTGCCCACCTGCAGAGCGTGGGGGGTCCCACAAGTGCCAGCACTCTCTATACCTCACTCCCAGCCCAGCTTCCTCGAGCCAGGACAGTCACCTTCCAGGGGGCTGAGGACCAGGGAAGCAGAGAGAGAGCAAGTCCCGCCTGTGAATTTCCACTTGTCTCTGCCCTCTGTCCCTGTCCAGGCTTAGATCAGTCTCTCTCCCTCCTTACACACAGACATACACACACACGTGTGTACACAGATGAGTCTGGGATCCAGCATCCCAGAGACCCCCATGCCATCTCAGGTTGGAGGGGGGGGGTAAGCCTGTTCCTCCAGGGAACTTTGCATGGAGCCAATGTGCAAGGGCAGAGGGTGAGGGGTGGCTCCCAGGGTGGATACAGTGGTCACCATGGGACTGAGATAATAGGAATGAAGGCCCATTTGAATGCAGCCATTTTGAGAACAGACTTCCCTGGTGGCTCAGATGGTAAAGAATCCACCTGCAATGCAGGAGACCCAGGTTCCATGCCTGAGTTGGGAAGATCCCTTGAAGGAAGACATGGCAACCACTCCAGTTTTCTTGCATGGAGAATTCCCACGGACAGAGGAGCCTGCTGGGCTATAGTCCATGGGGCTGCAAAGAGTTGGACACACTGAGCGACCAAGCACAGCACACACAGCTTTGAGAACAGGGCTGGTACCTCCCAGATTCCTTCATCCATGAGATCCTTAGGGTAAGACTGCAGACGGAGAGCAGCAGGACCCCCTCCAGATGTGTTCCATGCTCTCTGAGCAAGCGGGGCCAAGGCAAACCATTTGTCCACAGCTCTTTGGCTTCCACCCCTTCATGTCAATCACAGGTCCTGGGTCAGGACAGAGACCACCCAGCAGGGCTGGGTGCCCAGGGAAGGGCACCAGAGCAGCAGGTCAGTCCACCTCGTATAAGTGGCTGCAGTCACTTTGGCTTCCACCTCAAGCCACGAATCCAGGCTGACTCTTTCGAGGCGCAATGCAGCCCTGGGGCACTGAACACAGACTGGAACACAGAGCAGGCATTTAGCCTTCCTCTCACTGGCCACTACTTCCTCCCTCTTCTGGCTACTCCCCTCCACACCCAACTTCTGCCCTCAGACTCTTCCTTCACATTCAGTGGCCACTCCCACCCCCCAGAGAGCAAAGGCCCAGGACCAAAAGGCCACACTAAACACCCTCGACATGCCGGGTGCTACGATAGATGCTGGTCGGGGGAGAAGGAGAGGTGGATTTGCAGACAACTGAAGCATACTCTTAAGCCTGCCCAGTGGTTTCAGGCTAGTTTGAGAGAAAGAAAAGGCTCAGAGACCCACCCCCTATGAAACCAAATAACAGGGCAAAACAAATATCCAGAATTCATCCCTGTACCTGGTGGAAGCAACATTTAGAAAAAGATTCTAAATGAGAAGAAAACATGGAGGAATTTTAAGAGTTGATGAGACTCCAGGTTATCTAGGAAAGATGAGAGAACTGTGGTTCCCAGACACTCCACTCCCTCTGGAATCAGCGTGTAGGGAACACGGGTCTGCAGACCACAGTGTCCATGCTCTTGACCACAAGGCTTCCTCATTTTTCACTGGACTCACCTTCACACATTATTGGCACTTACAGGATTCATGCCCAATCACCGTTGCACAGTTTTGAAGGCTGATCATCTACAAAAATGTGAAAAGAGGCAGAACGTAAGGGCAGAAAGTTGGAAACCCAAACGGCCCATGCTCTCAGCTCATATTGTTTCATTTTGCCAACTAGATCAAAGAAGAATATCCCCAAAACTCAACACACAAAAATATACAAGCATTCCAACAACTTCGAAATCCTTTTCCTGGAAGGCTTACCCATGAAATAAATCACTGGGTGGCTACAGCTCCCTTTAGAAACAGTCAGGATGTAGGTCATGAACTCAGTTGCCTTCAGTGCTGATGACTGGGTTGCAGCATTTGCTCAGCCAAGGAACTGTTATGAGAACAACTGCTCTGTCCTCTTTTAGCAACACATGAAGAATAATCTGGATCCTGGGAGCCCAGATGACCAGGAATCTTCCACCTCCTACCCACAGCATAGAAGAATTCCAGGAATCAATGGATGATTGAAAGTTCCTCTCCACTCATCCAAGGAGCTGTACCAACTCATCTTATACATTCAACCTGTTGGTTCCCATAAAACAATAAGTGCTCCCATAAAACAACAAACAACAAGTGGGTTATGGGTTTCCAACTTTCAGACAAGTTCAAAGAACTGATTAAGGCTATTGAAAACCAAAAGCAATGTTATCAACGCAGTTTGGATTAGATTGGTTCAGTTCAGTCGCTCAGTCCTGTCTGACTCTTTGAGACCCCATGAATTGCAGCACGCCAGGCCTCCCTGTCCATCACCAACTCCTGGAGTTCACCCAGACTCATGTCCATCGAGTCAGTGATGCCATCCAGCCATCTCATCCTGTCGTCCCCTTCTCCTCCTGCCCCCAATCCCTCCCAGCATCAGAGTCTTTTCTAATGAGTCAACTCTTTGCATGAGGTGGCCAAAGTACTGGAGTTTCAGCTTTAGCATCATTCCTTCCAAAGAATGATATAAGCATCTGAATGCAGAGTTTCAAAGAATTGGATTAGATAGCTGATCCTAACACAAGGACCAAGTGACGCCAATTAAAGAAGCAAAACAACTAAATGCCCTTCAAAGTCAGGCAGCCTTCGAAGATGCAGACATAGAGAACATACTTGTGGACACAGTGGGGGAAGGAGAGGGTGGGGCGAACTGAGAGAGCAGCAGGAAACATACATATTACCATATGCAAAATAGAGAGCCCATGTGAATTTGCTGTGTGACACAGGGAGCTCAGCCCAGTGCTCCGTGACCACCTAGAGCGGGGGGATGGGAGGGAAGTTCAAGAGGGAGGAGACACATGTATTTCTGTGGCTGATTCATGTTGTTGCATGGCAGAAACCAGCACGATATTGTAAAGCAATTATCCTCCAATAAAGTTTCTTTAAAAAAATCACGTAGCCTTTGAGAATATTGATGAAGTGACTTTGACCCAAAGGTCACAGGGCTGGCTCCATTAGGATTTTCTTGGTGGCAGGTGACAGAAAACCCAGTTGAGATTGGCTTAAATAAAAGCAAGGGAATTTAATTGCTTATGAAAATTTTTTTTAAGTCTGGAGGAAGATCTTACTTCATATTCATCTGGATTGAGGGCTAAACTGATGTCACCAAGATTCCATCCCTCTCAGACTCTGCCATCTACCACAGTGAACCCAGGTGATAAGTGAACTCAGCTGGTCCCAACAATACTAGCAAAAGACTTCTGTCTCTGATGGGTTCAGAGGTGGGACCATGACTACCGTGTTCTGAATGTTTGCATCCACTCAAAATTTGTATGTTCAAATTCTAACCCCCAATATGATGATATTAAGAGGTGGGGCATTTGGGAGGTGCTCAGGGCATGAGAGCAGAGCTCTAATGAATGGCATTAGTGTTTCTCTAAAAAGGACCCTGAAGAGTTCTCTTGTCCCTTCTGCCCCAGGAAGATACAAGCCTTAAGCCCAGAAGAGGGTCCTCACCCAACCACGTTGGCCCCTGGATCTTGGGCCCTCTGGCCTCCAGGTCTACGAGAAATAAGTTTTTGTTGTTTACAAACCACTCAGTCTGTGGCGTCGTAGTCCATGTCACAGCAATGTGAAGGGACAAGGGCAACGACAGTGATGTGCAGAAGGTCACACAAATGGTCTGACCCCAGGAAGAGCTCAGACTTGGAGTCTCACAAAAGGTACCCTACATCTCCTGCCTCTCTCCACCTTGCTCCCATGGTCCTATACCCTTCACTCCCCCACCATGGGAACTGCCCAGGTTCAGCCGTGTACATGAGCCCCGCAGAGAGTGAGTCACCCCTGTCAGCATCCTAGTAAGGCCCCAGGGACTGGGTCAGGGAGGTATGCCCAAGACATTCTGCACGTGTTTCTGGGACAGAGAGCAGGCATCACTGTCACTGACCAAGTATCAACAAGAGAAGCCAGACCCAGAGGACAACAGCAGGTGCCCAAACCGAAACAAAATGAATTGAGAGTCAGTGACCACGGTGGCTGCCAGGACAGCCAGCAGTCAGACGAGGGCATAGGCAAGTGAGCTGCAGTGAGTGGTTCAGGACCAAGACTGTGAACAGTGAGCACAGCCAGAGCTGCTTGTGGGTGAGCAAGTGTGATGATAGGGAGGCCCAGATCCTGCCAGGTGCAGACTGCATGACAGAGAACACAGAGCGGCTACTAATGTGGGCCCAGCGTGACCCTGACTTTGAGGCTTCCTCTCGCAGTCTCCATGGAGAGTGGCAGGGAGCAGCTGAGTCACCCAGAGAGCAAAGCAAAGGCTGGTGTCTCTGCTGCACACACAAAAGACCATTGGGATGTGATTGGAAAGCACTGAACCATGTGAGCTGATCAGTTCTGAGCATTTTCCAGTCCTTCCCTGCCAGGTCAGGGCCAGTCTTAATGAGCCGAGACCACCTTTTGTGTTTGGGCTAAAAGCTGGGGCAGGAAAACCTACCCCCACTAACTCCACTGTCCTGAGTACAGACAAATGTCTAGATCACCATTCTGTTTTAACCTGTCTAAAATGGGTAGCTAGGCTTCCCTGGTAGCTCAGCTAGTAAAGAATCCACATGCAATGCAGGAGACCCCGGTTCGATTCCTTGGTTGGGAAGACCCCCGAAGAAGGGATAGGCTACCTACTCCAGTATTCTTGGGCTTCCCTAGTGGTTCAGGCAGTTAAGAATCCGCCTGCAATGAGGGAAACCTGGGTTCGATCCCTGAGTTGAGAAAATCCCCTGGAGGAGAGCATGGCAACCCACTCCAGTATTCTTGCCTGGAGAATCCCCATGGGCAGAGGATCCTGATGGCCTACAGTCCATGGGGTTGCAAATAGTCGGACACAACTGAGCAACCTCACATGTAATGGTTATATATATATACACACACACATATATATTTGCAGAATGAAATGGCTAGGCCACAGTACCCAGATATCTGATTCAACATTATCCAAGATGTCTCTGAAAAGGTGTTTGTATTTTTTTAAAGATAAGATTAACATTTAAATCAGTAGACTTTGAGTAAAGCAGCCTGCCATCCATAATGTGGGTGGGTCTCACCCGTCTGCTAGAGCCTTAAGGGAAAAAGACTGACCTCCCCCAAGCAAGAGGGTACTTGGCCGGCAGACTACCTGTAAACTGCAGCTCTTCGATGGGCCTCCAGCCTACCCTATAGATATTGACCTTGCCAGCTTCCACAATTGTGTGAGTCAGTTCTCTAAATTAATCTCCATAGATAGGCAGCTGTACTGTGCTTAGTCACTTCAGTCATGTCTGACTCTTTGTCACCCCATGCTCCATAGCCTGCCAGGCTCCTCTGTCCATGGGATTCTCCATAGGTTGGAGTGGGTTGCCATGCCCTCCTCCAGGGGACTGTCCCAACCCAGGGATCAAACCCAGGTCTCCCGCATTGCAGGCGGATTCTTTACCATCTGAGCCACCAGGGAAGACTAAGAATACTGGAATACGTAGCCTATCCCTTCTCCAGGGGATCTTCCTGACCCACAAATCGAACCGGTATCTCCTACATTGCAGGTGGATTCTTTACCAGTTGAGCTACCAAGGAAACCCATAGATAGGCAGATATATAGGTAAATTCATAGATACAGAGACACACACATACAAACATCGTACCGGTTCTGTGTCCGGAGAACCTTGACTCATACACCATCTCTCTGGGTTTAAAAGCTGAAACCCTTTTCCATATTCCCAAGCACTCATCCCACTGCCAAATGAGAAGTATATAGATATATTAAGACAAATGGATAGACAGACAGACAGACAGATAGATGGATATTGGGTTGGCCAAAAAGTTCATTTGGGGTTTTTTGTAAGATGTTATGGAAAAACCCCAATGAACTTTTTGGCCAATTGGTAGGTAGGTAGGTGGGTAGATAATAGATAGAAGATATATAATATTAATAGAGAGAGATACAGTACTGCCCTCTGTGTCCTCCATCACATCACACATCATTCACTCACTGTATCTGACAAATGTTTACTGGTACCTACTAGGGGTTTCAGGTGCCAAAGACTCAGCAGATAACATAGCTCCTCCCTCTTTGGAACTTAAACTCTCAAACATATAAAACATGATAAACATGTAGAAATGAAATGATAGCCAGGCCATGACATTGTGGGGAAAGGTAATATTTTACCCATTTTTCAGAGGGTAAAAACCTGTGAGGTTCTGGAAAATGAAACATGTCCAAATTTATATAGACAGCCAGAGATGGAGCCACCATGTAACTCCATGTCTAACACCAGTGTCCAAGCCCCTTATCCAGGTGCTGGAGAGGTTGGGAGAACTTTAGGCGAGGGGATGCTGAAAGGGGAGAGATCATTCCAAAAGCAAAATATCCACATTTCTCATGCTTTCCTCTTGGTTTATGTCTGAAACTCTTCTGACAAAAGTTCCCCCATGAAGTGGGTACAGTAGAGTTGGTGAAGACACCAGTCTTTGGACCCAAGCCATTTGAGCAAGAAGAAAGAGTGGTAGAAAGATGCTCCCTCAGAGCCTTGGAGGATGGGCTGGGCTGAGGGCAAGCCCAGGAACAGCCCCTCTGATTGGCAGCATGGTACCCTCCCCACACACCCCTACTGGCCACCTTCACGAACAGGGAAGGATGTCAAAAAGGAGTCAGACCCGAGGTTTAAGCCCTGAAATAACTGTTGTCAAATCCCAGGTTCCTCCCATCACTAACATTAAAGAGTCCTGGGGTGTAGCTTGGCTTTAATGTTTAGATGTGATTTTGCTAGGCAGCCGGGGAAGGATGGTGTGGTTTTCCACTTGTAGGAGAAGCAAAGTCATGGAGACAAGGACAGAGTGCTATCATCAGAACACAGTAAACCAGCCTGGGGTGCAGCAAGGCAGGAAGGAGCACTAACCTGGCCACCAGGAGACTTCGGTTTCAGGGCTGCTTCAGGAGAAACCATCGTGGTCACTATGGATCTGGTCTGGGTCTTGAAGTTTGTCCAGTCCTACCCTCTGGCTCTAATAAAGAACACAAGGTCTTGCTTTCATCCAGCTGGAAAGAGAGAAAGCTAAGAGACTGACACGTCAAATTACCATCACAAATCTCCCTAAAACAGCAGTTCAGAAGCCATGATGCTGGCACCATCCAAACCAGCCAGCCCAGCCTGACTCAGCTTAGAGCAGCTTCCAAGCTGGAGCAGAAAAGACTGGCAGTATTGGTTTCTATGGGCTTCCCAGGTGGTGCTAGTGGTAAAGAACCCACTTGTCAATGTAGAAAACATAAGAGACAAGGGCTCAGTCCCTGGGTCAGGAAGATCCCCTGGAAGAGGGCATGACAACCCACTCTAGTATTCTTGCCTGGAGAATCCCCTGGACAGAGGAGCCTGGTGGGTTACAGTCCATAGGGTTGCAAAGAGCCAGACATGACTGAAGCAATTTAGCACACACACATTTGTCTCAGCCCTACGTGAGCACTGGCCTGGGCAATTGACTAAAATGCTAGCAACCATCATCTCCAAGTTACAGGTGGGGAAAATGAGGTTGGTCATCTGTTGAAGGTTAAAATCAAGGGGAGGTGCTGGAACCAGGATTATAATCAGATCTTCTGACTCCCAAGTCTTAAAGTGTCCTTCTCAGAAATCCCAGCCATCCTCTCCAAGACCCAAACTCATTCTCTGGGAACTTCTGGGAGAGACAGGTCAATGGCAAATAATAAGCTCATGTTGAAAGCGTAGGGACTAGATTTCAAGCAAACGATCAGGTATGAAGTGTCAGAGGGAGGGGTGCACAGGCACCGTGAGTCTGCAGCTGAAAGTGCCTCATGGCAGGCAGAGTAGACAGGTGTGCCAAGTTACAGGTTTCCTGAACTTGCAAACAGAGGGCTTTTCCCCTGGAGGGGCCTGGTTAAGCCTAGTGCAGGAATAAGGGGGGCGAGTCCCAGATTTCTGGATTATCAAATCTCCTGGTCCCAAGCAGAATCCACGGGGTGCTGAGGGCCTCCAACTCTCATGATCTCACATTGCCAACAAGCCTTTGAGGGGCTCAGGGGACACACAGACCTCGATTCTCATGGCCTCCTCTAATCCTCCCTGATTGTGGTAAAGATAAGGCGTGTGTGTGCATGCAGTCGCTCAGTCCTGACTCTTTGCGAGCCTATCGACTGTAGCCAACTAAGCTCCTCTGTCCATGGGATTCTCCAGGCAAGAATACTGGAGTGGGTTGCCATGCCCTCCTCCTCCAGCGGATCTTCCTGACCCAGGGATCAAACCTGCCTCTCTCATGTCTCCTGCATTGGCAGGCAGGTTCTTTACCACTAGTGCCACTTGGGAAGCCCCAGAGATAAGGCTGCTGAGGTTCAAATCATGCAGGGAGTCAGACCAAGTCACATGACCAGATCTACAGCCCACCGAGATAGACTGAATTAGGGTTAGGGTTAGGTTAGGGTTGAATTAACCCTTCAAGATGGTTTCATGTAACCAGAAACAGGAAGCTCTGAGCCTGGGACTCACCCTCTAGAGATGGAAATCCACAGAGGGTGGGGCGGTGGTGTGTACTAGTATTTTGCCAGCAAAGACTTCTCTGAAATCCCAGTGTCTGGGTCTGCACCAAGTCTGGCACTGCCTTTGGGTAACCTCAGGGGATGCAGGAGCCCTGGACTTTCCAAGCTCCTATCATCTCTTCGCTACTGCTCCTGAGATGCCTCACCCCATCAGTCCCCACTCAGCAGCCAGAATATTGTTCCAAACAAAAACCCTCTGATCACTTTCATCCTCCGCTCCAAATCCCTCCAGTGGCTCTGCATTGCCCTCGAGATGAATCTTTCCAAATGGCTGTGTGGCCTGGTCCCAACCGTCTCCAGCCTCTTCGCCCTTCTGTCAGTCTCTCAGGACATACGGTCCAAGCAGGGTGGACTTCATTTAGTGACCGGAACAAATGGCGCTCCTCTCTCACCCCCAGCCCCTTTGCCAGACCTACCTGCCCATCCCTCTGTCCTCACCCAGCGGTCACTCCTCTAAGCCCCTCCCCTGACACCTTAGCCCAGGCCAGGTTCCCCCTCAGTGAGCCCCTGTCTCCCACTTTTGTCAACCTGCTTACCACTCCCCTGTACCCACTTAATATCTGTCTCCCCGTCAAAAGAAGAAGCTCTGCAAGGTCAAGATCCTGATTATCTTACCATTCTATCCCCAGCACCAAGCACGAATGGAACGCTATCAGTGATATTAGCTTGGGAACAGCTCCAAAAACTCGTTGTTGAGTGAATGAACGGATGGAGAAAGGAATCTGTCGTGCATTAAACTCTCAGGCCTCCGCTGAGGTTCATCATTTGTTGTTGCTTAGTCACGAAGTCGTGTCCGACTCTGCGACCCCATGGACTATACCTGCCGGGCTCCTCCGTCCATGGACTTCTCCAGACAACAATACTGGAGTGGGTTGCTGTTTTCTCTTTCCGGGGATCTTCCCGACCCAGGGATTGAACCTGTGTCTTCTACATGGGCAGACAGAGTCTTTACCTCGGAGCCACCGGGGAAGCTTCCTCTGGGGCTAATGGCATGAAAAAGCATCCTGAAGGTGTATATCTGTGAGCAGGAAGGCCAAGGGGTGCCCTCAGGTGCTGGGTAAGGAGCAGCCGTGTCCCCAGTGTACCCAGGGCACAGATGGGGTCACTGACCTGGGCCAGTGCCCACCCCACCCCACCGAGGCCCCAGTCTGCTGGTCATCACTGCCAGACAGCCCAGTGTCTGCTTCTCGGCTGTCTAAGCTGGACCTCACAGGCATGAGGCCAGTCTAGAGAGCTTTGGTCAAAGGGTGCCTGGGGCTCTCTCTCACCGGATGGGCCAGATGGCAGGTATGTGGGTCTGTGTGTCGGTGTGTGTGCCCAGTCTGATCTGCTCATAACAAGCCCAACATACACCCTCCCACCCACGAGGTCTGCCCAGCGGCCCACAGAGCTGGCCACAGACACGCTGAAGAAACGAGGTGCTGGCCTCCCGCCAGCCTGTCTCCCCCAGACTGGCATCGCTCAGCCTTTCTCAAGCGGCGGGTTCTGTGCTGGATGTTGCCCGCCTACCCCGTGCCTACCACCTCTGCCGTTGCCCTCCTGCTCTGAGCCCAGGCCGGTGGCCGGTTGAGGGCAGAGGAGGTGTTATCCCCCAGGCTCTCTCCATGCCCACTGGCTACAGTGACCCTGACCAAAGGCACCTTCCAGACACCCTCCCTGCAAACTGCAACTCTAATATTTGAGTTACAGCCCTCTCCCCTCAGTCCTCTGACCCCTGGCAGCTCCAGGGTGTCACTGCCCCTTGGTGCTTTAACCCTGATGCGCCTTGTACTAAGAGTACGCTCTTAATCCCTCATCACTTACCTTCTCAGCTAACCATCTTGTTTTTCTCAGATGCAAATTTCAAAGAGGGCCAAGTTCCTGCCCTTGAGCGGAACTGAAAGAACCTGACAGGCCACTCCCAACTGGCCTTCCACACCCTCCTGAGCTCCCTGGGGTCAGACTCCCCTTCCACGGGACAGCAGCTGCTAAGGAAACTGCAAAGAACCAGTGCCACCTCTCCAGAACAGTCCACCCCTCCTCCCAGCCTCCTCCTCTGGCTCAGCTCCACTGCCTGGTAGGGGAGAGGGACTGCAGCCTGGGGGTTGGGGTGGGGGGACGCCTCACATCTAAGGCAAGGACAGGAGAGAGCAGACACTTAAAACCCATCAACAGAAAAGTCTGGTGAGACCCCTCGGCCCAGCAAGATCCAACAAGTATTTCTGCAAACACCATTCACTGAGATGCTCCGTAAAAAAAAATGAAATTCTGCAGTCCAGGGAGTTTTGGAAACCTAACACACCATATCATCTCCTCTCGGAGAATCGCAATCCACACTGGCATAATTAAGACTAAGAAGACCTAAAGAAAAAGTACCTGTTAAAGATTGTTTTTTGTTTTTGCTTTCTTTCTGGCCACACTGCACATGGGATCTTAGTTCCCTGACCAGGAATCAAAATCTTGCCACTTGCGTTGGAAGCGTGGAGCCTTAACCGCTGAACCCCCAAGGAAGTCTCGAAAAGGTACCTATTAAAGGTCACTGAACCAGCATTTCATCAGCTATTAATAGATGATGTGGTTGGATAGATAGAGAGGCTGAGGATAGATGGGAGATAGAGATTGAGATTAATTTTTATAGTTATATAAGTACAATGAAACACAGTTTTAAATTGCAGGGATCCAGACCAACCATTTTCATTTTATAAATGAAGTCATGGGGGCTCAGAAAAGCTTTTACCCAAGGTCACACCACAGCACTAGAATCCAGGCCTCCTGATGCCTAGTCCAGGCTTTTTCCAACAGGCCCTGTTTCTTTTTTTTGCTTGACTCTAAACCCCAGGACTTCTGGTAATCAAAGAGATCGATGCTATTTTCAAGACAGACTCTGGTGTTTGTGATTAATCTCAGTGACTCCACAGGGCTTCCCTTGCAGGCATGCCCTCTGCTGAGGAAGGCGCCCTTTCCTGCATCCCAGACTCCAGGTCGACCGTGGAGGGTGGCAGGGCCCAGGGCAGAGGCTGCAGGTGAGGGTGACTTTGAGCCCTCACTCTGGATGCTGAGCCATCCTGGTGGCTCAGACAGTAAAGAATCCGCCTGCAGTGCAGGAGACCTGGATTCAATCCCTGGGTTGAGAAGATCCCCTGGAAGAGGGCATGGCAACCCAACTCCAGTACTCTTGCCTGAAGAATCCCCACGGACAGAGGAGCCTGGTGGGCTACAGCCCATGGGGTTGCAAAGAGTCAGACACAACTGAGCGACTAAGCAAAAAACAAAAAGAAAAAACAATCTTTAACCGGTACTTTTTCTTTAGGTCTTCTCAGAGTCTTGGCTAGGCCAGTGTGGATTGTGATTCTCCGATTCACACACACAGCTTGAGTTTGGGAAGTGGGCTTCCTGACAGGTGTCCCCAAATGGGAACAGACATTTGACAGGACATCTTCAGTGATGAAGTTGGAGACACAAAATCTGGGGACTGACTTAGGCCTTGGGGTGTTATATAGGCCTGGCACTGTTCCACAGGGCTCAGCTGCTAGAACCAGAGTTGCCTTCCCACCCGTCCTCCCTAAGCCTAAGTCTTGGCATCTCTGAGCTCCTGCATCTTACTCCCTGAGCCCCCAGCCACAGCCATCTCTCCCACACTGCACACTCACAGCACAGAGATGTGTGTGCGTGTGTGTGTGTGTGTGTGTGCACATGCTCACTCAGTTGTCAGATTCTTTGCAACCCTATGGACTATAGCCTGCCAAACTTTTCTGTTTATGGACTTTTTCCAGCAAGAATACTGGAGTGGGTAGCCATTTCCTCCTCCAGAGGAGCTTCCTGACCCAGGGATTGAACCCACATCTCTTGCATTGGTAGGTGGATTCTTTACCACTGAGTCACTAAGGAAGGGGCTGCTAATGCCAGAGACCCGGGTTCAATCCTGGTCTGGGAAGATCCTCTGGAGAAGGAAATGGCAACCCACTCCAGTATCCTCGCTGCGGAGAATTCCATGGACAGAGGAGCCTAGTAGGCTATAGTCCATGATGTCACAAAGAGTCAGACATGACTTAGTGACTAAATACACACACACCAGGGAAAACCCTCCTCCAGCCCTTTAGCAGAGAAGAAATTGAACTGAGACTTTCAGGAAAGACAGACCCTTGGGGCTTAGGCTCAAAGGAGGCTGCCCGCCCCCAACTCCAGGCACTGGGTGGGAGTGAGCCTGGCAAGACATGCTTCAGAGCCCAAAGCCAGTGGCTTTTGGTGCCCCAACCAAAATCACGTAAAATAGAAGACTTCACCACAAAAACAGACCCAGGTAATCAGGATCAGATATAGACCGGAAGTCCTAGACTGACAGGCTTATCTCCTCATCTTTAGACTGAGATCCTCAAATCCCGTCCCCCACCCCAGACCTATTGGACTGCGGCTTGAGGCCTCTGCAGTGAACAGTGGTGCCCCCAGCATCCTAGCCTCAGCTCCAGCCCTCTCTCCCCTCCCTTCCCCAGGTCTCATCCATCTCTGGGGCTTCTCTGCTGCTGGGGTGGGGCAGGGAGGGCCTGCCCTCTGTGGCTCTAGTGCCCACACTTCCCCTTTCTCAGAGAGCAGGGCCACTTCCCTGAAGACAGCAGTTAACATCAAGCAGTGTTTGTATCTGCCCCTGTGTCTGGGATACACAGCCCAGTCTGGGGGCCTGTCGGGCTGGCCTATCGTCTGCCACTGTTTGCCTTTGGGGCAATGGGTGCCTTGAGCAAGCTGGGAGAGAGGAGGCTGCTGTGGGGATAGGGAGCAGGGCACAGCCCCAGACAGGGCAGCCTTGATGCCAAAGGCTGTGGCTTCTGAAGCTCCAGGCAAGGGTTGCTGGAGCCAAATGCCTGTCCACTGTCCTGTCTTCAGAGTCAGAGCATCTGATGCTAGAGGACACTCCCTCCCACCTCTAATAAAACCCCTCAGAAACATGGTCTTCTTTCTTCCAGGCCCCTCAAAGCCCAGATCCCTTCTAAGGGCTCTGCACCCTCCCACCCCTGCATACCTACCCTAACCCCTGTGCTGTGCTGTGCTTAGTCGCTCAGTCATGTCCGACTCTTTGCGACCTTGTGGACTGTAGCCCACTAGGCTCCTCTGTCCATGGGGGATTCTCCAGGCAAGAATACTGGAGTGGGTTGCCATGCTCTCCTCCAGGGGATCTTCGCAACTCAGGGATCAAACCCCAGGTCTCCCGTATTGCAGGCAGATTCTTTATCGCTTGAGCCACCAGGGAAGCCCAAGAATACTAGAGTGGGTAGCCTATTCCTTCTCCAGGGGATCTTCCCAACCCAGGAAAGAACTGGGATCTCCTGCATTGCAGGCAGATTCTTTACCAGCTGAGCTATGAAGGAAGCCCACCCTCACCCCACCCCAAAAAAGTTAATAAGGAGATATTGCAGGTGCTGCCCAGAGGGAACACCTGGAGGCGAACTGATGATCTGCTTCTGGGGCATCCAGAGCTGGGCTGCATGCGTGTTGTAAGTGGCTGGTCTTACAAACCCGTCTCCCCCCAGACTTGGACCTGTGGCTTGGGATTGCCCCTCAAACCCAGCTCCTGGGACGGTGACTCTCCTTCACCAGCACAGCCTTTTATAATACACACATGAGAACTATTAATATTCCACTCTTGGCCAGTTGCTTTCAACAGAAGGTCACCCAGAGCTGGAGGACCCTGAGCAGGTCACTTCCTCTAAGAAGATGAGGGGCTGAATTCCTGGATTTCTAGACCCTTCCAGCTTCAAAGTGCCATCACCATAACCACAGGGCAAGGGTCGTAAGCCCTCCTAGACATAGGGAGAGAACTCAATATTACAGGAATGCAACAGGAAGGATCCCAGCCTTTGGCCAGAGACAACTCAACCGATCAAATATGTGGTTCTGTTTAGGTTTATACCACAATTGCTTCATATACCATGCTTGCGTGCTAAGCTGCTTCAGTAGTGTCTGACTCTGTGACCCTATGGATTGTAGCCCACCAGGCTCCTCTGTCCATGGGATTCTCCAGGCAAGACTCCTGGAGTGGATTGCCATGCCCTCTTCCAGGGGATCTTCCCAAATCAGGGACTGAACCCTTGTCCCAGGCATCACCTGCGTTGGCAAGCAGGTTATCTACCACTAGCATCACCTGGGAAGCCTATCCCGTCCTATGGGCTATGTACCACATGTTGTATACATTACATTGTTAGGTCTGGTACACATTTGGAGTATATGGCATAATTGGTGTATCTACCACACTTGGGCGATGGATACATTTTGAGGAATAACACATAAAACACTGCAGCATGCACACACTCTGTGTATATCTACACACTCAGGGTGTATACCTGCACACTTGGAATACATCCAGTGCTCTGGAGATATAGCACACCTTGTGTAGAGACTCCACTGCTGGGAGCATTCTGCGAAGTCTTAGTGATATAACTCTGGCAAGACTCTGGGGTGAACAGTACAGACCCTAAGACCTGATCACCCTGCATGCAGTACACTTCCCCCACTGTGGTTAACCTTGAATAAATCCCTTGCCCTCTGAGACTCAGTTTTTTTCACCTGTTAGATGGGGATCATAACAGTACCTACCCTCAGGCTTTGGGGGACAATTAAATGAAACAGAGCTTATAACAGACTCACCATCGCATCTGGCAAAGAAGAAACAGATGATAAATGGCAGCTTTGTTACTGCTTGGCCTTTTAAAAGTGTTTTATAATGCATAAGTATTTTTTAATTTCAAATATACATAAATTCAGATGTTTCCAGAGTCTTAATGCTTTTGAAAACTCAGATAACAGACAGACCATTTAATTCATATTTATTTCACATTTGATCTGTAAACTTTTTGTTAAAAAAAATCCACTGTCATTAGCAACATGTGCTGACATTAATTTTTCTTTAGTGAAATATGAGCGCAGGCCTTAAAGAGTCTCTGTCTAAAACATAGGGCAACTTGGATGTAAACAAGGTCTCCACCCTTCTCCCTTGACTTTGGGAGTTTATCAATGACTTGATCTCAACCAGAAAAACAGGGAGGAAAAATGGACAACACTTTGATACTTAAGAGCTCTTGGGGCAGGAACTGTACAGTTGGGCAGGCCCATTTGTCTCTTCAAACTGTTTACTTTGGGCAAATTGTATCAGGTTTGCTTCTTCCACATAATTTCCACTTCTCCGCGTCTAAAAACAGCAGGTAAAAGATTTCCCACAGTCAGCACTCTGAAGGAGGGAGTGGTAACACATACATCTAAGATGGAAACATACATATTTTTCAAGCAGTGGCCCCAGAGGAAGGGAGGAAGGGGACACTGGAAAGAGAAGGTTTTAAAGTGCAGTACTGGAGTGAAAAAGGGTGCATCCGAGAATAATGGCTTTATACACAGGGCTGCTGCAAGGCAGAAAGGTTCATTTACTTCTGTCTTGATCCATCCTTGTAATATTTACATAGGACAAGGCAATTATGCTGTTAGGCACAGGGGTGGGGAAATGGACAGAAATCTTTTCCCCCTCAGGAAATCTCAACGCAAGTCCAGTCCCAAGGGACAGTCACCAGTTGCTGGTGAAAAGGACACAGAGAGGGTAATGACACCAGAAAAGGACTCACTTTGCAAAGAGGCTTGCCCTGAACTAGACACAATGTGTCTGCCTGGAGAGCATCTCCAGGATTCAAACATCAGTAGCCAGGATTCAAACATCAAAAGCCAAGAGACATTTAGGTCCCCATCCCCATCCCCATCCCCAAGTACTATCAAAAATAGTGTATATTTACAAGGGGGAGGGGGATGGGAGGGCCGGCAGGGCTGCCCTGAGCATTTGTTTAAAAATAGAGTTGGGGAAGGGGGACAGCAATTAGCCGGGGCTGGGTAACCCCCACCCCCACCCCATCTGTTAACCCTTTGGGAGCCCTCCATCCCCTCTGGCCTCTCGTGCTTGCTCTGAACGACTGTGACAGCTGGGCCCAGGTGAGGTGAAAATACTTTTAGGAAACAATACTGATTTGGGGCTGCCCAAGAACCCAGGAAGATGGCTCTGAGTGAGGAGCTGCCCTAACAATAATGAGGGGGTTGGAGTGGGGGGTGTGGCCCTCCCAGCCAGTACTTTTCTCAGGTAGGAGAGCGCAGATGCCCGCAAGAAGCGGCAGAGCCATCCTGGGGCCAAGAAACTAGGAACAGGCAGGACCCGGGTTTTGGCAGGACCACGTGGACGCGCCCCCTGGATCCCAGCTGCCTGCCGTCAGCGCAAGTCTGTTCTCCCGGCGCGGACTCCGCACTCACACGATCCGCTTCCTGTCCCCCCGGCAGAGGATCTTCTTGAAGGCGCGGCGGAAGTCGTGATTGAAGATGGTGTATATGACCGGGTTCAGCGAGCTGTTGCAGTAGCCGAACCAGAAGAAGAACTTGAAGAGCGTGGGCGGCACGGGGCAGCCGATGGCCGTGAGCGTGTAGGTGAAGAAGAAGGGGAACCAGCACACCACGAACACGCCGATGACCACCGCCAGCACGAAGGTGAAGCGCTTCTCGCGGTTCTGCCGCCCACGCCAGCGCGACGCCTTGGGGCCCCCGCCAGAGCGCTCCTCCGCCGGCCCGGCCGTGGGTGCCCCCGGCCCCGTCGCCCCCGGCCCGCGCCGCGGCAGGCTGTCCCCGGGCTTCACCTGGCTCGCCCGGGCCTTGCCTTTGGCCCGGGGCCCGCGCTCCGACCTGCGGGACCCCGGGGGCCGCTCAGCATGCTCAGACGAGGAGCTCTCCTCTAGGTCCAGCGCATCGGCGTCCGGCGGCCCTGCGGGCGCGGGCTCCCCCGGGGCACCATTGAGCTGGACCTGCAGCGACTCGACCTCGGCGCCCACGGGGCCCACGCCGCCGCGCTCCGGGCCCAAGCCGTTGGGCCTGCGCTCGGCGCCCCCTGGCAGCTCAGCGGCGGTGGCATCCGGACCCCGGCGACTGGGCGGCACGCGGGTGCGGCGCTTGGCGATCTGGTAGATGCGCACATAGACCAGGATCATGATCAGGCAGGGCGCGAAGAAGGAGCCGATGCTCGACGAGATGACGTACCACTTCTGGTCGTTGATCTCACAGCGCGGTTCGGCGGACGGCTGGCCACTCCTGCCTCTCTTCTTCTCGAAGGAAATGAGCGGGGGGAAGGAGATGACGGCCGAGATGACCCACACCGTGACGATGATGGCCTTGATGCGGCGTGGCGTGCGCTTCAGGTTGTACTCTATGGCCTGGGTGATGGACCAGTAACGATCCAGGCTGATGGCGCACAGGTGCACTATGGAAGACGTGCAGAAGAGCACGTCGAGCGCCAGGTAGATCTCACACCACGCCTTGCCGAAGTACCAGTAGCCCATGACCTCGTTGGCCAGCGAGAAAGGGATGACAAGCGTGGCCACCAGGATGTCCGCCGAAGCCAGAGACACCAGGAAGAGATTCTGGGGCGCCTTGAGCGCGCGGCTTGTGAACACAGCAATGATGACAAGCACGTTACCGAACACTGTGAACAGCATGAGCAGGCCAGCCAGGCACACCAGCGTCAGCGTCACCTGCAGGGAGTAGGGGGTGGCCCGGGCGCCGCCCCCTGGGGCCTCGGTCCCGTTCCAGCTCGCGTTGCCCGCGTCCGGCTGCAGGGAGCCCATGGGCGCGAAGCTGCCCTCGGCCAGCGGCTGCTCCTGGCGGAACATGAACGCGGGTGCCCACTCGCCTGGGCCTGCTGCCAGCTGCCTTCCGGCCCGGTGCCCGTGGGTCCTCCTCTTCCTCTCGCGCCCCGCTCGCCCCGCCGCACCTCACATGGAGAAGGGGCCTCAGGGAGGCCGGGCCCCGAGCTGGGGGACCGCTAGCGGCCCATGGGCCCGGCTCCCGCGAACCGCACCCGGTCCGCGCGCTTCGGGCTCTCGGGGTCGGCGCCTTCTCGCTCCCAGCTCCTAGATACAGCCAAGTTTTATTTCTAAGCGGCGGGAGAGAGTAGGTCGAACCGATGGGGAAAGAGATATTTATTCTTCAAGAAGAGAGAACAAAAATCATCGGTGGCCTGATGACTTGGAAAGATAACAGGAAATTAAATATATCTGTTTCTATATCTTTGACTCTTGAGCCTGAGCGAAAGCAAGAGGTCTTACCGTGTGCGGGGCCCGCCCCCAACCCGGGAGGCAGCCGAGGGGTGCTGATGCTGGCTTGGGGTCGTGTGTCTCTCTCCTTATATCTCCGAAGCGAACACCGACTCTCTCGCTTCCCCCAGACGCGGCGGGGCCGGCGGGGCCCGGGTTGGGGCCACGGTGCGGACTCTGCCGCCTCTCGGAGCGTCGCGGGACTTCCAAAGTTGAGTGCCCTGCTGGGGCTGGGGCGCAGCGCGCGGAGCTCGGAGACGGCGGCGGCGGCGGGATGAGGAATGTGGGGGCCGCATGAAGGCGCCCCCGTCCTCAGGCGGACCCGGGCGGGTGGGCGATCGGCCCTCCAGGAATCGCGACCGAGGCAGGAGGTCTCCTGGGCGTCGGCACGGCGAGCTTCGGGCGCTGAGCGCGACGGGACAGGCTGGGGTCCGAGGGCAGCGTGAGTTTGGGGAGGAGAGCAGGGCTAGGGAGAGAAGGTGCTGGGGGTGGCCGGGCGGCGGCGCGCCGGCTGCTAGGCGTCTGCACTGAAGCCCGGGCCGCTGCTTCTCCGCCGCACTAGCCGTGGACTGGTTTTATAGCCCCAGGATCAAGCCGGCGTTGCTGAGCAGCCGGCGTCAGCCCCCACGTGGGAAGCCGACCCTCCCCCGCCCCTTGCACCTCCCCTCCACGGGTCTAGCGCCCTCACCCAGCGCGGGACCCACTGGAACCCTGCCCCACTGGTGAGACGGGCCCTTTGGGGAGGCGGATACCCTGAGCGAGGGATTTAAAGGGCGTGCCCGGGGAGTGCCTGCTGGGAATTGGCCAAGCATCTCTGGGCGCGCCGAGCAGAACACATTGGGCACCCGGGAGTGGCCACATCGAGCTGAGTGGGACTTGGGAGGAAAGGGTGTTGAGGTCCCCTGGATGAATCGGGAGAAGCAATTACCGGTACAGGTCGCATCCGGAGCAACCCCGCCCTGGGCCGGGCCACACTTTTCCTGCAAGTGCTCCTGGCGGCGGGGCGAGTGGGGCTGGTGAGAGGAAGGCGCACGTTCGGATCCAACCCCTTTGGCGGAAAGGGAGGCAACACCCACGCGAAGTGGGCTCCGCCAGAGTTAGGAGCTCCACTGTGGGGAGAAACGGCCATTTGTGGTTCCAGCTGCAGAGCTGCTGCGAGACCTGAGCAGCCTGGGTCTGAACCGGCGCCCCCTAGACCACGGTGAGGAGGGGTCCTAGAGCGGAGGAGGCGCGTGGCGGCAGCGCGAGGGCGCACTGACACCTGCCGGCCGCACGCCGGCACCGCTGCCAGTCTACGCGGACGTCCGGAGCCTACTCTCGTCCCTGAGACTGCCTTCTCTCATATCAGGGCAAGTTTGGGTCCATGCTCGGGGACAGAGAACCCAGATTTTTTATTGCACTTTGTCATGTTGCAGAAATCTTCCTAACGCATACACTCGTGTGGCTACCCTCTCCCCGGCGAGAGTGAAGCTTGGGCTGATGAAGACACATCAGAAGAGGGCTCTGCAGGCATCAGAGCCCAGAGCTGGCAGCCCACCCTGCCAGTACAGGGCAACCCACGCTTCCCGCAGATCCCGGAGGCCTGGATCCTGCCTGACTGGTTGCTCTGCTCTGGTCTTCTCTGAACCATTGTGTCTTTGTTGAGGCCGAAAGCTAGACTTCTCCCCCCACCACATCCGCATTTCAGATGCACGCACACCAGTCTTTCAGTAAGACGAGGATGCTGACCAAAAGAAGAGAGAATGTTTTCCAGGTTCCATCTGATAGAAATAGCATGGAGAGGGGGTGAGTGCAGTGTTCCTCTGCATGCTCGGTGTCCTGAGATAGATTTTAACGGTTGCTAGAGTACCGGCTTGTATTGTGTTATCTGCACTTTTCAAATAAACAGTAGGCAGTTTAAGGGCAAGGCCCAGGAGGATGGAAACTGTCAGCAGGAGAGAGATTAGACCTAAAGAAAAGTTATCTTATTTAAGGGCCTACTAAACCAAAAAACCTTATGTAGTCAATCAAGCTGGAAGTTCTAAGGATGGAACAGATTGCTTCTCTGCCCAGCAGGGTTCAGGCTCAGGACTGAGGACTAAATTAAGGACCTTGAGCATCAAGGCTGAGCATCACCTTCAACACCAGCTGATGTCTACAGCCTCTGCCAGTGATACAGGCCAGTGATACAGTAATCAATGTGGTTGCTCTTGTAGATAGTCCTGAAGTCTGTGCTTTTCAAAGTATTTCACAGGTGTCTCCTGCAATCATTCCTCCAATTGGATGACCTCCCTTTCCAGATTTAATTCTGAAGAGCCTTTCTAATCCCCTTTTATGGAGCACCTGAAGAAAGTTAAGGCACTCTTTCCTCCCTCTGTTAAATCTATTTTCCATCTTCTAACCAAGTCTCAGCTCTGTATGTCCTGAGAGAAGAGATTCAGAGAGATTGCATGAGACTCAGTTGGAAATGTGGTCACGCTCACCTTTGCACAGAAACTAAGAGCCCCAGACCTCAAGTATGAATGCTAAGAGAGACAAATATCAAAGCCCATGGCAATCTGGGCTTCACTGTGTTGTTCACAGACCTTAGGGCCCGAGTTTTCATAGACCATCACCGCCTATCTCCACACCAGCTGCTGACACACATCTCTCCTTCCCATCTCATTTCAGAAGCAAAAAGGGAAATGAAAATAGAGGCCACAGGGCTTTCTTTTCTTGGAATCTCTGCTGCTAGCCTGTGTATAACATCTCATGTCACATTTTCTTAAATGCTTCCCAAACAGCCAGTCAGCAGCCAGTCAGCTTCTTAATTCCTGGGTTTGGAGTCTTTTCTCCTAAAATGGAAACAGGTTTTTCAAGGAGCTAGGGTCTTGGAGGCCAATTCAGGACAATTATTAATAATAATGATAGCTGTCTTTTGTTGAGTTCCTAGTACACAACATGTCTAAGGCTAGCTACAGAGCCTCTTCATATGCAGAGTTCTTCCTCTTAACATATGTGTTTGTCTCTCCGTTGTGTCCGACTCTTTGTGACCCCATGAGCTGTAGCCTGCCAGGCTCCTCTGTCCATGGAATTCTCCAGGCAAGAATACTGGAATGGGTTGCCATTCCCTTCTCCAGGGGATCTTCCTAACCCAGGCATCAAACCTGGGTCTCCCACATTGCAGGCAGATTCTTTACCGTCTGAGCCACCAGGGTAACACATGTATCTATCACTAAATGCTCTAGCTCCTTAGTTTGACACTCAGTGTCAGTATCTCTGAGCTTTAAAAGGCTATGTGGATGCTATTAGTTTTTTGATAGAAGATTTAGTGCTGTGCTTGCTTAGTGAGACAGCACTGAGCAGAGAGAGATGCACAAAGACAATAATTTCTATCCAAGCCTGTATATCTGCATTGCTTGGGAAGGTGAAAAAGACTTACTAGTGCTCCACCAAGGTAATTTTGATTCATCAGGGCTGTGATGGAATGCAGACTGTGTATTTTAACAAACCTCCTTGGGAGATGCTAACATGCACACTCAGTGAAGATTCACTGCTCTAAGTAATAAATAATAAATCTCACTGGGGGCAGGAGAGATGAGCAGTTGCCTTGGTGGGGGCATAAAGGTGGTGTCTAAGGAAGGCAGAGCTGCTAAGGATGGGCTCCAGATTGAGAATAACTGTCCTAGTTCTTCTGGGTCAGCTAAGAGGGTGTCATATTCTTCCAGGAACCAGAGGCATCAGGAAGTTGGCATTTCTGGCCTAAGGAGACGTCTAGGGCACACAAATGGAGGTCCACTATTATTTCTACTATTAATAAAAATACATACTACAGAGGATCTGAATAGACAATTTTCCAAAGACGGCATACAAAATGGGCAACAGACACATGAAAAAATGCTCAACATCACTAATCATCAGAGAAATGCAAATCAAAACTACATTGACTATCACCTCACACTGGTCAGAATGCGATTCTCCAAGTCTACAAACAACAAATGCTAGAGAGAATATCTAAAAAAGGGGATCTTCCTACACTGTTGGCAGGAATGGAAATTGGTACAACCACAATGGAGAACAGCAAGGAGGCTCCTTAAAAAGTTAAAATAGGACTACCATATGACCTTGCAATCCCACTCCTGAGCATATATCTGGAAAAAAACCAAACAAACATAATTTGAAAAGATAATGTACCCGTGTTCATTGCAGTGCTATTTACAATAGCCAGGACATGGAAGCAACATAAATGTCCATCAGCAGAGGAATGGATGAAGATGTGGTGCATAAATATAGTGGACTATTACTCAGACATAGAAAAGAATGAAATAATGCCATTTGCAGAAACATGGATGGACCTAGAGATTATCATACTAAGTGAAGTTAAGTCAGGAAAAGGAAAAACATCATTTGATATCACGTATCACTTACCTGTGGAATCTAATTTTTTTAATCATATAAATGAACTTATTTACAAAACAGAAACAGAAAAAAAAAAAAAAGCTTGTGGTTACCAAAGGGGAAATGTGGGTGGGGAGGGGATAAATTATGTGTATTAACATACACATATTACTAGTTAACTAGTGTGAAATAAAAAACATAGATGCTCTCATTTTATATCTCTAGCTCTACCTCCCTTTCTATCTATATTTTCTTCTGAAAAGGAACACATAAGTACTGGAAGATGGTCTATTTATGACTACCAGCCAGGCAAATTACCAATACATGTAATTTAGCTTATACTAAATTATCTGTTTGTCCTGGAATTACATCTATAATTAAAGTGCCAGGTAATATTAAAATTCTTGTGTGTGTGCATGTGTGTTCAGTCATTCAGTCGCATCTGACTCTCTGCAACCCCGTGGACTGTAGCCCACACCAGGCTCCTCTGTCCATGGAATTCTCCAGGCACAAATACTGGAGTGGGTTGCCATTTCCTCCTCCAGGGGATCTTTCCAACCCAGGGATCAAACCTGCATCTCCCATGTCTCTTGTATTGCAGACAGATTCTTTACCACTGAGCCATGGGGGACTTCATCTAAAAAGAGCCAGAAAACTGGATTGGAGATGATATTAATAGCTTATTACTATTTTTTGAAGACTAAGAAAAAACTACATCCTCATTAGCTTGGACTCCTGCTGCTGCTAAGTCGCTTCAGTCGTGTCCGACTCTGTGCGACCCCATAGACAGCAGCCCACCAGGCTCCCCCGTCCCTGGGATTCTCCAGGCAAGAACACTGGAGTGGGTTGCCATTTCCTTCTCCAATGCATGAAAGTGAAAAGTGAAAGAAGTCACTCAGTCGTGTCTGACTCTTAGCGATCCCATGGACTGCAGCCTACCAGGCTCCCCCATCCATGAGATTCTCCAGGCAAGAGTACTGGAGTGGGGTGCCATTGCCTTCTCCGACTCCTAGGCTCTCACAAATTGAAGTTCAGACACACAAACACAGGCCACACACCCATGCATATGGGCCATATGGGCACACACTCACCCATCTGAACATGATGAGCAGGTGGGGAACACAGTGTTCCCATTGCCGCCCATGCCCCACACACAACTGGAACCAAATGCTGCGATCAGTTACTAACATCTGTCAAGTCACTGCATTGCTGACATGGTGGCGGGGAGGAGGGGCTGGCAGTCACTAGAAAAAAATCTATTGCTTCCTCTGAGCTATTATTTAATTCTTCCACTTTCTTGCTGCCAGTGCTGGAGCTCTTTGCAAGCACATTGTTCCTGAAGGTGAATGGAAGCCAAAAGAAAAGCATCACCTCCAAGAGTGTTGTTGGAAGGAGTGGCCTTATTTACCACCTTCCGTGTTTCTCATCACTGACTGTTAGATCCATCCTGCTATTCCCATGGAAAAAGTGTGAAG
Source organism: Bos grunniens (assembly GCF_055505025.1). Taxonomy (NCBI): domain Eukaryota; kingdom Metazoa; phylum Chordata; class Mammalia; order Artiodactyla; family Bovidae; genus Bos; species Bos grunniens. The sequence continues at coordinate 31,341,179 of NC_141190.1, read as the reverse complement.
TCTGAGCATCACCTTCATCTTTTTTTTTTCCCCCCCCTAAGGTGCTAGCCCATCCTGCTCCCACCTGGAAGATGAAGCCAAGTGATTTCTGCCCCTACTGGGCCCTCGCCAAGACCCAAGATAATAGTCTGTGCCAGGATCACCTCTATCTTAAGAATGCCCAGAAAGGTTGGGCTCTCATCTGGATCTCTGCTGCTGCCGACCTTGCAAGATAAATGTGTGCGTTTCCACTAAAACTTGACTGCTGAGGGTTGTGCACACATGGAACTTACCATTACCTCCTGAGTTTTCCAGGTCAGTCCTCGCAAATAAGGGCTCTTTCCCACCACATTCAGGTGAGTTGTCTTGCCTGCTTTGTCCAGAAGCATAAGAAAAAGCACGCTTGAATCAGTTATGGCCAGTGATGGTTATTTATGGCACATGGCTATTTATGGCACAACAGGTGAGCTAGAGCCTCTGGCCCTTGGGAATAATGGAGATATTTGTGACCAAACTTAATAACTTTTAAACTAACATTCATTAACCTAATTAAGTAAAGTGAATCGCCTTTCACATTTTCACAAAGAAACCATGGAAACCTCATGAACACACACATACACCACACACACACACACACTGTTTAAAAGGTAATCTGGTCATTCTGCTCCCTGGAAATGATTTCTTTTTTCCATTCTCCCTAGTTAATGATACCAGGAAAGCACAAGCTTTTCCCTCCTAAAGGGGCCCCTGCCTGCCAGCTCCAGGGAGTGAAGCCATTAGCAATTCAGGCTTTGGAGTAAGATAAACCTGGGCTCTGGTCCTACTTCTGTCACTTAATAACTGTATTAACTTACTTAACTTTCTGGACCTTGGTTTTCTCATACAGAAATGGGGAAAATAGTAATAAGCATCTCAGGCATGCTCTTAAGTGAATGTTTAATAAATGAATACCTGGAAAATATATAACACAATGTTCAGCATTTAATAGATGCTTTGTTGTTGTTCAGTCACTAAGTCATGTCTGACTCTTAGTGACCCCATGGACTGCAGCACACCAAGCTTCCCTAGATGCTTGACATACATTAAGTGTATTTGTTTATTTGGCAAAACTTTCTCCTTTATTAACCTGATTCTTCCTCAGACAGATACAAAGATATTTGAAGATCTGCCCCTTAAAGTTTGACAGTTAATAAATTGGTGTGAAAAATAAGAATTAAAAACTAAATAAAAGTAGGAAAATGTAACTTCACATTTTAACAGGTATTTATTCCTTTTTGTGTATGTAAACAGCCAGGAATGGGGAGAAAGTCCCTTGCCTTAAGACTATACCCAACTGAAAAGCTTCTGCACAGCAAAGAAAGCCATCAACAAAATGAAAAGGCAACCTACAGAATGGGAGAATATGTTTGCAAATCATATATCTGATGAGGGGCTAATATGCAAAATATATAAAGAATCCATATAACTCAATCACAAAAATTTAAATAAACAATCCAATTTTTTTTAATGTACAAAGGGGATAAATAGACATCTTTCCAAAGAAGACATGCAGATGACCAACAAGTATGAGGAAAGGTGCTCAAAATCACTAGTCATCAGGGAAATGCAAATCAAAGCTACAATGAGGTATCACCCCACACCTGTTACAATGACTGTTACCAAAAAGAAAAGAAAGGGAACTCTTGTGCACTGCTGATAGGAATGTAAATTGGTACAGCCACTATGGAAAAAAGTATGAAGGTTCCTCAAAATATGAAAAGTCGAACTGCATACGATTCAACAGTGCTGCTTCTGAGTAAAACACTAACTCAAAAAGATGGGTGCACCCTCACATTCACTGCAGCATTATTTACAGAAGCAAGATATGGAAACAATCTGTGTCCATCAATAAATCGATGGATAAAAAAAAAAGTGGTATGTATATACCATGGAATACTACTCAGTCATAGAAAAATGAAAGAAATCTTGCCATTTGTGACAACATGGATGGACCCTTACACCGTTACACTAAGTCAAATATGTCAGACAGAGAAAGGCAAGTACCATATGATCTCACATATTCATGTGGAATCTAAAGAAAATTCAAGCAAACAAACAAAAACCAAGTGCATGGATACAGAGAACAGATTGGTGGTTGCCAGATGTGAGGAATAAGGGGTGAAAAAAACGGGTGAATGGCAAAGGGTACAAACTTGCAGTTAGAAAGTCAGTCTGTCATGATATGGAACTGGCACAAAAATAGAAATGTAGACCAATGGAGCAGGATAGAAAACCCAGAAAAAAACCCACGCACCTATGGTCAGTTAATCTGTGACAAAGGCAAGACTACACAATGTTGAAAAGACAGTCTTTTCAACAAACGATGCTGGGAAAACTGGACAGCTACATGTAAAAAAAAAAAAAAAAAAAAAAGAAATTAGATCATTCTTTGACATCATACATAAAAACAAATTCAAAATGGATGAAAGACCTAAAGGTGACACTGGACACTTTAAAATTCCTAGAGGAAAACATAGGCAGAACACTCTCTGATATAAATCAGAGCAATATTTTTTTCAATCTGTCTCCCAGAAAAATGGAAATAAAAATAAACGGGGCCTACTTAAACTCAAAAGCTTTTGCACAGCAAAGAAATAATAAACAAAATGAAAAGACAACTCACAGGTTGGGAGAAAATGATGTGACATACAAGGGATTAGTCTCCAAAATTTACAAACAGCTCAGGATGCTTAACTCATTTCACATGCAAGAAAGGTAATGCTCAAAATCTTTCAACCCAGGTTTCAGCCATATGTGGTGAACTGAACTTCCAGATGGTCAAGCTGGATTTAGAAAAGGCAGAGGAACCAGAGATCAAATTGCCAATATCTGTTGGATCATAGAAAAAGCAAGGGAATTACAGAAAAGCATCTACTCTGTTTCATTGACTATGCTAAAGCCTTCTGACTTTTCCAACAAACTGTGAAACATTCTTAGAGATGGGAATACCAGACCATCTTACCTGCCTAAGAGACCTGTATGCAGATCAAGAAGCAAGTCAGAACCAGACATGGAACAACAGACTGGTTGAAAATTGGTAAAGGAGTACATCAAGGCTGTATATTGTCACCCTGCTTATTTAACTTATATGCAGAGTACATCATGTGACATGCCTGGCTAGATGAAGCACAAGCTGGAATCAAGATTGCTGGGAGAAATGTCAATTAACATCAGATATGCGGATGACACCACCCTAATGACAGAAACTGAAAAGGAACTAAAGAGTTTCCTGATGAAGGTCAAAGAGGAGAGTCAAAGAGTTGGCTTAAAATTCAACATTCAAAAAACTAAGATCATGGCATCTAGTCCCAGCACTTCATGGCAAATAAAAATGGAAACAGTGGCAGATTTTATTATCTTAGGCTCCAAGATCACTGTAGACGATGACTGCAGCCATGATATTCAAAGATGTTTGCTCCTTGGAAGAAAACCTATGACAAATCTAGACAATGTATTAAAAAACAGAGACATCGCTTTGCCAACAAAGGTCCATACAGTCAAAGCTATGGATTTTCTAGTGGTCATGGATAGATGTGAGTTCCTGCTGCTGCTGCTGCTGCGTCGCTTCAGTCGTGTCCAACTCTGTGTGGCTCTACAGACGGCAGCCCACCAGGCTCCTCTGTCCTTGGCATTCCCCAGGCAAGAATACTGGAGTGGGTTGCCATTTCCTTCTCCAATGGATGTGAGTTGGACCATAAAGAAGGCTGAGTACCGAAGAATTGATGCTTTCGAACTGTGATGCTGGAGAAGACTCTTGAGAGTCCCTTGGACAGCAAGGAGATCAAACCAGTCAATCCTAAAGGAAAACAGTCCTGAATATTCATTGGAAGGACTGATGCTGAAGCTCCAATACTTTGGCCACCTGATGAGAAGATATGACTCATTGGAAAAGACCCTGATGCTGGGAAAGCTTGAGGGCAGGAGAAGGGGGCTACAGAGGATGAGATATTTGGATGGCATCACCAACTCAATGGACATGAGTTTGAGTAAACTCTGGGAGATAGTGAAGGACAGGGAAGCCCGGCATGCTGTAGTCCATGGGAATCACAAAAGAGTCACATGACTTGGCAACTCAACAATGCCTTTTTACCTCTGATAATTTTCCTTGCTCTCATTTGTTTTGTCTGAAATTAATACAGCTACTCCAACTTTGATTAGTATTAGCATGGTGTATCTTTCTCCATCTTGTGCCTTTAATCTTTATGTATCTTGATATTTAAAGTGTGTTTCTCATAGGCAACATATATTTGGTCTTTTTTAAATCTACTGTGACAATCGCTTTTCACTGGCAGCTGAAGTGATCACTGATATAGTTGAATATCTAACTTCACTACCATTTTTTTTTTGGTCTTCCATGCCTTTTATGCTTTGAATGGACCATTTTATGATTCCATATTCTCTTAACATATTAAGCATACATTTAACTTTTTTAGCTGTTCACCTACTGTTTGCAATGTTTATTTACAACTAATCCAAGTTCCCTTTCAAATAACACTTATCACTTAATGGGTAAGGCAACTGCTTTATAATAGAGTATTTCCAATTCCTCTCTCTCACCCCTTATATATAATATTGCTGCCATTCCTCTTATCCATAATCTAGTCTCCAAATATATTATTATTGGAACAATTATGTTAAATCAGTGAAGAAAAATGAAAGATTTTACCTTCATTTATTCCTTAATGCTCCTTTGTGTAGATTGTTTCTGACCTGTATTACTTTCCTTCTCCCTTAAGAATTTCTTTTAGTAATTCTTGCAGAGGAAGTACATTGGTGACAAATTCCCTAAATTTTAGTTTGTATAAATTTATTTCTTCTTTTGAATGATAATTTCAGATACTACATAACTCTTTTTTTTTTTCTTCCTCTCAACACAGAAAGTATTTTATTCTACTCTCTTTTGAGAAATGCAAAAAAGCAAAATGGCTGTCTGAGGAGGCCTTACAAATAGCTGTGAAAAGAAGAAAAGGAAAGATATAAGCATCTGAATGCAGAATTCCAAAGAATAGCAAGGAGAGATAAGAAAGCCTTCCTCAGCGATCAATGCAAAGAAATAGAGGAAAACAACAGAATGGGAAAGACTAGAGATCTCGTCAAGAAAATTAGAGATACCAAGGGAACATTTCATGCAAAGACGGGCTCAATAAAGGACAGAAATGGTATGGACCTAACAAAAGCAGAAGATATTAAGAACAGGTGCCAAGAATACACAAAACTGTACAAAAAAGATCTTCACGACCCAGATAATCACGATGGTGTGATCACTCACCTAGAGCCAGACATCCTGGAATGTGAAGTCAAGTGGGCCTTAGGAAACATCACCATCAACAAAGCTAGTGGAGGTGATGGAATTCCAGTTGAGCTATTCCAAATCCTGAAAGATGATGCTGTGAAAGTGCTGCACTCAATATGCCAGCAAATTTGGAAAACTCAGCAGTGGCCACAGGACTGGAAAAGGTCAATTTTCATTCCAATCCCAAAGAAAGGCAATGGCAAAGAATGCTCAAACTACCGTACAACTGCACTCATCTCACACACTAGTAAAGTAATGCTCAAATTTCTCCAATCAGGCTTCAGCACTACGTGAACCGTGAACTTCCAGATGTTCAAGCTGGTTTTAGAAAAGGGAGAGGAACCAGAGATCAAATTACCAACATCTGCTGCATCATGGAAAAAGCAAGAGAGTTCCAGAAAAACATCTATTTCTGCTTTATTGACTATGCCAAAGCCTTTGACTGTGTGGATCACAATAAACTGGAAAATTCTGAAAGAGATGGGAATACCAGACCACCTGACCTGCCTCTTGAGAAACCGGTATGCAGGTCAGAAAGCAACAGTTAGACTGGACATGGAACAGACTGGTTCCAAATAGGAAAAGGAGTACGTCAAGGCTGTATATTGTCACCCTGCTTATTTAACTTATATGCAGAGTATATCATGAGAAACGCTGGGCTGGAAGAAGCACAAGCTGGAATCAAGATTGCTGGGAGAAATATCAAAACCTCAGATATGCAGATGACACCACCCTTATGGCAGAAAAGTGAAGAGGAACTAAAAAGCCTCTTGATGAAAGAGGAGAATGAAAAAGTTGGCTTAAAGCTCAACATTCAGAAAACTAAGATCATGGCATCTGGTCCCACCACTTCATGGGAAATAGATGGGGAAACAGTAGAAACCATGGCAGACTTTATTTTTTGGGACTCCAAAATCACAGCAGATGGTGACTGCAGCCGTGAAATTAAAAGATGCTTAGTCCTTGGAAGGAAAGTTATGACCAACCTAGATAGCATATTCAAAAGCAGAGACATTACTTTGCCAACAAAGGTCCGTCTAGTCAAGGCTATGGTTTTTCCAGTGGTCACGTATGGATGTGAGAGTTGGACTGTGAAGCAAGCTGAGCGCCGAAGAATTGATGCTTTTGAACTGTGGTGTTGGAGAAGACTCTTGGGAGTCCCTTGGACTGCAGGGAGATCCAACCAGTCCATCTAAAGGAGATCAGTCCTGGGTGTTCTTTGGAAGGAATGATGCTAAAGCTAAAACTCCAATACTTTGGCCACCTCATGTGAAGAGTTGGCTCATTGGAAAAGACTCTGATGCTGGGAGAGATTGGGGGCAGGAAGAGAAGAGGATGACAGAGGATGAGATGGCTGGATGGCATCACCAACTCGATGGACATGAGTTCAAGTGAACTCCGGGAGTTGGTGATGGACAGGGAGGCCTGGCGTGCTGCGATTCATGGGGTCGACAAGAGTTGGACACGACTGAGCAACTGAACTGACTGAAACTTTCCTGTGATCTCAATACTCTTGAGACAAATCTAGTAAGAGTTGTTTCGCTTTGTATTTGTTGTTAGGACATAATGAAAACTTCCAAGTTCCTTACATGCAGGACCAGAAAACAGAATTTTGGTTGTTTTGTGTGTGTTTGTGTTTTATGGCATATATCAACCTCTAACAGAAGTTTTACTATGTTCACCACTTGCCTTACTCCACTAGAACATAAGTTTCATTTACTGTTTTTTTTTTCCCACTAATACACCCTGCACTTACATCAGTGACTAGTATGTTAGTGAGTACTCAAACATTTGTTGACCGAATGCCCACCATTTCTTCAAATCCAAGTCTAGGGTATAGAAAAACAAAGGAACTTGAATGCAGAATCCTCCGTCAACCACACCACAAAAAATAACTATAAGAACTTTAGTTTTGATTTATACCTTGCAGGCTACCTGGATTCCAAGTGGTCTTGGAAGCAAATGAAATGTGGTTGCAACACCTGTCACTCCATTATTGCCTTGGATTCAATTAAACTTATCAGCATGGCTAGCCAGGAGGCCACCTTTCTTAGTTATTACTCACAGAGCTCCAAGCATTCAGCTCTCAGAAAGCTACATCTAGAAAGGGTAATGTGTTCACAGATAAGCATACAACATCACAAAGTCAACATGATTAAGAGTCAAAAGAACACTGTATTAGTAGAGGTAGTCCCTAGTTCCACTGCAGTACATATTAGTTGACTTAACAACCTCTTTGGGTTTGGTTTATCTTTAAAATAGGTAATGTCTTACCTACCTGAAAGGGAATGATTCATGTAATTTCTCTGAACCCCCAACTCTAAAGCCATTAATCCTTTACTTTGTCCAAAACAAGTATCTTGTAATATTCACCTAAGATCAATATGAAAGATTACCTATACAGAAACAGTATCCGTTAAGTATAAATTACACATTACAGACTTAAGTCTGGTACTTGGCTTGTGGTTTGTATCCTACATTTGGTTTAAAATGATGGGAAATGTGGGACTCAATCTAAATTGTTCAAAATTCTGACTTACAATATATGATTCTTCACATTAGTAGATTCTAATGGAGAAAAAAAAATGTTTAATTTGGCTTTCTTACACATTATAGACTTAAAGTCTGGCACTCTGTGGCTTGTATCCTGCATTTGGTTTAAAAAGATAAGAAAAGGAACTCAATCTAAACCGTTCAAAATTCTGTTATAATGTATGATTTTTCAAATTAGCAAATTCTTAGTGGAGGAAAGAAAATGTTTGCTTTGGCTTTCACCTGCTTAACCTGTGTAAATCAAGCCCTCACTTTACCAGCTTTCACTTGAGTAACCGATTTCAACTGGGACGGTGCAGATGATGTGGTTAATGGGGAGCTGAGTAGGAAAAATACCAACCAAGAAGTTAGAAAACCCAGGCCCTAATCAATGTTGACCTGACACTCACAATGTATAAGTCATTTAATTAATTACCTTGGATATTCCTTCATCTTGAAAATAAAGATAATGGAGTCAGATTTACATAAAAGCTGAAGAGCAGCAAGGGAATAATGAAATTAGCTTACTTAAAGTGACAACAAACTGATCCTTACACCCAAGTATAACCACAACCAAGGAAGTGGGAAACATGACTACCAATGTTATTAAGATACAGAAGCTGAATCCTTAATAAAATTGAATCCTCAATAAAATTTATAGCCCATGGAATTGTAGTAATTCAAATTATTTCAAGATTCACTGCTGGATAAATAATAGCAGACAAAAGTTATTTAACGGCCATGGCAGTTTGATGTAAGCAAAATCTTTTTGACATTAAAACTTGTTTTAAGGATTTCCCTTGAAAGAATTATTTTTATGTTTTAAAATATTTTTAAAAGCTGGTGTTTGCTACCTGGTATTCAAGCTGGAGAATGTAATCTTGACGAAGAGTGAGTGGGCTGTGTGTATGTGTAAGTGCATGTGTGGTATGTATATAAAATTTTAAAAGTAAACCCTAATACTCCTATATCTCACCTATGATAGCATCCAATGAATGCAGTAAGATGAATTATGTCTTTCATAAGACATAATTGGGAAAAGTAACGTAGGCTGTTAATGTAGAAAACCACAAAAGTAGAAAAGCTTTGCTTTTTGTTTTCATCTGCAATCCAAATTAGGAGTTACTTAAGAGTTCTTGACTGTACAGGGTTCAAGTTGACATCAAATATCAAAATGTGTAGATTTATTACTTACATCTACACTGATGTTCATGGAAGGAAAAAGAAATCATCGAACATTTTGGGGGGAAATGGTAATCATTCCAAACCTAGGTTCATTCATAACTCTTTATGTTAATATTTTATTCTCTCTAAAGCAGCCTATCAGTACTTTTTAAAAATGCAATTCGTGTTCTCAATTGCCGCAGGATAGCCTTTATTTAAGCAGTAACAGGAGGTGCTCTGGAGGTTGGAAAAATTGAACTCTCAATGAAATCAGCTATTAATTTTTTTTAAGTAGATTACTCAAATAGGTGTGAAATTCATTAGACTGCAATCACAAAGGCAAAAATTTGTCTGTAGTGTGTGTTTGACAAGATATATGATAAACATTGCTTTGTGTCAAGAAACAGTGCTAATTAAAAGGCATGGAACCTATAATAAGTAAAAACAACAGGGTTGAGTAAAACATAACAACCTTCCAAATCAAGAAAAACCAGAGAACTTCTTTACAAATCAGTCACCTGCCTGAGTTAAAAGTGAACATCAAGTTCACTTTGTTTACGTTTTCACCACTGTGCTCTTTCTCATAAGTATGTGCTCACATACACATATGATATGTGACAAGTGTGACTGAGGAGTTGAATTTGTATTTTAATCTAAATAACCACATGCGGTTAGTTAGTGGCACCTATTTTGGACAGTGCAGGGTCCTAGAAAAATAAGCATAATAAGTAAAATGACACTGAAACAGAATACACTGAGAGGTTAGAAAAACTAAACTGAGTGAAACTATTGTATTTCAAAAATACCATATTCTTTGTTTCCATAACACTTTTTACTACAGCTACTTCTCAATTTCTGCAAATTCCTTCCTATCTGTGCAAAAGTAATTACCACTTATGTACTGGATCATCTGTTTCCAGGCCTGACTTCTAAGCACTAGATGTATCCACTTGCTTACTTGACATCTCCTCCACTTAACATCCCACAGGTACTAAAACACATCTTCCCCTTACATCCAAACAAAAAGAAAGTAGCCCTCCTGCGAAGTTCCATAGTTTAATAAATACAAGCAGGTACTTAAGTCAAAATCCTGGAAGTAACCTGTGATTCTCTAACCCACTTTTTCCAACCAATCATCAAGTCTTCCTAACCTTTCTTCCTTAGATTCCCTGAAATGTTTTTCTTTCCATCCCCAATGCTACAACCCCAATCAAAGCCACTGTCATCTCACCCAGATTACTCCACCAGCCTCCCATATGGCCACTTGGCTCCTAGTTTTGATTCCCTCCAAAACCATTCTTCTCAAGGTAGTCAGTGATGTTCTAAAAACATGTATCAGAGAATGTTAAAAGATGAGTTAATCACATGGTACACAAGACTAATATTTATTGCCTTCCCTGATTAAGTTTTCTTCAGCCAATTAAACAGTTCCCACTGGGTAAGGTCTCTTTTACCCTTAGCATTTTCATCTTCATAAACAGTTGAAAACATAATTTAATGTTCTTTAATAGCCAATGTTAGAACTTCTTCTAGGAATCCTATACTGTTCTACCTTTTAATTACCAAGATATCTTAAACAGCACAGTTTTTTATGAAAGGTTACAAAACAGAACAAAAAGTATTTTCTTCACAAAGGCTCAGGGAATGGGGGAATTATCTCCAGTCAGTCAATGTCTTCACCACAAGCCAGTCTTCTTTACAAGATATATTCATTATATACTCTAATTGTTTTGTTTTTAAAATTTCCCAAATCCTGTAGTTTGGGATTTTATAAATAGTAAATATGAACAATTAAATAACTATATTGAAGGTCACTATTACCATACAAAATAATTTGTTGCATTTTTGTGCAGCTATTTTTGTGTATCTTATGCATGCCATATGCTTTACTAAAGTTTTCCAGAAGATTCAATGGTAGTGAAGAGTCATTTCTCTTAGTTGCACATTTTTGTGGTTCAATGACATTGCAAACACTGATTTCATGTCCAACTTCAGTTAAACACAGGATTGGAACTTAAAAGATTCAACAGCAAAACATTTAAAAGTACATTATTTATACTGAATACCTTACTACATAATGACTAAAAAAGTCAGAGTTTTTGTGTAGTGAAAATAAACAATATAATTCAGGTTGAAAAGTACATTTTCTGAAGACTGTTTATGCCTTTTAGCCTAGAATCATAACTCAGAATAGTTATGTATTTATCACAGCATAAGCCATGTTAAATATCAGTGAAAGCCTGACCTTTACTAAGAGAAAAGTCAAAATGGTTAAATATTGTTTTCAGGTATCATTTTTGTGGTGTTCTGTCTATTCCTTGTAAACTATGTACTATGCAAATTATCATGTATTAAAAACAAGTTCTGATGTACAGATTCAAATAGAATCAAAAGAGACCATCATCATATAAAATACTTTGTTTCGTAACTTTTTCTCAACTCTGTTAAAAATGAGTTTTGAGGTGAGATATGAGGAAAACTATAAAGACAAATATTAAAATAAATGTTTTGAGCCATATATGAAACATTCCCTTTGGTATTGGAATGAGGTTTTACGTGCTAGCTAGCTAGCTAGACTTATTGAAAAATAATTCCTACAAAATCGTGAAAAAAAATGATATAGATGACTAGAGCAAATGTTATTTGTATATTTAGCCTGATCAGACTAATGGAAGGTTAAATTCACCATATATATATAATGCCAGAATGACAAAAGGTAAATAATACATGGAATCTAAATAATAATGGTAGCTGATGAAGCACCTACAGATGCTGATTAATTAATTTTTAGAGTAAGATCCTTTTTAGTAGTACGTATAACAAACTGATTTTATTGTCATTAAAACATCATTTGTTAGGATTGTTAGGATGGAGCTCTAATAATTTGCATGAAGAGATCAAATCTCTCCACTCTCCCAACCTAGTGCCTTGTACAAATGGGGGAGGGGGGGCGTAATGCCCCTTCCTCAAGACTCTTTACTTCCATCTGTCAGAAATTTGACATAGTATCATGATTGTTAGAACAAGACACTTTACTGCCATCTGCTGAAAAACTGTCATAATACATATACAAATCTATGACCTGACTAAATTCCCCTAACATGCAGCAGTGCTGTATGCTGCAAAACATGCAAAATTCATACTACTTTCAATAGTGGACACTATTCCTCCTACCAAACTTTAAAGAGCCCCCAGTCTGAAACACTAGAAACTACTAGCCAGTTGAAGTCTTGACCACAAACAGGTATTTATATTCAAAACAGTTTATATTCAGAATGTATACTATCAACAGGATAATACCAAGTGTGTAAAGAAAAATTGTTTTAAAAGGTACTAAGGACCAACTACAGTTCAAACCTTTTTTATATTTTAACTTATATTTCAAAGTTAAAAATTAAACTCACAAATGTTTCCTTAAATTACTGTTGGCAGGTTTAAGAAGGCATTCTATTCAGTAACAAGTACTGATATCTGTTTTATAAAATTCTCATAATACTTTAATAGCATTCAAGATACTCTCTTAGATATCAAATCAGTATCACAACTCTTACATATTTAAATTCTCAGAGATTTGATAATTAACCAAAGATTGTCAAGTGTATTCCAGTTACCCAAATTGACTCTTAAAGGTTACACTAATCAAAAGAATAAGACAAAAGTTTTAGCTAAAGATATGTGGTATATCTTTCCTGATGGCTCAGCAGGTAAAGAACTTGCCTGTCAATGCAGGAGATACAAGAGATGTGGGCTCAAATCCCTGGGTTGTGAAGATTCTCTGGAGAAAACGGCAACCCACTCCAGTATTCTTGCCCGGAAAACCTCATGGGCAGAGAGCCTTTGTTCTACATCCAAAGGGTCAAAAGAGTCGGACACAATTGAGTGATAATACATGGACTGGATGTGGTATATCATCTTATACCATCTTCCGGTATAAGCAAAAGGAAATCTTTCTTCACAAGTTATTTAATTAAATTTGAAAACTGTAGGAATGTATTCTTCTGCTTTTATGGGTTATGTCATTTGCTTTCATCTAATTTTTAATCATGCAAGAATAACCATATACCCTGGTTTTCCAGAGACATTTCTGATGTATGGTTATTAATAGTGCCCCCTTTCCATTTCAAAGTGTCCCACTTTATACCCTTTAACCATGACCCCTTCTTACTCATGCAAAATGACAAATTCTGCAAGCTGAAATCTGAACTCAATATGTATGAATGGCTTAGCAATAACTGAGAAGAAAAGCAAAAGTTACCACAAAAGTTATCAGAGAATGATTCATTCATCTGAAACTGTCACAACATTGTTAACTAGCTATACCTCAATACAAAATTAAAAGTTTTAAATCCAGGCTTTACAATGAGATAAATTAGAAATATGCAAATATATTTATAGAGCTCATTCCAATTGCATCATCCACCTTTCAGTAAAAGTACAAATAAATATTTTATGTGTTTTTCCTCCTGCAAGAATTTCTATCATCTATTGTTTTCATTTGTATCCATCAAATCCATAAATTACTTAGCATCTCTCCCTTCTTTCTGTATGAAATAATCATTTGGGATTTTTAAAGTACTAAATACCACAAAGGAATTTTTGACATTGTCACTGTCAATTTGCTACTATATATATTAACAAAAAGCAAAGTTTAGAGCAATATTTTTAAAAATGTAACATTCTATGACATTCTTTTTTTATTTACTGAGCCTCACAGAGAGATTAAACCTAATTTCTTTAAAAGAAAGGACCATTGTTGGACATGGCAATTAGTCCCACTGCAGTTTAGGAAATTATCAGCTCATATGTAGTCATTCAATAATATCCCTTACTATAGTCAAACTATTTAAATATTAAATATACTGACTGCACAAGGATAATTGGGAAATTAAGAGTCCATTTAGCTTCATGTTAGAAGTAATGAAATCCATAAGCTCTCTAAGGTGACAGCCATACATGTGACATATTTTATGCACCTTAAAAAATTGTAATTCCTTAGCTATAGATGGTTTGTCTATAACTTCTACACGTAGGGTTGTGATCACCTTGCATTTCTATTATAAACTAACATAAATGAATGTAGGGGAACAAAAATATTTCAAAAACTGTATCTATTTTCATTTTTAAGAAACAATACCCATTAAAAAAAAAAAAGACATTAGGTTACTGCCTTTAAAGTTCAAGTTCCATTATCTTAAGATATAAACACACTTTGATATGAGATTTTTATAAAAACCACACATACACACAAGATTCAGGTAGAGCTGTAATAAACAAATTCCTTTTATAAACACAATTTTAACTGAAAAGCCACAGTAGATGGAAAAAAAAAAAAAGAAGAAAGGATATTACCTGGTAAAATCCAGTGACATCTACAATAGTTTTACAGCACATTTAAGCATTCTACGGTTTTATATCTTTACCTGCCTTCCATTTCTTAGTTGCTCCTTAAAAAATTGCCAATTACGACTATAGGTTCAACTTCAAACTTCGTCCTGATTTTGAGTGCCAGGAAAAGCAAAACAACAATCCAAATTTCCATCTTAATGTTATAACCTCACTTCAAAAATGGTTTTATTTAAATTACAATGCCCATCTAAATAGAAAAAAAAAAAGAAAACCAAGCAGCAACATGTAATTATACATAATAGTTATTCATTATATGGGAAGTGTTTTTTAGGATGGTATATCTAGAATGCACTTGCTCTGTGAGTCTCTTCAGTAATTAAATTGACTTAGACCAACACTATCAAAAGTAAGAGTACGGTAATAAGGGGCACACATTTACAATACTGCTAGCCTTAAAAGCAGTAAAGCAAAAGAAAATATACCAAATAGCACATGCATATCTCACAGAACTTCCACTGAACTATCAATGACTTTTATGCAATGTGCTCTTTTCTGTAACTTTATTAACAACTACCAAAAAAGGAAAGATGAGATTGAAATCAATGGTACTGAACTGAATTGTTTGAAGCCAGTGCCCCATTTGTGGGGAAAAGTGCATTTAATTCAGCAGCAATATAGCACAGTGTGAAGATATTGTGCTTAGACGCAGATATTCCAGAACTGAAAGATGTACAAGGCAAGTCAAGATATAAAACCATAGTACACTGTTAAATAACCTTGAAACATACATATATTGCAGTGTTCAAAGAAAAACATTCATTTCATTGTACAAGGCTAGGGAGAAATCCTTAAAGTTACCTATCGCAGTTTATGATATAATAAATACATATCTATATAGCATTGTATATACATATATAGAATGTGTTTATGTGTGTTTATGTGTATCTTTTTCTTTTTTTGCCAAATTATTCTGTTAGTTTCTGTGGATCTGCAACTTTCAGGAATGAAAACTCCTTTACACTACAAGTTTCTGTTCCCCTAAACTTCAGAAAAGATATTTATACTAGAAAAGGTATCAATACTTTCCCCCAACCCAAAGACTTACTTCAGATATTTTGCTTCACAATTGATCAGAGAAACACAATTAAAGGAATTCAAAATTTTTTGACTGTATCTTTTCACTTTGCCAGTTGTTTCAACAAGCAGATATCTTTTAATATTAAATCAGCTGATGCAAATTCTTTAGCAAAGGATATAAATGAGATTTTGCTGATCAAAACAGAGCAAATCAAAACCAAAATAAAATAAAATAAAATAAAATCCAGTGATTTACTCTGACTGTAAACAATATATAAAATTCAAATCTCAAATTTCAAAATAAGTTAAAAGAAAAATTCTACCTTCAGGGCCTATAATACTAAAAAGATCTGACAATTGGTAAGGGGAAAATATATATGAAAAGTTGCAACAAAATTGCTTGCCCAGAATTTTTGCTAAGAAAAAGTATATCTAACTATACTACCTCTGGCCCTTAAGTTTAATAATTTCATAATTTGTTGGCAAATGTTTTAAGCAAACTGGCATATCATATTACACAACAGAAAAACATCCATCAAGTTCAGCAAAGAAAACTTATATAAGCTTTTTGTACAGAATTTAAAAAAATCTAAATGGCTATGATTCCTCTATTAGCAGAAACACATAAACATAGTCTTTATAAATCTGCCAAATATATCAATATCTACATAAATAGATACAGATATAGATATGAAACATTAACGGCAGTCTATTTTTGAACAGTGTGTGGGACCAGCAGATTTGTATCAGACCATGGCACGATATGGACCCTGCATCTTTAGGAACTGAATGATGAAAGAAGGACCCCCAGCAACAATCTGAGGTGGAAGATGGCTGAGTGGACAGTTCTCAATACTCATGATTGAAAGCTTGCTGCAAAGAGCCAGCTCAAAGGGAAGGCTATGCAGGTTGGGGTTGTCATTCAAATACAGTTCTTCTAGATTCTCCAGTGTACCTGTTATAAAAAATAATTTTAAAAAAATTAGTTATTATTTAAAAAGCTCAACTGAGCATGATCCTTATCCTGGGTATCCCACATACTGAACACACAGTGCCTTTTACTCTCTTCTCTTAGTTTTAAAACTCTCTACAACCATGGATCTCAAACTTTCCTGCTTATTCAAATAAACAAGGGAGATTTTTAAAAAGTGATGTCCAGGTCACGTGCTATACCAATAAAAATCTCTTCATTTATGTTTGGTTTTCAAGCTCAGTTTCTTTGAAAAAATATATACTGTATCTCCAGAGACTCTGTTTGGGATAGCCTGGCATTCATGTGTATTTTAAATTTCAAAAATTATATAATCAACTTACATAGTAAGTGCCTATAATTACTTTCATGTTGAAGAAATGTGATCACTTCTCTTAGTAATAAATTTCTCACGTGAAAGGTTAAGAGAGTTATTATGTATTTGCCAGTAAGGCAAAAGTCAATTTATGTAATCTTTTAAAATTTTTCCTTAGACCATCTTAGGATACTCATACTTTCTAGGCAAATAGTCTCAAGCAATTGCATGTGGCCAGCTGGATAAGCACACTAGAAATAAGTATATAAAGTTGCTTTATGAGTTTCCAATTTTTTAATTTCAAAATCTTAATATTTGACAGTGGTATGTAATAGAACTAATTTAAAAAGTTACTAGATATTGGATTTGTTTACATTTAAGATTTTATGTATTACTCAGAGCAACCTTACGGAATGTTACTAGAATCCATATTTTATAGATAGGAACCTGAAGCTTAGGGAGGTTCTGTACCTTATTCAATGCCACAAAACCAGAAGCAGTAGAGCCAGATTTTGAATTGTCTATTGTACTCCAAAACCATCCTTAACCACTCATCTATAGTGCCTCTGAAACAGCATGGTATAGATGAGAGAATAACAAATGGGATTACTAATTTTAGTACTATGTGACTGTAATTGATTAAAACACTGTAACATGAAGCAACTTGCACTACGTAAAATTCAAGGTGTTCATATTGACAGTATGAAATAATGGGTATGAAAACACTTGGAAAATTCTAAAGTAACTCAAATATTAACATTAATCAAATATTAATATCAATCCTAAAACCTCACAAGAGAAAATTCTTTTGGCATAAGAAACTAATTTAATTCACGCTTGTGTAATTTTTAAACTTGGAAGAAAAAGAACTCCTCCAAATTAACGTTAAATCTACTGAAATACAAGTATGCTAAAACATTCTCAAATATTATGTTAAACTCAATTCCCCATGAGGAAACCTAATAAAAACTAACCAACTACTACTATTACTACTAGTGCTCTATAAAAAAAATCTTGAGCTTGATGTAATTTGAGTAAGTTGACAAAAATAGTAGATTTATTTATCAGAAACACTGCTTGAACACATGTTCTAATAACTAATGAAAGCATGTTATTAGTACAGTCAAATACCCAAAGGGTTCATACCAATTTCCTCAGGAAGATGAGTAAGTAGGTTCTCTCCAAGGCCTAGATGTGTAAGATTGGTAAGGTGACCAATGCCTCTGGGAAGAGTGGTCAGTTGGTTGTTTGTCAAGACTAATTTCTAAAAGGTTAACAAAATAAAAGACGGTTACATGTATGTTTCCTGTAACTGATGTAAATTTTTTAAAAACTACATCTACTAAACAGCAAGATAAATTTATAGGGAAATTAGATTGACTAATATTACACAGTAGTAATGTAGTATTAGTCACTCAGTCGTGTCTGACTCTGCGACCCCACAGACTGTAGCCCTCCAGGAATCTCTGTCCATGGGATTCTCCAGGCAAGAATACTGGAGTGGGTTGTATTCCTTTCTCCAGAGGATCTTCCCAACCTAGATACTGAACCTGGGTCTCCTGCATAGCAGGCAGATTCTTTACTGTCTGAGCTACATATTATATAAAAATCACTAAATAACTTTTTCTTTCAAACACTATCATTTGTTAGGAAGACAAAAGCAGCTAGGTTACATGAACATAAAATTCAGCTCTAATAGGAAAATCTATTTGGTCCAAGAATAAAAAAATGTACAATTTGGAATGCATCCCAAAAACTTTAATTATATACCTATAAAATCATCAGAATGTTTTACCTGCAAATCCTTAAGATAAGCAATTTCATTTGGCAAGGATTCCAATTTGTTCTCCTCTAGATCCAATTCTCTTAACTTCCTAAGGTTTCCAAGGCCATGAGGAAGCTTCTTTAGAAGATTGTTTGATAATATTAAAACCTAAAGAGAAATTATTGATAATGTTTGACAACCCACAAAACAGAAATATATTATCATCATGTGCCTTAAAATTAAGCAATGTTAATTTTCTAAACAGTGAATATTTAGGGTAATGTCTAATTATATAACAAGATATTAAACTTACTATTCTAAAAAAAAAATTGCCATAGTTACTGGAAACAAAATAGTTTGATGAAGTCAAAACTAATGAAAGCAAAAGGAAAGAATTTAAACTAAATTACAAAAAATATGAAAATTATTAACTACTTGCACTAAGATTCATACAGGTAATGGTATTTTGATACTGAATGGTTACAAATATCTATCTAATAGGAAACCAATTATTTATTCAAAACTCCTTACAAGCAAGCCATCATTTAAGGTAGGTAACAATTGACTTCTAAACTGCCTATATCAATCCACTAGTTATTATTTGTAGTAAATTTATTACATTGCAGGGCATCCTGCAGTATCTTGAATAAGAAGGGGAAAAAAGGTTGAAGAAGATACAAGTCTTCATTCTCAGAGAAGTTATAGTGGAGGGGGGTTAGGTAGGCAAACAATACTGAGTATGGGGATAGTGAGAAGAGCACTAAATGGAAAGATCTATGTAAGGTTCTAGCTAAATTTTTATGCCCACTTATTTCTTCCAAAGTTATACTACATACAATGAAGTAAACATATTCAATAAGACCAAGAAAATGACAATAGTAGCTATCACTGAGTTTACTACTATTTGTATGCATGCTAAGTTGCTTCAGCTGTATCTGATTCTTTGTGACCCACTGGACTGCAACCCCCCAAGCTCCTTTGTCCATGGGAGTCTCCGGGCAAGAATACTGGAATGGGTTGCCATACCCTCCTCCAGGGGATCTTCCCAATCCAGGGATTGAACCCATGTCCCCTGTGTCTCTTGCACTGGCAGGTGGATTCTTTACCACTAACACCACATATTAAATGAAAAATGTGCATTATTGCATTTAGTCTTAATTACAATTCTATGTGGAGAAGGAAATGGCAACCCACTCCAATATTCTTGCCTGGAAAATCCCATGGATGGAGGAACGTGCCAGGCTACAGTCCATGGGGTCACAAAGAGTCAAACACAACTGAGTGACTTCATTAGCACTAGCACAATTCTATGAGGAATATATTACTATCCCCATTACTTTCCCCAGCTGAGGAAACTGAAGCTTGGGTACATTAAATCCATAAATAGTTAAAAGGGGAATTGTACCCAGATCTATTTGGCTTCAAAGTTCCTGCTGTTAGCCATTACACCATACTTTTTCACCTTATTAAATACAATAATAAAAGAATAGAAAAATTAGAATTTTTAAAAAAACATGAGGACAATTTTAGAAATATTTACTGTTAGTAAGTTTTTTCATCAAAAGAGTGAAAATGCTAGGGATTCAGAGGCAGGAGAAATCTTTGAGGAAGTAACAGGAAGGTAGATCTTTGTTAACTACTTTAACAACAAAGTAGTTGCTAAATTGTGTCTAAGTCTTTGCAACTCCATGGACTGCACGGATCTTTAATTGTGAGAAATAATTTTAAAAGAAAAATTTTAAGGGGATGAGAAAAGAGCATTCTAGATACTGGGAACAATAAAGGTACAGAGCTAGAAATATGCACACATTGCCAACAAAGAAACTAATCAATTCAGTTAGTAAATAAAAGAGGAGGTGGGTAATTAGGATGAAAAAGTAGGTCAGAATTATATGAAGGGTGCTGAATGCCAATATGAGGAACCCAGAATTATTTTAGAGGACAATGGTATAGCATTCTTAGAAAGAATTAAGAAAAAAAATACAAAAGATGCTGCGCTTTAGAGACCCTTTCTTTCAAAGATAGTTTATAGTATTCAAACCGACCGACTTTTAGTGGGCAAGAGTGATTCAAAAGCATTGAGCCCAGATTAAGTCAACACTTCATCATCCTAATACAGCTGCATGTTTAAGAGAGCACTACATTTCTTTTTTTAATTGACAGAATCTGGACTATTTATTTATTTATGACCACTTCACGTGGCATACAGGACCTTAGTTCTCCAACCAGGGATCAAATCCACACCCTCTGCATTGGGAGCGAGGAGTTTGAACCACTGGACTGCTAGGGAAGTCCTGAGAGCACTAACATTTCTAATTATGATCTTCAATTATGAAACTGATTAATTGTAAACTTCATAAGTGAGGTAACTGTGGAAAAGTCTAATGAGTTCTAAATGTTCTTTTATACTCACCTCAAGAGAAACAAGACCAGACACATCCTCAGGGATCTTTGTGAGCTGATTGGTAGCTAAATTCAATTCTACCATACTGGTCCAAGTTCCAAAATCCAAGGGAAGTGATGTCAATTGATTGTCCTGACAGAGATAAAACGAAGCATTCAAGGTAAAACCACAAAAACAAAGCTCCATATGTAACTCCCTATAGAAAGAGAATTCTTAAACAGAAAAAGACATTCCCTTTCTTTAATATCTAAATATAGAAAGAAAGAAAAACAAGGAACAAAAACACTCAGCCTCCAAAGTTTTCCATACAGTTAAGTTCAGTCACTAAGTCGTGTCCGATTTTCATGACGCCATGGGCTACAGCACGTCAGGATTCCCTGTCCATCACCAACCCCAGAGCTTGCTCAAAATGATGTCCATCGAGTAGGTGATGCCATCCAACCATTTCATTATCTGTAGTCTCCTCCTCCTGCCTTCAGTCGTTCCCAGCATCAGGGTCTTTTCCATGGAGTCAGTTCTTCACATCAGGTGGCCAAAGTATTGGAGTTTCAGCTTCAACATCAGTCCTTCCAATGAACACCCAGGACTGATCTCCTTTAGGATGGACTGGTTGGATCTCCTTGCTGTCCAAGGGACTCTAGAGAGCCTTCTCCAACACCACAGTTCAAAAGCATCAATTCTTCAGCGCTCAGCTTTCTTTATAGTCCAACTCTCACATCCATACATGACCCCTGGAAAAACCATAGCCTTGACTAGACGGACCTTTGTTGACAAAGTAAGGTCTCTGCTGTTTAATATGCTATCTAGGTTGGTCGTAACTTTTCTTCCAAGGAGTAAGTGTCTTTAATTTCATGGCTGCAATCACCATCTGCAGTGATTTTGGAGCCCAAAAAAATAGTCAGCCACTGTTTCTACTGTTTCCCCATCTATTTGCCATGAAGTGACGGGACCGGATGCCATGATCTTAGTTTTCTGAATGTTGAGCTTTAAGCTAACTTTTTTCACTCTACTCTTTCACTTTCATCAAGAGGCTCTTTAGTTCTTCACTTTCTGCCATAAGGGTGGTTATCATCTACATATCTGAGGTTATTGATATTTCTCCTAGCAATCTTGATTCCAGCTTGTGCTTCCTCCAGCCCAGCGTTTCTCATGATGCACTCTACATATAAGTTAAATAAGCTTATATATATTGACACACTAATATACAGCCTTGACAAACTCCTTTTCCTATTTGGAACCAGTCTGTTGTTTCATGTCCAGTTCTAACTGTTGCTTCCTGACCTGCATACAGGTTTCTCAAGAGTCAGGTCAGGTGGTGTGGTATTTCCATCTCTCAGAATTTTCCATAGTTTGTTGTGATCCACATAGTCAAAGGCTTTGGCATAGTCAATAAAGCAGAAATAGATGTTTTTCTGGAACTCTTTTGCTTTTCCATGATTCAGCAGATGTTGGCCATTTGATCTCTGGTTCACCTGCCTTTTCTAAAACCAGCTTGAACATCTGGAAGTTCACGGTTCACATATTGCTGAAGCCTGGCCTGGAGAATTTTGAGCATTACCTTACTAGCGTGTAAGATGACTACAATTGTGTGTAGTTTAAGCATTCTTTGGCATTGCCTTTCTTTGGGACTGGAGTGAAAACTGACCTTTTCCAGTCCTGTGGCCACTGCTGAGTTTTCCAAATTTGCTGACATATAGAGTGCAGCACTTTCACAGCATCATCTTTCGGGATTTGAAATAGCTCAACTGGAATTCCATCACCTCCACTAGCTTTGTTCGTAGTGATGCTTTCTAAGGCCCACTTGACTTCACATTCCAGGATGTCTGGTTCTAGCTGAGTGTGAGTGATCACACACCATCGTGATAATCTTGGTTGTGAAGATCTTTTTTGTACAGTTCTTCTGTGTATTCTTGCCACCTCTTCTTAATATCTTCTGCTTCTGATAGGTCCCTACCATTTCTGCCCTTTATTGAGCCCATCTTTGCATGAAATGTTCCCTTGGTAGCTCTAATAGTCTTGAAGAGATCTCTAGTCTTTCCCATTCTATTGTTTTCCTCTATTTCTTTGCATTGGTTGGTGAGGAAGGCTTTCTTATCTCTCCTTGCTGTTCTTTGGAACCCTGCATTCAAATGGGTATATCTTTCCTTTTCTCCTTTGCTTTTCACTTCTCTTCTTTTTACAGCTATTTGTACAGCCTCCCCAGCCAGCCATCTTGCTTTTTTACATTTCTTTTTCTTGGGGATGGTCTTGATCCCTGTCTCCTGTACAATGTCATGAACCTCCATCCATAGTTCATCAGGCACTCTGTCTAACAGATCTAGTCCCTTAAATCTATTTCTCACTTCCACTGTATAATCATAAGGGATTTGATTTAGCTCATACCTGAATGGTCTAGTGGTTTTCCCCACTTTCTTCAGTTTAAGTCTGAATTTGGCAATAAGGAGTTCATGATCTGAGCCACAGTCAGCTCCCGGTCTTGTTTTTGCTGACTGTATAGAGCTTCTCCATCTTTGGCTGCAAAGAATATAATTAATCTGATATCGGTGTTGACCATCTGGTGATGCCCATGTGTAGTCTTCTCTTGTGTTGTTGGAAGAGGGTGTTTGCTATGACCAGTGTGTTCTCTTGGCAAAACTCTTATTAGCCTTTGCCCTGCTTCATTCTGTACTCCAAGGGCAAATTTGCCTGTTACTCCAGGTGTTTCTTGACTTCCTACTTTTGCATTCCAAGTCTATGCCCCAACCAGTAATGCTGAAGAAGCTGAAGTTGAACGGTTTTATGAAGACCTACAAGGCCTTTTAGAACTAACATACCAAAAAAGATGTCCTTTTCATTATACGGGACTGGAATGCAAAAGTAGGAAGTCAAGAAAAATAAGTTTGTTCACTACAAATTAAATCGCTGGACAAACCATTTTTCATTTCTTCCTTCCTTCTGCAATAAAATTTCTTTTCCTTACTACAAATGTGATTCATTCATGGTAGAGAATATAGACAAGCAACAAGAAACTAAAAATCACCCACTGGGAGAAAATAGTTGCAAATCATATAACTGACAAAGCATTAACATCCAAAATACATAAAGAACTGCAACTCAACAGTAAAAAAAGAAAAACCCAAACAATCCAATTAAAAAATGAGCACAGCATAAGGAAGAAACAATTGCCCATTCTGATAAATCATAAATACACTAAAAGTACTAGTTAAAGTAGTGATTTTCCCCTAACACAAATAGAGGCTTACCTTCATATTCAGCTTACTTAATACTTTTGCTCTGGAGAAAATTCCAAATGGGATTTTGTTGATTCGATTGTGTTCCATATTGAGGGAATAGATAGTGGAAAATTGAGATGGACCACCTACTGGATATAACTGGAAGCAATTTCTAGCTAATGTCAAACTATTCAGTTTCACAAGACTTGATAAAAGACTCTGTTAAAAACAAAAAATGAAATAAGCATAATAATTAGAACTATAACAAGACTTATTCTGTAGAACATAGAGCAGCAGTACCAAACAAATGCCTGGGAGAGTCTTGCAGGTAACAAATGACAGACACTGGCTGGGCCGGTTCTATAATGCCTCATCCAGAAGGAAAGTCATTCACTACTCAGCTCTAGCTAATTGTTACCTTGCAGGGATGTGCAGCCAATGTAGTCAGATTTTCAGAATTTAGGAAGAAACAGGAAATTCATTTACTTATATTAAATCTTTTATTCTTTGGCTTTATTTAAAATACTCTACAGGGTAAAGATAATGTATCTGTGGGTAAGAGGTGTTTCATGAGTGGCCAGTTTGAGACCTCTCATACAGGATCTTACAGAGGACTGGTATCGGACAGTCCTGGGTCTGAGTCCTGACTCCATCACCTGCTGTGTATTCAGTGCTATTCAAGTCTTGGTTAAGTATCTATCTCTAAATTATTATTAAGATTAATATAATACCTGACACAGAATAAGGTATCATTCAGTAATTTAAATGTTCCTTTTAAGAATATTAAATTCAGAAGGTAACACTACTTTTTGATATTATATAATACATTGCTTTTCCATACTGTAAATTTCTGAGGGAATATACATCTATCAAACAAGTATTCACTTAGCACATAACCCCATATTCCCTCTTACTTCAGTCCCCCACCATGTAACCAGAGTACTAGGTGTTTAGTATTATAAAAGGATCTCTACCATCAGGAAGACTAAATTCCATTTAGAGAAATAAAGCACACAGATAGGAAAAAGAAAATAATATACAACTCTATATAATCAATAATAAATTGTACAGAATAGGCTCTTGCTATTCAAAGTCTGGTTTAAAGAAGAGCAGCATCCGTATCCCCAGAGAGCTTGTTAGAAATGTGGACTCTTAGGCCCCACCTCCACAGAATCATAATATGAATCTTAAGATTTCCAGGTGATTTGTATGCTCATTAATGTTTGAGAAACACTGGTTCAGGCTATAAAATAGTTTTAAATCCTGGTCCCATCTTTTAGTAGTTCATGACTTTGAGCAAGTTATCTCTCTGAACCTTTGTTCTATTCATTTGTAAGAGGATGATGTCTTGTTTTATAGGTTGTAGTAAAGATTTTTTAAATAAATAAATATATATATATATATAAGTAACTTTATAAGTCACTTCTTTATTTAAATTCAAAGAAAAGGAGAAATACTGGAATAACTGGAAAAGCAGAAGACAATTGAAAGTGAGTGAAATCTTAAAGGATGAAAAACCATTTTAAATACTCAGAGAAGCAGAAGAAAATATTCTGGATTGCTGTAAGGCAGCTCTCCAACCTTTTCATTCTAAGGTCATACTGTGAAGCTTTGAGGTTGCTGACCATTGCTGCAGAGTCAAACACATCTGGGTTCCCATCTCAGATCTTCTACTTACCAGCCTTGTAAGCTTCAGTGAATTAATCAATCAATATATCTCTCACTATATTCCCAGAAAAAAATATTTCAGGGTGACACATTTGGCCAAAAACATGACTTCTCAAGTCTTATTTCTCTATTTGATGAGACCACTCCAATAATCAGTAGGATTACAGTGAAGATAAAAATGAAATAATACATGTAAAGCTTCCAGCCTTATGCCTTGAGTATATGGGCTTAAATTTATTAAGTTCCTTCTCCTTTAGTCTTTGGGTATCCATTAAAACTAGTTCATTTGCAGACAGTCTTCAAATGGAAAAGTATATAGTGATTTTGCCAGCTCCGATTTCAGCAATATAATGAGCCCCCTTTGAAAATCACTTTCCCGATTTTTCTTGCCAGCTTGAATATCTAAGTGCTGTTTAATGGTTTTTATTGTTTTTCTTGTTATTATAAATGCAGATAATTACACATTTGCATTAAGAATATGCTACTTCCAAAGCACATAGACTACCTTTAAATAAAAATGCTTTCCAATGTTTGAACAAGGCCTATCAAGTATTTCATCCATACTTCTCTATCTGAAAATGGGTATGTTTAAATATACACACACACCCCTTCTTCCATAAACAGACTGAAGAGAGCTGTCTTCTTTATAATTCTCCTATCAAAAATAAATCCTGACTTATTTCGGTCACAAAGTTATATGAAAGTACTTAGCACATGTCTTTATCCTAAGATACCCAATAATTATGTTTCCCTTCAGTGACAATATGACTGGATATATAAATAAATGTTAAAATTTCTCACTAGGTGAAACTTGGTATATACCTAGTCTTTACATTTAGACATAATGACACTGTAAAAGAGGTCAGTCTTACTTAAACTCATAAATCACACCCTAAAAGAATGCCAAAAGATCTAATTAATGTGTTAATTATTTGCCTTATTATGGGATATGAATCACTGTTAGAAAAGAGGATGACATTAAACAGTAGAACTTCACCCATTTTCAAGTTAAGAATTACCATTATCACAGAAATTTAAAAATCCAAACAGTCTAGCTGTCAGGGCTATATCTACAATCTGTGGATTCTATTTCCTAATCCCAAACTACTACTTACTACTAACAATAGTGCTCTTTTGCCACAGGTGAGATACTGTCACAGTAGTTTTAATGAACTGGTCCAGACTAGAAACTACACAAGGTATTTTTAATTATTAGAAAAAAAAGACTTTGCAAAGTTCAGTCAATCCATTAAGTCCACAATTCTTCTCATGTTAGAATACTACAGTAAAATATGCTTGAATAACTATAAGCAAACTTACTAGTTGCTGGGTATGCTAAAACATACCTGCTCTTTCTTTTTTGGAATTTTTTTATCTCAGCGATGGGATATGTATCACAGCACACCCATTATTTAAGCAAACTCAATCATCAAATTTACCAAGCTGTACAGACTGATTAATCTTCCCTTCATTATGTTATAGACTCGTTTCAAGAGTTTACCATAATTCACTTCTTACCTCTGGTAAAGTAGAAATGTTATTGTTCTCTAAATTTAATTCTTCAAGTGCACTGCATTTTGCCAATGATCTGGGTATTGCTGACAGTCTGTTGTATCTCAGACCAAGACGACTTAAACTGGACAGATTTCCTGTGAACATAAAAAAAAAAAAAAAGGAATTGTTTTTTTTAATCTGATAAGCCTGTCACTCTCCCAGGCGATTATCAAGCAATATTTATAAATTACTTTCAAGTACTATTTCAGCAAGAGCCCTAACTTTTTGTACCAAAAAACTACACAGTACACTCTACCAATTAGGATGAAACTGAAGCCACTTTTGTGTCCACCGTCTTAGAGAAATAATGAAATACACAGCTACAAGTCAATTTTTAAAATCAGTTATTGGAAAGTATTGGCACACTTAAATAAAATATTAACCTTTAGACAAGGCCCAGTTGAATAACATCAAAGTAATAAATGATAGAAGTTTACTCCTTGGAAGAAAAGTTATGACCAACCTAGACAGCATATTCAAAAGCAGAGACATTACTTTGCCAACAAAGGTTCGTCTAGTCAAAGCTATGGTTTTCCCAGTGGTCGTGTATAGATGTGAGAGTTGGACTGTGAAGAAAGCTGAATGCCAAAGAATTGATGCTTTTGAACTGTGGTGTTGGAGAAGACTCTTGGGAGTCCCTTGGACTACAGGGAGATCCAACCAGTCCATTCTAAAGGAGATCAGTCCTGGGTGTTCTTTGGAAGGAGTGATGCTAAAGCTGAAACTCCAGTACTTTGGCAACCTCATGCTAAGAGTTGACTCATTGGAAAAGACTCTGATGCTGGGAGGGATTAGGGGCAGGAGGAAAAGGGGATGACAGACGATGAGATGGCTGGATGGTATCACTGACTCGATGGACATGAGTTTGAGTGAACTCCAGGAGATGGTGATGGACAGGGAGGCCTGGCGTGCTGCGATTCATGGGGTCGCAGAGAGTCGGACACTACTGAGCGACTGAATTGAATAAATGATAATTACTTAAAATACGAGATGCACAATTATTTTGTGAGATCAGAAAGGTTCAATATTTTTCATGAGTTTAAATATAAACAATCCAAAATTTCTCTAAAAAGTTGACTTGATGGTTAAAAATTTCTCAAAATAATTTTTTATGAACAAAAGTGAAAGCTACAGTCTCTCATTATCTAAGCATATCCAGCTTGAGCATATTAGTCACTATTGAATACCTAAAATGAGCAGAGCAGAAAAACAGACATTTTATACTTCTATAGCCAAGACCCATGGTAAGCTACATATAAGCTACATGGATGAATATGATGATATCTGCTATCACAGGTTTAAATCAAATTTAATTTTCAAAATAGTATAAACTCATTTTGATACCAAAAAAGATGAGTAATGAGAATTTAGTTCAATGTATTTTTTTTTTTTGTCATGGCTGGTTAATTTCTGATTCAACAATGTAATTGTTGCTACAACCTTTTTAGTTGGGCTAGGTTAAATGTTAGCCTCTAGTTTTAAATTCAACAGTATAACCAGTATTAGAAATTAAAAGGATACTTCATTTTATTATACTTTTCTTTATTGTGCTTCACTGATATTGTGTGTTTATGTATCAAAGGTTTGTGGCAACCATACTTTGAACAAATCTACTTGTGCCACTTTTCACAAAAGCATTTGTTCACTTAATGTCTCTGTGTCACATTTTAGTAATTCTTGCTACATTTCAAACTTTTATGTTATTATTATACTTGTTTTGGAGATCTATGATCAGTGATCTTGGATGTTACTAGTGTAATTGTTTTGGGGTGCCATGAACTGCACTTATTTAAGATGGTGAACTTAATTGGTAAATGCTATGTATATTCTTTATGCTCCACCAAACAGTTGCTTCCCTGTCTCTCTCCCTCTCCCCTGAAATACAACAATATTGAAATTAAGCCAATAATGACCCTACAGTGACTTCTAACCAAGTCAAAGTCAGAACTGCATGTCTTTCACTTTAAATCAAAAGCCAGAAATAACTGAAGGAAATCAAAAGAGCTACTCTATAATCTGAATGATACTTTTTCAATAAAGTATTTTTAATTAAGGCATGTATAGTTTTTAGACAAAATGGTACTGCACACTTAATAGACTACAGTACTGTGTAACAGAACTTTTATATACACTGGCAAACAAAAAAATTTGTGTGACACTTTATTGTGATAGGTGCTTTGTTGAAGTGCTCTGAGATGGAATCGACAATATCTCCAAAGTAGGTCTGTATAGAAGTGGATGCCTGTGTCACACAACATTTTGGAGATAAGTATTTTGGTGCCTTTCAACTTTCAGCAACTGTCTGATGTTTGTCAATTTCTTTCGAATTTCTGCTTTGACTATTTTTCAGAAAGTCATTGTATGAATAACTTTTAGATACATTACTCCAATATTTACAGAAAACATGTATTAGCCTACAGAATAAGTTAAGCCTTAAACCTAGCAGAGCAGTCACCTTGTCTCATATTCCTCATCTAGTTATATTCATTTGCATCTTTCCAGCCTGGTACGCTGCAGTCCATGGAGTCGCTAGGAGTCGGACACGACTGAGCGACTTCATTTTCACTTTTCACTTTCATGCATTGGAGAAGGAAATGGCAACCCACTCCAGTGTTCTTGCCTGGAGAATCCCAGGGACAGTGGAGCCTGGTGGGCTGCAGTCTACGGGGTCTCACAGAGTCGGAGGCAACTGAAGCAACTTAGCAGCAGCAGCAGCTCTTGCTGAAGAAAATAGTGATCAAAATTGTAAGAAATGCCCAAATGGAGCTAATTTTTACCCTTTACATTTTTAAGAGTTAGTTACTGGTATCAAAAATACTCTGATAAGTCTATATACCATAAGTCTAGCCAACTACAGTGCAAAAAAACCTTAGCAATCATTTCAATTCCTGCAATTAGAACTATTCCAGAGGTATGGTATACTCATTTTCATTACGTTCTTATAACAGTGTTTGGAAACTGGGTCAAGAGTTCACTAGTTATGATTAATTAAGATTTCCAACAGGCAGAAAACTGAATTAAAAAGCAACAGTAAAAACGACCACTTAGAAAAGACAAGTTAACTTTGTCTTTACAGTGCTTCCTAAATTAAATAAGGATGCTTCACCAGTGTCTTTCTAATGACACTCCAGGGATATGTGTCAATTTTGGAGGTGGGGGGGAAACAAGCAGAGAACTGGATCACTTTCCAAAGTTCCAGAGAATTCAGAGATTAAAAATAAGTGCAAGAACATTATTATTTCTATCAGTGAACTATGACATTGTAGTGTTAGTTGCTCAGTCGTGTCCGACTCTGCGACCCCATGGATTGTAGCCCACAGGCTCCTCTGTCCATGGAATTCTCCAGGCAAGAATACTGGAGTGGGCAGCCATTCCTTTCTCCACTATGACATTAAATATGATACAAATATTACTTGGAAATTGGGCTGGCAAAAAATAATCTGCTTTATGATGAAATTATAGTCAAGTTTCTAATAGCAAAAAATGGGGACAACCTTTATGTTTAAGAATTGATGCATAATTATTTAGATTGAAGGCATCACAGTGTAACAGCAAAAACAAAGGATATTCTATATCTACGTGTCCCTGGGTAAGTTACTTAACTTAGTCTATCTCCTCATCCATAAAGTGAGGATAATGTCTAATATCTGACAGGGTTGCTCTAATGATTAAATACAATGTATGTAAGATACTTAGTACAATGACTGATATGAAATAGATACTCAAAAGATAATCCTATTCTATGGTACTACTATAGTCTGCTGTATTCTGTACCTATTAAAATTATTCTACAAAAATCTTGTAAGATATGAAAGACTGTTATGACATTAAATGAAGTCAGGTAACAAAATCATGTGTTTTGTATGATCTGTATGATTACATACACATGCAAAGAGTTTAAATTATCTCTATATGATAGAAATACAGATTAAATTTTTTTCTTTGAACTTGTCTAGAATTTCCCTAATTTTCTATAATTTTTTAATTTTAAAATGTCCTTTTGATAAAGAAAAATTCTGTAATTCTGAAGTCAGTTTAATTTTAAAAACTGTGATATCTTTATACCATCCTTTTATTGAATGAATAGTTTACATTATGGAGAAGCTTTATATTAACACAGAGAGGTAAGATGTTTGGACACTTTACACTGTGAGGCTCATTTTCTCCATACAGTGAGGATATGAGCTAAGCTGTGGAAAAACAGAGCATGGTGGTTTCAAGTTTCAGATAGTCAACCCCCCCACCCCCCAAAAAAGACAAGAGATTAAAAAGATACCCAAGCAGCACCAATAAGAACCATCTGAGAGTACTCAGAATGGACTTTAGCATAAGACATGTGAAATGACTTGATGGCAGAGCTAGAATCAAACTCAATTGGCTCCTTATCAAGTAATCGTTTTTTGTGAATTTTATCGACCCTGATCCAGTGAACTAGTTTCCTCCTGACACAGAAGCATGATATGCTCATTCTTGCCTCCATGCTGTTTGACTGTCCTTGCTGTTCAGCTCACGGAATGCATTTTTTATTCCATACTAAGTCCAGCATATTTCTTCATGAAGTTTTCTCTGGCCATTCTATCAAGATCTTATTGATCTCCCTCTAAACCGGACACATGGCTACATGCTGTTTTCATTATACATTAGCATTTTACTTACAGTCTACATTGCTGGTTGTTTCATGAATTAGTTACTTCCCCCAATAGACTGAAAATCCTTTAAGTAAGGGAGCTTGCTATGCATTTCTACTGAAATTTGCACAGAATTTCAGTGCAAAGCACACACCAGGCTTTCATTCATGCTTTCGTATTTACTAAAGACGCTAAAATATTTCACCATATGGCCTCCTTTCCATTAAGAACAAGATGTAAAAACTCAAAATTATATGAGACTCATTAAAAGCTTTTTTTCTTTGACCCATTCTCAACTTATAAAATAGCATGTCTCCAAAACACAGATGTTAACTGGACATGATTTTTAAGTACATAACAGATTTTCCTGGTCTACCTGACTAAAAATTAGTTCTTTTAAAAATATTCACTTTAATTTTTCCTGGATACCCAATGACTAAGCAGCCCATTTTTAGATATCAGAGAATGAACTAACCATTGCACTCCTCTTATCACACCAAATAAATTTTCAATTACAAAATATATAAGTATAACTTACTTTACTGCCCAGAAAACCATGGTGTGTAATCCAATATGTACATATTGAGATCCTTCTCTTAAGCTTTTACTTCAGTTCAGCTCAGTCGTGTCCGACTCTTTGCGACCCCATGAATCGCAGCACGCCAGGCCTCCCTGTCTATCACCAACTCCCGGAGTTCACCCAGACTCACGTCCATCGAGTCAGTGATGCCATCCAGCCATCTCATCCTCTGTCGTCCCTTTCTCCTCCTGCCCCCAATCCCTCCCAGCATCAGAGTCTTTTCCAATGAGTCAACACTTCGCATGAGGTAGCCAAGGTACTGGAATTTCGGCTTTAGCATCATTCCCTCCAAAGAAATCCCAGGGCTGATCTTCAGAATGGACTGGTTGGATCTCCTTGCAGTCCAAGGGACTCTCAAGAGTCTTCTCCAACACCACAGTTCAAAAGCATAAATTCTTCGGCGCTCAGCCTTCTTCACAGTCCAACTCTCACATCCACACATGACCACAGGAAAAACCATAGCCTTGACTAGACGAACCTTTGTTGGCAAAGTAATGTCTCTTCTTTTGAACATGCTATCTAGGTTGGTCATAACTTTCCTTCCAAGGAGTAAGCGTCTTTTAATTTCATGGCTGCAGTCACCATCTGCAGTGTTTTTGGAGCCCAAAAAGATAAAGTCTGACACTGTTTCCCCATCTATTTCCCATGAAGTGATGAGACTGGATAAGCTTTTACTTATACATATACAAATTCAGGATTTTTTAAAATGTTTCTCTATTTGTCTTTATATAAATGGGATCATTTTGCACACTTTTCCTCCTAAATAACAGGTCATAGAAATATTTTCTTGTTGAGTAAATACTGATATACTTCATTTTATTTAACCACTGTACCCTATGATATGTATAATTATACAATTATCTAATCATCCCCAATGGACAGCATTTGTTCCTAATATTTAAAAAGGAATTCTATAATGAACGTCCTAATAGATACTTGTGTGTACATGTGAAAATATTTCAGATGTATCAAAAGATAGCAATATCTTAAATCTTAACAGACAGTGCCATTAGGCTGTATCAATTTCATTCCCACCAAAACTGAAGGGCAGTCCCCATTAACTCACATCCATTTAAAATGGGGAAGGAGGGAGGGTATCAATATCTTATTCCTTGCCTATCGCATGCCCATGGCCACTACAAGACTGGTAAAGAGATGGAAATTTTCCTATAAGCAGTGATAATGTCCGAGTACAAAGAATTTCAAAAATCTTTTGATAAAATTTTAATTGCTATACCACGTTGAAGATAAAAAAGGCACTCAATCTTAAAAAATAAATAGAAGAAGCTCATCCTCTGTCTCTCCTTCATACCACTGCTTTCCCTATGTAATACAGCTGTTCCATGGTAATAAAATGGCTGAAGCATTCACCAACAGGTCTATGAAATGCCTGAACTCCACCACCGCCCCCCCCCCAGTGGGATTGAAGAGGATGAACTTTAAAAATTGTACTCTATGAGAATATGCTATTCTGATGAAGCAATTAACATCTGCAAAGGACTTGTCACTTTCTTGAGAGCATGGTATGCTCAGAGTCATCCACATTTTGTCAAAATGCACTACTCTCAGCAAAATAAAAAAGGTGAAAAAAAATTAACGATGAAATATCAACACTGTCTTATGCCAGAAAAAAAAAAAAAAACTTAACATGAGAAGTCTGGCATTTACTGTGATTCACCCCCTGCAGTGGTTTCAACTCTAGCCTCTTTCAGTAAGTGGTTTTAACCACAAAGTAAACTGCAACCTAGAAATCAAGCCACAGCTTGCTTTAATATTGAGCCACTGTGACTAAGAAATAAAATCAATGTTGCCAACGCTTATAAATGTAGGCTGATCACTGTCAATCACTGGCATTTAGCTTTCTAAGTGCTTAACTTTGACAGTAAGTTGCTCTGTGTTCTGAATCTGACAGCTTGTTTTCTTATGCTGTCAGATTTTTAAAATATGGAAACATTAAATGGCTATGAATTAAAATTAATGCTTTCAATTTCAGCAAAAGAAATCAGCATTTTTAGGTTAATTTAGTGTAACTTTTGAGTAAGACTCTAACTCAAACAGTCTTTATCTTATTTTAACAAAGTAGCAAAAAATCACTAGAAAAGGCATACAAGTTCTAACAATGAAATATTGTTAAAGGTACAATTTTTTTCCAGAAACATTAAACTAATAAATTGAAAATAAACTTAAAAGTTATATAAAATGTAAGGCCAGGATCTCTAAAACTCTTAGAGGAAAACAGAGACAAGACACTCTGATATAAATGTCTGCAATATCCTCTTTGACCACCTCTTAGAGAAATGGAAATAAAACAAAAACAAGTGGGACCTAGTTAAACTTAAAAGCTTTGCATAACAAAGGAAAGTATAACCAAGATGAAAAGACAACCCTCAGAATGGGAGAAAATAATCATAAATGAAACTAACAAAGGATTAATCTCCAAAATATACAAGCAGTTCATGCAGCCCTATGCCAGAAAAGCAAACAACCCAATTAAAAAGTAGGCAGAAGATCTAAGCACACATTTCTCCAACGAAGATATACAGATGGCCAACCAACACATGAAAAGATGCTCTACATTGCTCATTATTAAAGAAATTCAAATCAAAACTACAATGAGGTATTACCTTACACTGGTCAGAATGGTCATCAAAACAATCTACAAACAATAAATGCTGGAGAAGGTGTGGAGAAAAGGGAACTCTCTTGCACTGTTGGTGGGAATGTAAATTGATATAGTCACTATGGAGAAACAGTGTGGCTATTTCTTTAAATACTAGGAATAAAACTACCATATGACCCAGCAATCCCAACTGGGCATATACATTGAGAAAATCATAACTGAAAAAGACACATATGCCTCAATGTTCACTGCAGCACTATTTATAATAACCAGGACATGGAAGCAACCTAGATATCACTGACAAATGAATGGATAAATGACAAATGAAATGGAATATTACTTAGCCATAAAAAGAAAAGCATTTGAGTCAGTTCTAGTGAGGTGGATGAACCTAGAGCCTATATGCAGAGTGAAGTAAGTCAGAAAAAGAAAAACAAATTCTTGTATATTAACACGTACATATATGGACTCTAGAAAAATAGTACCAATAAACATTTGTAGGGCAGTAATGGAGACGCAGACATAGAGAACAGACTTTGGACACAACGGAGTAAGGAGAAGGTGGGCCGAACTGAGAGAGTAGCACTGAAACATAAACATTACCATATGTAAAACAGATAACTAATGGGAAATTGTTGTATAACACAGGGAGCTCAACATAGTACTCTGTGACAACCTAGAGGGGTGGGATGGGGTGGAAGTTCAACAGGGAAGGGACATATGCATATTTATGGCTAACTCATGTTGTGTGGTGGAGAAGGCAATGGCACCCCACTCCAGTACTTTTGCCTAGAAAATCCTATGGACGGAAGAGCCTGGTAGGCTGCAGACCATGGGGTCGCTAGAGTCAGACACAACTGAGCGACTTCACTTTCACTTTTCACTTTCATGCATTGGAGAAGGAAATGCCAACCCACTCCAGTGTTCTTGCCTGGAGAATCCCAGGGACGGGGGAGCCTGGTGGGCTGCCATCTATGGGGTCGCACAGAGTCGGACATGACTAAAGCGATGCAGCAGCAGCAGCAGCATGTTGTGTGGTAAAAGCCAACACAATGGTGTAAAGCAATTATCCTCCAATTAAAAGTAAACTTATTAAAAAATATTCTTAAAAGTCAAAAACTCAAAAGAATACCACCATTAAAGAGAAAACTAGTAAAGGTGTTACATGTAAGTAGAACTGTAATTACCTAAAATCAATTACTAAAACTCTATTTGTTGATATAATTACTGTAACATTTCTTCAGAGCACAGTGTAACAAAATGAGATATGAATTATTCTGTGCTCTAGCCTTGAAGGCAAAGTCTTCTTGTATATTTCTCTCACTTTGAAAAGAAATAGAAAATAAAAAATTTTTCCTATTTCAGATCCCCCTCTCCCTGATTTCATAAAACCACTGGAGACCTCAGAAGGCTTTCAGTTCAATTCAGTTCAGTTGCTCAGTTGTGTCCGACTCTTTGCGACCCCATGAATTGCAGCACGCCAGGCCTCCCTGTCCATCACACACTCCCGGAGTTCACTCAGACTCACGCCCATCGAGTCAGTGATGCCATCCAACCATCTCATCCTCTGTCGTCCCCTTCTCCTCCTGCCCCCAATCCCTCCCAACATCAGAGTCTTTTCCAAGGAGTCAACTCTTCACATGAGGTCAAAGTACTGGAGTTTCAGCTTTAGCATCACTCCTTCCAAGAACACCAGGACCGATCTCCTTTAGAATGGACTGGTTGGATCTTCTTGCTGTCCAAGGGACTCTCAAGCGTCTTCTCCAACACCACAGTTTAAAAGCATCAATTCTTTGGCGCTCAGCTTTCTTCACTGTCCAACTCTCACATCCATACATGACTACTGGAAAAACCATAGCCTTGACTAGACAGACCTTTATAGGCAATGTAATGTCTCTGCTTTTGAATATGCTATTAGGTTGGTCATAACTTTCCTTCCAAGGAGTAAGCGTCTTTTAATTGCATGGCTGCAGTCACCATCTGCAGTGATTTTGGAGCCCCCCAAAATACAGTCTGACACTGTTTCCCCATCTATTTCCCATGAAGTGATGGGACCAGATGCCATGATCTTCGTTTTCTCAATGTTGAGCTTTAAGCCAACTTTTTCACTCTCCTCTTTCACTTTCATCAAGAGGCTTTTTAGTTCCTCTTCACTTTCTGCCATAAGGGTGGTGTCATCTGCATATCTGAGGCTTCAAGACTCTAAATATGTTTTTGAGCACTCTTTCACTTAACCGCAATCAGCTGTGCCAATCTCCCCAGTTCCTTCTGCCTCTTTCAGTGATCTTGGCACTGCTCAGCCTGGAAGTAAATGGCATTGCTTATTGCCAAAGAGTGATAACTACTCTAGGAGTATTTATATCTCAAGCAAAAAAGAGTTAAAAATATCTGGATATACTTGCGAGGAAAAAAAAAGGCAAATAATTAAAAACGATTTTTGGAAAAGTAACTGTAAGGTGATAAAAGATTTGATTTTCAATTGTGAATTCAGTGCAAGTTTCTTTGGTCCAGGGAAAAGAGACAAGGCAACTCCTGTGGGACTAGCATCAACTCTCCAAGACAGGTGTTGGGTTTTTTGTTTTTCATTTTAAGTTATACTTTTCAACTAGTAAACCAGGGGGAAAAAAAAAGCAAAGTATCAGAATTATACTCCAGCTAAGTTTGTCACTGATGGTTTGGGGTGAATTGCTCTTCTCCAATAGATGAGAGAGAGAATCTCAAAGGTGAATTATGACTGTTGAGATTTGTAACAGATCAAGACCTGCATGTTCAGATTTCTCATCAAATCTCAACCTTCTGCAATACAATCAAACTATGGGGGATAAGAGGGATGGAGAAAGGCAAAGAACTATCTTAATAAACACAGTATATGATAAATGACTATAATATTATAAAAACTTTCAACACACAATACTTAACTCACTTTGCTATTACTTGGGATAACAGCTGTATTTAGTTTGCTGACAACTATCAAAGCCTATTTATATTTATTATAAAATTTATAAATGAGATATATAAATTTTTATTATCATTTATGTTTCAGTTCTTATTGATTTCCAATACATATTTGTAATCTGACCATGTAGAGTGTGTTAGAAGTCAGGCACTTGTGTTTTTCTGAGATAACATGTCAATTACCCAAGATTAATAATGAAGTCAAATGTTTTCATATTAACAAGCACACTTGAAATACAGAAGAATTACTTCGGATAGAAATGCAAAATTAAGAAAGCCAGGAGAAAGAATACATGGAGACGCTATCCTCTGTCAGAGGAAGTGAATCCAAAGGACCCTAGTCTTAATAACTGGATTGCTTTATCATCCTCTACGACTTATGCTTTCTCTATTTGCCAACACTATTTTAGTACTTTATAACTGCACCCCCCCGCCGCCAATTGTTATTGAGGAAGATAGGGAAACCAATACATGCATAAAATATTAAATAATGAAATACTGTTAGAATATTCGAGAGTAAGAACAGGACTCTACAGGGCCTTTCTGGAACAGACCCCTCCCTCAAATCCTCTGCCGAAGTACCCAGATAATAGTATCTGATGCACATTTCCTGAGTCATTTCACAAATGCTAAGTTGGAGAAGACTCTTCAGAGTCACTTGGACAGCAAGGAGATCAAACTAGTCCATCCTAAAGGAAATCAGTCCTGAATATTCATTGGAAAGACTGATGATGAAGCTGGAACCCCAATACTTTCGCCACCTGATGCTGGGAAAGACTGAAGGCAGGAGGAAAAGGGGACGACAGAGGATGAGATGGTTGGATGCCATCACCGACTCAATGGACATGAGTTTGAGCAAGCTTTGGGAGTTCATAATGGAAAGGGAAGCCTGGCACGCTGCAGTCCATGGGGTTGCAAAGTGTCAGACACAACTGAGCAACTGAACTGAAGAACAGGACTAATTGATAACCATGCCCTTTATAGAACTCTATATATCCATTTGATTAGTTGAAAGAGTAGAGGAAATTATGTGTATATTTAGGAAAAAAAGTTCTAAGCCGAGAAACTGAGAAGTACAAAGACCCTGAGGCTAGAACTTGCCTGATATGCTCAAGGAACAATAAAGTATCTGCACATATAGTATCTTAGGAAATACACAATAATTAAGCGTCAATGAGATGGATAAGGCCGTAACTTTATAACATTTCAACCATCTTTAATTTCAGTTGACCTGATTTGCTAGAGTAAACAACCTTTACTTTTCTAAGACTGAGAAGCCTTTATGTTTATAAAAGAAGTCTCTTTTTAAAGTGCTTTTATGTGTCATTCACTGAAAAGTGATCATGTTAAAATGCATTATTCTTTCTTTTCTCCTTTACTATCAAAATCAGTTTCTTATTTAAAATCAGCAAACTTACGTATTTCAACATAAGAACATACAACAAAATAAATACGTCAATAGGTGATTTATACTGAAGTAAAAATTAAACCTGTATTACTGAACTGGTTCAGAGTATCCCAAGGAAATGGGAACCTGAAAGATTAACACTTAGAAATATAATAGAGTTCTTGAACTTTAGAAATAAAGAAATAACCCTTTGGGTGGCCAGAGACAAACATTAAGTCATTATAATGAGAAAAAAACAATTAGACCAGCCTCATACTGTTGCATATTCAGTTCTAGAAGACAAAAGAGCTACCTTTTAGGTCTCCTGAGATGTTCAAGGAAAGGAAGTTGAACCCAATGATTTTTATATCCATCAAAGAGTTCTTTAAATATAAAGCTTACAAACATACAAAAACTAGAAAACTACTGCTAATAAGTCTTCCCTGGTGGCTCAGATGGTAAAGCGTCTGCCTACAATGTGGGAGACCCTGGTTTAATACCTGGGTCCGGAAGATCCCCTGGAGAAGGAAATGGCAACCCACTCCAGTACTCTTGCCTGGAAAATCCCATGGATGGAGGAGCCTGGTAGGCTACAGTCCATGGGGTTACAAAGAGTCAGACAGGACTGAGCGACTTCACTTTCACTGTTTACGAACGATTTCAGAGAAAATTACTGTAAGACTGACTTTAACCAACCAAGAAATAACTTGAACAACTATGGCCTTTAATTTTATAGCAGCAAGCACTGTTAGTGAACAATTAAGACTAAACTAGAGACTGGCTTAACAAGATATACCATAAATGTTGCATGTCCTAACAATATAACTAATAAAAATTGGGAGGAAAAAATGACCAAAAAGGGCTAGCAGCACAATAAATTCACTGACTGCCTCATCCACATTACTCTACTCAACAAAAATAGAATACATATTCAATTGCACATGGAATACTTATCAAGATAGACCATACACTGAGCCATAAAATAAGTCTCAATATATTTAAATGATTCAAGTCACACAAAGTATGTTCTCAACCACAATGAAATTAGAAATCAGTAACAGAAAGACCCCTGGGAAATTGTTAGATGTTGGGAACTAAATAACAAACTTTTCAGTAACATATAGATCATAGAAAACAAAAGGGCAGATTAGAAAGCATTTTGGACAAAACAAAAAATAAAACACAACATGTCAATTTGTGGGATGTTGTCAGTGGTATGTAAGAGGAAATTTTATAGCACTAAATGGCTGGGAAAGATTGAGGATGAGAGGAGAAGGGGACAACAGAGGATGAGATGATTGGATGGCATCACTGACTCAATGGACATGAATCTGAGTAAACTCCGGGAGTTGGTGATGGACAGGGAGGCCTGCCGTGGTGCAGTCCATGGGGTCTCAAAGAGTCGGACATGACTGAGCGACTGAAATGAACTGAACTGACTCTCTGAGAAGAGAAGAAAGGTCTTAAATCAATAATCTCAATCTTCCACTATAAGAAACTAGAAAAGGGGCAAATAAAATCAAAGTAAGCAGACAAACAGGAATGAGAAAGGTCAAAGTAGAAATCAATGAAATAAAAACCAAGGGAAAAATAGAGTAAAATCAATACTTTGAGACAATCAATGAACTGATAAAATTAATAAACCTTTAGCCAGACTGATTAGGAAAAGAGAGAAGATATAAATTGCCAATATCAGAAAAGAGAAAAATGGCATTATCACAGATTCTATAGACACTGAAATAATAAGCAAATGTTATGAACAATTTTATCCCCATTAAATGTGACAACGTAAATGGAATGAACACATTCTATGAAAGACACAAATAATGATCAAGTTTTCTCAAGAAGAAACTGATAACCTAAATAGCTCTATGTCTATCAAAAAAACTGAAATTGTTTTAAAAAAACATTCCAACAAACAAAAGTTCTGACTAGGTGGCTGTATCAATGAACTTTATCAAATAAGAAATATGCCAATTTATACAAATTTTTCCAAAAATTGAAGAGTAGGGAAAACTTCCCAACTTACTATATATCGTCAGCATTACTCTGAAACTGAAACTAGACAAAGGTTTTATAACATTACACATGAACATATTGTTTATTCTTATTATTGTTTATTTGCTAAGTAGTGATCAACTCTTTTGCAGCCCTATGGACTGCAGTTCTCCAGGCTTCCCTGTCCATGGGACTTCCCATGTAAGAACACTGGAGTAGGTTGCCACTTCCTTCTCCAGGGGATCTTCCCAACCCAAGGATCAAACCTGGGTCTCCTACACTGGCAGGCAGATTCTTTACTGCTGAGTCACCAGAGAAGCCCATATCATTTATTAAAAATTAGCAAACTTAATTTTTAAAACTCCTACCAGAATGTATCTTTTTTCATTATTTCATCTTGGTAAGAAATTTCAATCTTATTATCTGGGTTTTTGTCAAATTCAGGGAAACAGTATTAAATTATATTTTACAGCTTCATTGTCTTACCTCTATTCTCTTTCTAGAACTTCTAGTCCTGTCTCCCATGACTTTTTTCATTTATTTTGTGTTTTTCTGTCTTTTTGTTCTAGACTCTAGGGGACAAGAATCAGAAAGATACAGGTTCTAATGGCTAGCTATTATAATCTGAAGAAGTCTCAGATTAACTTTTCTGTGAATAGTTGTTACGTTACCAGAGACAGTCTACTGTAACATTAAAAAAAATTCTGCTACACTTGTTTCTGCTTCAAGTAATGAAGCAGAAAGTAATTCAAGGTAATTCAAGCAAACCCTCCCATTGCAGAAAACTAAGAACACTTCTAAAACAAAAATCAGAAAACGAATATGATAATGACTAGCAGTAACCAGGCTGGAAACCAGCTGGGAACCCAGAAACAAGCAAAGCACGGGAGATTTTTGTCCTAAGAGCGCTCTCCCAAACAGAAGATGTAACTGAAAGGCGAAGGCATGTTTTGCCAAGAGTCAAAATCTAGAGCCTGCCAAGGGTGAGGAGTCTAGTAATCAGCATCAACTAGGACCCTACAGGGCTGCACCCTAGTATGAGGGGTCAATCAGAATTAAAACGGCCCTCCAATTACTCTGCAGTTTGCCTCTGAATCACTTGAGAGGACCAGAAAAATTACAACCCTTAGAACACGGATGGATTAAAGTGGTTAGTTACT
Organism: Bos grunniens; assembly: GCF_055505025.1. Classification (NCBI taxonomy): domain Eukaryota; kingdom Metazoa; phylum Chordata; class Mammalia; order Artiodactyla; family Bovidae; genus Bos; species Bos grunniens. Next base: position 31,298,532 of record NC_141190.1, on the reverse strand, counting down.
CTAGGTACCTGAGAGAAGCAAATAAAAATTCTTCTGGAGAAAGATAACATCATAGGCCTCATGCAATTTAGTAATAGAACCTTATAAATATTCATTACTAAAATTATATAAACTAAGTACAGAGTAATTTTTTAAAATAAACCTAATAGTTTCCTCATACCACAGTGATAACTAAAAGCATCCAAAAATTTTTAAATTCCCTCTATTGTTTGTATAAATTTTGGGGCATTCAGAAATATAAACAAGAATTTATAAATATGGAACACATCAACTTTCTGTAGTTTGACTATGTCTTCAAAACACATTATGCATTTTGAGACATCTTTTCTTTTAATCCCTCGATATTACAGATGAGCAAATTTTAAAATGTACTTGCCATGTTTTAAAAACTAAACAGCAATGATCTTATTTTTTCAGTGTGGTCTACTTTAGCACAGAAGGGACCACACCCTATACAAGAGCATGCAACATTTCTGAAATAAGCAAAAACAGAGAACGCACCCATTCTGCAATTTAAGCACAGAGTTATAGAACATATAGACGTTACTCAATATTCTACCTTCTTTACAATTTAACTGAGCTCATTTCCTAAAACTTACTTTCCTTTCCTAGAAATGGAAATAAAAAATTATTTTAAAATACTATCTTTTAGAAGTTTTACCACTTCAACAATGCTGAATTTTAATCTTTTAACTTTATTATTGAAACAGATTTTAATGTCCAAGTAGTTATAAATGATTAACAGTATCTTCTTTCTCTTTTCATACCAATAGTATCTGGGAGGTCTAACAATTCATTGTGCTGCAAGTCAAGGTTGGTTATCTGTGTGCAGTTTCCAATCTCCTTTGGAAGGTGTTCAAGTTGATTGTGAGCTACATCCAGCGTAATGAGGTTACATAATTCACCTGTAAATTGATCAACATAAAAATGTAAGAATTTCTGGGAGATAAAACATTTTATATCATAACTATACTTTTTCTCACAAAGTAAAAGTTAAACAAAATCTGAAACTCTTATTTGAAAATGACATCTTACAAATACTGAACTATGTTGTACACCTGAAGCTAATATATGGTTTTATGTCAATTATACCTAAAGAAAAAAAGAAAATGATATTGATAACATTAACATGTTGACTGTAAATCATTATCAACCAATATTATATATTTTTAATTAACCAATTTAACCACATTTACCTTTGTACATTCTATACTTCAAAAAGAGCTTACTAATTTTTAAATCAAATTCAACACAATAACATCAGATAGATCTTGAGGGTCACCTTACCTCAAAATGTAAAGTAAGAGTTAGAAATCAAAAACTGCTTCTCAATTTAATATTACTCCAAAAGGATACAAAATAAGGTATTTTTCTCCTCATTCTGTTTGAAAGGACTGTACTGGCAATTTAGATTATTCTTAGTGTTTTTCTGTCTTCAAAAACTTATTTATAAAAGCTCGATCGGCTCTCTCATGATTTTTCCTTTTTTGGGGGGAGGGGCGAAGTTGGAAATTAAAAGACACTTACTCCTTGGAAGGAAAGTTATGACCAACCTAGATAGCATGTTCAAAAGCAGAGACATTACTTTGCCAACAAGGTTCGTCTAGTCAAGGCTATGGTTTTCCCTGTGGTCATGTATGGATGTGAGAGTTGGACTGTGAAGAAGGCTGAGCGCCGAAGAATTGATGCTTTTGAACTGTGGTGTTGGAGAAGACTCTTGAGAGTCCCTTGGACTGCAAGGAGATCCAACCAGTCCATTCTGAAGGAGATCAGCCCTGGGATTTCTTTGGAGGGAATGATGCTAAAGCTGAAACTCCAGTAATTTGGCCACCTCATGTGAAGAGTTGATTCATTGGAAAAGACTCTGATGCTGGGAGGGATTGGGGGAAAGAGAAGGGGAGGACAGAGAATGAGATGGCTGGATGGCATCACTGACTCGATGGATGTGAGTCTGAGTGAACTCCAGGAGATGGTGATGGACAGGGAGGCCTGGCATGCTGCAATTCATGGGGTCACAAAGAGTTGGACACGACTGAGTGACTGAACTGAACTGAAGTTGGAAATACTGAGCAAGTAAGATAAGTAAAAGTGCATAAAACTAAAAAATGGGTGTAGGGCATATTTCTGTCACATCCTAAGCAACTAAGAAAAAACAGATTAACTGGATTTCAAAATTGAAAACTTATTTGTATAAAGGACACTATCAAGAGAATGAAAAGGCAACCCATAGAATAGGGGTAAATATTGACAAATTATGTATCTGGGAAGGGATTAGCAGCCCAGATGTATAAAGAGCTCCCATAATTCAACAGCAACCAAAAAAACCAATTTAAAAGTGTGTAAAGAAACTGAATATTTTTCCAAAGATATGCAAATAAACAATAAACACATGAAAGCTGCTCAACATCACTAATCATTAAAAAACGCAAATCAATTAGATGAGATACTACTTTATACCCCTGAAGATGGCTGTAAACAAAAGCAAACAACAAAACAAAACAAATGTTGGCAAGGATATGGAAAAACTGGAATCCTTGTGCTTTACCTCCAGGAGCCCCACCGCAGGTTCTCAGAGTGAAGATAAAAGTCCCCTCCTATTCTCACCCTGCATACCATATTCAAAATCATATACAGAAAATCAAAGATAAGATTTTGAAGGAAGACAGAGGTGGGGAAAAAACTTTACCTATATAGGAACAAGGTAAATACATTGGACTTCTCTTCAGTAATGATGCAGGCAAGAAAAGAATGGAATAGAATACTTACAAAGTGTTGAGGGAAAAAAAATCACCAACCTAAAAGTTTGTACCCAATGAAATTATCCTTCAAAGTAAAGGAGAAATAAAGACCTTCTCAGATGAACAGAAATGAGGGAATCTGTCACCAGTAGACCTGTCTTTAAAGAAATATTAAAATTAACAAGTTCTTCAGAATGAAGGAAAATGATGTAAGTCAGAAACTTAGCTCTACATAGAGAAAAGAACAATAGAGAAGGAATAAGATAAAATCTTTTATATTCTTAAACTCTTAATTGATCTAACAGATAACAGTTTGTTAAAAGTATGAAGAGCAGCAATATACTGGGTAACTATAGATTAAGGGTAAATGAAATGAATGACAGCAGTGTTATAAGGGACAGGAGAGAAGAACTGGGAATATTCTGTTATAAGCTACCACACTGAGTGGTATAGTGTTATTTGAAGGTGGACTTAAATTAGCTGTAAATTTATGCCACAAACTCCAGGGCAATCACAAACATACATACAAGCGAAAAAAAAAAAGTAATACAAGTATAAATGATATGCTAAGGAGAGAAATAATGAAATAATACAAAATGCTCAATTAAACCCAGATAATGCAGAAAAATGATGTAAGACCAAAAAAAATAAAAAATAGAGAACAAGTTATAGAAAACAGTTCCAAATATGGTTGATATCAATCCAACTAAATCAATAAATACTTTAAATATTAAAGTGAATGCAAGAAGACAGAGACTATCAGAAGGAACTTAAGAAATAAGACCCTGCCCCCAACCCCACTAAATAGTACAGTCTTTTAAAAACCTACTTTACAGACACAGGTAGATTAAGAATAAAGGGATGGAGAAATACAATGTTAATGTTAATCAAAAGAAAGCTGAAATATTTACACAGATTTCAGACAAAGCCAACTTCAAAACAAGGAAAATTATCAGAGATACACAAAGTATTACATAATGATAAACAGAACAATTCTCTAATAAAAGCCTCAAAGTGTAAGCAGCTGTTTATCTCCTCCGCATATTGTGTAGTATCTAGCACACAGCACTATGTTAACTGAAAGAATAAATGATAACTGGGGAAAATAAAATTTGGATGCTAATACTCTTCATGCCAGAAGTAACAAATGTTTTGTGTATTTGCCACAACTGTTCTAATAATACTCAAAGTTGTTTCAATTCCTAGGAAAGTAACTCCCACTACTTTAAAGGAAGATGCACAAATTGAAGTATATAAGAGTCCCAGCACATAAATAAAGCAAGTTGAGAGGAGACTATGGCTAACTATAGCCTATATGAAACTGATATGATTCAACTCAGCTCAATTACTGCTATATTACAGGACTCCTCAAACTCAATACTGAAATATTTTAGACCAGATAATTCTTTGCTGTAGAAAGGTGTTCTGTGCATAAGCAGCATGCCTGGTCTTTTTAGCCAAAAGATGCCAAGAGCACCTCCCCACCAAGTCATGACAATCATCTAGACATTAACAAATGTCCTTTGTTGTTTAACATTGCCAAAACTGCCCCAGGTTATCACTGCAATGTTGGGATGAGAAAGCTCAAATACTGTCCAATCCTCACACTTTTCAAAAAAAACCTAGAAATTTATATTTTCATATAAAATCTAATGTTCAAATACTAACAACTAATTTTTAGGTTAAAATAGAACAAAACACTGTGTTATCAAACGTATCTGTGGACTTTTTTTTTTTTTTACAGTATTCAGGACACCAGTTTGATACCCATGAACACAGAAACAGATGAATTACCAGTATCTTAGGACAGGAACTTACATATTACTATCTAACATTAAACTAAAAAATAAGTGTTTTAAAAATGCAGAATATAATTACTTTGATTCAAATTAAGTTAAATCCTTTTTGATTTATGTAAATCACCATCTATATAACTGAATTATTTTGAGCCTATATGCTCTCCAGAAAATCATCCTCTAACAATACAACATTCTACAACATCAGGAAATCATGTTAACACTGATACATTAAGGAGAGTGTCATCTACTAATCTTTCTTTCTCACAATCTATTAATTATGGTTTTGAAAATGCTTAAAACTCAGGAAATGTGATTTAATTTTTTAACAGTATCAGCACACAAAAATAACCTGATTTTTAAGTTTGATCTGTCAGTCCTTGAACTACAATAAACTCATGAGTAAATTATACATATTGCGGAATTTGAAACTGATTTTTAGATTTTCCCCAAAACCCATGCATATATTTTAAGACATAAAAAACATTTTCTCTTAGGAACTGAATTTTCTTCAGTCCAATGAAAAAGATCTAAAAAACTTCAGAGGCGTTTATAATTAATAAAAGATAGCTTCCAGGAAAATCTAAAATATTTTCAAAACTAATCCAAAATGTCCTATTAAATGTACAAAACATTTTTAGTGCGGGGAAAAAAGAAGTTTAGATCTCTCTTCTTTAGAGCAATGCTCATAACTGCTCAAGCTTTTTTTTCTTCATATCCAAATAGTCAGAAACATCTGACAATTCTGAATATATGATAAACTCTGCACTAGTCAATACTGTGCCAGGATAAGACTTTGTGTTACCATTCAGAAAAGACAGGATATTAAATATTGAACGAGTTCATAAAATACTTTCACACTATTTATTATTTCTATACTTTGTCCAATTATCTAGTACTTCTAAACATTTATTTCACTATATATGATCCAAATATTACTTTAAAAACATAAGTTCATTTCAGATGGTTCTAAAGAACAATAATCAATATCTTAACAGTGACTTGTCTCTGGCTAGGTTTAAGAGTGGTTTTTCTTTTCTACTTCATATATTTGTATTTTGATTTTTTGATGTTTTTGTACATCTTTTAACCTAAAGAGGAAAGGGGGGGACAGATTCAAGACATAAACATAAGCAGTCTCTCCTACACTGTACATGAAGAGCAGTTTTCAAACCATAAAGAGAAGTTTCCTGGCTGTGGAGCAGATGTACCTTTTAGTGAAAATGAATGCACCATGTGATCATATTGATGACACCAGCCATTAATATGAAACATTTTATGACTCACATTCCATACTTACTAAGCAAACTTTTTAAGTTTAACTTCCTACAGAGAGAACATAGACTTCATTGATCCACCCTACACATGTTTATTAAGCACCTACTGTGTGCTAGACACTATTCTAGGGACTGAAGACACGATAGGGAAAAAGAGGGAGAAGGCAAGAAAAAAGTTTGCTGCCCTCAGCGAACTTGTATTTTAATAAGGAAAAATAAACAGTATATAACCAAGGTGAGGCTGTAAGGAGAAAAGGAAAGATATACCCATTTGAATGCAGAGTTCCAAAGAATAGCAAGGAGAGATAAGAAAGCTTTCCTCAGCAATCAATGCAAAGAAACAGAGGAGAACAACAGAATGTGAAAGACTAGAGATCTCTTCAAAAACATCAGAGATACCAAGGGAATATTTCATGCAAAGATGGGCTCAATAAAGGGCAGAAATGGTAGGGACCTAACAGAAGCAGAAGATACTAAGAAGAGGTGGCAAGAATACACTGAAGAACTGTACAAAAAAGATCTTCATGACCCAGATAATCACAATAGTGTGATCACTAACACTCAGCTAGAGCCAGACATCCTGGAATGTGAAGTCAAGTGGGCCTTAGGAAGCATCACTACAAACAAAGCTAGTGGAGGTGATGGGATTCCAGTGGAGCTATTTCAAATCCCAAAAGATGATGCTGTAAAAGTGCTGCACTCTATATGTCAGCAAATTTGGAAAACTCAGCAGTGGCCACAGGACTGGAAAAGGTCAATTTTCATTCCAATCCCAAAGAAACGCAATGCCAAAGAACGCTCAAACTACCACACAATTGCACTCATCTCACACACTAGTCAAGTAATGCTCAAAATTCTCCAGGCTAGGCTTCAGCAATACGTGAACCGTGAACTTCCAAATGTTCAAGCTGGTTTTAGAAAAGGGAGAGGAACCAGAGATCAAATTGCCAACATCCGCTGGATCATCAAAAGAGCAAGAGAGTTCCAGAAAAACATCTATTTCTGCTTTATTGACTATGCCAAAGCCTTTGACTGTGGATCACAACAAACTGTGGAAAATTCTGAAAGAGATGGGAACACCAGACCACCTGACCTGCCTCTTGAGAAGCCTGTATGTAGGTCAGGAAGCAACAGTTAGAACTGGATATGGAACAACAGACTGGTTCCAAACAGGAAAAGGAGTACATCAAGGCTGTATATTGTCACCCCACTTATTTAACTTATATGTAGAGTGCATCATGAGAAACGTTGGGCTGGAGGAAGCCCAAGCTGGAATCAAGATTGGCGGGAGAAATATCAATAAGCTCAGATATGCAGATGACACCACCCTTATGGCAGAAAGTGAAGAGGACCTCAAAAGCCTCTTGATGAAACTGAAAGTGGCGAGTGAAAAAGTTGGCTTAAAGCTCAACATTCAGAAAACTAAGATCATGGCATCTGGTCCCATCTCCTCATGGCAAATAGATGGGGAAACAGTAGAAACAGTGGCTGACTTTATTTTTGGGGGACTCCAAAATCACTGCAGATGGTGACTGCAGCCATGAAATTAAAAGTAAAATTAAATTACTCCTTGGAAGTTATGACCAACCTAGACAGCATATTAAAAAGCAGAGACATTACTTTGTCCACAAAGGTCCATCTAGTCAAGGCTATGGTTTTTCCAGTGGTCATGTATAGATGTGAGAGTTGGACTGTGAAGAAGGCTGAGCACCAAAGAATTGATGCTTTTGAACCTGTGGTGTTGGAGAAGACTCTTGAGAGTCCCTTGGGCTGCAAGGAGATCCAACCAGTCCATCCTAAAGGAGATCAGTCCTGGGTGTTCTTTGGAAGGACTGATGTTGAAGCTGAAACTCCAATACTTTGGCCACCTGATGCGAAGAGCTGACTCACTGGAAAAACCCTGATGCTGGGAAAGATTGAGGGCAGGAGGAGAAGGGGACGACAGAGGGTGAGATGGTTGGATGGCATCACCGACCCAATGGACATGGGTTTCGGTGGACTCCGGGAATTGGTGATGAACAGGGAGGCCTGGCGTGCTGTGGATCATGGGGTTGCAAAGAGTCGGACACGACTGAATGACTGAACTGAACTGAGGATGTATAAAAGCTATAAAAGAAAAAAAAGCAAGGTCAAAGAGTCTGATGGTGGGAAGCAGAGATCAGAGGTATTGATAGTAAGCAGAAAAGGAAAATAACCCCAATGGAGTAGCATTTTAATATACACAGCTAAATAATGGAAGAGGAAAGAAACAATGGAAACATCTGGGGGAAGCTGAGTGAACAGCAAATACAAAGACTCTGAGGCAAGAAAGCAGTTCAAAACACAACAGAAAGCCAATGTTGCTGGAATAATGAGTAATGAAGAAAGTGATAGATGAAGTAGCCAGGAGTCAGATTTATTTAGAGTCTTGTGGGCTAAGGTAGCAACTTCAACTTTGACTAAGAAAATAGTGGTGTGGGTATTAAGAGTAGGGTTTTCTTTGTTTGTTGGAGCAATTTCAGGTTTACAGAAAAACTGCAAATTAAGTACAGAGTTCTTATATACCACCCTCCCCATAATTTCCACTATTACTAACATCCAACATTGTGCATTACAGTTGATGAACCAACATTTATACATTATCATTAACTAAAAGTCCATATTTTACACTGACATCCATCCACTATTTGTGTTTTCCAGTTCTGAAGATTTTGGTAAATGTGTAATAGCCAGTACCCATGATTACAGTATCATATGTAAGTTTTACTGATCTAAAAATCTTCAGTGTTTCACTACTCATTGATCTGAGTCTCCTGTACTAGGGCCCCTGGCAACTACTGATCTTTTACTTTTGCCTTTTCCAGAATATTGTATAGTTAGAATCATACGATACACAGCTTTTCTTTCATTTAGAAATATGCGTTTCTTTTTTACCACGGAACAATATTCCATTGTAAGGAATATTTTAGCAACTTTTAGCAATTATGAATAGAATTTTTAGCAATTATGAATAGAACAACTAAAAATATTTTCTGTACAGTTTTTTGCATGGACATAAGAGAAGGCAATGGCAACCCACTCCAGTACTCTTGCCTGGAAAATCCCATGGACGGAGGAGCCTGGTAGGCTGCAGTCCATGGGGTCACTAAGAGTCGGGCACGACTGAGCAACTTCACTTTCACTTTTCACTTTCATGCGTTGGACAAGGCAATGGCAACCCACTTCAGTATTCTTGCCTGGAGAATCCCAGGGATGGCGGAGCCTGGTGGGCTGCCATCTATGGGGTCGCATAGAGTCAGACACGCCAGTGACTTAGCAGCAAGTTTAACTCATTTGGGTAAAGAGAAGCATGACTGATAGGTTTTATGGTAAGACTGTGTTCAGCTTTGCAAGAAACTGCCACTGTCTTCCAAAGTGGCTATACTCATTTGCATTCCAACAGTAATAAATGAAGTTTGCACAAGTATTTGGTATTGTCCAGCCAAAAACAACAGAATAAATAAAACTGTGGTATATTCACACTATGGAATATTATACAGTAGTGAAAAATAATAACTTCTAACTATGTATACCAATATGATAGCTTAGTGAAGAACTGTAAATCTGTTTCTGTTGCTGTTGTTCAGTTGTGTCCGACTCTTCATGACCCCATGGACTAGAGCATGCAGGCTTCCCTGTCCTTCACTATCTCCCAGAGTTTGTTCAAACTGTCCATTGCGTCTATGATGCAATTCAACCATCTCATCCTCTCTCACCCCTTCTGCTCCTGTCCTCGATCTTTCCCAGCATCAGGGTTTTTACCAATGAGTTGGCTCTTCACATCAGATGGCCAAAATATTGGAGCTTCATGTCAGCATCAGTCCTTCCAATGAATATTCAGGGTTGATTTCCTTTAGGATTGACAGGTTGAACTTCTTGCATTCCAAGGGACTCTCAAAAATCTTCTCCAGCATCACAATTTGAAAGCATCGATTCTTCGGTACTCAGCCTTCTTTATGGTCCAACTCGCACATCCATACATGACTACTGGCAAAACCATAGCTCTGACTCAGTTCAGTCGTATCCGACTCTTTAGGACTCCATGGACTAAAGCGCTCCAGGCTTCCCTGTCCATCACCAACTCCTGGAGCTTGCTCAAACTCATGTCCATCGAGTCTGTGATGCCATCCAACCATCTCATCCTCTGTTGTCCCCTTCTCCTGCTGCCTTCAGTCTTTCCCAGGATCAAGGTCTTTTCCAATGAGTCAGTTCTTTGCATCGGGTGGCCAGAGTACTATAGCTTCAGCTTCAGTATTATCCTTCCAATGAATATTCACGGTTGTTTTTCTTTAGGATGGACTGGTTTGATCTCCTTGCAGTCCAAGGGACTCTCAAGAGTCTTCTCCAACACCATAGTTCAAAACCATCAATTCTTAGGTGCTCAGCTTTCTACACCATCCAACTCTCACATCTATACATGACTAGTGGAAAAACCATAGCTTTGAAAATACAGACCTTTGTTGGGAAAGTAATCTCTCTGCTTTTTAATATGCTGTCTAGGTTGGTCATAACTTTTCTTTCAAGGAGCAAGCGTCTTTTAATTTCATGGCTGCAGTCACCATCTGCAGTGACTTTGGAGCCGCAAAATATAAAGTCTGTCACTGTTTCCATTGTTTCCCCATCTATTTGCCATGAAGTGGTGGGACCAGATGCCATGATCTTACTTTTCTGAATGCTGAGTTTTAAGCCAACTTTTTCACTTTCCTCTTTCACTTTCATCAAGAGCCTCTTTAGTTCCTCTTCATTTTCTGCCATAAGGGTGGTGTCTTCTGCATATCTGAGGTTACTGATATTTCTCCCAGCAATCTTGATTACAGCTTGTGCTTCAACCAGCCTTGCATTCACATGATGTACTCTGCATGTAAGTTAAATCAGCAGGGTGACAATATACAGTATTGATGTACTCCCTTCCCAATTTGAAACCAGTGTGTTGTTCCATGTCCAGTTCTAACTGTTGCTTCTTGATCTGCATACAGATTACTCAGAAAGCAGGTCAGGTGGTCTGGTGTTCCCATCTCTTTTAGAATTTTCCACAGTTTGTTGTGATCCACATAGTCAAAGGCTTTAGTGTAGTCAATGAAGCAGAAGTAGATGTTTTTCTGGAATTCTTTTGCTTTTCCTATGATCCAGGAGATGTTGGTAATTTGATCTCCGATTCCTCTGCCTTTTCTAAACCCAGCTTGAACATCTATAAGCTCTCAGTTCACCCACTGTTGAAGCCTAGCATAGAGAATTTTGAGCATTATACTGTGTGAGATGAGTGCAATTGTGCAGTAGTTTGAACGTTCTTTGGTATTGCCTTTCTTTGGGATTGGAATGAAAACCGATCTTTTCCAGTCTTGTGGCCACTGCTGAGTTTTCCAAATTTGCTGGCATATTGATTGCAGCATTTTAACAGCATCATCTTTTAGGACTTCACATAGCTCCACTGGAATTCCATCACCTCCACTAGCTTTGTTCATAGTGATACTTTCTAAGGCTCACTTGACTTCACACTCCAGGATTTCTGGCTTTAGGATGAGTGATCACACCATCGTGGTTACTGGCGTCATGAAGATCTTTTTTGTATAGTTCTTCTGTGTATTCTTGCCACCTCTTAATATCTTCTGCTTCTGTTAGGTCCATGCTGCTGCTGCTGCTGCTAAGTCGCTTCAGTTGTGTCCGACTCTGTGCGACCCCATAGAAGGCAGTCCATCAGGCTCCCCCGTCCCTGGGATTCTCCAGGCAAGAACACTGGAGTGGGTTGCCATTTCCTTCTCCAATGCGTGAAAGTGAAGAGTGAAAGTGAAGTTGCTCAGTCGTGTCCAACTCTTAGCGACCCCATGGACTGCAGCCTACCAAGCTCCTCTGTCCATGGGATTTTCCAGGCAAGAGTACTGGAGTGGGGTGCCATTGTACTGTTTTTATCCTTTATTGTGCCCATCTTTGCATGAAATGTTCCCTTAGTATCTCTGATTTTCTTGATGAGATCTCTAGACTTTCCCATTCTTTTGTTTTCCTCTATTTCTTTGCACTGTTCACTTAAGAAGGCTTTCTTTTCTCTCCTTGCTGTTCTTTGGAACTCTGCATTCAGATGGGTACATCTTTCCTCTTCACTTGCCTTTTGCTTCTCTTCCTTTCTCAGCTATTTGTAAGGCCTCCTCAGACAGCCATTTTGCCTTTTGGCATTTCCTCTTCTTGGGGATGGTTTTGATCACTGTGTCCTGTACTATGTCACAAACCTCTGTCCATAGTTCTTCAGGCACTCTATCAAATCTAATCCCTTGAATCTATTTGTCACTGCCACTGTATAATCATAAGGGATTTGATTTACATCATACCTGAATGGCCTGGTGGTTTTCCTTACTTTCTTCAATTTAAGCCTGTTTTTTGCAAGGAGTTAATGATCTGAGCCACAGTCTGCTTGTGGTCTTTTTTTGTGCTGTCTGTATGGAGCTTCTCCATCTTCAGCAGCAAAGAATATAATCCATCTGATTTTGGTATTGACCATCTGGTGATGTCCATGTGTAGAGTCATCTCTTGTGTTGATGGTAAAGGGTGTTTGCTATGACCAGTGCATTCTCTTGGCAAAACTCTGTTAGCCTTTGCCCTGCTTCATTTTGTACTCCAAAGCCAAACTTGCCTGTTACTCCAGGTATCTCTTGACTTCTTGACTTCCTACTTTTGCATTCCAGTCCCCAGTGATGAAAAGGACATTTTTTTTTTTTTTTTTTAGGTTTTAGTTCTAGAAGGTCTTGAAGGTCTTCATCAGATCAGATCAGATCAGTCGCTCAGTCGTGTCCGACTCCTTGAGACCCCATGTATCACCTTCTTCAGCATAGTGGTTGGAGCATAGACTTGGATTGCTATGATATTTAATGATTTGCCTTGGAAACAAACAGAGATCATTCTGTTGTCTTTGAGACTGTACCCAAGTACTACATTTACGACTCTTGCTGACTATGAAGGCTACTCCACTTCTTCTAAGGGATTCTTGCCCACAGTAGTACACATAATGATCTGAATTAAATTTGCCCATTCCAGTCAATTTTAGTTCACTAATTCCTAAAATGTCAGTGTTCACTCTTGCCATCTCCTGTTTGACCACTTCCAATTTACTGTGATTCATTCATGCATGGAGAAGGAAATGGCAACCCACTCCAGTGTCCTTGCCTGGAGAATCCCAGGGACGGGGGAGCCTGGTGGGCTGCCGTCTCTGGGGTCGCACAAAGTCGGACACGACTGAAGCGACTTAGCAGCAGCAGCAGCATGGCCTAACAGTCCAGACTCCTATGCAATATTGTTCTTTACAGCATCAGACTTTACTTCCATCACCAGCCACATACACAACTGGGTTTTGTTTTCACTTTGGCTCAGCCTCTTCATTCTTTCTGGAGCTATTTCTCCACTCTTCTCCAGTAGTAGTATGCCAGATGCAAAAAGCAGTGGGACACATTGCCCCTCATTTCCAGAATTCAGACAGTTAAAATATTCATCAAACAGACAGGCAATTTTTGGAGGAAAAAGGTTTTCCCTCCCTTCTCGAGACTGCAAGTATTGATAATTAAAATGCTTAAATAAGAAATTCCTGACCATTATTGAGAAAATGAAATTTGTGGGGTTTAACCAGTAACAAAGAAACATTATTATACAAACATGTGAATACACTATTTTCTGTTGTGTTTTAGGCTCATAAACTATTACTACAAGAGCATTAAGTCAGTCAATCAGACAAGATTCTTATGTGCACATTCTCTTTTCCAGACATAAAACTAGACACTAAAGACACAAAGACACTACAGTACACTAAATGCTTGTTTTCATGAAATTAAAAATTAGTAGGAGACTACATGTGATTTGAGGAAGGCTACAGAGGGTCCCGTTTATTAAATTTCAACATTAAAGAGTCTTTCTTTTGGATCTTCAAGACCAAGGGAAGATACAAGGCAAGATGAGAGAGGACACCTGGAACCTTCAATACCAAACTAAGGAATCTGAATCTTTTTGATCAAATAATAAAACAAAATTTAAAGCTTCTGAATAATGCATGATAATCAGAATGCTATTCTAAAATGACTATTTACTCATAGATTTGAAAGGATGGATAGCTTAGGAAGCATAGTCTATTAGGAAACTACTGTAACTAGCTCATATGAAATAATATGAGGGTCTATACAAAATCAATAGTAGAATGAACGGGAGGGCTATCTCCCACTAGGAGACCTATTAAGAGAGATGGCAAAAGCAGTATGAATGAAATAAGACAAGTAATTCTCAAATTACATATGGTAAAGCCCATATACAAATTGTTGGAAACCAGAAATAAAGAAAAATATTAAAACTATACAGAGAAGAAAATACTTTACAAACACACAAATATAACAGCAAAACTCTTGTCAGAAACTAGGCAAGCCAAGAAAAAAACAAACAAAAACATAGGGAAAGGAGAGCTATTTTAAAAATAATGAATAAACAAGAAAAGATGCCAAACTAGGATTTTGTAACAGGAAAAACCACCATTAAAAATGAAAACAAAATAAAGGCTTTCAGACCTATAGAAAGCATAAAAAATTCAATCAGAGGAGACCTGGGCTACAATATGCATTAAAAGAAGCTCTTTGGGCAAAAAGCAAATACCAAAGAGAGATTCAGATCTACTCAAAGAATGGAAAGCACTAGAAGGAATAAATACATGAGCAAATATCAAAATTTGGGGGCATTTTTAGTCTCTTTAAAAGATAAAAAAAGATGATGACACATCAAAAGGCACAGGAACCAACTAACATAGAGTTCACAGTAAGCAAAGCTGGAATAATTTGAGCAACAAAACGGTAAAGAATAATCTTGGATTGAAACCCACAGAATAAATGAGTCCAGACTGATATAATTAACTGAATAAATAAATGGGGGAGAAAGGACAGCTCTTCCTTATAGAAGAATTTCAACTAATAAATACAAAAGAAACAAGGGAAATTTTTAAAAATCATTCAGTTCAGTTGCTCACTCGTGTCCGACTCTTTGTGACCCCATGAACCGCAGCAGCACGCCAGGCCTCCCTGTCCAACATCAACTCCTGGAGTTTAGAGAATATAGTAATAATTGCTTCAGGGAAGATCTACCAACGAAAGCTACAATTTATAAACAAAAGGTGATTTGGAAAATATTTAGAATTAAATAATAAGGAAAATACAACGCATCAAAATTTATGTGATGCTGCTAAAATAGCACTTGGGGGGGAGGTTCACAGCTATCAACACTTACACAATGAAAGGAAGAAAGGAATGAAATCAAACAATTTAAGAGAAAGGACATATGAAACCTACAGTAATAGGAAACAAGATAATTAAGCGTCAGTTCAGTTCAGTCGCTCAGTCGTGTCCAACTCTTTGCGACCCCATGAATCGCAGCATGCTAGGCCTCCCTGTCCATCGCAAACACCCAGAGTTCACTCAGACTCACGTCCATTGAGTCAGTGATGCCATCCAGCCATCTCATCCTCTGGCATCCCCTTCTCCTCCTGCCCCCAATCCCTCCCAGCTTCAGAGTCTTTTCCAATGAGTCAGCTCTTCCCATGAGGTGGCCAAAGTACTGGAGTTTCAGCTTCAGTTTCAGCTTCAGCATCATTCCCTCCAAAGAATGATGGGCTGATCTCCTTCAGAATGGACTGGTTGGATCTCCTTGCAGTCCAGGGGACTCTCTCAAGAGTCTTCTCCAACACCACAGTTCAAAAGCATCAATTCTTTGGCGCTCAGCTTTCTTCACTGTCCAACTCTCACATCCATACATGACCACAGGAAAAACCACAGCCTTGACTAGATGGACCTTTGTTGGCAAAGTAATGTCTCTGCTTTTGAATATGCTATCTAGGTTGGTCATAACTTTCCTTCCAAGGAGTAAGCGTCTTTTAATTGCATGGCTGCAGTCTCCATCTGCAGTGATTTTGGAGCCCCCCAAAAATACAGTCTGATACTGTTTCCACTGTTTCCCCATCTATTTCCCATGAAGTGATGGGACCAGATGCCATGATCTTAGTTTTCTGAATGTTGAGCTTTAAGCCAACTTTTTCACTCTCCTCTTTCACTTTCATCAAGAGGCTTTTGAGTTCCTCTTCACTTTCTGCCATAAGGGTGGTGTCATCTGCATATCTGAGCTTATTGATATTTCTCCCGCCAATCTTGATTCCAGCCTGTGCTTCTTCCAGTCCAGCATTTCTCATGACGTACTCTGCATAAAAGTTAAATAAACAGGGTGACAATATACAGCCTTGACGAACTCCTTTTCCTATCTGGAACCAGTCTGTTGTTCCATGTCCAGTTCTAACTGTTGCTTCCTGACCTACATACAGATTTCTCAAGAGGCAGATCAGGTGGTCTGGAATTCCCATCTCTTTCAGAATTTTCCACAGTTTATTGTGATCCACACAGTCAAAGGCTTTGGCATAGTCAATAAAGCAGAAATAGATGTTTTTCTGGAACTCTTTGCTTTTTCCATGATCCAGCGGACGTTGGCAATTTGATCTCTGGTTCACCTGCCTTTTCCAAAACCAGCTTAAACATCAGGAAGTTCACGGTTCACGTATTGCTGAAGCCTGGCTTGGAGAATTTTGAGCATTACTTTACTAGCATGTGAGATGAGTGCAATTGTGCAGTAGTTTGAGCATTCTTTGGCATTGCCTTTCTTTGGGATTGGAATGAAAATTGACCTTTTCCAGTCCTGTGGCCACTGCTGGGTTTTCCAAATTTGCTGGCATATTGAGTGCAGCACTTTAACAGCATTATATTTCAGGATTTGAAATAGCTCCACTGGAATTCCATCACCTCCTCTAGCTTTGTTCGTAGTGATGCTTTCTAAGGCCCACTTGACTTCACATTCCAGGACGTCTGGCTCTAGGTGAGTGATCACATCATTGTGATTATCTGGGTTGTGAAGATCTTTTTTGTACAGTTCTTCTGTGTATTCTTGCCACCTCTTCTTAATATCTTCTGCTTCTGATAGGTCCATACCATTTCTGTCCTTTATCGAGCTCAGCTTTGCATGAAATGTTCCCTTGGTATCTCTAATTTTCTTGAAGAGATCTCTAGTCTTTCCCATTCTATTGTTTTCCTCTATTTCTTTGCATTGATCACTGAGGAAGTCTTTCTTCTCTCTTCTTGCTATTCTTTGGAACTCTGCATTCAGATGTTTATATTTTTCCTTTTCTCCTTTGCTTTTCTCTTCTCTTCTTTTCACAGCTATTTGTAAGGCCTCCCCAGACAGCCATTTTGCTTTTCTTCATTTCTTTTCCATGGAAATGGTCTTGATCCCTGTCTCCTGTACAATGTCACGAACCTCATTCCATAGTTCATCAAGCACTCTATCAGATCTAGGCCCTTAAATCTATTTCTCACTTCCACTGTATAATCATAAGGGATTTGATTTAGGTCATACCTGAATGGTCTAGTGATTTTCCCTACTTTCTTCAATTTAAGTCTGAATTTGGTAATAAGGAGTTCATAATCTGAGCCACAGTCAGCTCCCAGTCTTGTTTTTGTTGACTGTATAGAGCTTCTCCATCTTTGGCTGCAAAGAACATAATCAATCTGATTTCGGTGTTGACCATCTGGTGATGTCCATGTGTAGAGTCTTCTCTCGTGTTGTTGAAAGAGGGTGTTTGCTATGACCAGTGCATTTTCTTGGCAAAACTCTATTAATTATGCATAGAAAACAACAACAACAAAAAAAGGGAATATAATAGAAAAAATAAAGACATCAAAAGCAGGTTTTTTTTTTTTAAATACCAATAAAAGCAATATCAGGAATGAATGAGAGACATAATAATACATATTCCAAATTTCAAAAGTATAATAAGGAACTAAATGAACTTTAATTCAAAAACTTTAATGCCAAAAAATTTAACAAATCAAAAGACAAATGCTCTGACAGATTTAAAACTACCAAAATTCAACTAAGAAGAAACAAAAAACCCAAATAACTTTCCATTAACTTGCCATTTAAAACCTTTCTACAAAGAAAACCATCCCAGATTACAAGACTCTTAAATTCTTCTAAACATTTTAAAGGAGTAAAAGTTTGTCGCTCAGTAATGTCTGCCTCTTTGCAACTCCATGGACTACAGCCTGCCAGGCTCCTCTGTCCATGGGATTCTCCAGGCAAGAATACTGGAGTGGGTAGCCATTTCCTTCTCCAGGGGATCTTTCCAACCCAGGGATCAAACCTGGGTCTCCTGCATTGCAGTTGGATTATTTACCATCTGAATCATTTGAAAACATAATACTAATTCTACACAAACTCCTCCAGAACATAAAAGAGGAACTCCTCCCAACTCATTCCACAGTATGAAGCCAGAGTTGCCCTGATAGCAAACCATTACAAAAATGAGAAAGGGAAAAAAGGAAATTACAGATAATATCCATGAGGAGTACAGATGCAAAAATCTTCAAGATTTAGTAAATTAAATCTAGCAACATACAAAAAGACCCTATTAAAATGTATCTAACAGGCACTCAAATATTAGGAAATAAATAATTTAGGTTTATTTCATAAGTTGTGGCTTACCCTATATTATCATTTGACTCATATTAAGGACACGACTGAGCGACTGAACTGAACTAAAGGACATTTACATTTTTAAATTAACTCTTGTTCCTGAACTTATAGGGTCATTTTTCAAACATTCAGAGCAATAAAAACCAAATCAAATCTTACTAAAATACATATGCAAAACAACACAATTAACAAGGGCTGGAAATTTTTATTACACAAGCTTGAACAGATTTAGGGACTTATATCAGAATACACATTATTTTATTTGTATAAATTTGTATTATAGGCCTAATTCTCCCTTTCACTCTAAAGAAAACTTTAGTAATTCTTCTAAGCAAGTGCTTCTGTAACTAAGCAACATAGACAACACTGTGTGTATTCTTTAATGGCTAGCATGCTATCATTAGAGCACAAAGACTGCCCTCTTCCCTACACCACAGCAGAGTGGGAAGTCAAATGTATCCTCTGGTTCAGTCAGATCTTTCCAAGATGGTTCAAATGCTGTTTTTCCCCTCTGTTATCTCCTCCTTTAGCAATAATAACAACTTTTCCAGGTTTCTGTTGTTTTAGTGAAACACCGGACAATTTGACAATGGCACCCCACTCCAGTACTCTTGCCTGGGAAATCCCATGGACAGCGGAGCCTGGTAGGCTACAGTCCATGGGGTCGCGAAGAGTTGGACCCGACTGAGCAACTTCACTTTCACTTTTCACTTTCATGCACTGGAGAAGGAAATGGCAACCCACTCCAGTATTCTTGCCTGGAGAATCCCAGGGACGGAGGAGCCTGGTGGGCTGCCGTCTATGGGGCTGCACAGAGTCAGACATGACTGACGTGACTTAGCAGCAGCAGCAACTAAATTAACAGTTCATTTCTAGGTCTGTAAGGTTTCTTGCTGATTTCCAGTGAAAAAAAGTTATTTATTAACAACTATGAATTCCCTTTCCTGATTTCTCTTGCCTGCCAAACTAAGTTACTCATTAGCACTTGTACAAAACAGTCAAATGAGATCATTAAATAATGTTACCTGGACCATGAAAGCAACTGCAGCACCCCTGACAGTCCTGAGAGAATTTCAAGAATTTTAGGAACTAAGGGTTACAATTTGAGTTAATATTAAAAATTGGGTAATAGTGTTGGGCTTCATTAAATTCACTTCAAGCCACATTTATTGAAAGTATTGGTCACTCGGTCATGTCCAACTCTTTGCAACCCAATGGACTGTAGCCTGCCAGGGACCTCTGTCCATGGAATTCTCCAGGCAAGAATACTGGAGGGGATAACCATTCCCTTCTTCAGGGTATCTTCCCGACCCAGGGATCGAAACTGAGTCTCCTGCACTGCAGGTAGACTCTACCATCTGAGCCACCAAGGAAGCCCTTCAACATTTATTGAAAGCCTACCATTTATTATCTAAAAAAATTTACAGAAAATTACATAATAGGGAATTAAAATCTCTAAGGTCTCTTCGATATTTAAAAAAACTGATTCTTAGTATTTTTTTATATATTGATTATACACATATATACATTTATTATATATTACTTGACATAAAATATAACTGCAGTACTGTAGTATAAACAGTAGAAAACTGATTTTGTTTTCAATAAGTGTTAATGAGTCATATGGGTTAAAAAATTGCTATTTCTAATTTCTCATATATCTGAATGCTGTGAGAGTTTTTTAAATGGGTAAAAATGATCTGGGTTCTCAAAAAGCATGTATAACATAGCAGATCATTCTCTAAGACAATTTACCCACTCAAAATTGTGTACAATATAAATGATCTAGCACTTCACTGAACAGAAAATATAGGATGAATATTTTTTTTTAAAAAGATTCCCTCTAACTTAGCTATTTTATAAAGAATAATGAATAGGAGGAAACTTTAAAGAGAAGAAATTTTAAAACTAGTCTTTTAATTCACTGAAGGAAAAGTTCTAGAAATATTGAATGAATGTCTAGTGCGTGCTTAGTCACGTCCAACTCTCTGTGACCCTCTGGACTGTGGCCCACCAGGCTCCTCTATCAAAGGGATTTTTCAGACAAGAATACTGGAATGGGTTGCCATTTCTTTCTCCAAGGGATATTCCCGACCAAGGGATCCAACCCAGGTCTCCTGCATTGCAGGCAGATTCTTTACCCACTGAGCCATGGGGGAAGTCCTATAGTATTACTAGTAAGAAACAAAGATGGAGTTTATTTCTGGTTTCAAAGAGTAATCATTTCCTTTCTAGAAGAATAAAACCCTTTAAAACTTCATTGTTCAGAATTACCTGAACTAAAGTGACAGATTATTCAAAATGAAAACCTGATAACCTTTACTCTAATTTACTGAAGCAAAAAAAAAATTTTACAAAAGCACATCTCTAACATGAAACTCAAAGGAACCAGGCAGGGAAGAGGATGGGGTAAGAGAGTGGTTATTTATTGTTTTCCCTCTGAAAATATGACTTCTTGAGTGTCCTGGTGTTCAGTGAGGAGTCTTTTTCAAGATTAAAAATGGTGAAAGGAGATGTGGGCAGGAAGAATGATATACTGGTCTAAAAGAGAAAGCAATGCCTAAGGTTTCCATCTATCTATTTAACACAAAAAGATAGTACATTTACTTTATCTGTCCACACCTTATCATACAAAAGGAAAAAAATAAATTCAGTATCACCAAATGAAGAGTTTTCCTGACTATTCTCTAATATATTATGATCTTCATATGTCTTTCAGTATCCTTTCACTGTTTTATGCCAATGTTCACCCACGTGAATATGCATCATTGGTATCAAATCACATGGCATTAATAAAGATGTCATTAATACTTAAACAGGTATTCAGTTTTTAATATAATTTCCTTATAAACACAACAGAGCTGCTAAATTTCAAATATGCTAAACTAAATACTACTACGCTATGTTTCACAAATTTCAAATTTCTCATACTTATCAAATATACTGCTGAACAAACCAGATAGCATGAATCAAGGTTTTATACTCATAAAAACAACAAAGAATAAGTACCATGTGTGTGTGTGTGTATATATATATATATATATATAAATAATGTAGAGCTAAACTTCTAAAAATGCAAGTTTAACAAATGGTAATTAGTATATATAATGAACATAATGAAGTGTACATTCTCTTGTTATGATCTTCAACAATAAGTCAAATTACATTAAAGATGTCGAACTTTTCAAAATGTCAAATTCCATTTCATTTGATCTTGGTGCATGAGTCTTTTTAATAAGCATTCTTAAAAGAGCTCAGGATTTGCAGGAGGGTGGGGGGGGGTGCTATAATTTAAAAATCAGAAAAGCAAGATCTGCATCATAGAAAAGTTATTTCTGTCTTTCCTTTAAAACAAAAGATAGCTTTCAAAAATTAAAAACAAATCAATAATCACAGAACTATAAATAAAAAACATATGAGATACCACTTCACACTCATGGAATGGCTACATTAAAATAGCTAACACAAGTGTTGAGGATGTAGAGGAATTGGAACCCTCATACACCGCTGATGGAAATGTAAGATGGTGCAGTAACTTAAGAAAATAGTCTAGTAGTTCCTCAAAAGATTAAACATAGAGTTACTATATGACTCAGTAATTCCTCTTCTAGGTATACACCCAAGAGAAATGAAAACAAATGTCTACACAAAAACTTACACACAAATGTTCATAGTAATTTTATTCCTAACAGTCAAAAGGTGAAAGCAACCCAAATGTTCAACAACTGATAAGTAGATAAATAAAATGTGGTATAATATACAATGGAATATTATTCAGCAATAAAAAGGAACAATATATTGATAGATGCTACAATCTGGATGAATTTTGAAAACATTTTGCTAAGTGAAAGAAACCACTCACCAAAGACTATATATTTTATTATTCCAATTATTAGAACTGGAGAATTCCATGGACAGAGGAGCCTGGTAGGCTACAGTCCACAGGATCACAAAGAGTCGGACATGACTGAAGCGACTTAGCATGCACACACCACAATAGGCAAATCTACAGAAACAGAAAGTAGATTAATGCTTGAACAGGTCTAAGGGGTTGGAAGAAAATGGGGCTGGGGTGGGGTGATTGCCAAAGAGTACAGAGTTTCTCTCTGGAGTAATGAAAATGTCCTGTAATTGTTTGTGATAGTGAACAACTTTGTGAACATGCTAAAAAACCACTAAATTGTATTCTTCAAATGCATTAATCATACGGCATGTGAATTATATCTGAATTAAGCTATTAATCTGTCAACATGTCAGCAAATTTGGAAAACAGCAGTGGCCACAGGATTGGAGAAGGTCAGTTTTCATTCCAATCGAAAAGAAGGGCAATGCCAAAGAATGTTCAAACCACCATACAATTGCACTCATTTCACATGCTAGTAAGATTATGCTCAAAATCCTTCAAGCTAAGCTTCTGCAGTACATGAACTGAGAACTGCCAGATGTACAAGCTGGATTTAGAAAAGGTACAGGAACCAGAGATCAAATTACCAGCATCTGTTGGATCATAGAAAAAGCAAGGAATTCCAGAAAAACATCCACTTCTGCTTCACAGACTAAAGCTTTCAGTGTGTGGATCACAACTATAAAAAATTCTTAAAGACATGTGAATACCAGACCACCATATATGTCTCCTGAGAAACCTATATGAAGGTCAAGAAGCAACAGAACCAGAGATGGAACTATGGACTGGAAAAGGAGTGTGTCAAGGCTGTATATTGTCACCCTGCTTATTTAACTTATATGCAGAGTACATTATGGGAAATGCTGGGCTGGATGTATCCCAAGCTAAAATCAAGACTGCCAGGAGAAATATCAACAACCTCAGATATGCAGATGATACCACTCTCATGGCAGAAAGCAAAGAGTTACCAAAGAGCCTCTTGAAAGTGGAAGAGTAGTGAAAAGGCTGCCTTAAAACTCAACATTCAAAAAACTGAGATCATGTCATCTGGTTCCAACACTTCACGGCAAATAGAAGGGGGAAAAGTGGAAAGCAGTGACAGATTTTATTTTCTTGGGCTACAAAATCACTGCAGATGGTGACTGCAGCCACAAAATTAAAAGATGCTTGCTCCTTGGCAGAAAAGCTATGACAAAGCTAGACAGCACCCTAAAAGCAGAGACATCACTTTGCTGACAAATATCCATATAATCAATGGTATGATTTTTCCACAGTCATGTATGGATGTGAGCACTGGACCATAAAGAAGGCTAAGCACTGAAGAACTAATGCTTTCCAATTGTGGTGCTAGAGAAGATTCCTGAGTCCCTTGGACTGCAAGAGGATCAAACCAGCTAATCCTAAAGGAAATCAACCCTGAATATTCATCGGAAGGACTGATGCTGAAGCTGAAGCTCCAATACTTTGGCCACCTGACATGAAGAGCTGACTCAACTGGGAAAGACCCTGATGCTGGGAAAGACTGAGGGCAGGAGAAGAAGGGCACAACAGAGGATGAGGTTGTTGGATGGCATCACCAACTCAATGGACATGACTCCAGGAGATAGTGAAGGACAGAGAAGCCTGGTGTGCTACAGTCCATGAGGTTGCAAAGTCAGATGGCATCCACTTCTAGACACTGGAAGCAGTACAGTGAGACCTAGAGTCAAACTGTGACTTTGCCAACTTCTTACCATATGACCTTTAGTAAATTATCTAATCTCACTCAATTTTCAGTTCCTTTCTCAGCATAGAGAAAAGTACTTATTTCACTGGATTACTATAAGAATTTAATGAGATAACAAAGTTACATGTAAAAAACAGTGTATGTTATACAACATACTGTGCTCAAACAACAGCTATTCATATTATTCCAACTATTTTATTTTTACTAGACCTTTATTTTCTTATTCCCATAAGGAAATACATAATGCAGACTTCTGCAAGGTTTGTCCCAAATCCATGCATCTAAAGTAAACCTTATAAATTTTAATTCCTTATAAGAAATATTATTTTATTTTTTAAAGTAATTTACTTTCTATCTGATGCCTTGCCTGGAATATGAATGACATTTATGAAGTTACTATTTTCATAGAAATACAGAAATTAAAAGAACACAAAATTCAATGTCACTAATGGTTGGGGGGGTACTCATAAAAAACAAATTCAGTGTTTATTTTTAAAATTGCAAATTTAGAAATAAAGGTCCAAAGATTAGGCAGCCACAAAAATCAACCTAATTAAATAAAATTTGCCAATAAATGCATTACTTTATAGTAAAAATATTTTATCCATATGCTTAAAAACAAAGTGAAGTAAATTTAAAGTCCAATAAAATAATTTCCTGTTTAAGAAATGAATGTTCTTAATTCCCAGGTAATTTGATAACATTTCTACAGAAAGTCCTTAATGAAAAACTCTCATATGAATGAAAGTCAACATTTTAGACTGAAGTGTAACATGCACAAAACATTAAGTACAAAGACAGCAAATAACATTTTATATGTCTACCTAAAAATTCAGCATTACATTCCCCAAAAACTTATAATTCTATTCTACAATGAATCACATAAACAGGTCAAATTTTGATCAAGTACAGAATCAAAAGTCATTCAACAATCACATTCCTATCTGAAAACATGGAAAAGAGCCTTTCCACTCAAATTTTCAGGAATATTTTAATATCTTATAAGTGTGTCACACTTTATAAATCTTTGAGAAAAATCAATCATGGATTTCTAAATATATTTAATTAAACCAAAATTAAATTAAGATTTTAAGTTTCTGGCTAGAGCTAAATATAATAGAACACCATACCTAAAATATAAATTACATTTTTTTCAAAGCTAAACAAAAAATTTTTAAATGCCCACAGAGTATTGTATCTCTACAAAGCTCCACAGCCTAAAAACAAAGTTTCTTTTATCACTCGTAAGACCAGCACTTAAGGCAACAATATATTTAACTAACCTGTTTTATTCAGAATAAATCTTTCACCCACAAAAAAAGAAACTTATCTTTAAAAGTTACATAATCAATTTTTATGTCAAGTTTTTGAACTCTCATAAAAAGGGCCTACAAAGATAATACCTTTATCAATTTCTCAAATCTGGTAAATCAACAGTTTACTATATTCCAAAAGTTGCTGAAAAAATTTTAATTAAAAATATCAAACAAGTAACTTTTTACTGACTTGTTTACACATGTATATTTCCTATTTTTTTATCCATCTATCCATTCTTTTAAAAGCATTCCCCCTTTTTTTAGTACATATAGCTTTAGGTGTAAAAATAAGAATGAAAGCTATCAAAATACTAAGTGTTGACATTAACTATAGCTGCCTCTGTACTTTTCTGCATCCTCAGAGTGTTTTTAATGAACATGTAAGTATTTTCAAAATGAAAAAATTTTTCAACTTGCTTACCACCCAGCTTATTCACAAGACTCTTACATGCCAATCTTTTGTGGTAAATTAGGTAGAAAAGAGATGTGAATTTAAACAAACATTTTCAGGTAAAAAGGAAAATGTCAGAAAATGGGAAAACATAGCCTTAAAGCGTCTTACATAATGCTATCTGTAAATACTTTAAAAGCAGATGGTTAACAACTAAAAACTTTGCCAAGAATTTTTTTCTGCTTCAAATTTACTATTTCCCAATGAAAATGAAAGTAGATTAGTTTTGTGTGAAAAAGGCCCAATTGCATTTACGTTCTAAGTCATTTTCTAGGTCTATAAAATGATCTCAAACCATGTACTATTAATATCATAAAACCGATTAAAGCAAGCTAAAGACAGAACTTAGAAACTAATTAGTTTTTTTTTTTTTTTTTTAGGCAAGTTATTAGACACTTTCTGATATGGAAAAGAACTCAACGAAACTATTTAGCATAATAAATACTATAAATAATAAAAGTAATGCAAGGCCTCTTACCAATTTCAGCAGGTAGTTGTTTGATTTTGTTCTCTCGAATGCTAAGCATGCTGAGTTTTGACAGGTTTTTGATGTCTTTTTCCACAGTAGTTATACGATTAAAGCGAAGGTAAAGAGTGGTGAGAGAATCTAGCCTATACACCACTGAAGGAATTTCTCTCAGTTTATTATGCCTTAAATCAAGCATCCGCAGCTTCTTCAAGTTATCGAGAGAGTCAGGCAAACTGGTAAGTGAATTTTCACTTAGAGCCAGTGTCATGAGATTTACTAGACAGCCCACTTCCGCTGGGAGGGACTGTAATTTGTTGCTATATAAATAAAGTTCTGTTAATTGAGTCAACTCCTTGATTGATGATGGCAATATGTGTATAGACCTCTTGGATAAGTCCAAACGCATTGAGTTCTCTTCTCGGCATTTGTTGAGCTCTTTAATCACCTCTGCATTGCTAGACTTTTTTCTAGTCCCAGGTGCTGGATTTGGCCGTTTGATCGTATTATCAACCGAAAAAGCCACCCCTGGCTGGGCAGCACTGGAGTCCTTCTTTCCATCTTTGGCATCTTTCCCTTTGGTCTTAGGTTCTTTTTCTTTGCTCTCTTTCCCAAAACCTCCAGAGGCTTTTGCCTCTTTTTCTCTTTCCTTGGCTGATGGTGCTTTGGGATCTTTCTCTTTAGAGTCTTTTTCTTTTCCTAAACTACTACTCATGGTGACTCAAGCTAGGGCAAAAACTACATGAACTCCTTTTATTTACCAACAAAAGAAATTCAAAGATGAAGAGACAAAGATCCTACACAGTCAAAAAAGGTGTTGGCTTGAAGAAGTAATCTCCATCTGTTACATGCTGGATCTAAAACCACTATGCCCATTTCTGATAACTCATTCCAACTGGTAAAATGGTGCTGGTCAATCAATGATTCATTAGAATTCCTGAAATATAATACAGAGAGAGTATTAAATTACTTTAGGTTATCATTTATAGTAAGTAAATTGGTGCTGCAAACAATCTTACTGACAATTTTGCTATTTTCCTATGATTTGAAACAGTAATAATATTGAACACCTTCTACTTTACAAAACCCATTAAAAAACTAAAAATTAATAAAACAGATTCTAACTTTGAGGAATTTACAATCTAACAGGAAGTGGTAAGATAAGAACAAGTAATCAAAATGCAAAATTCTAAAGTGATGAAACATGGAGAAATCACCACAGCAGCTAATGTCTAAGTAGTTTCTATGAACAAACACCACTGCAAGGAATTTACAAACATTAATTCTATATCAGCCCTGAGATAAATCCTTACCCCTATCTTACACACAGGGACAACTGAGGCACAGAAATATCTTTAAATAACCAGCTCTGTGATCTTGGCAAAGTAATGAAACTAAGATTCCAAAATGGTGGTACACTCCCTACATGCCTAACTACTACAGTAAAACTGCTATATCTGCAGCTAATTAACAAACAGTTTCAAGCAAAAGGAAAGACTTGAAAGGCAATCATGACAGAATGGAGAGCAGTGGAGTAAAGGAACAAAATTGAGATACATATGGAAAACAGCAAATACATCAGGAAAGGGGCTCTAAGTACCCCTTTTGAGAAACAATAACAGAGCAATATCCATGAAACCTATATTCTAGGAACTGAAAAGGTAACTTTTCAGTTGACAGTGAGAAGGATTAAGGGTTCTTAGAAACAGGAACAGTTCACTGGTAAAAATGACTGACCAAAATGACCCACAAAGGTTGAAAATACAAGGGGAGATGGAAGTAAGACAACACTAGGCTAATATGATCTATTCTTGGTATAAGACTAGAATGTTGATCATCACATTTAATAATTAGTTACTCAGAAAAACACATCAATAAGCCACATATACTAAATATATTCCCTAGTCTTACCTTAAATGTATATGTGAAAGCTTTACAATACTAAATTTAAATTACAATAAAAGACTTCTGATTCCATACAAGTTAGAATAATAATAATTCCATACAAGTTAGAAAAATATTCTGTTTTTCACATTAATTGTAACTTAAAACCCTGACAAAACACATGAAGCAACTAGCAGAATATTCTGAAAGGTAGATACAAGAAGACAGACTGGTAGTAAAGGACAAGGAAACCTGGAGGACTGCAGTCCATGGGGTCCCAAAGAGTTAGACATGACTTGGTGACTGAACAAGAAGAACTAAAGAACAAACAGAGATAAATACAATAACTGAAATGAAAAATACACTAGAAGGAATCTACAGCTGAATAACTGAAGTAGAAGAACAGATAAGTGACATGGAAGACAGAATGGTGGAAATCACTGCCATGGAAAAGAAAAAATAAGAATAAAAAGAAATGAAGACAGTCTGAGAGACCTCTGGACAACATTAAATGCATCAACATTCGCATTATAGGGGTCCCAGAAGGAGAATAGAGAGAGAATCAACCTGAGAAAATATCTGAAGAGATAATAGCTAAAAACATCCCTAACATGGGAAAGGAAACAGTCACCCAAGTCCAGGAAGCTCAGAGAGTCTCAGGCAGAATAAACCCAAGGAAGAACATGCCAAGACACATAGTAATTAAAGGGAAAAAAAAATTAAAAGCAACAAAGGAAAAATGATAAATAACATACAAGTGAATTCCCATATGGTTATCATCTGATTGATTTCTCAGCAAAACTCTGCAGGCCCAAGGGGAGTGGTATGACATATTTAAAGTGATAAAAGGGAAAAACCTACAACCAAGAATATGCTAGGAGTTCCCTGGTGGTCCAGTGGCTAAGACTCTGCAATCCCAGTGCAGGGACCCAGGTTCGATCCCTGGTCAAGGATCTAGACCCCACATGTCACAACTAAGATGTGATGCAGCCAAATAAATTAAAAAAAAAAAAAGAATACTGTACCCATCAAGGCTCTCAGTCAGATGTGACAGAGACATCAAATGTTTTACAGACAAGCAAAAGCTAACCAGCACCACCAGACCAGCTTTGCAACAAATGATAAGGGAACTTTTCTAGGTGGGAAACAGACCAGCAAACTTAAAACAACCTTGCACATATATTAGACTGCTATATCAAAACCTCATGGGAACAACAAATCCCAAAACTACGATAAACAGACAAAAAAGAAAAAGCAGTCTAAACACACAAAAATGGTCATCAAACGGAAAGAGAACAGAAGAGGAAGGGAAGGAAAAAGGCCTATTAAAAACAAACCCAAAACAAGTGAGAAAATGGTAATAAGAACATACATATTGATAATTATTTTAAATGTAAATGGAGAGCTATTCAATAGATGTAAAAAAATGAAATTAGAACATTCTCTAACATACACAAAAATAAGCACAAAATGAATGAAAGACCTAAATGTGAGACCAGACACTATAAAACTCTTACAGGAACACATAGGCACTTTCTGACATAAATCGCAGTGATATCTTTTTCAGTCCATCCCCCAAGAGTAGTGGAAATAAAAACAAAAATGAACAAATGGGACCTAATTAAATGTAAAAGCTTTTGCATAACAAAGGAAACCATACAAAACAAAAAGACAACCCACAGAATTGGAGAAAATATTTGCAAATGACATGACCAACAAGGGATTAGTTTCCAAAATTTACAAATAATTCATGGGGCTTAATATCATCAAAACAACTCAATCAAAAAAGGGTATAAGACCTAAATAGACATTTCTCCAAAGAAGATATGCAGATGGCCATGAGGCACATGAAAAGATGTTCAACATCACTAATTATTAGAGAACTGCAAATCAAAACTACATTGAGATATCACCTCACATCAGTCAGAATGGCTATCATCAAAAAATTCACAAACAATAAATGCTAGAGAGAGTGCGGAGAGAAGGGAACTCTCCTACACGGTTGGTGGGAATGTAAACTGGTATAGCCACTGTAGAGAACAGTATGGAGGTTCCTTAAAAAAACGAAAAATAGAGCTATCATAAGATCCTACAACCCTACTCTTGGGCATGCATTAGAATCCGAAAGGACACAAGCACCCCGATTTCTGTACTGTTTACAACAGCCAAGATATGGAAAAAACCTAAGTGTTCAACGACAGAGGACTGGATAAAGAAGATGTGGTATATATAACACAATGGAATAATACTCAGCCATTAAAAAGAATGAAGAAATGCCACTTGCAGCAGCAAACATGGATGGACCCAGAAACTGAGTGAATTAAGTTAGAAGGAGAAAGTGAAATATGATACCACTTCTATGCAGAATCTAAAAAAATGATACAAATGAACCTATTTACAAAACAGAAACAGGCTCATAGAGAACTTATGGTTACCAGGGAAGCGTGGTGGAAAGAGACAGGTAGGGAGTTTAGGACTGACAGGTACACACAATTATATTTAAAATGGATAACCAACAAGAATCTACTCTGCTCAATATTATGTAACAACCTAAACAGGAAAGAGTAGCTATATATATATGTATAACTGAATCACTTTGCTGTACTCCTGAAACTAACACAACATTTTCACCCACTATATTCCAATATAAAATAAAAAGTTTTAAAAAGACATAAAACATATAAATTGCATAATGATAAAGAATGGTTCCATCTGTATAATGTTTCAATACATACAAATTAATATATATGGTTTGTGAACACATTTATCATACCATGGACAGTCCTGTCTTTTTTTTTTTCTTTTTAAAAATATTTTTGACTTTGAACCAATATTGTACTTCTCATAGTTTTAATTTGTATTTCTTGACATTCATTTTCAAATGTTTGTTGGGCCTTTGTATTTCTACTTGTGCAAATTTTTTAATTCTTTGCCAAAAAAAAACAAAACAAAACACCATACATTTAGACACACAAAGGATTGAGAAACATCAAATTCAGGATGGTGGTTTCTAAGCTGTGGTTCCAAGGTGGCTTCTAAGTTGCAGTTGTAAAGACAACTAAGTAGAACGCTAACCCAATGTTTGACAAGTGGATTTCAGTAGAGTCCAAAGTTATGTTTTCATTTTGAAGCAAATGGGCAAATGAACTCTGAGTCCTCTTCTGGCTGTATGAAAGATTTAGAAAGCCATCTTCTTCTACTTATTAGAAGAATATTTAACAAACTATGAGAAATAATACCTATCAAACTGATTAAAAACTAAAAAAAGAATTGTGCTGGTGAGGACACAGAGACACTTATACTCTCATAGACTGCTGATGGGCATACAATCCAGTAAAAACTTTGAAAATGTCGCTTCTTCATAATATGATTAATTTGGCATTTTTTGTTTGAATAAAAATATAAATGTATGTGAGAGTTACAAATCTGTGTAATAACACAGAAAAAAATAAAAGAATACACCCTCAAACTGTTCATTTAACTGCTTACCTCTCTCTCTGGAAAAAGATACTGGGTGATGAGAGAGAGAGAGAGACAAGAAAAGGAAATGCCAGGGAATGAGGTAAAGAAATTGAAGTTGAGACCAAATCATAAAGGGCCATGGACACTGAGCTTGAGTTTGGACTTTGCCACAAACTCTTCATCTAGGATCTTACACATATCACATGGAGAACACTGGTGAAACAGATATGCACTTTGAGCCTGACTTATCAGGAAAGGAACTTACGTATCTACATCTGCCTCAGTCTAGCAAATCTGTTATCAAGTCTTCAGTTAAACCCTTTCCCAAAAAAGCAGATCCCCATTGCCTCTGCTTTTACCTGCCCAATCCTAATGGTACAAGACTTGCTCCCTCTTTTCAGATAGGTTGAGAAATTTATAAACTACTATCACACGATTATATTTGATTTCCAAAGTGACCATCTGTTAAGCAGGCACCCCAGGAGTGTTACTCTCATTAACAGATGAGACTTTACTGACCTCTCTCCCCTTCCCTCCCTCCCTCCCTCCCTCCCTCCCTCTCTCTCTCTCTCTCTCTCTCTCTCCCCTCTCCATAACCCTTTCTATCCTTCCCTGTTTTTCTAGTCCCCCGGTCCTAGACACAGGAATCTGGTTGAAGGGCCTTCAGCCTGAGCTGAGGATTGGAGACTGATCACCTCCTCTTGGCAGAGAACTCGAATTCTGGTCCTGGTCTTGTCTGATTTCTGGTAGGGCCGAGTTTCCAATCCTGCCTTCTCTGGAGGCCCAGGGAAAAGTCCCATAATGCCTGGGTATCTGTAGGTGGCAGGGGACGTCTGTAAGGCCACCCCTTTCGCTCCCCCTCTCCCGCCTCCTCCCCCTTCTTCTTTCAACCTGGCTTCCTTTCCTCCCTTGAAATCTTTGATGTTAGTACTTGGATCTGAAGTTCTGTGTCTCTATAGGAGGTTTTCTGAGAGACCGATTCTTGTATTTAAGGGCTTCCCTGGTGGTGCAGAGGTTAAAGCGTCTGCCTGCAATGTGGGAGACCTGGGTTCGATCCCTGGGTCGGGAAGATCCCCTGGAGAAGGAAATGGCAACCCACTCCAGTATTCTTGCCTGGAGAATCCCATGGATGGAGGAGCTTGGTGGGCTACAGTCCACCGGTCGCAAAGAGTCAGACACGACTGAGCGACTTCACTTTCACTTTCACCTTAACTAAGGTTTATGGAAGTTAAATTATCTGCCCAACAGCATGGTGGGAGTCTGACAATAATAACACTAGAGGTAGCAGCAGATAATGTTTATTTAGTACTTACTACTTGTCAGGCACAGTGCTAAATGCTTTTAGCTCTTATCTCATGAAGTCCTTGCAACAATTCGGAGCCAGATTAACATCCATTTATAGATAAGGAAACTAAGGCTCAAGAGTAATCAAACAACTTGTCAAAGATCACACAGACCATAATTGACTAAGTCACAAGGCTAACACAGTTCCAACTCCAAAACCCATGTCGTAACCACTATACTATCTCATAATACATTAAAGGGTTATACGTAACCATGTAAATAATCAGGTTGACACAGGAATCAAGGTTTTAACAGAGCAAGATTGAAAAAGGTAGGATTGCTTTCTATAGTCTTAAGAAATGCTAAATTAAAAAACCCAATACAGAAAATCTAAATATCTTTACAAAATTATTCTCCCTCCATATAGATCACACTAGTAGTTTATTACGGAGAAGGCAATGGCACCCCACTCCAGTACTCTTGCCTGGAAAATCCCATGGACGGAGGAGCCTGGTGGGCTACAGTCCATGGGGTCGTGAAGAGTCGGACACGACTGAGTGACTTCACTTTCACTTTTATGCATTGGAGAAGGAAATGGCAACCCACTCCAGCGTTCTTGCCTGGAGAATCCCAGGGACAGGGGAGCCTGGTGGGCTGCCGTCTCTGGGGTCGCAGAGTCGGACACGACTGAAGCGACTTAGCAGCAGCAGTAGTTTATTAACAAATCTGAGAAACTGAGAAATTTCTAAGCAAATGAGAAATTTCTTCCATGTATTATTATATGCCTAAATGCATAATTCATATAACTTTCAACTCAACAAGTTCAATTATTTTCTACTGAGTGGTATCTTCCTGAAAAGTATGATAAAAAGAATATATTTTATAAATTAATTTTAATTCAGTACCTTACAGTTTAACTCTACCACCAATTAGCTCTACTTTTCCATTAACAGAATATATAAATGTTTCAATAACTGGCCACTAGAAAGTGATAACACAGCTCAATTTAGAAAAGAGCCTGACTCATACATCCGTGGCCCATGCACTAATTATTAAAAACCAGTACTGACTAGTCCCTTCTAGTAATAGTGTCATAGGATCCAGCAATCCCACTCCTGGACATGTATCAAGAGAAAACCATAATTCAAAAAGATACACATACCCCGATGGTCACTGCAGCACTATTCACCCTAGTCAGGTCGTGAAAACAATTTAAATGTCCATCAACAGAGAAGATGTAATATATATTACACAATGGAATATTACTCAGTCATAGAAAAGAATGAAAAATGCCATTTGCAGTGACATGGATAGAACTAGATAGTGAGTGAAGTAAATCAAAGACAAACAGCATATGATACTGTCTGTATGTGGAACCTTAAAAAAAAAAAGTACAAATGAACCTATTTAGAAAACAGAAATAGAGTCACAGATATAGAAAGCAAACTTATTTTTACCAAGAGGGAAGTGGGGGGGGGGATAAATTGGGAGGTTGGGAGTGACACACACACTATATAAAATAGATAACTAAAAAGAGTCTAC
Source organism: Bos grunniens (assembly GCF_055505025.1). Taxonomy (NCBI): domain Eukaryota; kingdom Metazoa; phylum Chordata; class Mammalia; order Artiodactyla; family Bovidae; genus Bos; species Bos grunniens. The sequence continues at coordinate 31,264,143 of NC_141190.1, read as the reverse complement.
TGCATAGCACAGTGACCTCTACTCAATACTCTGTAATGATCTATAATGGGAATAGAATCTTAAGAGTGAATATATGTGTACATATAATTGATTCACTTTGCTGTACAGCAGAAATTTATAGAATATTTTAAAGCAACTATTCTCCAATACAAAATTTAAAAAGAGTACATGCTTATTTTCTAACTATTTTTCTCTTGCCTAGGATAAAGAGAATTATTCCCATAAGTGAGGAGGGGGAACTGGATGTTCAGAGACTTGAGGAGTTCTAGCTATATTAAATTTGACTCGCCTTATAACCTAACTCAGTCTCTCTCCTGTATTCTAATGTTAAATGTACATATCTGCTAGCTAATTTCTGATCTAAAGGAATTTGGTTAAAAGTACTATTGAAAAACATAGATTTTTGCATGATACAGGATGCTCAGGACTGGTGCACCGGGATGACCCAGAGGGATGTGAGAGGGGGGGTTCAGGATGGGGAACACGTGTACACCCATGGCGGATTCATACTGATGTATGGCAAAACCAATACAATATTGAAAAGTAAAAAAAAAGAAAAACATAAATTTTAAAGGGGGAAACTACTGTACTTCAAGGATTCAAAGAGAATTCTTTGGGAATCTATACAAACTCACTGCTACCTAAAAACAAACAGGAGGAGGGACTCAGTGGCAAAAACAGTAGATCAACTGCAAAGAGTCTTCAAGGACAAAAAAATATGACCAAGAATACTGAGTTCTAACAATATAGTTCAGTATAAAAACAGGTAAATATTATTAAACATGTAAGAACTGAAGGAATATTGTTCCTATTAATTGCTCTTGAAGAAAACACTAGTTAATATAATTCAAACATCCAAAAGATAAACAGAAAAACTATGACCTCCTGGGCCTCAGTGCCACCCACCAGTGGGCTAACACCAAGTCTGGGACCCTGAGGCCCCACAGTCAGAGACTCCAGGATCCAGCTCTACCTACCAGTAGGCTGACAGGACTTACCCACTATTGGACAGCACAAGCCCCAGGATCCCCTGGGCCTCAGCCCCACTCACCAGTGGGCCAACATAAATTCCAGAACTCTTGTGGCCCCACAGCCAGTCTTTAAAGATTCGGCCCACCCACTGGCAGGCCAGCACCACCACAGGACTCCTCTGTCCATGGAGCCAAATGTGCCAGGAGCCAGTCTTACCTACCAGCTGCCAGTAGCCTCCACAAAAGGTGGGGCCTGGCAACCAACCAGGCCAGCCACATCTCAGTGTACCCACAGAAGGTAGCCCACCACAACACAAAGGCCAAAAGAACTCACACAGAGGCCATTTTTGGAACTTAAATCTCTGGTGACTACAGAGGAGTGTGCTATGGGGACCTCTAAGACATTTTCTATATAAGGCCACTATTCCAAGATCAGGAAATGTAACCAACCTATTGAATAAATAGAAATGAAAGCAGGAACCTGGGATTCCCTGGTGGCTCAGTGGTAAAGAGTCTGCCTGCAATGCAGGAGATACAGGAGAAACAGGCTCGATCCCCCAGTCAGGAAGATCCCCTGGAGAAGGAAATGGCAACTCACTCCAGTATTCTTGCCAGGACAATCCCATGGACAGAGGAGCTTGACAGACTACAGTCCATGGGGTCACAAAGAGTCAGAGGCGACTGAGCACAAAAACAGGCAAAATAAGGGGGAACAAGTTAAAACCCCAGAAAAAAAACTAAGTGGAGATAAGGAATCTACCCGATAAAGAGTACAAGGTAATGGTCTTAGAGATGCTCAAAGAACTTGGGAGAAGAAGGAATAAACACAGTAAGATTTAACAAAGAGTTAGAAAATACGAAGAGCAACCAGAGATGAAGAATACCATAAATGAAGTAAATACATTAGAAGGAAACAACAGCAGATTAGATGATGAAAAGGAATAAAGGAGTGAGCTAAAAACAACGGAAATCACTAAAGCTGAAAAGAAAAAAGAATAAAAAGAAATACGGACAGTCTAAGAAACCTCTAGGACAACATCAGCATACTAACATTCACATACAGAGATCCCAGAAATGTGTGTGGGGTGAGGGGTGGGACGGGAGCGGAACAGAGAACATATCTGAGGACAAAACAGTTGGAAACTTCCCTAACTTAGGGAAGGAAACAAGACACCCAGGTCCAGAAAGCACAGAATTCCAAACAGAATCAATCAAAAGACGACCACATCAAAGATACATGGTAATTAAAATAGCAGAAGTAAGAGATAAAGGGAGAATATTAAAAGTAGTAAGGGGAAGGCAACAAGTTATATACATAAAACTACCAGCTGTTTTTCAGCAGAAACTCCACAGACCAGAAGAGAAAGAAAGGCATGATATATTTTAAAAAATGAAAGAGAAAAATCTACAATCAAGAATACTCTCCTGAGCAAAGCTTTCATTCAGATTTGGAGGGACGAGCAAAAGTTTTACAGACCAGCAAAACCTGAGAGTTCAACATTACAACCAGTTTTGTAAGAAATGTTAAAGAAAAGGCCACAACTAGAAATATGAAAATTACAAAAGGAAAAGTCTCATTGGTAAAGGAAAATATATAACAGACTGATAAACCTTGTCAGTTCACTTCAGTTCAGTCGCTCAGTCGTGTCCGACTCTTTGCGACCCCATGAATCACAGCACACCAGACCTCCCTGTCCATCACCAACTCGCAGAGTTTACTCAAACTCATGTCCATCGAGTTGGTGATGCCATCCAGCCATCTCATCCTCTGTCGTCCCCTTCTCTTCCTACCCCCAATCCCTCCCAGCAGTCAAATCTTCTCATGAGGTAGCCAAAGTATTGGAGTTTCAGCTTTAGCATCAGTCCTTCCAATGAACACCGAGGACTGGTTGGATCTCCTTGCAGTCCAAGGGCCTCTCAAGAGTCTTCTCCAACACCACAGTTCAAAAGTATCAATTCTTCAGCACTCAGCTTTCTTCACAGTCCAACTCTCACATCCATACATGACCACAGGAAAAACCATAGCCTTGACTAGAACCTTTGTTGGCAAAGTAACGTCTCTGCTTTTGAATATGTTATTTAGGTTAGTCATAACTTTCCTTCCAAGGAGTAAGCGTCTTTTAATTTCATGGCTGCAGTCACCATCTGCAGTGATTTTGGAGCCCAAAAAAATAAAGTCTGACCCTGTTTCCACTGTTTCCCCATCTATTTCCCATGAAGTGATGGGACTGGATGCCATGATATTAGTTTTCTGAATGTTGAGCTTTAAGCCAACTTTTTCACTCTCCACTTTCACTTTCATCAAGAGGCTCTTTAGTTCCTCTTCACTTTCTGCCATAAGGGTGGTGTCATCTGCATATCTGAGCTTAATGATATTTCTCCCGGCAATCTTGATTTCAGCTTGTGCTTCTTCCAGCCCAGCGTTTCTCATGATGTACTCTGCATAGATGTTCAATAAGCAGGGTGACAATATACAGCCTTGACATACTCCTTTTCCTATTTGGAACCAGTCTGTTGTTCCATGTCCAGTTTTAACTGTTGCTCTCTGACCTGCATATAGGTTTCACAAGAGGCAGGTCAGGTGGTCTGGTATGCCCATCTCTTTCAGAATTTTCCACAGTTTAAAAGACAAAAGTCGTAAATATCATCTGCTACAGTTTGGCTGGGAAGTTCTGATTCATCCACCATAGTCACTAGACATTGCTCCTTTGGATTTCTATTAATTTCGGCCTTTACAAATTCTCTTAATGGAAAAAACTTCAATTTCCTGGAAGACTGTAAAAGGCACCTGGAATAGTTCTTTGCTCAAAAAGATAAAAAGTTTTGGGAAGATGGAATCATGAAGTTGCCTGAAAAAAGGCAGAAGGTAGGGGAACAAAATGGTGAATATGTTGTTCTATAAAGTTCTTGGTGAAAATGAAAAATATATCACTTACTTAAAAACTAAAAGAACTTTTTAGCCAACCCAATATACGGAGAACATTCCATCCATAAGTAGGAGAATAAGCATTCTTTTCAAGCACATATGGAACATTCTCCAGGATAGACTATAAGCTAGGCCACAAAAAAGTCAGTAAATTTAGGAAGACTAAAATTGTATCAAGCAACTTTTATAATCACAAGGCTGTGAGAATAGAAATCAACAAGGGAAAAACACTGCAAAAAACACAAATACATGGAGGCTTGAACACACTAAACATCAATGGATTACTGAAGAAATTAAGGCAAAATTTTTAAAAAAAGAAAAAAAAAACAGATAAATGAAAATACACTGAGCCAAAATCTATGGGACATAGCAAATGCAGTTCTAAGAGGGAAACAGTGATATAAGTGTATCTCAGGCTGCACTAAGAATCTCAAACAACCTAACCTTACACTTGAGGGAATTAGAAAAAGAAGAAATAACAAAACCCATTGTCTGGTGGCTCAAAAATGGTAAAGAATCTGCCTGCAATGCATGAGACCCAGGTTCAATCCCTGGGTCAGGAAGATCCCCTGGAGAAGGGAATGGCAACCCACTCCAGTATTTTTGCCTCGAGAATCCCATGGACAGGCAAGCCTGGCTGGCTCAGTCCATGGGGTTGCTAAGAGTCAGACATAACTGAGCAACTAATACATACTTACTTACTTAATGTCAGCAGAAGCAAAGAAATCATAAAGATCAGAGCAAAAATACATGAAACAGAGACTAAAAAGCAAAAAAAAAAAAGGGGGGGGGGGCAATGGAAAAGATCAATGAAACTAAAAGGGAGTTCTTTAAAGAGATAAACAAAGTTGCTAAACCTTTAGGCAGACTCATGAGAGAGGGCCCAAACAAAATCAAAAATGGAAAAGACGTTAAAACCAACACCACAAAACAAATGATCACAAGAGATTACTATTAACAATCATATGGTAATAAAATGGACAACATAGAAAAAAAGGACAAATTCCTAGAAATGTACAATCTCTCACAACTGAATCAGGGAGAAACAGAAAATACGAACAGACTAATTATCAGGAATGATATCAAATCAGTAATCAAAAAATTCTCAACCAACCAAAGTCCAGAACCAGACAGCTTCATAGATGAGTATTACCAAATATTAGAGCTTCCTTGGTGGCTCAAATGGTAAAGAATCACCTGCACTGCAGGAGACCCAGGTTCAATCCCTGGGTTGGGAAGATCTCCTGGAGAAGGGAATGGCTACCTACTCTAGTATTCTTGCCTGGAGAATTCCATTGACAGAGGAGCCTGGTGGGCTACAGTTCATGGGGTCACAAAGAGTCAGACACGACTGAGTGACTAATACTTTCACTTTCACAATACTTTATGCTGCTTTATACCTTTAAGTACACCTCAATAGTTATAGCTTGATCTGTATCTTACTCTCTTAGGTATAAAAGATAAGGAAATAAACATAAAGCTATAATAAACACAGATGAACGAAACATACCCATTAAAGGAAAAAGTCTGATATTAGATCACAAAATAAAATATAACTGTGCATACTAGATTCACCCTCATCCTGCCCAAATGTGAAAGGATGAAAATGAAATACATGCAAATTCTGTATGTACAAAATGACATAGGGATTATATTGGCACAAGGATATTCATTGTAGAACTATATGTAAACAATAATATATTCAAATAACCTAAGTGCCCATCACCAAGGCCATGGTTATATACATTATTTTTTATTCAGTGAAATACTTTGTAATTACTAAAAAGAATGGTCAACAACCATGTACTGGTATAACACAATTGAGACAGTAAAGCTTTCTGGGTAATAGTTAGAACTCTGTAGACAGACTGCTGGAATTCAATTTCCAGTTCCCCAACTACCTAGCATTTTAAAGTTTCTATGCCTCAGTTAATTTCTTTGTAAGAGGAGGATGAAATAATACTATCTACCTCTCAAGATGTGGCATGAAGACTGTGATGAAGATTAGTAATAAATACTAAAATGCTTGTTAAAACAGGCTGTAGAACATACAAAGCACTGCAAAAATATATTAATTATAAATAAGTGAGAAAAACCCAGGTGTAGAACAGCATATTGTGCTATTTACGGGAAAATATATATATATAAACATATGCTTATATGTACAAAATACAGAGGTACCCACAAAACTGAGAGTGGTTTTATAGGAAAGAAAACTAGGCAGAAGTCTCAGAGTAGGAGAAATATTTGCTGCATATGTCTGTATCTTTTGGACTCTATCATAAGCATATATTGAGCAGACAGAAATCAGTACTTAAATTACCCTTAAAAATCTTAAGGAATCTAAGATAAGTAAACACAGTGCCACTTCTTTATTAGCTCTCTGACCACTGTGCCTAAGGTGCATTTACTCAGATCAAAGGTTACAAACAGCAGACTCTCAGAGACAAATGTATTTCTTCAAACTATCTATGAAAGCTCAGATATTTAATATGTTACTGTATAATATACAAAAGGAATTTATCTTTGGAGACAACATTACAAATACAAATATCAAAAAAATGTTCAAAGAAATGTGCATACAAATACCAAACATTAGAAATAACTTACATGTACATCAAGTGTCAATAAATTATGGTGCCACACAATGGAGTTTCATTCAGATATTTAAAATGATAGCATACACACATAAATTTAGGTTTACAATTTTGCACATAAATGATAAACAGTAAATTATGGACTCTTCAAAGTTCCCTGGACTGCAAGATCAAACCAGTCAATCCTAAAGGAAATCAACCCTGAACATTCATTGGAAGGCCTGTTGTTGAAGCTCCAATACTTTGGACACCTGATGCAAAGAGCCAACTGCAAAAGATCTGGATGCTGGGAAAGACTGAAGGCAAAAGGAGAAGGGGGAGGCGAAGACAAGATGGTCAGATACCATCACTGACTCAAACAGTCATGAATGTGAGCAAACTCTGGGAGACAGTGAAGGACACATGGGGTCAGAAAGAGTCAGACACAACTTAGCAACTGAACAACACCAACAACAAACTATGGACTCTTTCTACACAAGAACACAGATATCCTTCATTCCTTTTCATTGTTATAATTTGTGGTATGACTACACCATAATTTACTTAATCATTTTCTTATCAACTGACGTTTAGGTTATTTCTATTTGCCTTCAGTGGGGGGGGGATAGGTAGCACAAATAATGCTTCATTGAACATAAATCTTTATATACAGGAACCAGTATTTCCATAAGGCAGGGTCCTGAAAGCAGAACTGTTCGGTCAAAACTAAAGTGCCTTTGAAACACGTATGCTAGTGTTAGTTGCTCAGTCGTGTCCAACTCTTTGCAACCCTCTGGACCATAGCCCGCCAGGCTCTTCTGTCCATAGATTTTTTTCAGCAAGAATACTAGAGTGGGTTGCTATTCCCTTCTCCAGGGGATCTTCCCAATCCAAGAACTGAACCCTGGTATCCTGCATTGCAGACAGTTTCTTTACCGGCCGAGCCACCAGGGAAGCACTAAAATATGTGTAAGTAGTTCTAAACCGTCTTCTTCCAAAGAGAATGCATAAATCTACACTCTTTCAATCTTGACAATCATTATTCTTTCTCATTTTTATCAATCTGATGTATGAAAAATGACATATTATCTTTATTTCTTTGATTAGGGACGGTGAAGAAATCTTTCCATTCTTCCCGTTTGTGGTATTCAGGCAAAATACGGACTATAGCTACATTATGTATAATACTCATCATGGTTTTAACTTTTCTTATTTTGCCAATATTTAATCATTGGAGGAGAAGGAAATGGCAACCCACTCCAGTATTCTTGCCTGGAAAATCCCAGGGACGAAGGAGCCTGGTGGGCTGCCGTCTATGGGGTCACAGAGTCGGACACAACTGAAGCACTTAGCAGCAGTAGCAATCACTGGAAGTTTCACATACAAATTCAGACTACTACTTCTCATTTTTAAAAAATTTTTAAATGTGAGCACCACTGGGTCAACATTTATTAATGACAAAAACCAACTAGTGGTGAACAGAAGTTGTGCCCACACAGCGCTCTCCAACTCAACAATCTCATATATAATCCCTACTGAGTTCACTCATTTATGTTACCTGCCTGATCTCTTGCAGGAATTTAAATTTAGCATTCTACTGCTATTGAGTTACTTGGCTATATACTAGTTATGAGAATTCTTCCTATGAAGGATATGTGTGCGTGTGTGTGTGCACGCACGCACATATAAGTAATTATATATATAAAGTATTTCTTGTCTCAATTTTTAACTTAATGATATTGTTCATATATACATATATATAGGAATCGCAAAGTCTTAATCAAATGATAGCAATGTTTATCCTTGGTTGTAAGAATGGCTTTCACTTTTATTTATCTTTGTATCATTTTTTAAAATAAATACAAGAATCCCCTCCTTTTACAATCAGTGAGGGGGGAAAGAAAAAGCTATGTTCATTTTGAAACAGAGAATGGTAGTTCGGTTATGTTCTCTTTTAAACTAACAAAGAAAACTCTAATATACAATACTAGAGGAGGGCAACATAATAATCAAACCCATTTAAATTAGTCCACAATAGTTCATGAGGAGCCAAATATAGCCAATACTTCAGATTTGACTGCTTTACAAGCGATATTCAAAAGTGCCTGGAGCGATCTGATTCATATTGAAGTTATAAAACCAAATTTCTGAATACTGACAGTTCAGAAACCAGCTTTTTCTTCAATTATGAATATTTCAATTTTCATAAATATAAAAACTATAGTTTCGTTCAGTCAACATTTAAAATATACTAAATGCCATGAACTGCACAAGGTGCCAAGTATGCAACCATAATAAAGCATATTATCCTTACCTGTAAGCTAACAAACAAGTGTAAAGGCAAAAACAGTGTGGTAAGAGCTGTTGAAGCACAAAGGCACTTATGAGCCTTGGAAAGGCTTCATCTTAAAGAGACAACACCTAAGAAGATATCAACTATAAGAGTGGGAGAGGGCCAGGAATCCTAAGGTCATACTGACTCCTCTCTCTCCTTCATCTTTCATATCCTAACAATCACTAAATCCTACTCATTCTTCCCATAAAATTACTCCTGGCTCTTGAACTTCTCTTTATTCTCAATGCCACTACCCTGAGCCAGGTACACTGAACATTCTCCTGTAATAGCTTTGTAACTGGTCTCAAGCATCCACTCCCCATCTTATTCTTAATCTAATCACTACATTGTAACTAAAGTAATCTTTCAAATACTCAGGGATTTCCCGGTGGTTCAGATGATAAAGAGTCTGCCTGCAATGTGGGAGACCCAGGTTCCATCCCTGGGTCAGGAAGATTCACCGGAGAAGGAAATGGCAACCCACTCCAGTATTCTTGCCTGGAAAATCCCATGGATGAAGGAACCCAGCAAGCTACAGTCCATGAGGTCACAAAGAGCTGGACACAACTGAGCGATTTCACTTTCTTTCTTTCTTTTCAAATACTCAAATCTAATCAACCAACTATCCAAATTAAAACACCTGGATGGGAGAGGGGGTGATCCCACAAACACAGCCCTCAAGATAAAATCCAAAATTCTTAGCAATAATTCTCAAGTCTTTCATGATCTGGCCCCTGACTTCAGCTACAACTCCAACATTCCCCACCTTATCCTCTGGTCACAAACACTTCTTTCCAATCCCCCAAGTTCTGCTACCTCTTGTCCCTAAGACTTTACATGAGCTATTTCATTTGATCAGAAACCAGCATAAAATGATCTCAGTTCGTTTCCAAGGCAAACCATTCAATATTATAGTAATAAAAGTCTATGCCCCAACCACTATGCCAAAGATGAATTGGAACGGTTCTATGAAGACCTACAAGACCTTCTAGAACTAAAACAAAAAAAAAGTGTCCTTTTCATCATGGGGACTGGAATGCAAAAGTAGAAGTCAAGGGATACCTGGAGTAACAGGCAAGTTTGGCTTTGGAGTACAAAATGAAGCAGGGCAATAGCTAACAGAGTTTTGCCAAGGAACACACTGGTCACAGCAAACACGCTCTTCCAACAACACAACAGACAACTCTACACATGGACATCACCAGATGGTCAATACCAAAATCAGATGGATTATATTCTTTGCTGCTGAAGATGGAGAAGCTCCAAACAGTCAGCACAAAAAAAGACCACAAGCAGACTGTGGCTCAGATCATGAACTCCTTGCAAAAAACAGGCTTAAATTGAAGAAAGTAAGGAAAACCACCAGGCCATTCAGGTATGACGTAAATCAAATCCCTTATGATTATACAGTGGAAGTGACAAATAGATTCAAGGGATTAGATTTGATAGAGTGCCTGAAGAACTATGGACGGAAGTTTGTGATACTCTACAGGAGGCAGTGATCAAACCATCCCCAAGAAGAAGAAATGCCAAAAGGCAAAATGGCTGTCTGAGGAGGCCTTACAAATAGCTGAGAAAGGAAGAGAAGCAAAAGGCAAGTGAAGAGGAAAGATATACCCATCTGAATGCAAAGTACCAAAGAATAGCAAGGAGAGATAAGAAAGCTTTCTTAAGTGAACCATGCAAAGAAATAGAGGAAAACAATAGAATGGGAAAGTCTAGAGACCTCATCAAGAAAATCAGAGATACCAAGGGAACATTTCATGCAAAGATGGGCACAATAAAGGACAGAAATGGTATGGACCTAATAGAAGATATTATGAAGAGGTGGCAGAACTGTACAAAAAAGATCTTAATGACCCGGATAATCATCATGGTATGGTCACTCATCTAGAGCCAGACATCCTGGAGTGGGCCTTAGGAAGCATTACTATGAACAATGCTAGTGGAGATGATGGAATTCCAGCTGAGCTATTTCAAATCCTACAAAACAATGCTGTTAAAGTGCTGCACTCAATATGCCAGCAAATTTGGAAAACTCACCAGTGGTCACAGGACTGGAAAAGGTCACTGCAATGCCAACGAATGTTCAAACTACCTCACAACTGCACTCATTTCACATGCTAGCAAGGTCATGCTCAAAATTCTTCAAGCTAAGCTTCAACAGTACATGAACAGAGAATTTTGCAGATGTACAAGCTGGATTTAGAAAAGGCAGAGGAACCAGAGATCACACTGCCAACATCTGTTGGATCATTAAAAAAGCAAGAGAATTCCAGAAAAACACCTACTTCTGTTCCATGGATAATGCTAAAGCCTTTGACTGTGTGGATCACAACAAATTGTGGAAAATTCTGAAAGAGATGGGAATACCAGACCACCTGTCCTGCCTCTTGCAAAACCTGTATGCAGGTCAAAAAGCAACAGTCAGAATTAGACATGGAAAAACGGACTAGTTCAAAATTGGAAGAGGAGTATGTCAAGGCTGTATATTGTCACCCTGCTTATTTAACTTCTATGCAGAGTACATTATGGGAAATGCTGGGCTGGAAGAAGTGCAAGCTGGAATCAAGATTGCCAGGAGAAATATCAATAACCTCAGATATGCAAATGACACCACTCTTATGGCACAAAGCAAAGAAGAACTAAAGAGCCTCTTGATGAAAGCAAAAGAGGAGAGTGAAAAAGCTGGCTTACAACTCAACATTCAAAAAACTAAGATCATGGCATCTGGTGCCATCAGTTAATGGCAAATAGATGGGGAAACAACGGAAACAGAGACAGACTTTATTTTCTTGGGCTCCAAAATCACTGTGGATGGTGACAGCAGCCATGAAACTAAAAGATACTTGCCCTTTGGAAGAAAAATTATAATAAACCTAGACAGTACATTTATAAAGTATAAAATATTTTAAGTATTTGTATTTATCAGTGTATTTATATTTATCACTTTGCTGACAAAAGTCCTTCTAGTCAAAGTTATGGTTTCTCCAGCAGTCATGTACAGATGTGAGAGCTGGACCATAAAGAACGCTGAGCGACGAAGAATTGAGGCTTTCAAACTGTGATGTTGGAGAAGACTCTTGAAGAGTCCCTTGGACAGCAAGGAGACCAAATCAGTCTATCCTAAAGGAAATCAGTCCTGAATATGCACTGGAAGGATTGATACTGAAGCTCCAATTTTTTAGCCACCTGATGCGAAGAGCTGCCTCACTGGAAAAGACCCTGATGCTGGGTAAGACTGAGGGCAGGAGAAGGGGGTGACAGAGGATGAGACGGTTGGATGGCATCATCGACTCAACAAACATGAGGTTGAGCAAACTCAGGGAGACAGCGAAGGACAGGGAAGCCTGGCGTGCTATACAGTCCATGGGGCTGCAAAGAGTCAGACATGACTGAGTAACTGAACAACAACAATAGAAACAGGTTTACAGTTCTTCACTGAGATCCATGCACCCTTCAGATCTCAGTTTAAATATCAGGGAAGTCCTTCCTGACTACTCAAAAGCATTTCTGAATACTGTCTCCGCTCTCTGTGCTCCCACTTAAAACTTCCCCTATCAGAGTATTTTTCACACTGTATATTTGTCAGATTAGCTATTTCACTCCCTCATTTAAAGCAGTGGGAAAACAGGGAGCTTACTGTCTTTTTCACAGTTTTATTCTAATAGTTATAAAATAATACCTAACAGTTTAATTTATTGAAAGAATTGTTGAGTATTTGTTAACTTGGGCTTTATCTACCCTACTAAATAGCAGCCTTCCTACAGTTTTCCTCTTAAGTACTTTACAGGTTCAAAGATACTATGAACTTTTTATTAAACACACAATAAGCATGTAGTAAACACTTGCTGAAACCAGTTGAACAATAAGCAAAGACAAAAATCTTGTCTCATTGCATACTTCCCTATACTCAAAATTAAATCACTCAGATTTTTTAATGAATAACTAAAATGGCAAGATTTCAACTATTTTCGTTTGTTTATAAAGATCTGAAATGCTCCTTATATTCTTTTACTAGTTGAAATAAACTGCTCTCCCCTCCAAATCACATAATTCTATGTATTTTTGTAATTCAGGTTAAAAAAGGAATCTTCAAAACTGGAAAACCAAAGATTGAGAAAGTACCCAAAATTAACATGTTCAAGGGAACATTACTGTTCAGAGAGAAATGGAAAAACACTGCCCTAAGCAGCATGAATGAACATGATGCGAGAGTTAATTTTCATGCAGGCTAAAGAAATAGCTGTAAATAAATAAATTGTTCTATATTAGTCCATGTTAATTAGAATCAAGGCAAGAGTGCACAACTCATAGCATCTCTAAACTCATCTCCCCCCCTTTTCTAAAGAGGCAAGATGAAATAGTTTAGACTGAAATAGTTTGGACTAACATGCACGGAAACTAAATATTATACAGTAACAAATACATGAGAGTTTTCCAAGAAATTTGGTATTCCTTCTTATGGGAAAGCACAAGATTTATTATGTAATTTTGATTCTGAGCAAACAAAAGTTTTGAGCAAAGAACTGAAAATCTGTTTACTCAACCTAAAAGTCAAGCCATAATTGAGATTACAGCTCTCTTGTACAACACTTCACTATATACATAAATTGTAAGATTCTCCAGCAAAATAAAAGGAAGAGGTGGGATGGGGGAATTTAAATGTCTCAAGATAACTAAGATATAATAATAAATGTCATATCTTGATCAAACTTAATCTGAAAAGTTCTTAGGCCACACAGTCTAAAGAAAAAGATTTGTGAATATTTGCTTTAACAGCCTTTCTTTCCCAGAACTCAAAACATGTCAAACAGAACCTAAGTGTTCTCAAAGAACACTTACTCTTTAACATGGGCTAATTGGCAATAAATCAAAAAGTTGGCTACCTAATTATCAGTGTAAAGCAAACGAGATAAAATGTAATTCCTATCTTAGGTTATATGCACTAAGGTGATTACAGTATTTTAAAAGTATTTTCAACTTAGAATTTGATTTTCAGTACTTTTAAGCTAAAAATTAATCTCATTTAATTGCTTTTTGTGTGTATAAACCCACATATTCCTTCACTAGATCTTATTTGATCATAAAGTCTGTCCATTACTCATTCTATAAACTATCAGAAACTGTCAGGAAAAAAATATAAACAAAAATAAATTTACCACACACAGCAAGATTAGAGGACTGTGGTGTCAAGGCAGGTATATTACATTTAAGAGTCAGTATTTAATAAGTTGCCTTTATTATAAAACAAAGTTTTTCTTATATTCATATAGTTCACTTTTTAGACTATTTAGATGAAGACCAGTATGCTCAGTTATTTATCTATTCATCCTAACAGCTGTTAAAACAGAATTTACATTGTGCATTTGGGGCCTTAATAATATAATCTCATTATCTCTGTATTACATTTTAAAAAATACCCCAAAGCAAAAGTCTTCCTCATACAAGATTAAAAAAAAAAAAACATGGAACAGTCAAGCCCAATTTAACTTAAGGTTAATAAAGATTCTTTCCCATCAGAACCTACTCTAAATATGGAAAAGCAGCCCGTGCTTATAGATTTGAATATATATTAAAAAAAATTTTTTTTTGCAATTTAACATATTAAATCTAACCAGTTCCCAACTGGTTAGATGTACTATCTACTACTATGTGACTATAATTGCAAAATGAGTCCCACATAGTTTACAGAAGCTTTAATGTAAAAAATTCTTACATCATAAAAATGTAAATCATTTAGTAATTTGCAGGTAGCAATTGATTTATTATTTAAATTATGCCAGAAAAAAAGAAAAAGCATTATTTGGCCATACTTAATTTCAATTACTCTCAGAAGCAACTCAAATATTATCAAATTGTTAATTATAAAAGCTGGGTAATGGTATGGTCAAAAAAAAGATGTGTCAATTAAGAAATTATTTTTATTTTTACACATGATCTACCTTTGAGGATTATTCAAAGAATTTGAACATAATGGGCTTCCCTGATGGCTCAGCTGGTAAAGAATCTGCCTGCAATGCAGGAGACCCTGGTTTAAATCTTGGGTTGGGAAGATCCCCTGGAGAAGGGATAGGTTACAACTTCAATTATATGAAACTTAATTTTAACTTTCTTTGATAAAATAAAAATCTTCAAGATCTTACTACAGAGTCATTATAAAAGTATCAATTAGCATAATATGTGTGTGTGTGTGTGTGTGTGTGTGTGTGTGTTTGTGTGTGTAAATATCAGGTATAGTGAGCTCCAACTGAAAAAAGGCCAGATAAGTTTATTTTTGCATATAGATAATTAGTTATGCGTTAAAGCATTACTCACAGAGCTAACTCTATAAAAATTACATAGCTGACTTTAAAGGCAAATTTATTAAGTCCTTCCTTTTTCATATCACAAAATCTTTAAACTGAAACATTTAACTCTAAAATCCATTTGTCTGATAATAATAATTAGCATAGATCAACTCAGTACCTTTTTTAATTAACAAAATAAGCTGGTAAAAAGTATGTTTTATAAAATGCCTTGACAGTATACTATCCTGAACAATGGATATAAACTAGTTTCATACTTTACAGTTAGTTTCTAATCAGTTTCAGTATCTGTTTCTCACAGTCTGATACAATGCTGCAACTTCAGAGTTGCACAACATTCTGGGGGAAATGTATAAAATTATATACATTGAAATACTTAGTCCTGTACACAAGCATCATGACAATTTCACAAGAGTGGTCAAACTTTTTAAATAAAAATATTAATAAATTTTAATAGAATTAAGTGTTTGTTTCAAAAACTGTGACTCCATTTTAAAGAATCATTGTTCTCAAGTCCCAAAACAATTTTTGCTTTTCATGCCTTATTTGCAACCTAAAATATTAACTGATTTATGTCACTCACTCACCCATTGACTATCATATTTGATCATCTTCAGGTTTTTCCTGCCCAATCCAAAGCCCAACACAGACTCACGTTCTGGACCTTCAATACACTGTTCTTGTCCTAAATATGCATGTTCTGTGTGTACTACTATAAGCTATTATATAACAGGAGGTGGGATAAATTAAAGAATAGTGCAGCACTATAAGCCATTGAGCATGCTGAGTTTCCACAGTTGCTTAGTGGGTGTTCTGAAACTAGGCCATATTTCTAGTATTAAGAATTTCAAATCCCTACTTCCAAAGCAGAAATAAATGTTTTCAAAATTAAATCATAAAACCTTACTATTTTAAGCTGCCTGGTATATAAGTATCCCATTTCTATGACTTTAAAACTGTAATTAACACATGGTAGATAAACCAATATTTGTTTTAGCAACAAAATAGGAAATAACTAGCTCTTTTACCTATCCTTATATAGTCAGAAAACACAATTGATTACAAAACTAAGACAAAATAAATTTATATGAACCAGAACTAAAGCCCTTTAAGTGAAATATCAAATTCTTTATCCCAGAAGACATAAAGAAAACAAAGTTGAATTAAAAATAATATATTTCAGGTCATCCAAGCTGCAACATTCTACAGACTTCTAAAACAAGTATTATAACCTCCAATCTAATTTTTCCAGTCTAGGTTACCAAAAATGCCAAAAATAAACAATAAAACTTACTCTTTAAGGACTTCCCTCATAGCTCGGTTGGTAAAGAATCTGCCTGCAATGCAGGAGACCCAAGTTCAATTCCTGGGTCGGAAAGATCCTCTGGAGAAGGAAATGGCAACCCACTCCAGTATTCTCGCCTGGAGAATGCCATGGACAGAGGAGCCTGGCAGGCTACAGTCTATGGGATCACAAAAGTCGGACATGACTTAGCAACTAAACCACTACTCTCTTTAACAGTTTAAAAGTTGCTTTATGTCATTTTGTCATATCACTGCAACAGGTATGTTTTCATAACATGTTGTTACTCAGTTTTACATATTTCGTACCTCAGTACACAAAAGAAACACATGGTAGGTATAAAATCCAAAAGCTTTTAAGGCAGTAATAATATACTGCACTAAATCAGGACTTTCAATCATTTTCTTCAATTTAATTTTACTTAATAAATACTTACAATACCTACTATGTTTCATCTCATTAAGCAAATCTTCCCAATAACAAAAGGCTAACATTAAAACTGCAAGGAGATCCAACCAGTCCATTCTGAAGGAGATCAACCCTGGGATTTCTTTGGAAGGAATGATGCTAAAGCTGAAACTCCAGTACTTTGGCCACCTCATGTGAAGAGCTGACTCATTGGAAAAGACTCTGACGCTGGGAGGGATTGGGGGCAGGAGAAGGGGACGACAGATGATGAGATGGCTGGATGGCATTGAGTCTGAGTGAACTCCGGGAGTTGGTGATGGACAGGGAGGCCTGGCATGCTGCAATTCATGGGGTCGCAAAGAGTCGGACACGACTGAGCAACTGAACTGAACATTAAAATTTGTTATCATTTTAGATGGAAACCTTTCTGAAATACAATACCTGTTCCTGTGTCATTATCAAAATTTACCAACAGCAATTAATATCTTTGTCATGATCTTACATCATCGTTTTTGCTATACTATTCTACATATAAAACAGATGGCATCTTAAAAGATTTTAAGTATTTATCACATTAATTTATTTTTTAATGTCTTACGTCTGCTTTTTAAGTACTTTACCCTTGCTCTTATTTTCAACTTTCATAAGGCCTCTAGGAGTACCCTATTCTTTCTACATTTGGCTACCAAACTTTAAAGTAACTGTACATTATGAAATTTTAACGGAGAAGTCAATGGCAACCCACTCCAGTACTCTTGCCTGGAAAATCCCATGGATAGAGGGGCCTGGTGGGCTGCAGTCCATGGGGTCGCTAGGAGTTGGACACGACTGAGAGACTTCACTTTATTTTTTCACTTTCATGCATTGGAGAAGGAAATGGCAACCCACTCCAGTGTTCTTGCCTGGAGAATCCCAGGGACGGAGGAGCCTGGTGGGTTCCATCTATGGGGTCGCACAAAGTCGGACACAACTGAAGCGACTTAGCAGCAGCAGCATAAAATTGTAAAGATCCCTCAATTAAGGCCTAGGGGGTTCTAAGAGCAGAAAATGTGTTTAAGAGCAAAAGCATTATGATATCTTTGTCCTTTTTGGCCTGTTTGTTTGGGGGCCCTAGACAAATTTTCTATTAGAAGCCTTACAAAGTTAAGACATTGTGTACTGGAGAAATGGTAGTAAAGAGGACAAATACTTGATGCTCATCATGAAGCTTACAGTAATGCAAAAAAGACAAAGACATTAAACACATCATTACAAAAATGATGAGTATTATAAAAAGGCAATAACAGGTGGGAGACCTTAAAACAGGAGAATCTAACTAGAGATCAAAGGCTTCCCCAAGGATGTGATATTGGGGCCTGACCAGCAATTAGGAGGTTAGCCAGGTGAAGCGAGCATGGGGCTGTACCCAAGGAGATGACACCAGAAAGTTTTAGTTTCTTAAAAGATAACCTTGAGATAAGTGAGACGTTATAACATTTATATGGGAATTGCTAAAATGTGAAACATTTAAAAAGGAATTTCTCAGATTTCTATAAGGAAAATAACAGGAAGGACTGCTGTGCTTAGTTGCTCAGTCGTGTCCAACTCTTTGTGATCCGCCATTCTCTTTTGTCCATGGGGATTCTCTAGGTAAGAATTCTGGAGTGGGTTGCCATGCCCTCCTCCAGAGGATCTTTCCAACCGAGAGATCAAATCCAGGCCTCCCACACTGCAGGCAGATTCTTTACTGTCTGAGCCACCAGGGAAGCTCAACCAACAATACTGAAGTGTGTAGCCTATCCCTTCTCCAGGGGATCTTCCTGACCCAGGAATAGAACCGGGGTCTCCCATATTGCAGGCGGATTCTTTACCAACTGAGCTATCAAGGAAGCCCCAACAGGAAGGATTGAAAAAAAGCCAAGTATGAGAATGTTTTAAAATGGGAAACTACGGCACGCTGGGAGAGCCGAAGAGCCTTCATTTCATCCTCAAAAAGTATTAAATCACACTGCATGAAAAATTACTTTTTAATAGTCAAGTTCAGAGAACTTTTAAATCTTAAAAAACTTTTAAAGGCATACAAAGACTTCTAGCAGGCTACCAGGATATAACTACTGATCATACAGTCTGACTTTTAAGCAAAGAGTGGCACTCTGAAGTAAGTATGGAAAGAGGCTATTTTTAATGTTCTCAGAAGAGTGCATTTTAAATATCTGCGAAATAACTCACCATGAGTTCTAAGGAAGGAAATTCATAAATGTTACTCTTAACAAGATACATAAAAGCTGAGAAAAATATATTTAAGTATGATATGAGAAAAATATATTTAAATACTATTTTGAAACATTTTCTTATTATCCAAGTTCCATGCTTCAGAATTATTTCACGTTAGGCTGATATGTTCTTCTATTTAACTATGAAAATATACTTAGTTAAAAATTTTAAATAATAATTTGGAGCAGATTCCTAACATTAGTGCAGATCCATAGTTCAAGCCCCAAATTAAATGAGGCACAAAAGGCATACAATCTCTAAAGATAATAACTTTAATGAAAGCCTACTGTATCACTTAAAATATTAACATTAGGTCATAGATGGACTCCAAATTGTTATTCCCTGCAATTCTCCAAATGGACCTTAACATCTCTAACTTCTATGCTTTTTCTACCCTCCATCCAACTTATTCCTCAAGAGTTAGTTCAGGTTGTATCCTTCAGTAAGCACTGATGATTATACATGCAGTCTGAATTAATTCATCTGAGTTCTTCAGTGTATACTGCTACCAAAGCACTTGTCACACTGCAAAACAATTAACTACTGTTTGTCCCCTTCATGCAACAAACCATGAACTTACTAAATGCAGAAAACAGTATATTTATCTCTGTGCCTTTACAGACCGGGAAACACACAGCACTCAGGAGAAGGTCTATGACATGAGTGAGTATGAAACTAGTGAGAAACACTTACATAACAAAACTTAAAGGTTAACTCAAAAACTATCTGCAAAATGGTAAAATTCCTGAAGGCAGTGTTGTACAACACAAAACCGGAAACAGAGAAAGCCCAAATTTAACTGATGAAATTAACTCCAAATTCTAGACATCACCCATGTCAGAACACATCATTTCTACCTACAAGGCATTAGAAAAACTGAAAGAAAAAATATTTATCTGTCAACGGTGAAATTACTTAACTAAACTTGCAAGATTTATAAAGTATTTGAGGGCAAATAAGATGCTTAAATTGTGTGTTCACAGTGCTATGAACATTAGAAGATAGACATTCCAAAATATTTCATAGTAGTCTTTCACATAGGGACAAATCATACCCTCTTTTAAGGTCATCTATAATGTTTTAGCTTCAAGCAATATCTTCCTTATTTCCAATAAAAGAAACTTTAACCTTTTCTAGCATGAACTACTTTCTGTGACCAGTTATGATATTTACAAAAGTTGGAATGAGATACGTAGTGTGAAATAATCTAATTAGTTCTTTAAATCTTGATAATGGGAACATCATACTTTCTCAAAGAGCACATATGTTAGCAACATCTCAAAAGCTGAAGAGCCCTCTGCAATTAGAATATGCTTTTCATACACTAGAACTTTGATTTGCTGAGTTAAAGATGATGTGCTAAAAAACTGGGAACCAGGAGAAAATGCCAAAGACAGAAGAAATATTATGTTAAAATAATGCAACTACATATTTTAGAACATAAATTAGTTTCTTAGACTTACGCATGTTCTTTTCTACCTGCGCTGGTTGACAATTACATTTCAGAGCACTCCAATACTTAAAGCACACTATAGGTCAACTTGTGACAGAAATTTTTAATATTTTAAAAGTCAGAGTTGATAGTAAAATACAAAATTTAACTACTGTGTTAACAGAAAAAAAAATTTCCAGAAAGATATATAGTACATAGCCTTGATACAACGTAAAATTCAGAAGACAGGAATAGCAAACCTGACCTATATATTCTTTAGTCAGTAAAAGATTTAGCCTTAAATTATAATATGCCTAATGCTTAATGTGAAATATGTAATGCAGGAAATATAAGTCAAATAATAAGCAAAAACAGCAAATTTATTTGCAGTACTCCTTTTTCAAGTATCACATAGAAGTACTTTATTATTCTGCTGCTAAATTACAGCCCATTTCTAATTCATCTATAACAAAGTATTACTAATTCCCCACGGATCTTATTAGGAAATATCAAAGTTTTATATCTAAGTTTCCTCTCCTAATTGGTATCTTATAATCCAGTTCAAGAACACCTTCACTAAGCCCAAGTTACAGAACCTCAGAATTCACCGAAGGACAGGAGTCAGCTTGTTTTTCTGTTGTTTTTTATTGTTTTGAGAGTGTTTTGGTCTTGTGATTTTTTTAATTACTATAAGCATATATTCTGTTTTTTCATTCATGAAAAATACATAAACGATACAGTGAACTGAATCCTATGAAGATATAGTCTTTCATTTAATCTTCAACCTCCAAAGAAATTCATTCTAATATCTGCATGCCCAGGTTAGTGTATATTTTTCAGTTAAAAAAAAAAAACAACACAAAAAAAACACAACAGATTCTGGTATTCTTTTCTCATATGATATTTAAAATCTAAAAACTATTTAAACTGTTTAAAGAATACAAGTCTTACAGAAATATTAAATTACACAATATTGATAATCCAGCATATTTTTAAAACAAATATGACTGCAATTTAACTGCCTGGATAACAAGGAATTTCAATTTTCACGCTTGCCCTCAAAATCCATACAGGTAACGCAAGGCAAAAAAAAAAAATACCAGCAGTTATTCAGAAGCCATCTTTGGGAGCATTCCACCTAGAATTCCAGTTTATTATCTCTCTTGAATATGGGAGAAGCCCTCTCCCAAGTCACTGAAGAAACAAAAAAAATTCAAAAAGTATAATTCCAGCCAGCATAACAAAAGAATTTATGATTTTAGTGTTCCGTTTGAAAAGTGAAATGTTTCAAATTTCTGACTGGTTTCTAGTTCACAAGTTGCTGTGTCTTGTTACCATTATCAAAACAGTTCTGATCAACTTTCTGAATATGGTAGCTTAAAAACTCAAAAAAAAAAAAACAAACCCAGCTGCAAGTTATTAATGTATTTCTTAACATCACTCTTTAATCCATTACCATTCATAACAAATAAAAGAGAAAAATCTTAAAAACAGCTGAAAAATTGTATTAACAATCAAGAAATCAGAAAACAAATGCCAACCTGAGATCAATGTGTTTTTCAAAAACTGAACAAACGCCGGGAAAACGTAGTAACCTTAGAGATAGGCCATGTCCGTTATTTCCAAACTGGCATTTCAAGAATATAGTTTTATATGTCAGCTTTATGTTACACTTAAACCATTAGACAAAGCCTTTATTTCTCTGTGGTCTACTTTAAAATGCATATGCATAATTAAAACTTTTACAGTGTGCCTGAGGTGCAAATTAGTATTTAAAAGATTATCATATTCAGTCTAAGATCCTTATGTAGGTAGGGAATGGTCATTTTCATAATTATTCCTAATAATTCTTGTCACTGTCACACAGAAAACAAACACTTAACAAATTCAAACTATGAACTTTAAGTTTGCTGAATGTCACAAATTGTACTCAATAGCTAAATCTCAAATACATAGTAACAGACAGTTACAAAGGCTGTAACATGTAAAGGTGAGGGTAGAGATTAGCAACTAATAAACTGAGGTCTTTAAGACAATCTTTCTTAAAGGGTTGATGATGTAAAAATTACTTGGTGACACAAGTGTACTCTAAGATTCTGAAAACCTAACAAAAAATAGTTTTAGATACAACTATCCATTACTCCTGAGTACTGAGCAAGGAGAAAGTGCTGACATTTACGAAGAAGTGTATAATACTGCACAGGTGTAAGCTTAGATATAGACTGGTGGTACTTATCGTGAGGGAAGCAAATACTATACAGTCCACATCTGCAACCCAATTTTGCTTCAGCATCCCTAGAGACTTAGAAAACATTTTTTGGGTAGATTGCAAAATATTGCTTCCTCTTTTATTCTCATCACCCCCATTATGATACAAAGCAACAGAAAAGAAAATCAAATCACCAACTGAAAGGGCTGAAAGCTTAAACACACACACAGACACACACACAAAAGCATCTTCTTTCCAACTATTGAAACGGTATTCATTTCACCTGTTTGTAGATCCACACTAACACAATTACACAAACCCTCTGCTGATTTTTGAGGGAAAAAAAAAAAAAAAAGGAAGGCAATTAATGGCTTGGAGTCATTCTTCTTCTACCTAGGAAAGGAGGGGAGGGAGGTGGTACAAAACAATGGATACTGAAGGGCTGGGGGAAAATCGTTTTGTCCCGAAGCCTCTAGCATTGGGGGGGGGGGGGGGGGAGGGGGGGGCGGGGAGAAGAGTACTTTTCCTCTACCCCTAAAAGCCTCCGCGGAAAAAGGTTGCCATTAGGCATGTCCAACAGAGCACTCTTGGATGCCTACAACTCGCTTCACCAAGCAACACACCCAAAGCCGACTCACCACTCTTCACGGAACCGAGAGGAGACGGTGAGCGCGGTGGGCTTTGGGGAAGGGGCGAGGAAAGACTCCACCCCGTATCACTATCGCTGCGCCAAGGCCCCCGCCAACGATTCGCACGCCCACGGGGCGCCCCGCAGCCTGGGCCCGGTGACCCCAGGAGCCTAGTGGAGCGAGACTATCCTCCGGGCGCCCCCGGCCCCGGCCCTTGCGCCGGTTAGTCCTCGCCCGGGCGCTGTCCCGGCCGGCCGCCCGCCCGCCGCCACCGCAGGCCCGGCCCCCGGACACTGTCAGCCGGCCGGCTCGCTCTCGGTGCTCGGCTGCGGGCCCCACAGGAGAGTCAGCTCCCAGGGCCCGGGCCTCCCGGCGACAGCACCCAGGAAAACGGCGGCGGCGGCGCCTCCTAGGGCCCCGGCACCTCGGGCCTCGCCCCGGCCCCGCCGGCTCGCGCCTGTCAGGACGCACGGGGCCTCCCCCTACCGACCGACCGCCCGACGGACAGGAAGGAAGGCAAGAAGAACCGGCCAACAGGCACCCTCCCGCCTCGGCGGCCCCTAGTTACCGTCAGGAGCCCGGACTTCGCCATCCTCCTCACTCGCCCTCCTTCCTCCTCCTCCTTGGAAGCGACGCTGCCCAACCGCCGCCCCCCGCCCGCCCCTCCCCCACTCGCCCCGCCCCGCCCCGCCCGCCCCTCCACACACTCTCGCTTCTACCGCCCCGCCCCACCTCTCGAGTGCTGGCCCGTCAATCGCCGGGGAAGAGAAACAGGCGGGGCCAGAGCCGCCAACGCTGCCCAATCAGACAGACGTACTGTCGCCAGCGACGCTACCCAATCAGAATGAGGTATTGGCGCCAGCTTCCCTCTCTGCGCCCTTTTCCTTTTCTCTGCTCCTGGACGCCCTCTCTCCCGCCCACTGGGCGCCGCTGGCTAGCTGGGCCACAGAGAGAGCCTCCAGCAGGGTAGAGTGACAACTCTCAAGCGGAAGTTACTGTTGACGCTAAGGCAGCCATAACTGATAATGGCAACGGGAGTTTCCTGGCCTCCCGTCTCCTGTGTGACGTAGTTTTCCCTTCGCCCAGACTCACAGTTGCCCTGGGCAACAGTCGAGCAGTCAGGGAAGAGAAGCATCTGTAAGTAGGCCCAAAAAAGGACCAAAGGTGACCAGACATCCCATGTAAAACAAGTTAATTCCTATTCCGGACTACCTTCCCGTTTGCGGGATTAGAGACAGCAGGTTTCCCGTCCCTTATTTTGCTGGGACGTCTGGTCACTTACCTAGGTGGACAGGAGTTTAGAGCTCCGAAAATCCCTGTTCTGCCCGAAAGTTGCATTTGACACTTCTGAATGGGGTCATGGCAGAAGGATGGGAATAGCTTGCGCCCCCCTTGCCCCAGGGAGTACCCATTCTGACAGGAGTCGAGAAGTGAGGTGAGTGTCCCTTGGTTCCGAACCGTGGGTCAGATCCGAGCGGGCCCCAGGGCCCTGGGAGACCGAGAGTCCCGGAGGAGAGCAAGGCTCAGAGTAGCTTCCGCTGGAAGAAGGTTTTCTTTCCGGGCTGGCCAGGCGGCAGCCCTCCCTCCCTCCGCCCCTTTGAGGCTCCCTGTGGGGCGAGGCCGCTCAACCGGCTCCCCTCGCCTAGCTGCAGCAAGTCGAGACGGGAGGGGCCTGGGTGCGGGCCGCCGGGCGGAGCCCCTAACTCTAGCAAAGTGCAGCTCCTGACCACGCCCCCGCAAATTCTGTTAAGTACTTTCACCCCCTGACCTTTGAGGATGGAGAATTCTGGAACTTGAGGAAATCGTTTTACGTTCCCAGCTACGAAGGAAAAAGATGGTTACCCACCACCGCAGCAACACCTCTAAGTCTTATTTCCCCACTTCCTGTCTTCAGATTCTGAATTTTCTCCCTTTGTTTCTCTGGTGAGAGTTTGTAAGCACTGACTGCCATTCTGAAAGAAAGTATACTGTTCTAATCCTGCAAGTCAACGGTGTATTAAACAATTTAATGTTTGTGAATATTCGTTTCGTGTTAGTTTTACATGACTCTTTACCACAAGTGTCTCACATTTATCTCATATAGTTCCTTCCGTAGGTTTGAGTCAACACCTGTCAGTCATCTTCGTAATACCGGCTTGGATACCTAAAGCTGCGGGGAAAAAGTATCAGGAGAACTTTCAGGTAAACTGAAAATTGTTTATATCCACGCTAGTCCACAACAAGGGTGCACACCTACATTCTTTGCTGAATTTCTTTTTATATTCTTAGTATTCATTCTCTAGCCAAAATGGACTTTTCTTGTTTCTAACAAGATTAATCACTGAAGCACCAACGTTTTGTGATTCTGTATCCATGTCCTAGTAACCTTGGAGATTTGTGTCCAGATTTTCCCCAGCAGGAAGTAATTTCCTCTGAGCTTACCTAGCATTTTTCTGAACCTCTTTTATGACAACCATTGTTTTATATAACAGCTGCTTGTGTTCTTAGCTTCTCTGCCTTGCATGTGTGCTAAGTTGCTTCAATTGTGTCCAATTCTTTGTGACTGTATGAACTATAGCCGGCCAGGCTCTTCTGTCCAGGCAAAAATACTGGAGTGGATTGCCATGCCCTCCTCCAGGGGATCTTCCCAACCTAGGGATCAGACTCAGATGTCCTGCATTAGCCCACCAGTGCCACCTGGAAAGCCCAGTTTACTCCTAAATAGAATGGTTTGTATCAGATTTATCAGCCTATTATTTTACCCTACACATTATTTTGATAAATACTGAAAGATTGAATATCGGGTGTCTCCTGGATGCCCAGTATGCTTGCCAGCAACTTCAGTTTTAGGGAATTTCGGTTTATCAGAATTTGAGCATAGTTCCTGCTACTCAACACAATTTCTTCCCCCAATATTTTATCAAAGAAATATTCATACATTAAAAGTTTAAAGAATGCAACAAACATTCATATACCTATCACCTAGATCCAACAGTTGTTAACATTGTGCCATATTTATTTCATTTCTTCTTGCACACTTTTTGTCATTGAGACATTTGGAAATAGGTTGCAGATGCCTGTTGTTAAGTAGACATCTCTAAAATTCCCAACATGTATTTCCTAAGAATTCTAAAGTTCTCCTGGAAAACATAATATTATTATCACAATTAAGGAAGTTAACAATTCTATAGTCTTTAGAATCCAGTCTGTATGTACATATGTTTTCCCATTTGACCCAAAAATGTCTTCTATACCTTCTCCTCCTTGCAAAAAAACAAAACTCAAGATCCAGTCATGGTTTATGTACTGTATTTCAGTATTATAACTATTTACCCTTAATCTAAAACAGTCACCCCATTTTTTCTTCACATGTAACATTGTCATTTTGAAAAATTCAGGCCAGGGGTCTTTTTGACCGTCTCCTTTTTCTTATTTCCCGTACATCAGAAGTTGGTCTGGAGGCGTGCTTACATCCAATTTAATGGTTTTTGCCAGACTACTTCAAAGTAAGAAAACTAAAAGTTTTCGTCCTTTTCCAATCATGATTGCTGCTGCTGCTAAGTCGCTTCAGTCGTGTCTGACTCTGTGCGACCCCATAGATGGCACCCTGCCAGGCTCCCCCATCCCTGGGATTCTCCAGGAAAGAATACTGGAGTGGGTTGCCATTTCCTTCTCCAATGTGTGAAAGTGAAGTCACTCAGTCATGTCCGACTCCTAGCGACCCCATGGACTGCAGCCTATCAGGCTCCTCCATCCATGGGATTTTCCAGGCAAGAGTACTAGAGTGGGTTGCCATTGCCTTCTCCACCAGTCATGATTAAATCTTCCCAAATGCAGCTACTCTTACCCATACCATGAGCTGCTCATTAAATCCATGCCAGTTCTCAGCATACCACTTTCTATCATGTCCTACAAAGAACAGTTTAGCATTTAATCCTCTTGTCTATGGAGACTGTATTAGTACCATGCACTGGCAGCATAGACTATCTCAGTTCAGTTCAGTCGCTCAGTTGTGTACAACTGTTTGCAACCCTATGGACTGCAGCACACCGAGCTTCCCTGTCCATCACCAACTCCTGGAGCTCGCTCAAACTCATGTCTGTCGAGTCAGTGATGCCATCCAATGTAGAGTGTGTTAGTACCCTGCACTGGCAACATAGACTGTCTACCTTTTGATAAATTGTTGCTGCTACTTTGCCTTCACTTGGAGCTGATGCAATGTCATCTACAGCAGAGTGTACTGATGTCAGCATAGTTTCATGAGTTTCATCTCCTGGCACCCCAAAGACTGTTGATGAAAGGTGTGTGGGCCTTGCAATTCAAATACAGATGAATCTTGATGTTATCAAAGCAGATACTGAGGCAAGTACTGGCCATATGGCTGCATTCCAATTTCTGCAGTATTATTTTTCTCCCTGAAATTCTCCTGCAAGTCTTAATTGGTCCTGGTGTTTTTGTGATGGCTTGTTGGTAGCATTCATCAGAGCCTATTAAAAATTGCAAAATCAAGATTATACTTAGCACTGAGTACACAAAGAACATTCTGTGTTCAGTGGATATACAGATGTCTGTAGAATTTAATTCATGATCACAAGAGGAAAACTCCCAGGACAGCCAAGCTTTTGTACTCCTCCTATCCTAGACTTACAGTTGATCATGAAAGATAAGCAGAAGGAAGAAGATTCTCTGAGAGGGCAGATACTCTTAGATTGATACAGAATATTTTTAGTCTTCGCATTGGAATTTAAGTAATGCACTCCATCAATCACTTTTTTTGTATTCTAGATTCAAGTAAAGCTAAATAATATACTAATTAAGACCACAGATTTTAGAATCAGACCTGGGTTTCAGGAACAGGGATATTCATTAGCTGATGACTTTGAACAGTTTACTCATTCTGTTTATCATCTATTACATAGAAGTGTAAAACCTCAGGCTTGTTGAACAGAGTGAGTCAAACACACATAAAATGCATCAGCATATTGTGTAGCACATGGTGTATAGACAGTGTATGATAGTTATTATTGGTAACTTCTAAAGCAGTCCAATCTGAATATATTGTTGGCATTAAATATTTATTTATTGAATGAATGAATCTAAGACAGTGGTTCTCCAACTTTAATGTGGGGAACTTAAAAATTAGAGATTCTAATTCAGTGAATCTGGGGAAGGCTCCAGAAAAATCTGTATTGTTAATAATCATCCAGGGGATTTTGATAAGGTGATCCAAGGGTCAGGCTTTCAGAAACACTGAGTAAAGTATCAAACAATTCTTTATTTCCCTTTCTTTGCATTCTATTGAAGTAACTACATATCTCTGATGCTGAGAATATAAAAGATACCTTTTTTTAAAAAAGGCTTAACCCTTTTTTAAAGCGTTAATAGCTAATGTTTTTAGGATCACTTTTAGTACTGGATTTTGAAAAAGCAAAAATTATTAGTAAAAGGCATTTTGCATGAGTAGGACATGTCATTTTCTGCTAACTTAACAGTAGTGTCTGCTACTGGAGAGTAACAGAACCAATGGCATCATCCAATTTCACTCACGAAGAGCAGTTCCTGTTCTTAGGCCTAGGCACGTTCCAGAAGGTAGACTCTGCACATATTATTCACATGAGTCTGGGTTAATTAGCCAAACTGAACATGTTGCAACATTTTTCTACTAGCAGATGCCAGATAGCAAAACAGAGTAGAATCTACTGTAGTTTCCAACTACATGACATATAATGTTATTTGGCATCGCCACTTGAACATTATCAATCCAAGTTAAGCACTCTGCCAGCACGTGGTCAATCACTTGAGTGAGAGAGAACATTACTACTTTGTATCTGCTGAAAAACACCTTATTTGGGGGCTCCCTCTCACGTTTTTCTCATGCTGGTTTACATTCAGAAGTCTAATATGTGTTTGAAAATTTATCTATCAGTCAACCACACAAGTCTTGCATCAGACAAAAGACAGATTTTTTCATTTTTATTCCTACCGTTCCTCCCATCCCCATCAACAACCTGCAGTAAGCATTCAGACACTGAGCTCTTCCTGTGTGCTAGGGCTGGTTAATGGCTTTGTGTGAATTATGTCATTTAATAAGGCGTCTAAAGTCAGTGCTATTGTAAACTGTATTTTAGAGATAAAACCGAAGTTTAGAAAATTAATTTGTTTAAATGACTAATTTGACTCCAGACCCTTCTCTAAACTGCTACACTGTCTTTATCTCTTTTTACCACCACCCTACCACTATTTACCATCTTTCCGTATCCTTGTTAGGTCATTATATCCACTCCCATAGCTTATACTACTATGCAGCCGCCTGTCTAGGCCTCCCGTCTTTTTTACCTTCCAAACTCATTGGGTCAGAACCTAATTCATAGTCTTTACCCTTCCCTCCTAGCTTGTCCCTCTTATCTGTCCTCAACTTGAATTGATACCTGCACCATCTACTCAGGCATGTTAGCTTAAAATCTCAGTCATCCTTGATCATTTTCTTATCAGCCAAAGTGGTATTGGGGAATGGCAGAGGAGACTTGAATCTCAACTTCTTTTTGTTCTTTAATTGTTTTATTTTTTAAATATAAATTTATTTATTTTAATTGGAGGCTAATTACCTTACAATACTATATTGGTTTTGCCATACATCAACATGAATCCACCATGAGTGTACACGTGTTCCCCATCCTGAATCCCCCTCCCACCTCCCTCCTTGAATCTCAACTTCTTATATCTTTGAATACCTCAAGTATCTTCTCCTCATACTGATCAGTATTGCTGATTTTGTTCATATCTCATCATCCTACCTAAACAATAGCTTCCTTACTAATCGTCTTGCCTCTAGTGTCTCTTCTGTTTTTCCTTTTTATCTAGAATGTGTGTCTCCAAAAAAAAAAAAAAAAAATCATATGTCGTATTTCTACTCAAAGCCATCCAGTAACTCCCTCCTGTTTATAAAGTTCAAACTCCAAGGCATGCCATTCAAGGCTGAACATGAACTGGCCTCCACCTGGTTGACCCTACCATGATATGTGCACTGTATATACATTGTAATCTAGCCATTCCTCCAAGCTTTTTTTTTCAAATGCTTCTTTCTTTGAGCACATTATTCACTTTATCTGGAACACCCTCCCTTTGCTACACAGCCACTTCTTTGGATAGTAAATCCCCATGCATCCTGGAACTAATTCCAATGTCATGTGTAATAATTATTCCTGAGAGATCACCACTTTCACCTGTACAGAGCCAAGTTATTCATGGTTTTGGTTTCTTAAGGCACAATAGATATGCTTTTATTAAAGTATGTTGCATTGAATTGTAATTGTTTATTTACATGTCTCTTCCCCGATCTCACCTCCTCCAGATTCCTCAAGGAGAAGAACAGGTTCTTATCTACTGTATCTCCCACGTTTAGCTGTGATTGGTACATTATAGACAATTAGTATGTTGTTGAAAGAAAAAAATCTGGATAGGCTAGGTACATAGGATCTAAAACTTCTTAATTTTACATTTATTTTCCACTCTAAAGGAATAATTTCCTTGTCATCAAATAGAGCATACTTTCCTACTCCAATCTTTTTCAAAATTTATTTTATTGAAGTATAGTTGATTTACAGTGTTGTGTTAATTTCTGCCGTACAGCAAAGTGACTCACTTATATATGTATATACATTCTTTTTCATCTTCTTTTCCATTTTGGTTTATCACAGGACACTGAATATAGTTCCCTGTGCTACACAGTAGGACCTTGTTGTTTATCCATCCTTTATGTAATAGTTTGCATCTGGTAACCCCAAACTCCCAGTCTGTCCTCCCCCATCCCACTCCCCCTGGCAAGCACAGGTGTGTTCTGTGTGTGTGTCTGTTTCATAAATAAGTTCATTTGTGTCATACTTTAAATTCCACATATAAGTGATATCATATGGTACTTGTCTTTCTCTTTCTGACTTCACTTAGTATGATCATCTCTAGTTGTGCTCATGTTGATGCAGATAACATTATTTCATCCTTTTTTATGACTGAGTAGTTGTCTATTATGTACACATACCACAACTTCTTTATCCGTTCATCTGTTGATGGTCATTTAGATTGTTTCCATGTCTTGGCTATTGTGAATAGTGCTGCTATGGACATAGGGGTAAATATGCTGAAAATTTTGTCCTTTGCAACTTATCATAAGTTTAAACTTACGATAACAGTTTATATGTCTACCTGGAAATGTGTAAAAGAGTACCTAATTTTTCTGCTCGTTTTTCAAAATCTCTTTGGGGGTTATGCAAGTATAAAATTTGAGGACCACAAATATACATTCTTAAGTTTCAAAAGGACACTCTAGTGCTCTTGTCCAGTCCTACTCCCACAATTTAGTTTGGTTGTAATAGTAAATCTAGGTTGGTCCTCAGACTAAATCACTCTAGAGATTTTTAACTTCTTCAAGTTCTGTGACTAATTTATGCTATCAATATGTGTATAATTGACTTAACTAATCCTGCCTAGACCTACTGCTGCTGCTGCTGCTGCTAAGTCGCTTCAGTCGTGTCCGACTGTGCGACCCCATAGACAGCAGCCCACCAGGCTCCCCCGTCCCTGGAATTCTCCAAGCAAGAAGACTGGAGTGGGTTGCCATTTCCTTCTCCAGTGCATGAAAGTGAAAAGTGAAAGTGAAGTCGCTCAGTCATGTCTGACTCCTGGCGACCCCATGGACTGCAGCCTACCAGGCTCCTCAGTCCATGGGATTTTCCAGGCAAGAGTACTGGACTGGGGTGCCATTGCCTAGACCTAAGTGCCTTTCGATTTTCACTCAACTTAGTAAAACAACTTAGTAAAATTTTTCATGACAAAGATTTGGTTTCCCTCTGAGTTCTGCATTAATTTTAGACATCTAGCTCAAATGGCTACAACAGGTTTGCTTCTTTTATCATGATTTGAAATGTATTATCCATCAAAATCATTATTTGTGGGGAAAATTACAAAGTGAAGAAACTGGGGGAGAAGGAAACAACAGATTCTTTTCTAATTACCCGGACCAAAAACTTCAAAAATTGAGTGACACTGTATTCTCTCAGCATTAAAAGTTTGCATTCTGTTAGTGTAGGAATTTTAACTTTTGCAATTTAATGTTTTGTTTAAAAAACATGCCTTGACAGTCTGTATCATTTTGAAATCTGTCAGAGTACTCCATTGTATGGTTTTTCCATAATTTATTTGACCTATGACATATGCCTGAACGCAGTGTCCTAATGAACATTCATACTCTTTTATGCAAAGAAATAGAGGAAAATAATAGAATGGGAAAGTCTAGAGATCTCTTCAAGAAAATTAGAGATACCAAGGGAACGTTTCATGCAAAGTTGGGCACAATAAAGGACAGAAATGATATGGACCTAACAGAAGCAGAAGATATTAAGAAGAGGTGGCAAGAATACACAGAACTATACAGAAAAGGTCTTCATGACCCAGATTATCACGATGGTGTGATCACTCACCTAGAGCCAGACATCCTGGAATGCGAAGTCAAGTGGGCCTTAGGAAGCATCACTAGAAACAAAGCTGGTGGAGGTGATGGAATTCCAGCTGAGCTATTTCAAGTCCTAAAAGATGATGCTGTGAAACAGCTGCACTCAATATGCCAGCAAATTTGGAAAACTCAGCAGTGACCACAAGACTGGAAAAGGTCAATTTTCATTCCAATCCCAAAGAAAGGCAATGCCAAAGAATGCTCAAACTACTGCACAATTGCACTCATCTCACATGCTAACAAAGTAATGCTCAAAATTCTCCAAGCCAGGCTTCAACAGTATGTGAACTGTGAACTTCCAGATGTTCAAGCTGGATTTAGAAAAGGCAGAGGAGCCAGAGATCAAATTGCCAACATCTGTTGGATCATCAAAAGAGCAAGAGAGTTCCAGAAAAACATCTATTTCTGCTTTATGGACTATGCCAAAGCCTTTGACTGTGTGGATCACAACAAACTGTGGAAAATTCTTAAAGAGATGGAAATACCAGACCACCTTACCTGCCTCCTGAGAAATCTGTATGCAGGTCAAGAAGCAACAGTTAGAACTGGACATGGAACAACAGACTGGTTCCAAATCGAGAAAGGAGTATGTCAAGGCTGTATATTGTCACCCTGCTTATTTATATGCAGAGTACATCATGAGAAATGCTGGACTGGATGAAGCACAAGCTGGAATCAAGATTGCCGGGAGAAATATCAATAACCTCAGATATGCAGATAACAGCACACTTATGGCAGAAAGCAAAGAACTAAAGAACCTCTTATTGAAAGGAGAGAGTGAAAAAGTTGGCTTAAAGCTCAACATTCAGAAAACTAAGGTCATGGCATCTGGTCCCATCACTTCATGGGAAATAGATGGGGAAACAATGGAAACAGTGACAGACTTTATTTTGGGGGCTCCAAAATCACTGCAGATGGTGACTGAAGCCATGAAATTAAAATACGCTTGCTTCTTGGAAGAAAAGTTATGACCAACCTAGACAGCATATTAAAAAGCAGAGACATTACTTTGCCAACAAAGTCTGTCTAGTCAAAGCTATGGTTTGTCCAGTAGTCATGTATGGATGTGAGAGTTGGACTATAAAGAAAGCTGAGTGCCGAAGAATTGATGCTTTTGAACTGTGGTGTTGGAGAAGACTCTTGAGAGTCCTTGGACAGCAAGGAGATCCAACCAGTCCATCCTAAAGGAAATCAGTGCTGAATATTCATTGGAAGGACTGATGCTGAAGCTGTAACTCCAGTCCTTTGGCCACCTGATGTGAAGAACTGACTCATTTGAAAAGACCCTGATGCTGGGAAAGATTGAAGGCAGGAGGAGAAGAGGACGACAGAGGATAAGATGGTTGGATGGCATCACCGACTCAATGGACATGAGTTTGAGCAAACTCTGGGAGTTGGTGATGGACAGGGAAGCCTCGTGTGCTGTAGTCCACAGGGTCACAAAGAGTCAGACGTGACTGAGCGGCTAAACTGAACGCTTTTATCTTTACATGCTCATGCTTTGTTTCTTTAGGGATCACTACTAGTAGCAGAATGTTTGGGTCAAAGAAAATATACATATTTGGTTTTCGTAGTAGATACTATAAAATATTTAAGGATACTACAAATTATCCCTCTAAAAATGCTGTACTGACAAACCTGCTCACCAATAGGGAGTGCCCATTTCCCTATATGTTCCCTAACTGTGGATACTATCAGGCATTTTGATTTTTTTGCAATCTCAAAAAACATAACACACACGCCCTAAAATAAGACCACAATGATTTTCACTTTATGAGGCCATAATGATTTTCCTATTTAAAGTATAACCACCACAACCCCCAGCACTCCTAAATCCCCTTAAACTATTTTAGTTTCTGTAACACTACCTTCTAATAGCATTGTTATTTGTTTTTCTCCCTATACACTACACCATAAGCTCCAAAAGAGCAAAGGTTTTTTTCCTCTTTTATTCACTAATGAATGGTTCCTGGCATGTGGTGGACACTCACATATTTATTGAATTGAATGATGTGACACTTGTATAACATACATGAATTTTATCCATAGCTGGTATGTTTCCTTCTTGGGCCTATCTGTCCCTGGTATTACACACGTCTTACCTTACCAATTAGAAAGTACCCTGAAGGGTAGCCACACTCCATAGGGTGCATTACACCAGGCAAAACACCCATGTTTGGCTATTAGCAGGCCACCTGGGGAAGGATAAAAATGCTCCTTCCTACTCTGGGCTCCCTGGGCAGTTGATTATCAAGACACTGTAGGCTTGGCAGTGCCAGCCAACCAACCAATACCTTGCTTATTTTAGCCCTTCCCTTCCTGTTTCTGTCCTGCCAATGCCTAGGGGAACCTCGGAACAAGAATCAGCCCCAGCAAAGTAGACACTCCACCCAGGCAAGTGACGGCACTGATCTTCCTTACACCGGGTCCAACCCACTCCCTACCGGGCCTTTAGCTCCACACCCTTTCCAGTAACAATGGCAGCTTAATCAGAGAACTAAGGTTTCATAGAGCACCAAGCTTCATTGTTTTCTTCAAGCTAGATTTTGGGTATAGAGAAGAGAAAGCAAAAGATAGTGATTAAATTATGAGTATCTAGAGTTTCTATTTAAATCAGCTAAGATTTAAGTATTTGTTCATCCACCATTTTAGCATTTTGGTGATTAAAAAAATTGGTAATATAAAAATTCTTAGATGCTATGCACTCCTTCACATTTGTCAACATTTATAATGTCTGTCCTCCCTTTCAGTAGCATATCATGTCAGATTTGCACCAAATAAAGGCTTAAGGAATATTTTCGTTGTTCTACCTTTGAGAGGTAAAGTGTTTCTTATATTCATGCTATTCAGAGATCTGCAATGTTTTTGCCCTTCAACATAACCTGGAAAAAGAAATGATCACTCGTTACCACTGGCAGGCCTAAGTAACAGGAAGGAAAGAATGTGTCAGAAGGAGAAGCAGCCGTGCATTGAGTAAATTGCATTTATCTCAGATTCTAGGTAGTGTGATGCATTGCTTTATTCCTGGTCCATTCCCTATTTCATCTTCCTTCCCAGACAGAGCAGAATAGGGGTAAGTTTTGATGACCGTTCTGGAAAGCAGATAGAGCTTTCTCAGGAACTTTAGATCTTTCAGAATAGAAATTTGAACAAGAAGGGGGAAAGGCTTGGTGGATGGAGAGTAGGAAACTTTTATTAGGAATGTCAAAATAGTGGTAATGGGAATAAGACCAGCAGCAGCTTCACTTTATTATAACTAATTTGCAGTGGGTGGTAAAGGCAGGCACCAAGCCAGCATCATCACATTATAGATAATAAATCTTTCTTCTGTGGTGGTGTTGTGAAAGATATACAGTAAGTTGCATCAGTGTGGCAAAATATCACAAAATGGGTGGGACTGTCTAGAGAAGCTTCTGTATTTGGAAGGGGTTTATGCTAAAAATTACAGTCCAGAACACCTTGAACATACTAATACATAGCATGGCATAAACTGGGATGTAACACTGGAAACATGTCACTAGCCAGAGATGACATACACTGGGATCTGCATAACAAAATACTCACATGAGGGTATTCACTGGCACTTCAGCATATAGTATTAATATATGTGTATTAGAGGAAAATAGTAAACTGAAAGCACACCTCACTTCTGGTATTCAGAAGCCAGTTTCACCTGTGTGTGTTGCTTCCTTACAAATTGCAGCTGTGTAGCCAGTAACTGATCCTTAAGTTGCTTTTTGTCATTAAAGCAAAGGAATTAAAGCAGAAATCGGTTGTTAGCTACTGAAAGAAGTGTGAATGTTAGGCAGTATTTGCATAGTACTGCCTCCTTTCCCTAACAGCCTGGCATAGGCCACCTCCCAAACTGTCTTGTCTTTTATCATCATCTACCACTCAGGAGATGCTATCAGCTGCACATAAATCCTTTTGTTTTCCCTCAGCTACACAGATACCTGCTAACTGCTAAGTCACTTCAGTTGTGTCCGACTCTGTGTGACCCCATAGACGGCAGCCCACCAGGCTCCCCCGTCCCTGGTATTCTCCAGGCAAGAACACTGGAGTGGGTTGCCATTTCCTTCTCCAATGCGTGAAAGTGAAAGGTGAAAGTCAAGTCGCTCAGTCGTGTCCGACTCTTCGCGACCCCATAGACTGCAGCCTACCAGGCTCCTCCGCCCATGGGATTTTCCAGGCAAGAGTACTGGACTGGGGTGACACAGATACCTACTAGATGATTAATTATCTTTGCTTGAAAAACTTAAGCCCTACCAATTTTCACTAAGAGGGGAAAAATTTGGAACATGCAGCCTTCCAGTTACCACCACTGATGAACAAAAGTTGACAAAGTCTGCATGCTTACATGAACTATCTCAACCTTGTTTCAGTGGAAAGACTCACAGGTAATTAAAAGAAAAATTATGCAAGGATAGGATAGTTCATTTTCTATACACATTGTGATTTTACTTCTTAAACTACAATGGAAATCTCTCAAGAAATATGCTTTGGGAATTCATTCTTGAATAATATTTGTTTTCTCATTGAAGGACGAGACTGTATCCAACATTTCAGATATGGCAGAAACGAAGTCGATGTTCCGGGAAGTTCTTCCAAAACAAGGTATCTAAATCACAGATGCTTTGGTCATAGAATATTATTGTTTGCTGCTTTAGTCGTTTAGTTGTGTCTGAGTCTCTTGCAACCCCATGGACTGTAGCCTGCCAAGCTTCTCTGTCCATGGGATTTTCCAAGCAAGAATACTAGAGTGGGTTGCCATTTCCTTCTCCAATATTATACATATAACAGTGTCATAAAGCAGACTCAATAGCTAGACATCTTGTAACCATTTTGTGTTATATAGATGCCACAGATACTCTCCACTTTCACTATGCTTTTGTCATGAGTAGTTTGTAAAGGAGTAATCCATTGCTTTTTTGCCCCCAGTAAAAGGATGTAAGATGATGGTTTGTTTCTTAAATGTAGAAATCCTATTATTCTCAAGATTGGTGATAACAAGAAGAAATTTAGTGACAAAAATAGCACCATAATTTACCATAATACTAAGGTCCGAAAGTGAGGGAAAAGGAACCTGTATCAAACAATGTAACAAAAGCTGAAGGTTTAAGGTAAACATTCAGTAATTTGAATATTCATGTTAATACCATATCTTACTAGGTACTTGATTTCCCATTTAATTGAAGTATATAGTTGGTTTACAACTATACAAGTGTATAGCAAGTTTTATATACAAGTTATACATACATATTTAATTACCTTGTTTTTTTTCAGATTCTTTTCTCGTAGGTTATTACAAAATACTGACTATAGTTCCAGGTTGTATATAGTAGATTCCTGTAGGTCCTTTTTGTTTATATGTTCTATATATAGTGGTGTGTGTGTGCTGATCCCAAACTCCTGTTATCCCTTCTCCACCTTTTCCTTTTGGTAACTAAGTTTGTTTTCTATGTCTTTTTGGTCTGTTTCTGTTCTATATTTAAAAGTTCATATTTTTTTTTTTAGATTCCACATATAAACGATATCTTTGTCTGACTTCCTCCTCTTAGTATGGTCCATCCATGTTGCTGCAAACAGCATTATTTCAGTCTTCTTCATGTTAATACTCCACACACACACAGTCTTGTTTATCCATCTGTAAGTGGACATTTAGGGTGCCTGCATATGTTCATTAGAGAAGGAAATGGCAACCCACTCCAGTGTTCTTGCCTGGTGAATCCCAGGGACGGGGGAGCCTGGTGGGCTGCTGTCTATGGGGTCGCACAGAGTCGGACATGACTGAAGCGACGCAGCAGCAGCATGTGTTAGCTATTGTAAATAGTGCTGCAATGAACACTGGGGTGCCTTTCTTTTTTCAAATTGCAGTTTGCTTCAGACACATGCCTAGGAGTGGGATTGCAGAACCATGTGGTTAAGTCTATTTTTAGTTCCTTAGGGAACCTCCATACTGTCCTCCATAGTGGCTGCACAAATTTGCATTCCCACCAACAGTGTAGGTGGGAATGTATGTATAACTTGTATATAAAATTTGCTGTACACTTGTATAGTTGCTTCCATGGTGGCTCAGCTGGGAAAGAATCCGCCTGCAATGTGGGAGACCTGGGTTCCATCCCTGGATTGGAACGATCCCCTGGAGAAGGGAAAGGCTATGCACTACAGTATTCTGGCCTGGAGAATTCCATGGACTGTGTAGTCCATGGGGTTGCAGAGTTGGACACTACTGAGCAACTTTCAACAGTGTAGGAGGGTTCTCTTTTCTCCACACCCTCTCCAGCTTTTATTTGTAGATATTTTGATGGTGGCCATTCTGATTGGTGTGAGGTGATACCTCATTGTAGTTTTGTTTCTCTCAAATTAGCTTCTTGTGTCTTTTGGCCATCTTTTTAGAGAAATGTTTATTTAGATCTGCCCATTTTTTGATTGGGTTTTTATATTGAGCTGTATTAGCTATTGGTGTATTTTGAAAATTAATCACTTTTTAGTCACATCATTTGCAAACATTTTCTCCCATTCTATAGGTTGTTCGTTTTATGGTTTCCTTTGCTGTGCAAAAGCTTTTGAGTTTAATTAGGTCCCATTTGTGTATTTTTGTTATTTCTATTACTCTAGGAAGTGTATTCCTCTGCTGTCTCATTTTCTCTTAATTTCTTTTTTATGTATATGGAAGGTTATTTATGTTCCTTGACCTTGGAGAAGTGACCCTCTGTAGGGGATGTCCTGTGTGTCCCACCCAGCCTTACACTCTCGTCACCTAGCAGTCCAGGGACCAGCTAGTCCCAGGGAAGGTTCTGATCTGTTTGTGAACTCAGTTCCCAGGCTGCTGGATGCTAGTTTTCTTGCTTCTGGAGTCTACCCCCTGGTGGTTGAGCCTGGTCCAGAGGCTTGAGCAGGCTTCCTGGTGGAAATGGCCTATGCTTGGCAACACTGTTGGGTAGAGCTCAGCCTTGGTTCTCTGACCGGCAGTGGTAGTGCCGTATCAAGGGACGTGACCAGAGGTGGCTGTGGGCTCAGGAAGTGTTTAAGCAGTCTGATGGCGGGGAGGGGATGTTCCTGCTTTGTTGTTTGGCCTCAGGGGTCCCAGCACTGGAGCCTACGGGCTGTTGGGTGGCATCAGGTCTTGGTGCCAAATGGCAGCCTCTAGGAGAGCTCATGCCAATGAGCGTTCCCTAATGTCTCCACTACCAGTGTCCTTGTCCTCACAGTGAGCCAGTCACCCCACACCTCCCCAAAAGAGCCTCTTAAGACCAGCAGGTATGACCCACGGTCCTATGAAGTCAGTGCACTTTTGCCCTGGGTCCCAGTGCACGCACGCCCGTGTGTGTCCTCCAGGAGTGGAGCTGCTGTTTCCCCCAGTCCTGTGGCAGTCCTGCACTCAAGCCCCACTGGACTACAAAGCCAAGTGCTCTGGGGGCTCTTCCTCCTGATGCCAGACCCCCAGGCTGGGGAGCCTGATGTGGGACTCAGTCCTACGGGAGAACTTCTGCAATATAATTGTTCTCCAGTTTGTGGGTCCCACCTGGGGGGTATGGGGTTTGATTATATTGTGAGTGTGCCCTTCCTACCATCTTGTTGGGTTTCTTCATGTCTTTGGATGTATCAACAGAGTACCTTTTTTGGTAGGTTTGCGTCTTTTTTATTGATGGTTGGTCAGCATTCAGTTGTGACTCTGGTGGGCTTCTACCCTGCCATCTTGTCCCCCTAAGTATTTTTATGTATGTTGTATTTCCTTCCATTTTTTTTGTTTGTTTGTTTGAAATTCAACATCTGACACAAGAAGTTGTGTCCCACGGCAACTTATAATTTTAGGTTGAAAATTCAAAACCTTTCTCATGAACTTCCTAGTATTAAATGATGCTTTTATATTTTTATATTAAAGATATGTTACAAGGATAACTGTAAGAACAAGAGATTTTAAATGACAATGTATTAAATTTTTAAACTGCAAATCCAAACTACCAAACAGCTGTATTTATCTCACTCTGATTTTTATTTCTTTTTAAACTTAGGGCAGTTGTATGTAGAAGATATAACCACAATGGTGCTATGTAAACCCAAACTTTTACCATTAAAATCTCTGACTCTGGAAAAACTGGAGAAAATGCAGCAAGCAGCACAGGATACAATTCACCAACAGGAAATGACAGAAAAGGAACAGAAAATAACTCACTGAACAACGGCAAGTAACTCACTGAATGATAACTAGCACTTCTACAGAACACCCTACACCTTTCTATTAACAAGAGCTGAAAATAATCTGCATCTGTATGCTGAAAACAGTATGTATTAATAAAAGATAGTATCCCTATAAAAAAAACCAGATTACTAAAATTTGGATTGTGAATTTAAACACTGGTTTGTATTGAATATAAGCAATTTTAAAACTTTGAACCCAGATTTTGTTTTATTTTTAACCCAAGCTTTTCAAACTACAAATTACTGTTCACCATTCCTATCAGTTTTCTAGATAACATTCTTAGTTAGGCACAGTGAGTAAATGCAACTTCTTTTACAGTCATCCTGTACATGGTTTTAAAAACTGAACTAAGCTTTTTAATTATACTGACTTTAAGGACTTACCTTGCCACCTTTGTCTTCCAGGTATCAAAACATAAAACCCTAAAAATGGAAATTAATAAGGACTTGAAAGAGCCCATGAAGTACAATGAACATAAATTTGGAAGTTTTATTTCTAAAAGACTGTAGCTAGACCTGTAATGGGTATATTCCTAGGAAAACCTTTGTAAATTCTGAATATAATTCTTGGTTGGTTTGCTACAGTTGGTAATAGACAATTTAAATTAGTATGGACCTTTAGGCCTCGCTGAGTAATTAGGCTCTGTAAAAGAGGTTAGAAATGTGAACTTCCCTTAGATTACTGTTATCAGTAACTACTATTTTCTCATACACTGACTAAATGTAAAACTTTTGAGTCTTTGAAGAATAATTTTTCTAACTACAAGCACTACTTGGTAATAGAACTTAATGATGAAAGGTATATACTTTTAGAAATTTCATTAAGTTCTAGATAAGATAAAAAACAAGGAAGTGTGCAAGTATTTCCCAAGTATAATATTAAAATAATTTATTTACTACTGTACTCTTGTTTTAAAAGTTTGCCAGGAGCAAAGTTTAACTGGGTTCAAATATGCTCTTTTATATGATTTAAAATTTGCTGTGGGAAATAAATTTTTTAAAAGATCTAAAATAAATGCACTCCAAATAAAGAATCAACACTGCTTCACATGTTTTATTTTGTCATACATTCTTCTAGAACTGGGTTCATTTTTCCAGTTTTGTAGAAAAATAGATGTTCCAGCCACCATTTACTTAACTGTCTAGTCTTTAAGACCAAGCAATATGTTTTCTGGAAAGATGAATAAGTCTCACAACTAGCTCATTTTTTAAAAATTCTTTAAAACAAATAGCTTTTTTTTTTTTAACTCCCAAAGCACAGTATTTCAACAGCAGCAGCCAACATGGGGTTTTAGCAGCTTAACTTGACCCCCTAAATAAAGCTTTGTATAAACCAGTGATTTTACTACAAAAACACTGTCCTTGAAAGAAAGGAGTGGCAGTCAGACATCAATGCAAAACTTGGAATGATTAGGTCATAAACATGGCACTTACAAAAGGTAGCTTATGAGAATATCCCACTTAAGAAGTGGTTGCTTTTCTGTCCCTCCTTTACACCCTCAAATTAAAAAACAGAGAAAAGAAAGAAAAAGAAAAAAAACACTTCCTTTAAAAATTTCAGACATGCCTTGTACCCAAAACAAGTGCTTTAAAAAAAAAAGAAAAAAACCTGTGCTAACAACTCTTACAATTCAGATATATATATTTTTTATAACATCTAAGACTGCAAGAGTTCTTTATTCAGTAGCTCTCTGGTTTAAGACGACCTCCATCTCCTTCACTTACAAAACGTTTTCTACCCCTGTAATGAAAAGAACAAAAACATGTAAACAGAT
The DNA here is from genome assembly GCF_055505025.1 of Bos grunniens. Taxonomy (NCBI): domain Eukaryota; kingdom Metazoa; phylum Chordata; class Mammalia; order Artiodactyla; family Bovidae; genus Bos; species Bos grunniens. Next base: position 31,221,332 of record NC_141190.1, on the reverse strand, counting down.
ACAAATTTTGACTACAGTCAATTAAAATAATTAAAAACTTCATCTTTTTTTGTCATTAACTTTTGAATAGTTTGTCATTTAAATTTTAAAAAGTCAGCATGCCTAAGTCTTTTGAAAAGACCTTACTGGTTACATACCTTAGAACATACCAAATGAACTACTTAATCTGAGCATTTTTTAGTTAAACAAAAGCTCAATTATTGAAATAAGTTCACTGTTCAAATGAAGTCATGTAAGAAAAAAAAATACAAATATGGCAAACATTTTGCTGTTTGGAAATTTAATACAAACACACGCCAAAATTATTGCGAGTTCGGTTCCAGACTGCCTCAATAAAGCGAATCACGTGAGTTTTTTGGTTTCCCACTGCATATAATGTTTACATAAATCTGTGGCCTATTAAGTGTGCAATATCATTATGTCTAAAACCCCAATGTACATATAATAATTTAAAAATACTTTATTGAGGAAAAATGCTAACCATCATCCAAACTTTTAACAAGTCTAATCTTTTTGCAAGTTGAGGGTTAGAAATACTCTGAGGACTACCAAACTGTGACACGCAGACATAAAGTGAGCAAATGCTGTTTGGGAAAATGGCACCGACTTGTCAATGCAGGGTTGTCACAAACCTTCAGTTTGTTAAAAAACAGTATCTGTAAAGCACAATAAAATGAGACATGCCTGTATTTATTTCTACTATGTTATTAATATTATTTGAAAGCTAAACATTGAACCAAATAGGAAATACCAACATGATTGGGAACTATGAAAACTAAAGCTACAGAACCTATAAAATATCTATGTTTTAAAATGGTTTTTAATTTTTTCTCAGATACAGAAAAGCCATAACCTGAATGTGGAAAAACAGAGTCAATTTAATTCCTGTATATACCCCATTTTGAACTTTATGCCATTTCAAACTCAAGATGCCTTCCTCTACAGCTACATGTAGTAACAACAGCTCAAGAGGAACAGTCACAGCAGCTGAAAGCAGTAAGTGCTCAACAGAGCTTGGGCAGAATTGGTCCTTATTTCTTCTCTGACCCTAGACCAATATGCACAGGCATTCAAGGTCACACACAAATGTGCACTTTGCCCAAATAAGCAAAAAAAGAGAGGATAAAAAGTTAAAGTTGTATGGAATTCACAGAAAGTTTAGACATCTCTCCAAATGATCCTTGAAAGTAAGGCCATAATAGAAATCACTAGTTAAGACTTTTGAAGAGAGGCTGAAAAACTTTTTAAAAAAGTGAAAGTGAAGTTGCTCAGTTGTGTCCAACTCTTTGCAACCCCATGGACTGCAGCCTACCAGGCTCCTCTGTCCATGCGATTTTCCAGGCAAGAATACTGGAATGGGTTGCCATTTTCCTCTCCAGGGGATCTTCCCAACCCAGGGATCGAACCCAGGCCTCTTGCACTGCAGGCAGACACTTTCCCGTCTGAGCTATCAAAGGACAGTGCCAAAGTGTTGACTCCTTTTCATATTAAGGGGTATTTATGAAAGGGGTATGTATTGCAGCTATATTTTCCTGAACATAAAGGCTTCATACTATAATATTAGGAGATCAAGGGTGGAAATGAAGCAGCAAGTAGCAAAAAGCCTTGCCAAAGTTGACAGTTTATACTGATGTACACCACTTTGCACATTAGTACATAAAGGATGCCATCACCAAGTAGAAATACACATTTTCAGACATTTTTATCAAAGCCATTAAAAAGTATCTCCACCATTATCTTGTCCTTCTCTCTTAATGGCTTCTGAACTTTGTAAGCAAAGGACAGCCTTAAGTATTTTTTGAGATTTCTCACAATGCACTTACATAAAAGTATGCAAAGTTTGAAATTTCTTCAGAAAAAAATTACAAAAACTTAAAATATACATAAAGGAGACCACACAATAAGTTTCTTCTTTGTTTTAGTCGCTTTATGTCCAACTTGCAACCCCATGGACTGTAGCCTCCCAGATTCCTCTGTCCATGGGATATCCCAGGCAAGAATACTGGAGTGGGTAGCCATTCCCTTCTCCAGGGGATGTTCCTGACCAAGGATCGAACCTGTGTCTCCTGCATTGCAGGAGATTCTTTACCACTGAGCCACCTGTGAAGCCCAAACAAGAAGTTTAGCTGTTACTAAACTTTTATATCTATTACAATATAAACTTAAGCTTTAACAATAACAAAAAATCCATCAACTCCTAAAGAGTGTGATCCTACTAGCACATATACCTCCAAAGAATCACACACACACACAGTTTCTAGAGAAGTAAAATGCAATCAGCCCCAATTCTCCATTCTGTGAAGGATCAAAAGGAACCTACATACACAATAGGAATGAGCTGCTGCTGCTGCTGCTGCTACTGCTAAGTCACTTCAGTCGTGTCCGACTCTGTGTGATCCCACAGACGGCAGCCACCAGGCTCCCCCGTCCCTGGGATTCTCCAGGCAATAACATTGGAGTGGGTTGCCATTTCCTTCTCCAATGCATGAAAGTGAAAAGTGAAAGTGAAGTCGCTCAGTCGTGTCCAACTCTTCGTGACCCCGTGGACTGCAGCCTACCAGGCTCCTCCATCCATGGGATTTTCCAGGCAAAGTACTGGAGTGGGGTGCCATTGCCTTCTCCAATAGGAATGAGCATAGACCTTTAAAGCCGGAAAAAGTCTGGATCCATCCTTGGCTTTTACTATGTGTAACCTTAGAAAAGGTACATTACACTGTCATAAGCCTCAATTTTTTTCATCTTACTGATTAATATCTACTCTGAAATAATCTACTCAGAACAGAGTAAGACACATTTTGTTCCACAAAATTAGCTTCTTTCCAGTGAACTGGGGCTTCATGAGATAGTCCTGTACAGATTTACAAGAGAAAAAGCTTCATGCTTGCTTCTCCATAGACTCAGATGATTTTCCACTAGTGAGTAACTAAAGGGAAGATACTATTATTTTTCAGACAGAATGACAGAAAATTAGCTTAACCTTAAGTACCTCAGTCAGTATTTGATGTTGAGAAAGTAAATAAAGTACCTTGAAGGACAAAGATCTCTGAGTTGTTTGGAAATTATTCCAGCCTGAAAACAATCTTCCACAAATCGCTCAAGCACAGAGTATGAATGTGGGACATCCAGATTAATGTCCGGAATTTCATTGTAAATTCTCTCATAACCCTAGAACAATGAAGTTATATACAGAAGTGTTAGCCCATATAAAATACATAATGCATGTAACCCATCACTATTACCAGGCTATATTTAAGTCCAAGTGGTCATATTAATTAGACTGAAGTCAGATCTGAACCTTGAAAAGTACAGAGAGTTAAGTACATTTGTTACAGAATATTTAAAACTGTTCTCTCAAAAGAGCTTCCAGCAGACAATGGACACTGGATACATTTCTCCATCTACTGTAATACATTTACTACATTTTAAAAAAATAAAAGGCAAATAAGAACCTTACCAACATTTTAATAACAACGCATACAATAAAATAGGAATAAATCAAGTACTTTTGTTACAAGTTTGTTTCTCTCTGCTGCTGCTGCTAAGTCGCTTCAGTGGTGTCCAACTCTTGTGCGACCCCATAGATGGCAGCCCACCAGGCTCCCCCTTCCCTGGGATTCTCCAGGCAAGAACACTGGAGTGGGTTACCATTTCCTTCTCCAATGCATGAAAGTGAAAAGTGAAAGTGAAGTCGCTCAATCGTGTCTGACTCTTAGATATAACCAAATTATCATATCTTAGAACTCTTGAGGAAGAACATACACACACACATTTTTAAAATTCAGATTAAAAAAAAGCTGACGTATTTACAACTTCCCAGGAAATGGCTGTAAGAGGTTCAAAACTAAACAGTACCATTAAAAAATACAGAAAAAGGCATAACATTACTAAATAAACCAGAAAGTTTCATTGACACTTCAGTCTGTATTCAAGCATACAAAATTTAAGATATCAGCCTAAACATGGTTCAAAATGTTATACTTACTCTTTTCATTTGGTCTAGAGTAATGGTGGAAGATTTCCAAAGAGATTTTAATAAATCCAAAATCATCTTAAATGTACTTTCTCCAGTTGACTCTAAAACCATTACAATGGCCTAAAAATTGAATAAATGATTGAATTATTGCTCATTTTCATATAAGAAACTGCTCCTAAAATCTATCAGATCTCTTTTCTCTAATATGTAACCATTAAAAATTATAGAACTCTCCCTTAATATTGTAATTTTTAAAAAATGTGTATTATTAAAGAAGCATTAAGTCTCTGTGGTGCAAAAAGGAACACAATAATTCTCTTTGGAATGCCAAAGTAATCTTACTTCATATACAAGCTCGTGGTGAAAATGAGGTACTTCCAGTTCCTTAAGGCAATGTTCAGCTTCAGACATGTCTCCAGAGAGTAAATACTCTTTCAGCAGCATATCAATCTATCAGATTTAAGAATTGAGATGTTAGTTCTGGATTTTTGAAAACTTCTGCTTTGCCTGAAGATTTACCCTCATCTCAATATATTACATAGTAAATAAGTATAAGTAGGTCACAAACAGTTGTCTAGTAGTCTTGACATAACAGAATTTTTTCACAACTGAAAAGCAAATCATAAAGGGAATAATGCAGTGTTCTGGTGTGCTTTGATAATCACTGAGACTGACGAGTAGACGTGTGTATGGCCTGAGCTGTGGTCATGCTTCAACGCTCCCTGTGAAAAAAGAAGTCACTTTAAATACCACTAGAGGGCACTAACTGAAGTCTCAAAATGACTTTTTAAAGTGGCACAAACTTATTTCCACCAGGATAACCGGAATACTGCAGTGGGAGCCAAAAAATGAGAGATAATAGGGCTTTACTAGACAGAGCAAAGATTCTCTAAATACTGTTCTCTTTCCTCTAAAACTGAAGTTTTGAGGCCCATTTAAAACGTTTGTTAGCAATTCTGCTTCCAGTTACGGCTAAGGAGGTCAAGTCCTGACTGTTTAAAGTCACACAAGAATATCTATGGCTCCAGAAAAAAAGAAAGAGGATAGTTTTTCAGCACAAGAACTTCAACTAGGAATGTTCTCCCCTATACACTGCCTGTTAAAATCATCTGCACTTAGCAGACACTCAAATGAATGTTAGCTGACTGAATAAAATAATCTTATTTACATATCTTCTACTTCCAAATTCTACAACATATTTCCATAAAAAATAAAATCTGATCAACAGAATACAGATTGATGAATAATTCCTATTATGCTCTAGGAAAATAAATATTTAAAGCATGGAACTTTTAACTTTGTTATATAAAGTATTTAAATGTTTCTCATTTGGTTCCATGCATTTTTGAGAATGATAAATACACGTATATATTTCTAAAAGTCCTCTCTGTCCAACTCATCCTTCCATATAAAATAAATGAATATCCAAATACTGTCAACCTCAAACTCATATATTGGTAGTTTTATTTCAGCTTTTATGTTGACTAATTTTTGTTGAGATAATTCACGTACCATTAAATAGTTTGGCAGTTTCTCAAAATACTAACTTTGACAAGCATTATCATCCGAGCAATGTTGTCTTTCAGTCCATAAACATGGGATATTTTTCTACTTATTTAAACCTTAGTTCTTTCAACAGTGTTTTATCATTTTTAGTGCAGAAGACTTGCACTTCTTTTAAATTTATTCCTTTATATTTAATTTTTATGCTATTATCAATGTAATTGTTTAATTTCATTTCAAATCATTCACTCATTGCTAGCATACAGATGATCTACAATTAAATTCTGTATGCAGATCTTATATCCTGCAACCACAGTGAATTCTTTTATAACAGTTTGGTGTTTTTGTTTTCTTGAGGATTCACTTGGATTTTCTGTATACAGATGATGTCATCTGGGAATATAGAAAGTTTTACTTCTTTCACATGAAAAGACTACACTCAAAAATAAAAATCACATGTACTATATATATCTTCTAATTTTCTTTAAAATCCTCAAGAAGAGTAAAACATTTTTGGTTTCTTAATATAGAATATCATTTTGCTGCCAGGAAAAAAATCCATAGAGAGTAATCTGGTATTAATGCAAAAATCAATTACTTTTTCTTTTAAAGTATGTATTTGTTGCTGTTCAGTCGCTCAGTCATGTCTTGACGCTTTGCAACTCCATGGACTGCAGCACGCCAAGCTTCCCTGTCCTTCACCATCTCCCAGAGCTTGCTCAAACTCATGTCCATTGAGTTGGTGATGCCATCCAACCATCTTGTCCTCTCTCGTTCCTTTCTGTTCCTGCCTTCAGTCTTTCTCAGCATCAGGGTCGTTTTCAGTGAGTCAGCTCTTCACATCAGGTGACTTCACATCAAGTATTGGAGCTTCAGCATCAGTACTTCCAATGAATATTCAGGACTGATTTCCTTTAGGATGGACTGGTTTGAACTCCTTGCAGTCCAAGGGACTCTCAAGAGTGTTCTCCAACACCACAGTTCAAAAGCATCAATTCTTCAGCGCTCAGCTTTCTTTATGGTCCAACTCTCACAGTAGTGAACTTCCTTACAAAAATTCTACCACTCTGATCTACTCCAGTGTTCATAATGCATAACAAAATCTGAGACCATCCAGTTTCAAACTGGTTATAAAAATGGACATTTAGTAAATAACTACAAAATAGAAACTCTTACTTCAACAGTTTGAAAGTTTTTAAATACCAAGAAAAAGACTAGGTATTCCGCTAAGGTTCCCACATAGCTTTCTTCATGAAAGCCACTTTAACTTAACACAATCTTATTTTTAAGTCAGGGAAACAGTAAAAATTTAATTGATTATATGGTCGTGGTATAATTTATAGCAAAAGGGCACAAAGCCATATATATAAGGATTATTCAATTTTTCACTTGCAGGACTGAACTTAATTTTTGTCCATAAAAGCTAGAGGGCATGTTTATTTTCCTAAAGAATACATATAAATTAAAGACAATACCCCATAGTTACCTCTTTAACAAGGTGATTAACAGACTGCTGCCCACCTCCAGAGCCCCAAACACTGTCTTTACGCTTTCCACCTTTAGACATACTCAAAAGCACAGTAGCCTTGTCCAGAGCAGCTCTACAAAAACAAACAAAAACAGTTAATTTTGACATATGAACACTGTTGAGATTGACTAAATTATGGATCAAGTCCGGGGAAGAGGTAGGGCTATATACACTAAAAGCTTTTGCATTATAACATAAAAGCAACCTAAAGTTAAGAAGTCTCTTAAACTATTTTTCAAAATAAAAAGCTGGAGGAAAAAGGTTGCTTTTCATATTAATATTCTCTCACACACTTATTTCCATTTCCCAGTGAACAGAACTCTAATGTTATTACAAAATAATTGATCTACACTGAGAAGGAACATTTCACCTAAAATGAATTTCTGTATATATTCATACTTTCCCACCAAGGCAACCATTACACTATGACCTGAAATAGTTCCAGAAAATTAGTATCTATACCTATGAAAACCTAAGACATGGCTAAGTCCAAATCTAAGTTCTAGGAAGTTATGAAAAATTATAGAGCATAATTCCCAAATAACACATTTAGCTTATAGTTATGCTAAAGAACAAAAGTAAGAAACATTATTTCCTAAGATTTCCATAGCAAATAAATATAAAATTGAAAATATGGCTCTTTTGTTAATGTTGTCCATCTTATTAGAAGATTAAATAATTACAGAATATTAAAACCTGAAGGGACCTTAAAGAACATTCTAAGTCCCATCCTTTCCTTTTATAAATATGGAAACTGAGGCAGAAAGAAAAGTAGCTTGACATAAAGGTAGGTAATAGTTTAGCTAAAACTCTGCATATAATATAGATGCAGAAATATATAATGCAGAACTTCTGCATTATAATACTATCTTCTTTCTGTTCTATTGTATCAAGAAACTCTCAATTTTAATTACACATAAATGACAAATAGATATCCACAATGTCTGATTAATTCCAGTGTCATTTCAACAGAATCCTGCAGAACTTTCCCCTATTTTGAAAGTTCTAAGTAGAAAAATTAATTTACTTACCTAGCCTGTACACAATCTACAGTTCCTTTGTAACTGTCAATATAGGTATTACATAATATTCCATCTCCAACAGCTCTAGCAATAAACTGGCCCACCAACTATAATAAGGGGGGAAAAAAAGAGCCATATAAAAAATCTAAAACCTTTATAGGACACAATTTCTAAATACATAAATGATGAAGACTGGTTGAACTACACAGTCAATACCTAAGACATGCTGGAATATTCAGAAAACATCATTTAGCACCTACTAGTTATGCTTGGCATACACTCCCCACATCTTAACCTTCAATTTAAGTGCTGTGAGGCATAAAACATCTGTTTTCCTCACTACTGAATCCCCGACCTTGCACACTGCCTGAAGCATAGCATACATGATCAAAAATATTTGCCAAGTCAATGACTTAACAGTCAAGAGAAACCACTCTTCTGGGGGGAAAAAAAACTTGGACTATGGTCTCTCAAAAACCTGTTTGAATAAGAGAGTTTATCTGAGGGGGTAAAAGTGCGTAGAAATATTTACATGAAAGCATGTTCACAGCATTATTTCTTATAACACTGGAAACAACTGAGTGTCTAAAAGTAATTTTGGGTTAAACGGTATATATGTAAGATGGGTACACTATATGGACAAATATGTTTACCGCATTTTTATGAGTATAAGAAAAATCAAGTTTACAAAGTAGCATATACACCATGATTCCACTTTTTATTAAAACCAAAAAGGTAAGGATATATAAAAATTATACATTGACATATATCCACAAAAAGTAGAATGGAAGATTTAATACCAAAATGCTAACAGTTAACAGTGGCTATTTTTGCTCGCCTTTCTTTCTTTTGGCTTTTCCTTATTTTCCAAAATTTCTATAATGACTATTGTGTACAGTTTCTTTTTTTAAGTATTGGTACTGGTATAAAAAAAAAAGTTCATGTTTGAATCACAGTTCAATACTAGCACAGACTACTTACTGTCTGTCACAGGAAAGAAAACAGAAACAGCATTTAAGTTAACCTACCTATACTCTATTCCTAAATTAATGTTTAAGTAAAGTGCTCCTACCTTGCTTTAAAACTTTGGTCAGGTAAATAGCAACGATTTCACACGTTTTCAATTTCAAACCAGAAAGTCATATTATAGTGTCAGCATGTATTAAATCTAATAAAAGTAAAAGGCTTTGAGGACAGAATCTAAACAAAAGCATACATAAGTCATGAATTTTCTAATTATCTCCCTACAAAGCTATAAAAGGGAACAATCTTATTTATGATTATTTTCATAACATTAGTGAAGCAAACTCAATCCTCAATTACAACAATCTACATTTTTAAAAGATCCTAGGTCATGAAACAGCTCAAGTACATGTAATAAAGAATATAGAGACAGCAAAAAAAAAAAAATAATGACCAAAAAACTAGAGACCATGGTGGAGAAAGTAGGATATAAAATTACAGTGATGAGAACTACACTGGGGGAATGGAAAGAGCTAAGGAAAAATACATTAAAATATTAGAGCACTATTGTTGTGTGATAGGGAATATGGGCCAGTTTTTCCCTCTTTCGTCTAATAAAACTTCCTAGGAGCAGGTATTAGTTCTTTAAATCCAAGCAAAGCAGACGGAGAATGAACAAAAAGAAGAATGAACACAAAGAAGAATTTTACAAACCTGTGGTGCTCTAGGAGTATCCAGTGCTAATTCAGGTAGGTCTTTCAACAATTTATCAAATGATTTTTCTACATCATTTGTGCTCATTACTGTCCCACAAAGATCGGAAAGAAGCTTAGACGTCATTTCTCTGTGACTGGCTTTTCCCTCCAATGCCAAGGACACTGCCAACACTGGTACTCCACTTTTCATTTCTCCAAGATTTAAATCTCTTAGCATTTCCTACTCCAAAAAAAAAAAAAAGAAGAAGTATGTCACTGCCTATAGTTTAATTTTATTTTGGAAAAAAAATCAAAACTTTATCCATGTATCCTCTCTCCTTGTTTCGAAATAATCAGAGAAGCAGTCATATTTGGGGGAATAAGTTTTTATTACTTAATTCAAAAAACCAACTCTTTTGAGGAGGTATTATCATATTCACCCTATCCCAAGCACAGAAAAATGGAAGTATTTGCTGAAGATTCCCAGAAGAGTGACCAAATATGAAGCAGAATATAGGCAGTATGACCAAAGAAGCTACGTTGTAACTCAGTTACATACAGTGATGACTAATAACAAGGATACCAGTTAGGTTACTCAGAGTAACCAGTTAGTTACTGATACTTACTCTGAGTGACCTAACTGGTGTCCTCGTTAATAGTCTCTCCCCACTCCATTTCATCTTCCTGGGCTGCACCTGAACAATTCATTGACTTTAAACATGACACTCCTTCCTGGAAAACTCCTTCCAGGACTACTCCTTCCCGGAAAACCTGCTTCGACCATCTTAGCCTGGCAAATGCCTAACTATCCTCAGATGGTTCCAGATAATCTATCACCCTCCATCTTATGCTTCCATAACACTCACCTCACAGTACTACTCAGTTAATAAACTGAGTATACTGCTGGTCCCATGCTACGTAGGTAACAAGATTTCAAGTCCCTACCCTCATGGGACTTTGGTAAACTTTTCCTCTATAACATTCTAATAATCTGTGCATGTATCATTTCCTTCACTTGACTGAGCTTCAAAAGGGCAGGAATCACCATTATAAATAACTCCACATGGTATCCACTGATCAAATATTTGTTTTATATTCAAATACTACAAAAATGCAAAGCTATCAAACCTCATATTATGAGACAAACCAAGAAAGCCCAGTCTGAATTAAAAGAATCTAAATCATAAGTCTTCTACAGAGATACAATTTTATTACTTTGTCAATAACACTAAACTACTAAACGAGAGCAACAATTTTATTTTACCCTTCTAGATTTACTTTATGAACAATTCAAAATAGGGCAAATGTCCTCATGCAAATTATGCTTCAAAAACACATTTGTTCTCTTGATTTTTGTATGCATTCTTTTCTAAATCTTTGTTTACATTTGTTTACATTTACTTTTTGGACAGAGTACAAGGATAAATTTTATTCTAGTCCTAAGTATTGAAATGAATATCAAAGAAAGTGGAACTGAAGTATTTTTAACTGAGATCCCTGAGGTTTTAGGTCCATAAACGCCTTGAAATTGTTAAAATTATATTTTAAATACTATCAATTATGGAAATGTTATAATTACAACAATTATTAAAATATTGTGTTGTGCTATTTTTCAGAGAAGGAAATGGCACATAGTCCTCATCAGATTGCAAACAGGTTAAGAATGGTAAATAAAATTTTATTCCATTTCTTAGTTAAAACTTCATTTACATATTAAAAAATGCTTAGTCTTTTCCAGTGATCCAAAATCCTCCTGGATATGATGTTTTGCTTTAACAGTGTGTGTTCTCCCATATTAAACAAGTTACACTTGCAACTTTAAACCTACCGCAACTTCATTAGTATCTCCATGCTCAAAATATTCCTGTATAATTGGTGTCAGAGTCTTTTCAAATGCCATTTCATCCAAAGGCAAAACTACAGTTTCATAAACACAGTTCTCCTGGCAAGGGAAGAGGCAGAGTGTTATAAATTAAAGAACACAATATTCAGATAAATTGAAATTGTTTCATAGTTTTGTACTCCAACTGCTTAGTAATACCTATTTGGAACAAGAAAAAAACATGCTACATGCTTTGATCACTTACATAATATAAAAACAGAAATCTATGTCACTGTTCTTTTATAAAATCTGAATATAATAAATCAAAATATAGATCAAAACCACTAACCACAGCAAATATATGACTTGCTCCTGATCCCCCATAGCTTGTTTATTTTTTCTCTCTCCCAAAAAACCAATAATACTTCAGTGACCAAAAAACTTTATGATGGCTTTCTATTATATCCAGTATTTTCATTAAAGTGTCATTTAAAAAAAAAACAGCAGGAACCAAAGACTTTATGATTAGTACTACAAAATAAAAGCCTTCATGAGTCCAGAAAATCTCTAAGAAAAAGCACTATTCAACTGAAATTTCAAAACAAATAAGAAGTCCAATAATCTTCTAACCCTGTCCTCTGCAAAAAACAGTCCTGAAGTGTTTGCCTGCAACATGTGACTGGCTTCATCTAACAACAAATACCTTCAAGTTTATACATTAAAATTAGAATATTTAGCAAACATTTTATAGTACTTGAATCCTACTGGTTTTAAAACATTTTTTTCAAAAAAAGAAAAAAAAAACATTTTTTTCATGTTCTCTTAGAAATATTTCCATATCCAAATATTAAATTAAAAAACCAAGTGAAAATTACACATACATTACTCAGTTAACTTGGTTTTCTAATCCAAAATTAACCTAATAGTCTGAAAGTACTGAATATACATACGATTTAGATATATATACGAATGGGTGTAATGTGTACACACATATATACACACTCATATACATATTATATAATCATGCAGATAATCACACATATAAATAAAATTATATGTATATGAATAGTACAAATATAGAATACATGATTTGACCAATATATGAGTATGTTACAAACATGAGGTCAAAAAAGTCTGTAAGTCTTTTAAATACATATCACAAGAAGTATCAGCCTTATACCTGGTCATCGTCATAGTTGGGGTCTCTCACATCTACCTCCTCCACATCATACACCTGTCCAGGTGTGCCCCAGACACCTTTGCCTCCAGCACCACCTGAAAAGTTTAGAATTGAGAAAGGAAACAGCATAATGTCCACAGTTCATAAATTTTAATTGAAATCTGAAATAGTTCTAGACGTTCAGGTGTTAATTAAGGAGCAGTTAAAAAACTGTATTTTAATTTTTATGCCAGGGTTTTTTTTTGCCAGTTGAGAATTATACGGTAAACTTTTTATTCAGATTATTGCTTTTTCAGTAATGATTAGATATATTTATAACCTAGTTCCAAAAAACCAAGTTGAAACAGCTCACAAAGTTAAAACTAAAAAGGCAGATGCTTTAAAATAAAAGTAAAAAACAAACAAACAAACAAAAATAGCTGTAGCGGTAACCTCAAGGCAGCTGATAACAACTGGGCTCTAAATTCTGACATTTCTTGGGAACAACAAAAAGAAATACGCTGATTCAGTTAAGGGATGACATAGAAAACTCAACAACAGAGAAATTATTCAACAAAGTATGGTGACCACCATTAACTGTTTTAAAGTCAAATTCTCTTTAGATATTCACGTGTGTGTGCTCAGTCGTGTCCGACTGCAACCCTCTAAACCCACCAGAAACAAATACTTTACAGTCAGAAATATATTACAAATAACTGATTTCTATTTAAGCATTAACCAAACTAATCATTTCTATTTTTCTACCAACAAATAGATCAGCAGAAGTTGAACAATTCCAACTTTCAAAGTTGCTTTACTAAATAAATGTATTGAAATGTTTTTATAAGGCTCAATATATTGCAATATTTTAAAAGAACTTTATCACCCATGGGGAAGGGGGGCGTTATTTACACATTGAGTATAATTCTTACCACCAGAGCAAAACTAAATCTGGTAGTTAGGTTTCATTCTGATCCAGGCAATGGTTGCAGAGTCATTCAACAACAATTTTTGACACGGCACAAAAACTTTACAAGAATCCTAGGCCATAATTTGATGCTTCCACCATTTAGATGCAAGTGAAATCTCCAAACTGCATCAAAATTCTACCACAGAGGCTAACAAGACCCCTCAATTCAACAATTATGTAAGTACCTACCTTGCGAGTCACTACTCCAGGCCCTGGAGATACATCAGTACCCAAAATAAATAGAACTAAAAAGAACTTAGAACCAGATCTACAAAATTATTAAAATTCTGACCCTGATATTACCAGTCAAATTGTATTTATCATGTATTCTTAACAAGACATAATTAATTAGATTCATTAGATAATAGGTATGATGAATTTCTGACCCTACTTCTTTCAAGCAGAATTAGAGAATACGTGCACAAGTCATAACTGTGAAAAGCACTGGTGTATATTTTGCTGGAAATATGAGACCAAGTTCTGCTTAAGAGAGCTAAACCTAAACAAACAAGCAAAAAGGCTCAATTTAAAGAGTGGGGTAATTCTTGGATTATTACTATGTAAAAATACATACAAACCATAAAGCCTTATATTATCATTGTTTAAATTCCTCTCATTCTTAGAACAAGAAATTGCAGTACAAGAATCAGAAAGCATCTCTTCCTTTTATTTCTTTGTGTAAGATATATACCAACCTTTCTTTGGTAATCCCCGTCCTTTCCCAGATCTGGATCGCCTATCCAGCAACCTTCCCTTTGGACTGGTTGGTGCAGATACTCCACATCTAAGGCCTTCACTTCCATTATCACTGACGGAATCGCCTCTGCCGGAGTCCCGGGATGAGTTTTTCCGCAGCCGCCTTTTTGCCCTGGCATTAATCCTAGCTTCATTAATGGAAGACGCCGAAATCCAATTTCCATTTATCTCATTCTTTATTTCCTCAGTCCCAGCATTTTCTTCATCACCAGAAAAGAGAGAGTCACTTAAATTATCTGGGTCTTAAAAATAAAATGAAGGAAAAAAGGAAATCTAAGTAAGCATTTTAATTGTCTATTGCTATACCAGCTATAGTCATGTTAGATTAGGTTGAATCATATGAAATTATCATTTTTATATGTAGCAGTCACATATTGCCAATTTCATAGGCTCAATCTAATAAATGACAACTAACCAACAGTTAGAACCGGACATGTAAAATGGACTGGCTCAAAACTGGAGGAGTACATCAAGAGTGTATATTGTCACCCTGCTTATTTAACATCATGCAAAATGCCAGGCACAAGCTGGAATCAAGACTGCAGGGAGAAATTATCAATAACCTCAGATATGCAGATGATGCCACCCTTATGGCAAAAATCAAGAGGAACTAAAGAGCTGGCTTAAAACTCAACATTCAAAAAAATAATTTCATGGCATCCAGTCTCATCACTTCATGGCAAATACATGGGGAAACAATGGAAACAGTGACAGACTTTATTTTCTTGGGCTCCAAAATCACTGTGGACACTGACTACAGCCATAAAAGATGCTTGCTCCTTCGAAGAAAAGCTTCTTGACAAACCAAGACAGTGTATTAAAAAGCAGAGACACTGCTGACAAAGGTCTTCTAGTCAAACATATGCCTTTTCCAGTGGTCATGTATGGATGTGAGAGTCTGACCATAAAGAAAGCTGAGCGCCGAAGAATTGATGCTTTTGAACTATGGTACTGGAGAAGACTCTTGAGAGCCCTTGGACTGCAAGCAGGTCAAACCAGTCAATCCTAAAGGAAATCGGTCCTGAATATTCATTGGAAGGACTAGATGCTGAAGCTGAAGCTCCAATACTCTAGCCACCTGATGAGAAGAGCCTACTCACTGGAAAAGACCCTGATGCTGGGAAAGACTGAAGGCAGGAGAAGGGGACAACAGAGGACGAGATGGTTAGATGGCACCACCGACTTGATGGACATGAGTTAGACTAAACTCCGGGAGTTGTTGATGGAAAGGGAAGCCTGGCGTGCTACAGTCCATGGGGCTGCAAAGAGTTGGACACAACTGACTGACTGAGCTGAACTGAACTGAACCAGGATTTTCTTCACAGTATCATGGAAAGTAAACTAAGGCATTGAATGTTAATGAACAATGTTTACAGAAAGTGTGTTATCTCATGTGTTTATATCATAAAACCTGTGTTAATATAAACACAAACATAAAACCTTTGAAACTTGTATGAGTTAAGACAGTCAAGCAGCTGGAGATAGAAACAAAAGACTAAGGCTCTTGAGAGAAGGGAGATAAACTTTTACAGAATGCCTATTATTTACCAAGCTCTAGGCTGGGCATTTTGTCACTTACCCATAAGTTAGAGAGCTATTTATTGCATCATTTATACAGACAAGGAAACTAAGGATAAGAGTATTTAAATAAATTGCCAAACATCTCATGATTAATTATGGACACTTAGAAAATGCTACTAATCCAAAGAGGTTGAAAGGCATTTGGCAAATAAGTGATCATTTGTGATTACTGAGCCAAACTGCTGATTCATCACTGCTTTCAAAGCCATTATCTCAAAATTCTAATTCATTTCTCCAAATCTGACTCACATTTACTTACCACTCTCTGAATATCTTCTAGCCTATATAAAATTTGCACATTATTCTCTGAAAGACAGCAATGCATCCACAGTTCCCAATGGTCTTCTGTTTAAAATGTCATCCTCTCTGCTTTTTCCAGTTACCAAAGTCCTTTAGGACATACTTTAGGTCTTACTTCCTCCATGAAAACTTTTCTAACAATTTTAGGCACAGTAACACTCACATACTGCACATTTACCACCTCACGAAATCACTTTATTTTTATATACCAGTCGTGCTTTTCCAAATAAGTCATAAGGCTCAAAAGAGGAACCATGTCTATACTGTATATTTTTGTAACTGCAGCACCTAGCAGAGTATCCTTCATGCTATCTACTCTAATGTCAGTGGGGATCAAATGACATGGAAACAACTGGCTTTACTCTGAAAACTTTTCAAGGCTCAGAAAGCTAGTGAATTAGTTACCCCTGGGCCTGAGTTTTGCTCATTATGGCTAACTCAACTCAGAGCTGAATCCCTTTTCAAAGGTCTTGCTAGGTTGCCTCAGTCATGTCCAACTCTTTGTGACCCTAGGGACTGTAGCCTGCCAGACTCCTCTGTCCATGGGATTCTCCAGGCAAGAATACTGGAGGGGGTTACCACAGGAGATCTTCTCAAGCCAAGGATTGAACCTGTGTCTCTTATGTCTTCCTGCATTGTCTCCTGTATTGACAGGCAGGTTCTTTACCACTAGTGCCACCTGGAAAGCCCTTCAAATGTCTTCAGTTGCATCCAACTCTTTGCGACCCCATGGACTGCAGCACGCCAGGCCTCCCTGTCCATCACCAACTCCTGAAGCTTGCTTAAATGTCTTAAGAAATTCCGAAGTGTAACTAAGATGTGTCAAATCTATATGCACGGTCTTTCAAATGTTTAAGGCAGAAACTAAGGATTTTTTAAATCATCCTATAAAGAACCATAGGTGTGTTAAAATCTTTACAATTCTTGAAAAAAAGTATAACAGGCACAAATCCTGTAGTAATCACAAAACAAAAACATTAAGAAGCACCAAACCACTTGAGCAGTCTCATAAATAGTCTCCTGCCCTGAATCCTCAAACCATTCTCCAAACTGCATGGAGACTGATCTTCTTCCACTGATAATCCTTTGAAGGTATTCCTATTGGGTCGAAATAAAGTGTAAACTCATTACCTTGTAATGTTAGGTCCTTTTTGATCCTGTCCCAATCACTGGAATAGCTGCTGACCACTCCCACATTCAAATGGTCAGAGCTCAGATTTGATATCATAGGTAGATATGGCATAATTTGTTTGCAGAGGAATACTGAATATCTTATAAAAAATAGAAAGTGTCAAGAGACCAGCTAAGAAAATGTTGCTGTATTCAGTCACGAACTAACTGAAAAGGGCAAGGGTAATAACTCCGAGATAAATAAAAAGGTTAACCCTTTTAAAGACAAAATAAAGGGCTTTCAAAGAGAATTAAAAAAATAAACAGTATTTCAAAAGTTTAGACTAGGAAAGGAAGCCAGTGCTAGGAGGGTCACTTTGGGACATCATCATAACCACCAGACCTAAACTACTAAGACTGTTAGTAGTAAAAGTAGCAGTAGCCATAGTAGTTGTATACTTCTTCTATCATTACCATCAGTATTGTACCTACTACATAGCAGGTCACAAGTACTTTACCTACATGGTCTATAATTCAAACAAAGTTCTACAATGAAACTGTTTATCCTCATTTTCCAGAAAGATGTTTCATAGAAAAGTTACAAACTTAAGAAGGACTGCGGATAAGATTCAAACTCACATTGAATCTTAGATGACTGTTAACTATAGAAAATATAAAGCTAGAGTGCAACAAAGTGGTGACAGCTAAAGAAACAGGGAATGAGGGAATACAAAGAAGAAAAAAGAATAAGAGGAAGAAGGAAAGATCATAGATTAGACAAGCTAGATGGTGTTTCACATAAGAATGGATGACCGAAGCAAACATTAAACACCTATCTCTAACATATTGCTTTCATTATTCAACAATCAAGGTGAGCCACCAAACTCAACCAGAAGATAAAGGCCTCTCTTAGAAGTATAACAATGCATTAAAATGTCCCTCAGAGTACTAAAGTATTCAATTTAATCATATTTCCTACACTTGAGTTTCTTCAACTATTTTAACATCCTTTCAAATATACATTTATGTATCTTGAGCAGTAGATATATCTAGGTATATTTATATATTAGGTATTATAATTTTAACCCATTTTTACATCAATTGCTCTTTTATATTTTGCTATATACTTACCTATTCCCTGGTGGCTCAGAGGTTAAAGCGTCTGCCTCCAATGCGGGAGACCAGGGTTCGATCCCTGGGTCGGGAAGATCCCCTGGAGAAGGAAATGGTAACCCACTCCAGTACTCTTGCCTGGAGAATCCCATGGAGGGAGGAGCCTGGTAGGCTACAGTCCACGGGGTCGCAAAGAGTCAGACACGACTGAGAGACTTCACTTCACTACCTAAGTTTTGGGGTTCTATAACCAAGAAAAAGAAATGCAAAAAAGCAAAATGGCTGTCTGAAGAGGCCTTACAAATAGCTTTGAAAAGAAGAGAAGCAAAAAGCAAAGGAGAAAAGGAAAGATATACCCATTTGAATGCAGAGTTCCAAAGAATAGCAAGGAGAGATAAGAAAGCCTTCCTCAGCAATCAATGCAAAGAAATAGAGGAAAACAACAGAATGGGAAAGACTAGAGATCTCATCAAGAAAATCAGAGATACCAAGGGAACATTTTATGCAAAGATGGGCTCAATATAGGGCAGAAATGGTAGGGACCTAACAGAAGCAGAGGATATTAAGAAGAGGTGGCAAGAATACACAGAAGAACTGTACAAAAAAGATCTTCACGACCCAGATAATCACGATGGTGTGATCACTTACCTAGAGCCAGACATCCTGGAATGTGAAGTCAAGTGGGCCTTAGGAAGTATCACTACAAACAAAGCTAGTGGAGGTGATGGAATTCCAGTTGAGCTATTTCAAATCCTAAAAGATGATGTTGTGAAAGTGCTGCACTCAATACGCCAGCAAATTTGGAAAACTCAGCAGTGGCCACAGGACTGGAAAAGGTCAGTTTTCATTCCAATCGCAAAAAAAGGCAATGCCAAAGAATGCTCCAACTATCACACAATTGTACTCATCTCACATGCTAGTAAAGTAATGCTCAAAATTCTCCCAGCCAGGCTTCAGCAATATGTGAACCGTGAACTTTCAGATGTTCAAGCTGGTTTTAGAAATGGGGTCACAAAAGAGTCAGACACGACTGAACGACTGAACTGAACCACTATTGATCTGACTTTAAGAAAACCGAAGTTTAAAAGATAAAAAAAACCTTGAGTACAGAATGTGGTGACTTCAAAGTCATTTTCTACTGTGTACTAAATTCTTCTTTCTGAATTCTCTAACATCTCAATAACCAACCCAACATACATTACACCACAGTACCAGACAATCACACTTTCAATTACTAGTCCACTGAATTATGTTATTATATTTAACAATATAAGCACATTTTCATTTGTGATATGCATAATACATGCTATGGGCATGACACACATGCACAGTATCTCACTTAATCCCAGTAACAAACCTTTAAAGTGGGTTATTTACAATTCCAGCTTTACATATGAATAAACTGAAGGTCAAAGCACATAACCTACTTCCCCAAAGTAACATAGCTGGTAAAAGTAGAAGCTGGAATTAATACACTAGTCTAACATGGACTGTTACAGGTTAAATTGAATGCAAAAGCCTGTCTAAGGCACATCCAAGTAGTGAAGTATTTAAGAAGTACTGAGCAGAGACATCAAGAACAAAGTCAGAAATAGACCTTGTTACAATTAGAAAACAGTATAAAAGAGCTGTGCTATCTAATAAATAATGCAAGTCAAAGATGTAATTTTAAGTTTCCTAATATTCCTATTAAAAACTAAAAAGGAACAACTGAAATTTATTTTAATATATTTTATTTAATGTAATAGATCCATTTTATCATTTCAACATGTAACCAATAGAAAAAGTTTTACACCTACAATACATCTGAATTCAGACACGTCCCAGTTTAAGAGCTGAGTAGTCGTATGTAGCTATTGGCTATCATACTAGACAATACAGAGAAGAAACAATTATCCATCTGTGAAATATATTCTTAAATTTTATCATTACTATTCCCGCCTCAATGAAGCAGGGACATAAGACCCATTTATAATGCTAAAAAACAAGTATTCATAGAGACATTATATATAGCAGCACCAAAATAATCATTAATTATTGTAGTAATTTTTTTCAACAATAATTTTCTAGCACACTTAAAATAGGAAAGAAGCTTCAACTTCAAAGTGTGAATTCAGATCACTATATAACTGGACAGAACAGTGAATCAAAATCATTGAAAAACGAAGCTATAATATTAAAAAATGAAATATGCTAAACATTCAATTCCATGGAGATTTTTTCAGTATTAATCATAAAGCAAAGAATTACCTAAAACGTACCAACATGAAAAGTTCTTGCTACTGAGAATATTTCATAATCCTAATCAGCTCTCTACAAAGATTATCCTGAAAGGTATATACACATTTTAAGTGATCTAAAGTTATTTTGGATATCTATTCTACAAAATCATTTTTACAATAATGTACTACTGAAGCATCATGGGAAATTGAGGAAAATACAGTTAATTTATAATAAATTATTAGTTAGGAAAGATAGCAATGATACCAAGAATAGTTTATAGTATAGAAACCACTAACTAGCACATATGAAAATAGTAATGATCAGGTTCACTATTCTGCTCCCATCCACACCATAGAGTTTATTATAAATACTGAAGAATAAATGTATGAAATGTGAAAGGACACACAGAAAAATACATACAATGAATTTCATAAAAGTAAGAATCACCAACCTGATTTTTAAAATAATATGACCTGATTTCTTATAGCATGAGTTAAGATGGTTTTTAAAGTAAAGATGTTTTCATAAAATTTGGAATGGCCTAAAACTTGCTCACAGTAGTCAAGATTCAAGATAATTACTTACCTGTAGGGTTTACATTCAGTATCTGCTCA